>NW_028095197.1:2215166-3650572 GCF_014824575.4 Sturnira hondurensis | reverse complement strand
AAAAAAAAAAGAAAAATATGTTCTGCCTTCCAACAAGAGGGTCCCACCAATGAGTAAGGAGGCTATTGTTCAATGGCACCAATCGCTAACAGCCACATCTGCTTCTGTATATTGCTTGCTTGCAGTATTCTATAAAAACCCTTTAGTCTGTAAGCCAGGCGCGACTTCCATATTGTAGCTCTGAGGAGCTACGGTGACTCCGGTCACAGTTGGGGAAGTTCGCCCCTGCGCAGGTTAAAAGTTTGGCCAATAAATAACATCTAAATGCTCTAAGTGCCTGGACATTTGGTTACTCACTCTTCGAATGTAACAGTTATTACATTACTGACTATATTCCCTATGCTATCATTTATATCCCTGAGACGGTACTGTAGCTACCAATCTCAATTTATTAACCCCTTCACTTTTTCTCTCAGTCCTCAGACCCCCAACTGGTCTGTCTTTCCCAATAGGAGTCTTGCCATTCTGTTTGTCATCCTATCTCCAGTGGCTAGAGTACATATATATATTTTTTGATTTGTTGGGGGTTTTTGTATTTTTTTTATTACAGTTGACTTTCAGTATTATTTTATGTTAGTTTCAGGTTAGGCAATTGTATCCTTGACAAAGCGGTCCCCCAATATTTCCAGTACCCACCTGGCACCACACATAGTTATCACTACATCATTGACTATATTCCCTGTGCTGTATTTTACATCTCGTGACGTTCTGACAACCACCAGTTAGGACTTCTCCATCCCCTCACCTGTATCACCCAGGTCCCTAACCCATCTTCTCTCAGGCAACCACCAGTCCACTCCGTGTCCATGAGAGTCTGTTTCAATTTTGTTTATTTTGTAGAGCACTTCTTGACACAATAAACACTCAATGATTATTTGTGCAATGAATAAATGAACAAATAAAATACTTCTAGATATCTATTGAATGAATGAGAGCATCCCTATGGAACTACACCTTTTACTTTCACTATACAACACATTTTCTCTGTTCACAATCATTTCCCCAGCAATTTGCCAGAGAAAATTAAATTTCTGCAGCTACTGCGGCCCCCAGAGAGTTCCAAACGTGGCTACTCACCCTGTCATTGAAGATACAATGACTCGTGTTGAATTATTGTGGAAAGTAAAATATTTTTAATCAATCCCTGAATAATCCATGTGCTTCACTATCGAAAAGGGATCCTGCAAACTCAATTCTATTCAGGGTGGTAACAGATGAGTTTTCTTTGTTCTCGACATTAAGATACAACTATGTCTCTTCAAGCTGCTTGGTCATTGCCACCACCTGGACTTTTCCTACTTAAGATAAATTGCCTCCCAATTTAATGTATCATGATTTTGAGAACCTGTTGTGCCAATTACGCTTCTAATTCTCCTCTAATGTGTATCTGTTTCTAGAATGGTAATAAAATCAACCTAAATCATATTTAAAAAATAAGATTAGAGGCTGCAGGTACACACAGAGTTTCATTAAAAGAGTACGTCATATAATTAGGATTATGAGATAATCAAAATGTAATCGTCTGCAAAAATATCATGGGGAAATTAAAGTTTGAATGAGATAATCAGATGATGATAATAGGCATAATAGTTCTGAATTTGTGTGGCTTTCTATAAAAATTATTTTTAAGGAAACAGGGTCTCTTGCCAGGTCCTGAACCAAAACGAATGGCCTAATTACTGTCGTGTCTGAAAACAGAACTAGACATTGCGATCTGGAGAAAGGGAGTTATTTATCCTGTCAGTAGAGGCAGGGGGTGATAATAAATCAGACCTTTTGGTGACACTAATTAAAGCATTTGGAATAAACCTGGATCAAAGGCAGAAAGGAATAAAGGAAGACAGCACAAACCTATTGTGCTGAACTAAGCCTGGAGGGTTTAAAAACACAGAACACCGTTATCCATTGGGCTTTAGACTCACGAGGTGGGAACTGTCATTTAGATGTTCCCCACTCCCAACAATGCCCAGGCTCTTACTGATCCCTGTCGTACGGCATGCCTGCTTTTGGTGCGGCTTTATGAACTCTAAGCAGTAGTAAGGATGATGGGTATTTACCATTTATAAAGCATAATCTCAATTTATCTCACTTGAGATATCATATTAAGATAGATTTGCTGCTAATGCAAACAAATATACTAGGAGATGGACACAGTATTTTATTCACTTACATTTTTCCACACACTGTAACTAAGACTCTTACAACCACCAAGGCTCTGCTCCAAGCTGAATTTCTGGTCTTACCCAGACAGAGAAGCAGCTGACCTTTTCTTTCTCTTGCCTTAGAAAGAAAGGAAGAAATTTAAATTCCGCAATACTAAATATTCTATTAATGTCAATAAGTCTATTTTTATTTTTTGAAAAGATGATATGGTCTAAAGCACTAGAAGTAGAATTATTTCTTAATACAGCTTTCTGGAGGGCAACTTGGCAATTATGAAAATCTCAAATCTCTTCTAATGTATAAATACATATCCTGAAGATATGGCTCCAACAATATGAAAATACACATGTAAGCTCAGGAGACTGGTTAAATGCCCACACACACAAGAAATGGGGAAGTTACAAGAGGAACATGGAAGATATCTATGCACTAATATGGAGTGACTTCTAGGAGACCACTAAGAAAGGCAAAGTGCAAAGGAGCCTATGTGGTACACTATATTTTGTATAAGGAGGAAAATAACAAAACATACACATATTTGCTTATCTTAAAAAAGAAAACATAGGCCCTGGCTGGTGTGGCTCAGTGGATTGAGTACCAGACTCAACCAAAGGGTCACCATTTCAATTCCCAGTCAGGGCACATGTCTGGGTTGCAGGCCAGGTCCCCAGTAGGAGGTGTGCAACAGGCAACCACACATTAATGTTTCTCTCCTGCTCTTTCTCTCTCCCTACCTCTCTCTCTAAAAATAAATAAAATATTTTTTAAAAGAAATAAAGAAAGAAAACACAGGGAATCAACCAGTAAACAATGAAGCTGGCTGCCTACAGGAGGTAAGGAGGTATGGGCTTAGAGGGATATGCAACAGTGAAATTATACTTAGTGGGCCTTTTTATATAGTTTTGACTTTTGGAAACATGTTAATGTTCTGTATTCATGTAATAAAATGAATGAAGAGAGACAAGATGGAAAATAGGAAACTGGAAGCAAACTGAAAAAAAACCAACAACTCAATTGTATACCTAGTGAATACCATAACTATACCGAAGGAGAGAAAGAGGAAGAACCAATCCAGAAAACACAAACACAGTACAGTGAGACTTAATGCTGTCTATAGGTTCTATGTCTTTAAGTGAAACTACATATAACAAAGCCAATTGTACCACAGGCTAATTGATGTAAACAAGCATTAAGTTCCTAGGCATCTCTCAATGTTATAACAAAACAATGCTGAGCAAAATGGCATTATTTAAGGACCTAATGTTGTTTGGCAGGGTAGGAGAACTACAAATATGCTGAGCTTTTTTTGGTAGATTTGTTTGTGTAGTCAGTGAAAGAAGCCATCCTGAAACAATTTTTAGATACATAATAGGACGGAATGAAGAGTAAATGTGCCCATGTCTGGCAGCCAGAATTCTCCCTGTGGAAGAGGGGCTTACAAATAAGAAATACGGGAGGCAAGAAGGAACTCTGGGGGATGGGTTGGAATGGGAGGGGTCAGTGGGAACTTACGATTTCTAAAATATGTACTTAATGCTCATGATCAGAAGATGCCGCTACTCACCAGAGGAAAAATTTGTAACCCTCAAGTCAATACTTCCACCAGTTTTGTGGTCATTCGCAGACATGTGCAAAGCAGCAGGAACTGAGTCACCTGACTTGCGTGTTTTCAGTGAGGTTGGCACAGGTGTCCCTCTGCCTTCTGGCTTCAGCTCTCACACCATAAACCAGTGTCCTTTTCTCAGTCTATTTAGTGCCACATTCTCCCCATGTTTGTGCTTTTTGTCAGCGATTTTGCTGTTTGAAATGGCCCCTAAGTGCAGTGCTGAAGTGCTGTCTCAAGTCCAAGAAGTCCAAGAAGGCTGTGATGTGACTTACAGAGAAAAAAAATGTGTTAGATAAACTTAGATAAGGCATGAAATATAGTGCTATTGGCCGTGAATCAATGTTGATGAATCAACAAAATATACTAAATAAGTCTCTAAACAAACACATATCCGACAAAGTTATATATTGATCAGTTAATGAAAATGTTGTGATCAGAGGCTTGCAGGAACCTGTCTGTGCCTCTTTTAGCAACGCTCCAGTATTCTCTAACTCAGTGTTTATGGCAGCTTTATGGAACATAACTAATGCAGTAAGGAGAATGGGCTCTGAGTGTATGCGTGCATATCTGCACATGCATTTGGCATGTGGGTAAGTATATTTTTGCATGTATGTTTGTTTCAGGCATGTATACTGTACGTGCATATATTTCCTAGCTCTGACTGCTGAAAGTGCCCAGCAGCAAAAACATCCTAGAAGCAACGAGCACACCTAGCACTCAGATACTGGTCTCTAATACCATCCTCCACGAAAAAGAACCAGGGCTCCTTGGTCAAGTGGCTGATTCCGGGGAGTGGGTAGGATGGACACAAGATGAGCCTTCAGTAGGGAAGTGCTCAAAAAATGGTAGAGACAGCCAGCTCAAGGGGGCCATTGGTCAAGTCTGGGACAACATGAGCATGAAAGTAATTGAGTACAATAATGAATTGCAAACCACTGGGAAATAAAACAGGAATCCACGAATCCATGCCCATTATTCATAAATAAGAGAGAAGGGAGTTCTTCTGGTAGAATGCTGAGTGCCAACTGATAAAAGTGGACGTTGTGCTAGAGTTGGAAAATCATCACTTCTCAGCCATTGTTATAAAGATTGGTTTAGGTAAGGATCAATTAATGCTAAATTTAGGGATAAATTTTGATAAGGAGCTAGCTATTTCAGTGTTTCTCTACAAGTTGCTTGGGAGCTCCAAGAGAAAACGATAACTATACATGGAGAAATCAGACAACACTTGATAAGTATTTAGATTGAACTGAGATTGCCGAAACAAGCAGAATTTTTATTCTTTTGTGCTTTAAGATGTTTCATTTGGAAATAAGCTCAACTTACAGAAGAGTTGCAAGGATAAGCGTAGTACAAAGGCCCTGGCTGGTGTGGCTCAGTGGATTGAATGCCAGCCTGTGAACCACAGGGTCGCTGGTTCCATTCCCAGTCAGGGCACATGCCTGGGTTGTGGGCCAGGCCCCCATCGGGGCCGTACAAGAGGCAACCACGCATTGATGTTTCTCTCCCTCTCTTCCCCTTTCTCTGAAAATAAATGAAATCTTTAAAAAGAAGAGAAAATAGTACAAAGAACATTTTTACACCCTTTACTCAGATTCACCTATTCTTAACAACTTCCTTCCAAACAGTGGTGTATATTTTCTAAGTGTAGGGACACTCTCTTATACAAGCACAATACAGTTATTGACTTCCACAATTTACTCCTGAGACAATACTTCCGTCTAATCTGCTGTAACATCACACTGAGGGACAG
Source organism: Sturnira hondurensis (assembly GCF_014824575.4). Lineage (NCBI taxonomy): Eukaryota > Metazoa > Chordata > Mammalia > Chiroptera > Phyllostomidae > Sturnira > Sturnira hondurensis. Next base: position 3,645,050 of record NW_028095197.1, on the reverse strand, counting down.
ATGGACACCCTGAAAAGTGCACAATCGCAGGTGATGCTGGGAATGTGAAACCAGACTCTAATCATGAAGAAACAGCAAACAGATCTGCAATGAGAAACATTCTAGTTTCTCAAGGAGTTGGGAGAAGCTCTGTTCTTTTAAAATGCTAATGTCATAAAAACACAAAATGGCTGTGAAAAAATGTTCCAGATTAGAGGAGACTAAAGAGATATAACAACCAAATATAATGTGTGGTCCTATCCTTGATCCTGTACTGGAGAAGATGCTACAAAGACATTATAGATATTAGTGAGTCAACATATGAAATTAGAGCATGAACAACAGATTAGACGGAAGTATTGTCTCAGGAGTAAATTGTGGAAGTCGATAACTGTGCTGTGCTTATATAAGAGAGTGTCCCTACACTTAGAAAATATACGCCAGTGTCTGGGAGGAAATTGTTAAGAATAGGTGAATCTGAGTAAAGGGTGTAAAAATGTTCTTTGTACTATTTTCTCTTCTTTTTAAAGATTTCATTTATTTTCAGAGAAAGGGGAAGAGAGGGAGAGAAACATCAATGCGTGGTTGCCTCTTGTACGGCCCTGATGGGGGCCTGGCCTACAACCCAGGCGTGTGCCCTGACTGGGAATGGAACCAGCGACCCTGTGGTTCACAGGCTGGCATTCAATCCACTGAGCCACACCAGCCAGGGCCTTTGTACTATGCTTATCCTTGCAACTCTTCTGTAAGTTGAGCTTATTTCCAAATGAAACATCTTAAAGCACAAAAGAATAAAAATTCTGGTTGTTTCAGCAATGTCAGTTCTGGGAATGTTTTTTAAGGAAATTTTAAGTGCAGTTGCAAAGATGAGTGTAGTAGCATGTTTGCTGTCACAGTATTTACAAAATTGGAGAGTTGGAAACAATTTAAGTGCTCTATGATAGGAGACATTAAATAAATTGTGGTATAATGCAGTAGCATGCCAACATTAAAAGTGATGTGGAAAGATTTACAGTATGTTAAGTAATAAAATACACTTGAAAAACAGTATTTACCATATAATCATGTGGGTGTTGGTGTGTGTTACAGACCGGGTTTCCCCATGAAGTGGACTTTGAAAAGGATTTGCATGTGAGTGATTCTTAGAGAAGTGTTCTGAGAAATATCAGCTCTAAGGGTATGTGGGGAGGAGGATTGGGCAGGGGGAGAAGTTGGAATCAGTGTAGTCACAACAGAGGTCTCAGCCGACTGTGGGCACTTCTGGAGCTGAGCTGGGAATCTCCAGAATTGTCCCAAACTGGGGCCCTGACGTAGGCTGGGCGGGTCAGTGCCTGGTGTTCGGGAGTGCTTAGTCACAGCTGCTGAAGAAAGGAAGTGGACGATATAAACTCATTTCAAATACGGATTCTGTGGAATCCCAATTTGTAGGTCCCACTTTGAATCACAGAATGGCTTTGTTGTTCTGGGAAGAGTCCTTATGATACTCACTTAACATATTTTTGTCATACTAGCACAATATATTTATACATTGTCATTCTGAAAACTTCAGCCTGCATTTTTCTAGAACCATACAAAATTGCTGTTTTTGTAGGCCAAAGTGATGGAACATTAGCAATTTTATATGATGCAACCTCATAAAAATTTCATAGTAAAGTATTTAAACCATAGAACGATACAAAGTAACACACAAGGTCTCCATTTACTCCCCTTCTCAACCCCACCCTCTTCCCCGGGGGTCACCACAGTTACAACCTGGTCTACAAACTCCCATTTGTTTTCTGGGCACAAACATTTCTGCATTTGTACAATGCACATACAAAAAGGCTTAGTTTTTATGAAAACATGCTCTACATCATGACCTTAAATTCTTTCCAAGTCCAGACCTATGGTGATACCTCACTATTTGCAGTCGATACATACTGTGATTAATATAATTTACCATAATTACTGTAATTTATCCCATGCTGTCCCCTGCTGAGGGGCATCCAGATTGTTGTCAGTTAGTCGCCACTGTCACCGTGGCCATTTGTTACAATGATGAAAAATAGCTTTTCATGTGGTGTTGCCGTGATGAAGATTCCGGCCGGTGGGGAAGCGAGGGAAGGGCCCCAGGAGGGTTTCACCAACTTCAACCCCCATCAGAAGTTCTGGAGCGCAAGTATTTTCCCGCACCCTGATAATCACTGAATACTATCAATTTTTAAAATAATCTTTTGTCACCTCATCTCACTGATGACAGTGAACTCATTTTAATTGGTGTATTTGATGCTCTGTGACTGGTCACTAGGCAAGGCTATGATTACATAGACCTGGTCAATTGTTCAACCCGACAGTTTGAGTTACTCTTACTGATTTTCAGGAGTCCTTTAAATTAATCCTCCGAAAGTCACAATGTTGGTAACTATTTTCTTGCTGTTTGCTATTTTTGTTTTAATTTGGCTTTTAGTTTTTGTTAAATACAAAAATCTTTAAAAAATTTTATGCTGTCAAATCTAAAAATCTTTTGCTTGACGGCTTTGAGTTTACTCTGGTCTTAAGAAGGCCTTTCCTACACTAAAACAAACAAACAAAAAATCCCTGCTATTCATCAGGCATTCAAACAGGTGGTGGGAATACTGAATACATGAATGAATGAATAAACTAGAAGAACGTGTAGGAGAATATCTTAGGTTGGAGAAAGCAACACTGTATTACAAATAATGCAAAACAGATCCATTTCCTGTGTCATAGCTCAGATTAAATTCTTACCTTTACACATTTTGCAAAAGCATGCCTGGTAGGAATGAAAAATAGTACAGCCATTTTGGGAAACGGTTTGGCAGTTTCTTCTCATGTGTTTCTTAAATCATACTTTTTCAGGCTGGTCCCCAGATTTTAGTATACCCTCAGCTTGGCCATTTTTCTTCTCGCCTGGTCCAGGAAGTGATAGGCACTGCAGAAGGCCCCCTTACTGGCCCCTGCCGCTGGTTCCTCCACAGTCCTTCGCTTTGGGGCCATTCCCCAACACGAGCATCACACCGAGCAGAGAAAACTGAAAGCTGCTCAGAAAGAACATCACGTGTAAAGGGTGCTGTAGGTCTCAAAACACACGGACCCACCCTTTCACTGCTTTGCTGAGTGTGAGGGGGCTTTTTAAAAACTGGTAAGATTTCCTTTTCAACCTCAAATCACATTAAGATTCATGGTACCAGGAGTCTAGAATCACAGTGATCTACAACCCCAGTCGGTGCAGGACACAGATGTTAGTTGTTGGAATGCCTGAAATTACGAGAAGCATCTACTCTAGACTCAGAAAGTCTATATAGCCTTGGGTACACCTTTAAATGGTACAACACGTGTATCTCACCCACTGGTTCACAATGACTCCCCAGCCCAGACTTAAACTCGTCCCCTTGCTTTTCTGCTTCAGGCTCGTGTCCCTTTGGGTCTGTCATCATGCTGGAGTACTTCTCCTTTATTAAGACAGCCACCCAGCTGGGCCTGTGTCTGGCTGCTGTGGTGCGCGTGGCTGCCCGTGTCCAGTCTCCTCAGTGTAGGACAGGCAGCAGCAAGTAAAGGCCAGCTCCCCTGGCATCGGAGCAGTTTTGTAGCAGAGTACTGCCAATGAGAAACCAACCTGTGAACAGCTTTCCTGGGCGCCTTAGAAGGGACATTCCAGAGGGAAGATTTCCAGCAAGACCTACTGGCACCACCACACTTCTCAGATATTCAGGGAGCCATGCCCCTTCCAGTGAGGTGTCGACGTCATTCCTGAGTGTGGGTGGGTAGAGAGGGGCCTCTTCCGAAGATCCTCCTTCAGAGCCCTAAGAGGTTGCAATAGCTCCATATCTCTACCATTGTTAGAGCCTTTAAAGTTCTCTCTGTTACTTGTTATTCAGGCTCTAATTAGTGCAACTCTGCTATAGTTAATAATTCTTTATATTAATCTTTCCCTGTCCAAATTACTGTGATTCCTCTCTCCTGATCGGACCCAAACTGGTTCCATTCTTCTGGACCTGCCTTGTCCAATACAGTAGCTACTAACCACATGGGCCCATTAAGCACCTAAAATGTGACCGGCGCTGAGAAAAAACTAAATTTTTAATTTCATTTAATTTAAATGAAAATAAGTGTAACTGTAGGTTTTTCCATTAAATACTTTAGTGCATGTAAAATATCTCATTCACATTTTATTACATTAATTACATGTTGACATGATAATATATTGGATATAGTGGGTTAAATAACATACATTAAAATGATTTTACTTGTCTCTTTTTATTTTTTAATGTGGCTAGTAGAAAATTTTAAATTACATACATGGCATGAATTCTATTTCTGTAGGAGAGTCTTGTTCTACACCCATTTTCCACATAGTCCTGATTTTCCTAAAGAAATCTGACTTCGGTTTCTTCCATAACTCTTTGAATTTCTCTTAGAACATTTGTGGGGGGTATGGGCTAGTTTTTTCTGCCTGCCAGTGTTCTGTCTCCTGTTGGAAACCCCCCTGCCTGGATTCATAAGCTGTAAGTAACTCCCATGGCTAAGGCTGAGTAAAGAGACCTTGGTAACATAAGCCACTAAGGAGACAAAGCTTATCTTCCTGGTAGGGGCGTCACCTCTGCCCCCTTTTACTTCACCCTGTTCAGCCCCCCGGCAGATGACTGGTTAGCCAATGATGGGTAAGATTTCTCAAAGGAGGGATGACCTAAAACAGGCACAGTGACAAAGGGGCCCTCAGGGAAGGACTTGGAGGGCTATAGAAAAAGCGAGTGATGGACCCTTGCCCCTCGGCTTTGACATAACCAGAGTCCTCATTCTGTCTGCACTCTCCTGATCTCGTGGCTGCTTTACTTCCCCTGCCTGACTTAATCCTGAAATAATGCTGGAAGTGAGTGCGACCCTGTGCTGAAAAGGGTAGGTTCCCTGGGGCAATCAGGCCTAAGAAAGAATGCATAAAATCCTGTGAAACCTGCTTTGCTAATACCCTCAATTTTCTGATAAGGGTCCAAGCATAACCTGAGTTTGTTTCCCAAAGTTTTATGGCCCTTTAGCTAACTGAGCAGGACTCAGAAGAAGCCCTCACAGTTCTTTGAATGTTATCTATTGTTTGACCATTTCTGCCTGACAATGATGAATGAGGACCTTCCTTGAGGTAATACTCCCAGAAAAGCCAGAAAAGCCTGTACAGGCAAAAGTCAGGGTGCTCTCTCACTCAGAGAGGGGCCATGCCATCCCTTTTTCTCCACAGGACTCCTGCAGTCCGTGTGAATTTGTTCATCGCATCCACAACACGGTGGACACTGCTGGTCAGAGTCCGAATCAGTCTCCACTCAGGAATGTCCCATGGTGCTAGTTGTGATGAAAATGAGTGCCCTCATCCTCCCAAAGAGACCAGAGGGCTTGTGCCTACTAGCCCGAGGGAGGACTCAAATGCCTCACACCAGAAACTCCTTCCCGACACTTGGTATCTTGAGGAACTGTTGTAAGGGATCAGTTGAAAGTCCTGTTTCTTTTTTAAAATATAATTGATTGATTACTCTATTACAGTTGTCCCTTCCCCCCTTATTCCCCTCTCCCCTGCATACCCCCTCCCACCCAAATTCCCCCACTTTAGTTCATGTACATAGGTTGTACATATAAATTCTTTGGCTTCTCCATTTTCCATACTATTTTTACCCACCCCCCCATCTATTATCTACCTACCATTTATGCTACTTATTCTCTGCACCTTTCCCCCCTCTCCCTGCCTCCCACTTCCCTGCTGATAACCCTCCATGTGATCTCCATTTCTGTGGTTCTGCTCCTGTTCTAGTTGTTTGCTTAGTTTGCTTTTGTTTTTGTTTTAGGTGTGGTTGTTAATAACTGTGAGTTTGCTGTCATATTACTGTTCATATTTTTTACCTTCTTTTTCTTAGATAAGTCCCTTGAGCATTTTATATAATAAGGGCTGGGTGATGATGAACTCCTTGAACTTGACCTTATGTGGGAAGCACTTTATCTGCCCTTCCATTCTAAATGAAAGCTTTGCCAGAGAGAATAATCTTGGATGTAGGTCCTTGCTTTTCATAACTTAGAATACTTCTTTCCAGCCCCTTCTTGCCTTCAAGGTTTCTATTGAGAAATCAGCTGACAGTCTTATGGGAACTCCTTTGTAGGTAACTATTTCCTTTTCTCCTGCTGCTTTTAAGATTCTCTCCTTATCTTTAATCTTGGCTAATGTAATTATGATGTGCCTTGGTATGTTCCTCCTCTGATCCAACTTGTTTGGGACCCTCTGAGCTTCCTGGACTTCCTGAAAGTCTATTTCCTTTGCCAGATTGGGGAAGTTCTCCTCCATTATGTTTTCAAACAAGTTTTCGATTTCTTGGTCTTCCTCTTCTCCTTCTGGCAGCCCTATGATTTGGATGTTGGAACATTTAAAGTTGTCCTGGAGGTTCCTAAGCCTCTCCTCATTTTTTTGAATTCTTGTTTCTTCATTCTGTTCTGTTTGAATGTTTATTTCTTCCTTCTAGTCCAAACCGATGATTTGAGTCCCAGTTTCCTTCCTGTCATGGTTGGTTCCCTATACATTTTTCTTTACTTCACTTTTCATAGCTTTCATTTTTGCCTCTAATTTGCAACCATATTCAACCAATTCTGTGAGCACCCTGATTACCAGTTTTGGAACTGTGCATCTGATAGGTTGGCTATCTCTTCATCACTTAGTTGTATTTCTCCGGGAGCTTTGATTTGTTCTTTCATTGGGGCCATTTTTTTTTTTTTTTGTCTCCATGAACCTGTTATGTTGTAAGGGGTAAGTCTTAGGTTTTCACAAGTGTGGGGCAACCCACATCCCTGTGCTGTGGTGCTGTATGTGGGGGAGGGGTCTGAGAGGGAACAATGACTCTTGTTTGGCTCCTGCCCTGCTTTCAGTCACTTTTCCCACTACCCACAAGCAGACTGGGCCCCTCTGGTGCTGATTCCAGGGTGGGTGGATCTGTGTAAGTTCTAGGACCCTGTGGGTCTCTCCAATGAACTCTTTTGGGAGTTTCTCCAGCAGCCTCAACCACCACAGGTTTTTTCAGTCAGAGGTTCTGAGGCTTTATTTCCATGCACTAGAGCCCTGGGTTATGCAGTCTATCTTGCTTCCCAGTTGTTCGGCCCAGTTTATCTGCACACAAATGTGGGACCACCCACTCCTCCAGCCACTCCTCCAGCCTTGCCTGGTCCTCCAGCCAGTTGCCTTGCAGTGAGTCCTCTCCACCGGGCTGCCTGTCTCTGTCCCTCTTGCCAGTCTGGGTGAGTGTTTCTTCTTTAACTCCTTGGTTGTAGGACTTCCATACAGTTCGATTTTCTGTCAGCTTTGCTTGTTTTTTTTTTTTTTTTNTTTTTTCAGTCAGAGGTTCTGAGGCTTTATTTCCATGCACTAGAGCCCTGGGTTATGCAGTCTATCTTGCTTCCCAGTTGTTCGGCCCAGTTTATCTGCACACAAATGTGGGACCACCCACTCCTCCAGCCTCAGCCTTGCCTGGTCCTCCAGCCAGTTGCCTTGCAGTGAGTCCTCTCCACCGGGCTGCCTGTCTCTGTCCCTCTTGCGAGTCTGGGTGAGTGTTTCTTCTTTAACTCCTTGGTTGTAGGACTTCCATACAGTTCGATTTTCTGTCAGCTTTGCTTGTTTTTTTTTTTTTTTAAATTTGTTGTTGCCCTTCTTTGGTTGTGCAAGGAGGCACAGTGTGTCTTCCTACCCCTCTATCTTGGCCAGAAGTCCAAGGGCCTTAAAGCTGCAGCAGAGTGTGGCAGAACTACACTCTTTCTGTTGTGTCACTTTTGCAGTGACTTCTGTTGCCTACGTTCTCCAAATTGTTTGGAAATCAATCCATAGAATTACACTAATTCCCACCATTGATTCTGTAAGACACTGCCATCTGTTTAATCAATTCTCCTTTTCCTTAAGATTGATAGAGGCTTTTTCTGTTGTCTGCAACCAAGCGTTCTGGTACCACACTGAAGCTACTCTATGATGACTTACATTTAATTCTAGCAAGTTGTAAGCTATAGGGAAATTCTAATATTGAAGGGTAAACTGGAGAGTCAGGCAGGAGCCAGCCCTGTAGGCCTATGTGCAAAGGATGATGGGAGCCATCACAGAGGTAGGTACACATCAATACTTTCCAGTCCTTGGTCATCATGTTGCTCATTCCAGGAACAGAGCATGATGGGCCAGCCTCAGTAGGTTAGGGGTCTGTGGTAGACTGAAAAACGGCCCTCCAAAACACTCATGCCTTAATGCCTGGAACCTGAGAATGTCACTTTCCGTGGCAAAAGGGCCTTTACAGAGGTGATTAAATTAAGGACCTTGAGGTAGGGAGATTATCTTGAATTAGTTGGATGGGACCCAATATAATCACAAAGGTCCTTAGAAGTGGAGAACCTTTCCCAGCTGGATCTGAGAGCTATGACTATGGAAGCAGATTAGAAATATGTTACTGATTTGGAAGATGTAGGAAGGGGACCACAGCCGAGAAAAGCAGGTAGCCTCGAGAGGTTAGAAAAGACAAGGAAATGGGTCTTCGCTACAGATTCCAGAAAGGAATGCAGCCGGTGAGATTTCTGACCTATAAAACTGTGCTGTTTTTAACTCATTAGGCTTGTGGTAAGTTGTTAGGGCAGCACATAGAAAAGTAACACAAGATTCCGCCCCCCCGCCCCCTGCCCTTGAGCTGCAGAGGACATCACTTTGACTGACAGTCCTATCAAGACTAGGCTGCATCCCTTGGAGAACAGGAAGTTTCCTGTCTGAAAAGCAGGTGTCATTAGCAAGTGAGGGAATGGACACTGAACAAACAAAACACGGCTGCCCACGCCACCTAGCACCGCCCACCACACAGCCCCCTGCATATCATTTCATCAAAAATCTGTCCAGTTGAATTTTTAGGACCAGCAACAGATTAGACTAAATATTCTGGGTAAGAAGACTTGAGGAAATAGAAAACTTTATAAGGAATGTAAACCCAATATTTATATATGCAATATACAAATATATCCTTGGTAGGGCAATAATATGGGTGTATTAATTTATAGTTTTTACTCAAACATTTCACCTAGAATGTCATAGGGTGTACCTGAGTGTGATATTGTAATGTTACAGAATTACATGCCTATGATTTTGTAATAAAAAAGTGTTATTTGTGCTAGACCCTGTATCTTTGTATATGCTGTATATATGTTTATATATAACTGCATCTTAAAAATTCCAAATTCTGAGGCCCTGGCTGGGTAGCTCACTTGGTTAGAGGGTGGTCCTGATATGCCAAGGTTTGATTTCTGGCCAGGGCACAGACAAGAATCAACCAGTGGATACATAAATAAGTGGAACAACAAAACAGCTACTTCTCTCTCCCTTCTTCCTCCCTCTAAAATCACTGAAAAAAAAAAATCCAAATTTTGTCATAAAGGTTTTCATGGAACTTGAAAAGGACTAATTCTTCTTCGGTAAAGATGTAGTTAATTTGACCAGCTGCTGCCTTCATACTTAGACACACGGACCTGTTCTGTAAAAAGAATCACTGGCTTAGTCACTGCTGACTTAGTTGCTGATAAATGAGAGGTACCTAATGGAGACCTACTTAGAGGCAAATAAGATGAAAGTGATGGTCTACCAATCTAAGAAGTCACACATAATCAGGAGGGCCAACAAAACTTACTGTATCTGTCCCCAACCCTGGATGTGCTCAATTAAGGTCACAAGAAGATCAGAGAAAAGTGATACAAGTCAGGTAACTGGAGAAGCCGGGGCTGGTATCCAGCACACCCTCAGCTTTTGAACCTTTGGTCTGACCAGGTAACCGCCTAACAGTCAGGATCGAAAATTCTGCTTTGGGACATGGTAGAATGTGACTCTAAAGGGGTCCTTATTGTCAGCTCATACTTCAGTTCAGCAGGTTTGGGCTCATACAAGTATATGGTGGCATTTAAGGAGATCTATGGTCAGGTGGTCATACGTTATCTTGGTCACCCTTTTCAAGGTGAGTTGCTGTTCAGGTTGAAAACAATTTTGGCTGTAAGCATACCCATAGGGGTTTGTGTACCCCCCCACTTATCTTTCTGTTGTTGGAATTTGTGAGGGCTGAGAGGAAGGGGTTCCCACCCCAGAAATGGGGGCTAGGTAAGTTCCAAAAAAGATAATTCTATGAGAACTTTTCTCAGTCCCAGCCATATGTTAGAATTACCTGAGAAGTTAACAGGAGTGTCCAACGTGCAGCCTGTGAGCAGCATGCAACCCAGGATGGGGGTGATGTGGCCCAAATTTACTTGAAACATTATGTGCTTTTTGTGTGTGTGATTGTGTCCCATAATACTTAACATGTGGCACAAGACAACTCTTCTTCTAATGTGGCCCAGAGACACCAAAAGGTTGAACACCCCTTCAGAACAAAAATACCAGTGTTTGGACTCAGATCTCCAGAGTTGGGAAACTGGCATCTGAATATTCTAAATTAAGCTCCCAGATAATCCTAACCTCTAGCCAGTGCGGTCAGGGTTAAGAACTATTGCTCTAGAATTTTCTAGTGTAGGAACCCTGTAAGATGTTAGTTTTGTAGCATCCACTCAGGGAGGTATGACCTGACAGTGCTTTCCAAACTTCCTACGCCCAGCAGTCTTCATTTTATCTGTCACAAGTAGTCATAGCGTCACAGCCTAAAAAATTACCGCTTGAGAGAGAACAGTCGCGGGGTGTGCGGTCGGGATGGAGATTATGGCCAACTGGGAAGGGATATGGAATTAAAAACAATTATGAGCACAGACGCTCCCCTTCCCCCCACCGCTCCCCATATCTGTTTTCACTGGCTCCTCTAGTATGGCCAGTTTGGGCCTGGACCCCTGAAGGAGGCTTGAATGTGGCAAGGTGCATGGCGCTGGGTGTGGTTGGCTCTGATTTCCGGAAAATTCCTTGGTGGCCAAGAGGCGTGGGGGAATTGTCTCTCCAGATCCCAGAGCTCCGCAGCTGCGTCCCCACCTATGTGCTTCCTTAAGAAGTGTCGCACCGCTCAACGTCTGCCATGGAGTTGTGTCCTCAAGGAACGCCCAGTGGCCTTGGCTGAGAAGGGCGGGCGGCAAGGAGGGAGCACAGCTTTGACTTTCCCGCTCCGCGGAGGGGCGGTCGCAGGTCGGAAGCGCGCACCTTCGGGCGGCGTAAGGCGGCGTGAGCGACCCCAGCTGCACCCGCCTTGCCTCCGGGCGCTGCTCGCAGCGCCGCCCCCGCCTCCTCGGGCGCTGCCAGGGGGCGGGGACTCGCCGCTGCGGAGGACGGAGACGCGCCGAGCGGACCGGAGCGCCAGGCCGGCGGCGGCGGAGAGCGGTAGCGTGGCCCTGGAGCCGGGCTTGCAGCACCGAGCGGCCACCAGAGCCGTGGAAGGAGGTGAGTGAATGGCGCGGGTCCCCAGCGCGCCTGGTCGCCCGCCCTGTCGCTGGCTGCCTTCACTCTCTTGTCCTTCCTGAGTCTAGGGTTCGCCCCCAGGGACTCCGTGTGGGTCCAGGGAGACACCGCCCGGCTCACACCCCGGCTGCAGCCTCTTCCTGGAGCCCGCTCCACCCTTGCTCTGCACCTTCCCTCGCCGGAGCCTTCACTTCGGGGTCTCCTGGACCCCCTGGGCTCCGTCCCCTGGCGCCGAGGGGCCGTGCGAGGATTCCCTGCCCCTGTAGAGGCCAGTTTGGGATGATGCGGGGCCTTTCTTTTTGTTCTTAGCTTGGTCACGCGCTTTGGCACCTAAAGTCAAAAGCGTGCGTCCCCAAAGTCTCCCTGGTGCCAGTTCTGGGGGCGTGATGGGCACGAAGCAGGGAAGAAGGGCTAGCAGCACCGTTCTCCTCACCTCCTTGTTTTCTGTCCACCTCCCAGCCCTCGTCTAGCTTGGCCCGCGGTGGGTGCACACGTTGGCAGTGGTCGTGTCTTGGTAGGTGACCGGGAGCTGGATGCTAGGTCCTGGGACCGCACTGCTGCAGACCAGGTGGAGCCCGTTTCACGGATGCTCCGGGTCCCCTCCTGTGTTTTCTACCACTGACTGTGTGAAGGATCTACAAAACTTTCGCTCCGCTGTACAAATAGTTTCCTGGGTTTATATACTCTTTATATTTCACGTCCTGTTTACTAGTTTTAACGTGTTGTTGTTTTGTAAAACAAAGTGGGGAAAATACCTGTTTTGATTAGTATTTTTAGCGGAATTTCAGAGTAATTATTGTTCGGAGTTCCATGATGATGCTAGACATTTTCATATGTCCCATTTCTAAATTTGCTTTAACAAACTTGTGTGGCTTTCACCGTTTTTTTGAGATTTTCTTTGTCTGGTTGGGGTCTCCAAGGGCTTACAGCCTGAAGTTACGCAGATGTTGAGGGACATTCCTAAGTGCGGATTATTAAGATGTCCAACAGCCTGATGAAATATTTAACAGCTCCAGAGTGGCTCTGTTTGGCTTATGGCCATCAGATTGACTCAAATTTAGGCAGTTTTAGTGTTTCTGAATTACTGGGAGCATGAGACCTGGGGAGCAGTGTAATCTCTTGGAGGACCTTGTGGTCCCCTAGGGGCAGTCTAGGTCCTTCTGGTGTCATAAAAGATAAAACCAAGCTTATGGTTTCGGGGAGAATAACTTTATTTGTAAATACAAACCAGTAACTTGCTAACATTCATCTTAGGCCAGAACTCCGTTTTTAAAGTGTCAGTGGTTAAAAAGGCATCGAATCTTGAAGATGTTTAAAGGAAAAGGTTAGCTCTTCAAGATGTTATTTTGTTCTCCTGTGGTGAGGTGATCACGTTTGTTTCATCAGTTTTGCTAAAAAATGAAAGACCAAGGGTAAGAGGAAGGGGTGCTGGGGGTGAGGGAGGGGTCAGATTGCAGTGACAGTGCTGCTAGGAATCTGCTTTCCAGCCGCTGGTCCAGTTCCTGGTGGGGGATGCAAAGATTTTGGGTTTACATGTGTTTTCAGGGGTGAGGCAGAAAGGGCAGGGAGGGTGGTTGACCACTTCCCTCAGCAGGGAGGGCTTTGCTGAACCTGACACCCTGTGAGTGCAGGCTGGAGCACAGGGTAGCTGCTGCTGCAGGCAGGAGTGGAAGGGTGTCACCCAGCAGGCTGTGGGGAGCAGGGCAGTAAGGCTCCTTGACAGGCACTCCGTGAAAGGGAGGTGGAAGGCAGCGTGGTCCCCAAAGGCCAGCCATCCCTGCACCCTTCCCCCTTATGAAACTGCCTGGAGGGACCAGGAAGAAAGGAGGGAGATGGGGATGAGGGATGAGAGTCCCTGTGCCCTGGCCTTTAATTCAGCTGTATTATTGTTATGTTTATCTTTAGAAAATAAGTTGCTTTAAGAAGAGACAAATTTCTTTTTCAGTGATCTAACAATACATTTCTTTTCAATGATATTATTAAATAATATCAATAATTGGGGTAAGAAAAAATGCTGCTTTTTTCATAAACAATCTCTCCTCCCCCTCCAAAGGAAAACCTTGTTAAATGTTTAACAAAAAACATTTGCAGAAGTAGAAAGAATGGTCTTGATATGCTTTTGCTCTCACTTTAGGAAAGTGTGAATGGTATTTCATTTGGCTCCACCCTCCCTCCCTTCCCCGCCCAAAGTTCTTTGATTGTGGTAGTTTTCTTTTGTGGACTTTCAAGTTACGGATGAGACTTCAATAAAAGAGAGACTTGGCTTGAAGGAGTGTTTCCTAGATTCCCAGAGTCCACTTTGCTTCACACACAAATTTTTCTACACTTTCAGGGGGTGGGGGGAAAAAAGCACACCTTCTCAGATTTTCAGATTTTTACATTTTTATTTTTATTTTTATTTAAAATCTTTTAGGGCTATATTAATAATATTTCCCACCAGCTAAGATTTTTGAACATTAATTAGTGCCTGACAGGAAGAACATATATGTAAAAATACTATGTAATATGATTACAGTGACATATTTTGTAGTTTGCTGTGGTTTCCAGATTTTTTTATCATTTTCATTAGTAAAATAAATTTAGACACCTCAAACTTACACAATGTTATCTGTCAGTTATATCTCAATGAAATACCTTCTTAGCTCTCCCCACGTGCTAGAGTTAGATTGTATCTCAAGGCCTAATTTACATTTAGGGCTGGGTTAATTGTTAATAACTGGAAGTAAAACCCTATTTCAAATTCTCCCTGAATTTTGAGTATTTTTGCCCTGTTTCTGGTCAGATCATAGTTTGTTGGGTTTTTTAAATTGAATTTATTGGGGTGACATTGGTTGATAAAATTATATAGGTTTCAGGCGTATTGTGTGTTCACCACCCCAAATCCAGGGTCCTTCCTTCACCGTTTGTCCTCCTCCCTTAACCCTCTCTGTCTCCACCCACTCCCTTTCCCTCTGGCAGTCACCATACTATTCTCTGTGAGGGGTTTTTTTCCCCTCAATTCCTTCACCTTTTTCACCCAGCCCCCCCAACGCTTCTCTGCTCTAACAGCTGTCAGTGTGTTCTCTGTATCAGATAATAATGTTTTTGATTTTTTTTTAAGATTTTTTTTCTTGTTGTTTTTTTTTAAAATTTTATTTATTTACTTATCTTTAGAGGGGAAGGAGAGAGGGAGAGAAACATGAATGTATGGTTGCCTTTTGTGTGTCCCCTGCTGGGAGTTGGCCTGCAGGGAACCAGCCTACAACCCAGGCATGTGCCCTGACTGGGAATTGAACCACGATCCTCTGGTTCGCAGGCTTAAGATTTTTTTTCTTTTTAGAGAGGGGAAGGGAGGGAGGAAGAGGGAGAGAAACATCTATCAGTTGCCACTCTAACAGACCCCGACCAGGGAACCCAATCTGCAACCCAGGCACAGACCCTGACTGGGAATCAAGCTGGTGACCTTTCCTTCCCCCCCACCCCCCCCCAACGCCACACTGTAGGGCCAGAGCTAGTTTTTTCTTTGCTGAGCTGACTCCAGTAGAACCACGCACCTTCCACGCTGGGCTTGTGCTTGCCTGTGCTTACATTTGTTAGTATAATTACTTTGTGCTTTTTGTAGGAATCTTAGAGCTTCACGTTCTGTATAGTGTTTAGTCATATGTCAACCCACCCCACTGTGCAAGTCCTGAAGGCAGATGAGTGCCCTGGGCACTTCTGAGGGATGGTGACATGTGACCTTGGACAGAAAGACTCAGTGAGAATGCAGAGTCAACTTCTACTTTTATTAGCACAGTTAGTATTTTATGGTAGTGTAATAAAATTAGCATAATACAATATACTATACAGTAATTAGCATAATTAGTATGTACTAATATATAGTTAAGTTATTTTATGTGATAGTCATATCATGAAAACAGTTGCTGCTATTCTTTCTGGATAAAAATAAATGTAACGTCTGAGATGCCCGTGCCCCTCTGTGGAGCATCTCCTGCAGCCGGTGGGATGCATGGACTCCGCAGCAGACAGCGGGTCCTGATTTTAGCCTCAGGTGATTCTTTCACTTGATCATCAGAAGAACCCCATGAAGGCAGGTACAGTTAATCTCTCCCGATTTTTTAAAGTGAGCACATTGAGACAAAAAAAGGTCCTTTCATTTAAGTAAGTACTTGGTGGCAAGTAAATGCTCGCATTTAACTCTGGCCCCAGCCCGAGGAGACAGGCGCCACGGTTGTCCCTTTGCCGATGGTTGCGGGGGGCTGGGAGAGGGTGAACAGCTGCCAGGCAGGACGCCCAGTTGGAAATGGGTGTTCGCACTGCATGCCCTGACCTCTTGTCTACCTGCCCCAGTCCAGGTGGGGACCTGGGTCTTCCTTGCGTCCCTTGAGGACAGAGACCTTTTTTTGCCACCTTGGGGTCCCCAGTGATGGGTTCCAGCACAGAAGAGAGCTTTGGAATCTGTTTGAATGAGTTCCCTTTTGTCCTCTACTTCATGAACACAGCTGTGGTATGATAGTTTTGTTTTAGGGGAAGCTGTAAAATACCTTGATTTCACCTGGGAATGCTAGAAATACAGCTTCAAAACTTGCTAATATTACCAATGTATATCTTCCTTCCATCTTAACTTTCTATTGTTCCTGTTTGCCTTTTGTATTAAAAATATGCACATTGAGGAGAAAAAGATTGTGTAAAGTAAGAACGAAAGCTTCATTTCTTCCCCTCTGTACACTGTACTCTCACCATAGCTTGTGTGTACCCTTCCTCACAGACATTCGCTGTTTGTTCATTTATTGAGAGTGTTTTTAAATTTTTTCCAGCAAAAATGGGATCATGTGATAATTAATGTTTTGGGAACTTTTTTCACCCGACAGTGTGTATTTTGACTACCTATTGCTCCGTGACAAATCTCCTCTAAACTTAAAACCATCATGTTTGTATTGCTCAGAGGCCTGTGGGCTGCCTGTGCTCAGCTGAGTGGTTCTTCTGTTCCACCTGAGAACAGCCAGGGCTGCCGTCTTTTTAGACTCATTTGGACTGGAACTTAAAGATGAGTCATTGGCTGTAATCAATATCTAAAATTATTGCCTTGGCATGTTTTTAGAAGAGAAAATGATGAACTAATGAGTGACTTAGGAAAAAATTGACTATAGTTCTCTGATTTCAGTGCTATTGGAACTGGAGGGTCTAGCCCATCACATCTTGTTTATCTGATGGAGTCTTCCTTATCTTTCCCCACTTTTTAATATTTATTTTTATTTATTATTTTTTAGAGAGGGGGAAGGGAGGGAGAAAGAGAGGGAGAGAAACATCAATGTGCAGTTGCCTCTCGTGTGCACTGGGAACCTGGCCTACAACCCAGGCATGTGCCCTGACTGGGAATCAAACTGGCAACCCTTTGATTTGCAGGCCAGTGCTTGATCCACTGGGCCACACCATCCAGGTAGTACTTATTTTTAGAGAGCGAAGGAGGGAGAGAGAGGGAGAAGGAGGAAAAAAACCCATTGATTTATTGTCCACTTATTTATGCACTCATTGGTTGATTCTTGTAATACTTCCTGACCGGCATTGAAACCACAACCTTGGTGTATTGGGACCCTGCCAGGGCCTCCTGATTTTTTCTGTGTCATTGAGGGAGAGGGTCCTGTATAAGCTGTGTTGCTCTGGACTTGGTGACAGTCCATTCTGATTACATAATAAATACCTTTATCCACACACACACACACACACACACACACACACAGTGACTTTGACATGCCCAAAGGGAGAAAAGAACCTCAGGCTGAGGAGTTACTTCAGATGGAGTCCATTTTAGGTTACTCTTTACTTCATAGAGAAATAAATGGAAACCTGATTTCTCTGGGGCAGACAGTGGTCACTAAGTTTTGAGAAAAATGTTTGTGGCATAGATGGGAGGTGCGAGACAATAGAAGAATAAAACCAAAGGCCGAAAAAGAGCTGGGTGTGTGTGGAGGGGGGCATAACACACCAAACTCAACCCTTAAATACTAGGGGAATAGAGATGTTTCTCCAACATGCCTTTCTGCTTCTGGAAAATAAAGGAGCACAGCCAGAACAGAAGTCACTGCCAGACTTGTCCTGGGTACCCTAGAGAGGACAGTGGTTCTCAGGCTTGCCTTGCATCGGAGTCACCCAGAGCACTTTAAACACCGGTGGGGAGCCCCTCCCCAAGCCTGTGACTTGGTAGGTCTGGGCTGGGCTGGAAAACGTGCGTGTCTGACATCCCCAGTTGATGCTGATGCTGTTGCTGTTGGTCCGGGGACCACACTTTGGGAACCACGGAACTGCGGCAGAGGTTGGCAGCCCTTTTCTGTAAAGGGCCAGGTGATACGCTGTAGATTCTGCAGACCAGACGGGCAGGGTCACAGTTGCTCAGAGTCTTGTGGCCCGACAGCCATGGACAATAAGTATGTGAATGGGCATGATTGTGTTCTAATAAGACTTTATTCATGGACACAAATTTTAATTTGTGTACTTTTCACGTATTATCAAGTATTTTTCTTTTGATTTTTCCCCCCAACCATTTACAACCTAAGCTCTGCCCTGGCTGGCCAGTGTGGCTCAGTTAGTCAGAGTGTCATTCTGTAAACTGAAGGGCCACGGTTTCGATTCCCGGTCAGGGCACATGCCTGGGGTTCGGGCTCAGTCCCCAGTCTGGGCATATGAGAGACAACCGACTGATGTTTCTATCCCTTGCTTCCTCCCCTCCCCTTTCTCTAGCATCAGGGAGCATGGCCTTGGGCAAGGATAAAAAAAAATCTAAGCTTAGGGGCTGTGTGCAGAAACAGGTGGCTGGCAGGGTCCAGCCCTTGGGCAGCAGTGTGCCAACTCCTGAACGAGAGAAAAAAGTGGGGAGCTCCTGCCGAGGTGTAGTCTTGGAATGCATGTGGGAGGTGGCCTTTCTTCAGTAAATTCCAAGTGCTGGAAAAAACAGGATAGAGTTTGGTTCCTCTCATGAATTTTAACTTATCTGTCTGCTTTTTTTTTTTTTGGTGGTATTTTCACTACATAACACTAAATATGTACATTCATTTTTTAAGTTTAAAAAATTCATTGAGGTATCATTGACATCGAACATTAGTTTCCCAAGTAATGATTCAGTGGTTGTGCACGTGTATAATGTGAAATGACCATAATGAATCCAGTTAACGTCTGCCCCCCTATACAGTCATAAAAATGTTTCTTGTGGTGAGAACTTTTAAGATCTCTCTGAGCCACTTTCAAACTGGCATTACAGTATTAAATAAATAACTGTAGTCACCATGCTGTTAACATCTTCTGTTTAGAGACCAGCAGCTTCCAGAACTGGGGAAATGTGATGTTTATAATCATTGTGGGTGGGGGAAGTGAGAAGAGGAGATTCTGTGTACATCCTAGCAAGTTTTGAAAGCAATTTAAGGAGAACAAATGGACTTGGTGATTTAAACCCCCCTGGTTTGGAGCAGGAGTTGACGAACTTTCTCTAAAGGGCCAGATACAAATTTTTACCTGATTCCATCCTCACCGTAACCCGGTGAGAGCCCTGTCTCAGCGGTTCCACTCTGCCTGGCAGCCAGAAAGCAGCTGTGGGCAGCACTTACCAGATGGGCACGCTGTGTTTGGTAAAACTGGATTTGCAGAACAGGCCAACTGTGGACATGCTCGATGTTCAAATGTGTTTAAACCCTCAAGAAAATGTCAGTGACGGAGTCCTTCACAGCCCAGGGGCTGAGCTGGAGTGTCCTCAGGTTTGTTTGCTCATGCCCTAACGTCTGAGCTTCCTGCTCTGCTCCTTGGACTCGCTGGCAGCCACTCAATCTGATATCCAGGTGAGGCCACTTCCTGAGGAGGAATGCAGGTGCCGCTGCCGCCAGCCCCGCAGCGCCTGCAGTGTCCTGCGGTGGTGACTCGGGCCAAACAAACTAATCTGGTTTGATTGCGCAAACATGCTTGCCCGTAGGATTTAAAACCCCACGTGAAAAGAAGGAAATGAAAAGAAAAAATATTTGACTAGGAGGGTCAAGCGACTGATGCACTTGTCAGGATGCCCGTTTTCATAAAGCCCTTTCTCTTTTAAAAAGTAATCAGAGGTCTCTGTTTTCTTATAAACAATTTTGTCTTAAAAGCCAGCAATAATTTTACCTAGGTCAAATTTTAAAAATTAAGCCAGTAAGGAAGAATCTGCAGTGTTTTGTGACATTTCCAATTTACCAAGAGACTTTTAATGCAGAGGCACTACTTCCACTGCAGGGAAGCCTGGGGTTTCAGAGTGCGGTTGGTTTAGGGGAATCGTTTCTTTAGTGTGATCAGACGCCTGTAATCAGATGTGAGACAAAGCATAGTCTGATGCCTAAATGACAGTGAGTGCTAATATTTCTGATGCAGTTCGCCTCCTCTTCACTTACATCACCCTCTCTGTGCACATTTAAGGCGGGGGAAAGGAGAGCATGTATAGTTTTGACAGTTAAACTCGGACTCTGAATTACTGCCCACCGTCGTCCTCAGTCTTTGTCCTTTCTCACCCGTAACTGCCCCTTTATATTCAGCCCAAGTGGTTTCTACAGTCCTGCAAGGCCATGGCGGGCACTTTGCAGGGCCGAAGGGTGAGTGTTGGCCCTTCTTTCCTCGTGGTTACCTTCTTACCGGGGCAGCCCTGTGTCCATTGGGAGCCCAGGGCTCTGCTAACCGAGCGCTCTGGGCAGCCACACACCCTCCTGGCCAGCAGCCCACTGGGTCACAGCAAGGGGCTTCCCAGACTGGACTTGTGTTTGCCGCAGCATCTGTGAGTCAGCCCCAGGTGGTGCCGTTACCTGCTGCAAGTACAGAAGCGTCAGGAGGAGGAACGCAGACGGCTGCTTTCCATTCAGTAGAATGGTCGTTGGGAAGAAAACGCTCATCACCCGGTCCTTATAAAATACAAAAAGCCTAGATCTGGAAATAATTTGTTAGGCATCTTTCCACCTCTCATCATGGTAATAGTCAACATTTGCTGAGCAATTACCCTGGGCCAGATGTGGTTCTAAGCACTTCTATCACAGCTCACTTGAACCTCACAGTAAACCTCAGGTGGAGGGCAGTGAGGTCGAGGTGGGTCCTGTGACTCTGAAGAGGTGGAACCAGATCTGACACTGGCCGCTGGGTTTCAGTATTTGTTCTCTTAACACTGCCCTGAGCTGCCTGCTGCTAGCACAGCTCCTGACTCATGGTCGCTCAATAAATTTTTTATTGACTGGCTAAAGGAAGGAGAATATTAAACAGTCATCTATACACTTCCCTTGAAGTGAGAACTGACTGAACTGACTTCATGTTCTGTTTCCAGACTTGAAGGTGCACCTATCCACTAACATATATGCTGGGACAACAAAAGATCACTGAAGGATCTCATCTAAAATTATATTGTTAGGGAATTAGGAGTGTGAACAAGATAGCCTTTCGAGGCACTAGATAAAAATAGGTTGAGTGATAAAGGGTTGTGAAAGAACTGGCTAGCCATTACTGAAAAAAAAAGAGAGAGAGAGAAAGAAAGCCTTTTTCTTTGTATTTCTTACTTCTTACATTAAAAAGGAATGCTAAGTAGATGAAAGATTTAAATATAGATATGAAACCGTAACTACATTGAGAGGAGATAAGTGTAAATGTATTTTGAAACTCAGAGTAGGAAATGTCTTTGTAATTCTAAATAAAATCCAGAAGCAATACAAGATTGACAAGATTAGGTTGTTTTATTTATTTATTTTGTAGAGAGAGGAGAAAGGAGGGAGAGAAACATTGATGTGCAGGAGAAACATCAATTGGTTGCCTCCTGCACGCCCCCTATGGGGGACCTGGCCCAAAACCCAGGCTTGTGCCCTGACTGGGAATTGAACCAGCAACCTTTTGGTCTGCAGGTTGGCACTCAAACCAATGAACCATACCAGCCATGGGATATTAGGTTATTTTAAAAACACCACGAAAACTATGGGCAGAAAATTTCAGAGAAAGTCAAAGAATAAATGAAAAATTGAGAAAAATTATTTAATGAAAGAGCAAAGATTAGTTTATCTTTAATATACAGAGAGCTCTTACAAATCAATAAGATGAACACTCCAGTTTAAAATGGGCAGAGGCTATGAAAATGTCTTTCACCAAAATGAACATGCAAATGGCCAATGAATGAAAAGATCTTCATTTATACCTATAACTGAAGAAATGTATTTTTAAACATCACTACTCATGAGATTACTAGACATTAAAAAGTCCATGTGTTATTGTGTAAGAAAACAAATACTTTTCATGCAGCTGATGGGAGGGTTAATTATTGGAAATGATTTGGAAGCCAACATGGTAAGATTTATCAAAACTTCTTTAGAAATTTAATTTGTGAAAGAGTTGCAAAAATAGTACAGGTGGTTCCCATGTATCCTTTACTCACCTTCCCCTTACATTGATCAAAATTAAGGACATCAGCCCTGGCTGGTATGGCTCAGTGGATTGAGTGCTGGCCCCGAGAACCAAGGGTTTGCTGGTTCGATTCCCAGTCAGGGCACATGCCTGGGTTGCAGGCCAAGTCCCCAGTTGGGAGTGTGTGAGAAGCACCTATGGATGTTTCTCTCCCTCTCTTTGACCCTCCTTTCCCCTCTCTCTGAAAATAAATAAATAAAATCTTTTTACAAAAGTTAAAGAAGCCCTGGCTGGTGTAGCTCAGTGGATTGAGCTCGGGCCTTCGAACCACACAATCGAGGTTCGATTCCCAGTCAGGGCACATGCCTGGGTTGCAGGCCAGTTCCCAGCAGGGGACTCATGAGAGGCAACCATACACTGATATTTCTCTTCCCCTCTAAAGATATTTCACTGACCCTTCCCTTCCCCTCTAAAGATAAATAAATACAATCTTTAAAAAAATGAAAATAAAATAAAAATAAAATGCCACCTAAAAAAAAGTTAAAGAAATTAACTCTCTTGTTAACCAAAGCACGTAACTTATTTGAATTTCACCAGTTTTCCCCCTAGTGGTCTTCTGTTCTAGGATCCTGTCTGGGATGCTGTCTTGGGTTGAGTGTCTGTGTAGTTGTTAAGTCTGTGACAGTTCCTCAGTCTTTTCCTTATTTTCATGATCTTGACAGGTTTCAGAGAGTGTCGGTCAGATGTTTTGTATGATGGCCCTCGATCTGAGCTCCTCACAAGTTTTCTCTTGGTGCCTCCTATCAGGTGGTCAGTGATGTTGACGTCTCTCATTACTGCTGATGCTAATCTTGACCACATGGCCAACTCAGGCCGTGTCTGCTAGGGTTCTCCACTGTAAAGGGATTTTTTTTCCTTTTGTAATTTGCTAAATATTTTGGAGGTGATAAGAGCCATCAGTGTGAAATGCATATGTATTTTGGCCCAGCAATTCCACGTACTGAAATTTATCCACAGCTGTCTGTGATATTCCATGCTCTGCGGTATGGGGTGGGAATGCCCCCTGGCACTGCTGGAGGCGTCATCAAGCCCCCCGCCCCCGTACCGGAAGCACTTGGTCAGTGCTTTGGTCGGTGCCTCATGTGTAGCAAGCTCCTTGCTGGTTTACCCTCCCCTCCAGAGCCCCTGGAGGCCAGATGTGTTTGGAATTCAGAATTTTTTCAGAATTCAGAAGGTAACACAATGCACTTGTTACATATTATGTGCCAACCCCGGGAGGATCTGCAGCAGCGCCTCGTAGGCAAACAGTAATCTTCCTGCAGCAAAATAAATGAATGTTCACATGAAGGGCGAAAGGTCAAGACTGTTGTTAGTAGCTTCAGGTGAGTTCTGGGCAGACCTTGATCTGATTTCAGGTCAGGTTTTGTTGCTGGCTGTGTGATTAAAAATTCCTTTGTGTGTTTAGAGCATTTTGGATTTCTGAATTGGGGATAAGGGACTGCACACCTGGATGAGACGTTGCAAACGCAGGTGCAGATGTAGAAGAGCGTTGTTGGGAATAAGCCCCGATGGCCCTGATGGCCCCGATGGCCCTCTGTAGGGGCCGGCCCAGTACACAGCAGTGCCCGAGTCAGCCCCTTAAACAGAGCCGAGCAAACTGTAACATGCCACCGGGAAAGGGAGACAAGATGTATTACTTAGGGATTCATGACATGTGCAGAACAGTGCTCGTGGTCTTGCTTCCTCGCAAATGTGCCAAGAAACATCGGGAAGAGTGGCTGCACATTAGAATGGCCTGGGGGGTTAAAACACGCCAACACCTGGGCCTCAAGTCCGTTTAGAATTGGATGTGGAGGAGCGTGACCCGCGTCTTGGTGCAGGCCTGCCTCAGAGACACTGCGGGTTCCGATTCAGGCCACCGCAGTAAAGCAAGTCTTCCAAGAAAGCGAGTCACCATCTTTTTGCTGGTGGAAGGCCTTGCTTTTAATTTGTTAAAAATGCAACACCTACGAACCTCAGGAAACTGAAGAGCAACAAAACAGGGTATGCCTGTGCTAAGAAGGAGGACATCTCCCATAGGGTGAGTGGGCTCTGTCAGCTTCTCTGTGTTCTCACAAAAACTTTCCTTAGAAGGTGTGTCCCTGGTGGTCTTTCCTCCCCCTCCACCCCCTTCTCTTTTCACCCCACCATCCTCCTCCTCCACTGCTGGCCCCACTGGGCATAAAAGCGATTATTGCCGTCCCTCTGATAAGGTCCTGTCTTATCTGGCTCAGCAAAAGCCTATTGGCAAAGTGGACTTTCTTTGTCCTTGGTGACCAGTGCTGGGATCCAGCTAGACCCGGCGTCAAGTTGAAGCCCATGAGCCAGATGGGTGGCTCCTCTCTTGTAAGCTGCATTCATGTTTCTTTAAAGGAGCGTGGGTTTCTCTGCATCTCTCAAAGTCTGCATAACTGTTCTGTGTGGCTCAGCGTGCTGTGGTTGCACAGGTAAGGGCTCTGAAGGGCAAAAAACGATTGAGCCAGGGTGACGGCCTCATTTCTGCCTGTAGGCCCTGTCTATCCCTGACTGCACAGAACGAATTCCCACTCGGGGTGTGTGTATGTTGGGGGAGCGGGTGCTTTCCTGCTTTGCTCAATAAAGGCTTTAGCTGGGTACCCTTGGTAATTCTGTCTCCACGTTACAGATGAGGATACAGATGCAAAAGAGAAATTGTTGCTTGCCCACGGTCTGTGAGCCTGCCCTGGGGGGCCAGCCCGACTGCCCACTGTGGGGCCTGCTTACCTGTTGTCTCTCTCGGCAGCTTCACATTTCAAGGAGGAGATGCCAGTCACGCTTTGGGGCCAGACGCCTTCCTGTTGGCTGGGACAATGGATGTCGCCTGCTTTGGTCATGGGATACTTGTACTGAAGCTTGTATATTTGTATTTATTTGGCAGATTCTCAGCCTGGCCTTTGAGATGATGGGACTGGGAAACGGGCGTCGGACCATGAAGTCACCGCCCTTCGTGCTGGCTGCCCTGGTGGCCTGTAACATTGTCTTGGGCTTCAACTACTGGATTGCGAGCTCCCGGAGCGTGGACCTCCAGGTGTTTTTGCGTGTTTGTTTTGTTTGTATGGATGTTGTAGCAGGAGTGTCCAACCTGCAGGCCTTGGGCCACATGCGGCCCAGGATGTCTGTGAATGCAGCCCAACACAAAATCGTACATTTACTTATTTTTTTTTTATTTGCTCGTCAGTTTTTGTTAGTGTTTGTGTTTTTAGAGTGCGGCCCAAGACAGCTCTTCTTCCAGTGTGGACCAGAGACACCAAAAGGTTGGACACCCTGTAGAGTATCTAACACTGCTGGGTGATGGGGTCCGAGGGGTTAGTATTTAGCGCCCCCTGAGGCCTTGCGCTCAGGGGCGTGTGCTCCCTGTAATGGGAGCCTGGGGCTCTGCGTGTGCCCGTAGCTTGCCTGGCCCTGCCTCTCTACTCCAGCTCCGCTCCTGGGTGGGAGAGGGCCCCCTTGTGAGCTCTTAGGCTTGCTGCCAGGCCATCCCTCTCTGCTTTTCCTGTGAGTTAAGAACTTTGGGCCATTTGGGCTGATGCTGGGAAGACCGCTTGGTGAAGGGCACTGACCACACCCGTTCGCATCCTCCCGTTGTACTAGGCACCAGACTCTGCTGATGGAAAGGAGGTTGCAGAATGGGTGTGCGAAATGGGGTTTTAAAGGAGCCAGTCTTTATCATCACGGCTTAATGATTGTAATATAGCTTTCCCACCTCCTGCTGCCTGTCATGGGTCAGGCAGGGCTTAGCAATGACAGACACGCTCCTTGACTAAACTTCAGTCGGGCTCCTCGGGCCCCCTTTATAAGTGGGCCTCTACGTTGCCCCCACCCCTTCCTGTCTGTGGCCTGCCCAGCCCAGGCGTAGCAGAGAATCCTGCTCAGTATCCCCGTCTCAGATCCAGCTCCTCATCCCTCACTCTTCAGTTAAGCCTTTAGCAAGAATCTCCTTACCCTAGGTGTTTTCTTTGAAGACTTTCCACGTGTCGCTCTTTGGCTGGAATGCTTTGCCGTCTTTGCCATATTCAGAGTTGAGCAGTTTCTCTCCCCTCCTGCCGCAGCCATGACCCCTGTTGGAAGAAAGCTTGCCATACTGTCTTAATAAGTATCCGAATAGTGTTTTCTTTTTTGTTTTTTTAGAATAGTTTTTTCTTTAACAGTATATTGTATAGATTGTTATCATTTATACACAACTCTACAAGGTTGGGACTTTATTTTCCCCATTTCATAGGTAGGCAGACTGAAGCACAGAGAGGTAAAGTACCAGGCGAGCTGGGATTCCTACCCGGTCTGTCTGATTTTAGAGCTTTCGGGCTCTGGAACAGCAGCGCGCCAGAGCGTTCTGTCCTCCTCTCCTGCTTTGCTCCCCCACCGGTGGTGTAGTGCCTTAGTCGGGGCTTCCACTGGAGCCCACTTCTTTGCAGATACGAGCCTGGTGTCCACAGTTCAGGAACTGAATCTGTTTTTAGAGCTTTTGTCTGGTGAGGAATGGTTAAGTGCTGCTCTGTCAGTGGGGAAAAGAACTAAATATTTGAGCACCAGCTCACGCCAGGTGAAGCATGAGGCATTTTATGTACTTATTATATTTTATTTTTAGATTTTATTTATTTATCTTTAGAGAGGAAGGGAAGGAGAGAAATATCAATGTATGGTTGCCTGTCGTGAGTCCCCTGCTGGGAACTGGCCTGCAACCCAGGCATGTGCCCTGACTGGGAATCGAACAGCGATCATGGGGTTCGCAGGCCTGTGCTCAATCCACTGAGCTACACCAGCCAGCGCATATTTAAACTTCACGAACTCCTGTTGTGGGAGTTTCCACGGAGACATGCAGTGTAGACATATATGTTGCTTCCAGACGGTTTCTCTAGAAAAACCTGCTGTAGCTTCTACACCGTTGACTTCAAAGACGGAGCCCTGGGAACACGCCGTATGTGTAAGGCTTGCTGCTGGCTTTGTGGCCTGTGTTGTCTTTGCTCAGAGGGTCTGGTCTGCAGGGATGGCTTGACGTTGGCCCTTATGCTGTGGTGTCCTTGTAGACGCAGATCATGGAGCTGGAAGGCAGGGTCCGCAGGGCGGCTGCCGAGAGAGGCGCCGTGGAGCTGAAGAAGAACGAGTTCCAGGGCGAGCTGGAGAAGCAGCGGGAGCAGCTGGACAAGATCCAGTCCAGCCACAACTTTCAGATGGAGAGCGTCAACAAGCTGCACCAGGACGAAAAGGCAAGGCCTGCTTCTTTCTTTGGCCGTCTGTCCCGAATACTGGTTTACACACTGTCCAGTTCTTCTCCATGGGAGGATAAGCGGCTCTGTCTGTACTTATGTAAATGAATGAAGTTAGCCTCTTGAGGAAGCTTGGAGTGTCTCATCCCCTCTGCCCCTTAGTCCTTGGGTGGGCTTCTGGTAAAAGCCTTTGCAATGGTGATAAATGAGATAAATGCAAAAGAACTGTCTTAGCATCAGATTTATCCTCCTGGTGGCTTCTTTTCTTACTGCCTACAAACGTGTGGCGTCCCAGCTCTATACCAGGCCTGTGCTGGGTGTTTATGTCTCAAAGAAGAATAACATTTGTGTCCTCGTTATGTCTCCTGCATTGGAAGAGTTGCAGACCTCTAAATAAGAGTTAACAGAGAGTAGGGGACTCAAGAACGCTGGATTTTAAGTCTAAAAAAGTAATCAGATCCTACGCAGATTAAAAAGGGGGTTCCTGCTAATTAACATATCTAAGCTTTGTATGTCTTGGTGTTTTCTGTTTTTCTTAGGGATGGTTGACTATACTGTGTTGTTTATGAATTTGTATAATGGTGCAAGTACTAATGTCTTCTTTTCTAAAGAGCATCAAATTCATGACTATTTATTACCTAGAAGGATTGGGCTCTTACTAATGCATGCACCTCTGTCTCTGAAATACTTGGTTGGATAGAGGTTGTATCCTGAGATCCATTACCTTGAAGGTGGACTTCATTTTAGTATGACTTGTGGCTAGTACTTCAGAAAATAAGCCACTTCTAGGCAGGGCCTTGGGCTTTTCTTACCTAACTGGTATAAAAATATGACAAAAACTATTTTTTTCATTTGCAGAGTACTTTCCCATGCTCACAAATGTATATTTTTTCCCCTGGGAAATTGTTCCAATTTTAGTGCTATTATAGTACTTCCTGATTTCTCTTTACTTTTCTCCTGTGTGGTGACATTGTTTGTGCCTGTGAAATCCTCTTTAACTGTATAGAATAGGCCCTAGACAGTTCGCACAGGTGCACACAGATGGGACCCCTTTAAAGCACATTTTTGGGAGGAAGTAGGGTTTATTCTTAAGGTATGGAGTTTACAGAAATTCCATCTTGGATTTGTAGGATGTACAAGAGAATGTCTCTGGCGCCTTGATCCTCTGCCTGGTTAGGAAGGAAGAGTGTGACAAGAACTGGGGGACATTGGGCTGGGGAAGGGGACCCAGTGGAGGCCAGCAGGATCTCCCCAGAGGGCCTGGCCTGGGATGGGCCCTGGGGCTGGGTGGGAGGGAGGGCCCCTCGTGCTGCTTCGTGGCCACTTCAGTGTGTGGCTGGAGAAGCCGGTCTGGGATGCATCAGAGCAGTTTTTCCAGTGGGTAAGGGGTGAGGAAGAGCAAGGAGGTTTACCGCCTCTCTCTGCCTCTCTCGCCTGTGTATATGTCTGTCATTACCCGAAAGTTTAACTTTCTTTTCTTTAGAAGGAATTGTGTTTTACTCTAAGCCTCTGGCTATCCTACATTTTTGTTTTTAGTTTTTTTTTTCTTTGGAATAGTAGTAATAGAAGATACGGGGGTGTGGGGGTGTGTCTGTTTCTGTGTGGTGTTTGGTTGTTACTTTAAAGTGTCTTAGTTGTTTTTTTTTTAAACTCCACCAGCCTGCCAAACGCTCCTGAAATTTTACTAGAACCGTGAAGTCCAAACTTCTGGACTAATCTCTGTCCTACTCCAGACTTCTGGTTCTGATTGTGTGTTGCAGGAATGTGGGGGCACGGTCTAGGGGGAAGGAGGCTGTTGCAGGGCAGTGTCTGCTCACGGGCATCCTGCCTCCACCTGGGTAGGAGCTGGTGGGGCTCCAGTCCCCTGGGAAACATGAATACCTGGCTTCCCGTGTCATGTGGGCAGAATCCTCAGAGGACGTGCCGCACAGAACCATTTGTTCTAGAGAATTCCAGTAATGTGGTCAGTGAGGCGGCACCACCACAGGCGAGTCCTAAGATAGAAATGCTGGTTCATTTGAGTGCAATCTGTTGTGGAGATAAGAACCAAGCTTGGAATTCTTTAAAACATGACTGACGGGCTGTTTCTTAAAAACATCTTCCCATGTAGAACGAAACAAGAGGGAAAACTAATTTTAGCCAGAAACCAGGTGACTATTTGACCATTGTTCTCAATGCTTCAGTTTTATGGGTTTTTCAAGAAATATTTTTAAAACATTTTTTTATTGTTGTTCAAGTACGGTTTTCTGCCTTCCCCCCCACCCCTTCCTGTTTTTTTTTTTTTAAACAGAGGGGGCGCAATGGGTGGTTGGAGCCCTCTCACCCCAGCCCCAAGTTTAGAACTGCTTGAAGACCCACGAGGAGGGAGGGAGGATATTGTAGTCACAATAAACATCTTCTGGTACATGTTCCCAATCAAAGAGTTCCAGTAAAGGAGGTAAAATACACATTTGCAGAACAGTCAAAGAGCCACTGAAAAAGAATGTAAGTCCCATTTACATTTAGAGTTTTTACCTTTTAAGGTATGTGATGTAAAGTTCCTTTCATTTTGAGGGTGGGTGTAAGTTCCTTAGTTCCAGGAGAATTTTAACGCCTGGGGTGGTGGTGGAAGGCACAGGCGGGGCCGTGGGCGGGCAGACGTGTGTCCAGGTCTCACTTTCCTCGGCTGTGGGACTTCAGGCCAGTCAGTTCAGTTTGCCTCTGCTCAGCGGCCCTGCGCCCTGAGAGAGCCCTGCTGGTGCTAGTGTCGGGCGGTGCAGTTGTCATTCATCTCATCAGGCCGACCTGCTGCTTATCCCTGGTCTTGGGGTCCGAACTAATTTGTTAGGGAAGTCGTTTCAGAGCAGTCACATGGGAGCTTGCTCATAACAAAACCACAGATTCATAAAACACACTGGGTCAGATCCTCTGGGCGGTGGGCCTCCGAGAATATCGGGTTGTTTTATTTTAAAGATTATACACACACCATCGCACTCACAGGCACGGGCACCATGTTTTCGAAGTTCTCAGATCATCGTGATGCAGGCGCCATGAAAATCGTAGGATGTGAAGGGGGTTCTTTAAATGATGAACATATTTGACCACTTCTAGGAAGAAGACACAGAAACTTTTGGGTTGTTAATGCAGTATTACTTTAGGGGTGTTGAGGCAACTACTTCAAAGGTAGAAAATCAGGGGTATTGTTCGAGATAAGAGAATTCTTCATAAATGTTTGTTGAAAGGAATTAGTCGATTGCCTTGATAGCTAACTGGTGTGGGTGACTTGCTTTTGGAGATGAAGTTCTTCGTTTGATTCAGGTGGACAGGCTGCACATACATGTATTATTTCAGTTATCTCTTGCTGCATAGCAAATGACCCCACAACATAGTGATTTAAAACCAGGACAGACAACATTTATTTTGTTCATGTGTCTTTTCTGTGGGAGGGCTCAGTGGGGACAACTTGTGTCTCTTCCGTACCATGTCACTGCCTGTGAACCTCGAAGGCTGGGGCAGAATTGCCTGAAGGCTTCCTTCCTCATGTGTCTGGTGATCAGTGACCCGAGGCCTCCGTGGGGCTGGAGCTGAAGCACCTGTGTGTGGCTTTTCCATGGCTGCTGGGCTTCCTTGAAGTGTGGGTGCTGGGTTCCCAGCCTGAGCTCCCTGACAGAGAGAGGGAGGGAATGAGCCAGGAGGAAGCTGTCACCTTTGTAAGAGTTTCCCAAGACTACCGGAACGAATTACCAGAAACTGGGTGTATTAAAACAATTAAAATTTATTCTTTCACGGTCTGGAGACTTAGAAATCTGATATCCAAGGTGTTGCAACACAGGAGACTGCTGGCCAACATGGAGGCGCAGATAGACACACTGTGCCTCCTTGAGCAACCAAAAGAAGGACAACAATTTAAAAACAAAAAACAGTCAGAACTGCCAGAAAATCAAACTGTATGGAAGTCTGACAACCAAGGAGTTAAGGAAGAAACATTCATCCAGACCTGTAGGAGGGGCGGAGTCGGGCAGCCGGGCGGAGAGAACTCACAGCAAGGCCATGCTGGAGGGCCAGGGGCGGGGAGGTGGCAGCTGGCAGAGCGGGCAGTCCCACATGTGTCTGCGGATAAACTAGGAGGAACAACTGGGGAGTGAGACAGACTATGAAGCCCAGGGTTCCAGTACCGGGAAATAAAGCCTCAAAGCCTCTGACTGAAAAAACCCTGTGGGGGTCGCAGTGGTTGGAGAAACTCCCAGCCTCACAGAGAGTTCATTGGAGAGATCCACTTGGTCCTAGAAGATACACAAACCCACCCACCAGGGAATCAGCACCAGAAGGGCCTAATTTGCTTGTGGGAAGTGGGAGAAGTGACTGAAAGCCAGCCGAGAGCCGAGGTAGTGGCATTGTTCCTTCTCAGACCCCTCCCCACATATGGTGCCACAATGCAATGATGTGGGTTGCTCTGCCCTGGTGAATGCCTAAGGCTCCACCCCTTACTACGTAACAGGCACCACTGACACACACCAAAATATGGACCAAGTGAAAGAACAGATCAAAGCTCAAAAAAATAGCACTAAGTGATGAAGAGATAGCCAACCTGTAGATGCCGAGTTCAAAACACTGGTAATCAGGATGCTCACAGAATTGGTTGAATATGGTTACAAAATAGAGGAAAAAGTGAAGGCTATGCGAAATGAGATGAAAATATACAGGGAACCAACAGTGACAGGAAGGAAACTGGGACTCAAGTCAATGATTTGTAGCAGAAGTAAGAAATAAACATTCAACTAGAACCAAATGGAGAAACAAGAATTCAAAAAAATGAAGAGAGGCTTAGGAACCTCTAGGATAACTTTCAATGTTCCAACATTGGACTCATAGGAGTGCCAAAGGGAGAAGAGGAAGAGCAAGAAATTGAAAACTTATTTGAAAACATAATGGAGGAGACTGTCCCCAATCTGGCAAAGGAAATAGACTTCCAGGAAGTCCAGGAAGCTCAGAGAGTCCCAAAGAAGTTGGACCCAAGAGGAACACACCAAGGCACATCATAATTACATTAGCCAAGATTAAAGATAAGGAGAGAATCTTAAAAGCTGCAAGAGAAAAGGAGATAGTTTCCTACAAAGGAGTTCCCTTGAGACTATCAGCTGATTTCTCAAAAACAACAGCAACAACAAAAAAAACAAAACTGTGCAGGCAAGAAGGAGCTGGAAAGAAGTATTCAAAGTGCTGAAAGGCAAGGGCCTACATCCAAGATTACTCTATCCAGCAAAACTGTCACTTATAATGGAAGGGCAAATAAAGTGCTTCCCAGACAAGGTCAAGTTAAAGGAGTTCATCATCACCAAGCCCTTATTATATGAAATGCTAAATGGGCTTATCTAAGGAAAAGAAGATCAAAACTATGAACATTAAAATGATAACCAACACAACTATCAACAACTGAATCTAAAAAACAAAACAAAAACAAACTAAGCAAACAACTAGAATAGGCACAGAGTCACAGAAATGGAGATTACATGGAGGTTATCTGTGGGGAATGGGAGAGGTGAGAATGGGGGAAAAGGTACAGGGAGTAAGAAGCATAAATAGTAGGTACAAAATAGACGGGGGGAGGTTAAGAATAGTATAGGCAATGGAGAAGCCAAAGAACTGATATGTAGGACCCTGCGTCTCTGTGTCTTTGCTTCTCCTCAGTCCTGTGGATGTGGGGTCCACCCTCAGGACTTCATTTTAAGTACAGCTGCATGGACCTTGTTTCTAAATATGTTTTTCACAGGTTCATTTCTAGCTTCTGGGTGGACGTGCATATTTTTGGTACAACCCACACCACCATTTCTTGTGGCCAGCAGGGTCCCTCCCTCGGCATCCGTTAGAAGTGAGTCACTAACGCCAGTCCCAAGGGAAGGGGAGGGAGTTAGACTGTCTATGGGCCGGTGTCAAAAAACCTGAGCCCACATTTTAAACCACCAAATTCGTGTGGTTATAAATCTTTATCCAGCCACCAATGAAATGCTGTTTTCTTTTTAGGTTTATATATATGTGTGTGTGTGTGTGTGTATAAAACAAATTTTTAAGGGGCATAAGTGGAAACAGACCCTCAGGTTTTAGCTAGTTCTTGGCAAAGGCTAATAGAGATTCACTTGTAAAAGTCTGTGTTGTCTTCTGAGGCTGGCACAGAGTAGGGCAGTTTATTCTTTTATTTTGTTGTCAAAAGGTTGATCCTCCTTTTTGGGTCTGTGACTTACCAAGGCCGTGGGTGTCCTCCTGGCTAGTGCCTGCTTCATAGCCACACGGAGGCCCTGGATGCCTGCGATGGAAAAACTGCCTGATATCTGAGGTGCTTGGAGAAAGAAGTGGGAAGATCCTGAGTTGCTTCGTGGCACTTCATCCAGGGAATGCCTAGCTTCCTGCTATTGTGTTCGTTTCTGCTTGCCACGAGTCTGAAATAGCTTCAATTTCTGTATTTTTGTTTGTGACATTCTTGCTAGGCTGGGTTTTTTTTTGCAGCCGTTTATCTGATGTTGAAATTTAGCCTTTTCATGTATCATTTGAGTAACATTTTGTGTGTAATGGAAATGCAGTTGCTGTATCATTCCTGGAGGGAAGCAACTGACCTGGAAACGAAAGATTGCTGAGTGGAGGGAGAGGGGATGCTGATGACACCTAACTGTTGTGTATCCAGAAGAGAAAAGTTTGCAGAGGCCGCTGGAAGGTGGAGGGAGGACAGGCGGCCATTCACCTTCCCTTAGCCCCTTGCCTGTGTGACCTGGGCCCACGTGGAGGTGACTTCAGTGAGCTTCCAGGTTTCTCCCCTCTTGCCCAGTAAGTTGGGGCATGAGGAGACTGTGTCCAGCTCAGTATTTGAGGGTGTGAGGCGTGAAAATAGTGTGTTACAGGGGAGTTTCCTGATGGAAATGACTGGGTGGTGGCGTTTCCCTGATTGTCAGGTGGTAACCGTGAGGAGAGCTGAGAGCATTCGTGTCATTGGCTCTTGGCAGTTTGGGACCTGGGCTGGGGGCAGTGGCGTTAATGTCTATGACTGACTTCCTCTCTAAGATTCGGCCTCTTAAAAAGGAAGTGACTAACAGTAAGAAGTTTGGGGGTAAAAAATTTTGGTCATTTGCAAAGTGCAGAATTTTTAGTGTGTTCACACGTAAGAGCACATTTAATTTCTCAAAGTGCCTGACTGGGAGACAGGCATCTCTTCTCATTGGAGGTGAAGATTGCACCCTGAGAGGTCACCTGCTGGCCTCGGGCGCCTGCAGAGTGGCCGGCGGGGGCTGGGCCCAGGCTGCTGGCAGGACACAGCTCTCAGAGCGTTCCAGTTTCTGCTCTCCAGGCCAGCTTTTCTTGTGCACCTGAGAAAGGAGAGGTTTTCCTCTGCAGAGGTGTTTGTTTTTTGAGGACCAGAGTGGACTTGCACTGATAAATGTAGTTTCTTTGATTTTTATCACCTTTCATCCCTGTGATTGATTGAAGAATCAAGGGTTCTAGAAAAGCGTTTCTGTTTTTATTCCCATCAGTTTTCTGTGTTCAGTTCTGTCTGTGTGTTCATTAGTCCACTGGGCGCCAGGCTTGTGCCCTGGTGCAGAGCAGGCTGTGTCTGTTGTCCACGCGTTTCCAGTGAGCACGGGGAGAGCAGTGAGCCAGTCAGTTAGGGTCCATTGTCGACAGAGTCGTCACTCCAGCTGTTTGATACAGAAGGGGTTTTCTGCAGGAAAGTGAGTGTCAGTGGAATGGTGGGAAGGGCCTGGATGGAGGAGCAGTGTTGCTGGCATGCCTCACCAGGGCACGGTCGGCCCCAGGGCCTGGCCTGGAGGCTGAACCAGGAGGTGACTGCTGCAGCCTCTGTTCAGAGATAGAAGAGACAGGGCCTGTGGAGACAGGGCCACCACACTCCCGTCTCCATTCTGCACCCCCAGCACCCTAGCCCTAGCCCTGTTCAGCACTCCAGTCTCAAATGGATGTATCGGATTGGCTCTAAGTCCCGGGAATGAGTGTTACAGAGGGGTTTCCTGTTGGAAATGACTGGGTGGTGGCATTTCCCTGACTGTCAGGTGGTAACCGTGAGGAGAGCTGAGAGCATTCGTGTCATTGGCTCTGGGAATGAGTCTGGAAAATGTACTTTTTTGCTTTCAAGCCTCCTCAGGAAGGCACTAAAGGTGATTGCCACAGACGTGGAGTAGCCAATCTGTGTCCTCCACCAGGCGGATGGGGGGGGGGGTGTCCTAGTTCATACAGAGTCTTTTAGGCCATTTAAGGAGTTTGGACGTGAGTTGGAGGACAGTAGAGTCATCACAGGATTTAAGCTGGGAATTAAGGTCATCAGTTCAGATCTAAGGGTTCGAAAGGCAGGCCTTGGGGTGAGGGGCAGGGCAGAGCGGGGGCGGATCACTCAGGCAGCTATTTGATGCAAAAATTGTAGGCTGAATTGCTGTGAGAATAGAATGAATTCTGTGAAGTGAGTGAATTGGAGAGACAGCCAGCAGGGGGGATTGACAGGCCTGGGTGACAGATGCGATGTGGAGAGGTGAGGCAGGGCAGGCAGTGGAAAGCAGGTGGAATGAATCTGAAAAATCTGCTTCCTGGGGAAGAAAATGGAGTTCAGAAGATTTGTAGTCTTTTCAGATTGTAAATTCCTTAATTTGCCGTGGGATATAGCCTTCAAAGACAGCTCTGTAATTAAACTTGAGTAATTTACCTCTCACATTTGGAAAAAAAAAGGTGTTAAGAAAAACGGCAGAAGGCATCACATTTACACAAATGCCCTTCTCTGCACTGTCCCCGAATTGCATCCCTTCCCCTCCCTGGGTGTCCTCCCCAGGAGAACGGGCTTGGGGTCTGCTGTGGGACCTCAGGAGGAAACTTGAGGACAGCTTACTTAAGGCCGATTTAATTTTATAATGCTCCTTGGATGAATTCCATGTGGAGGACGTTTCCTTGCAGTGGGATTGCTTGTGATGGTGGAGTTTGAGCAGGCATGACTGTGTTTTCTGTGCATTGCTCTCTCATTCCACAGGGATGGGGACAAAGCTGCACACGTACTCGCTCTTGAACTTGGTGTCTCACTACACACCGCCCTTCTATGTTGCGGAACTATAAAAGGTGCAGTGGACACACTTTGGGGTCTGCCCCTGTGCAGGTGTCTGTTCTCTCTTCACTCAGAATTCCCTGCCCCTCTGTTCACTTCTGTGCTTGACCCAGCACTACAGGGTGAGTGCTTGATGTGAAATACACAGAGGAGATTTCACCATGCAGCCTTACCATTTATTTTCTCTCTAGTGCTGACAGGTGTGTGTGGGGGGGTGTCTGTGATTACTCCTGTGGAAGAACAGTGTGCAGGGTCTGTTAGGAGCGCTGGCTGAGCCGCGTGACCTGTACACTCAGTTCAGTTTTCATTTTGTCTTTAATCCGCAAGGGTCTGTGCACACCTATTCGCAGGAAGTCAGCATTTGACCTTCCCACAGCTCAGGATGGAGACATGGTTAGGATTCCCGTTTGGAAAGGAAGGAACTAAAGCCGAGGAAGGGGCTCCGCCAGGGCTTCTCCCGGGCAGTGCGGTGGGCTGGTGAGGTTGGAGTCTGCAGCTGTGAGCACCAGCCCCACACTGTCACCGTGGCATTTCCTGGCTGGTTGAAGAAGAGCCAGGAATGTTCCAGATTGCCGGTGCTGTCTGTGCTGCGTGACAACACAAGGACCTTCCTGCAGGAGCTGGTTTGGGCTTGTAGAGAAACCTGTGCCCGTGTGTTTCCCTGCGTAGGTGGTGTCCTTTTTTTTTTTTCTTTGATTCCTCCCCTGAGGATGTATCTACTCACTGGTTTTAGGAAGAGTGGGGAGGGGGATGGGGAGAGACAGAGACAGAGACATCGACATCGGTCGGCTGCTTGTCAGACACGTCCTGACCAGGGACCGAACCCACAACCCAGGCGTGTGCCCCAACCGGGAATCAAATCGGAGACCTCTTGCTTTGCGGAATGGCGCCCAACCAACTGAGCCACACTGGTCAGGGTGAAAAATAAGGATTGTTTATCAGAGATTTGCAGGAGTCTCCTGACTGGATTCACGTCTGCTAGAGTCAGAAGAATAAGAACATGTCCTGGCCTGGGGGCCCAGATTGTTGGAGCGTCGTTCTGTCCACCAGAAGGTTGTGAGTTTGATTTCCAGTCAGGGCACATACAGGACACAGCTGATTGATGTTTCTCTCTCTCTCATCCTCTCTAAGTTCAATAAGCAAGCCCTGGCTGGTGTGGCTCAGTGGATGGAGCCCCAGACTGCAAAGCAAGGGTCGCTAGTTCAATTCCCAGTCAGGGCACATGCCTGGGTTGTGGGCCAGGTCCCCATTAGGGGACACATGAGAGACAACCACACATTGATGTTTCTCTCCCTCTCTTTCTCCCTTCCCTTGTCTCTAAAAATAAATAAACAAAATAGTTAAAAAAATAAAATTAGTAGGCATATCCTCAGGTAAGGATAAAAAATACAGACTAAGAACCAAGAAGTTTCCCAGTCTTCCTCTGCGGTGCTGGGGCCCAGACGTCTGCGGTCATGTGTTACCTCTGCCCCCCCCCCCCCCCCCCCCGTTGCCCCTTCCCCTGACGTAAAAGAAGCCTGAACTCTACGTTCTCGAGATGGATCTGAGCCACCCTGGGCCTCCCATCTTCTTGGTTGGCACCTTCTCAATCGTTAAACCTTTCTTTACTCCAAACTCTGACATTTTGAGTTTTGGCCTTTCGAAGTGTCAGGCACACAGGCTTTAGCCTGGTGACTGTCTGCGTGTGTAAACTTAGTGGGATGCCATCAATAAATAATTGGCGTTTCTCTGCTGCTGGCATTCTGTCTGCCCTCCCTTCTTATCAGGGACTGTGCTGTCCCCACCAGCAAGTGACTATTGAGCACTTGTTGGTAGGGACAGAAAATGTCCCAGTTGGGATGTGCTGCTGTGTAAAATATGCTAGATTTTGAAGGCTTAGTGTGAATAAAAAAGTAAAAGATCTCACTGATACTGTTATATATTGGTAACATCCTGATATGATAATGTGGATATATATTAGGTGGAATTAAATACTAATATTTTATTAACCCTGTTTCTTTTTGGTAATTGGGACAAAATTCACAAAACACGAAGCTCGCCATTTTGACCATTTCACATTCAGTGGTTTTTGGTGTGTTCACAACCATCACCGCTATCTAACCCCCGAACGTTTTCATCATCCCCTGTAGAAAACGTGCACCCATTATGCAGCCACCCCCATTTCCCCTCCTCTTCGGTGCCTGGCCACGGCTAACGCACCTTGTAGATCTGTCTGCCTGTTCCAGGCGGGACGCAGCAACAGCATTGGAAGACACTTCGTTTCCTGTGTCTGGCTCCTGGCGCGTGGCAGTGTGTCTCCAGGACTCGTCCGGGCTGTGGCCTGCATCAGCACTGTGTTCCCTGTTACGGCCGCGTCGTGTCCACTGTGCGGAGAGGCCGCCTTTTGTCTGTCCATTCAGCACTCGATGGCGATTTGAGTTGTTTCCGCCTTTTGGCTGTTACCATGAATTCTGCCGGGAATGTCTGTGGACGAGTTTTTGTGTGGCTGTCTCTCTTCAGTTCTTTTGGGTCCGTGCCCAGGAGTGGAGTCACTGGGTCCTGTGATCGTTCTGTGTAGCTTCTTGGGGAACCACCAACCTGTTTCCCGCAGCGGCTGCGCCACTGGAAATTCTCATGTCTCATCGGCTGTGTGTTCTTTCACCTCCTTGTCGATGCTTACTTTCCTTTTCTTTTTTCCTTAACTTGTAAGCCATCCTGGTGTTTGTGAAGGGACATCGTCTCATTTTGATTTGATTTCCCTAATGGCTGAGGCTAAGCATCTTTTATGTGCTTATCTGTCATGTGCGCACCTTCTTTGAAGAAGTAGCTGTCGAAATCCTTTGCCCAGCCCGTTTCTCGTTACTTAGTTTAATGTCACTACTAGAGAATTTGCAGTCCCCGTGTGTGGCTAACACATTGCTGTTGGATGGCACTGCTCCGGGAGAGTGAAACTGCCGAGGGCTAAGAAGATGACGCTAATAATGCTTCGTATTTTCCCTTTATTCTTGGTGTCAGCCCCAGTGGTTAAGTTTTTCATTTTCAGGCTCGTCTCCCTGAGGCACTAACAGGACCATCACTACGACGATGTTATCCAGGCTCCGGAGTGAGTGCCAGTGGGTCCACGGGGACAGGTGGTTCGGAGGTCCTCTTCAGGAAGGCTCACATCGGGGTGGGCCTCACCTTCAGGGCACGTGGGTTGTTTTATGAAGCCAGCTGAATACAGCGGTAAAAGTCACCTGTGTTCATGGTGCAGTCAGCATCACACTTCAGTGAGCTTTTCAAAAGTTAGTATTTTAAAAATGTAGTCATTTACATCTTACTGAACGTATAGAACATAATTTATTGTAGATTTACTGCTTTGGAAATTCACTGTGAAATGTTGAGCTTCCTCTTCTGGGAATCTAGTGCAGAAATAATTTGATCAACTATACCTGTTTCCCAGAATAGAATGGTTATAAGGAATTTGCATGTGGGAGATTCATCTTGAGGTCACTTGAGTTTTGTTTCCAGTTACATTCCGGTGGCTCTTGCGTGCCTCCTTGTCTGCTGCCGAGCATTCCCAGGGGACAGTCACACGTGCCAGGACATGCAGTGCACCAGCAGACGAAAACCAGCAGGGTTGTTTAAAAGTAGGCTGTGTCATTCATTTAAAATAGTTTCATTTAATGCGGTCGTTCTTTTCTTCCTATTGAACTCCCCAAAAACCTGGAAGTGTTTTCATTACTTTCCTGAAAATAGTTCAACAAGCTCTACACTACATAGTAAAACTGCATATAAAAGCTGGGTGGCATTGTATGATTCTTTTCTCAGTTACTGAAGTGGAGACTGTACTTGTCCATGTGTAAGTAAGTAGGTGGAGGAAGGAAACTAAAATATATTTTCTTTGGAAGAATAAAGTCACACGGGAGGCGGCAGTATCTTCAGATATTTCAGAGTGCAGCGAGTTCTGAATCTTCCTAAACGCCCAGATAGTTGCACAGATGGTTACGGACTCTAACATGGGTGTTTGGGGTGGGGGCCAAGGGGAATGAGTGGAGAAGGGTCCAAAGTCAAATTGCCGTGATTTAGAAATGAGTTACTCAGTGGGTAACAGTTTTTGAGATACGATCAGTATGTAGTCATTTAAGTGTTTCCTTTTTCTGTTTGTTTCAGCTTCGGTGTTCTGAGGGAGGGAAGTTTTCGTATCTAGGCGAGGTGAATTTTAAGTGTACAGTTCATTGGTGTTTAATATATTCGTGTTGTGTAAAAGATCTATAGACATTTTTTATCTTGTAACACTGAGACTATGCCCATTCCATCCGAACCCCCCTCCCCCATCCCAGCCCTTGGCAGCTCTCCACCTTTCTGCTTTCTGTTTCTGTGATTGTGACGGCTTTTAGCTCCTTCACTGAGTGGAGTCCTACAGTATGTGTTCTTTTGTGACTGGACTGTCCTCAAGGTTCATCTCAGTTGTAGCATGAGTCACTCCCTTTTAAAGGCCGCGTGCTGTTCCACGGTGTGCACACCCTGTTTTTCCACAGAGGGTCACAGGGTAGCATAATGCGGCTGGAAAACACAGGGATGCAGGTGTCCCTTCACGGTCTTGCTGTGAGTTCTTTCAGCTGTATCCCCAGGGCGAGAAAGCTGGATCCTGTGGCCACCTTTTGTTGTTTTAATTGAACGTGTGCAGGCCTTTCCCAGAGCAGCAGGAGCCGCACGCCGTGGAACCCTTGTGCCGTGCTGTGCGAACCCTCGTGGCCCTGCAGGTTCTCTTCTCTCTGCTGCTCCTGTAGGGGAAGTATGGATATGTGTACGGTGCTGGCTCAGAATGTCCGTGAACACCTGTCTTGATGGTCTGTCCGTGAGAGGTCCGTCACGCAGGGTATTATCACTGTGATCCTATTCTGTCGTAGCAGGAAGTGTTCTGCGCTCAGCTCTCCCAAAATAAATGCCGAAGTCGTCTGGTTAGATTTTGGTTCTGGGGTCTAACCGCCTTTCTTCAAAAACTGCCCAGGCCAAAGAAAGTGAGGGCTGGGCAGAGAGGGCCAGGAGGAACCCAGAGGCATAGAAGGGGGAGGTGGCATGTTTGTCATCGTCACCATTAACCAGAGAAGGGACAGAAGTGTGTCTGCAGGTCATGGGCAGCATATCCAGTGTGTGACATTTTACGATCTCTGTTGGACGTGACGCAGTAAGGAACATCCCTGTTGCAGCCCTGTACACGGTATGTTCAGAAAACACTTACCAGTGTGATGCGCTCTGATACATCATATTGTGGTCCCCCTCATCTGGTTTGCCTGCTTTTGGCCCTG
This sequence comes from Sturnira hondurensis, assembly GCF_014824575.4. Taxonomy (NCBI): domain Eukaryota; kingdom Metazoa; phylum Chordata; class Mammalia; order Chiroptera; family Phyllostomidae; genus Sturnira; species Sturnira hondurensis. Next base: position 3,603,722 of record NW_028095197.1, on the reverse strand, counting down.
GATGGATGGGTGCGGTCCACTAGATTGGTGTGCTACGTGGGGTCTAGATCCAGTTTGGCAAGTAGTGATGGAGTGCTCGCTCCCGGGAGCCGGCCTGCTGGGGCTCAGGTCTGGCTTTGCCTGTTTGCTGCTGAGAGAGCCACGTGACCTTGAGCTCCCTAAGCAGCCTGTGCCTTGGTTTCCTGCCCCCTCAGATGACTGATATCCAGGCCCTCCTCTGAGAGCTGGTTTGCCACCCTCAGCAGAGCACCTGCTGTGAAGCGGGTCTTCCTCGGTGTGTGCAGGCTGCTGGTCACGCCTACCTGCACACTCACTTTCCACCTTTTTTAGAGTGTTCTCCTGAGTCCCGTGTTGCCTTTTCCCTCCTCTGTCAGCAGCATCCCCAGCTTGGTGAAACTGTGAATGCTCCACTCCCAGAGCCTGTAGACTCTGTGGACAGAAGGAAGAGGCCCGAGAGTCAAAGGACTCAGGACATTGTGCTGGTGGCGTGGTCACCAAGGCCCCTTCTCTTTGCTCTGTTAGTCAGCCTGGAATTCAGAGTTTGACTTGCGATTAAGGATGTGACTGTACCCAGGCTCCCCTCCCCCAGAGAAAGGCCAGAGTTGCCACTTCAGCCAGGCGGGCTGGCCTTGCACGGAGGAGCATCCTGTCCTGGAGCTGAGACCCAGCCTGGGGCCCCGGGCCTCCCTTCCGACATCAGTGGGTGCCAGGGGGCGGGGGGGTGCGGGGCTGCTCCTTTCCTTCTCCCTCCTCAGCTCCCCCAGGTACATCTTACTAGGGCTCCTCTGAGTGGTTAGAGTCTGGGTGTTTCATTCTGTATTTGTCTTCCTTGCAGGCGGTTTTGGTGAATAATATCACCACAGGTGAGAGGCTCCTCAGAACCCTGCAAGGTGAGCTCCCCTCCCCTTCTTTGCACCAGACATCGGGCCTTCAAGGGGGGGAACCCACCTGTCCCCTTGTCCTTCCCTAGAGCTTCTTACTCTAATGTAACGACAGGTGTGATCACAAGTGATGAAATAGTCTTTAATTCATTCTTTTTGCCTAACCATATTTTCTTAAAGAGCTTTTTCTTTAAAAATGTTAGTGAATACATTGCAGGCTGTTCTGTACAGAAGAATTTTTTGATCTGTTGGGAAAAAATACATATATACCCACACACATATCTGTGGTATGTTTTTGACTGGTTTTATATGTGTGTATATGTGTACAGATGGCATATATACAGGGTGGGGCGAAAGTAGGTTTACAGTTTTAAGTGCGGAAGATAATACAGTAATAAATAATACAAGAACAAACCGTGTTTCGCCTACTCACAGTTGTAAACCTACTTGGCCCCATGCTGTAGTCCGATTGGGCAGTGCTGGTCTAGAGTTCTAAGAACATTAATAGGGGAGGCACAGGCGCACACGAAGCTCAGTGGGTTACTTGGCTGCGGGGTCTTCTCAGAGCTGAGGTTCCCGGTCAGACCTCAAGAAGGGAAGACGGCCTGCCCTGTTCCTGTGCAGTCACTGTGCTTAACGACCAGTATGGTTTGGGAAACGTGTCGTTAGGCGATTTTGTTGTCGTACAGGCAGCATGTGGAGAGCATGGACCCAGACCCAGACGGTGTGGCCTGCTGCACTCCAAGGCTGTGCCATATGTATAGGTCCATCACCGACCCCCCAAAAAACCCTCGGTAGGCAGAGCATGACTGTGCTGAGTGTTTTCAGACAGCTGCATTAGGTACGGTGCCCGTACAGTGAACGACACGTATTTAAAGTGCACAGCCGGACAAGTTTCGATGTAAGTGTGTGCGTCAAGAACCCCCACCGAAATCAGCACAGTGAGCACATCTGTCACCCCTAGGAGTTTCTTTGTTCCCTCGGCCCCCCTCCCCAGGGAGCCTCTGATCTGCGGCTTTAGAGTAGGCTGCCTTTTTTATTTTTTTACGCATGGAATGAGACAGTATGCGTCCCTTTTTGTCTGGCGTCTTCCACTCGACGTGCTCTGAAATTTGTGCGTGCCGACGCACGCCTCCTCACTGCGGGACAGCGCTCCACGGCCCCTGCTCGGTTTGCCTGTGGAATTTTTGTTTAAGGTTAGGTTTATTGAACTGTAATTAACACACAGTAGTTCTGACAAATGCAGAGTCCCCTAGACCGCCACAATCCCAGCCAGGACAGCCTGTGTCTGCGACTCCAAGAAGTTCCCCCCAGCCTTTTGGGGTCAGTCCCCGCCCCCACCGCAGCCTCAGACACCCACTGAGCAGTTTCCACCCCACCCCATCCCGGTTTGTCTTTTCGAGATGGATCTGTTTTCACTGCTCCTTCACTTCATTTATTCCCCCCCCAGAGAGCCTTGCGGGGCTAGATTGCATGGACGCGTCTTGGGGAACTCGGGGCTGCCCAGGGCTGTGCTCTGGGCCCTGGTTGCACCGCCTGCCGGCTCTGGTATCACCTCTGTGGCAGCTTGTCCCTCTGCCCCCAGCTTGACCGTTTGCCAGCTGCTGCTTTTTTGGGTAGAGCTTTTACAAGATTTTTTTCAATGTTTCTGTAGCACCCCTTTCTTTCTCTTTTGCGGTTCTTATCAGACTTGTAAATATCTATTTAATGTCTTTGTTTCCTACTGTGTTGCTTTTATGAGCCAAGTTGTCCTGGCAGCAGGGATGGGGCTGAATTTCCTCAAAGAAAGCTGCAGTTTCCCAGATAAGGGGTTAGGTGATTGAATGACCTCGGCCTCCACGAGCAGCTTGGCTGCGAATAAGTGATAGGAAGGGGGCAGGCAGGTAGCCTGGCAGTCAAGGTGGGGGTTGTGGCAGCTTGCTGCCTCTCTGCCCTGGTGTTGAAATCAGTGGGGTACACGGTAGCATGTGTGACCTTGTGGGACAGCTCAGGGTTTATGATGTCTGAAACAGAAACAGGCGTTTCAAGGGCTGGAGGTCAAAAAGGAGATTTAAGAGCAGAGAGACATTTGGAAAATGAGCAAGGTGCAGGCTCCCGTGGGATCGTAGGTCTCACAGGGGCACTGTCGTGACTGGGGTGTCGTGAGTGCTAGGGGGCACCGTGGTCTCATCCCTTCCTCTCCTTCCTCATTCTCTGGTGTGCTGCTGCCCTTTGTGTTCTGGTTGTGGGCTTTGATGTGTCCTGTGTTGTCCTGAGGGCCATCCTGGTGACCTGTGTGATTTCCTGTCCTCTTCTTGGCTTAGACCAGTTAAAGGCCCTGCAGAAGAATTACGGCAAGCTGCAGCAGGACGTCCTCCAGTTTCAGAAGAACCAGACCCACCTGGAGAGGAAGTTCTCCTATGACCTGTAAGTGTGCACAGCATCAAGTACATGCACTCGGGAGCCACTGGGTTTCAGGCTGAGGCCCACAGACGGGGCCTGGCCTTTTACGGAGCACAGAGGGCTGTGTGGGAAAGATGCAGCCCCTTCCAGGGGTCAGATCCATCCGAAACAGTGCCTCTTACATTTTATGTGTCAGCAGTGCTTCCGAAAGCCGTGGAAGTGTTCGCCAGTGGGCTCATTGTACAGGACCAATAAGAAGGCAGTTCTCCTCAGCCGGAAATGACTTACTCAGCATACTTTTAAACTTAATGTAATTTAAAACCCTGTAAGGCACAGGTGAGCTGGGCAAGTCAGTAAATCTAAAGCCTTTAAAAATGTGTCCCAGAAGCGCCCAGAAGTGACCTGAGTCCAACTCCCGGACTGAGAGGCGTGTTGGCGTATATCAATGTGATATATCACTTTTGTTTTTCTTGAGACTTTGGAGTCTCTTCCAAAATTTCTGCGGTGAGAATGGAGTTATTTTCCAGCTTTATTGAGGCATGATTGACAGATGTGTATATTTAGGGTATAAAACATAATATTTTGATGTACATTGTGAAATGCTTCTCCCGATCAAGCTAACGAACCATCCACAATCTCACACATGTACCTTTTTCTGCACGTATGGTGAGAACACTTCAGTTACTCTTATAAATCCCGAGTGTGCAGTACATTTTACTAACCGTCATCACCAAACTGTGCATTAGACTCGGCTTATAGCTGTGACGTCTCTTTGAAGGTGATAGCCCCTCAGTCACATACGAAACACTGCAGCTTACTTATTGCAGTACTTTTCTGATCTAGACAAAACAAATTTCTGAAAGGTTAGCTAAACTGGTGAATAAGATAGTAAAGAAACAATTTTGAGGGCAGAGAGTGAAATTGTTGTTTGTGTATTTTTTTTCTTGTTTTTTCCTCGTAAAACCAATATAACCAAAGCCCAGGAAGCTGGGAGTCAGCCACCCCGCACCCATGATCCCAGCCCTCTTTTCTCTCTGACTTACTCCTCTCAAGTTTGTGCCCGAGTTTACACATTTTTTATATAACTGCACTCACCATTTAAATGTTTAAATCATTTTTTACTTAGTTTGCATTATGTATATGTAAAAATTCTTATTGTCCTATAATGTTTTATCATTAAAAATGGCTGGTTAGTAATCCATGCCGTGGGGGTATCAAATTCAGTTCACCGTTTCCCTGTTGGAGATTTAGTTGACTTCTAAGTTTTGGTTATTGTAACTGGCCTGACTTTAATACCTATAACTTTTAAAAAGTTATTATCTTGTATTATTTCCTTCTAAAAAAGACTCAAATTTGGGTTCAGTGTGTCATTTGGTACAAATTGCCAGATTGGCAGTCTCTGAGAAGATTCTGGCCACCTGCGTGGTGACCAGCAGTGTACCACCCCTTGTAGGGACCCGGGTGTCTTCTAAACCATTGTCCACTCACCATAACATCTTCCTGATCCCTTTAGAACCAAGTATGACTTGAACCAGGAGCCACCAAATGCGTAAATACGCAAAGGACACGTGCAGTCAATGCAAAGGAACATACTAAGCAAATGTGCATGTGGAACCTCATTCAGCTAGGCCAGTGGTTCTGAGTGGGTGGCATTTTGCCCAAGGGAACTTCCGGCAGACAGGTTCGTTTGCCACAGCTGGAAGAGGGTGCACTAGCATCCAGTGGGTAGAGAACAGGGATGCTGCTAAGCATCCTACAAGTACAGGGCTCCTCCGCCAACAAAGTTTTATCTGCTCCTCGATCCCAGTACTGCTGAGCTGAGAGCCCGTGAGCGAGGCTGGCAATCAATGAAAACTTTCAGACAAAAATAAAGTGCCCCAGTCTTCTTGTTCATCTTGGACGCACACATTTCCCTTCCACTGACTGGATTACAGTAAGCCAGTAATTAGTGGCCTCACTTAATATATGTGGCCCAGAAGATTTTAGCTGGGAGTCAGCCACGGCCCCGTGACTGGGAGGGCAGCTCCACTGCCCAGGTAGGCGCCTTCAGGTGAGCCGTGAGCAGAGTGTTCTGAGCGGGGCTGGCCATGGGTGCAGGAAGCACCGTTTTTCTCTTGGGTGGTTGATAGGTTGAAAACTCTGGCCGAGCACATCTGGTTGTGTCCAAAGCCCTGAACCAAAAATCAAGGTGCTTCCCAGGGATGATGTTCATGGAATGTTGAAAGCTGGCAAGAGTTAGTTGTTCTTAACTTTCTTTGGATTGTAGACCCTTGGTGTAGACCCTGATAAGAGGTAGGACCGCCTGGTTCGCAGATTTATGAGTGGATGTGTACACGAAGTTGTGTGTCGGGCTCCCACAAACTGAACGTACGACTTTATGTATGTGTCCGTTTATGAATCTGCCCATCCTTCATTAAAACACTCTCTCTGGTCTGAGAGGCAATGCTGAGAATGAAGAAGCTGGTAGAAAGGCCAGGTCTCCTGATGAACAAGTTAGTGCTCTGACTTCGAATATGAGAGTCAGCATGCGTTCCCCACTTCTTACACTCACCCTGTGGCAGACATCAATCACTAAGTGGTTACTCGCCCCAAACAGCCTTGCATTCTCTCCCCAAGGCACCTAGAGGTGGTATGTGAGGTGAACGGCCCGCTGACTCATCTCCGTGCCCTGGGGCAGCAGAGTTGGTGGGGTACAACCAGCAGGACTCTGACAGTAGCCTCCTGGGTAATCAGGTCAGCCACCTTCATAAGTTCCTGTTTGAGCATGTTCTGTTCACAGTCTTCTGACTGTGCCTTGCACTGGTTAGGATAACCTTTGGTGGCCAAGTCTTGTATGTACCCACGGTTTAGCTCCAGTTAACACTGGACCATTTACCGTGTACACGTAAGAAGAAGTCAGCCTGAAGCCTCCAGGAAGTAACACAGCAGGGTCTGAATGACCTGTGTCTCAGACTTTGAGCTCCGTTCTGAGGTTGTTCCCCTTGTTGCTGTCCAGCTGGAATGTGGAAAGCCGATCTTAATCTGCAGGGCATTGGGGGCGGGGAGGCTCTTCCTACTAGATTCTGGCAGGGCTGAGAGCTGGCCACAACAGTGCTTCCCGTTTGTAGGTTTAAAGGTCCAAGAGTGGCCCTGCACCCGCTCCTTGGCTGGTCCTGAGCTTCTGTGAAATTGTTGGGGAACAAAGGAATTAGACACGTCTAGTTGTTTAGTGTGCAGATGTCTCTTTTTGTTCGCCCAGCTGAAGCTACTGGGCACTCACTACTCTACCACCTGCGGCTTGCATGTGTGTGAGAAGTTTATTTAAATGAATTTTTCACCAAGTCTTCTCTTGATCCACAAGCTGTGCGAGGTCAAGAACTCTGATTTTCATTATTTCTAAAGTACCTGATGCCCCTCGGTGTGTGTGGCACGTTGAGGTCCAGTAAGTCCTTTGAACTGTCAGGTACCTTCCAAGAGTTAGCTGTTGAGGGCGCTTACACTTGGCCCTGAAAGGCGTGCGACTCAGAAGGGGTGGCTGAGTGGTAGAGAGAAACAAGTCTGGCTTCTGGTTTCAGCCTTCTCTCTCTCTCTCTCTCTCCCCCCCCCACCTCTTATCTTCCTTATTTGTACATGTGGGCAGTTCTCTCAATTACTGTATGACTGACACTTGAGGTAACTCTTTTAAGAGTTAATAAAATAAGTTCTAGGCAGGAAGCCAAGTGGCACCTCGGAGTGTGGTCGGTGCTGCCGGGACCTCCTGCTGGACTGGAGCGCAGGTGCCTCAGGCAGTTCTCTCCCCCCCGGCCGGGCCTCTTCCCATTCAGTTCAGCTGTTTTACGTTTCAAAATAAAGTTGAGTTTTTGAATGTTAGACTTATTGCTAAGGTAGCACAGGGAGTCCCTGTGTCCCACAGCCAGCGTCCCCTATTGCTGACACTTTACGTCAGTGTGGTGTATTTGTCACAGTTAATTCACCAATATAGGCACGTTGTTATCAGCTGAAATTCATACCGAATTCAGATTTCCTCGGTGTTTCCNTCTTTTAAGAGTTAATAAAATAAGTTCTAGGCAGGAAGCCAAGTGGCACCTCGGAGTGTGGTCGGTGCTGCCGGGACCTCCGGCTGGACTGGAGCACAGGTGCCTCGGGCAGTTCTCTCACCCCGGCCGGGCCTCTTCCCATTCAGTTCAGCTGTTTTACGTTTCAAAATAAAGTTGAGTTTTTGAATGTTAGACTTATTGCTAAGTTAGCACAGGGAGTCCCTGTGTCCCACAGCCAGCGTCCCCTATTGCTGACACTTTGCGTCAGTGTGGTGTATTTGTCACAGTTAATTCACCAATATAGGCACGTTGTTATCAGCTGAAATTCATACCGAATTCAGATTTCCTCGGTGTTTCCCTGACGTCCCTCCCTGCCCCAGGATCGCTTCCGAGACCCCACATTGCATGTACTTGTCAGGCCTCCTTAGGCTCGTCTGGGCTCTGACCGTTTCTCAGACTTTTTTTTTTGAGTGATCCTGATAGTTTTGAGGCTCACTGGTCAGGTGTTTTGCAGAATGTCCTTCAGTTGGGGTCTCTCTGATGTTTTTCTTATGGATACACTAGGGCAGTGCCTTGCAGGGAAGGCCACAGAGGTAAAGTGGCCCTCTGACTGGCTCACATTCCGGGGACACGGTGTCAGTGTGACTGAGCGCTGTTGGTGTGAATCTTGATCCCCCAACTGAGGGATGTTTGTCAGGTTCCTTCGCTCTCGGGGTACCCTGTGTTTTCCCCCTCTGTGCTGGAATCTTTGGAAGAAAGTTGCCGTGCACAGGCTACACTTTAAGATTGAGGTGTTATGTTCCAGGGGGGAGGGAGGGGGGAGAGAGAGAGAGAGAGAGAGAACAAGAACTAGAGAGAACGAACCTGGGGAGCCGAGCGCTCGGTCCAGACAGGGCAGGTAGCACTGTGCTGTCCTGGGGTCAGTGAGCAGCAGCAGTGTCTTGGGGGTGGGCCCTGCTGGGAAGTCTCCTCCGTCCCAGATTCTCATGACACAGATTCTGGGTCTTCAGTTACAGTCACACTGGTCCCTGAAGCTGTGTTCTTGGTTTGTTTTATTAATGCCCCAGCCAGTTTTTAGCTCTGTGTTCCGGTGGGGTAACATCTGTTGTTTTAGCTTCCAGTTCACTGATTGTTTTCTTCACTGAGTTTTTAAATTTTGGTTTTTGCCTTCTTAAGTTCTGAAGTTTCCATCTGATTCCCCATTAAGGCTTTTGTGTCTTTCCTAAGACTTACGCTGTTTTCGTTTTTGTGTTTTTGCTGAGACTGTTCATCTCTTTCACTTGCCTCAATCATGCTTTGGACGCTCATTGAGATAGTTTTTTGGTACCTGCCTCAACCTCTAGGGCAGATGGTTTTGTCATGTGGCCGCTGGTGTCGCCTGATGGTCTCCTCCCAGTCAGTGTGAGGTCTTCCTGGTTCTCCACATGACAGCGGTCTTTGCTAGAAACCCTGGGCAGCCGCGAGAGCCCTGGCTCTTCATTGCTGTCCTCGGGGACAAGGGGGAAGTGCTGGCTCCCAGGTACTCTCCACGGCACCACTGTGTGGTCCTGCAGCTCCGAGGTCCCTGGCTGGTTTGCCTTCTTCTCTCCACTGTTCAGAATCTTCTGTTTATTTTAATTATAATGGCCAGAGTTTTTAGTTGTGCTTGGTGGGGGAATAGGGGAAAACACCTCTGCTCCATGTTCCTGGAAGAAATTCACTGAGTTTTGATACTGCTCAGAGTCCACACAGACATTAAGGGGCTCAGTACTGTAGGACCGCCCCCACTGGCTACCTCCACACTAGGGCTCCCCACAACCCCTCAGGTTCACTAAATCTCTGCCAGTTTACAGAACTCAGGAAAGTTCTGTTCTTACAAGTTCAGTTTTATTATAAAGAATACAACCCAGGAATAGCGACGTGAAACGATAGAGACTCATAAGGCAGGGTCTGGGGTGAGAGGGGGCAGGCAGGAACTTCTGTTGGGAGTTGGGGTGTCACCTCTCTGTGACGTAGGTATGTTCACCAACCAGGAAGTTTGCGGAGTGACAGAGTCCAGAGTTTTATCTGAAGTTTTATTACAGCGACTCGATTGTTTCATGTGGTTGCACTCAATCTCCAGTCCCTCCCCTCTGGCCACCAGCCCCGTCTTCAAGCTTTGTAGGTTTAGTGAGTCAGCTCATTAGCATAAACTCAGGTAGGGTCTGCAAGGGCTCGTCATGAATAACAAAAGCCACTCCCATTACTCAGGAAATTCCAGGGACCTCTGTGCCAGTAGCTGGGAACAAAGACTGAATTTTTAGAAAAATTATACCACAGATTACATGTTTAAAAATGTTTTTTTTTTATGACCAGTAAAGTTTACCTGTTTTAGAATAAGGCAATGTATTCTTAGTAAGATTCAATCAACTACAGGGTTCTTGTTCTTTACTAGTTGAAAACACATGTCACCCGCCTCCTGTATTGTCTTTAGATAAACCACCTGCCCAGTGGGAGAAGGATGAGCCCTGTCTCTGGAGGAAGTGGGTTTCCCAGTGACAGCAGGGACGCGGTGTGTAGGCACGCCTGTAGATATTTGTCCTCTCCTTCTTTCACCAAAGGAGCCAGTGCATCAACCAGATGAAAGAGCTGAAGGAGCAGTGCGAGGAGCAGATAGAAGAAGTCACCAAAAAGGGGAACGAAGCTGTGGCTTCCAGAGACCTGAATGGAAGAAGGGAACACAGCCTGCAGGTAATTCTGGGTTTTTCTGCCAAGGAGTTCCAGAAGGCACCTTGTTACGTTACCTGCTGCCCGGTTTGCCCCGTTCTGGGCCCTCGCTAGCAGGTTTGCTTCCCTGAGGCGCACAGCCTGGCCTTGCGGTGCTGGGACTCGGAAGGGGTAGGCTGCCCCTGGTCCTAGGCCCGAGCTCCAGGCTGCACTAGGATTTCTGCATTGAAGGCTCATAGCCTCCCTGGGCGAGAGTCGCTGTTATTTTCCTGCGCTGAGGGTGCTGGGGCCCTTGAAGATGGTTAAATGTTACAGCCAGGGTCGCACCTCCTGTCCAGCGGGGAGCCCACGCCTCGGGCTGCGTCCTGTGTGATGCACGGAGGGCTTCTGGGAGATCTTCGGTTTTTGTTTTGCAGTATAGCAGCTTTATTGAGATATAACTTACATACCATAGAATTCACCCATATACTATATGTACGCATCATTTATTAATTTTTAGTATATTCACAAAGTTGTGAAACCATGATTACTATCAATTTTAGAAGATTTTCACTCTCTCCAAAGACACCCCATACTCATTAGCTCACCTTTCACTTACCCCAAAGCCCCAGAGCCCTAGATAGCCTTCTCGTCTCTGTAGAGTTGCTTGCTTTGACATTTCATATCAGTGAAATCATATAACACGTGACCTTTTGTGTCTGATTTCTTTCACTTAGCATACTACATTCAGGGGTCGTCGATGTGGTAGCTTTATTTTTTATGGTTGAATAATATTCCACTATATGACTGTATTGTTTTCTTTATTCATCTGTCAGTTGATAGTTATTTGTGTTATTTGCAGTTTCTAACTGTTGTGAGTAATGTTGCTGTGAACATTGGGGCACACATTTTTGTGTGGCCCTGTTTTTACCTCTCTCAGGTGTATACCCAGGAGTGGAATTGCTGGGTCACGGTAACTGTTTCGGGTATTGAGAAACTGGCAGACTATTTTTGGGCCCATTTTACAATCTCACCAGCAGTTTATGAGGGTCCCAGCTTCTCCACGTCCTTGTCAACTCTTGTTACTAACATCTTCTACATTAACAGCTGTCCTGGGGGGTGGAGTGGCACCTCGTTGTGGTTTGGGTTTGAGTTTTCCTAATAGCTAATGATACTGAGCACCCTGTTCATGTGCTTACTGGCCATTTGTGTATCTTCAGAGGAATGCTGTTCAGATCCTTTCATGAACCCAAGGTCATGAAGATTTACTCCTATATTTTTTTGAGAGTTTTATAGTTCTTCACGTTTGGTTCTTACATCTACTCCTACGATCCATTTGGAGTGAATTTAGTATTTTTATGTGCCGTGAGGGTAGGGCTCAGCTTCATTCCCTCGCGCTGCACATCCTGCTGTCTCAGCTTCATTTGCTGGGAGAAAGTCCTCTTCCTTCCCACACAGATCGCCTCAGCCCCCCCCCCCCCATTGAAAGTCGGTTTGCCATGACCAGGAGGGCTTATTTCTGGACGCTCACTTCTGTCCTGTTGTCTCTCCTTATCTCGGTACCTCATGGTCTTAGTTACTGCAGCTTTTATTATAATAAGCTCTGAAATCAGAAAGAGCAATTCCTCCAAATTCCTTGTTTTTCAAGATTATTTTGGCTATTCTGCACCCATTGACTTTCGATATGAATATTAGAATCGCTTTGTCGATTTTGAGAGATCATCTTGAATCTGTAGATCAGTGTGGAGGGTATTGCCATTTTAGCAACATCAAGTCTTCTGATGTGTGAATGTGGGATGTCTTTCCAGTCATTTAAGTCCTTTAAAAATTTCAGTGTTTTAAATTTTTCAGAAGTCTCACAGTTCTTTCGTTCAATTTATTTCTAAATATTTTTGATGCTGTTATAATGAAGTTGTTTTTAAATTTCATTTTCAAATTATCTATTGTTAGTGTATAGAAATGCAATTTGCAGGCCCTGGCTGGTGTAGCTCAGTGGATTGAGCGCAGGCCTGCGAACCACATGATCGCGGTTCGATTCCCAGTCAGGGCACATGCCTGGGTTGCAGGCCAGTGCCCGGTTCCCAGCAGGGGACGCACGAGAGGCAACCATACATTGATATTTCTCTCTATCTCTCCTTCCATTCCCCTCTAAGATAAATAAAAATAATCTTTAAAAAATGCAATTTGGTTTTATATTGATCTTGTATCTTGAAAACTTGCTGAACTTGCTTATTCTAATATTTTGTGTGTGTGTGTGTGTGTGTGTGTGATTCCTTAGGGTTTTCTATATATACAAGATTATATCATATAAAAATAGAGGCAGTTTTACATCTTTCTTTCCAATTCATATGCCTTTTCTCTTTCACACCTAATTGCCCTGGCAGGACCCCCCAGTACAATGTCAAGTAGAAGCGGCCAGAGCAGGCGTCCTTGTCCTATTCTTGATCATAGAGGGAAACATTAAGTCTTCTACCATTAAGTGTGATGTTAGCTGTATGTTTTTCATAGATACACTTTATCAAGTTAAAGTTCCCGCTGAATTTGTTGTGTTTTTTTTTTTTTGTCAATAAGAGGTATTGAATTTTGCCAGACACTTTTCTACATCTACTGAGATGATCATGTGCTTTTGTCCTTGCTCCTTATTGATATGGTCTTACATTAGTTGATTTTTAGATGTTAAATGAATCTTGTTTTCCTGAGATTAGTTGCAGTTGGTGTATAATCTATTTTGTGTTGCTGGATTTGATTTGCTAGTATTGGTCAATGATTTTGGTGTCTATATAAAGGATATTGGTCTATAGTTGTTTTTTGTAATTTTTTTGTAATGCTTTTGTCTGGCTTTGGTATGAGGGTAATACTGGGCTCATAAAATGACCTGGGGTGTATTCTTTCTTCTTAGGTTTTTTGGAGGAGTTTGTGAAGACTTAGGATTGATTCTTCTTTAAATGTTTGGTAGAATTCATAGTGAAGCCATTTAGGCCTGGGCTTTTTAAAAAAATTTATTTAATTATTGTTCAAGTACAGTTTTCTTTCAGGCCTGGGCTTTTTTTTTTGAGGGGGCAGAGGATAATTTTTAATTTACTAATTCAATCTCATTATAAGTCTACTTGGATTTTCTGTTTTTTGAGTCAGTTTTAATAGTTTGTGTCTTTCTAAGAATGTGTTTATTTTCTTTTTTTTTAAAGATTTTATTTATCTTTTTAGAGGGGAAGGGAAGGAGAGAGGGAGAGAAATATCAATGTACAGTTGCCTCTCATGGGTCCCCCGCTGGGAAGTGGCCTGCAACCCAGGCATGTGCCCTGACTGGGAATCAAACTGCGATCCTTTAGTTCGCAGGCCCACGCTCAATCCACTGAGCTACACCAGCCAGGGCTGGAATGTGCCTATTTTCACCTAAGTTATCAGTCTTGTTGACAAACAGTTGTTTGTAGTATTTCCTTAAAAATAATACTTTTTTATTTGTGTATGATTAGTAGTGTTATCCCATTTCATTTGTATTTTTTGCAATTTGAGTCTATTTTTTAAAATATTTTATTTATTTATTTTTAGAGAGAAGGGAAAGGAGGGAGAAAGGGGGAGAGAACATCAATGTGTAGTTGCCTCTCATGTGCCCCCTACTGGGCACCTGGCCTACAACCCAGGCATATGTGACAACCGGGAATTGGACTGGTGACCCTGTGGTTCACAGGCTGGTGCTCAATCCACTGAGCCACACCAGCCAGTGCTGAGTCTATTCTCTTTTCTTTCCCTGTTAATCTGGCTAAAGATTTGCCAATTTGGTTTATGTTTTCAAAAAACTAACTTAGTTTTTATTGATTTTCTCTATTGTTTTTCTATTCTTTATTTTGTTAATACCCCTTCTAATCTTTATGATGTCCTTCCTTGAGTTGGGATTAGTTTGCTCTTGTTTTGCCAGTGTCTTAAGGTGAGAGATCACATTATTAATTTGAAATCTTTTTTTCTTAATGGAAGCCTGTAAATTTCTCTCTGAGCATTGCTTTTGCGGCCTCCCATGAGTTTGGCATGTTGTTTTCTGTTCCAATTTTTCTCAAGTACTTTCTGATTTTCCTGATTGTTTCGACCAATTGGTTATTTAAGAATGTGTTGCCTAATTTCCACACAATTGTGAATTCTTCAAATTTCATTCTGCTATGATTAATCATTTCATTCCACTGGATTGGACATTTTATGTGATTTCAGTCATTTAAACTTTCTTGAGGTTTGTTTGGTGGCTGAGCACCTGTCAGTCACGAACACTCAGTGTGCACTGGAGGAGAATGCGTATTTCGCTGTGGTTGGGTCGAGTATTCTGTTGCTGTTTGTTTTGTCTGGGAGGTCTTGACTCACCCTCAGATCTTCTGACTTATGCCAGGGAGGGGCACAGTCAGGGTAGACGCTGGCGTTTCTCAGGGTTTGTGTCCTTATTTGTTAGAAGGACGTGGTGGTCCATTGCATCGCTCAGGGTCATTACAAGGCTTCTAGTCACAGAGCCCCTGCCCTGGCCACCCTGTGCTTCTGTTTCAGCTCCACGCATCCAGTGAGCCTCAGCCACGGTTGCAGGAACCAGGCCTGTCCCAGGCAGAGGGGCCACAAGGGAAAGGAAACATGCCCAGTAACAGCAAGTCCCAGACACCAGCCCCCAGTTTGGAGTCAGTTTTGGACATGAAAGGAAAGGGTGAGAAAGGTAAGTGAAGCTTGGTCATCACATATTTGAACCCTCCTCAGAGCCCCATTCGAATAAAAAAACTGGCCGTTTACACCCTCCACTGCAAACAAAAACCCACACTCCAAGGGCAGAGAGACTGCTGCTGGAGGCGGGCAGTGTCCTCGGTGACAGGGTTGCAGGTGGCAGGTGTCTCTGGACACCTAGAACTGGTGCTGCAGGGCGTTTTCTGTTTTGCTGGTCTCATCCTGTAAAGTACGTGCCTCGTTCTGTGGTAGCTGGGTGCAGAAACGTCTAGGCTGTGCCTTTATTCAGGATGCTGCAGGGACTGGGATCAAGGGGAGGTGGCTGAGTCCTGCACACCTGTCAGCGGCTCCCAAGTACTTGTCTGAAACATACAATGATCAGGTAACTTCAGCAGTACACCTTCCTCCACTTGTAGGTTGTCACTGTAATCGGGATAACTTGGTCTAGATGTTTTTTTTCTTAAACCACTTTTTGCTCCCTCATGGCTCTGAAGATGAGCCGGAGGCATAGAGAAGACTGGAGTCTTCTGCTGAGGTCATTAAATAAAGGGTCCAGCTGCCCAAGCCGCCCACAGCCCGCCTGGCCACAGTCCTTGGGAGGGCTCTGGGAGGTGAGTGGCATGAGGGTTTTTGTTTAAATGAAGTGCCAGTGAGGTCACAGCTAACAATGTTCTGTGCACAGAGGAGACCAATGACATTCAGGTTGGCAGCGAGGAGGAGCTGCGGCGGGACAGCCTGGGGCTGCTCCGGCAGCCGAACCAAGAACAGGCTGTGGAAGAAGACAGACGTGCAGGAGGAAGAGCAGTGGGAGACGCTGGAGACCTTGGCCCAACCCCACAGGTGCCAGCCGCCCTGCTGTTGAGCCAGGAAAACCAGGAGGTGGAGGAGCCTGAGCGGGACCAGCTTGTCGTCCGGGATGGGCAGGAAGAGGAGCAGGGGGCTGGCGAAGAAGGTGGGTGCGAGGCATGGTGGGCCACCTGCTGACTGCTTTCTCGGGCTTCTCACCGACATGCGAAGGGTTTCCGGGAAGTTCATTCTCTTTATTCAGTACCTGTGGTCAAGGAGGAGGCAGGGCAGGGGAGAGTAGTGTGCTTTCTGGCACTTCAGAGTTTTCAGAAATAATATTCGCAGGGAGTGAGGGGGCATTTCAGGAGAAGACCTCTGTGGATGCTTAGTATTGATGAACAGAAGGAAGGAGAGAGGAAGAAAGGGGGGAAACATGGAGGAAGTTAGGTAGGAAGTCATTTGTAGAAAAGGGACATGTGAACCCCACCTTTCTGGTTTGGTTGACTTCTCTCTTTTTTAAAGTGTGGGAAACAGATCAACAGTATTCTGGGATGTATTTCAGTTTCTTAAAGATGTGAAAAATTTCAATCCCAGTTGAGCCAGGAACGCTTAAGTAGAAGATACCTGTGCTCTGGGAATGACCAAGTAACAGAAGTTGGAGAATGTGCCTGTTTGTAGAAGTTCCCCTGATTCTATTTAAATCTAATTTTCACTCAAGTTTCTCTTTCTGAAGACTGTTTTCTCAGTTCAGGAATTGAGTCCTGGCCATTGTGGCTCAGTTGGTTAGTGTCATCCCGCATTGGAAGGCTGCAGGTCCAACTCCCGGTCGGGGCACATACTTAGGTTGCAGGTTGATCCTGGGCACGGGCATGCATGACCCCAGTCCTGACTTGGATTGTCCCTGGTCTGGGCATGCCTAGGAGGCAACCAGGTGATGCTTCTCTCTCTCCTTTCCTCTCTCTAAAAAGCAATGAAAATAAAATGCCCTCAGGTGACGATAAAAATATTACTAAAAATACTGAAAAAAAAACCCTCAGGTGGCTGATTTGGTGGCAGACTGCTGTCATACTACTCAGCAGCTGGTCACAAAGGCAGCTGGTCACACAGTGTACCAGCCAACAGGGCTACGATGCCGCAGGGCTGCACTGTGATCTGGGCACAGTTGTAGTGATCTTGCAGAATAAAGCTGCAGGGCACACAGGCCTAGTTCGTTTCCGCTTCAGGCAGTAAATGTAGAGAAATATAACTAGAGCTGACTTTTCCAGCATGCTTTTAAAAAAGTTTTATTTATATTATGAACAAATATAACATGTTTACATCCAACCCTGTGACTCTGTCTGTTGAGTGTATTTTGTCCTTTTCTGGCCGCTGGTCTCTCCAGGGATGACTGCTGTGACAGATGACCTGATTCCACTACGATGGAGAGTCGTGTGCTTTGGCTTACAGCGGCCGCTCCGTTTCCTTCTTCTGGAGCAGTGAGCTGTGCTAAGGAGATACCGTTATAAACTAGAAACCTGTTGTTTCCAAAGACAGTTCTGTCGTCTTCTAACCTCCAGTTGATTATCTCTAAAAAAACTGGGGCTTCGATTCAGCGAGCTAGTTACCCCATTTTCTGTGGACTCTGAGTTGGAGTGGACGTGCGTAAGCAGAGAACTTCCACATGCTCTGTACTAGCAGCAAACACACGAGTCCCGTCAGTTCCTGAGGTGCAGAAAAAGATCTGACTGCAGCCACGGCTGAGATAACCCGTCTGGGCTCTGGTGTTTCTGTGGTGTCGAGAGAGAAGTGATGTAGTTCACTATGTTTTACGTGTCCGCACTCACTTTACAGGAAGAAATCAGCCAAAAATGGGAGATGATCACTACAACATGGATGAAAATGAGGCAGAATCGGAGACAGACAAGCAGGCAGCCCTTGCAGGGAACGACAGAAACGTAAATGGTAATAACCGTGGTGGTGGGGGTGGGGTGGCCTCCTTCAGGGTACAGTTGTAATGAGTAAGTGTGTGACCCTCCACTTTTGGAGTGACTACAAGGACTCCCAGCAGTAACAGGGTAAGTGACCATCATGTGAAGGCTTTGTTTCTTCAGAAGCCTTCGACTCTGGGACAGCGGACGGAGGTGCAGGGTTCAGGAGCCTGGGGTGAAGTCCCCCTGTTCAGTGGGGCACAGGCCCTCCGGGGGACGGGTCAGTTGGAGGATATCTTTAGTGACATTTAGGGACTTCCCAACAAAATGGGCAGGTCACCATGTGGTCACTCTGTAGTACCAGTCAAAAAGTCCTAATAAATATGCATGGAGCTCCAGGCAACTTTCTGTGTTAACACTTTGTATCACTATGATTTTGCATTTTGGAAGAGGCCAGGCCAGTGGACTGTATCAGATTCTCTTTTGTTGTGACTGGATTCAGGTTGGACATTTTTTGCAGCTGCAGTGTCTCTCTTGCTTCACACCAGGCGGCAGGTGATGGCAGTTGATAGCTTGGTTAGGGGCTGCCCACACGTCTCCCCCTCCCACGGGTCCACTTTCCCGTGTAATACGTCATCTAGAATGGGATGCACTTTGGTTTTTATTGAGATTAATTGATATATAGCCTTGGGTACGTTTATTTTCTGTTTTTAAGAGTGCTGTATATGCTAGAGAGATTGTTCCATATCTGTGATGTTAAGATGCAGATACCTCCTCCTAGTTTGTCTTGATTTTGCCTGTGGTATATTTTGCCACACACAGATTTCAAAAATTTTTATCCTTGCCCTGGCTGGTGGAGCTCAGTGGATTGAGCACAGGCCTGCGAACCACACAATCGCGGTTCGATTCCCAGTCAGGGCACATGCCTGGGTTGCAGACCAGTTCCCAGCAGGGGACTCACGAGAGGCAACCATACACTGATATTTCTCTCCTTCTCTCCTTCCCTTCCCCTAAAGATAAAGTAAATACTTTAAAAAATATTTTAAAAATAAAAAAAAATTTATCCTCATTTGCATAGTACCTTAGCTCTTGAATAGCGGGTTTTCCCACATGGTTACAGTCTGAGCTGGTTCCCACGTTTACATGAGCCTGGTGTCATCCTACATGTTTGGCTTTGCAGTGAAGGCTTGTGCTTTCAGGTCCTACAACTCAGTTGTCCAAAGGATTTGGCCTTGTGCGAGGCTTTAAAAAAGTGAGGGAGGAAGCAAGACAGGATGAATGCTCTGTCAGCTCCTTTAAGAGTTTCAAATTGAGGAAATGTCATCAACATCATTTTAAAATTGCCACTGGAGTAGTTTAAGGCCCCACTTGCACTGGGTAGAGAAGAGGCATTAGCTCCAACTTTATAAGACAGTAGTAATTTAAAGCAGTCATTTAATTAATATCATTAGAAACTTAATGTGTAATAGTTATAAATATTATATTGGCTTTAGGTCATCTTTGTGACATGTCTTTTCTGTAGTCTGTGTGTCCAAGGATAGAGTAAGGGTGGTGGAAGCCGTGACCTTCAGCTGTGTGAAGGAGGAGTTTTGGGAAAACGGGAGCTGCCCAGAGCGGCACATGCCTCTTAGGAGGCAGCGTGCGTCCTGGCGGAGGGGCACGAACAGAGGGAGGTACAGCATGTGAGGATTGTGACAGCATCAAAAACTTTGAGAGTATTTTTGTTGTCTGTTTTACGGGATGTGGGGTATTACTTCACTGTTTGAAACAGATGTTTTAGCTTTGTTTCCTGGCACCTTGCTGGCCATACGCATGGTCTTGTTTGCTGTCCTGTCCTTGGTAGGAATGGGATCCCCATTATAACGTGGCCATGGGAGGTAGTCTTCTTTGTGACAGTTCCTACGTGCTTAGGTCAAATGGGACCTACCTGGACTGGTTTCTCAAAATGTTTAATTAGAATTTTATATTTTTTTCCTTTTTAGTTCTTAATGCTGAAAATCAGGAGAGAGACAATAAATTTACTTGATCAGCACATGAAAAGAGGAATCACGTACTCTGAATCAAACTGGAATCACATACTTTGTGTCAGGATCGAACAGCGATAACCACAGAGTCTTCACGAGGGATTGAATACTGTGAAATGTACCAAGTAAAATATACATCTGAAGATGATTATTGTGGAATTTTAGCATGTACTTTATGTAGGAAAGTGAGATTGTCTTTTAGATGCTTTTGGGGGGGTTACTTTTGAAGCATTCCTATTAAAGATGTTAAAATTTGTTGGCTGATAGGCATTTCATGAGAAGATCAATGCCAAAAATAGAACACAAGTTCTCTGAGTATATCAACAGTGCTTGTAGAATGTAACTGTGTTTAAAATAAAAGCAAGCCTGTAGGAAGAGTCCACCTTCTGATGCAAAGGAGTGGTCTGCTGCACTTAGAAACTCCTTTTTCTCTGTTCCGAGTCATTCTCTTCTCCAAACGCTGTGGTGAGTGACAGCGTTAGCCTGTCATTTCCGTTCTCCCTGGTCAGCACTGGAGTATTGGTTTGTGCTCTTGCCTGTCCATTTCTGGTTCCTGCACTCGGTGGCCTGGAGCCCTGTTAACACAAACACCACTAACAGTAGTTTAAATACCCCGGTGTTTTGTGGGAGAATTTTTAAAGACTACTTGTGTAATAGCCCTTGTATTAATGTTAAGTGGGTTGTAATTTGAAAACTCGTGATCTATACTTAGCTAATATGTGTGGGCAAACCAAAATCTTCTGTAAGTCTATTATATCACAAAATGCTGAGTTGATTAGACTTTGGACACAACGGGGGCCAGAGCAGAGGTGAGCCCAGGCGCCCGCTGCAGAGCAGTGAGGGCAGCCCAGCACCGCAGGGCGGGTTGTTGTGGACGCCGCCAACTTCGCTGGAGGGAAAGGCGAAAGTTGATGTTGAAGGGTATGTACTAGTTTAAAAAAGCAAGAGAAATGTCGAGTAGTGTGTATGTCATAGTTTATACATTTAGCTTGCAACTATGAAAACTGTCTTAAAAATCTAAAGTTAATATTCATTTGAAAATGACTGATAATTTACATTGATAATAGTGATACTAGATTTGGCTTGTATTGGTCCTTATGTTTCAGGGAAATAAGCTTTTGCCTCTTGTGAATGACTGGCAAAGCCACACCGACGACTTTCACTGGGCCCCCTAAACAAAGGGTAAGTGGGTGGTGGCACTTACTACAAGGTATTTGGGATTGCAGGAGTTGAGATACAGTCTCTGCAGGGCATGTGGCAGGACTCCCTCCTTTCCGGAGAGGAAATGGGCCCGAGAAGTCAGGGGCACAACTGGCCGCACACCTGTGTGGACGTGCTGTGCCCTGGCAGCCCCTGAAGGCGGCCGTGCTTTGCATTCAGGTTAAGATCTCTACCTTGAATGTTCTTCATGTGTAACATCCTTTTACCACATCACTAGGATTAAACCTTCTTACCCAGAAAAGGCAACCGAAGAAGTGTAAAAGTAGCTTTGTAAGATTTTATCTAAGTCCTTGTCCAATACCCCTTTCAGCCTTAGGGATGATACGCTCTCTTGCTTTCTCAAATAAAGCTTCTGTTCATCTTGTGTTTAATCAGTGTGCACACAGTTGCTGAGAAATGAAATACTGTTAGTTCAGCTTTTAAAACGGTTTCCAGTTTTCCCTTCATCCCATTTGATCCCTAAAGAAGCAGCTTAAACTGTGGAGATAGAATGTCAATTTAAATAACCATGATGACTTCATCTGCATTCACAGAGGTGCGTCTGAGGGCGTTCATTCGGCAGGTGTGTTCTTGGAGCTTCCTCCCGGCACTCATGCTGTGTTGCCGCTGGCTCCTTTGGGATCACAGGCACCTATTCCGAGGCAACAATTCAGAGGTATCGCGGCTGTTTAAAAAAGAAAACAAAAATCTGTGCAATAAGCATCACGTAGGTATTTGACCCCCTGACCTTGGTCTCTTGGTGTTATCCGAAATCAAATCAGCAGCTATTCCAATTTTAACAGGCAAACTCTGTTTAATTCCCACTGTCTTCTCTTAGTGGTGTTTGGACAGGAGCGAAGAGTCATTTTATCTTTCCTCCTGCACGTGAGACTGCAGGTGGAGACGCCCTAAGCAACCGTGGATTAGATTTCCTGAATAATCTAATCATGGCACATACTTAATGTATGTACTTTGGTGTGATGAAGTTTGAGATATAAACTATTATGTTTATGTTAAATAACTGGACTGATAACTAGCATGACTGTTTTAATTGGTTGAGAGCTGGTTATCCATTCACAGTAGAACCTGGAACGGTGAAGAGAATTCAGGGTCCTTTATGGTCCAGTGGGAATTAGTCTAATAATCTTTTAGGCAAAAACATAATTGGAGTAATAATTGAACAATGAAAAAAGATTATTTATGAATGATATTTTACAGGACACTGAACAACTTCTAACATGTCTTTGAAATTAATTTTAGGAAAAATACAAATTTAAAATAGAGGTTCCATTAACTGGGTTATATTAATTTTTTCTCCCCACACGTCACCTTAGACCCTGCAAATGTTCATTAGTGTCAGAAAGTTGGGGACAGTTTATTTTCATTTTGTATTTAAATGTTTGTGTATTTGTAGGCTATTTCTTAGCTCAGAGAGCAACACTTTTTAAAGTGTACTAAGCCACTGTTCTTCAAATCTGGTTTGTAAAATTCTGGTATGTATACACTGAATGATGTGCATCTCTGGGCAAGTTAAATTACTTTGAATAGTCTCATCTTTAAACTACATATACCTTCAGACAATGAGTTTTATAACCAAGCCCTTAACCAGTTGAGACAAGTGCTTGTTCTTTATTCTTACTCCTTGGAATAAAGTGCTACCTTGTCCTGAGTTGAGTGACACAGTAAGTTTTGCTTTTATAACTTACATGCTTACAGAGATTCCAGTTCTATGATGGTGCTTGGTAAATACTTGACTCTTAAGCCAAATGAATGATTGTGATTGATCAGAGATGTGGTCCTAGATAACCTAATTTCCCACGTAACTGAGGTTTGCCTTTAGGAACCTTCATAAACAGATTTAGACAAACAAATGCCTTTTGAGTGAATGTTAATCACACAGATGAAAACCCACTTAGAGGTAAGAGGTAAGGCAGAGTCTTTGTGAATGAGCTCCTGGCTTTTTAATCATCTATCTCTCTTAAAGCTGTTGTGAAATGACAGTAATGGAATGTCCATTAAAGGGTGATGGACCGTATCTGCCTTTATCTTATGTTCATATTTAAGCTGTCACCTGACTTTTAACTCTCCAAAAAAGCTGCTGCGTTATTAACATTTAACATGAGTATCATTTAAGATCAGTTTTGGGACCTCAACCAGCAGCCTACAACTGCCATCTCCCCTCCCCGCCACAAAGGACAATCTTGTTCTAGTTTTTTGAGATGGGCTCATTCAAAAACTATTCTACATGTCAACAGGTACCACGCCTTCCTTTAAGCATAGCTTAATGTTTGAATTATAGACAGAAAATTACAGATACTGTACCTGTATTTTTGCAGGAGTTTAGAAGTTCAGAGTTGAATAACTTTACATGACCTTCCAAAAGCTGATATACCCTTTTAAAAAATTTCTAATCCTGACCTACCACATTCTATTTTAGAGAGGAAGGGAGACAGAAACATTGATCAGTTGCTTTCCATATGCACCCCAACCAGGGAATGAACCCACAACCTTCTGGTTCATGGGATTATGCTTCAACTAATTGAGCCACTCAGCCTGGGCTACATTCTTTTTAAATGTAAGGAATGGAAGGCATTATTAGCAGAGGACTGGAAAATCTTAGTGTAAATGAATGCATAGGTGGACTGGTTCAGTGTCTCAGCCAGGTCATTTCAGGTCTTCAAAAGCAAAATTTTAAAATACTTTTGGCAGCTGTAGGATGACAAAAAGAGTCATTTCAAGTTTTGACTCCTTATGGCAAAAGCAACCAGTTCTGGTTTCCCTACTTTCCTTAAGATTTGGAGGTATGATATAGAACTTCTGCTTAGGTTGCTTTGCAAATGTCAAACCAACCAATTTCATCACCTAAGCAAACTGTTGAAGGCAAGGCACCAGACTCCAACTTGCTGCCTCCAAATTCCTCTGCACTTCTGGCAGCCCTGGGTTCTCACCATCAGGTGTTGTCCCTGCTTCAGTAGGGGCAACCTACTGCACTAGAGGCCTTGTTTTTTTGTTTGTTACCGTCTCTATGCAGTTTACCCCAGGATGGCTCAACACCATCAGGATGTGCATTACATATTTAAAAAACCCACATTCCATTAATTGCATGAGCAGGTTCCAGATTGATGAAGTCCCTTTCTCAAGTTTATACACTTGGAAGATAGCACTTTTAGTTGTAATTTAGTTACTTTTTTCTAAGTACCTTTCAGGGGCTTGGTCTAAATTTAATCTTTTAAAAGTATCAAAGTAACAGTTAAAGACTCTAGATTTAAAACGAATCTACATTCTTACAGGTATATAATTTAAGATGTCATGACACATAAAATCACAATCCTAATGTAACGTAACCTTCCTATATAGCCTAGAAGTCCCTTCTAAAATCCCTCTGAAATGGATTTTGCCAAAGTCCCGTACAAGTGTTTAATAAATCCCTTGGTTCGAAACTTCTTTGGGATGATTTAAGTTACTCAAATGTTAAAGAGTAAACACCTTCAGTTCTTAACACGTATCAACAAAGTGCTATTGTTTTCATCTCCAGTAATACATTTTTGTCAAGAAATTTATTAACCTTTACAAACACTATTCTCAATCATCCATAAAAATGATTTACGATTAAATCTGTAATAAAACCATACAAGGTTCCTCAATGCATTCAACCAGACCACTGTTACCCAAGGACATAATAAACCACTTTAAAACAGCAGTTATCATTCATGTCATATAAGGCTGTCAAATTAAAAGAATTCTTTATAATGGGTTTTTATCCAAGAAATCCGTTTCACTTCATATTAGGTGGTAAGACTGACGGATGGATCCACTAAGAGTAGAAAGTAGATTTTACCCCTTTATGGTCACTTTTCAATCTCAAACAAGCTTCACAACGGGAAAATATTTGTGAGCAGAGAAATCAAATTCGGGCGGAACCTATAAAGAAAATCAGGAAGTCGATGTTATCTAACAAACATTCAGACAGTAAACAATAAAGATTACTTTTACCTTACAGTATCTTGTGTTTCTAAGGGTAAGGCAGCAGCACAACACAGATTTTTTAAAAAGCTGGTTAAATGACAACTAACCTGAAGGGAAAAAAATAATTAGCCTATTTCCAGGTTTACGAAGATCACTAGAAAACAAGCTGACCTGTTTTCTATCTTAGAATAGTTAACAAAGGAAAATGGGACTTAAATTACAGGAAAGGTCACGGCTCAGTAAGTCTGGTTCCAGAGTCACTCACTGTACTGAACGATGAGATGAGTGTCATTGGTAAAGAAGGACAGGAGGTAAGACCGAAAAACTGAGACTAAGCAAAGACACATATAACAGACACCACCAAAGCTGCCTCAGCGGCTGGCTTCCAACAGATGCAGAACCTGTGTTGAATGTTTACATAGCACTGGTGTTAAAACACTACCAAGGAAGCTCATGGAATCTTCCATGTCCTGTGACATTAAAAATAACTTACCACTGAAGCACTCGCCTTTCTAAAAGCAGGTGACTTTTTAAGTACCTCTTCCATAAATGTATCATATACATTTTCTTTTTTACCCTGCATCATTTGATAATTTACGTAGGGGGGGGAGGAACAAAGGGCAGACTTTTGAAATTTTAAAACGCCTTTTGAGATAATTTTTGAGTGAACTCTTATAACAATACTTGTACATCTTTTTGAACAAAAGTGAAGTTTCCCAGTAACTTAGGCCCACCATTTCTCTTCCCCACAGCGTGCTTACCTTAGACTCCTTTTTGTGTCCTCCTGCCAGTAGCTTCATAACAACAAAGTTGGGTTTGGCAACCTTTAAAATTCTACTGACCTAAACAAATGAGCAACATTAAATTATCAAAACATAAAATTCATAGTCAAAATGTCTTTATAGATAGATATTAATAGAAACTTTGTACAATATCAAGTGTTGATATTTTATTAAGGGCAATTTTAAAATATATTAGTAACTCTTTACAGAATAATGCATTTCAATAAAATTAGTTATGTCGCAAACTGTGAAAATAATGGAAGCCTGAAACTTAATATTTGCAAGTTTTAAACTCTATAAAGAGGTATCTCCAAATAAAGTCACCAAATACAATAGCTCTTTATTTTAAACGGTCATGTGGATTAAAGTGGTTTTTACTTCCTGTGATAAATGACCAGATTATTTTTCAGATTTAAGTTTGAATACAGTAAGCTATAGATTAAGATATTTTAAATATTAACACTTTTGAGCTATGGATCAATTTGGATCTTATTTCTATTCTTCATGTTTCTAAGTCTTTTTTTTTTACATTGATTTGAGAGAACTGATTTGTTGTTCCTATGCCTTCACTGGTGGTTTTCTTGCATGTGCAGAGACTGAACCTGAAACTTTGGCGTACGAGGCTGACGCTGTAACTAACTGAGTGACTCAGCCAAGGCCCAAGGTTCTAAGTTTCAATTTCTCCTTGCACTGATTTCTAAATTTATCCACAGGAGGTATTTACATCACCTCTCCCATCAAATAATTTTAAGTCTGACCAGGTTAGATTAGCAAAGCCATTTGAAATCCTTGGCAGAAACATGATAGGCTTCATTTATTAATTCTATAGAGTTCATTTTTATAATTAAAGTGTCATCCAGTAGTAAGACATGTACTTCCCACCAACCTTTTCCTCTAGAATTACTGTGACCACACTCTTACCTCATGGTCTGGGTTTGGGATGTTTTCCAGAATCATCTTCGCCTGCTGGAAGTGCTTACTAGCTGCCACATACAGATCTGGAGACTGAGGGGGAGGGCTGTATTTATTGAGGTCAGACATTTCCTAAGAAGGGGGTGATACTATTATTCAAAACGTGTTTAATATGAACAACTTTAAAATATCTTTAAATTAATTCTACAAAGACCATCCATTCGTAGGTACACAATGAAGGAAACATTCAGCATGTACCTATTTTTTCCTACATAATAATAAATTCTCAACCTTTGTATACTACCTCAGGTTATTCTCATACTTAAAGATAAATACAACCGAAAAAAAGCCAAGTAATTTTCACACTATTTGAAGTGGTTGTCCTATTGGTTCAACAGTCTGATTTGACTATTTTAACAAAATGGCTAGACACAAATATCTGTAAGAAGGTCTAAGACTAAATATTTTACAGTGATTTCGATGAGCAGGTTCACCTTGAACTGCAGATAGTGGACTGGGGGTGGGGTCATCACACTGTTGAACGGAGCAAATCTGTGCTCATACCGCACTTGTTCACTGTCAAGTTCAAACTTGGGCTTTCGTACTTTGCCATCCATGTCAAATGCTACCATGGTCTAAAGAAAAAAAAAAGAAAAGACACTAATATGAAAAAGTGAACATTCTCATGAATTCAGAATAGAAAACAGGTGTTTACAGAGAGTTAAAACAACTTAAAGCTCAGAAATCAGAAATGGAGAGAAAAACTGGCTTTAGTATCATTTTTATGTTATTTGCCATCTTTTACATAAAAAGTTTTCAAGGTTGTATGTTTATGTTACTACTTTTTTCCCTGTGAAATTATACCAGGTGCACATTTTTTTCCCGATGTTTCATGCTTTATAAAAGCTTTGAAACTTTCAAATAAAAGCTTCTGAAGAAACAAGTAAGGCATATAAATTTTTGTAAGATAAGAATAGGTCCTGTTTTTCAAACAGGAGTCCATGTTCTATGTATTTTAATATAAGTTACTTTAAATCATTTCTTGAATTGCTCAGTACAAGTTAAGACTCAGCACTCACTATACCTCCTTGAAAATGCCTGCTTTTGTTTAAGCTACACACTGTGGAGCCCACCCCCTTCCCGCTATATTCCTAAAAAATTTCAAACCCCATCTCTTCCAAGAAACCTTTGTTGATCATCAACCAGAAGTCAACCTTTCTCCACCTGTCACACAAGTCACCTGGCCTGTTGTTAATTAGACACTCGAGAAAAGGATCGAGTCTGATTAGATGTGGTCTCCTGAAAATGTACTTAGTACTCGATATCTGGTGTGAACACGGGTTCAAATACCTGGCAAACAATTTTAATAAAAACAACTAGACTTGGAAAAAAGCTAATTTCAATAAAATTTAATTAAAAGGATGAAATTAGAACCTAGAAAAAATTTACATTAAACTATGTAATAGCAATCTAGTTAAAAAGCAGAAAGAACTTTTTTCCCAACAACTTACCTTAAACATTCCAGCGCACATGTTCTGATAGGCCTGGCTCATTGTGATTTCTCGGCTCAAAGGGCGAACTGTAATTAGAAAAACCACCTATGCTCATTTACCCTTCCTCTTGCATTACTGCAGGAGAAAATCTAATTTTTGAAAATCTACCTTGCTTATTAAACTTTCAAATGCTTTGTTCCTGCAGGCTACATATTATTTTATGACCCACTACAAATAATACTGACAAGCTAAACAAAAATTATATTTCCCAAATGGCTCACACCCTAACATTCTAGTATTAGTAATTTTAACTTCTGAATGCATCACACATCTTTTCTATAAGCAATTTGATATGTTTAATCCCAAATGGCTGTGATAGAAGCCACTTATTTTTCAATTACAGTTTACATTCAGAATTATTTTGTAGTAGTTTCAGGTGTACAGCATGGTGGTTAGCCAATCATATACTTTACAAAGTGATCCCCCTGATATTTCCAGAACCCACCTGGCACCATACATAATTCAGAGACTTATACAGAAAACCTGTGAACAATTGTCCATGGGTTTTCTATATAAGAAACCCATGAACAGCCTACCCAAACTGCTGAAATCCTAAGGAAATAGAGTAATATTTTGTAACGACTGTAGCAGTATTGTAGCCCTTCTATAAGGGACCAGTAAGCAGTCCCTCTGAACCATCCTCCCCCTCGGGGTCCTTGGGCGGTGTGCCCCAGCGCCATGGAATCACCCTTCTGTGCGGACTCTTCACAGCACAGCTCCGGATCTACCTCCCTGCTCAGCTGTCAGCTTCTGTCAAAAGATCAAAGGTCTCCTGCGGTCTTCTGCCCTAACCTATCTTGCTCGCAGCCTTCATGTGGCTACTTCTTGTCCTAAGGTCCCCTGACACATGGACTCACAAAGAAGTAATGAAAAAGCAAGGAAAGGAACCAAAAAGGCTTGTGTCACTAATCCTGGGACTCAGTTTCTACCTTATACTTTCCAAAGAGAAGACGAGAATTAAATGATTATGACTGATTCACCCATTACAGGGGACAAGTAGCACTCCCATCTATTTATGTGTAGAAACCAAAGTGTCTCCAATGTTTATTCATTTCTTAGGTTTAAAAATAACCCCCAGCACCTTTCTTCTTTTTCTTTGTCTTTTTACTGCTACGGCCCTTCTGTTGCTCTTCCATTATCCTTTCCTCCGCCATCTGAGAGCCATCGGCACGACTTAATGTCGACATCAGCCACGCATAAAGGAATTCGGAGAGGTACCTTACAGGATAAAAAATGTGAGTTCATAGTAGATGTCTATGTGAGATAGCTTTATCAGCACATGTATTGGTACTATAAAGATTAGTTTTCATAATGCTATGAAGTCTTTAAACAACAGATTATCCAATTAGGTAACTGATGGGTTACAGCTTATAAGAAATGAGCGTTACAAGTGGTTAACTTCCCCTTTCTTATAGCCATCTATGCTGCCATACAATATGGAAAAATCTGTTTCCTACAACATGTATTTTACAACTTCACAAAGGATTTCTTGATAATGATGCATATATGCAAATCAAATAAATCCCTTTATGTTAGTTTAATATATCACAGCACCTTTCACCTCAACTTACTAATGTAAATATTGTACTTTCCTGTTAATTACAAAAGAAAGCAAGTCCAAATCAAGAGCACAAAATCTTCCAATCAGCTGCCTCAAACCACAAAGAACTTCAGCATTTTCCCTGTAAACTGTCGTCTTTGTCTACTATGAGTTAACAAAATGTACCCCAAATATCAAGACCTGTTGGTAAGAGCTGTTATCCATTGAAATGTTGGAGAATACACCAAATAATATTTTCCTCATACTGCTATAGCTGATGCTCAAATTCAGTCTGCACAGCCAAGAGTCTTCTGTTGAAGAATCCCAGCAGCCATGGTAACAAAACCATGCCAACAAGAAGAGATTTACTTTTATTCCTTCACAGCAGTTACTCCAGGAAATATATACTATCTTTATCACTAATATAAACATCTTAATGTTAAGACCTAATATATAGAACGTAGTTGTTTGTGGTGGGGAATAATAGGTTATTACTTTTAAAATTACCACCATACTTTGCCAGGCTAAGGAAAAGATTCAAGATGACTGAATTCACCAGCACACAGTTTTCTTTATTTTCTGTCTGTGACGGCTTTTCCAGGCCTAGAACACTCTCAAGCACCCTCTTCCTAGGTTCTTCACCTCATTTCTAAGTGGAAGCAAACAGCTGTATACTCTGTGTGGGGTTGTCTCCTACCAACGTCTTCAAACCTCCTGAAACATCTCAGGGCCCCAGTTTGCAGTTACTATGCTCCTGTGATAATCTTGGCCTTCAAATTTTTAATTTTAATTCTGTTAAGTATTGAGTTAGCCAAAATGTTCGTTTATTTTTTCCCCCGTAAGATGGCTATAGTAGTACTTAGATGTCTTTAACTCCATTTAAGCAATTTTGTTAGATTGTATTCTGACAGCTGTCTTATCAGCATGCATTTCAAAAAACATTGGCGAATTTTTGTGTAGCCACTTTAATATTTAGATGGGAGAAAATATGCAACATTTTCGGCATACGGTACTTTATTATTTCAAGAAAGGTAAAAATGCAACTGAAATGCAAGAAAAGATTTGTGCAGTGTATGGAGGTGCTATGACTGATTCAATGTGTCAAAAGTGGCGTGTGAAGTTTTGTACTGGAGATTTCCCACTGGACGATGCTCCCCAGTCGGGTAGACCAGTTGAAGTTGACTGCAATCAAATCAAGACGTTAACTCAGAACAGTCAATGTCCTACCACGCGATCAGATAGCTGACATACTCAAAGTATGAAAATCAATAAAGTTATTGGTGAAAATGAAAAATGTGTCTTTTACAGTAAAAACCAAATGGACTTTTTGGCCAAGTCAGTATATTCAATGACATTAGTACCTAGCATCACTGAAGTTAGGGCAAAGTGTGTGTTAATTTTTCTCCCTATAAACAGGTAAAAGCTCTTCTAATAGTCCCACAACTAAAGTTAAAATACACTAAATGAAAAAAGTACCCCGAAGTTATACTCTACAGATGCTCCTTCAGATCTTTTCTATCCCACCCACTACCAATTTTAACTGAAAGTGTTCGCTCACCAATATATGTAGTAGTACTCGTGCATGCTGTAGAGTTCCAATTCAAAGCCACTTAAAAGATACTGTATCATAATTCTAAGGTTATGGTAAAGGACCCAGGTGCCTAAACAGGCCAAATGTTGCCTTTGGGGTTCCTGTTTCAACAGCATCGTGTGAAGTGCCGCATCAACCTTCTCTGCCTATCAGAATAAAACATAACATTTACTTTGTTAGGTAATGAGAGAATTTAAAATAAACACTGAGTAATAGCATGAGCAGAAAATATAAATCTTGCCACTAAAAGAACTCACACTTACAAAAGCAGTCTGGTTAAGTTTATACCCCAACTGTCATTTCACGATGGATACCATTTAGCTAAACAGTCCTTAAAACTGAAAAGACACCCAATTTATAGGACAAAAGTAAAAATAATGGACCTTCAGGTCTTTGGTTACATTATCAATTAATATTGCTGCTGCTCACAATTTACGGTTAATTTGCAATACGTTTTATATTAATGTGAACTTACTATACAATTATAGATGTACACATATTTTATAACTTATCATGATTATCAAAGAAATAATTTAAGATGTTTCTCAGTTTGGATTACTGTTGTTTCTTTTTTGTAAACTTTTGCTTTGTATATGAAACTGTTACACTGTAAGTAAAAAGGTAATTCACCATACTGAAAAATTAGTAGTCAAAATAAGTAGTCAAAATATTGTTCCAAAGAATTGTTTTTAAAAATCTGGTCAAGGCATATGAATTGCTTAGCTTTAAAAGGAGGGACACTTGTTGGCTCTTACCTCATCCTGCAAGGTAGCAAATTCCTCAAGAATATGACCCAGCTTGTCTCTCTGACGAGCCCTATTATGCCCATGGATCTGAATAAGACTACAGAATGGCTGCAATACAAATAGAACTTGTTAACCATCAATATGGAATTTCCAGATACTATAGAAAATAAACATTCAAAGTTTCCAAAATCTGGTTCAAAGAGAAAAAAAATACTGTGTATATAAGAATCATGCCTATATATATTTTTTACATAAGTATTTCTCTTTAAGGAGCTCAACACTAGAATTTATCCATAGTTAGAAGTGGTTGTTTATGAACCTTGGTTTCATATGACAAATACACATTTCCTTCAATCTTCAGATATCATCCCACAATCTCAAGAGGACAGTTTTATTTACTGCTTATTTCAAGCGAAAAGTCAGTGTTCAAGGCTGACATTTCTGTGCTGTTTTACATATACCAAAATGCCTAGTAATTCTAAGGCATCAGTAATGGCTGACATCTATAAACTCTAAGGTTCTTCTGTTCCTGATCTATATAGTATTCCCATATAAAATACTGTAGCATTTCATTAAACAGACAATAGACATGTACAAAAGAATGCTCTGATTTAAGAAGTGTGAATCAGAACATTCAAGTATAATACTGTTAACATTTTACACTGACAGATATTATCTCATTTGATGGAGGTAATATTAACATCTCACTTTCTAAAGATTGGGAAATTTATAAAAAAGTAAAGTGATCTGCCTGATAATGATACAATGTTAGTTTATAAAAATGAGATCTGGTCATTTACTGATTCTCCTCTGACCACACCACGCTATCTTCATTGTGATTGTGTGTGTGTGTGTGTGTGTGTGTGTAGTAACTGGAATGAGGCCCTGAAGAGCTGTCTTTATAGCGCTTATAATGAAATAAGAATGACTTATAATAAATTTAATCCATCACAAAGTGTATACTTTTTCCTAATTGAGATTTTAAAAGTTTGCGATCTTATCTACATTAATAATTTTAATTTTACTGTCATCCTGTTCATTATGGTAGTACTAGGATATGTGCCTGGGGATATTACAAGTAGTCCTTATTTATAAGATCAAGACGTTTTTGTGTGCATTTACAAAAAAATGTGAACTGATGCTTTCTCCGATGGGAGTCATAATATAACCCACTCCTGGGGTTCCTGAGGGCTGGAGTGAGAGGACATCAGAAGAGGCCTGCATACCTGACTGCCTGCCAAAAAGATACCAGATTATGAAACTACCAGGTCAAGCATAAGAAACTTCTTATTTACTCAGTGAAAATGAACAAGAAATATAAGAGGAAAATAAGCACAAACTAATGCTACTGAAGGAATTATACCCTATGATTTTTGAAGTATCCATTACAACGACCCAAACTGTAGTTCTTACCCGAACACAGTGAGTAACAAAGGAGTCAATACAGTCCTTAGCCTGGTGATTATTATATAGGCAGCACCTGAAATAATAACATTCACGTTATTAAAATCAAACTATTTGGCCTACAAAAAGAAGCAGAGTTTTCTGTAGGTGTTACCAACAAATAGGGATGGTGGAAAAAGAAAATGGAACCAAATACATTGCCAAGCTGAAGGCTGGTGGCTCTAGGTTAAGAAATATCTCACCATTACTGTGTTGTTCACACAATAAATGTGCATTATTTCCAATTTCTTTAGTTTTATATTTGGACAATTAAGAGTTAAATTGAGTAAGATCAAATTAACAAGGAGAGAAGGAAAATTCCAAAGCTCCACTTTTTCCTGAACCTACTCCAATGTCATTTCCCTTCAATAGCTACCCTTACAGTTATTACAAAGAACTATACAGAATCATAATTTCTCCAAGATGTATCCACATTTCCAACCACCAGTCAAAATCATCCACCATCTATACACCCCTCTGGCACCTGATCTTCTACCCTCAGAGTGGCTTTCCCGTGGTGTTCCTTAGTTAAGAGGACTACTTCTTGACTAACGCTTCCCTGAGCAGTCTAGAAGGATTTGCTACTTTCCTGGCTCTGGAGGAACTGGAGGGGCCGAGTGGATGGATGGAAGACAGCCCTTTTCTGTCCCTGAGGTGGGAGGTCAGTAGCCTTTGCGCCTAAGGAGATGGCAAGAAGCAAAGACACTCTTCTGAGGCACTGAGAGGAGCTGGCAACTTCCTACCCCTGAAAGTCTGCCACAACCGAGCAATCTGACCACAGCCTCAAGGATAAACAGCATGATCGTGCAACAGAAAATGGAGGTGCACACAGGAGCCAGGAAAAGGAAAGGCGGAACGCCTGGAGCAGACGGTGGCAAAACAGAAGTGCTGGAAGGCCCATTACATCTTTTACTACACAGTGAGAAAATTACCGAAGTAGACTAAAATAAAGCACTTAAAAAAAAAGACTTTCTGGATCTGAAAGCTATGATTTTCAAACCTAAATACTCAGTAGATGAGAGATGCTCACTAGTAGTCTTGAAGATCAAGAGGAAGAACTCAAACCACAGCAAATATAACAGATAAATGTCCTGAGGAATATGGTGACTAGGAGAATATAGTACATGAGGAGTTCTAAGTAAGAGAGAAAAAAGATGAAGGTGAGGCAATAATTAAATAATCATATAGGAAAAATGACTTGACTGAAAGACCTGGGGCTTTAATAACTCAGTTCCAGATAGGAATAGTTGAAAACCACACATGAACATTCTGTTAAAACTCTTGAATTCCCCAAACTTCTAAAATACAGAGAAATTCTATAATCCTCCAGAATAAAGTGTCAAACTACTAGGAAGGAAAAAATATCAGCAGCAGATTCCTTACATGTAACACTGTAATTTTAAAAACAGTAGAACGCCACCTACAAGCTACTTACTACGCAGTGAATGTTGCTATATGCACAGTTGATTCTTGGTGCTCGTGAGAGTTCTG
This sequence comes from Sturnira hondurensis, assembly GCF_014824575.4. NCBI lineage: Eukaryota > Metazoa > Chordata > Mammalia > Chiroptera > Phyllostomidae > Sturnira > Sturnira hondurensis. The sequence continues at coordinate 3,569,149 of NW_028095197.1, read as the reverse complement.
CTCTGTAAAGTTGTCCTGGACACTAGATTAGACAACACTGAAATGTTGCTGTGGGGAGAAATACAGGGTTCTGTTTCTGCCAGCCTCTGGTCACATTTTTACACGATGAACCAATACATAACCGTCTTGTTTCATGTGTATTTGTTTCCAGACACCACAAATAATATATACTGTGGATACATTAGCATCGAACTCATGCCCGAGCAACACTTATCTAACACATCTCTGTAAAGCATAGGACAGCCTTCTTGTGCTAAGGCACACTGGACAGCACATCACTACCCTTACAAGCCATTTTAAACTATGAAATCAAGGAAAAGCACAAAAACAGGCCTCTAATAGAGTTATTTATGGTATAAAGGCTGAAACAAGAAGGCAATGAGAAGGCTGCTGTGCTCAACCTCAGTGTTAGGCAACTTGCTGATGTCCACGAAGATGACAAGAGCAGAGTGAGTATTGATCCGAAGGTTACAAATACATTTTAGTGTGTAGGCAGATTTACAAACACAGAATGCACAACAAGACAGACTATAAAAGTTAAATGGGTAGCAAAAGTAACAATGTGTAATCTAACTGCTAAAGGAGGACTGTTAAATAGAACATGGGAGATCTGCCCCAGCTGGGTGGCTTGTTTGGAGCGTTGTCCCGCTCACCATAAGCCTGTGGGTTAGATCTCTGGTCGGGGCGTGTGTGGGAGGCAACCAATCAATGTCTCTGTCTCAGTCTGTCTCTCTCTAAAAATCCATGAACATGTCCTTGACTGAGAATTTTTTAAAAGTTGAAGTTCTATCTTCATAACATTTACTGGAAAATAACTCAGAAGAATTAAAAATGTAAAGGTAGAGAATAAAGCCATAAAAATCTCTAGAAGAAAAGTTTAGTAGATTTAAGACTGAACAGTACAACCTATGGTCCGGGGAGAATTATTTGCTTCAAATAAGAAATCTATAAATTTATACAGGGGGAAAAAAAGCAAAAACTATCATATAGAAAAATTTTGATGTGGAAAAAAAAAGATAAGCAATTCATTGAAAAATTCTAAATGTCCAATAATTAGTGATTAAAGTAACCACAAGATACCACTTCTTACCCAACACATTGGAAAAATAAAAAAGAATGGTAACACCTACTACTGGTTAGGATGCAGGAAAAAGTACAACCTCATACATCAATTATAATTTTTTAGAATGCAATCTGGCAGTATTTATCAAAAGTAAAACTACACATGCCCCACTACCCAACAATCTCACTCCTTAGAATACAATTGTATTATAAAATGTTTGGCAGCCATTAAAAAATTTAATTAAATCTATATCAGGTAATTTAAAACAAAGTTATTTGTTTAACTTTGAACTATACAGAGAGAAACATCAATGTGTGGCTGTCTCTCATGTGTCCCTTACTGGGGACCTGGCCTGCAACCCAGGCATGTGCCCTGACTGGGAATCAAACCAATGATCCTTTGCTTCACAGGCCCGTGCTCAATCCACTGAGCTATACCAGCCAGGGTCTACATGAATCTTTGTCACAGGGTCAGTTTTGGGGAAATGCAACCTAAGAAAGCTACCAAGGAGTTCTCTGTGGGATGTGGCATGACTTATTCAACAGATTGAATGCTGAACCACTAACTGTTCTTATATTACATAACCTCATACACCCCGTCTTCACATATGCTGGTTCCTTTGTTAAGAAGTAAAGATTCCTTTCTTCTATCAACCAGGGAAAGCTCTGCTTATTTCCAAAATGCCAACTCAAACTATGATTCTCTCTGCCTGAAATACTTTCCAGCCTCTTATGGCAGCATGTTTTCCAGGTAGTGACTCTATCAGAACATAACTTAAGAATCTATTACTTGCATTTTCTATTTCTTTCTGGACTCAGCTCATTGACAAGAGAACTTATCTTATTTTTTTAATTACTTCCTGAAGTACCTAACTAACACAGTGCTTTGCACACAGTAGTAGTCAATAGAATTTACTGAATTTCTTGTAACTGTTTGGAAGTTTTTCTACTCATATTGGACCTAAGATCAACCTGACAAAAACCTTAATTTAAATCTAAACAATACGTGGCATAAATCAATTAATTTTAACATGACTGAATCTCTTGTTTTTATATGGAGACTTGATTTCAACAGTTTTTAAAATTTCTTGGCTAAATAGGAGAAGGACAGAGAATCTGGGCTTTTAAGGAACACACGTTATAAAACACCTCCTGATACTTACTTTGGGGAAAGCACCGGAGGACTGACAAAAGACCGAAGTGCATCTTTCACCATGTCTTGCATGAGATGAGTTCCAAAGACCTTTTTGTTATCAACCAGGAAAGTGGTCTTAAAAACAAATGTTACATATTAGTAATGCCACCACAAACTTGACATACTGCACATATAGTTGCCATTACTGTGACATTAGAATACTTCTTGGCTATAAATACCACAGATGTCCTGGCCAGTATACCTCAGTTGGTTGGGTGTTGTCCAGCAAAGCAAAACGTTGCTGGTTCGATTCCCAGTCAGGGCACTTGCCTGGGTTGTGGGTTTGGTTCCCAGTCAGAGAGCACAGGAGACAACAGATCCATGTTTTTCTCTCACACTGACATTTCTCTCCCTCTCTTTCTCCCTCCCTTACCCTCCCTCTAAAACAAATATTTTTAAGAAACCCCAGAGAATACAAAAGAAATTAAAATATAAAGAGTTGGTGGAAAATTTTTATGAATCACTGCCTCCACAACAGGTATTACATATTAATCCCTATTTAAGGTGTATTTTGATGCATGTTTAAAGAAGAAAAAAATCTTCCAAGAGTAGTAATTGTGAACTTGTCAAAAATAAACTGACTAGTCTAAATATGTAAACGAGCTAATTACATAAGGATTCAAAAATTATGAAATAGTAAATGGCTATAAATATTTAGCTACATATCAGTAATCTTTAACGCCAATAAGGAATGCAAGAGAGGCAACCAAACATTTGATGTTTCTCTCCCCCTGCTCCCTCCCTTCCCCTTCTCTAAACATAAATAAAATCTTTAAAAGAAATACAATAGATTGGAAAAAACAACAGATTACTAAAAATACATTAAATTATTACTTCATAATAATTTGCATTTAATTTGTTCTCTTAACCTCAGTGCATTTTAATATTTACTATATTATACCCTATTTGATTTCTTAACACATGTGGGTTATTTCCAACTTTTGGTGATCATGAACCAAATAGCTAAAAATATTTCCATACAGTTTTCCAGAACATCAGATTTTACTTCTCTTGTAAACAAGTAAAAGTGGGGTTTGTACATTTCACTTATAAGAATCTGCCAAGTTGTTTTCCAAAATGTGTGTAGCACTTCACATTCCTATCAGTACTGCATCCTTACAAGCAGCTGATACTTGATTTTCCTTTCTTTTCTTTTAAAAGATGGTGGATAGTGCCATTTCATTATGGTTTTAACTTGCACTTCTGTTATACTAACGATGTTGAGTTTTTTTCATGTCAAAGTGTTCAAATTTCTGCTTATTTAAAAAATTAGATTGTCTGTTTATTATACTTTTAGAGTTCTTTTTATGTTCTAGATTCCAGTCCTTTGTCAGACATGATCTGCAAATATTTTGTCCGACTCCAGAGTCTCTTCATTTTTTTAAATGTCTTCCACAGAATCAAAGTTTCACATTTGTCAATTTAAAGATTATGGTTTTCACGTCACACCCGAGAGGTCTCTGCCTTTTCCAATGTTACAAAGGTTTTCTCCTATCATTTATTCTAAAAGTTTTAGTTTCACATTTTACATTTACGTTTATGATGTATTCTGAGTCAATTTCCCACCCATATGCCTATCCAATTGTTCTAAAGACTACCATTTCTCTATGGACTTACCTGGTAATTGGTCAAAAACTGACCATATTAATTATGTTACATTTTCATTTCATTCTATTTTAAGACTTTCTCTTTGATTAATACATGTTATTTAGACATGTATTAATTTCTAAATATTTGGAGAATTTTCTAGATCTTCTGGAAAATTAAATGGATCCCTCATTTAATTCAAAATAATCAGAGAACATACTTTGTATCATTCAGCTGTTTTAATATTAAGGTTTACTTTATGGCCCAGGATGTGATCTTGATGAGTGTCCAACAATTTAACTCAATGGTTGTAATTAAAAAATGTAACATTGCCCTGGCTGGTGTAGCTCAGTGGATTGAGTGCAGGCCTGCGAACCACATGATCGCAGTTCGATTCCCAGTTAGGGCACATGCCTGGGTTGTAGGCTGGTTCCCTGCAGGCCAACTCCCAGCAGGGGACGCAGAAAAGGCAACCATACATTGATGTTTCTCTCCCTCTCTCCTTCCCCTCTAAAGATAAATAAATAAAATTTAAAAAAATGTAACATTAACTGTAGAATAGGCTTTAGAAAGAAGCGTCTACCTTTTGTTCCATCAATAAAACACTGTCAACAGACACATAATTTGATGTTTAAATAAGTTTCTTCAATACTAAGTGACACTTACTTGTAATAGAGATCTTGAAAGGACACAAGGTGATTGTTCACTAAACTCACAGAAAAAATCCTGAGATAAACAGAAAAAGTAATGTCAATAATGGATTAAATAAAAGCAGAAAACATCTGCATATGGAGTGTATTTTATTGGAAATAATACACTCCCAGAGTTAGAACATGACCAACAGTTAAAGACACCTCTACAGGAATTGTCTACACCGTATCAGAGACCTTAAATAATTTTAGAGCCTCACTTTTTAAAAATAAACTGACCAACAGTAGTCTTTTCTGGACACTCACATTAAATCTGTACACCATGAAAATAACTGTCAATGATATTTTACTAACTAATTTTAGGGTTTGCTTCCTATTTCACTTAAATGAATACCAAGTAATAATGAGGCCAACTGGATTCACATTACTGACTGATTTCTTGACTTTAGGGAAAGACCAAAATATATGCTCAGGAAGCTATACACGGGATTATACAGATAGAGAAAAAGAAGATAAGAAAACACACTGAAATGTTAACATCTGTAGGTTGTAGGATAGTAGTTATTTATCATCTTGATATCTTTCTGCATTTCCGTGGGTCAAAGTAACACATTTTTAAGGCTGGAAAGAGGTAGCCTATTGGCTATCTCTAGATGTTAATATCCAGAGATAACCAGTTTTATGCATGTCATGATGTAGAAGGAACAACAGTCAAGTGCGTATCTACACATAATAATGAAAAATAAATTAGTGTATTTATATCTGAGTATTAACAAGAGGAATACAGGAGAATGACTATTTCCCTTTATCAACAGTGAGTATTATTACACTTTTTAATCTAGTTTTTATAAATTACATTTCTTTAATAATTAGTAAGGTTAAGCACTGTTAATGTTTACTTCTTTTTAAAACTGTGTGCTTATGTCCTTTCCCAATTTTTCATTTGTATGCTTATCTTTATTTTACTAATATGTCAGCTTTCTTAATAATCTGGCATTAACCTGCCCTGGCTGGTGTGGCTCTGTGGATTAAGTTGCCAGCCTGCGAATCAAAGGGTTGTTGGTTCCATTTCCAGTTGGAAAACATGTCTGGGTTGGAGCCAGGTCCCCAGTAGGGGGTGCTTGAGAGGCAAACACACACTGATGTTTCCCTTTCTCTCTCCCTTCCCCTCTCTAAAAATAAATAAATAGCCCTGGCTGGTGTAGCTCAGTGGATTGAGCATGGGCCTTTGAACCAAAGGATCACAGTTCAATTCCCAGTCAGGACACATGCCTGGGTTTCAAGCCAGTTCCCAGCAGGGGACGCATGAGAAGCAACCATACATTGATGATATTTTTCTCCCTCTCTCCTTCCCTTCCCCTCTAAAGATAAATAAAATCTAAAATAAATAAATAAAATTTAAAAAATATAAATTAAAAATAAATTAAATAAAAATCAATAAAATCTTAACAAACAATAAAACCCCACCATTTTTTATCCTAATAACAGGTTTCTTATGCAGATCAACTAGACCATTTGGTCCCTAACCCTCCCTGACTTTTTATCTTTCCCTCTACTCTTGGCCTCTTATACCCCCCGGACCCCCAGTACCACTGCCTAGTCCTCTGTCCCATGTCTTCCAGGGATCCAGACTCTTGTCCTACTAGGCTCTTTTCAGGCCCAGGGCCAGCAGTCCAGGCCGGGCTCCCCCAGCTCCCCTCTATGGCGTGTCATAGGCACTCATCCCTCTGACAAGGTAATCCATAATCTTCGGCCAGAATACAAATTCCAACTGTGTATTACACTTTCTTATGCCAATTCACATCGATCTCTCCCTTTCTAAAGCCTTATAATTAATCTGGTGAACACAAATAGGTACCCATGTAATAATTAAGGACCAGAAAAGTAAATGCAGCAGAAGAGTAAGAAAATCTCTTTATTATCCAGATACGTCACTAACCTACCTCATTCAGTTACAATCCCTCTAAACCTATGTTTAGCTTTATAACAAACTGCAAAATGAACTGGCTTATCTCTGTGATCTTTTCTATCTCTAAGATTCTATGATTCTTAAGGACAAAGTACTAAAAAGAAAGCAAACACAAAAGGAGTAATAAAGGCATAATCTGTGAAAGTTTCACTAAGGAGTGAAGATTTAAACTAGGTGTTAGTGACAAAGAATTAGTGGAAGAGAAAATAAAGTTATAAGACAGAACATAAACAAAAGCACAAATCTTTATTAACCATCAGCTACATCCCAGGGGCAGTTGCTCAATTCTAGGCAGTTACTCAATTCTAAGACTATAAACTGGTTAATCTGTCATCTCAAAGAACACAGGTTCAGAAGAAAACTGGAACCAACAAGAAAGACTTCCCAGAGGAAATGACAGAGGGCTAGGAATTACGCACTGTAGCATGTAGAGGAAACAAGAGTCAAATGCATATCTACACACAGTAATGCAAAATAAATTAATATTATCTACATATCAACAGTATTATTTTGCATATTCTTCTACCTTCCTACGAACCTTATATATGTCACTATTACCTTACCAATTAATAAAACTCCACCCCCGAATGTTTTAATATTCCCAAAATTAAACTATATTTTCCCCATATTTAAATCCATAAAAAGATTCATAAAAAAGTGCCACCTCAAAAATGTACATACTCGTTTTCCCAGAAACCTCACTGTGTAGTAATCTATGTTAAGGGACAAGAAAGCACCTGACATAAAGATTTACCTATAAAGATATTCGCCATAGTACTGTTTATGGTAGTAAAACACTGCAAGAGATTCAAATGCAATTCAATATGAATGGAATGAAAAAAAACATGCTTACAGTGGAATCCCATGTAGCCATTAAAATAGTATAGAAACATATGTATTCATTGACATGAAAAGATAGTCATAATATAGAGATTAGTAATTAAAGAAAAAGTTACCAAACACCATGATCCAATTTTGTATGAAAATTGCTGATAAACACCCACTATGTGTATGCATGCACACACCTATTTATATAAAAGATTTTGAAGACAGAATCCAGGGTTTAAACCCTCATTTGTAAAGTGTGGATGAATTATGTAGCCCCGTGACTTTAGTTTCTTAATCTCTAAAACCAATAGTTATATTAAGAATAGAGGTTTGTACTTACCAGGATACAGTGTAAATTTGTTAAGTTTACCACCTCACAAACAGTTTTTATTCTATCTATTAATCTTGCAAAATAGTTGACCATTTCTTCTCTTTTAATTATCTTTGCATATCGAGGAAAAGTGGGTGGAAGTAGCCTCTGGTTAACAAGGGGCTCAAAACCCATCATAATTGGATGATCTAAAAAGATATAAAAATAAGATTTTTAACGTTTCTTGGAATTTTAAACCTCAAACACTACTAAATGTGAAAAAGGCCAGTTTCAAAATCACCTCCAAATGAATTTTAATCATAATATTCTCTAGACTTTATAATTTACAATGAATATATCTATACACACATATTTTAGAGTAGATAAGCATATTTAACAGCTAAAGTTGTACTTGCCATCTACGTGGTGGTGGTCGTGTTGACAGGGAGGGCCTTTTACCTCCAGCCAAGATGGGATAAAACAGGGTTAATATATTCCCTCATAACAACTATCTTTTCTGACCACAATGGCATGAAATTAGGAAGCAGCAAGAGGCAAATAGAAAATCCACAAATGTGTGAAAACTAAACAACACAGTTCTAAACAACCAATGGGTCAAAGGAGAAATCAAAAACAATGTCAAACCAAATGAAAACAGAAAAAACATACCAAAACCCATGAGCTTCAAAAGCAGTTGTGACCGGGAAGTTCATAGCAATAAATGTATATAGTTAAAAAATGAGAAACATTTCAAATAAACAACCTAACTTTATACCTCAAGGAACTAGAAAACAAATTAAGCCCCAAGTTAGCAGAAGAAAGGAAATAATAATGATCAGAGTGAAAATAAAAGATATAGAAACAAGAAAAACAACAACATAATGAAATGATTAATAAGAAACTAAGCTGGTTTACCAAAAATAAACAGCTGACCAACCTTTAGTTATTTCTGTATGTCTATTGGTTGGAGAATTTATATTTAAAGTAATTATTGATAGATATGGGATTGTCAATCTCATTTTGTAGACTGTCTTCTACAGTCTGGTGGTTTTGTAATTTTTATAATTCCTTTGTTCCCTTTTTCCTTTTGCTCTTTTCCTTTGTTATTTGGTAATTTTCTGTAGTGCTATCCTTTGATTACTTTCTCTCTTTTTTAAACATTTACAGGCTTTTGCTTTGTGGTTACCGTGAGACTTGCATAAAATACGTTTGTATCCAATAATAGTCTATTTTAAGCAGATAACCTCACACAAAAAAGCTCAGCCCATCATATTTTATGCTTTTGATGTCACCATTTTCATCTTTTTACACTGGGTATCATTAACAAATTCTTAGTTATAGTTATTTTAAATACTCTTGTTTTTTAACCTTCAGGTAAGTGCTCTACCCACTACCATTAACAACATTAGAGTATTCTGAATTAAACTAGTTAGCCCTTGGTAGCCATAGGTTTTGCCTCCATGGATTCAACCAACCAGAGATCAATCCACAACTGGGAACCTGTGGATACAGAAGGCCGACTGTATGCGTTGTTCTACACTACCTCATATAAGGGACTTGCACATCTGTGGAGGATCCTGGAACCAATCTGTTGCTGATACACAAGGATCACTGTATTTACTTATGTTTAACAGTTTTATACCTTCCTATGTTTTCAGCCCAATCCAAGTTGCTAGTTGCCTCTAAACTTCTGTGATTGTCCTCACCTCCTCCTCTGTTCTTAGTAGTAGTTGAGGGTGTGTCAAGACCCACCATGTCCCAAAGCCAGCATCTACATGCAGGCCAATTAGAAGCTAAACTCTCTGTAGCAGCTGGGGAAGTATGTAGTTAAGCCCCTTCCAGGCAGAAACTAGGGAGATGGGCATTTTTATCTAACCCCTCTGTGCTAGCTAGGTCTGGGTGTATACCCATGGGGGAAGGGTGCTCCCACATCTGATAACATCTGATAACAATTATTTCTTTGTTTTACAGTCTGTCCTTTGTTTTACAAGAGACTCCTGAATCCAAGCCTTGTTGGTCAGTAGAGCCAGGTGATCTGGGGGCTCATCCCTTGGACAGCTGCAAAAAGCTTGAGCACCAGCTGTGTACATACAAACTCCTTCCTGGGAGATACTGGTAACTGGGTTTTATTATTGCAACAAGTTGGAGAGAGGAAGTGGGAAAGGTGCCTGCTGGTTTTCCCAGCCTCAGGAAGATCACATCCAGACTTCAGATGCCTGCTAAATTAGAAGCTCAATACTCAGGCAGCAGCTTTTATGCAATGCAGACAAACCTATTTCAGGGAAAGACTGGGAGATGAGTAATTCTGACTGCTCCCTCTGCACTAGTCCCTCCAGGGACAGCCACAGCAAGTGACCATGACATAAGCCAGGCAGTGAAAAGACAAATACTATATGATCTTACCTATTCGAAGAACCTAATGAACAAAACAAACAAATGAGCAAAAAAGAACCAGAGGCGTGGAAACAAGGAACAGACTGACAGTGACAGGAGGGGAGGAGGATGAGGGTGGGAAAAAGGGGAATGGACTAGTCAAGGACCTATGGACATGGACAACAGGGTGGGGATGGACTGTGGGAGTGGGGGTGGAGGTGGGGGTAGGATGGGCCGATGAGGACAAAGGGGGAAAATTGGGGACAACCATAATAGAACAATACAATATTAAAAATAAAAGAACTGCTTCTTTGTTTGCTATAATCTTTTGGGACTCACGGATAGAAGGCCCCTGGCTCGGGGATCCAAGTTCCTGCATGCCTCAGCCAGTAGCAGTAAAAGTTGGGGTGCAGTTGTATAAACAAGGTTCTTCCAGGGAGGTACTGGCAACTTGGGAGTGGGCTGGAGGGAGAAGGCAAGCAAGGTATCCTTGGGCGCCCCTGGTCTCTGGGAAGGATCACAGCTCACTACTAGCTAGTGCCTGCTAAGTGAGAAACTGCCTTAGGCAGCACCTTTTAAAGTATACAGATAAACCTCTTTCATAGCCAGCTTGACAGAAAGGTAATTTTGTCTGCTCCTCCCTGCTCACCCCTACAGGGACAGCCAAGGCAAGTGCTCACGCGCCCATTAAGAACTGCTTGCTTCTTTGCTGTAGTCTTGTGGGTCGCATGGACACAAACCCTGCTGACTTTCAGGGCTAGGTGTTCGGAGAGCCTGTCTCCAGAAGGAGTCTTAAAAGTTGGGATGCTAGAGGTGGAATCCAAACAGTTCACTCCTCAGGTAGAAGCTGGAAGTCAGGGGTACTCTCCTGACTGTATGGCCCTGTACTGGGGGTTATGGCAGAGTATGTCTCAGCTTTTCCTGCCCATTAGGTGTGGGTATTTTCTCGTTCATCTAATGCACAGGAACTGATCAGCTAGTTTCTGGATATCTTTCAGAAGGAATTGCTTTGTATGTAGCTGTGCATTCACTGTGCTCATGGGAGAAAGGGAGCTCAGGAGCCTCCTGTGTCACCATCTTGGTCAAGACCCACGCCCAGATAGTTTCAGGGGACAACAGTGTTTAGGAAGCACGATCTGGATGCCTTTCGATTACAGAGCTAGAAAATATACATACGTATAAAAACATACAAACTAGGTATTTTTTAACTTTATTTATTTATTCCCAGAAAGAGAAGGAGGAAGGAAGAAAGAGAGGGAGAGAAACATCAATGTGTGGCCATCTCCCATGCATCCCCCACTGGGGACCCAGCCCACAACCCAGGCACACTCCCTGACTGGGAATCGAACCAGCAACCTCTTGCTTTGGAGGCCCACACTCAATCCACTGAGCCACATCAGCCTGGGCACAAATTGGGCGTTTTATTTATTTTTTCATTTTCAAACATGCCTTTATTTTCCGTAAGTACACTGATTTTAATCCAGAAACAAACACCCCTGGATTTGAAGATTCAGTATTTATATGTGACTTTACATATGATTTTCTTCACTGACAGTAGATGCCTCTGCTCTGAAGGGATCAGTGGTCTGGAGTTCAGACCAGCAGAGTTACAAGAGTGTTACTGCCCTCAGGTTAGAGTTGAATTGCAGTGAGCAGAGCCCTGAATCAAAGATGTATTGCTTCTTCATCGAGCAAATTGGGTGTTTTAAAACAAGACACTTACTCTCTCACAGTTCTGAAAGCCAAAAATTTAAGATCAGTTTCACTGGATGGAAATCAAGGCTTTGATAGGGCAGCACTCTGTCCAAAGACTCTAAAAGGAAAACTTACTCCTTGTTCCTTCCAGCTTTTCACGGCTGCTGCAATTCTCTGGCCTCTAGCTGCCGCACACAAATCTATACTTGTCTTCCCATCACTGTCTCCTCTTCTGTGTGTCTACTCTTCCTCTGCCTCTTTTAAGAAAGACATTTAGGATGGTATTTAGGGCCCAACTAGATAATCCAGGATTATCTCATCGAATGATCCTTACTTAATTGCATTTGCAAGGACTTTTCCAAATAAAATAAAATAGGTTTCAAGATGAGCATAAGTGTGAGGGTTAGTTTTTGGATTCTAACTCTATTCTACAGATTTATGACCATCATTATACAAGCCCCACACTGTCTTAATTACTGTAGCTCTGCAGTCAGTTGTGAAATAAAAATGACTCCTTCAACTTTGTTCTTTGCTCCACTGATTTATGTTTCCATTACTATTGTTAAGAAGTCTAATGACATTCTGTCTTCGTCTGTATCTGTAACTTCATTTTGTCTCTTTCAAATCTCTTAGGACCCTGAGTTTTAACCCACCAATCTGAAGTTTCATGATGATATGCTTTGAAAGAAGTCTATTTTCATTTTGGTTGTGCCAGGTAGCTCTTTATTGGTTCCTTCAATCTAAGTATTTGTATCAGTCAAATTCATAAAAATTTCATGAATGATTTCTGGGTGTTTTTTTTTTGCTTCTACTTTCTGATCTCTTATTTCTGGAATAACCTTTATTAGTTTACACTTCTTTTATCTTATTTTTATCCTTACTGGATATTAAGACCTTCTGGAACTGATCCTATAATATTTTTTCATTCTCCTTATTTCAGTCTTTACATTTTTCATTCTACTTTCTGTAAGATTTCCTCCACTTTGCATTGTTTCTTTTTATTTTTATCATTTGTTTACATTTGAATCTCAAAGACCATGTTCTTTCTTTTTAATCATCACCCAAGGATATGTTCACTGACTTTAGAGGGAGGAAAGATACATCATTTAGAGGGAGGAGAGAGAGATACATCAAAGAGAGAGAGAGAGAAACAAACATTAGTTGGCTGCCTCCTGTACACACCCCAACTGGGGGTCAAGCCTGCACACCTTTTGGTATACAGGACAACACTTCAACCAACTCAAGCCGGAGCTTTTATTCCTTTTTTTTTTAAAAAAAATCCTATATGTACTATATTTTACACGTGAACTGATTTTTCTCACTTTTTAAAGGCATGTGATCCACTTGCCTGTTTTGTTCCTATTTTCAAGCTTGAGATTTCCCACCTTGACTAGATTGGTCACTGAAGGATAAAATAAAACTCATTAAGAGCTCTGTGAATACAAGTTAGGCTTTTCCACTAAGCAATTTTATCATGAGACTATAAATTTTCCTATGTTTTCGCCCACCTCTGGGTGTCAGATTTCTTTAAAAAGACTCTTTCAAATTCTTAACTGGAGTACAACAACTAGGCTGTACTGTTTTGGAAACTAAGGGGGAAAAATGGCTAAAGTTTAGAGGGAAAAAGAAAGTAAGTTGGTCACAATAGTAAATATTTAATTTTTCACTTAACTCTTCCATAATATGTACTATTCAACGGTGCCTGGTGTTTCCCCATCCAGAATCTGTTACCCCACAGGAATGCTCAGTGATTTCAAGCTTTATATAGCCATTTTGTTACCAGTTGGAGTAATAGTAATATTAAGAAGGCAAATGAGTAATCTGAGATGAAACCTAATCTACGGTATTACTTTATCATCATTCTTCTTAAAATAGACATTGGGAAGGCATTCAGTTTTTTTTTATTATAGAACTGTTTAGCTTTATGCTTAAGGGATAATTACAATGTTAAATTAAGACAGCTAAAGGTTTAAACAGAAAACTAAGCAGAGTGAGTACTCCCTAAATTTACTACTTCACTTGCTTAGTTACTGAGACAACTTTAAACAAATCATCTTCCTGAAGCTTACTTGTGAGCAGACTATAAATCCAAACAGTGGAGAATATACACATATATTTTTCTTTTTTTTTTTAAAGCTCTGACTAGTCTGAAATATAGGGAAGCCACAAACCATCTGGACAACTAATGATCCTGTGGTGATGATTATCCTCACAGTTACAGTTTTCACAAAAGTGTTCTTGCACGAGTTATTCAAAGTATTGAAGAGCTGTAGATATGTTATACTTCTCTATAAATAAGTACTACACAGCTTGCTATGCATAACAGCCTTTTTTTTAATGTATCATGGTTACAGAATGCCACCTAGTTAGGCATCATATATACATATTCCCCTCCTGGATAAAATGAAAAAATGTTAATGAATTAATATATTCATTATAATTATTAGATAAATAAAGATTATGACAATACTGATTTTCTAAACCAAATTACCTTTGCATTGCCCCACTGCCTAACATCTGAGTAAGGAAAAAAGTATGTGGGAAGGGGAGCACCTAACAACTGTCCTTAAAATGTGAGGAGCACAATAGGAAAACAGTGTAAATTAGGAAAAACTGGCCTTCCCAGTCACAACACCAACAACTGGGGAAAAAAGTTTAAAGAATGTAAATTTCTTCTTACTTTAATAAATTTAAACTAGTATTCTTTTATTGATTCTAGAGACAGGGGAATGGAAGGAGAGAAATACCAATGTGAGAAAGAAACATTAATCGGTTGCCTCTTACAAATGTCCCAACTGAGGACCAAACAAACCTGCAACTCGAGCATGTGCCCTGTTGGGGAATTGAACCAGTGACCTTTCAGTTTGCAGGACAACACCTACCCAGTTGAACCATACTAGCAAGGGCTCATTTTCAATAAGTTTTAAGGGTAATCAAAATTGCCACATATTATCTAAAATGTTCATTTACTTGCAACTTTTATAAGAAAAGTACACTATTTCTCTCATGTTAAGGCTTAATTCATAAACAAAATTTGAGTGTCAACAACATGCCAAGCAGTATAGAGATAAACAAAGATGAAAGTCCCTGGCCTAAAGTATCAAAAAATCATGGAAAGACAAAAGGCAAACAACTATGATATGATACACTAAAAAATGCTGTAACAGAGGCATGTATCGGGTCCAAAGAGGGAATACTGAAGCTGCCTGGTGGATGTAGGGAAGACTCTATAATGAAGGTGATAATCTCTCAAAGACGTAAAGGGGAGAGGTGACGAAAAAAGAATGTACTGCCCTGGCTGGTGTGATTCAGTGGATTGAGTGTTAACCTGTGACCTAAAAGGTCACCAGTTCGATTCCCAGTCAGGGCACATGCCTGGGTTGCACGCCAGGTCCCCAGCTGGGGGTGTGTGAAAGGCAACTGACTGATGTATCTTTCATACATCCATGTTTCTCTCCCTTTTTCTCCCCTTTCCCCTCTTTCTGAAGATTAAAAAAAATGTACTGTTGATATCATAACATGGTCACCAGATAGGATACATACTCAGAGCAAAAAGAGTAAAATAAACTACTGTTTACATTCTAGAAAAAATGTTAAAAGAAGGGGGCATAAACATTTTGTAAGTCTATGAAGCAAAACGTTCCAAGGTCCAGACAGACTGAATTAAATAAAATTTTTGAACAAACCAAACACTATATATACACTATGAATGGGAAAGAATGAAAAAAGAGTAGGAGCAGAACAGACACGTACCCCCTTTTGTAGTATCATTCTGGGCCTGGATGCCATGATGCAATGAGTTATGAATGGCAGAAAGAAGATCTGCTGCTTGAACCATCAGTTTTTGAGCTTCTGCAACAGCACTGGTCTGGCAAATAAATCACCAAAAACATTCTTACATATTCTTTCACTGAAAGATATATATTAAATAAGAAAATCCTATAAACAATAATGAAATTAAATATTTGTTGTAATGTCACTGGTTTTCACAAACTATTCACTTAGTACAGGATGTCCAGATCCTGTTAGAATAGAAATAATTGTTTAGCCATATCCATATTTTGTAGGAGCCATTAAAAATGAATAAAAAGTTATAGTTTGTTCTATTAATCTTTTGTTTAAAAAAGAGAGATGCAACCAACTGGAAAATAGCAACATTTCTATTTTGCCATTCATCAAGGTGAAACAAACAAAAACAGGATAAAAGAAGTATAGGAGTTAGAACAATGGTAAAGGTTGACTGTTTAGTTACCACTTATTAACTATTCAAAAATTCATCTATAACTGAGATACACACTATAACTGAGACACACACACACACACACACAAATATTTACCATCTAGGACTTACTTTGGGATCTACACAAATCTAACAGTTAATTATTTCTTGAATGAAAGAAAATGCCCTTAAATTCTCATTGTTACTTTCTCCTTTCAATTCACAACATATAACTACCCTATTTTTATAACAACAACATACATGCATGTTATGGAGCAGAATGTAAAATTCATGAGACTTTCTGAGAAAATTGTCAGGACTACTCTGATGTAAATGCACCAAATGTTGAGTGCTGTATATGTGCAACTGGGGGCATTTCAACGGAAAAGTCTCAGAACTACTTCAATACAGGAGTACATCCAAAAGAAAACAAAAAAAGCCCCCACTAAAATAGAAAGATCACAGTCAATTCCCTTACCTCTTTCTTAGTAAAGGCAATAAGCACTGTCAGTAACACTCGAGTAAATTTCACTCTGCTGAACACTGCTAAACACTGTTGGTGCTAAAAAAAATAAAGAACTCAAAGTTAAAAGATGCAAGGTATGCCAAAACAATTTCTTTATAAAATATGATATTTTAAGTTTGAAATCTTACTGTACAGCTTACTACATTACGAACACCTTCACTCAGGTTTTAAACACCTGAAAACAGGAGCTTCAGCAAAACACATAACAAAGCCCACTCTACTGAAATAGAAACATAAGGCTTCTATATCAACAAGGCTGATTTTCCCTAAGAGAAAGGTTACACTATCATCTCTAAAACAAATACAATCAGTATTTTAAAAGGACCATTAAAAAAGTACTTTAAGCTGAGTTACAAAATTTAGGCTCTCAACAAAGGATTGTCAACTTTTGATTCTGTGCAAGTTCTTGATTTTTGCCAAACTCAGATGTACCATTTGTAAAAGTCATTTTTCTTCCTACCTCATAGGAATACTGAAGATTCGGCACTGAAATCATATATCTGAAAGAGCTGTATTATCATTCTAACAAAATAAATACAAGGGAAATACAATCCCTTGCAATGTCCAATTTTTAAAGAAATACCTTAAAAAGGGCTTCCATAAATTATAACGCAGTTCATAAAACTACAACATTAAGAGGCAGACTTCTCTGATATTATCTACCAGAAAATAAGTTCAATTACTTCTAGTTCAACTTCTGGATCTCTTTCTTCTCCTTGTCGACTTCGAGTACTCTAAAATTTTAAAAAATGTGAATTAACACAAACACAAGACTGTAGAAGCATTAAATCACACATATAGAAGGAAAAACACTAAGCTAATTTATTGTAAGAATCTATTTTTAAAAAATGTCTGAGAGGGAAAAGAAGTTGTATTTAGTATTTCCCTCCTTAATAGGAAATATTACTATATACAGAAAGTTAATCTGGATATAAATTACAAAGATCACACAAAGGAGTAAGGTATTAAAAGCAGCAAAAGCAAACAGAAAAATAACATAAGTAAAAGCCCATGGCACACGGCACTTCTTTCTTTTAAAAATATCTACTCATTGAAATTCTTGGTATTTTTAAAACTAATAACCCTACCAGGGAAAAAAGTAATCTTTACAAAATCACACGATAAAAATTAAGCCACACAGTAAATACTGATCTGTTCTGCACTAAAATGCAAGACACCTTGTTAATACACAAGTAACACACAGTTGACTATTTTGCCAACATTCCAGGAAGATACGTAGAAGAGCTGGTTTCTAGCACTGGAACGGCACTGGCTAGGGCATGCCCTTAAGTTAGACTCAAGCAGGTTACTCTGCTTCTTTGAGCTGTATTTTGCTCACCTAAAGGTAGGGCACTCACTGTGTGTACTTTATTGTCTAATTCAATGAATAACTGTAAATATCAAATAAGATGACAATGTAAAACTGCTCTGACAACCATGCCATGTTATACAACTGTAAAAAAAAGTAGATATATGAACTTTTTTCCTCTTTTAGTCTCTATGGGAACCAAACCGTCAAGGTCATTTGGCTGAAGGACGTCATTCATAGAAGGCTTTTACCAGGTTTGGGATACTGCCATTTACTGAGCTTTTCTACTGTCTTGTAGACACTCTCCTAGCTATTAAAGATACAAAGATGAAGACAGTCCTTACTTCCAAGAAACTGAACAACTCTACGTTGTTCAGTATTACGCTGCTCTTAAAATAGCATACAAAAATTCTTAAACACTGGCCCAAGCTTGAAAAACTGAGGGTTAAATTTTCAGTATTTGTGACATTAACATTACCAGAAGCTCCTATAATAGCCTAAAACTCATTAACCAAAAGGCACCACATACACAAAGAACCATACGCAAATGGTCCTACCTACATTAGCTATTTGTACTTAGTTATAAGTTAACCTGCCATTTAGAAGAAAACAAAAATGCTATACAAAAGAGAAAAAAATGTATAAATACCTTTACTCTTCTTTGCATGTCATCCTCCACATCCTTTAGCATGCCTAGAAAGAGAGACAGTGAGGTGAAAAGGAAACAAATCCAAACATTAAACTTGTGAACTACCTTTATAAATAGCATTACCTGTAACTCGAAGATCTGTCACACTGTTGGCCATTTTAAATCCGTAAGTCATTGACTGAAAATCTTCCTAAAGAGAAAAGGAATAATTAGGTCCTTGAGCAGTGGCAAAACTTTTCCTTATATTTCTCTTATAAAATCACTATTTGCTAATAAGAAAACAGTAGTGGAAAGCCTAAATATTGTCTAAACTGCTTGTCTAAATATTGCTATCCAGCATCCAAGCTTTCCTTATCGCTGTACCCTTAAACACCATATTCTAATACTTTCTGTGTCCGTAATTTCAATTGCTTGTCCTTAGGCAACGCTTATGATAATATCACAAGGTCATTCCCATTTACAAAGTATTCTCACATTCACAGGTGAACACTAAATACATAGTAATTACTGTTTGATTATAAGACTGCAAGATTTAAACAAGGCTCTTCAAAAATAATTAAATGTGTACTCCACTGTGAGGATACAAAGGTTAAACCTTCTCGAACAGAATTACTCAAAGTGAGAACAAAACCACATTCTCACTTCAGCCCCATTCTGAAAAAAAATTATTCACGCATGGATTACCACCCCCAAAATCATTTAAAAGACTACTAAGAAATTAACAAATTAAGTGGCTTGCTGACTTGCATTGAAGACTATTAATTTAAAATCATCTGGATGATTTGGTTAAGTCAGAAGCTCTATTGAGTGTTTCTGTCATATTACAATTCTTATGAAAATATATATAAAAGCCTACCATAATGGATTAAGAGGTCTTTATAGCAGTGGCCAGGATTGTAGCAAAAATTCTGAATTCTTAACAAACACACCAGTGACCATGCAATACGTGCCAGGTATTACTATCTTACAAACAGAGAGAAAACAAACAAACATAGATTATGTCCCTGGTCTCAAAGAACTAGGTGTGTTACAGAGCTACAGGGTTATCCTCTAGGTGAAGTTTATACTCTATCTCTACTTAAACATCAAACAGGATCCTCAAATTTTGTATCTAAAAAAGTATATTCTCCTAGTGTTTACCACACTGCTAAGGCACCTCCATCTATTGTTACTTAGGCTAAAAGTTTGCACTTCAAGTTCTCTCATTTTCTCACAGCCCATATCAGATTCATCAAAAGAACCTATAGGTTCTATCTTCAATTTCTAATCTAACCATATCTCATTCCTTTCACAGCTTCTCTATTTTGAGTCACTACCATCTCTCACTCCTGTAACTACCTCCAGATAGGTCCCAACATTGCCACTTGTCCCTGCTACATTTGCCACCAGAAGTCAAAGGATTATTTTAAAATAAGTCATTTTACAGCACTTTAAAAAAATTTATTGATTATGCTATTACAGTTGTCCCATTCCCCCCCTTCACTCCCCTCCACCCTACATACCCCCTCCCACCCACATTCCCAGCCTTTAGTTCATGTCCATTTGCCATATATGTAAGTTCTTTGGCTTCTATATTTCCCATACTATTCTTACACTCCCCATCTATGCTACTCATTCTCTATACCTTTTCCCCCTCACTCCCCTATTGATAACCTTCCACATGATCTCCATTTCTGTGGTTCTGTTGCTGTTCTAGTTGTTGGCTTAGTTTGTTTTTGCTTTTGTTTTAGGTGTGGTTGTTAATAATTGTGAGTTTGCTGTCATTTTACTATACATGCTTTTTATCTTCTTTTTCTTAGATAAATCCCTTTCATGTTTCATATAATAAGGGTTTGGTGATGGTGAACTCCTTTAACTTGACCTTGTCTGGGAAGCACTTTATCTGTCCTTCCATTCTAAATGAAAGTTTTGCTGGATAAAGCAATCTTGGATGTAGGTCCTTTGCATTTCATGACTTAGAATACTTCCTTCCAGCCCCTTCTTGCCTGAAAGATCTCTTTTGAGAAATCAGCTGACAGTCTGATGGGAACTCCTTTGTAAGTGACTGTCTCCTTATCTCTTGCTGATTCTAGGATTCTCTGCTTAATTTTTATTTTGGGTAATGTAATTATGATGTGCCTTGGTGTGTTCCTCCTTGGGTCCAACTTCTTTGGGACTCTCTGAGCTTCTTGGATTTCCTGGAAGTCTATTTCCTTTGCCCGATAGGGAAATTCTCCTTTATTATTTGTTCAAATAACTTTTCCACTTGTTGCTCTCTCTCTTCTTCTGGTATCCCTATAATCTGGATGTTGGAACATTTAAAGATGTCCTGGAGGTTCCTAAGCCTCTCATTTTTTTGAATTCTTGTTTCTTCATTTTTTTCTGGTTGGTGTTTCTTTTTTCCTTCTGGTCCACACCACTGATTTGAATCTCATTTTCCGTCCCATCATTATTGGTTCCCTGTACATTTTCCTTTATTTCACTTGGCATAGCCTTCATTTTTTTCCATCTAATTTGTGACCATATTCAACCAATTGTGTGAGCATCCTGATTACCAGTATTTTGAACTGTGTATCTGATAGGCTGGCTACCTCTTCGTTACTCAGTTGTATTTTTTCTGGAGCTCTGATCTGTTCTTTCATCTGGACCTTTTTTTGTCTTGATGTGCCTGTTATGAGGTGAGGGGTGGAGCCTTAGGTATTCACCGGGGCAGGGTAACCCATGTTGCTGGGTTGTGATGCTGTATGTGGGGCAGGGATCCGAGAGGGAACAATGGCACTTGCTCTGCTTTCTGCTGGCTTCCAGTCACTTCCCCCACTTCCCACAAGCAAACTGGGCCTTTCTGGTGCTGATTCCCATACGGGTGAGTTTGTGTATGTTCTAGGACCCTGTGGGTCTCTCCAACAAACTCTCCTGTGAGGTTGGGAGTCTCTCCCAGTGCCTCAACCCCCCACTGGTGTTTTCAATCAGTGTTTTGAGGCTTTATTTCCCTGCTCTGGGACTGTGGGTTGTGCAGTCTGTCCCGCTACCCTGTTTCACCTGGTTTATCTGCATGCAAATGTGGGACTGCCGTCTGCCAGCCGTAGCTTTGCCACGAGTCCTCTCCGCCCAGGCTGCCTGACTCCACCCCTCCTACCGGTCTGGATGAATGTGTCTTCTTTAACTCCCTGGTTGTCAGACTTCCATACAGTTCGATTTTCTGGCAGTTCTAGTTGTTTTTTGTTTTTAAATTGTTGTTGTCCTTTTGGTTGTACAAGGAGGCACAGTGTGTCTACTTACGTCTCTATCTTGGCCAGAAGTCCCATTATACAGCATTTTCTAATCAAAACCTAGTTCCTTTACTCATAGGAAAGCCTAAAACCCCACCAATGGCTGCTACAGCCCTCCTACCATGGGCTCTGGTTTCCCTCTCTAATCTCATGTCCGAACCACTCTTGTCCGTGTTCACTGTAAAGCATTCACGCAGGCCTTCTTGTGGCCTTGAGATACATCAAACACATCTCTTCTCCGGACCTTTACACTTACAGACCCCCTCTCCGAAATTATTTTCTCCAAAAGAATTACAAAGCTCCAGACTCTGTTCTAATGTCAATTCCTCATATAGATGTTTCCCCTGAGCATTCTCTCTAGAACAGCCTCCTCCCCTACTTTCTATCCCTTTCCCCTGCTTTATTTTTCATAAAACTAATCACCACCTGACGTTATATATGTATTTGCTTACTTGCACACTGACTATCTAAATGAATGCATAATTCATGAGATCAGGACTTCGCTTTATTCATTATTTTATTCCAGGACTTAAGAGTAGTGCTTGGTACAGAGTACTTTTCAAAATATATTCAGTGAATGAATGATGACTCACCATAGGGCCAGGCCATAAATGTAAGCAGTAGGTAACTTTCCTGAGTACATCAGGCTGGTTACAAGATACCTTGAGGAATGGTATAGACCATAGCAAAACAGAGAATGTATATTTCATCTAAAGGAAGTCAATCACTAGCTACCCTATTGTGGCCATGAATCAATACAAGGCTAGTGTGGTAAGGTCTCATAATTTTTCAGAACAAAAACCTAATTTAATGTAAAATCTTCCAATTTTTAAATGTTGCCCATTTTTAAAAAATTAAGTAGGCTAGCACTGTGATGATAACACACACACACACAAAAATAACCCACCTGTAGGCCCTATCTGTGAATTGTGAGTTTGCCAAAAGGAGTCTAAGAAAAGCATTTGTCTGGGAGAATATCACAGGTCTGTGTAGTAAATATAAGCCTTGATAACAGGATATTAACCCAAGTCACTGGAGGGCTGAGCAGAGATGCTGGATAAACAGAAGCTGCCATTAAAAGATCATTCTGAAAATCTTGTGGATTTAAAGACAAAAATCAAAGTGAAACCAGAAACTGGACACAACCCAACAGTCCAAGCAGGAGGTGACGGTGATTTGCACTGAGATTGTAACTAAAGGTGAAAAGTGGCTGACATCAGTATATATGTAAAAAGTAAAGCCAACATGATGTGCCAAAGAACTGAGTTATGGAGTATAAGGTGAACTGTACAATCGAGAACCGTTTTTTGGTTTTTGGTCTGAACAACTGCTAAATGACAGAACCATTTACTGTGATGGGGTAGACTTGGGGAGGAAAAGGATTAAAGGCAGAAATGGAGTAAAATGTTGATTATATAAAGCCTGCAATTTCTTTGATCAACCAAGTGAAGATTTTGCAAAGTTACTTGCTTGAATCTGGAAGTCAGGGGAGGAATCAGAACTAGAAATATAAATTTGGGTTTCATCAGCATACAAGTGGTATTAAAAGCCACAGAACTACAGGAAATCTACAGAAGGAGAAGGTACGGAAAAGAGAGAAAGCCCAGGAGTATTTCAGCATCTAGAGAAACAAGCACTGGAAATGGAATAACCATTGGAAGAAAGAAATCCAAGACAGGGCTGTATCAGGGAGATGAGAAGAAAGTGTATCAAACAGTGGCCAGCCGGGTCAAATGATGCTGACAGGCAGAAGAGAGCAGGGTGGGAACAATGGATTTAGTAAAATGGGTATCATTAAGGACCTTGTTAGTACCAGTTTCTATGTAGTGGTAGAAAAGAATGTCCTGTTGAAGAATGTCCAAGTGGTCAAGGAGAGACTGACAAAGAGTAAAATGAATAAGGACTAACAGTCCATTTAAGGAGTGTTTTGTGTAGGGTAGCAGAGAAATGGGATTATAAATACAAAGCCATGGGTCAAGGGAACTGGTGTTTTCCTTTAAATAGAGTGATACTGACTTCCGCCAAGACGGAGGCATAGGTGGAAACACTGTGCCTTCTCCCACAACCAAGTTTGGATACAACAAAAGTTTTGGAGAACTAAGACTCATCCAGAGACCAGAAAACTGAATTATACAGAAGTCCGACAGCTACTAACCGTTCATCGCGGACGGTAAGAGAGGTGGAGCCAGCAGCGGAGCTGGGTCAGGCAGGACAGACCTAGGAGCGCAGGCAGCCCAGAACTAGTTGGGGTGCGGGGCAGACTGACCAAGGTCGCACATTCGCGTGCAGTGAGACGGACCACGCAGGCCCCAGGGGACGAACCCAGTGGTGGAGGGCTGACAGCAGTGACACACTAGAGTGCCGTGGAGTGAGGCGCGTGGGCCTGGTGACGGTGGTGGCTGTGGTGCTGGTGGGGGTAGTGGCAGCAGGCGGCGGAGGGAAGCCATTGTCCCTCTTTGACCCCGCCCCAACATACAACGTCACAACCCAGCGACTTAGTTGCCCTGCTCTGGTGAAAACCTAGGGCTCCGATCCTGCTACTTAACAGGCACGAACAGCCCAAAAGATGGTGCAAGAAGAACTCAAAGTCCCAGAGCCAATAACTCTAAGTGACCAACAGATTGCCAGCCTCTCAGAAGCCCAATTTAAGACACTATTTATCAGGATGCTCACAGAATTGGTAGAGTACAGTCACAAATTAGAGGAACATATGAAGGCTAAACTAATTGAAATGAAGGGAGATGTCCAGGAAACCAATAGCGATGGAAAGGAAACTGGGACTCAAATCAATGGAATGGACCAGAAGGAAGAACAAAACATCCCACCAGAAAGGAATGAAGAAATGAGAATTCAAAAAAATGAGGAGAGGCTTAGGAACCTCCAGGACATCTTTAAACGTTCCAACATCCGGATTATAGGGGTACCAGAAGGGGGAAAGAAACAGCCACGAGTGGAAAACTTATTTGAACAAATAATAAAGGAGAACTTCCCCAGTCTGGCAAAGGAAATAGACTTCCAGGAAATCCAGGAAGCTCAGAGAGTGCCAAAGAAGTTGGACCCAAGAAGGAACACACCAAGGCACATCATAATTACATTAGCCAAGACCAAAATGAAGGAGAGAATCCTAGAAGCAGCAAGGGATAAGGGGACAGTCACCTACAAAGGAGTACCCATCAGACTGTCAGCGGATTTCTCAAAAGAGACCTTACAGGCAAGAAGGGGCTGGAAAGAAGTATTCCAAGTCATGAAATCCAAAGACCTACAGCCAAGATTGCTTTATCCAGCAAAACTTTCATTTAGAATGGAAGGACAGATAAAGTGCTTCTCAGATAAGGTCAAGTTCAAGGAGTTCATCATCACCAAGCCCTTATTATATGAAATGCTAAAGGGACTTATATAAGAAAGAGATGATGAAAATATTAACAGTGAAAGGACAGCAAACACACAGTTATTAACAACCACACCTAAAACAAAAGCAAACCAAGAGGACAGCTAGATCAGGAGTGGAACCATAGAAATGAAGAACACATGGAGGGTTAGCAACAGGGGGGTGGGAGGAGGAGAAGGGGGGAGAAGGCACAGAAAACAGCATAGATGGTAGGTAGAAAATAGATAGGGGGAGGGCGAGAATAGTGGGGGAAATATAGAATCTAAAGAAATTGAGACACGTGGTTATAAACTAAGGGGGGCAGAATAGTGGGGGAGGAGTGTCCGGGTGGAGGAGAATGAAGGGGGGGAATAGAACAACTGTAATGGTATAATCAATAAAATATATTTAAAAATAAATAAATAAATAAATAGAGTGATACTGAAGCATGTTCATATGCAAGAATAATCTAGCAGTGAAGAAAGTACTAGTAAAGAAATACAAAGACAGGGTAATAACTGCATTAGGTAACAGGGAACAGGATCTAGAACACAAGTTGAGGGGCTGAGCTTAGAATGCCAGGGATACTTTTTAATTTTCACAAGAGAGACGGCAGAGTATATGGGTATCAACACAGGTTAGCTCTTGTGATAGGGAGAAGATGGTGTACCTCTAATATGTATGATTCCATCTAATATTTCATTAAGGTACAAAGCAAGAGCAAGCTGATAGAAGAGTTGGCGTTAGAGATTTGAGGAGAAAAGATATGGAAAAGTCACCTTAGAGAGACTGGAAAAGCAAGTTCACTGCAGCAAGTTATAGAGTAGGACTGTCGCTGGTGCTGAGTGCCCACCCGAGATTTGCAGTCCTAAAATCAAAGTGAGAACAGACAGAGATAAGAATTTTCTGTAGCAGCCTTCTGCTGTTTGGGTACAAGCAGTGAGTAGGCAGATGGTTGGGGGCCTTGCCAGAAAAGTGACACATGATGAGATGAAAGGAGCAAGGGAATTTTGGAGTGATTTTTGGCACTGGATCAAGGAAATGAGGACATGAGGGAGAGTTACAGAGAAAAATAAAGCAACTGCACCCATAAACTGTAGGTCTGTATAGAAGTAAAGGATAGTAGGAGTAGGAGAATCAGAGTAAATAAAGTGGTAGCAATTAAAAGGCAATATGCTTGAATCAAGACTCTGGAGGTGAGTAGATTAGTACAGGTAGACCACACCATTATTATTCAAACTGGTGTATTCCAGAGAAGAGGATGCTATTAATAGTCACACCAGGACAAAGGGTGTCCAGCTGAACTGTTCCCTGCAAACCAGTATGTACAGATACCAGGCATAACAGAAAGATGTGCTAAGAAAGGGGCGGAGAAGAAAACTAATGTCTGTCTGGGTAAGCCAGGAGAGTGGGATACAAATTTAAAGATAAGTAGGACCTTTTCCTAAAAAGGTAAGTAAGAGACAAAAGGCATAAGGAGAACCAGGGGGAAATGCATCTAAGGGGAAGAATCAAAGATAAGCAGTGTTGCTGGCTTTATTTAAAGATGGAGTCACAAGCCAAGGAATACTGGAGGCTTCCAGAAGCTGCAGAAGGCAAGAAAGCAGTCCCTTCCTTAGGGAGCTTCTGGAAAGGGACACAGCCCTCCAGTACCTTGATTTTTGCCCCGCGAGATCTGTGTGGGACTTCTGACCTCCAAAATGCTTCCTCTGCAACCATGTCTGGAAAACCCGATATGGCTGAGATTGAGAAATTCAGTAAGTCGAAATTGAAGACGGAAATGCAAGAGAAAAATCCACTGCCTTCAAAAGAAACAACTGAACAGGAGAAGCAGGCAGGCAATTTGTAATGAGGGCCCACATCGCCAACACGCACTGTGCACTCCAAAGTATTGCCTTCTAAATTTACTTCTTTTAGCTGTTTAACTTGGTAAGATGCAAAGAGGTTGGAACAGTTTAAATGACTGTGCTGCCCCTTTTCATATCAGAATTACTGACAAGGCTGCACCAGCCTCTCCCATCTGCCTTTCTGGCTGGCAGGGAAGGAAGAGAACTTGCATGTTGGTGAAGGAAGAAGCTGGGTGAGATGACAGTGAACTCTAGAGTAAAAACCAAACTGTTCCAAGGTGTCCTGCAGGCTGTAAAATGAAGTTTAATCAGAGTGCCATTTTTGTTCGTTAAAATGATTTTAATTATTGGAATGCACAATTTTTAATGTGCAAATAAAAAGTTTTAAAACCTGGAAAAAAAGAGAGAGAAAATGCCTGAGAGCCAGAAAGAATCTTGTGTACTAGCATGAAATAATGAAAGAGAATAATATACCTAGGATCAGCTGAATAATATGCCAGGGAGAAAAACAAAAATTTGTATGAGAAGGAAAATATAGGCATATACTACTTGGGCTCATGTGTCATTAATATTTATACAATCACAGTGGCAGAAATAAATAATGACTTAACCAAAAATTGAAGGACTATTTGGGGTAGGAGAGGAGGTAATGTGTGAATACTAAATACTTGGTAAAGATGTGCTGATACACACACCATAGCTAAAAACTGTAAGTCCTTAAATACAGAAATTAGAATATAAACCTATTATCTAGGAATATGAAAATAAACAGTAGAAAAAAAGCTAGAAGACTATGGTAATAGTGTCAACAATAAAAATAAAGTTAAAAAAAAGAAAAAAAGAAAAGAGGTCCTGGCTGGTGTGGCTTAGTGGACTGAGAGCTGGCCTGTGAACTGAAATGTCCCCAGTTTGATTCCTGGTTCAGGGCACATGCCTGGGTTGCAAGCCAGGTCTTCAGTTTGGGGTGTGCGGAGTCAAGGCAACAAACAGATCAATGTATCACTCACACATTGATCTTTCTCTTTCTCTCTCCTTTCCTTCTCATCTAGAATAAATAAAATCTCAAAAAAAAAAACAAAAAAAAAGAAAATTTTTAATAGCACCATTACATTCAAACTGCATATGTATTGAGTGACCTTATTACATTAGGTGATCTTATAACACAAAGTAGAGGGTAAGAGGACACTTGGAAGTGATGGATGTGTTACTGGTATTGACTATGGCGATGGTTTCATGGTGGGTACTTATCTTCAAACTCATTAAATCTTAAATCTTAAATACGTACAGCTTTTTATAAAAAGCTAAAAGAACTAAATATTAATACAGAATGGATAAGAGCAGAGAATCACAAATAAACTTATGGGCTTTTTGACTATGTACAAGTACTATCACTTCTATTAAAACACATACCCCAGGGAAAATTTTTAAATAGCAAAAGTGAACATGACCAGACTACCTATTTTCAAGAGGGTCAAGTGGAGAATGAACTAGAAGGAAAGACTGGCAAGAAATTAGAGTTTGACCTACACCTAAAGCTAACAAAGGCATGAACTAAAGCAAGGACAATGAGAGAGAAGAGTGACCAGATTCAAGATAAAAATAAAATAAACTTGATATGAAAGGTTAAAAAAATAAGTAATCAAAGATAATATTCTAGATACCATTTTTGCAAGACAGATTGTAAGAGGACAAGTGGTGTAAGGGGTAAAATTACGGTTTCCATTTTGCATGTATGAACAAGATATTAATAATGAAACATCTTTAGGCAGCTGAAAATGTATCCACTTCAGGAGTTAAAACACAGCAGGGACATAGTTGAGAACAAAATACACCAACACTTAGGAACTTTAGAAGCACCCATTTCAAAGAAATGACTATGTCATTTTCACTTATTCATTACCATATCTCTTAAGGACTTTTACTAGGTAATTGATTTTTTCCCTATTTATAAAACTGAGACAAATTTATCTGGAAAATCAGGATAGTTTAGAGGGAAACAATAGCCATTCATATCATACACACACAGCATATGAGTGTTTTCCCATCCTCAATATGGTGTATTATAAAAAAACATCTAATCTTTGCCCATAAGGCGTAAATAATGGTGTCTCATAATTTTAATTTGCAATTCTGTTTAGTAAGGTTAATTATCTTCTCTTATCTTTAAAAACTATTTTGCAAACTATCCTCTGATTTAAAAAAAGATATTGATTTTAGAGAGAGGAAGGGAAAGAGAGAAAGAGAGCAAGGGGGAGGAGAGAGAAAAAAAACTACGTGAGAGAAACATCAACTGGTTGCCTCTAGTACACCCCAACTGAGGATCCGATTGCAAGCAAGGCATGTGCCTTGACTGGAATCAAACCGGCCAGCTTCAGCTCATGGAATGATGCTCCAACCAACTAAGCCACGTGGCCAGGACAACTATCTTCTGATTTTAAAAAAATTTAACACAAAATATTTCATCTATCTGCAATTTATTTTGCTAATTATAGCAAATGTTTTATGTATAGCATATGTGAGGTCCTAAAGCCCAAAGTGATGGTATTTGGATACAGGCCTTTGGAAGGTGATAGGTCACAAGGGCAGAGACTTCACACACGAGATTACTGTCAGTATAAGAGGGACCCCAGGGAGGCCCTCTCCCCTTCCACTCTGTATGGACACAGTGTAAAGACGGCTGTCTATGAACCAGGAAGCAGGCCTTCACTAGACACCGATCTTGGACAGCCTAGCCTCCAGAACAGTAAGAAATACATTTCTGGTGTTTATAAGCCAACTAGTCTACAGTATTCTATTACAGCAGCCCAAAGGGACTAAGGCAGATGTAAAATAAGTTCATTATCAAGGGTGATAATCAACTGTTCCAGTATGATTTGTTAAATGAATCATTTATCTGCCCTACTGATTTTTGATGTCCTTCGGGTATACTTTGAGAATGTAACTATTTAAAATAATTTGTATTTTTCTTCTCACTTATTAACTTAATCTCTTAAAAAATTCCATGTAATGCATTAGATTTTCCACAATGACACCCATGTCAATTCACATATGTAGCTAAAAAACCAATGAGTGTATAAAAAGTAAAGAGTATTTCATAAGCAACTCACAAGCCATACATTTAAATGTAGACAATCATGCTGGGTATCTATTTAATTATTCTCACACACATGACATTAATTTATAAAAGTTTTACATACCATATACTGGACCATTGTAGGAGCCTAAGATATTTATTTTGGGTCAACAGCAACATTAAAAAGAAAGTACCAGTTTCAACAAAGGGGAGAATTACATAATCACTTATCAATAACCTCAAATGCTATCACATTTCCCCTTAAAATTACCAGCAGCTGAAGACTTGTTTTCTATAAGGAGAAAAAAAAATCTATGTCTCAGAACACTTCAAAAGAATGTGGTGCTTAGTACTAACTAGAGGAAAATGTTCATACCCTAAACAGCAATTTTTAATCAGTGTGCCCCATGAATTTTTAAAACATACAATATCTGACTATTTAGTCAGGTGCACTAACCTCTCTTCCCTTAGATTGTCAAATAAAAATATGATAACAACCAACATACAATAGCTATCTGGTGTGAGTGAATCAAAATTATACCTATTTTTCTGTTAGACCAGCAACAGATATATTTTTTTGGTGTGCCACAGAATTTTAGTAGTTTGTGTGTGCCATGAGATGAAAAAGGTTGAAAGTCGCTGCCCTAAAATATTCCTCATACCTTTGTTTCCTTTAGTCCTGCCTATCCAAAGACTGAAAGTAAAGCACATCTATATTGTAATTTGTAAAAGGCTTAAGGGCAGAGGCTAGCTCTTCTATTTTCTTTGTGAATCCCCACAATATCCAGAACAAAGTCCTCTGCACATCATGGATACTCAGTGAATAGTACTGATAGGAAGAACACACAGTAAGATGAAAGTCCTTTCTTACAGAGAAATGGATTACTTCAGCCAATATATAAAAAGCAGTAGCACCAGGTTTAAAAACTGTTTTTAACTATACATGTTACAAAAATATGTATCATAAAATCATTTAAATATATCACAGTGAATAAGATGGCCAATGAGCTTCAGGAATTCTTATAAGAGCTTACCTCTTCGAAAACAGCAGCTTTATTTACTTTTTCCCTTGCAATGTCACAGATTTTCAAGATTCCCAGAGCAAAAGCTTTCATGGCAGGATCCTCTATAAAGTCTGGATTATGAATGTAAAGGCACGTAAATACTGTCTGTGCCAAGGAGTGGCCTTCTAACCACGTTATCTATAAAAGAAATAAAAGAATGTATATGTTTAAGGTTACAGAGTCGGCAAAGCCTAAACTGATCCAAGAGTCAAAGACCAGAGTGCCACAGACCAAAATAAATATATTCATCATAAGATTTAAAAGGTGATTAAAGGGAAGGTCAGGAAAGACCAAAAAATTAGAATTCACTTTCACTGACTAAAGTCTTTCAAGAGCTACATACATAAACATGATTAGCTGAAAGACATAAATACGGAAAGCAGTCATATACAGTTCAGTTTGCAATATACCTGGAGACTAACGGAATTAGAGTGCCTCCAAATCGAGCATCCAAAAGCAATTAACTCCACGTGTAGGCAATAAAAACTCATAAACTAAGAAACTTACATTTTAGAACTAACTAGGTCCCTTGCCACTCATTTAACTCTTTTCATCCTTAATACCCCAACCCCGTCAACAGCACCATACGCCACCTAGATAACTGCAAGAAACTATATAATGGTTTTAGTGCCCCTGCCCCCCATTTCTAATCCAATATACCCCCAACCAGAGGATCTTTCGAAAACACAAAAATAATCACTCAACACTATTTTACTGTGTACTTACAATGGGCCAGGTGCTCAAAGCTGGTAATACCTATAGCAGCCAAAATTGAGTAACTATTATGTCCCAAGTGCTATGCTAGATACTTCCATATATCTTATGTCCTTTTTCCTAACACTCTGAGGAGGGTGGTATTTTTCTCCTTTTACATGTAAAGAAACAAAGCCAGAGGGTGTAAATAGTTTTATACAAGTTTATATAGTTAGATTTTATACTAAGTCCAAGAATTCTGCAGTAGAGCAAGACATATAGCACTGCATTACAAAATGAGAAATGCTCATGAAGATTACTACAATCAATGCATTTTTGTATTACCAGTATGAAGACTTTCCAGATGAAAACACCCTCTAAAGGCCTCTTATGTACAGTTCCAAGAAGTATCGTACAATGGTTGCTCAATTTTGGCAAAAACCCTCCCTCCTTCTTTCCCTCCATCTGTCCTATCCCACTGGGATGGGAAGCTGATAAAGGTAAGAAAGGTATCTATGAGGGAAGGAAACAGCTCTGGAGGAAGACGGAGTAGGATCAGGACTCCGGTTATGCCCTTTCCTAGCAATGTAATCCTAGCAAATAAGATGAAACCATGTGTTGAACAGCGCTGACATAACACCTCAGTGAAAAATATACACATAAAAGAAGGACACATATACACAGCCATCTAATAGAAGGACTTCACATACTGGCAACCAATACTTACTAAATGACCAAGTGAATAAAATTTACATATTTCTAAGGACAATGAAAAATTTTTTAAAGGACGGTTAGAAAGTAGGCAAAAAAGAAAAAGAAAACAGGCAGTAAATGAGAATTTTGCCACAATTAAGCAAAACTGTTTAGGGAAGACAACTTATCCAGCATTTTCTTTGTCTTCAAAACCATGGCCAGTTTACTAAAATTTGCTCTAGATTAGAAAAATCTCTCTCCAAAGCCAATTCTTTGTTTCAATTCCATGCTTATTTATGAGACTTCCAATTACAGATTTGCTTCCCTGGATACCTTGAAAACAAAAAGGGTACTTATGGTAATGGCTACACTATTATCTTCACTAGAAAGAAAATACCCTGTTCACCTCATTTTTCATTTGGAAAATGAGAACCTGAAATCACCAGACAAGAAGGAAAAATGCTGTTTCCTATAGCATAGTTGGCCTGCTAATTTTACGTACACCTTACTAGGTCAAGCATTACAGATATTTCATACTCAACACTGGTGTGTATACTTTAAATTTTAAAGATACAGGTAAGTAATAGTTTTAAAATTAACTATTAGTGTTACTTTAATTCTTACCAAACAGCAAAAACATGTATCCATTATCCCTATCAATTCCGGCAAGGTGAGGTCTTTAATTTTAATGGTACCATCCTAAAAAGGAAGGGAAATATAACATATAAAAAGATTTTTAAAATGTATATAAAGTAGCATTTTGCAAATGCTGTATCAAATCCATACATTTTATCTTTCAAAAGTTATTTAAAAAGAACAATTCTAAGAAAACACTATCTCATCATCTGATAAAAACTAAGATGCCAAATTAACTCTGTAGTCTTAAAAATATATCTAAAACAGGTCTTTGGAAAGAAAAGTGGAAGTCTTTTCCATTTGAAACATAAAAAAGGCTTTATAAAGAAATAAAAAGCTAAACCAGCAAGTATTTTAAAAGCACAGTTCAAATTAGTTTCAAGCATTAATAAATATGAATGATTTTAATGAATCAAAACTCACAGAGAATAAACATTTTTAAAAACACTTCCCAAAGTTGGTTAACTATACCACTTATAAATTTTGTTTAAAATATCAACTTACTCAGCAAATCTTTCTTCATAAAATATGCAAAATTAAACTCTGTGGCAACTATGAATGTATTTCTATATCAATTCTAAATGAGTAAACATCAAATTCACTACCACAAGCATTTTACTTAATATACTAATAGGTAAAATTTAATCCCTAAGCTAATTACTATGGTATCTGAATATATACTCAGATGCTTTCAAAGATCAATTTTAAAAATATACACACACAAATTTAGGGCAGACTTTTATTGAAGACCTTAAATAATTAATTTTCAGATTTCAATAGAAAGAGATACACAACTAAAGTTTATGAGATACTTTTAGAAAAGTACACTTCAAATTAATATGCTAAGTTGCATTTTTATCAGTAATCAGAATGTTTTAAAATATGAATAACAAACAGCCATGGCTGGTATGGCTCAGTGGATTGAGCACTGGCCTATGGAACAAACAGGCATCAGCAAGATAGCCAGTCAAGGCACATGCCTGGGTTGTAGGCCAGGTCCCCAGTAGGGGGCGCTTCAGAGGCAACCACACATTCATGTTTCTCTTCTCTCCTTCCCTTCCCCTCTGTCTAAAAATAAATAAATACAATCTTAAAAAAATATGAATAATAAGTAATAAAAGAAAACATCAAAAACACAATGGTGATCACCTTGATAGCTTGTTCAAAATTGAGAACTTTTCGATTAACTTGGTTTCCAATCATGCCAGCATCCATCTTGGGATCCATCATTTCAATGGCAGACATGGCTTCAAAAAGACCAAATCTGCAAATAAAAAACTGACCTCATAAATTGTTTCTGAACTAGTAAGCTTACCCAGATTCCCACAGCGGTATAAAATTGTAATTCTTTAAATAACTACAGTATTCTATATATTTAAGTCTTTTGAAATTGTTTACAATTCTACTTCAATTAACCTTCCTTTATCACAAAAATTCTTTCATGTACTTGTCACTAAAATTACTCAAGGAAAGGAGCATAAGCCACAGTTTCACTGATAGAAACATTTCATATCATAACTAGGGTCAGCTGCCCCAAAACAGCTCACCAAGGTGAAAAATATATTTATAATTAGTTTTATTTTTATAGCTTTGAATGTAAAAGTACTCAGACTTCAAGGAACACTACTGCACATGAGAGAAATTGATGGAAATATCATACCACACTATTTCAAAATACACAAATACTTACAGCTTATCATGAAGCAGTTCTCCCAACTTTAATTCTAAAAAAAAAGAGAAAAATCCCTTGATTAATACCATATTTAACTTCTTATGCTCAGAAAAACCCAAAATTTTAGCACCTGAAAAACGCGCTTGCATTACTTTAAACTTCATTTTCTAAGATACAGTTGTAATACTGCTACTCAATTACAAACATAATGTGTCCTACACAGTGAACACTTAGATACTAACCAGAAACTAAACTTTTAAGAGTAAATGTCCCATGAAGGGCCAAAATAATCCAATTAGAGTCACCAACCTCATTTTAAAAAAATCACTAGTATTCTTTCGAAATAAACTTTTTCATAGAACTAATTGCTACTTCTGAAATTGTTTACAAATCAGCAGTTATCAATCTAATCTCTTCTGTCCCAGGAACAGCGTTAAGACTACTTTTTTAAAATTACTTTTTATTTAAATGACATAGAAGACACTTGCATAGACTGCTCATCAAAATGGTGTTTATTCCTTTAAAGCAGTTCTCAACCATGGCTGCATATTAGTATCATCTGGGGAGCTTTTGAAACTGTCAAAGTCCAAGCAGCACCCCAAAACAACTAGGGGAGGGGTTTATGCAATGGTGTTAAAGTACTCCAGGTGATTTCAATGAGCAGGTAAGGTGTCACTACCGTGACATTTTAAGTAGCTTAAATATTGATGGCCAAGTCCTGTGGAAGGTATAAACAAGCAGTTTTCAGAACTTCGTAGCTAATCCTCTGTTAAGTAACAGTAATCCTCTTAGGTCATCATAAGTTAAATTAATAGTAATTGTTAACAGTTCCATGTACCAAAACAGATGAGAGGCAACAATCAATTTACTACAGTAAAGCATATGTGAACGAACACAACTGCAGTTCTCAAAGATGGTCTGGGAACCCAAAAGTCTGTGATGTTAAAATTATTTTCATAACAATACTAAGACATTCTCCTTTTCATTGTGCCGACATTTCCACAGATAATGCAAAAGCGGTGATGTGAAGAGGGGGGAGAAGGCAATGTTGAGCGAAACTGCTGTAGGTCCAGCACAAAATCAAGAGTGACCCCCAAGCTAAAGAGTGAATTTTTCAAGTCCATGTATTTGCAGCTAAAAAACCAAAATTTTAAAAAAGACTGCACTCAAGAAACCCTTGATGTAAGAGTAAAAATTATTAATCTCAGAAGCAGGACTAAGATGCAGCAAGGCACCCATGGTACAAAATTTACCGAGACGCTTGCTTTCTGTAGTGCCTCTGGTTCTGTACTCTGGGTACCTACTTGGTTCACACTAGTGCTGGCCCTGATTTAGGGTATTAAATCTTGATCTTCTGAGTACACGTCTTTTTAATAATCTATTTGACAAAATGGAAAGTGTATACTTCTGGAGGATACTAGTGTAACAGGCTATCTCTAGAAAAAGTATTGCACAAGTATCACAGAACACCATTTTTACTTGAAAGTACTAACTACAGTATTCAGACTCGAGACTAAGTCACTTTCTTCAAGCAAGTTAAGTTT
Source organism: Sturnira hondurensis (assembly GCF_014824575.4). Taxonomy (NCBI): domain Eukaryota; kingdom Metazoa; phylum Chordata; class Mammalia; order Chiroptera; family Phyllostomidae; genus Sturnira; species Sturnira hondurensis. The sequence goes on along the minus strand of NW_028095197.1, from coordinate 3,532,940 downwards.
ATTGATCTAAGGAAAAATACCCAACATTTGTTTCCAATAAAATTTGAGCTTTCAAGCAAAAATTAAAATTCTGGAAAATGTTTAATTTACCACGGTGAGCTTGACAGTTTCCCAATACTTATACTTTTCTTATGATATTGGTGATAGTAACAAATGTGCTTTTTCATATTGTATAATGAAGTGAATCAACATGCAGAGTTTTGCTTAACTCACTGAACCAGTATTTTGCAAATTGCAATGCATGTTACAAAATTAGGCATGGATAAAAGATCCATTCAAAGTTGAATACAGACCAATGGGTTTTAATGTAACATAGCATGAAAAATAGATTGATAGGACTTCAGATTCCACATAATAAATCTTTTAAGAAAGTACCACTTTTAAAGACTATTCAAAGGTAAATATTCACAATTATCTAAAAAGCACAGGTGAGGAGGGCTGGCTGACTGCAAACTAAAGACTCAAAACCTCTAGCTGTAAAAAACTGGGGGGTTTGCTGCAGTGGGAGAAACTCCTAGTCTCGCACAACATTGGAAAGTGGGGCCAGAGCACAGTGAGTAAGCAGCATTGTTCCCTCTGACCCCTCCCCCAAAGACAGCCCCATAACACAGCAAAGAGGGTTGCCCCACCCTGAAGAATACCTAAGGTCCCGCCCACTTACAGCATAACAGGTGCACCGAGACAAAGAAATATGGCCCAAATGAAAGAACAGATCAAAACTGCAGAAAGGAGCTAAGTGATGAGGAGATAGACGACCTACCTGACACAGAGTTCAAAACACTGGTAATTGTAGAACTGATTGAGCTCGGTCGCAAAATGAAGGAAGAAATGTAGTCTACACAAAGTGAAATAAAGGAAAAAATGCAAGGAACAAAGATTGAAGGGAAGAAAACTGGGACTCAAATCAATAATATGGAACAAAAAGAAGAAATTAACATCTAACCATAACAGAATGAATAAAGAATTCAAAAATATGAAGAGAGGCTTAGGAAGCCTCTCTTTAAATGCTCCAACATTCGAATCATAGGGGTGCCAGAAGGAGAAGAGCAAGAAATTAAACACTTACTTGAAGACATAATGAAAGAGAACTTTCCTAATTTGGTAAAGGAAATAGACGTACAGGAAGTCTAGAAAGCTCCAAGAGTCCCCCAAATGTTGGACCCAGCCCTGGCTGGTGGAGCTCAGTGAACTGAGTGCAGGCCTGCAAACCAAAGGATCACGGTTCAATTCCCAGTCAGGGCATGTGCCTGGGTTGCAGGCCAGTTTCCAGCAGGGGGATGCACGAGAAGCAACCATACATTGATATTTCTCTCCCTCTCTCCTTCCCTTCCCCCCTAAAGATAAATACATTTTAAAAAATCTTCAAAAGTTGGACCCTCACAGTTCAATTCCCAGTTAGGGCACATTCCTGGGTTGCAGGCCAGTTCCCAGCAGGGGCCAGTTCCCTGCAGGGGATGCACAAGAAGCAACCATACACTGATGTTTCTCTTCCTCTCTCCTTCCCTTCCCCTCTAAAGATAAATAAATAAAATATTTAAAAAAAAAAGTTGGACCCAAGTAAGCACATACCAAGGCACATTGTAATTACATTACCAAAAATTAAAGATAAGGAATTTTAAAAGCAGCGAGAGGAAAGAGTTACCTATAAAGGAGTTCCTCTAAGACTATTAGCTGATTTCTCAAAAGAAACCTTGTGGGCAAGAAGGGGCTGGAAAGAAGTATGTGAAGTCATGAAAGGCAAGGACCTACATCCAAGATTACTCTATCCAGCAAAACTAGAATGGAAGGGCAGATAAAGTGCTTCCCAGATAAGGTCAAGTTAAAGAAGTTCATTACTGCCGAGCCCTTATTATATGAAATGTTAAAGGGACTTATCTAAGAAAAAGATCAAATACTACGAAAAATAAAACAACAACAAACTCACGACTATCAACAACTGAACCTAAAAGGCAAAAACAAAAACTAAGCAAACAGCTAGAACAGAAACAGAACCACAGAAATGGAGATCACATGGAGGGTTATCAGTGGGGAGGAAGAGAATGCGGGGAAAGGTACAGGGAATAAGAAGCATAATTGGTAGGCACAAAATAGACAGGGGGAGGTTAAGAACAGTATAGGAAATAGAGAAGCCAAAGAACTTATATGTACAACCCATGGGCATGAACTATAGTGGGGGGATTGGAGAATGCCGGAGGGTGGGGTGGTGCAAGGCAGTGGGAGGGATAAAGGGGAGAAAAAAATTGGGACAACTAATAGCATAAGCAATAAAATACACTAAAAATAACATAAATGAGAAGATTATTTGCAAACTGGTATGAGAGATCTTTGTATAGATTTCTACACATAACATTATAAGTGATGATGACATTCCCAGCTAGATCTATTGAATCCATGATATAATTGAAATCCAATGTCATTGTATGCTTTTTTCTGTAAGATGGTTCTAGTAGTGCTTAGCTGTCTTTAACTTCATAAGGAATAATTTTGTTAGACTGTACTGTGACAGCTGTTATGTCACCCTGCATTTAAAAAAACTTATATTGATGAATTTTTGTGCAGCCATGTTAATACTAAAGATGGAAAAAAACCTGCAACATTTTTTGGCATATTATGCTTTATTTCAAGAAAGGTAAAAACACAACTGAAATACACACAAAAAAGATTTGTGCAGTGTATGGAGAAAGTGCTGGGACTGATCAAATGTGTCAGAAGTGGTTTGAGAAGTTTCTTGGTATCATTAACATTCTGGCCAAACAATCCTTTGCTGTGGGGCTGTCTTATGCACTGGAAGCTGTTAGCAGCACCCCTGGCCTCTACCTATTAGAAGCTAATAGCAGGAGATAGCTGACATACTCAAAATATCCAAATCAATAAAGTTATTGGAAAAATTAAACGTCTTTTATTTTACATAAAAAATGCAATGGACTTTTTGGCCAACTTAATAGTAGTGATATTCAAACAAATCAGTTAACCCCTGGGCGCAGGTGGTCAACTGAGCACATGCAACTACTTTTAATTCCTTTCTGAAATCGTATTAAAATAACTAGAATTATTTTTTAAAAAAGAAGAGTATAAACTCAAAGGAAGAAAAACAAGTGTAGAAATCAGACAACAAAACTGGGGAAACATGGAAACAGAAAGACCAGTAGTTTCTTAGCAATCCCTCACCGCCATCCAAAATAAGTCCAACAATGGAGAAAGAAAAAACCAACCTGATTTACCACTTACCTCTGCAAGTGAAGTGCTATGCTATGCATCCGGTGGCTAGCAGCTTCCTTAGCGTGTATACTAACTAGCCATCAGTACCAACTTACCCTACACCAACTGTGACAACCAAATTTGTCTCAAGACACTGGCAAATGTCCCTTGAGGGACAAGATCACCACTGGTGGAGAAACAATGATCTAAAGTGATCCACAATTAACAGTGTATCCACAGTTATGATGAGTGATTCACGATTAACCAGCTGCCTGCCCAACACATGCCCCACCACTGAAAATATTCTTGATTCCATGAAATGAGGAAAATGTAATTTTCATTTCTACAACCAAAATCACTTAAAAAATACAGGTTGCCCAGATCTTTCACTAAAAAAATTTCTGTCCATCTTTTTCCACTTAAAGTGCTAACCAACTGCAAATTCCTAAAACAATGATTCTCAAACTTGGGTTCATGGATGGGGATGGGTGACCAAAAAGAATCCATGAAAGTTTTATCAAGAACTGACAAGTATACTTCTTCTATAATTGTTACATGTTGTGTAATCAGTTCAATGATAATCTTTTAAAAAGATTACAGAAACATATTCCACACCTACTGGATAACATTATAACCAAGCATTGCTGTACTTTCAGTGCCTGGGCTTATGTTTATAATTATGCTGGTTCTAAGCAGTCACTCAAAATGACAGCATTTAATGTAATGCTGTGATTCTCAAACTTCTGAAGTGCAAGATCCAGGTATTTTTCTGGTTTGAAGAAATATGGCTTTAGAATATAATTTATTCTTAAAACAAATACATATTGAGCACCTATAAAAGTTCTGGGTGAGAGAAGACAAAACAGAAAGGAAGAGAAAGAAAAAGCTTAAGCAACCTAGATTTTAAAAGGGAGAAATGAAAGCAATAAAGGGTACTGGGCAAAAGCTGAAGAAACTGGATGGAAAAAGAGGGTCTTAAACAATGGTACCTCTAATAAAGATGGTCTAAGGAAGAACTAACTAAGCCATCAAAGAGATAAGAAAATGGGGTGAGAGATGGGTCCATATTCTCCTAGACCAGAGCTTAAAAAGAATGGAAGTAATGACAGCCAACCATGGGTTGTAGACATCATCCTAGGAAAGCATGTGGAAGCAGGGAATCTGGCAGGCAGAAGAAGGAGCAGTACGCATTTCATGATTCTTTATGTTTAAGTGAAATTTCTAAGCTGTGGGTTTGTAATCCATAAAGCACCTAAATATAGAAAACCAAATGGAGTATGAAGAACAGAGACTATTTTAGGCAAGATTTCCTAGAGAAACAAAGCTCAGAGTTGTTCTTCAGATTATTACATATAAGGCACACTAACAGTGATGGTACCATACACTCAAAGTAATTTAAAAAGAAAAAAACAATAGCCTCAAAATCAGCTACAAGAAATGTAGAGGGAATGCCTGTCATGTGCCTAATAGAAAAGAAATGATGAAAGTCAGAATCTGATCCAAAGAATTTTGAAAAGTCTCTAAAAGAATAGCTAAAAATGTACATGGAAAACATTGCCATCCATATGCAGATAATTTTACTGCACAAAAAAGGAAAAAAATCCACCAAAGTCTAGCCAAATGCCATCATACTGTCACCAAACATGAGAAAACACTACAATAGTTAAAGAAAAAGGATGTAATGATGTCTGTTTTAAATTTAGTTTCCAGAAAGTTTCTAGAACAGAAGTCTAAACTATAATCCAGGCAATAAATCTGATTATTTCAAAAGGGGAAAACAAAATTAATTAATTATTATCAATTATTAATTATTATTAATATCACAGGCTCAAGACCTGCCAACAGCCTTTAGTCCTAATCTGCATGCAAAGGAAGATTAATTCTATGTCAACGTTTTGGTTTCAAGATGTATATACATCACATTTGTGCCACCTGAGAGAGTGTAAGAGCTCATTATGGAAGAGTTAATCGGATGGTTTAATGTTGGCAACAAAATGACATACTACCTCCGCTCAGTCCACAGGAAAGCAGGATTAACTCATATCTCCTACTCCAAGTTCCTTCCACGAAGAAGCAGAATTATTCACTGCTCCTCAAAAGCTTCATCTGGCTCTAATGTTTCATGTCAGTCTAGAATAATTCCCTTACATTCACTTAGAGAAACTCAATCACTTCTTTAAGGTCCAACTTAAGCCACATGTACTTCATAAAACCTTTCCCTTTTAGATTCATAATGACAGCCCTCTAATACGGGTCACTTAAAATCAGTGCAAGATGATAGGCCTGATCCACTTAACAGCCTAAGATCTGCAGGCACCAAAACTACACTGTAACTTAAAAGTTCTCTCTCTCCCTTAGGTAGACATATATGGGCAGTCACTCAACTCCCAGTCTTATGCTCTTTCCACTCTCTCTCCTAGGCACACTTTAATTGGACATGCATTTTAAAACAGTCAAAGGGTAAGCACATGATTTATCATTCTGCTTATAATTCAAATGCCTCCCTTTCCGCCTGCAGATGCTCTAAGTCTTCATTCCTCTCCTTAAGAGCACTCACTGTTCTAAACACACGCCACCTGACATCACCGAAGACCTAACCTTCTTGTTCACTAATATAGAAGCCATCAAGGTGTGAATTCCTCCACCATTCCTCTCCATCCACTTTGAGACATACGTATACCTTTACCATCCCAACCTTACTTCCTCGTTTCAGTCTGTCCCTATTGTTCTCCGCTCTGAGCTAATTTTTCTACCGTGTTTTTGATCCAATCCTCTCAATGTTCAATGTTCATTCTATCTTTGTTACTTTCTGGTATCTTAAATCTCCCACCTTGGTAAGGCTCCTTCCCCTCAAACAACAAATACGCTAATTTCTCCATTTATGCCCAAACATTTATCAAACTTACTACATGCCAGGAAATGTTCTGTGTGCTAGGGTTACTGACAAGATCTCTACACTCACAGAGCTTTTATCACAGTGGGTGAGGCTGACAATAAACAATTAACTGAAAATGATGATGTCTAACACTAGATAAGTGCTATGAAGTGAATAAAACAGGGCGACTCAACTGAGCTAGAGTTGGATAGAAAAGAAAGGAGTGAATTTGCTTAGATGGGTGATTTTGACAAGTCCTCACTGGAGAGGTAACATTTAAGTGGTCAGGAAGGAGCAAGCTATGTGAAGAACTGAGGGCAAAGTAATTTAAGATACATAAAACAATACATGCAAAAGAAGGGGGACCACCTTTGAGTGTTTAATGAAATAAGCAGGACTTATAACTAACATAATGCGCTCAGTGGGGCAGTCCTGGCTAATGTGGTTCACTTGGCTGGAGCATCATCCAGTAGACCAAAAGGCTGTAGGTTAGATTGCAGGTCAGGGTGCATGCCTGGGCTGCAGTTCCAACCCTGGTCAGGGGACGGACGAGAAGTAGCCAGTCGGTCAATGTGTCTCTCCCTCTCTTTCTCCCTCCCTGCCCCTCTCTCTAAAATCAGTAAGAATGTCCTTGAGTAAGGATTAAAAAAAGAACTCCATTAAAAGTGGCTGGCAGGCACCAGATCATAAAGGCCATGGGGAAGAAGTTGGAATTCATTCTATATGCAGCAGGAAGCCACTGAAGGATCTTAAACAGGGAATGATATAATCTGATCATTTTCAAACTTCAAAGAGACACCATTACTACTATCTTTAGGTCCACATAATCCCTGTTTCCACAGTTCAAAATTATTGCTATATATTCTCTAACCTTTACTTTAAAAGTTATAATATTTTAATTAAAAAATTGCCTCAGCATCGGTATTTAATGATACGTGTATACATATATACACACATCACTGTGTGTGTGTGTGTATGTTTTAAATGAAAATTAAAAGTAGAGGATAGAGAGTGAATAAATGCGGTTAACAAACTTAAATCAACCACACTTACCTACTGATTTGATTTATTGAGACAATGCAGAAATCACAATCAAGATTTTATTTTACTCTTTCCCAGATTCTGAACTTTTAATCCAAAAATTCAAACTCACCTCGACAAGCTTCTTCAAAATCTTGAGTTATGTCGACCCAGTTCGTATTGCTTTTTTCCATCTTTTCTGGTATACTGAGCTCCCATCCCGAATCATCATCTTCTACAGAAGCTTTCATAACCATTATGCCTACAAAATTAATACTGATTTAAAAGAGAGGATGTAGCTTTCATGGCCAGCATATTTGCAACCCTATGGATTTAAGAACTGAATGAAAATATTACTACACTGTTAAAGCAGAGCTCTTCTGAGTTTGGGGCTGGTACTGGAAAAACATACCTGAACGCAATTAAATCTCACAATAATTAACACTACTGCTGCTCATTTACTAATAGCCAGCCACCTACCAGAGCTCATAAAGAGTTTGCCCTCTTGCTATTTAAGGAGAAAAATCATAAACCATTCATCCTACCACCGGCCCAAACAAAACCAACTCTAGAGCTTCCAACTTTCAACACAGGCCGCAAGTGACCAAGGCGTGCTACAGGATCCCCTCTCGCAACATTTCAAGTCAAGGTGGTTCCTCGCCCGCCAGGAGCTGGCTGGGGCAACCTCTACCTGGCCGACGGCACCAGGTAGCCTCGCCGAGAAGCGTCGCGCGAGGGAGCACACGGTGGGGTCCCACCCTGTAGGCCCACAGAGGGACCGCACCTGAGGCGGGAACCCGCCCCGCCCCCCGCTACAGGTCAGCTCGGCCGGGCCCCACAGAGCGCGAAAGCAAGGACAGAGCTATTGTCGCGCGAGAGGGCGGGCATGCCTGGTGCCGGGTCTCTGCCCCGGAACACCGGTCAAGCCTGAAGCCTGAGGCCTCCGTGGGTAACGGGCACCCGGGCACCCGAAGCTCCTACCTGAAATGCGGCGGGAGGGCCGGGGCCGCAGGGTGACCTGCCGTCCCCAAGGTTTGCCACACAAGCAGGGTCTGAAGCGCTCAAACAAGCGAGACAGGAAGTCTCAAAGGCTCCTCACGGGTGAACCGTACCTACTACTGCAACGGCCACCCGCGGGGCCACGCACCGCCCAGATCGCGGAAATCACGATGCCTCCTCTTCTGCCGCCGCCGCAGCCGCCACCGCCCCCTACCCTCCGTGCTCAGCCCGACCGGCTGTGTTCGCGCATGCGTACGCCCGGTGCGCGCGACCCCGCCCCCTCTCCTACACTCTCAGGAACACCACGATCTTCGGCCACTCCCCTTCCCTCACCACCGCCACCAGTCGGTCGAGTGTGGCCGTCTTTTTTTCTCGCGGGAGCAGAGCTAATCGCGAGACCGGAAGACACCTTTCTTCTCCGGCCTCGGACGGGGTCCCGGGGTAGCGGGCAAATCCTGGTAAGAGGCGGAGCCTAGTGCCGCCGAGTCCGTCTAGCCACGCGCGGAGGCCTGGGAAATTCTTTGGAAAGGTGACGTGAGGGATCGAGGTTATAGTGGAAGTATAAAACCATTGCGGTTTTAAGTGAAGAGCCCAGCTTCTAGACGTCTACCGAGCTAGAGCTGCGTGACACCAGATTTAAGTTTTCAGGAGGGTGGCTGGGGGTTTTGTGATGGAAAATAGAAACAAAATACCTTCAGGGTCCAGCCCGCCATTTTCTTTTCAAACTCATACATGTTTTAGAGAAAAAAAATTACTAGTAAAATAATGAGCTTTAAAGTGGGATAACATAAGTACACTAGTAAGAAACACATCTTTACCACCACATACCCATTAAAATTTAAGAGGATTTAACCAAATCTTGATTAGGACGTCAAGCAACTGGACCTCTTGCTGATGGTGATGCAAAATGCTTAAAACTACATCGGGAAAATTTGTCTTTTACTGCAAAGTTTATCATACATTTATATGATCCAGCAATTCCATTCCTATTTACTTAGGAATAAAAATACATGTTTGTACATTAATTTTCATAGCTTTATTTGTAATGATCAAAAACTGGAACCCAAATGTTCATTGAGTGGTGAATGCATAAAGAACTCAGGGCATAGCCATATGATTTAATTAATAGTAATTATAAGCAAAGAGGGATGAACGACTTGACGTATAAAAACATGGATCTCAAAATAATGTTGAGCAAAGGAAGTCAGACCGAGCAAGAGAGTATGATTACATATATGTGAAACTAAAACCACAAATCTAAACCACAGTGATATAAAACATCAGTGACTGCAGAGATGGGTGGGGTGGGGGAGTGGGAGAGGAGTGTCAGGAAATTATGAACTGGAATAGGGCTAGGTGATCTGAGGTAATGGAAATGTTCTGTATCTTGATTATGGTGATCATTAGTTATACGGGTGGATGTATGTGTAAAATGCATTGAAATAAACACAATGTGCATTTTATTGTTTGCAAGCCAAACTTCAATAAAGTAGGTTTCAAAAAAAACCCCAAAACACATCTTTACATTTCTTACATGATAATGTGTTTCCCTAAGGGAAGGAACTTTGCCTGTTTTGATTAAACTTGTATCTGCAGCATTTAGGGCAGTGTTGGCTGTTGCATCCGCCAACCTCAAGAACAAATGTCGGAGACTTTCAGGGTTTCAAAGATGTTACTTTATTGGCCAAGTTTGACCTGCGCAGGGGTGAACTCTCAAAGTGTCCGGAGACAGGGTGCCCACAGGGGCTGCAAACAAGAGCCGCGCCTAGCGCTTACAGCTAAGTCCTTATATAGAGGCAAGCAAGCGTCGCACAGAAGCAGATGTGGCGGTTAGCTATTGGCTTACAGAGCCCTCGAGAGGGAACAGGGTGGGGTCTGACTCAACTGAAAGGAAAATTTTGAAACTAAACAGATGGCAATCAACTTACAGGATGTTTGCTAGGGACGCAGCCTCCTTGGGACTGAGACTATTTTTCTTGTTCCCAACATTCGCCATATAGTATAATAGGTGCTCACTAAATATTACACACTGAGGGTGAGAATGTGGAAAAGAATCACAATGAGATAGAAATTTACATTCTTTCTCCAAAACCATTTGGTAATCTTTACAGAAGCCACAAGAAATCTAGAAAAGAATTAACTGATTGCATCTGAGTTATTCAGTATTATGTGTAGATTGTGACAAAAATGGGTACAGAAACCCCCACTAATTTTTGAAAAGAAAGAAATTACCAGAACAAAGCAGTTGAGTGAAATAAGATTTTATTAATTTCTTCACTAAAAGGATAATTTATTTGAAATTCAAACTTATTTTACTATTTCTAATTTTCTGTAAAAAACTTTTTTTCTGAGAAACAGGTTAACTTATTTAACTTATCCTCATCCTATATGCTTGATAGTGTTGAAGAACGATGGGCAGGGTAGACATTAGATACACTACATCTACATGATGAATGAATAAATGCAAAGGAACTGATTAACAAATAGTTGGTCCACCTGAAAAATCAGTAGTTACAGAGTTGTTGGGCATTTTTGGAGAGCTGAAATGAATTCTTAGTCTAAATCTTGACTTATAAAATCATAAGTATTTCATCATGCTTAAACACTGTGTTGAGAGGAAATTTAGTTTGATGTCAGGAACAAATATAACAAGGGTTAGATAAAAGCAGAAGTGCTAAAGAAAAAATTTAAAAAATGGGACTACATCAAAGTAAAAAGTTTTTGTACAGCAAAGGAAAACATCCACAAAATAACCCACAGAATGGGAGAACATATTTGTTGATACATCTGATAAGGGGTTAATACCCAACATTTATAAAGAACTTACAAAACTCAGCACCAGTTATACAAAATGGGCAAAGAACCTGAATAAACACTTCTCCAAAGAGGACGACAGTTAGCCAATAGACATATGAAAAGATGCTCAACGTCAGTAATCAGAGAAATGCAAATTAAAACCACAGTGAGATATCTCATACCTGTTAGAATGGCTATCATCAATAAATCAACAAAAAGTGTTAGTGAGGATGTGGAGAAGAGGGAAGGAACTCTTGCACTGTTGGTGGGAATGCACATTGGGTAGTTACTGGAAAGCAGATATGTCAAAAAAATTAAAAATGGATCTGCCTTTGGACCTAACTATCCCACTTCTGGGAATGTATCTAAAGGAAGCTAAAACACTAATTCAAAAGAACATAAGCACCTCTGTGCTCACTGCAGCATTATTTATAATTGTCAAGATATGTAAGCAGCTGAAGTGCCCATCAATAGTTGAGTGGATAAAACACCTATGGACCATTTACACAATGAAATACTACTCAGCTGTAAAAAAGAAAGTGTTACCCTTTGTGACAGTATGGATGGACCTGGAGAACATTATGCTAAGTGAAATAAGCCAATCAGAGAAAGACAAGTACCATGTACTCTCACTCCTATGTGGAATCTAATGAACAAACGGAACTAACAAGTGAAAATGGAAACAGACTCATAGATACAGAGCAGGAGGACAGTTAAGGGTGGGTGGGGAGGTTAGAGTCAGGGGGCTGAGGAAAAAGGACTCATGGACATGGACAGCAGTGTGGTGATTGTGGGACATGGAAGGGTATCTAAGGGGACTAAATGGGAATGGGTAAAATACAATAAAATTGTTTTTAAAAATAAATAAAGGTCTGATTCTGTCATGTGTATAAATAAGCACCAGAACAGCTTTTATAATTTGCCTGTGTTTAGTTTTACCACTGCATAAAGGAAATTAAGTGTGTCCCTGAATGTTGGGGTGCGCCCTGCCTGGTTTCAGGAATTGTAAACCGTCTCCCGTGTCTAAAGCTGTGAGCCATCTTTAGTATGTGAGCCACTGAGGAGACGAGGCTTGTCTCTGGCAGCAAATGCTGCCCCTGCTTCATCTCCGTGCCCCCAAGGTATGGTCGGATGGTCAGAGACAGGTGAGACCTCTTAGAGGAGGGGCAACCTAGGCCAGACAGGATCACTTGGGAGGCCATCATGGAAGGACTGAGGGGAGGAGGCTGCGAGGAAGAGGGAGTGATGGACCCTCGCCTGCCAGCTGTGATGAAGTCTGAGTCCCCATGTCCTCTGGGAGAAGTGCTTCCTGGCTCTAATCCACTTAAGCCTAAAAACCTATGATCGGGAAGGCGTTGCAATCCTTGTGCTGGGAATGGCGGGCTCCCTGGGTAATTAGGCCTGAGAAGGAATATGTGAAACCCTGTGAGACCTGCTTTGTTTAAGAATGCTTTTAGTTAGATGATAAGGGCCTGAGCAGAAGAGTTTATGTTCCCAAAGTTCTGTAGCCTTTTAGCTGACAGGCCCTGATTCAGAAGAAACCCTAATGGTTCTTTGTATATGATCTACTGTTTACTGCTTGACAATGATTAATAAACTATACTTGAACTCCTGTGCAAAAATCTCAACAAAAGCCTGACTAGGCAAACGTCGGGGTGCTCTCTCTGCCCTGGTGAGAGAGTTGTCCGGCCTCTGCAGCAGCTCTGTCTCCCTTGGAGAGAGTTGCCCGGCTGCTCCTATCCACTCTCCCCTTGAGAGGGTGACGAGGCCATTCTGAGGCTCTCCCTTCTTGAGGGAGTAGCCTTGCCAGTCCTTTTCCTCCACAGGACTCAGTAGTCCATGTGAATTTGTCTCATGTCTCATCCATGATGCCACAGGCACTGCTGGTCAGTGCAGGCATCACCTAAAGGCTGCAGGCAATTCAGAGAAATGTTTTCAGAAAAGGAAATACAAAACATAAAAATATCCTACTGTATCATGTAACAGAAACATATTTTTTATTAAGTATAGGCAGTATCAGTTGAGTTAGTTCAATTGTATTCACATTCTCTCTCTTAAAAATTTTACCTTTATGCACCTTAAGAATACTCAATAATCCCGTAAAGTTATTAAAAAATTAAACTTCTGTACTAGGGAATAATGTATGACTATCTTCTCTATAATGTTCATAATACAACAACATTATAAATATAGTCTTCTCACATATATATTATTTAATTTTTTTTATTTTTTTTTTTCACATATATATTATTTAAAGATTTTTTTTTAATTTTTAGAGGAGAAGAGAGAGAGAGAGAGAGGAAAGAAACATCAACACAAGAGAGAAGCATCAATTGGTTGCCTCTCATACATGTCCTGACCAGGGGCTACACTTGAAACCGAGGCATGTGCCCTGAGCAGTAATCAAACCATGGACCTTTCGATTTGCAGGACTGTGCCCAGCCAACTGAGTCACACTGGTCAGGGCTCACACACATTTCCAATGAGTTGTTCCTACGATCCATTATTACTAATCATTACTGTTAACTAGTTCTGTTGTTTTGTTTAAATAAGTGCATTTAAGGAACAGAAAATTAAATACAGAATACATAATTTCAAGAAACATCTATTTTCATAATTTTATGTGAAAGTAATAACATGTATATGTATTATATATCTTTCTATTCCTTGTATGGATTGACTGTTTAAAAAGTTAATTTCTTCCTTCACTGAGTGAATGTACCATAACTTATTCAACCTATTCTCTATTGGGGGACAATCAGATTGTGTTCAGGGTTTTACCATTATAAATGATACTACCGTGAATACCTATGTGTATACACCTTTTTATAGTTTTGCTTATGATCTTAGGACTAAATTTTTCTCAGCAGAATTTGGGTGTATATGTATGTAGTTTTGTCTAAGTATACACTCATATGTAATTTTGCTATTGCCAAAATCGCCTGTATTAAGTTTGTTCCTTTTCCATACTTCCACCAGTGACATGTGAAAGTGCTCACTTTTTCACAGCCTCGTCAATAAACATGGTTGAAGTTTTGAAAGTTTCCCAAATTGTTAAATGATATCTCAGTGGAGTTCTAATTTGCATTCTCTTCTTATCTAGGTGAGGTGGAACATTTTTTAAAAGGATAATTTGCATATTCTGTCTGGTATGTCTGCTCTCATGTCTAGCCCATTTTTACAGGCTTATAGTTTATTTTCCTTTTTACTTTTAAGAATCTCTGTATATTAACTGTTTGTGACTTAAGTTGTATTTTTAAAGCCAGTGTATCATTTTTCTTTTTACTTTGATTTTTGGTTGCTTTGTTTTGTTTTGTTTGCATTTGTTACCTGAGAGTATTTTTTAGTCAAGTTTATCAACAAAGATGTCATTTGGAACCATGGATTCTGAGATCTCATAAGAAGATGGTGTCAAGGGGGAAGTGGACTCAAAATTGAGTCTTGAGGAACCCCAACATTTAGAAATCAGGTAGAGGAGGAAGACCCAGTGAAAGATTGAGAATAAAGACTGAATCAGAAGAAAATAAAGGAGAGTGATTCACCAAATCTAAGATATTAGCTCTCAGATATCCCTTTAATAACAATACATGCATGTAGCATAATTTACAACATAGTTTTCTTTATAAAAAATCTTATCAAAATTCCAATAAAAATGATTTTCAATGAGTTTCCTACACCTACCAAGTGAATTCCTTTTTACTAAAAATAGATTAATATGTATGTAGATTTCCTATATTCCATTAATAAATTGTCTAATGCATAGATATTGAAACTATTCTTAAAACATTTTATTTATTTATTTATTTTTAGAGAGGGGGAGGGAGAGAGAAAGAGAGGAACATCAATGTGTGGTTGCCTCTTGCGTGCCCCTTTCTGGGGACATGGCCTGCAACCCAGGCATGTGCCCTAGCCTGGGAATCTCACTGGCGACCCTTTGGTTCCCAGGCCAACACTCAATCCGCTGGGCCACACAGCCAGGGCAGCATTGAAACTCTTCAACTTCTGTCTCAGGGGAAGTGAGTCTAGTGGACATACCAACAGCTACAGATAAAATATGACATTAATGAATTGGAAAAGAAAATGAAGGATAAAGAAATACTAAAAAAAAGTTTATGAATGAGATAAAGTTTAGATCCTAATTGCAATACAGTATAAACAATTTGAAACTACTGAGCAAATTTAAACACTGACTAAATATTTGATGTTAAGAAATGAAATTGTTTGGTAGTATAATATTGTAGTAACCTTTTAAAAAGCAACAATCTTTATTTTTTTATGAGATCCATGCTGAAATATTTATAAGTGGGAAGATATGATGCTTAGTATTTGCTTCAAAATCATCCTGTGGGGCTGACGATAAATGGGTAGAAGGAATAAGATTTGTTGATAATTGTAGGAGATGGTGATGAATGAGTCCATTATACTATTATACTTTTGTGTGTTTAATTTTTCCATAATAAAAGTTTTCTTTTTTACCTTTTTTTAAAAAGTCTTTTTATGGATTATGCTATTAAGTTTTCCCAATCCCCCCACCTTTATCCACCCTCTGTCCTGCCCCCGCCCCAACCCTTCAGCATTCCCCTACCCCTTAGTTCATGTACACGGGTTGTACATATAAGTTCTTTGGGTACACTGTTTCCTATACCATTTTTATCTCTATGCCATTTTTATCCCCATCTACTTTATGCCTTCTAATTATGCTTCTTCTTCCCTGTTCCTTTTACCCCCATTCCTCCCTTCCCACTCACCACTGAAATCCTTCCATGTGATGTCCATTTCTCTGATTCTGTTCCTGTTCTAGTTGTTTGCTTAGTTTTTGTTTTTATTGTTTTTATTTTCTTTTAAGTTCATTTGTTGATAGTTGTGAGTTTGTTGTCATTATACTGTTCATAGTTTTGATCTTCCTTTTTTTAGATAAGTCCCTTTAACATTTCATATAGTAAAGGCTTGGTGATGATGAACTCCTTTAATGTGACCTTATTTGGGAAGCACTTTATCTGCCCTTATTCTAAATGAAAGTTTTGCTGGATAGAGTAATCTTGGATGTGGTCCTTGCCTTTCATGACTTCAAATACTTCTTTCCAGGCCTTCTTGCCCACAAGGTTTTTTTTGAAAAAAATGGGCTGATAGTCTTATGGGAACTCCTTTCTGGGTAACTGTCTTCGTTACTCTTGCTTCTTTTAAGATTCTCTTCTTATTTTTAATCTTCGGTAACTTAATGATGATATGCCTTGGTGTGTTCCTCTTTGGGTCCAACTTCTTTAAACTCTCTGGGATTCCTGGGCTTCCTGGAAGTCTATTTCCTTCACCAGACTGGAGAATTTTTCCTTCATTATTTGTTCAAATAAGTTTTCAATTTCTTGCTGTTGTTCTTCTCTTTCTGGCACTCCTATAATTCAGACATTGGAATGTTTCAGGTTGTCCCAGATGTTTATAAGTCTCTCTTCACTTTTTTTAACTCTTGTTTCTTCATTCTGTTGGGGTTGGATGTTTATTTTTGCCTTTTGTTCCAAATCATTGCTTTGAGTTCTGGTTTCCTTCCTGTCAGTATTGGTTCCCTGAATATTTTGCCTTATTTCATTTTGGATATCTTTCATTTGTTTTTTCATTTTTTGACCAAGCTCATTCAAATGTGAGCATTTTGATTACCAGGGCTTTAAATTCTCCATCAGATAAGTGGGCTATCTCCTCATAGCTTAGTTCTCTTTTTGAAGTTTTGCTCTCTTCTTTCCTTTGGGTCATATTTCTTTGTCTTGGAGCACCGGATAAGTTGTAAGGGGGTGGGGCCTTAGTATTCACCCTGGCAGGGCAACACTCTTTGCCCCTGAGCTGCAGCCCCACCTGTGGGGGAGGGGACAGAGAGGGAGCAGTGCAGCTGGCCCGCTCGGCTCTTGCACTCCCCACTGGACTCTTGTGGGAGACCGGGAGATTCTTCCACTTATGGCAACCCCCATCTAGTCCACAGTGAGCTCTGTCTCAGTTTCACCTTCAGCCAGCCCTGCCCCTGTGCTCCAGTGCCTCACTGTGGCTTTTCTGAGCCACCTGGCCCATGCGGTACACCACCTTACTAGTCTGGTTGTTGTGGTTGACTTATTCTTTAATTCCTTGGTTGTTGGAGTTCCATGCAGTTTGATTTTCTGGTGCTTCGGGTAGTTTATTGATTTTAGATTGTTATTTTCTTTTTGGTTGTGCGAGGAAGTGAAGGGTTTCTACCTATGTCTCCATCTTGGCTGGAAGTCTCTAAAAGTTTTCTTTAAGAAAGAAATTAATAGCCAAATGCCTGTCTTTAATGGCTTTATCTCACTGAAGGAGAAAATGATTTTTACTATGCTACATTACCATAGTTCCAGCAACATGAGTAATGTGAAGCACTGCAAAAAATATGTTGCTGCAAAATAAAACATGTCGGTCCCTGACCTGTGTGGCTAAGTCGGTTGGGCATCAGCCTGCAAAGCGAAAGGTCCCTGGTTCAATTCCCTGTCAGGGTCATATGCCTGGGTTGAGGGTCCGGTCCTCAGCTGGGGTACATACAAGAGGCAACCAATTAATGTTTCTCTCTCACATTGGTGTTTCTCTCCCTCACCTTCTCTCTCTCTACCCTTCTATCTAAGTAATAATAATAATAATAATAAATTAAAAAACAAATTAGTATGGAAACTTCAAAGTAAATTGGAAATTTAAAATTGTCTTCCCTTAAATATTGCACTGAATAGTTACTGTTCAGTTACATAAGTTCTTTTTTAATGTTTATTAAATTTTACCTCCATATATTTTATGAATATTTGTTATAAAGACAATGTAAAAAATTGCCTATACTTATAAGCAAAAATATAAATGTTACCTATAATTCTAGGCTGAAAAAAGACCTTTGTTTAAGTGTGTTCAAGACCTTTATTTATTTTTCCATGAATATACACATACACTTTCATTTTATTAAAGGTGGGTCCTCACTATACATATTGTTTTATATTCTATTTTTAGCTTCAAAATAGATTATGAACATATTTCACATTAATAAAAATTGTTGTAGAACACTCAGACATATTAAGTATTTTTCCACTTACGATTTTAAAAAGTCTTATATTTGTGGTTATTTCTCCTTTGTGATTACTAATCTTGTCAATTTTTTCCCCTTACTAGGCTTGCAAAAGTTTATCTAGCTCATACAATTTTCTGCATTTGTTTTTGCCTCCAAATTAAAATTCCTTCTTGATCTAAGGTTATTTTTGTTCAAAATTTTGAGGGGTCACCTATGTATGTATTTTTATCTTTATGTATTTTAAACTTTATGGGTTAATAGTCAGATAGGATCCTAAAGTACTAAAATTTCATGATGATGTACTGAAGTATAAATCTATTTTATTTATTTCCATCATTTTGCTGGGCATTAAGTGGACCCTTTAAATGTGAAAATCACATCTTTTAGTTCTTGAGAATTTTCTTAAATTGTTTTTTATTGTATCCTCCTCCTTTTCCTTTGTTATCAACTTCTAAAAATATTACTATTCAGATGTCGGATTTCTTGAACTGATCCTTAATTTAAAAAATATTTTCACCCCTGGCTGGTATAGCTCAGTGGATTGAGCACAGGCCTGTGAAGCAAAGGATCGTGGTTTGATTCTCAGTCAGGGCACATGCCTGCGTTGCAGGCCAGTTCCCAGCGGGGGATGTAGAAGAGGCAACCACACATTGATATTTCTCTCCCTCTCTCCTTTCCTTCCCCTCTAAATATAAATAAATAAAATCTAAAATTTTTTTCCAAAAGATTTTAAAATTAAAAATTATTTTTCCTTTGTTTACTGGGAGAATTTTTCAGCTTTATCTCCTAAACTTTGTATCAAGTTTTCATTTTTTGCTAGCCCATTTTTTAATTTCCAAAAGATCTCTTTTGTTCCATAGATGTTCCTTACCATAACAAAATACTGTTTATTTTCCACATTTGCATTATCTTCTTATATTTTAGATAACATTAAAGGTATTTTCATTTCTCCCTGCAGACTTTATCTCCTCTAAGTTTTTTTTCTAATTATTTCGGTCTCTGTTTTTCATGTTAGAGACTTCATCAGTCAAGTGATTTTTGGCTAAAAGTTCATATTTAGCTTGGAGTTTCAAAGAGTAGATCTAAGGCTCTGTGTCCCTAATATGGGCTTGTCAAATGTCACCTTCACTCTTAGGAGACTTAGCTGAGCTATTCAGTTGACAAATCTATGACGTCATTAAGTTTGGGGCTTGTGTCTTGGGCTGGTTCAATTTCTCAGAGAAAGCCCTTCTGATTGAGAGCTTTCGAGTATGGCTGTGAAAGCTGGGCACTGCACAGCTTCACCAGTGTCACTTACATAAACTGTGAGTCTGAAATTCTCCCCCAGACCTGTGCAATTTAGCGGTTATCCTTCAAAAATAGGTTAGCTAAACAGCCATTGGAGTGGAAGAAGGCTGGGAGGTAAGGGAGGGAGAATTGCAACATCCATTATAACATTTTCATCTGATCTCTCTTTTTCTCAAGATACTCCCCTTTCTCACCTGTTCCAGTATCCCTTCCCCACCTCACACTAGTCCCTCCTTGCCAGATGTTCTCTCCTTTACTTGTTCCAATGTTCAGGGATTGAAGAAAACTTAGTTAACAACCACATGGAATTAGGGAGATGTCAAGTCCTAGTGCTTCTTAAACACGCTCTGTTTTTAGCCTCACCCTACCTCCACCTCTGGAAGCATCTGGTTCTATCAGTTCTGGGATCTTCTGGCTATTTCTTTTTTTGGAAATTATTTGATTTTTTGTTTGATTGTTGTTCAAGTACAGTTGTGTCCATTTTCCTGCCACCACTCCCCACCACCCCAGCCATCCCCCACTCCCCACCCTTGGTCCTACTCTTCTGTGGTTTTGTTCGTGTGTCCTTTGTACATGTTTCTGAAAACCCTTCCCTCTTTTCTTCCCGTGACACCCTCCCACCTCCCTGGATATTTCTGTGGTACAAAATTGGGTGGTTTCTTGGCTTTCCCCACAACTGGCCTTTGATCCAGCTTTCTTTGGCCTGCCAAGTCAGTGTCCCTCAAAATCTGCTTCATATCTTCAAATATATTTTTTATTTTTTCTTGATCCTTGCCTTTTGTCATTGTGAGTGTGTGCATTTTCACTTTCATTTTGTGGATGTTATAATACCATCTAAAATTATTTTTTATTGATTATGCTATTACAGTTGTTTCCATTTTCCCCCTTTGCCCCGCCCCCCAGCACTCCCTGATTTCCTCAGGCCATTTCCACACCATCGTTCATGTTCATAGGGCACGTGTGTAAGTTCTTTGGCTTCTCCTTTTTCTATACTGTATTTTACATCCCTATGGTTTGGGGGTGTTTTGGTTTGTTTTGGTCTGGCAAATGTGACTCATCTCCGTGTGGAAAACCTACAGAAGCGAAGGAGCCAGACCTTCAAACCAAGTTTTCTCATGGGAATCAGGCCTAGAAAATGCATACAGATTGTTATGGCTTGCTCTTGCTGAAACTCCATCACCCTGGTCTAAAACAACAAATGTGTATTGTCTATCTTCAAGGTAATTTCCAAAGCCTGTGTGAGCTCTCCCAAGGACAGAGCTAATCAGCTCATTGCCATCCCCCTCTGCATGTTATTTTCATTTTCTTGATTGTACCCAAAATGTAGACAATAATATTCTATGTAATGGATAATAAATCTTTCTCTGATGTAAGACCCCAGGAAAACAATNGCTTCACCGGTGTCATTTACATAAACTGTGAGTCTGAAATTCTCCCCCAGACCTGCACAATTTAGCGGTTATCCTTCAAAAATAGGTTAGCTAAACAGCCATTGGAATGGAAGAAGGCTGGGAGGTAAGGGAGGGAGAATTGCAACATCCATTATAACATTTTCATCTGATCTCTCTTTTTCTCAAGATCCTCCCCTTTCTCACCTGTTCCAGTATCCCTTCCCCACCTCACGCTAGTCCCTCCTTGCCAGATGTTCTCTCCTTTACTCCTTCCAATGTTCTGCAGGGATTGAAGAAAACTTAGTTAACAACCACATGGAATTAGGGAGATGTCAAGTCCTGGTGCTTCTTAAACACACTCTGTTTTTAGCCTCACCCTACCTCCACCTCTGGAAGCATCTGGTTCCATCAGTTCTGGGATCTTCTGGCTATTTTTTTTTTGGAAATTATTTGATTTTTTATTTGATTGTTGTTCAAGTACAGTTGTCTCCATTTTCCTGCCATCACTCCCCTCCTCCCCAGCCATCCCCCACTCCCCATCCTTGGTCCTACTCCTCTTTGATTTTGTTCGTGTGTCCTTCATACATGTTTCTGAAAACCCTTCCCTCTTTTCTTCCCGTGACACCCTCCCACCTCCCTGGATATTTCTGTGGTACAAAATTGGGTGGTTTCTTGGCTTTCCCCACAACCGGCCTTTGATCCAGCTTTCTTTGGCCTGCCAAGTCAGTGTCCCTCAAAATCTGCTTCACATCTTCAAATATATTTTTTATTTTTTCTTGATCCTTGCCTTTTGTCATTGTGAGTGTGTGCATTTTCACTTTCATTTTGTGGATGTTATAATACCATCTAAAAATTATTTTTTATTGATTATGCTATTACAGTTGTTTCCGTTTTTCCCCTTCCCCCCCCCCCCCCCCCACCTAGCACTCCCTGATTTCCTCAGGCCATTTCCACACCATCGTTCATGTTCATAGGGCACATGTTTAAGTTCTTTGGCTTCTCCTTTTTCTATACTGTATTTTACATCCCTATGGTTTGGGGATGTTTTGGTTTGTTTTGGTCTGGCAAATGTGACTCATCTCCGTGTGGAAAACCTACAGAAGCGAAGGAGCCAGACCTTCAAACCGAGTTTTCTCATGGGAATCAGGCTTAGAAAATGCATACAGATTATTATGGCTTGCTCTTGCTGAAACTCCATCACCCTGGTCTAAAACAACAAATGTGTATTGTCTATCTTCAAGGTAATTTCCAAAGCCTGTGTGAGCTCTCCCAAGGACAGAGCTAATCAGCTCATTGCCATCCCCCTCTGCATGTTATTTTCATTTTCTTGATTGTACCCAAAATGTAGACAATAATATTCTATGTAATGGATAATAAATCTTTCTCTGATGTAAGACCCCAGGAAAACAATAAAAGCCTGTCTAGGCAAAGGTCAAGGTGTTCTCCTCTTGAGGGAGTGGCCAAGGCATCCATAGGTACTGTCCCCTTGAGAGAGTAGTCGTGCCGTTCCCTTTCTCTCCACAGGATTGTTGTCGCCTGTGCATTCATTCTCGCCATCAGCCACAACAGGCAGACTCTGCTGACCAGGATCCACCACACCCATGGTTATTTTGTACCTACCTGTTTATACTTCTTAATTCTCTCCACCCTTTACCCATTCCCCACACTGTCCTCTGATCTGGCAACCACCAAAACCCTGTCCATATTCATGATTCTGTCTCTGTTCTAATTTGCTTAGTTTGTTTTTTAGATTCAGTTGTTGATAGATATGTATTTATTGCCATTTCAGTGTTCATAGTTTTGATCTTCTTTTTCTTAAATAAGTCCCTTTAACATTTCATATAATAATGGTTTGGTGGTGATGAATTCCTTTAGTTTTTTCTTATCTGGGAAGCTCTTTATCTGACCCTTGATTCGATATCATAGCTTTGCCAGGTACAGCGATCTTGGCTGTAAGTGCCTGCTTTTCATGACTTTGAATATTTCTTGCCAACCCCTTGTAGCTAGCAAAGTTTCTTTTGAGAAATCAGCCTACAGTCTTACGGGGATTCCCCTATAGGTAACTAACTGCCTTTCTCTTGCTGCATTTATTTAAGATTGTCTCTTTATCTTCAAACCTTGGCATTTTAATTATGCTGTGTCTTGGTGTGGGCCTCTTTGTACCCATCTTGTTTGGGACTCTCTGTGCTTTCTAGACTTGCATGTCTATTTCATTCATCAAATTAGGGAATTTTTCTTTCACTATTTTTTTCAAGTTGATTTCCAATTTCTTGCTCTTTCTCTTCTGGCACCCCTGTGATGTGAATGTTGGAATGCTTGAAGTTGTCCCACATGTTGCTGACACGATCCTTGTTGTTGTTTTTTTAATTATTTTTTTCTTCTTCTTGTTCTGATTGGTTGTTTTTGCTTCCCTATGGTCCAAATCATTGATTTGACTCTTGGTTTTATTCACTCTACTGTCGTTTCCCTGTAAATTGTTCTTTATTTCAATTAGTGTATCCTTCATTTCTCACTGGATCTTTTTTATGCATACAGATTATTATGGCTTGCTCTTGCTGAAACTCCATCACCCTGGTCTAAAACAACAAATGTGTATTGTCTATCTTCAAGGTAATTTCCCTGTCGTTTCCCTGTAAATTGTTCTTTATTTCAATTAGTGTATCCTTCATTTCTCACTGGATCTTTTTTATGCTATTGAGGTCCTCACTAAGTTCCTTGAGCATCCTTACAACCAATGTTTTGAACTCTGCATCCGACAAATTGTTTATCTCCATTTTATTTAGTTCTTTTTCTGGAGTTTTGATCTGTTCTTTCATTTGGGCCATATTTCTTTGTCTTCTTGTTTTGTCAGCCTCCCTATATTTGTTTCTATGTATTATGTAGAGCTTCTATGACTCCCTGTCTCCATAGTGTCGCCTAATACAGTAGGTGCCCTGTAGGGTCCAGTGGCACAGCCTCTCCTATCACCCAAGCTGGGTACTCGAGGTACACCCTCCATGTGGGCTGAGTGTACCCCCCTTTTGTAGTTGAGCTTTGGTTGTTGTTGGCAGGTCAGTGGGAGAAACTTACCCAAGCCAGTCAGCTACAAAGACTGGTTGTGCCCACCAACCACCAACCTCCTTTTTCTGTGGAGGATCAACTGTGCAGAGGCAGAGTGGTGGTGCTCTGATGTGGTCTGTAGTTGTCTACTGGGTGTGCAGGCTCTGGGATTTCCCAGATGGTGTAAGCCAAGGTCAGCTCCCACCTGTGTTCTGGCTAAGACTAATTGATGAGCTATAAAGCAATCTGAGATGGCTGCTACTTGTGCTGGTCTTGGAGATTCCCTGGTGAAGCCAAACTGAATCTAAGATGGCTGCTGCTAGTGCCAGTCCTGGGGTCACTTAGAAAGAGGTATGGGCACTTCAAGCTCACTGAGGCCAGCTGTTGCTTATTTGATTTAGGAAGTTTTGAAGCATGAGCCAAGACTAACCATTCATATGGAACAATCACCGTTAACAGTTTAGATGGGCCCTAAGTTGGGTGGGAGAGAGTCTCAGGGGAGACTCTGCTCCAGGGCAGGGCAAATAGTGTGAGCCAGGTTGATGGAGTCTCAGATGTGTCACCTGCCTGCTGGCTCCGTGGTTCTGTTGGGGGAGGACTCAGAAAGGGACAGTAGTGTCTACCTGCCTTTCTATCCGAGAGAAAACTATCTCTGAGTGCTTGCCTTGATGCCAGACACTTCAGTTCCTCCCCATAAGTCACTGGTGCCTTTTAAGCTCTACCCAGGTGTTGGAGCTCAGAGAATGAATCTTAGTAAGTCTCTCTATGGGTTCTTTAAGATGAACTGCTTGGGACTCCGGAAGTTTCTTCCACTGACTCAATCTCTGGTCTGAGGGATTGCAAAAATGACTGGTTTTTGCAGCCAGAAGTTATGGGGACCTATGTTCCTGGCTGGGGGCCTGGTATGGGGCTGGGACTCCTCAGTCTCAAAATATTCCTCCAGAATCTTTATTAACCACATGGATGTGGGACCAGCCCATTCTGCATCTCTGCCTCTCCTCCCAGTCTGGATGGATATGGTTTCTTTAATTTCATAGTTGTCAGACTTCCATTCAACTCAATTTGTGACAGTTCTGAGCAATGGTTGTTCCATATTTTATTTGTAATTTTGATGTGGTCATGCAAGGAGGCAAGCCATGTTTGCCTCTGCTGCCATCTTGACCAGAAGTCTGGATGTTATACTACCTTTGTTTGGTCCTCCACATTTAACAGAAAGTCTAGCTGAGGGATCTTGGTCAAGTCTCCTGAATATGCCAAATCCCAGCATCTTCATTCATAAAACAATGAGTTTACATCATTTATAGGGTTATGAGAATCAGAGAGTTTGGTAAATTTTAAAATTATATAATGTAGTTTCTTTTATCAATTTTTGATGTCTTAGTTATTCAATACCACTTGACTACATTGTTTGGAAGACTATCTAGTACTAAAAGTGAAATTCTAGTACTTCACTTTTTTCACACTCAGATTCATGACTTGCTTATCTCTTTTTAAAAACATCTTTGCAGAAAAGAATCTTTATGTTATCTTCCTTTCTCTTCAGAAATCCATTTCAGTGATTTCAGTTTATAAAACTATAAGGCACTCAGGCTTCAGCTCTGCACAGGGAGTTGGGGCACATGAAGAAATCCTTTCAGTTGCCTAAAAAGCAGCCTTTTAGATGCTTAAAGGTTTATATTAAGTCTCTATGATTGTCAGCCCTGAGTTAAAATGTAAAGCCACTTTTATTCTAAACTAAATTGAACCAAAAATATAGATTTCTCATTTTATCCTTCAGGTATGGCTTTAAAAAAAACTATAAACGATCATGATTCCCTTGTATTAAAAGGCATCAAGTACTGCTCTAGCCTGCAGAGTTCCTGAATACCTGAAATCCTTAGAGAACGCTGTCAAGATTTTATTTTAAAGTTTGGACACTCAAGTAAATGCAGAAAATCATGAAAAGAATGTTGTTATTTATAGAATGGTATATTTCCATTATTCTGTGCCAGTTATTCTTAAAATATGCTTGAGTACAAACAAAACAACATTGACCTTCATTGGTATTATTGAGTGGGAACATATTAACATGAAGTTAAGACTATGATTCATTCAAAACTGGAATGCAGTAGTGAAAAAAATCCAAAATTAAACCTACTCTAATAATCCTTCTTACAAAATAATTGCTAAACTAATTTGAAACTAATCCAGGTAAAATATACTGGCAAGTGTGCAGGGGAAAAAACACCATGTGTTACAAACTATGATTAGTAACATTTCCAGTACTGCTCTAGCCTTTTTCTCCTTAGGGACATTCATGAACTAGGATTGCTATAGATATGCCAATGTAGGACATTTAGAGCTAACTTTATAACATAAATATGAGTGTTTGAAGCTAACTTTATAATGTAATATGAGTGTTTAAATATTCAAAATTATACTAAAGAATTTGAAGAAGCATCATAACCTCTAGATTCTATTGGAATTTAAGCTATGAGACACATCCTTCTACACACAGAAATAACTATGAAACAGATAACTAAAAAAGCTGTGGTGCATTTACACGATGAAATACTACTCAGTTGAAAAAAAGAAGGAAATCTTTCCTTTTGCAACAGCATGTATGGACCTGGAAAGTATTACGCTAAGTGAAATAAGCCAGTCAGTGAAAGACAAATACCATAGGATTTCACTTACATGTGGACTCTAATGAACAAAATAAACTAACAAAATAGTCCGTTTTTCCACGGACTGGGGTACGGGGTGGTCTCTGGGCAGTCAAACCTCTGTGCTGATGATAATCTCTATTTGCAGCCGCTCGCCAGCGCCAGCATCTTCACTTCAGCTCCACCATCAGGCATTAGATTCCCACGTTAGGGTTCGAACTCCTCTGAGAATCTAATACTGCTGCTGATCTGAGAGGAGGCGGACAGCAGGCAGGAACGCTCCCTGGCTGGGCAGCGGCTGTAAATACACATGACGCTTTGCTCCTTTGCCCACAGCACACCTGCTGCCCTACGGCCCTGCTCCTAACAAGCCAGAGACTGGTACTGTTCTGTGGCCCAGGGGTTGGGGACCCCTGGATACCGGGTTTCTTTGTTGAGGTAATGAAAATGTTCTAACATTGATTGTACTGATGGTTGCCCTGAACATACTAAAATATCATTGAATCGGGCACTTTAAAATGGGTGAATTGCATGATATATGAGTTATACATCAACACAGCTGCTTTGTAATAGAAAGCGCTTGGGGGAAGTGGAGTGGGAATGGGGAGTGACAGAAAATGTTCATGAGGCATGTGTTTGGGGTGGTGAAAATATTCTACAATGGGGCTAGGGTGATGGTTTCATAACTCTTAGTTTACTGAAAATAATTGAGGTGTACCCCCTTAAAATGAGTGAAATTTGTGGTATACATTTTATACATCAATACAATATTTTTAAAAAATAAAGTCTTAGAGGGCTGGGGATTCCAGCTCAGAGAGACAAACAATGTTCTTGATCAGAACTCAAGTTCCTGGAACAGCCACACTTTCTGAAGCAGAAGTCATGCTCTCTGTAGGGCACATTCTTTTGTGGCCACCCTGGGTCCACTAGGGAGATTTGTGGCTACCCGCAAGGCCCAGAAGCCTTGCTGCAGGCAATGGTATTTCAAAAATTCCAGTTAACTAGGCATATGTTGATTTTCAAGGGGTCAGGTAGCAAAGAATGGGTGACTTGTGAAGCTGAGCATTTCCTTATAGCCTCACCTCAATCTCTAGAGCACAGAATATTAGGCTTCCCAGTGGAACATAATCATCCATGGTGTCTTCTTACAGTGGAGTTATTCTTGGGACAGTCAGTAGTTATGTGAGGTCACTGGATTGGTTCCTGGTGGGTAAAATGGTCTAATAACCCCCAGAGAATTCCATAGGTCAAATAAGTTGAGGGGGTGTTCATCTGCACAACTCCAAAAGTCAGAGTTCATGGTTGTCAGACAGTCAAATAGAAAATAGAGAAGAAGAGTTATACCTAGTTCCTGCCTCTGCTCCTTCCCCATTTCTCCCCATCCAGGCCAGAACACAGCAATATGGATATAGTTCTTCCTACACTCCCACCAATGTAAGAAGAGCTATATACCATGACCCAGAGATAGGCATGTATGACCTTGGACCGTGGTGGGAGAACTTCCTCTAACTACCTGGTTTCTCTGACAGTCAGGCACACAGGATTCCTGTAAGGTAAGAACAAGCATCTAGTTTCCGGTGAAACTTGCAGGACTGGTCACTTTAGCTTAGCTGTCCACTGTGGCCTCCACAACACTTAAATCCAGAAGGGTCCCTCCAAATAGCACCTACCAACAGTGCTGTCCACGCCAGCCTTGGTCTTAGGCTCAGGGCTGCCATCGGCTGGGAACCAGACTAATGTGCTCTGCGACAGGCTACCTCACCTGAGACTGGTACCATAGTTGGCAATAGAAAACAAAAAATCGTCAATGGAGAATTACCTCGAAGGGTTGCATGCTAGGACGTCCCACCAAGTTTTTCATCTGTGTGGGCTGAAGTTCTCAGACTGGGCTGGAGGGAAGCCCTTAAGGCAATAGGCTCTCCAGGGGAAAATTAGGGAACTATAAGTTTGGGGGGGTCTTCTGCAAAGGGTAAGCAGTAGCGATTGCATGGTCATTAGAACTATGTGAAGCTGGGCTGCAGTTCTTGCTCTGCCATTTACTAGCTAAGTATTTAAGTAGTAAAGCTACTTTTCCTGACTAAATTTCAAGTTCATCATCTGTAACACCATCTGTCTTTTAGGTTTGTGGTTTAGTATGAAATGAGATACTTCTTTCTGTACTCCTGAAACTCCTGGAATAGTGAGATACTCTCTGTCACTCCCAGGAAAGGGGACAGAATAAGAGAGAGAGGACAGAAATGTCTAATGATACAAAAAGATGGCAAACGCGTATGTGAGGGTGAATTTTGTATTTGCTGGTAATCAAGAACCAAGCATATGGAAAATATAGGTTATCAAGATAAGGAAGGCGCTTTCTGTTTAAGATGTGACATTTTCATGACAAATTCTCAAGAAAGAGAAAGTCTGAAAAAAACCAGCAGCAATTGAATAATTGTTTTACGAATGTAGTATTTCAATGAGTATTTTAAACATGTCTATTTCGTTAAGCAATTTTAT
Organism: Sturnira hondurensis; assembly: GCF_014824575.4. NCBI lineage: Eukaryota > Metazoa > Chordata > Mammalia > Chiroptera > Phyllostomidae > Sturnira > Sturnira hondurensis. The sequence goes on along the minus strand of NW_028095197.1, from coordinate 3,504,155 downwards.
TTGTTACTTTATTTTACATTTTTTTGTTATGCTGTTAAAGTTGTCCCAATTTTCCCTGCTTGGCCCTCCTCTGCCCAGCCCACCCTATTAAGGTTACTGACTTCTCCATAACCCATTAGTTCTGAGAAATTGTCATGTTTTACTTTATCTATTACATGTCTCCCAGTAAACAACCAGAGTTTTTGACAAAGTAAAAACAGTGATTTCTCAGGTCACAGAGGAATGTACTATTTTACTATATTAGTAGGTAGAGAGAACTATGAATTTGGGTCCACTAAGATCTGAGATTTAATTCTGGCTTTACCATTTACTACCTACGTGAACTTTGCAAGTCACAACACCCTCAAGATTGAGTTTTACTGCCTTAGGAGTAGTCACAATACTACCCATATTTTAGGTTTGGATTAAGAATTAAGTGAGGAATCATCATGATGCTTATAAACTTTAATTTACAAAATGACATAACCTTGAGTAATGAAGAAGGATCGGTTATTAAATATTTATTGCACTTTTGAATTCGGTTTGTCAAGTGGACTCAAACACTACAGCAAAAGGAATATTCAGATTCAACTGTAACTTAGATGATATTTAGTTTCTAGCAAACCTAGGGTGTTCTAGGCTCAGGGGTCCAACACGGGCTGCAGATTGGAATCACCAGGGGACTTTGAACACCGATGGCCAAACCCCCCTACAGAGATTCTGTTTTACTTGATCTTCAGTATGGTTACGGTAATGAAATTTCTAGAAACACTCCAGGTGATTCTAATGTGTAGCCAAGCATAAGAACCACTGCTGTAGAAGACATTGGCAAAAAAGTAAGTTGGGGAGACCAAACCATTGATCTGTACTGTGAGTTTGGCTGATCTAGCCTAGGTTTAGCCCAAAGTGAGGATGATGCGGAAGAAGCATTCATCTCCTAAAGACAAGGCTCAGGTTTTGTTTCCAGTGCAGTCTATCCTGAGGAATCACTGGACTCAAAGCACCTTCCTCTTGCTGGTCTCCTCATCAGGTGCCCTCTGGGAAAACGTTTATGGCCAAGCTGGGCTGAGGTAGGAATCATCTGTGGTTTTATTAATCAGGATTCTCCAGAGAAATAGAGCTGTTAGAACATAGAATGTGTGTGTGTTTATTTATTTTAAAGAATTTATATTTCATGAACAAACTGAACTAACAAACAAAATAGATACAGACTCAGAGAGAGAGCAGACGACAGCTGGAATGAGGGTGGGTCAGGGGAAGGGATCCAGCAAAACAGAAAAAGAAAGGGAAAGAGCTCATGGACACAGACCACAGTGTGGTGACTGCAGGATGGGGGAGGGGAATGGGTGGAGCTGGAAGAAGATATATGGGGACAAATGGTAATGGAAAAATACAATAAGAACAAATGAATAAAGACCTTGTGGCTCACATGATTACGGAGGCTAAGTCCCTAGATCTGCACTTGGCAAGCTGGAAAACCAGGAGAGACAGCACTGTAGTTCCACCAGGCTCAAGACTCAGGAGGAGTCAATGTTTGAGTTAGAGTGTAAAGGCTGAAAAAACGGATGTTTCACGTTTGAAGGCAGTCAGGCAGGAGAAGATCCCCCTTACTCATGGCGGGTGGAAATGGGGATAAGCCTTTTCATTCTATTTGGGCCTTCAACTGATAGGATAAGACCCTCCCCAACTGCTCCTCTCCCCCCTGGCCCTTGGATGGGCAATCTGCTTTATTGAGTCTATAAATTCAAATGTTAATCTTATCCAGAAACACCCACAGACACACCCAGAATAATGTTTGACCAAATGCCTGGGTGCCCTTTGGCCAAGTGGACACAAGATGAACAATCACGGTGTTTGATCATAAGAAGCCCCATCTGCTGCTTCGTCAGAAAGCTCAAAAGGGCACCCAGGAGGGGGCATAAGGAGACTCTGGGACGGTGTCTGGTTGTCTACAGCATAGTTCTTGACAATGGAGGGGAAGGAATGAGGAATTCACAAATTGCCATGCGATTCACTCCCATACCAGTGTGTTTCTACATCATTTCATAGTAGTGACTTTAAGAGCTGCTACAACCAGTTCTCTGTGTCTCCCTCCAGGCACTTAAGTCATTTATTTGCAAGTAGGGAAGGAATTACAGGCAGGACATGAGTGGAGTTGTATCCCTCTGGCCTACAGAAGTTTACTTAAAGTTTTTATTTCAATATTACTGAGTTACCCATAGTCTTAACTATTCTATTACTAAAAACATTAGGGCTATTTAAGGACCCTCACAACTACTATACCCCATTCCTAGATCATTCTTTTTTCTTAAAGTTTTGTATTAGTTTCTTTCCTCCCTCCATAATTCATGTCTTTTATATTGGAACTTACTTCTTTGATTCTAATTGCTAAAATCTAATTTTTAAACAGAGGGTTCTTTTTGAACATTCATTTTTCTCAAACTCCTACCATCTGGAAATGAAACACACATTTAGCAGCTCGGTTCTCTTCAGAGTAAGCCAAAGCCAACTGAAGTCTGACAACTTTCCGAAGTAGGAACCAGAAATAAGTTCATTGGGCGGGGAGAGCTATCAGGAAAAAGGGTGAAACTTACTTTTCACAAACTCAGAAGAAGAGCAATCGCTCTAAATATCAGTAAGTTCCCTCCATCTCCCCAACCCAAGCCTCTACTATCTATTACTTTGCGCAGTTGGTAGTTCTCAAAGTGTGCTCCCTGTATCAGCAGCTGCAGCCTCACCTGGGAACTCTTGAGAACCACAAGTTCTCAGGCCCCACCTCAGACCTACTCAATTAAAAACCCTGGGGGCGGAGCTCAGCAATCTGTGTTTGCACCAGCGTTCCAGGTGAGGCTGATGCCAATCTTTGTGAAGCTTTATGCTGGCACAGCCTATTCTGCTTCCTAGGAGCTTTACTGACAGACACCCACACAAGGTAATCTCCCCTCTGTAACAGCTCACTAGGTGGAAAAACATAGTTTCATAGCCCTATCTGTGAGCTCTTGATGTCTCATGCAAATGACCAAAACACCAGTTGGCTCCTACCTGGATTTTGGATCAGCACACAAGTGAAAAGAAGGCAGGCACGAAGAAGCACAAGGTAGAAGAAAGATCATCAGATCAGAAGCACTTATGTTTGGTCCAGATGGAGGGGCTAAAAAGGGAGGAAGAAACACTTAACTAGATCATGGACAAGTTCCAAAACTGATAATTGAATAAAGACAGTCCTTAGAGAAATTTTATTATGAAGAGAGCAAAGAAATAGGGCACGTGGAATCAATATGAAAGTTATGAATTACTCAGCCAGGTGATTTCTTCATAAATTCATCTATTTTCCACCTAAAAATGACTCCTGAGGAAATACTTCTCGTAATTTAGAATTTTTGTGGGCTCAATTTTGGCGACAGCTTCATCAAAGCAACTATATATTTGAGTTTAGGAGTGGAAAAATTTCAATAAAGTTCATTGAAGGCCGGTCACTTTACATAAATTTAAGATTTACAGGATTACAAATTAGGTGTTATTATCTTCATTTTATAGAGATTAAGTAACAGGCCTCAACGTGAGAGTAGGGATTTTAAACCAGGCATTCTGACTTCTCATGCAGTTATTTTTACACACACCAGGCTTTCTCCAATAAAATACACTGAGGTTAGAAGACTTAAATCAAGATCCGATGTCTAAAGCATCTGTATGCACTTCGGCAGAAGGAATGTAAATACTGGGACATACCATTTCAATTCACTGGGAAGATGAATGAAGGTCAGAAGACACATGTTTTGATTATATAATCACACAAGCTCAGATATCAAATGTCATGTTAAGTGATGTTAGCATGACTGGCTAAGACTTATCTCTGCCACTCTTTTCCTTCAGTAAGTACAGAAGGAATCAAAGAATTTATAGGATTGGATAGTGGATATTTTTTCAAATCCATGAAGAGGAGGATCCCTAATGGATTTTGGGGTCCCAGACAGACCCAGTTTGGTTAATGAGTGACCCGTACATTACTTGTACAAGAAATCTACTAAAGCAGCTACCTCCATGTTTTTGTTTTTGTTTCATTTTTTAATTTTGTGTGATTCTTTTTAAAAAATATTTATTTATTTATCTTTAGAGGGGAAGAGAAGAAGAGAGGAAGAGAAATATCAATACATGGTTGCTTCTCATACATCCCCTGCTGGGAGCTGGCCTGCAACCCAGGTATGTACCCTGACTGGGAATCGAACCATGATTGTCTGGTTCATAGGCCTGCACTCAATCCACTGAGCTACACCAGCCAGGTATTTTTGTTTTTTTTTAAACAACCCTCTTGTTTGATGAGTCTCCTGGAGCCTGGTTGTTCTTACCTCTGCTCCTCCAGGGGAAAAGCCCAGGAGAAAAGCACATGGAGAGAAACCTCTAAAAAACTAACTTGATGGGAGGTGAACCGGTTTAGTGAAAATTATGTCAGAGTGAGGCTAGCATAGGATCCCAGTGCTCCATTGTGGAATATGCCTTGGTGAAGAATGTTATTCAGAGATTTAATACTACTTTTTTTTTTTGCTTGAATAGGCCAAAAGTCCATTTCCTCCTCAATTACTTCCTCTAGCTTCCGAAAATACATCTTAGCTGCAAGACACTGGGAAAGGAGAGAAAAACAAACCGACAGACCATCCTCCTCCCTCTGTCCCCAGCCTTATCCTACCACTACCCTTGAAAGGGTGCATGGGTGGGTGTGGCTGGCGGGAACAAACTTTGGGGACCAAGGGGAGGGAGCAGATGTTCAGAAAGGGCATATTTTGAAGCGGGAGAGAATTAACTCCATTCCTAGCTAAAAATGTAGTGATGCCCCACCCAGCTTGGGTTCTCATGCAGCTGGTGGGCGTAGGGAAGTAACCATGAAGCATCTGTTCTTGCCTGTGTCTCAAGGCTAAACCTCAAGGTGGGTACTGTTGAGAGCACCAGTTTTGAATCTGATGCTTAATTAGCTGAGTATCCTTGGGCAAGTTATTGTTGAATGAAGACATGGTGGTTGTTTCATCCTCTAGCCCCGCCGCCTTCCTCCCCTTGACACGCAAGCTTGCCATGAAGAGGCATTCGGTTTGGATTCTGGCAGTACAGACTGCATGACACAAAAGATGGAACCTAGAAACATGCTGTGTGAGATGGAATCAGTGGGTTGTGAGTGAATGAGGAGATACGAAGTGGAGAGACAGATGGACAAGAATTTACATTATGGGGGTATCTGGCCAGATTGCTGGGCAGAGGGGAGGGAACCTCGAAGCAGCGCGGGAGAACCCGCCTTCTTCTGATAAAGGAGTGGTCAGGAAGCGCCAGCGCCAGCGCCAGCGGAGGCAGCAAGGAAGCCAGAGCCAGCTCTTGAGGGATTGCCATGCCCCCTGGGTAAAGGTAAACAAACCAGCGCCAGGCCACGTGATGGCCTGGGCAGAGACTGTGCAGGCTGACCAGCCATGGAGAAGGGACAAGGCCTCCTCAGAGGTCAGGGAAGGAGCAGACCTGCCAATCTAGCTGGGATTGGCTAGAAAAGCAGGACTCTTCCAGAGGGCACAGGATTTGGGGCCTGGACTTTTAAACGGAGGATGTGCAGAGACTAGCTCCTTTTTGTCCCTCGCTGTCCCTGGGCTTCTCCCTGGGCCCCTAAGTGTTCCTGGGCTGGTTCGACCTGGAGACTACGTGGTCTGGCAGCATTCCCGGGCCCTTCCCCACCCGAGAAGCAGCGGCAGTGCAGGCAACTGATGCTGCGCTGCGTGGTCCTGCTTGGTTAAGCGCGAGGACCTACTGGCAAGCGGAGGGCTGGAGGGACACGGTGCGGGCACTGCACCCGCAGCCAGTAGCAGAGAAAAGGGCAGCGCTCAGGGATTGGAAGCCAGTGCGCACAGACTCCAAAGGACGCCTGAAGCAGGACTGTGACCAGGAACCAGCTAACTCGATGGCATTTCCCAGAGGTCAGTCTTTTTAAATGGGAGAAAGAACTCTGGACCCAGATGAGGACTGACAAAGGGTGGCAGGGTTGTTGTTGTTGTTGTTGTTGTTATTATTATTATTATTATTATTATTATTTGAGGTTCTAAAGGGAATGGGCCCTTGGGCAGACGCCTGCCACTCGTCCAAAATTATGTAGCTTTTGAATAAGAAACTCCTTTTCTTTTTCACCAAACCTGAAGTTCGCCTGTGTTTGAAGGTAGGTGGCGAATCCCACTTTGTTCAATAACATTTATCGTAATTCTGAAGTCCACCTGCAATAGCTGCATAAAAAGTTACTATGTGGGCATATCTGAAACATGGAAAATGGCCAATGCAGAGAATTCTCCTGCAGGTTGGAAGATGGTGGAGAATAGAATTTTGGCATCTAGAAATAGAGGATTTCTCTGTTTAATGACTTAGAATTTAAATTTTTATCTGATATGTTGAACATAATTAAAAGGCTTGTTTGGAATATTGAGAAAGAAATTCATTATGGTAATTATGCCAACCATTTTAGTTCACATTTTTTCAAAGATCAGGGTGTAATGTATGTTAGTTAAAGCAAGTTTAAAATAATGTACAATAAACAGTGGAATTTTTGAAACTTTCCCCTCATAGCCGAAGGTCTTTGCCCTCTGTATTCAAAATACAGGATGCCTTTAACCAATGTATCAAAATTAATCTCACTAATATAGAACAGACCAACATTGTGAGCTTCCTGATATGCCCCAAGAAGACTATAACATCATTGCTCTGGTATTCTTGCAAGAAATGCGTAACTTGAGTTTAATGACAAGAAAACAGACATGCTTAAAGTGAGGCACATTCTACCAAGAATAACTGGACTGTTCTCAGAAGTATGAAGATCATGAAAAGCAAAGTAAGACTGAGGAATCATTCCCGATTAAAGAAGACACAGCGGCGAAGTGTCATCTTAGACTGAATCTGGAGTCGGGGGTCGGGGTTTGATTGCTGTGGAGGACATAATTAGGACAATTGTCAAAAGTTGAATATGGACCTGGATGAAGCAATATTATTGCATCAATTATAACTTTGCTGATTTAGATTATTTTGTTACAGTTATTTAACAGAGTATGCTTGTTCATAAGAAATAAACACTGAATATGGGTGTGTGTGACATACAGAGAGAAAATGTAAAGCAAATGGGTCAAAATGTAAGCAATTGATTTATCTGTTGAAGGATTACAGGTGTATTTTGTAATATTATTAGAATATTCCTGCAATTTAAAAATTATATCAACATGAAAAATTACTAGGAAGGCCCTGGCTGGTGTAGCTTAGTGGATTGAGCACAGGCCTACGAACCAGAGGATCGCGGTTCGATTCCCAGTCAGGGCACATTCCTGGGTTGCAGACCAGTTCCCTGCAGGCCAACTCCCAGCAGGAGATGCGCAAAAAGGCAACCATACATTGATGTTTCTCTCCCTCTCTCCTTCCCCTCTAAAGATAAATAAATAAAATTTTAAAAAAATCACTAGGAAGGTGAATATACTACTTCCCCCCATTCTCCAACAAATAAATTCAGAATGAAGTCACAAACTGAATTTAAGTTTGAAGATTTCAAGAGGAAAAAAACCTTGGCTATTTTACAGTAAAAAAACAGGAAAGATTTCATTGAAGGTACAGATGAATTAGAACCTTTGAAACTACACCAGAAGTCAGTGCTTTAGAGTGTGTTGTAGAGATTGGACTGGTCACTAAAGCCCTAACTCGAGAGAAACCCGCCCTTCCTTTCATACAAAGAGAGATCTCACACCGTGCCCCTTTTGTCTGGGCTGCCTGCCTATCATTTGTGGGAGTGAAAAACAAGATACAAAAAAGTTCTATAAAACTATGTAAACAGCATACTGTGGAACTAAAATGGCAAGAAAAAGAGATACATAACAAAAGAGAATGGCATAAGAGATGTAAAAAAATAAGATGATAAAATACAAGGGTAACTTTAATTTTAAAATAAAAGAAATGGGAGAATAAAATAAACTGATAATTTAATAACAATAATGCCAAGCAGTAAAAAAAAAGGATAATGTGAAAAGCAGCAACATTGAGAGTCTATAAACTAGATGAACGCAGAATAATGAAACCACACAGGTCCAGCAGAGAGTGAGTAGGAAAAAGAAAGAAGCGGAGCCCTGGACGGTGCTGAAAGACAGTGATGGGGCCAGGAGTCAACAGGGGTGTGTTTCTTTGGGGCAACCAGCTGTTCAACTGTCCTTCCATTCCACCTTCTTTTGGAACAAAGGGTAATGGAAGGGTAAGCCTAGGATTTAGAGCTTCAGGGTATAGAAAAGCATCTATTCAGCCAGACATTTCCTTCAAGTCTTAGAAAAGCTACAATTTAACCACAATCTTCATCTTGAAGCATTAAGGGATAGCTGAAATTTCTTTCTGGCTTGATTGATGGATGCCAGCATGTTATACAGAGCAGTAGGCCCAAATCAGGATTGGTTCAGGCCTATGGTTCTGCAGGTATACAAACACACCATTTATTTCTAGAAAAATATCTTAAACTAGAGGCAAAGTAGTAGAAAAGAAAGGAGTAAGCTTAGGGTTTAAGAGCACAGGCTCTGAAGTCTGAAACTCCCTGTGTTCAAATCCTGTTTCTGCTATTAACTTGGTCTCATAGATGCATCTACATCTAAAAAGAGTGGGTATTAAAAAAAAATAAAAGGGTGGGTATTAACAACAGTACCTACCTTGTAGAGCAGTTTTGAGGATTAATGTAAGCACATAGTTAGTGTCATATGTGTCTGTTAAACCAGATGAAAAACAAAGATAACAAGGAAATAAGCAGTACCTGAAGGAGTTGTATTTTTTCTTCACTTTTTAAATTGATTTTAAGGAGAGAGAGAGGCAGCAATAGAAAGAGAAAGACCATCAGTGTGTTGTACCACTTATTTATGCATTCATTGGTTGATTCTTGTATGTGCCCTGACGGGAGATCAAATCCACAACCTTGGCGTATTGGGACTACACTCTAACCAATTGAAGTAGTGAAGGAGTTGTATTTTCATCCTGAATGTAAAAACCATGCAATATGAGTCATCTGCATGGCAATTTCTTTAAATTGATGCACAACTTCCTCTCCTGGTTCTGTTGTGGGGTCCAGCCCCTGGTACCATTGGGAAAACACTGGGAGACAGAAATCAGTAGCTGCGTTGAAATTTATTAGGACACAGTACAGCATAGTGAACATCATCAGCATTAGCATGTTAGCTCTGCTCATTCCTTCTGGGGATGAGAAAGAGGTGATAGTGGGAGAATTATTATGAATCATTAGCAGGCACATAACGTGCCTCCATTCACCTTTGGTTATTCTATGACAAATATTTGTTTGTTAAGACAGAACCAAGGCTGCAGGTTCAAGTGAGAACCTGGTTATGGAACAGAATCCTTCATGAGTAAAGTAGATCTTCAGTGTCAGGGATAAGTAGCACTGGAAAGAGGTTTCTAAAGTGAGATAGGTTTGAATGGAAAAAGAAATAATAAAAATAGGGGGGAGGAGGTTACACTGGAAATTTATACTGAAACCTAAAACTAAAAAATGTAAAAACTTATGTTGAAGAAAATTTAGATTATAATTTCAACTAAGCATCAAATAACAGAACAAATAAAGAATAATTGAAGTATTGATTTTTACAAGATAGTAGGAGATACCACCATCCTTCATAATTGACTCTCACAGCACAAGTATTTTTGCAAAAATACAAACGTCATTAGATTTCTCAAGAGGCTTTCTTAATCCTTTGATGGTTAATTTATTCTCTTTTGAAGCTCCTCTCTTGTCTTAATCATCCTCACTATTTTTTTCCCTCATCCATTAACTGCCTGAGAGATACCAGATCACATGGCATCTCCTTTTATATTAATTTGCTTCCCTTTACAACCTTGTTTCTGCAACAGTTGAATAATGACTTTTCCAAAAGCAAAATCCCCTTAGAATAGTTTTTGGTCTTATCTTTTGAGAACATGTACATATGTTATGTTCAATATGAGCCATTTCATACTTTTTGAGTCATTTAAAGCATTTACCAAATCATACTATTACTTGAAATTGCTTTAAAGTGTTGTTTTAAAATAATATTAGAGAAAGATTTAGGGATAGGAGTGTGTCCTGGCACACATGTTTTTGTGAAATTTTACCAACTGGAATATTTTGGACAAGAGCACATTGTACTTCTGTTTGTTTTTTTTTATTTATTGTACCTGTAGTTTCATAGTTACAGAGAGAACAAATGGAAGTATTTAAGAGAGGTGTGTCTGAGGCCTGTGGAAAATCCTCAGGTATCTACTTTTTTTGTATTGTTGAGTGACTCGTATCCCAACTTAAAGTCAAACAACAAGAATGCAGAGGTACATTACATCTGCCCAAACAGCATTTGATAAGGCTCTAGTAATGGAAACTGACTGGTAAAATTGGCAATAGAAGTTGGTCATTCCCACATCTTCCTTTAGTCCTCAGGAACCCTGATCCAGACATCAGACTATAACATCTTGACACAGAAGCTAAATTTGTCTGTAGTTTGCATGGCAAAATAGCACCTACAATGATGAATATTTTATTGTGCATGTGATAATATTTCAGGAAGCCATGTTTTTGAACACCAGCCAGCTGTAAGGTGTCAGGCATTATGCTAGTGCTGCAGTATTCCTTCGTACACGAAGACATTACCCACATTGGAGTGAATGAAGATCCTTAGGCACGTGTCTGCCTCTCTTGCATCACTTCCGTCTCAAATCAAAAACCACCTCCTCAAGGCCTTCTCTGACCAGCTAATAGTGTACCCCCTATACTGCTCTTTATTATGTCATCCCATTTCATTGCTTATCACTATTTGAAATGATCTTGTTCATTCATTTGCTTAGTTATTTTTGCCTCCTCCCAAGAATGGAATCAGCCCAAGGACAAGGGCTGTACCCACGTTGTTCACTACTATACCCCCCAGTGCCTAGAGCACTGCCTGCTGGGCACATATCAAGTCTGTTAAACAAATTAATTAATTGACAAGTGTCGAAGGGATAGTCGGCAAAATTAATACGTAAGAAGCTAAGGGAGTCTCAATGTTTTATTGAGGTATTTGTACTAGTATACCAACACACACAAATAATTAATTCGTGATTATTTATAGACTGCAATATAAGCATCAGATATACGGTCTTTTATAACCTCAGATTCATTATTCAAGATATTTTCTCAGCTCCTCAGATAGCTTTATTGCATTGGATAGATAAATTTGGAAAAAATGCCAATATTTGTATGCAAATCCAGCATCCTCCCTGTCTATTTCTTAGAAATTTATGTGCTATCCAAGGATAGGGAGACCAGACAGAAAATATGTGACTTGAATGAGAGTTGCTTCAGTTCGAGGCAATTTTTATCCTTATTTGATAGAAGTTATATACTCATCTTACTCTCTAAATGAAATTCTCATCTCTTCAAGCCTCCTATCTTTGGAAGAGCAATCCAAATGACTGACACAAATGTACATGCCTTAGAACATTGAAACCATTCCCTGGTAAAAGTCAATGTTTTATTTTCAGTAATTCATTTAAAAGTTTCTCTTTTTTGCATGCATTGTAGATGTTAATATATGTGATAAATTGGGTTGTCAAAAATATTTCCCTGTTTTCACGACACCTAAATAACTAAGAAAAAATAAAAAAATATTGTTGTCCATATTATATAGCTAGTTCTTATATAATCATTATCAAAGATAAAAAGGATAATGCTCATCAACACAATGTACCTTTTCTTAGTTTGCTCAGTAGTTTCAGCCTCTTTTCACTAAATCCATTACTTGATGGCCAACAAAATACAGTCATTGGCTTATGTTTTACCATTTGTTTAAATTAGGTTAGGTTGATTCCCACTTAGAAAGATACGTGGGTGTCCTTCCCTTCTGGTAGACTTTCCATCACAGGCTTCCAAAAGAAAAGACCATCTTTTTCTCAAGCATCATATCTGTGGAACTAGTGATATTCTATTATACTCATCTCAGGTCTCTACTTAGAATTGAAGAACTATATTACCAGTCTTTTGGTCAGGGACTTGTGAGATTATAACTAGAGATCTAACTTTTGTGTCATTGAAGTCTTGGAAGGGTGGGCCTGAAAAAGTATTCAAAGCAATAATGGAAATTATTGGAATTATTTCCAAAGCAAATTTGGAAATTTCCCAAATTTGACAAGGCATGTAAACCTATAGATTCAAGAATCTGAGTGAACCTCAAACAGGATAAACCTAAAGAAATCCATGCCAACACATCAGGATCTAAATAACATTTATAGAATACTCCACCAAACAGAATGCATATTATTTTCAGGTGTCCATGGAAAATATATCAAGATAGACTATATCCTGAACTAACAACTACTAACAAACAATTTTAAGAGAATTGGAATCATACAGTGTTTTTCTTGACCAGAATGAAATCAAACTATAAATGAGTAACAGAAAAGTTTCCAAATGCCTGGAAATTAAATAACACATTTATAAATAATCCATGGGCCAAATTTCAAAAGCAATTTTTTTCACATTTTCTTGATTCTTCTTTCCCCTTATTTTTATTATTGTTCAAGTACAGTTGTCTTCATTTTCCCTCCACGACACGGCCCCCAGCCCCACCCATCCCCACTTCCCACTCTTAATCTTACCCCTCTTTGGCTTTGTCCATGTGTCCTTTATACATGGTCCTTGACAACCCTTCCCCCTTTTCCTCTGTTATTTGCTCCCACCTCCCCTCTGCTTACTGTCAGTTTGTTCTTTATTTCCATGTCTGTGGTTATATTTTGCTCACTTGATTGTTTTGTTGATTAGGTTCCACTTATAGGTGAGATCATATGGCATTTGTCTTTCACCATTTGGCTTATTTCACTCAGCATAATGCTCTCCAGATCCCTCCACACTGTTGCAAAGGGTAGGAGTTCCTTCTTTCTTTCTGCTACGGTAGCATTCCATTGTGTAAATGTACCACAGTTTTTTGATCCACTCATTTACTGATGGGCACTTAAGCTGTTTCCAGCACTTGGCTATTGTAAACTGTGCTGCTATGGACATTGATTGGGGTGCATAGGTTCTTTTGAATTGGTGTTTCAGGATTCTTAGGATGTAATAACAGAAGTAGAATTGGCAGATCAAAAGGCAGTTCCATTTTTAGTTTTCTGAGGAAATTCCATACTGTTTTCCACAATGACTGTACCAGTCTGCATTCCCACCAACACTATACTAGGGTTCCCTTTTCTCCACCACCTCAGCAGCACTTATTGTTTGTTGATTTGTTTATGATGGCCATTCTGACAGCTGTGAAGTGGTATCTCATTGTGGTTTTCATTTGCATCTCCCTGATGGCTAGTGATGCTGAGCATCCTTTCATATGTCTCCGGGTCCTCCGTATGTCCTTGGAGAAGTGTCTGTTCAAGTCCTTTGCCCATTTTTTAACTGGGTCGTTTGTCTTCCTGGAGTGGAATCATGTGAGATCTTTATATATTTTTGAGATCAAACCATTGTCCAAGGTATCCTTTGCAAATATATTTTGCCATGTGGTTGATTCCCTTTTCATTTTGCTCATTTCCTTTAGCTGTGCGAAGCTTTTTATTTTGATGAAGTCCCATTTGTTTATTTATATCTTTTCTTTATATCTCGTGCTGTAGGGCACATACCAGTGAAAATATTGTGAAATATCTGAGGTTTTCCTGCCTTTGTTCTTCTCTAGGACTTTCATGATGCCGTGACTTATATTTAAGTCTTTTAGCCATCTTGAGTTTATTTTTGTGGATGGTGTAAATTGGTGGTCAAGTTTCATTTTTGTGTGTGTGTAGCTGCCCATGTTTCCTAACACCACTTGAGGAAGAGACTATTTTTTACTCCATTTTATGCTTCTGCCACCTTCAGAAGAAATTTTAAAATGAAGTGAACTGAATGAACAGGGCAACACCCAAGTTTGTGGACATAGCAAAAGCAGTGCTAACAGCAGATACACAGCACTAAATATATACATTAGAATAGAAGTCTCAAATCAACAATCCAGGCTCCCAGGAATATAGAAGTAGGGCAAAATAAATCAAAGAAAGCATAAGGAAAGAGTTATAAAGATAATCAGAAATCAATAAAATTGAAAAAAATCATGAAAATAAAGGAAATAAAGAGCCAGTTCTTTGAAAAGATCAGTAACATTGATGAATTACCCATATTAGAAATGAAGCAGAGGACACCGCTACAGACCCTGCAGACAGCAGAAAGAATACTACACCCCTAAGGCTGGGAACAGGCAAGAATGTCTGCTCTCATCACTCAACATTAATCAACATAGTGCTGGAATTTTTAGCCAGTGTAATAAGGAAATAAAAGGCATACAGTTTGGAATGGAAAAAAATAAAACTGTCCTTCTTTGCGGGTGAGATGATTGTCTATGTAGAAAGTTCCAAAGGCTATACAAAAACACTCCCAGAACTAACAAATACATTCAGGAAGGTATAAAATGCAAAATAAATATACAAAAATCAACTGCATTTCTGTATACTAGCAGTAAACATAGGCCCTCAAATTTAAAACATAGTATCTTTTAAAATTGCTCCAAAAAGAGAGAGAAATGCATAGCTGTGGATGTAATAAAAATGTACAGGACTTGTATACTGAAAACTGTACAATGCCAGTGAAAGAAATCAAGGAAGATCTATACAAATTGAGAGGCATAGTATGTTCATGGGTTGGAAGAGTCAACATAATACATGTGCCAATTCTTCAAGGGCTTAGTGCAAAGATTTCAAAGTCCCTCAGCAAAACATTGTAATGAGCATTCAAAGCTTTTTCCCACAGTCTGACTTGGTTCATTTATGTATTTTTATGAGTTGTATTTATTTCTTTTGAGGTAAAGAAGCAGAGATTAGTTTTGAATCAGCTTTGGGTTGCTTGGATAGGATTTAGAAAAGAAAAAGATCTGTGCCTGTGTGCTGTTTCACCAGCAGTTGAAATTGGGCAAGAGAGGATGTGTTCCCACAGATGTTCTCAGAGTCCAGTGAATTGGGTTTTCACTTGGGCATTTGTCCTCCAGGGGGCAGCAGTCCCTGTTGCTGAAGGAGCTATCTCCTTTGCTCCGGTTGTGTGTCTGGGTGTCTCTCCATGTTCTCAGTTCACCAGTAGTGGAAGCAAACTCACCCTTCCAGAACCAACTGTTAGGAAGAAAAATGCTCGCCTAACTTCTAATCTGAATGATTCTCATATCTAGACAATAGCCTCCCAAATAACTGTAATTATGCATGGTTTTCTGAGGTGATATGGCAGGAACTGCTGGCTATTCACAGATACTGCCCTGTATCCTTAGAAGACAGATGGAGATCTGTTCTGAGAAATTTCATTGTTGTGCAAACATCACAGAGTGCACTTACAAAAACCTAGGTGGTGCAGCCCACTGCACACCCAGGCCACATTGTATAGCCTAATGCTCCTGAGTTACAAACCCGTGCAGCATGTTACTGTACTGAATAACATGGGCAACTGTTACACATGGTAAGTATTTGTGTATCTAAACATATCTAAACATAGAAAAGATACAATAAAAATATAGCATAAAAGATAAAAAATGCCTCACCTGTATGGGGCACTTACCATGCAGGGCACTTGCAGGACTGAAAGTTGCTCTGGGGGAGTCAGTGAGCGAACGGCGAGTGACTGTGAAGGCCTAGGACATTACTGTACCCTGCTGTAGACTTTATAAACACTGAATCCTTAAGCAACACTAAATTTATAAAAATATTTTTTGGTCTTCAATGATAAATTAACCTTAGTTTACTGTAAGTTTTTACTGTGCACATTTTTAAATTTAAAAAAAATTTGACTTCTGTCACAATAGCTTAAAACACAAACACATTGTACAGCTTTACAAACATATTTTCTTTTTTAAATATTTTTATTCTAAAAGCTTTTTTCTATTTTATTTTTACTTTTGAAACTTTTTTTGGTTAAAAACTAAGACACAAACACACAATAGCCGAGGCCTACACAGGGTCAGGAATCATCAATGTCACTGTCTTCCACCTCTACGTCTTGTCCCACTGGGAGGTCCTCAGGGGCAGTGACACCCATGGAGCTGTCATCTCCAATGGTAACAATGCCGACTTCTGGAACAGCTCCTGAAGGACCTGGCTGAGGCTCTTCTTTTTCTTTTTATTTTCTATTTTGTGTTTTTTATTGTATTTTTTCCCATGACTATTTATTCTTTTCTACCTCTACCTACCCCACTCCCCCCCATCACCACACTTATGTCCAGGTCCATGAATCCTTTTTCTGTTTAGCTTGATGCCTCCACCCCACTGCACCTTGCCGTGTCCTGCCAGAGCTGTCAACCTGCTGTCCATCTATAAGTCTGTCCCCATTTTCCTTTTTAGTTCAATTTGTTCGTTAGAGTCTATATATGAGTGAAATCATAAAGATTTGCTTTCTCTGAATGTCTTATTTCACTTAGCATGATGTTCTCCAGGTCCATCCATGCTGTCGCAAAAGGTAAAATTTTCTTCTTTTTTTTTTACCATCAAGTAGCATTCCATTGTGTAAATGCCCCACAGTTGTTTCATTCACTCATCTGCTGATGGACACTTGCGCTGCTTCCAAATCTTACCCATTGTAAATAATGCTGCAGTGAAAACAGTGGTGCTTATATTCTTTTGACTTAATGTTTTGGGTTCCTTTAAGTATATTGTTAGAAGTGGGATTGCTGGGTCGAAAGGCAGATCCATTTTTAATTTTTTGAGGTATCTTCATATTGCTTTCTACAGTGGCTGCACTGGTCTGCATTCCCACCAACGGTGCAAAAGGGTTCCCCTTTCTCCACATCCTCGCCAGCACTTGCTTGTTGATTTATTGATGATGGCCATTCTGACAGGTGTGAGATGATATCACTTTGTGGTTTTAATTTGCATCACTTTTTTCAGAAATATGTCCACGGTGGTTTGCTTTCTTTGTTTCTTTCCTTTTTTCATCATATATTTGCTTGTAAGCAGATAATGCACAATGAACGTTCCTCTCTGTTAGTGAGAACCTTTTGGTTTAGTAGTCCTGGCTATCAGAGTGGCTGTCAGGCTATCCCAGTGTTTGTGTTCAAGTAACCCTGATTTTATTTACCGATACCACATTCACCTAACTTTTATTATTATACTTATTGCTATAGTTTTCTATTTTACTGTTAGTTGCTGTTGTTAATCTCTTACTGTGTCTAATTTGTTCAACTTTATCAAAGGTACTTATGTGTAGGAAAGAACATGGTATATGTAGGGTTCTATACCATCTGCGATTTCAGGCATCCACTGGCGATCTTGAAACATGTCCCCCACCGATAAGGAAGGTACTGTACATGGGAAATATTTAATTAGCAACTTGAAGAATTTTAAAGAGGGCTTTTAACTAGACCCAGTCTTGTTCTTTTGTATTAGAACCTACTTCCAAATATGAAAAAAATCCTACGGCACCTATTTTTTAAAAGGTGTCATTACCAAAAGAGGACTGAAGTGCAGCCCCTTTCTGTGAGGTAAAAACTAACTTTGAAACATTTTTTAAAACGTGCATGTTATATAGCTTTATAAGGTTTATGACATAATTTTAGATGTACTGAAAATGAAGTCTTTTAGCTATCTTAAAGGTTAAATGCTTCATCCAAAGAACTCTGGACTTGTTGCAGCTGAATCATCTTTATTCCTCAAAGGCTAAGAACATTTTCTTCTGCTGTTAAAAGAGGTTTTCAACCAAAGGCCACTGCTTTCATTTCTGGTTTTTCAAATGCTTTTGGATTAATTACTGAGTTTTGTGAAGTACCCAACTTTTGAGATACTATTCCCATTCTATGACTAATCTATTTGAAACCAACATTTTCAATTCAAGGAGCAATCACCAAGTATTTTTCTATGAGTTGCTGAGCTTAGGGGAAAAAAGTGAAAACCCCATGTCTCTGCCTTTGTAGTAAATAACTGGAGTGCATGAAATACACGCAATATACACTAAAATGCTAGCATGATGCCTCGGTCATCTAATGCTGCTGTAACAAAACATCGTCTACTGTGCAGCTTATCAACCACAGAAATGCACTTCTCATAGTTCTGAAGGTTGGTCCCAGGTCAGGGTGAAGGCATGGACAGATGCTAGTGAGGGCTGCCTTCTGGGTGGCAGGTGGCTGACTTCTTATTGCATCCTCACATGGCTGACAAAGAGGCAAGCCAGGTCTCTGGCCTCTTCCATAAGGGCACTAATTCCATTCACGAGGCCTCCACCCTCATAACCTAATTATCTCCCATAGGTTCCCCACTTCCAAATACCATTACATTTTGGAATTAGATTTTAATATATTGATGTTGTGCAGGATACAGTCATTCAGTCCATAGCATGTGAGAGTTGGATTCTTAAGAATAGTTCGTTCCTATCAGGGAACGATCTGGAAAGGCTTCAGGGAGGAGGGCGAACTTGCCCTGGACACTGAAGAATAACAGTGGTGATAAGTCTGGATGCTCAAGCAGTAAAATCAGGTATATAAAATGTAACTATTTTACTTTCCCCAAACTGAACTTCATTTTTGTCTCCAAGTCCCTGTTTCTGCCTGATACTAGAAAATTAAATCTAGACACTTTCCAGACAAACGCAACTGAATGTAGAAATCTCTTAAGAATTTCAGTTGCAGTTCAAACAAGCCTTGCTGGTCAAGGTGTGGTCAGCAGACCGGCAGTGCAGATCCTCTGATTGCTTCTTCGAAAGCGGACTCTTTGCCCCAACCCCAGATCTCCTGATTCACAATGAAGGTCCTATTCATATTCCTTGGATGAGAATCAGCAATTTGACAAGATTCCCGGGTGACCTGTACACACATTGAAATTTGAGAGATCTGGATACACAACCTCTGTCTCTCCCTGCCTTTCATGTGCATTGTCAAGGTCAGCTCCTGAATCTCCTCAGGTTGCCAACCAATGCACCTCTCAGATCGCTGAGCCCTCCACTGTGGTTCACCTCAGCTGAGATGAAAGCTCATTTCCATCTGATCTTCAGCGTCACCTTCTCTTCTTTACTGTGGTTTTTCCTTGTCCTGGCTGCAAGGAGTTTAAGGATCTCCTGTGTCTCTCTCTTCGCTGATCTCATATTTCTCTGGCTTTTTGAAAATCGGTCCATTTCCCCAGAAATTTTCTGACTTGTTTGATCTTTGTGGAAACCTCTCAGCCCAGGCACCTGACATTCAGTTAGTTGATTATCAGAGGCGTAGAGCTGGCCTTCTTGTAGTTGGGGGACAAACCGGGTAGGTTGTGTTTGACCGTACATTGTTGACTTCATAAGAGACAGTAAATACTGGGCGAAAGGCAAATCTAAAAGAACTGAGTGTGGAGTCACAAATTCTTCAACAGTTTCCTTGTCAATTCAGGCTCTACTGACCTAGAATATGTGAGAGTCCATACAAGGCCTGGGATGATGGTTATTTATATGCAAGGTGTCCTTACCCCTCCTACACAGTGTTCTTTCTAGCTTCAAGATTATCCGTCCATCCTCCTAATGAATTTATAGTTACCGAGTGGCCAGTACATATCAGACATTGAGCTAAGAATTAGGATAGAAAAGATGATAGTCCCTGCCTTTAAGAAGATTAGGAAGAGAAATATAACATTAGTTATGTATAAGGGAAATGATGGGAGCAGACTATAGGAGCATAGGTTACCCTATCGGAGGTGGGGAAGAGAATAGGCAAGCTTATAATTCTGATAAAACTGCAAAGAATGTTAGGCATATGTTAATAAACAAATTGCTTTCCTACAATGTTCAAATCTAGTTACATACATTGTCGTACATTTCATTATTGTCATATCGTTATGGTTAGATAAAAGTAATTCTTGTGTAAGTTCACAAGTCACTGCAAACTTGAGCATTAATTTCCTAACTCTACATATGTGAAAGATATAGAACTATTTTTAAAATGATCTAATTCAGAGTTTTTCTTATTTCAAACTGGTCTTCCTGATGGGTAAGATTTTATTGCTAATGCAATAAAATGACACAGAGAATTAAAAAAACACAGAGAAGACAATCAGATGCTAAGACATAGTGACTAGACTCTCTTACCTAAAAGAGTAAAGCTATCAGTGACATACTTTTGTTTTCTAGAATAAGAGTATGCATAAAAAATGATATCCTTAAACTAAGCAAAGTTTTACCATATGATCCAACAATCACACTACTAGGTATTTACCCATTTAAGTCACACAAAAACAGCTATGTTGTGTCCATACAATGGAATATTACTCAGCAACAATAAGAAATAAGCTACTACTGAGGCACAACAAGGTGTGCACAGTAGTAAGTGAAAGAAGCCAGTCTGAAAAGGCTACCTATTGTATGATTCCAACTGTATGACATTCTGGAAAAGGAAAAACTGTAGATATAGTAGTAAAGAGGTCGGTTGTTTCCAGGTGTTTGGGGAGAGGGTAAGAGGAGGTGGAGCACAGGGGGTTTTTAGAAAGAGAAACTACTCTTATGATACTGTGGTGGTAAATACAAAACACTATGCATTTGTCAAAGCCTCCAGAACCTACCACATGAAGGATGAATTGTAACGTATGCAAATTTAAAGGCCAATTTGGGCCTTGGCCTGTGTGGCTCAGTTGGTTGGGCGTCATCCAGTGGGCCAAAAGTTTGTAGGTTCAATTCCTGGTCAGGGCACCTGCCTAGGTTTCAGGTTCTATCCCAGGTTGGGGTGCATATAGGAGGCAAGTGATGGATATTTCTCTCTCGTATCTATGTTTCTCTCCTTCTCTACCTCCTTTTCCCTCTCTCTGGAATCAATAAACATGTCCTTGGGCAAGGATTAAAAAAATGGAAGTCCGGGGATACCAGGGGAAAATGCAGACCCTGACAGGAGACTCTAACTATGTTACGAATGTGTGGAACAACCTTACTGAAGGGAGTTGGGGTGTGAGGGCAGTTGTTGACCTAAATAACTTTGGAAATGAATGGCAATTGTAAAACAAAAGGTTAAAAAAAAGAAGAAAGAAAGAGCTCTGGCTGGTGTAGGTCAGTGGATTGAGCACAGGCTGTGAACCAAAGGGTCACCAGTTCGATTCCCAGTCAGGGCACATGCCTGGGTTGTGGGCCAGGTCCCCAGTGGGGGCCATGTGAGAGGCAACCACACATTGATGTTTCTCTCTCTCCTTCTCCCTCCCTTCCCCTCTCTCTAAAAAGAAATAAAATCTTAAAAAAATAAGACACTTATTAGTATTATAAAAATATAAAAATAAATGAAAAATAAAAATATTTTAAAAAAAGAAAGAAAAGAAAGTGCATATAATACTGTACTCTAGATGATAAAATTGTTTCCTTTGGGGAATTGGGAATTCTGATACTGCCATACATGAATACTAGACTTGAAAAGTAAACTAAACTGATGACAGATGTGAGAGCCAGACTTTTTTACTATTAAAGTGAGAATTTTAGAGGTTAGTAAGTGTAGGAGGCTAGATTCACATGGTAATAAATTAAAGTTGGAGACCTCAGTCAGAACTCACATAAAAAAACTTAGCTTAATGTGAATACAGATGATTACATATAGAAATATTCACATGTGTATGTATATACTCAGGTGTTTTAGTTTGCTGTGGCTTCATAACAAATTACCACAAACTGGGTTGCTTAACACCAGTGAAATCCTGGAGGCCAGAAGTCTAAAATCAATATGTCAGTTGGGTGGCACTCCGTCTGGGGCTCCACGAGAGAGTTCCTTCTTTGCTTCTTCTAGCTCTGGTGGCTTCAGGCGTTCCTTGGCTAGTGGTTGCATGTAGGATAAACGGAGGCAGGCTGGCTTCCTCACGCAGGTGTCTGGGTAACTAAGGGAAGCAGTTTCCCATGCCCTTGAGAATGGGCCTGATAAGTAAGTAGTGTTCTCACAGCCCTGAGACCGGGTCTGATAAACTTAGCCTTGTTCCCATGGCCTTAAGTGGGCCCACATGCATAGTATGAAGCCCTGTTGCATAAGATCTGTGGGCACCCTGCTGGCTTTGTCCGTGTTCTAGTATTTATGGGGTTGGAGACTCCCCGCTGAGTGCCACAACAGGTGCCACGCTGGGGGACGAGAGACATGCACTGTGCTACACTGGGGGGCAGGTGACATGCAGAGACATGCAGGGGGAACACAGCTTGCAGCTGACGCACCTGTGGATAGAGGCATGTCAAGCATCCCCGTGGCTCTGTGAGTATTCTTCCTTCTGCCCGAATACCACGGACCTGTCAGGTCTTGAACGCTCACAACACATTGCGTCACTCCAATCTCTGCCCTCACCGTCACATCACGTCCTTTTCTTTGTATGTCTTTCCTCTTTGTGTCTCTTTTATAAGAATACATTGTGTCTCTTTTATAAGGATACATGTTAATGAGTTTAGGGTCCACCTAAACTCATTACCTCCTCATTACAAGTAATCATTTCCCCAAATAATCTACATTCACAGGTTCCAGGGATTTGAGGTAGATGGGATTTGGAGGGGGGTGATTTTTAGTTTTTTTAAAGTCCTACATCCAGACAGTGCCTGGATTTAACCTACAGGGTATAGTTTGCTGTCCCCTGAGGTAGTGCAGGGTATTTACTCTATTCGAAAGTTGTTTCCTAGTACTGTAATAGTATTAGAGTACTAATACTATTAGTAGCATTAATATTGCTACTAATATTAATTAGTAACTAATTAATATTACTATATTAATTAGTAATAGCATCAGTATTATCTAGTAGCATTAGTATTATCATCTATTTCTTTTATGTTTGTAGCAGCCAGAAAGTGAATGTTTATAAGATATGCAACTTGGAGTTATAATTTCAATTGTATATTTGCTATGACCTCCTTTAAAAGCACCAAAATCATACCTTCCTATCTGCAGACCCCAAATTTCACGATGACAGACCTTTGCATCCTTAACTTTCAAAGGGTGACAATGAAAGAAAATCATTTTGCTTTTTCTTTACTTTCTTTCCTAATTATGAGGTTTTAGAAATAAGATGTGAGTGAAGAATTGTTCTGTGAGGTTTACTTATTTATAGACCCTTTGTGAAATGGTTTCAAGCAGCTTTGTTGCAGAGAAGGCTCTCCCGAGACCCTGGTCCCAAGCCTCGGAGAGGAAACAGCCGCTGCTGTGTGGAGAAATGGCCTCAGCCTCTCTGAGGGCATGTTGGCCTTGTTGTCCCCTAGGCTCTGTTCATGTGGAAACATTCCCTGTTGGAGGGAGCCGTTGTGCATGACCTCATTGCTATTGCCCTGCAGGGACCTGTTGCAGAATGACGGGTATGGTTTCAGAGGGCCTTCGGTATCATCCTAAAGTCAGAAGGCTGTTTTTCAGCAGTCAATCTGCAGACAAAGACACAGAAGCATTTTAATGTGTTTGCAAACTCTGGTTCAAAGCCTTACATTTGATGAAGCTTCCTGGAAAATATAAATTCTATGCAAAATATGGCTGTTTTCAATGAACAAAAATGCCGGGGGGGTTGTTGAAATAGCTTTTTAAAGGTCCATTTGATTTTTAGCTTCTAGAGGCAGGCACTGGGTCTTGTCTTTTGTCGTATCCCCACCCGCCCAGCAGCCAGTAACCACGCTCCAAAACATACGTACTGCATTGTGGAAGTGAATAACAAATTCATATTCATTTAATTTCGCTATTGGAGTAGAACCAAGTATGAATAGAGGGGCCTGAGCCAAATAACAGTTGGAAAGAAAGCTTAGCTAACCTATGGCACTTCCTGCATTTTTCAGAAGGTTCACTCTGATATCCCGGCATGCATACCACTGTGTGATGATGTGGATGCCAAAAGTAAAAACTGCCTAAGTCTTTGTAATTAATTGTCAGGGGAGGAGAACCACCACATCCCACTTGAGAACAGGTCCCTACATTTCCCTCTGCAAGGCCCTGACACAAAGCATTCGTGAGCCAATGCAGACTTCTCTAAACTATGAAGCTCTAAACAAACGTAAGACTTACCAAAATTTATCTGATTAGCAACAGGATGATTTATTCGATTTTAAATTACTTAACTGATTTAAAATGAACAATAGAATGGAAAGACAAAGCATTAAATTAAAAAATAGTGTGTTACCTATAGAATAGAGTTAGAAGTTAGAGTTCTTCAAATATCTTTTGTTAATGTATTTAATTTTGGAACCATGTACATTTTTAGCATAATTGGAATATAAAATTGAATATAAAATCAAAATGTAAACAAATGGACTTAAAAACGGTTCCAATTGATGGCATAACTTCACAGTTATGTCTTTAAAATACAGTAATTTGACTGCTTATATATAGAGATATATATACCCTCAAGACAAAAAGAACTATAAAAATAATCCTAAACTGTTCTCAGCAATCAGACTGTCGAAGGCTATGGTAGACAAGGAGTAGGCCACTCAGATCCCCGCTGAGGGAAGGGACAGCTTAGTGAAGAGCCTCAGGCTATCAGCTCCTTCAGGCCTGACCTCAATTTCAGAGCCACCTTGCCTGAGGCATGCCTCTCCTGGTGCAGCCCACATCTGGTGACCAAGTGGGAAAGGAATGGAAGGGTTTGGCCAGTTCTGCACAACATGCAGCATCAGTGATGGGAAAAATTCCTTCTGGTATTCCCTGCTGGGTTGGCCAAAGTTTTGAAGGACCTGAGCACATTGCATTACATTTATCTGGCTTCTGCCAAGTTCAGCTTCCTCCTCTTTCCTTTCTCATGTATCCTAAACTCCGTCTCATTGTGTACTTCCAGAGAACCCAGCCTGTGACAGAGAACCTGTGCCTGAGACCTTAATATATATACTTTGAGATAGAACAAGGGTGTAATCACATGTATGTTTAAAATCAGAATTTTTGGAGGGTGGGGAAGAAGTTTCAGTGGAAGATCAAGGCTTAAGTAAAAACCCTGTAAGTTAGGATTTCAGTTAAAGTGTTAATATCAACATGTGATATATTTTATCTTTAAAATACATATATTTGGCTGGTGTAGCTCAGTGGATTGAGCACGGGCCTGCAAACCAGAGGATTGAGGTTCGATTCCCAGTCAGGGCACATGCCTGGGTTGCAGGCCAGTTCCCTGCAGGCCAACTCCCAGCAGGGGATGCACAAAAGGCAACCATACATCGATGTTTCTCTCCCTCTCTTCTTCCTTTCCCCTCTGAAAAGATAAGTACATAAAATCTTTTAAAAAACCCATATATTTGTATGTCAGATTTTGCTGCTTTAGCAAACCACCCTAAAGTTGATGGTTTAAATGACAACCATTTGTATTTCTCAAGATTCTGTGGTTTAGCTGGGTAGTTCTTCAGGTTTGGGCCGGTTAGTTCAGGAATGGATTTTGCAGAAGAACATAACTCACATTTTTGGAGTTTCAGCTGGGACAGCCAGGATGATGGGAACCTGTCTCAACGTGGCTTTTTGTCCTCAAGGAAGCTAACCTGCACTTCTTCCCAGCAGTACAGCGAGCAAGCCCTTAAGGCACATGTGCTTTTTAAGTCTCTGCTTTTGCCATTTTTGCTGTTGTCCATTAGCCAAGGCAAGTTGCCTGATCAAGCCCAGATTCTATGGTTAGAGAAATAGATTTCATCTTTTGATGGGAATAGTGTCAAAGTCACATTGCAAAAACAATATTGCATACAGAAAAGAGTGCTAGGACTCCTTGGAAAAATAGCTGATTCCAGGTTTGGGACAGGAGAAGTAAAAGATGAGGTTGAAATATCTTATAATACCAGACAACAAGAAAGCTGTCAGAGATGGCTAGGGTTGTATCAGATGGACTCGGTACAGACTTGAATAGACTTCCACTGGCCTATGGAGACATTTGACCTTTTGTATAGATAATAATTGCAAGGTATTAAATATTTCAAATGTTTAAAATCCATATATTTATAATGACACTAAAGAAAAAATACTGTTGGTCATTTTTGGAGGATTTTTAGGGAATTAACTCATTATTTAAAATATATACATATATATTTATATATATAATATATATATATATATATTTATGTGAGAGTATGTACTGTATACCAACAAAAATGGATAGGGAATTTTGTGAGTGGAAATGGCAGACTCTGGGACTCCAGCTGCCCTAAGGGCCCAGGGGTTCAACCAGATGACCGTCAACTTGCCCACAGGCCATTCCTGTCAAATTAATGTCACTTAACACACTTGTTCAGGCATTTATCACCTTAGGGATTGTTTAGCCCAGCTCTTCAGTTTGCGTGTTTTCTAGTCCTTCACTCAGGGAAGAGAGAACCAAGGTACAGAGAGGTACCGCGACTTACCCAAGGGCACTTACTGAATCGCAGTTTCTCCCACAGACTCCGGGGAGAGATGGCCCCTCTTCCTGTCTACGATAAGCTTCTTTCACAGTGCTGTCAGTCCAGGGTCCCCAACTTCCTCATCCTTTGTTTACTTCTGGAAAGCCCATTATTCTATTTTTTCCTTCTATATCTTCCCACATTCTTGGTGATTTCTGTTTATCCTTTAAAGCCCTTTACGTGATTCCTCTTCATCCTTTGCCTCCTTTGTCTAACCTTCCTGAGACACCCCAGGCAACTAACTAGTCACTTCCTCTCCTTTTATTCACCCCCTCTTCTCTGACTGTTGCTTTATTTAGAGATGATTTACATACAATGAAATGCACTCATTTTTAGTGTGCAGCTCAATGTTTTATTCTTACAAATGTATATACCTGTGTATCCATTGCCACAATTAAGATGTAGAATATTTTTTTTATACTTTTTATACTTGTTATTCTATTACAGTTGTCCCAATTTCCCCCCTTTGCCCTCCCCTGTCCACCCCGAAGTTCCCTCACACTCCTTTCAGTTAGTTGTCCCCCCCAAAACTGCCCCCCCCCCCGACCTAGCCCTAAGCAATCACTGATCTGCTTTCTGTCACTAGGTTAGATTTTTGTTTTCCAGAATTTCATATTAGTGGAATCGAACAATTTGTACTCTCTTGTCTCCGGCTTATTTTGCTCAGGATAATATTTTTGAGATTTGTCTATGTTGTCATCTGTATCCGTAGTTTGCTCCTTTTGTGGCTGTGTAATATTCCAATGTGTGGATAAACCAAAATTTAACCATTCACCTGTTGATGGGCATTTTGGTGTTTCCAGTTTTCTGGCTACTCTGAATAAAGCTACTGTGCACCTCCACAGTGTTTTACATTGACTTGTACTGTAGAACTTTTCATGTTAATTACAAATATAGTTTATGTATAGTGCAGAGAGCACTTAAGCCAGAGGTGAGCACTATGAGTCTAAGAGAATGTATGTGTTTTTTTGGACCATAAGACACACCTAAGTTTTAGAGGAGGAAAATAAAAAAAGAAAATTTGAAGCAAAAAAAGGAAAATATTTAGTAACATAAATAACATAATATTTCACCAATGTAAATGTAAAAGAACTCGACAGCAGCATTAACCACTGTTATTCCTTCCAATTTTGGGGGTGGGGAGGGAGTGCATATTATGGTCTGAAAAATACAGCATATAAATTGCTCAGTACAGTTTCAGCACATGATAAGTACTTAATAAATAATAGCTTTTGTGGTGGCTCTTCTATTTTGCTATGTGGTCATGAGTGAGTTACTTACCCTGAGTTTCAGTTTATTCACATGTAAAATAAAAAATGTCCAGGATTTTGCCCATGATGCTGATGACACACTGTGGGGGTATCAAGCAATCAGGCAGCGTATTGGAGGGGGTTGCTCTCCCAGTGGCTGGTTAAATAATGGAGGGTATAACTTAAGACTTCTTGGGGTAGGTGTGCTTATGGAAGAATACAGAAGACACACTGGACTGTGCCTATGAAATAAGGATATCCTGTAGAGAGGCAGGGGAAGCCAGGGAGGGGTCCATATAGGGAGCAGCAGTAACATTTATGGAACGTTACATGCACAGATATAAGATGCGGACAGAGGTTTGTTTTTTGTTTGTGTGTGTTTGTTTTTTTAGTTTTAGGGAGCATATCCAAGATGGGCATAGGTGCTGAAAGCAAGTGAATTATGATGATCCTCTTAAAATAACTTTGCTTTAGAACCAAGAATATCCACCCAGCCTCAAGGTTACACAAGACTTCTCCTCCCTCCCCTCCACCCCCAGGTCTTTGCTAATTGAATTAAACCCTTCTTGGCAATAAGGAGTCTCCCAAAGAGTGACTGGAAGGATCGATTGTGCGCATATTATGATTTGGCTTTCCAGCTGCTCCGGGCTGCAAGCCCAGCTCACAATCCTTTTAGCTACTGTCTCCTTTCATCTTCCTGTAATGGTTAGTGACACCTGATCTCATTACGGGCTGCGCCTTTCCAGGCATAAACTGTTGGCTAATACCCAGGATTGCTGCTAATTCATAGAGGAAGGGGCTAGGTACTGGGCTGCTGGCTTCACAGTGTGCTACACTTTTCAGCTGCAGCTGCGGTGCCAAGGGAATTTAAAGCTCTTTGGTGAGAAAAGGAAAGGCTGTGGTTCGTTGTCTGGAACCGTGCATGTGCTAGAACCAAGACCAGCAACAGGAAAGAAGAAAAATCATAGAATTAAAGTCTGTTTTCCTCTCCTTCACCTGCTATTATGGTGGGTCTCTAGTTACTTTCGAAGCTCACCGTGCCTCGCTCTGCCCAGAGCCACCCCCCCCCCCCCCCGCCCCGTCCCCGCATTCTTCCGAGCTCCGAACCTTCCTCCTGCCCTTTTGTGATAATTTCTCCTTTGAGGCACATTTCCTTCTCATTGAACTTATACATGTCTAAAAATTGTGTTTCTCACTGCTAAGGTATCTCCCACACAGGTTAAATATTTCATAGCTCTCGGTTCCTCTGAGGAATTATAATTTACCTCAAATGAGTGATGCCTACTCTGAGAGCTTCAGGTAACTTGATGGATTGAACCTAATGTTGGATATTTTAATAGACAGGTATTTTGATAGCTGTTTTGGCACACAGTTATTTTAAGTTTTCTTTGCTTCACATCAGTCACGAATGCTAGCTAACATTGCTGAGGAAATGAATAGAAATACTTTACAATGTTTGGGGTTCTGCACAAGGTGGTAATCTTACATGATTGTGTGAAAAACTGAACCAAGGAGCTACTTTATCATCGAAAGTGGAACAGGTCGTCCAGCTCCTCAGTATCAAACTAGAACATCTTGATAATAAATAGTAAAAAAAGCACCACACCAATGATTTGTTCAGATCTAATTCTTCCAGGCCATCCAAACACTGCATTTATTAAAAATTGTTCATCTCATTTCCAGGAAGAAACAGTAGCATGATTCATACCAGCGGAAAGGACCTGTCAGGTGTGAAATCATCACTAAGCCAAAGAAATGACTATGATTTGTCAGAATCACTGCTGTGAATAAAGAGTGGGGATTTGCTTGTCCTCTGAACAAAACCGGGAAGGACTGACACGTGACAGGTAGTTTTGCCTTTTTTAGAAATCATCCAGAACGGAATTGTGAGAGATTCAGGAAACCCCTAAATTTTATAAAGGTGATCTAGATATGTCATCAAGATAGGGGCATCAGCAGAGAAAGCTACGGCCTAATCAATTATATTATAACCCAAATATGGGAGCGAATAAAGAAGCAGCAGCCCGTGTTCTGCACACAGCACATACATGTATACACAGCAATGGTCTGCTGGAGTCCGCAGTGCAGACTTAGAAGTGATTGTTAAATAATCAGCAATTTTGCAAGCCATTGTTAAGTTCTGTTGATAGCCTGAAACCAGTCGGCGGGGGGGGGGGGGGGGGGGGGGGTGNGGTTAGAAACAGGGGGGTGGGAGGAGGAGAAGGGGGGCGGTCTTTACACCATTGAAATTGGCAATTGCTATAGACTGGAGCTTCTTGTTTTGTCTTATCTTCAGATAGCAGGTTTACCAACCCACCTGTGTCTAGTGCTATTGAAGGCAGAGATTCTATCAGGAAAATGTAT
Source organism: Sturnira hondurensis (assembly GCF_014824575.4). NCBI lineage: Eukaryota > Metazoa > Chordata > Mammalia > Chiroptera > Phyllostomidae > Sturnira > Sturnira hondurensis. The sequence continues at coordinate 3,474,266 of NW_028095197.1, read as the reverse complement.
ATGCCCATTTCTTAGAGAGGGATGTGTTGTGGAACCAGTGAATTTCATCAGACATATCCCAGAATGTGGATTTAGTTAGTATTCCTTCAATGGCCCTTGTTTCAGATTAATGCTCAATAAACAACCTGTTGCTTATTTGTTTGGTACCAGTAGATGATTTGGTGTTAAATTCCTTGAAGTCCTGGTGATTCTAAGGAGCCTTCTTAAGGGACATCTGGGGAGAGAGGAGAAGCATCACACGACGCTGAGCAGGTCCTTCATCTGTCTGCAACCAGGCCTGCTCCGTTTTCTTTGTTTTACATATTGGTTGTCCACAAAAATACCAAACACAACAGTTGCTTGGAGAAGGCATACTGCTGCTAAAACAAATGAACAAACAAACAAAAACCCTTGAAAATAATAGACCAGAGCTCTTTGTTCACCAGAAAAGCACATCCATTACTGTCAACAAGTTATTTTTCTGGATGTAATTCAGCTACCTGTGAGTTTAGTTAACTTCGATTAGTTTCCCATCAACTGATAAAGTTGGGATGTACTGACTGAAAGTTTAAATCTCTGGACTAATTAGGTTGGAGACCCGACCCACTGGTGAGGAACTGCCCTTCTGAGATTTCGATCAGGGTTGTCAGCAGGGCCTCCTTTCTGATAGCTCTCCCTTACAGGAAGCAGGTGGGTAACTTTCTCTTTGCTACTGAAAACTGGAAAATGAGTCAACCAGGTGAGCTGGGCTCGAGTCATGCGAAGTTTTTGTCTTTTAAAATGGCTCCTCTTCTGATTATGATAGTGACTCTGATGTCCCTAATTAAAATTTAGAAAATGACACAAGCAAAGAGAAGAAAATGAAAATCAACTTACAATCTAAAGACAGTCACTCTTACTTATGGTGTGTAGTCTAGCTCTTTATACATACACATATATTCACCCACATACATGTACCTTTTTTTTAAAAAGAGGAGTATTAAAACTTGAGTTCACAAAGTAATGGCACTTGACTGGTTCTCACCATGATTTCCTCATATGTTACACATGGGTGCAAGTTGATCTGTATAAGAAAGGCCTATTCTTGCAGCCTCAACCTGAGTCCCAGCTTCTCACCTACCTCCCTGAACAACATGAGCTTCAGCACACGCTCCTGCTTCTCTACAAGCTACTGGATCTTGGGGTCCCCTGCAGTCACCCAACTACCAGGTCTGGCTGGCCAGCAGTGTGGCCAGCATCTATGCAGGTCCTGGGGCCTCAGGCTCTTGGATCTCGGTGTTCTACTCCACCAGTGTGTGGGGCAGCTGGGGATCTGGGAGCCTGGCTGCAGGGATGCCTGAGGGATCTGGTGGGCAAAGGGGGCATTTAGAGTGAGAAAGAGACTATGCAATGCCTGAATGACCACCTGGCCTCCTACCTGGAGAGAGTGAGAAGTTTGGAGGCTGATGATTGGAGACTGGAGATCAAAATCTGGGAACTGTTAGAGAAGAAGGGACCCCAGGTCAGAGACAGGGGACATTATTTCAAGACCATGGAGGACCTGAGGGCTCAGATCTTTGCAAATTCTGTGGACAATGCCTGCATCATTCTGTACCTTGACAATGCCTGTCTTGCTGCTGATGACTTCAGAGTCAAGTTTGAGATGGAGCTGGCCACATGCCAGTCAGTGGAGAATGACATCAATGTGGGCTCTGAAAGGTCAGTGATGACACCAATATCACTCGGCTGCAGCTGGAGACAGAGATCAAGGCTCTCAGGGAGGAGGTGCTCTTCACGAAGAAGAACCACGAGGAGGAAGTAAATGGTCTACAAAACCAGATTGCCAATTCTGGGCTGACTGTGGAGTTGGGTGCCTCCAAATCTCAGGACCTTGGCAAAATCATGGCAGACCTCTGGGCCCAGTATGACAAGTTGGCTCGGAAGAACCAAGAGGAGCTGGAAAAGTACTGGTCCCATCAGATTGAAGAGAGCACCACAGTGGTCACCTCGTAGACCACTGAGATAGGTGCTGCTGAGACGACACTCATGGTGCTGAGACATATGGTCCAGTCATGGAAGATCAACCTGGACTCAGTGAGGAATATGAAGGTCAGTTTGGAGAACAGCCTGAGGGAGGTGGAGATGCACTATGCCACACAGATGGAACAACTCAATGGGATCCTGCTGCACCTGGAGTCAGAGCTGGCCCAGACCCGGGCAGGGGGCAGTACCAGGCCTAGGAGGCGGTGCTGAACATCTATGAGGCGGTGCTGAACATCAAGGTCAAGCTGGAGGCTGACATTGCCACCTACCGCAGTCTACTGGACTTGAGTCTTGTTGATGCCTTGGACAAGAGCCAGTTCTTATAAACCGTCTAAAAGATGACAACTCGCGGGATTGTGGATGGCAGCAGAGTGATGTCTGAGGTCAAGGACACCAAATTCTGAGGCATTAAAGGCAGCAGAAGTGGGGCATCCCTTGGCAGGGCAGGAGGCTGATAAAAAAGTTCATTGAAAGATTTTTTTTAAAAAGCCTTTTCTTTATATAAAATTCTAAATGAAAGCTAATGGAAAAGTGTCATATTTAAAAAACCAAATAGTTATTTCAGTAGATACTAATAAAACACAATCTAAAAGCATAATATGATATTCAGTAAATACAAGTCTCTCTCCCACAGCTATCCAGTTCTTCCCAGAGGCAACCATTGTTGCTGGTGCCTTGTTTATTTGTCAGAGAGATTCTGAGCCTGTAGGAGCATATTTGTAAAGTGTAACAGGTAATTTAAAGGAAGGTTTCTGGTTTATATATGGAAGTACAGCTGAAACATTTTCAATCCACAAGAATCTTTTAAAATGTGTTTTGTTGTTGTTTTGTTTTTATGCTTCATTTTCCTTTATGGCCAGAGAAAGCATCTCGTGTACGGTCATTACTGTTACTATAATCATCAGCAAGCATGAATTAAGCCCCTATGGTATGCAGGTTTCTGTGAGAGTACTTTCAGTTAAGAGAATGAATTCTCCTGATTTGGGGGGTCACAGTTGGCAAGGTGGTAAATGCATAACAGTGATACCTTCTCCATTTCAGAAGTAAAAAATCCATTGATATTTTCAGTTTAGAAAGTTAGAAAGAAAAAAATCTCAGCACAATCACATCTGGAGGTGAGCAGGTCACATGTGTTTAGGAAATCAGAGTAGATACAGTAGTTCTCATTACTCATGTTTAGCCACCATGATGGTGGGATTAGTTTTCCATCACTAAGAGTAGTGATATTACCACCGCCTTAGTGGCTTAAAGCAACACATACTTATTATAGTATAGTTCTGTAGACAAGAAGTTCGAAAAAAACAAAAACAAAAAAATAAAATAGAAGTCTGATGATAGGTCTTATTGGGCTAAAATTACGAGTGTGATAGGGCTGCCTCCCTTTCTGAAGGTTGTAGAGGAGAATCCCTTTCCTTCCCTATTTCAGTGCCTAGAGCCTGCCCGCATTTCCTGGCTCATGACCTCCTGCCTCCTGCCTCCTTCAAAGGCAGCAATGTTGCATCTCATGGATCATTCTTCTGGAGTTAGGTCTTCCTCTGACCACAGCCAGGAAAGGCTCTCTGTTTTTAAGGTTGCATGTGACTAGATTGGTCCCAGACACTTCAGAATGACCCAGAGTAGTCTTCCTATTTCTAGATGCTTCATTTAACCAAGTCTTCAAAGTCTCTCGGCCAAGTGTGTGGTAGTATATTTACAGGTTCTGGGGATTGCAATGTGGACATCTTTGGGGCGGCACCTCTCTGCCTATCACAGGGGTCAAGAAAAATGAATTCCCAAAGGAATGAAGCAATCTTTCTAAAGTGGGCACTTGCAGGATTACAGCCCCAGTCAGGGGGGAGGCTGAAGGACAACAGTGAAGAAAAACCCTTCCATAGGGCAGAACTTTGAACAATAGGTTTTTGGCTGTCCATGTCTAGGATGAGGGATGGCCAGAAGTGTGGATCTACACTGCTTCATGGGCAGTTACTGATTACTGGGCTGGTGGGTTAGGAACTTGAAAGAAACAGGACTACAAGGTTGGTGACAGAGAAGTTTGGGGAAGAGGTATATGGATGCACCTCTCTGGATGGACACGAACTGTGCGGGTATTTGTGCTTTACATGAAAGCCCATCGGAAGGCATGAACTGGGCTCATGTGGATTTACCACATGAGGCACCACACCGTGCATGGGCTCAGTCATGTGGATTTACTTGTACTAAGGCTGACTTGGCTAACGCTATTGCGGAGTGCTTAATCTGCCAACAGCAAAGGCCAAGATTAAATCCCCTTGGGCAGTTTCTCCAACCCGTAGCTTCTGTAGTGCACAGTGTCCACTGGTGCCCAGCGACGGGTAGCTGGCAACCTTAAGGCAGTTTCATAGTGGAGTGTCTCTGATGAGATACCTCCCCATGAATAGTTTTCCCCAGCACCCTAGATGATGGGTTTCCAGTAAGTTCCAGAGGGCAGATTTCTAGCAAGTTCTGCCAGCACAGCACCCAAGAGACTTCTCTGTCATCCAGTGAGTCACTGCTGTGCTTTCTCCAAAATCTGCATCTTGAACCTGGGGACTAATAACAGATAAAAAATAAACACACCCTTTCACTAATTTGACTGATTATTGTCTTGAAATTTCCGTCTCATCGTGATGGGAAGAATCAAAGTCTGGTCTAGTCCTCAGAGGAGGAAGGTATTCCTAAATTTCATGTCTCCTAACAGGGACGTAATGTTTCTTCAACAATTCATGAGAATTTATCTGCTCTGTTTAAACCTGAAGCTGAATGCACTGAGATAATTCGGCATGACTTTTCTTTGTAACTAAAATCTATAAATTCTTCACACTTGCATAAACTTGTTTTTATAAGGTTTGGTGTACAAGGTTGACTGTGACAGAGAGCTTACTGTGTGAATGAGGCTTTCCAAGCTCCCCTTTAGTTCCTGGATAATGCATTCTATTGGTGCGCACGTTCTGAGGCTGCTCTAAAGCCTGAAATAGAATAATCAGCCTCTGTAGGTGTTGTGATTCACAACCTGCTTCTACACATACTATAGCTTTTAATAATCTACTCTACAAAACCTTCAAGGTTGGTTATGATAATTTAAATACTATAAGTTTTTCCTGTTAAAATGTTATGTTTTTGTTGTAGAAAACTTAACAGACATCGAGGAATAAAAATGATAAATTTTTAATGACTATCAAGTGATAATCGTTATTCAAACTTAATGTATATTCTTCCAGTATAGTTTTTAAACATATAAAGACATTTTTTTTGTAAAAATGGAATCATATCGCATATAACCTGCTATTTTACCTGACACTGTGTCATGACTATGTTTTTATGTCATGATTTTAATACTTTTGGACTAGGACTTCCTTTAGTTTAATGAAAGCTGCATTTCCTAAGCCCCAGAAGAAGGCCCTGCAATTAGGCAACTGAAATTCGTTACTGAATGAAGAGGAGGATCTAGGATTTGTGCGATCTGAAGCCTGTGTGTGCAAGTTTAGAAACTCTCTTCCATTTGTTTTATGTTCAACTTTATTTTGTGTTTGGTTAGGTTGCATGTTTTCTTTTAAAACATTTAAACAATGCAAAATATAGAAAGTGGCAACACCTACCCCAACCTGCCACCAAGTAATTCTAGTCAACAGAATGGTATTTTCCTTCCTAGAACTCTGCTCATGAAACTGTACATGCGTAATAGGTCCTGTAATACTGATTAAAAAATTCAAATGGTATCATACAATCCATACAAACTAGTTTTTCTAATTTAATGATACTATATTAAACATTGAATAGTATTTCTTTTTTTTAAATATTTTATTTATTTATCTTTAGAGAGGAAGGGAAGGAGAGAAGGAGAGAAATATCAATGTATGGTTGCCTCTCGTGAGTCCCCTGCTGGGAACTGGCCTGCAACCCAGGCATGTACCCTGACTGGGAATCGAACTGCAATTGTGTGGTTTGCAGGCCCGTGCTCAATCCACTGAGCTACACCAGCCAGGGCTGAATAGTATTTCTTAAATGTGAGAAAGTGAATTCAGTTTTGACTCTCCATTTCTATTTTCAATCTAATTTAATGGTTAGCTTGTATGAAAAAATTACTTCTTTATGTTTTCAAATCAGTTAATTGTTAATTGGGTGGTCTTTTTGAAATGCTGAACAGTTTTATTAAATAAGAAGAAAAATACTTCTAGTGTTTGTGATTTTTGTTGAAATGTTTGTTACTTTGTTTTAAATAGATTATTAAGAAGTAAAACAAAACACTTATTCAGACTGCAGGATTGAGAAACTGACTTGAAAATAATGGGAAATTGTCTTTTTCACATAGTGGGTAGGTGTTCTAAAAGAAAAAAATATCATGTGTGAATATATAAAATTATTTATATGGATATTTATTTAGAATGCAAAAGCACAATATCTTCCTGGGTATTTGGAGAGCTAGGTCCCTTTCAAATGAGATCTAGTCAGGAAATTTACCAGAAATAATCGCATAGAAACCCATCCTGATTGCAACCTGGCTTCTCCTTATCATCTGGAAAATTCTTTAAGTCTCAGCAATTTAGTACTCACAGGGACCTGCATAAATAAAAGGCTAAGAAAACCCTCTTAGCTCCTCACTTCATTAGCTTCAAGGTAAATTCACATCTGTTCATAAATTAAACCCACCAGACCCCTGGTTAAGAACTCCTGATTTACCGCATCATTTGTAATGGCTTCCTAGTGATCTGTATTATGGATGTGCAATAATGTGTTTAACCAGGGGCCTTCTGTTGAACATTAAAGATAGTTTATAATACCACTCGGAATAATCATCTTTACAGCTAAATCTCTGCATCTTCCTTGGTTATTTCTTTAGAATAAATTTCTGTAAGTGGATCAAAGGGTATCTACATTTGAATGTTTAGATTTGGCAGGGTTATTTAAGTTCCATTTCACAAATAAAGAAAGTGAGGGTGTAGTGGCTTACAGATATGGGTCTTTAAACTCAACTTTTTAGTCCCTGAATCGTGTATCATTCACAGTTTACCACATGACTACAGGAAACCATTGGTCAGTGAAAAATCTTTTGTCTCCAGAACTTCTCCAGTGCGTGAAATGCTAGGGTTGCTTCCCTCCGTTTCCCAGCCACACCACATTCATATAGGTTCAGCTCATGTTGTTCTTACAGCATTGCTGCTCCATGGTCTATTTGTCATAACATTTCAGTTTGACCCAGGACAGCTGTTAGGTATTTTGTTGGGCGCAATCATGAGTATTATGTGTAGCAGGAGGTGCTCAATAAATTGGTGATTGTTGAATGACATTGAATAGTTACAACAATCCTACAACTCCAGCGGACTACCTATGTTTCAGAAAGTTCATGGCCAGGCTCCTAACATTTATGGCTCCAGATGGAAATGACTCTAGACTTTTGAGAAGTCTATGACTATTCTAAATCTGATGGCTATAGAGCTGTCTTCTAAAGTTTGTTGGATTTTGTATGTGTGGAGAACAGGACCAGTAAAACAGCATGGAAACAGTATTGATAAGACAGGATAAAGTATATAAGACAAAATGACATCACTCATGTCAAGCAAGTGGGCTTCCAGTCAGTCATGACACTTTGGTTCCAGAAGGAAACTACCTAAGTCACACCAGATGCATCTGGCAAAAATGCATGCTTGAGTTTTCTGCACATGTGACAAGAACAGCCATATCTGCAGAACAGGACCACCCATAGATAGGCTTTTTGAGAAAGTGCCCAGTTGTCATCAGGGGTGCCAAGACACTTATCAAGAGACCCAGAGGGGTGGAGTGCACCAGTCTCAAGTGCATAACTGACGCAGGCTTCAGACCACTCCTGAGACAGCTGAATTCCGCACACCAGAGTGCTGCTCCACCTCACACTGACTTCCCTTGGCATCTGCCACTGGAGGCTCTGCTCCGCTGGATCCAGGCTGTACCCTCTTCAACCTGTGAAACCAGCGCTTCCTTGCAAAAGGCTTATGGCTCCCTCGCCCACCGTGCTGTCTTCTGGACCTGTTGGCTGAGACTCTGGGACTCAGGTTTGGTTTCCCCCATTGATTTCTATGTGTGTGTGTTTCTTTTAGATTGTTACAGTGTGAGTAGGATATTAATGTATGTTGATGTTCTGCTTTGAGTGAACCCACATACAATAAAAGCTGAGTGAATAGCATAGTTACCTTGTATGACTCTTATGTATTCCTTTGTGCTGGGTTGCTCAGTAGGCAGCTAGCCAAGCAGTTGCCTGGCTGACTGATCGGAAAGACTGTATCACTAAACATACTGGTGCAACAGTATGTTACTTGATTAAAGGTATGCAAGTAAGAAAATCAGCAAAAAAGAAAAAGATAGCTGGCTGGGTTCCAATGGTAACCTTTCTTTTCCCTGACTAGTCCAAAATTAAAATAATTAAGTGTTCACTGGTTATCTACAAGGCACTGGCTAGAATATAATGAGGAATCCTAGTTAAATGAATATCATTGTAAGGTTAGACTCTTATCTACATCACTTATTTATCTTTAGTTCTATATATCATAGTAAAGTGTTTTGAGGAGGCTGTTTAAAGTAGCAGGAAAGAGTGACAAACAGGATTGGCTCTGCTTTTACCTAGTTGAGTGTGTTAATTTACTGGGTCTGTGTTCTGGCTATCAAACCACACTAAGTATGCTTTGCTAAAATGGAATTCAAAATCTACAAATACAGGCATTCACATTTATATCTTTCTATATTGCTGGTTGACATGTTTAGGAAGATGTTGTTTGAATCAAGTTTCATATGTATTACATATACTTCATTTTTGTAAAATGTTAAATATTCTTCTATAATTTCGTGTTCTCAGATAATGCTTTTCAGACTGGGTTGTCTGGGGTGGTATGTTTTAAAATTATTTAAAATACCATAACCTACTTTTTGGGTGCTTATAGTAGGAGAAACTATGGTATTGAAAAGGTGATAGTCTCTTGTTTATCCTAGTAAAGAAAGACATCTGTCTGGTAAGGGTGAACTGCAAGAAACTTGGTTTACTTTGGGAACTTCCTTCACACCTGCTCAATCTCGTTTAAACATGATGATAAGAAAGCAAAGTAAGAACTTCACAGCTCTCAATATATTCCCCTATCTCAGCGATTTTCAACCTTTTTCGGCTCATGGCACACATCAACTAATTACTAAAATTCTGCAGCACACCAAAAAGTGTTATATTTTTTGCTGATCTGACAACAAAAAAAGATATAATTTTGATTCAATCACACCAGACGGCCATTCTTGTGTTGGCTGTTGACATTTTATTTGAAAACCTAAGGGCCTGACTAGATAGTCAGGTTTTGCATGTTTTAAAAAATTCTTGCACACAACAGTGTGCCTCCTACGGGGGGGGGGGGCATTTACATTTAGCCACCACAGACAAGCAGTTACATTTTTTGCCAGCTACTATAAACAACAGCAAACATGACCTATGCTCTTGAAAAAAAGTATTTATTAAAAATATATTACAGCCCACACAGAAGGGGGTGTATCAGTATTTAACTTGTCTGAGACATAACTCTTTAATAAAACATTCCGTCCAATTTAGCACTGTCATTTTCGTGACTGTATGCAGGCACAATACAAAATAGCAAAAAATAAGTCAGCATGCTATTTCGTTCCCTGCTGCACTAGGCATGTAGGTTTGGCGTCAAGGTGCAATTTCGTTCTGCCCTGTAAACCCAGCTAGGAAACTGCTAGTCTGCTAACGTATTATGGATTTTCCTTGAGGTTCAGGAAATAGCTAAACAGTACCGCGGCCCCCTGGGACTGATGTGACCTGTTACCACGTGGGGAGAGGTAAGAACCGCTCTTCTGCGGTGGCTAAATGATAGTAGGGGTGGGGGCTGGCTTAGTCCCAGGAAAAGACGGGATCTCTTAACTGGGAGCATACAGGAAGGGGAAAGATGGTTCAGGAAGGTGGTATCCACCTGGCAACCCGTTTTGTTCGGTTGGGCGGCAGCTGTAGAGGACGAGGGCCCAGGGCGCGCGCAAAGCCCCTTCCACCACTCTGGCGGAACCACCCCAGCCTTACCCTTTCAACGCAGGCACGTACTCTCCCTTCCTGGCCATGCGCGCTCCCCACCCCCACCCACGCGCGTGACCCGCCCTCTCCTCCCTGCGAGTTTGCCACGCCCTGAGCACACGCGCGCTCTGTCCTCCTCCCTCCCCCCGCTTCCCCGCGCGTGAGCTAGCTGGCCAAAGCGTGCGGTGGGCGGGGCGCCGCGCTGACGTTGCCCGGGATGCGGGAAGGTTCCTCCGCTGCCGCCGCCTCTACCTCGCCTGCCACCCGGGTTTGTATGAAAACACCCGGTGGCTGGCGGCGAGGAGTCCGCCGCGCGTCCACAGAGCTGCCGCCTGCACCACCGAGCCAGGTGGTGTGGTTCGGCCCACTCCCTGCTAGCTCCCCCTCCAAAGCTGGTGAGTGCCCCGCCACCGTCCGCGTCTGGCCGGCCAACCCTCTGTCGCGGCTTTCCCGCCGCAGCCGTCCTTCTGCTCTCCCCGGCCGAGGTGTCTTGGGGGCGGTAGAAGCTAGGGGAAAGCGATCCGGGCCTGCCGCGGTCTGTGCCCTGGTCTGTGCCCTGGAACCCCTTCGACCCTCACCTGACAGGTTGTGTAACGCGTGTCTTTGGGGACATGGACCAGATATTGCGGGGAAATCCCTGATGGGCTAGGATTTTGGCTGTTCCTGGAAAACGCTCCATCCCGCTTCCACCCACCAACACCCGGCCACCCTCCTACCCCCACTCCCAAGGAGAGTTCTCATCGAGGTCTCTAAGCAAATGCGGCCCTCGGCCCTCGTGCCCTGCCCCTTCTCTAGGGCCCCAAGTGCCAGTCGCCGCTGTGCAGCACAGAGCAGAGCTGGGAGGGTCGGTGGGTCTTGGGCTGGTGCTCGCCCTGCTTCTCTACCCACTCCAGTACACGGCCCAGCACCCACCCCCTGGGAGAGCCAAGCGTCAGGGTGGGGTGGGTGTGGTGTGACCCCGGCGATAACTAGTTTTGTTTCCTCTCAATGGGTATTTGGCCCAAAGCGTGTTCTCTGTTTACAACTTGTCGCCTTGTGGGTTTGATTTGAATCTGAATCAGATAGTCCTTGATGACTCTGCAGAGTTTCTCAAAAGCAGGTTCTTATTTGCGAGAGTTCAGTTCAAGGACTCCTGCAGCCTCTTCGCAAAGGCTTGCATGTCCCCCCTCCCAGGTGTCGTTTAAGCCTGTAAGTGCCAGCGTACTTTGGAATCCGTTGGCTTACTTTCCTGGGCAGTACCCATTGTAGAATGGAGTTTTAATACATCTAGTATATGCGATATGAATGTTGGTAACTGCGAGCCCATTTCTTGTTTTCAGATAGCTGGCTTATGTGCCTGGAGGTCTAGGACTGCTGATGACCTCATACCTTTCAGCACTTCTTGATTACTCCTTTTCACGTATCTTTCCTGTGCACGTTGTAATCTTTGTGTAAATCGAGTCATCTCTTTCTTTAATCTCTGCATTCCTCTTCTGAATTATCTTTTTTTTCCCCTGAGAAAACTAGAAAGTTATTTTTGTAATGTATTGTGGAATGTTTTCAGTTCAGTAGACCAAAAAAAGTAATGGTTTATTTAAAGCACTTTAAATAAAACATGAGCCAAAAGTTAAAACCAAACTAAACTCTGGCATCTCTATGAGGATGTCTTGTGTAATTACTGTGAGTCTTATCCACTCTTTGTCATCCTTAAGCAGTGTTATAATATGACCTGTTCAGTTTTCCATTCTACTTGTCTTAAGTGCTACAATGAAGTTGTAAGTTCATTTTTAATGACCTTAGAACTCTGCCTTGAATTGCTTGGGCACATATTTAGAACTGCAGTCTCATTCTGAACTCTGAAATGAAGGGGGTAGAATGAGAGTTACACTTGTAATTAGCCAACACTGCAAAATATTTTGAGGAAGAAATTTTTATTGAATTGAAGCATTATTCTCTTTAGGGCACTCTAGCTAGAATCCTGTATAATGGTTTCATCTATTACAATAGCAGAGGGAAAAGAGGTTCAGGACTTGTGAAATTATCTAATTTGTGTTATATTTTACATTTTGGTGTTTTAAAAAATCTCCAGAGTATTCGCCATCCAAAATTTGCTCTTCTTGGTTGAAGACCCGCAGTACTTGGAAGTTGAACATCAGTTGTGATAAATGAACTTGTCAGAGGATTGTCTGCAAAGTGGGGGCTTCTGGGAGACAATGGGTGGAGTGGGCATGACTTTTAAACTTTACTTATTATTGTTGGTTACAGTACCTCCATCCTGTAGTGCAGTGACTAAGGGGGGTTGGGCCTCATAACCAAACTGGCTGGGTTTGAATCATGGGCTTGCTTTAGATGCAAGTTATTTATTCTCTTTTTGTTTCAGTTTCCTCAGCTGCAAAGGTGGGATAATAGCAGTTACACCCTTAAGATGATATTGAACATCATATGAGCTAATACACAGAAAGTGCTTAGCCTAGCACATAGTAAGTGCTCAGTAAATATTATTACTATTACTGCTTGTCTCCAGGCTTTGAAGGGATCTAGGAAGCTGAAGAAGGATTTGAACTGATGGAGCATTATTAGTGCAGATTAATTCCACTATGACCCATTCATTTTTTGGGGGGGAGGTGCTAAATACAGGCTGAATCTCACAGTCCTGCCTCGGAAGCGTGCAATTTAGTTTTAAATAGAACAGCTGGACCATGAGTGGGGTGTCCTGAGATGCTGCCTGAGAGCTGCTGAAGTCTCCCTGTTTGTCCATTCTGACAGAACCTTGGATTGTCTCCCTGTGGCGGCAGCGGCTGCTATTTTAATCACCTGTTTTTGAGTATGTGATTGCATTTCTTTGACTGTCATGTGCTGCTATGAAAAATTATCAAACTATTGATGGGTATGTATGTTTTTATCTGACCAATATATATATTACATATTTCCAGCGTATATAAACCACTTTCCTCTAAGCATTGTTTTTGTTTTATTTTCTTTGTTATTAATATTACACAGAGTGAGGTTAGTTTTGATTTGATATCGTGTTCCTTTTCAGCTTTCATGTAATTTTCTTAGGAAAGTTTTTTTGAAATTAATGATTTTATGTACTTTTTGGTTTGTAGGGATCTTATAGTAATATTATGTTCTCTAAATTAGATGTTTTAAAACTTTTAGTCTTAGGACTGTTTACACTCTTAAAAAATTATTGAACACCTTAAAAAGAGTTTTTGAATCTTCCCTATTTTCTTGCTGTGCTAAAGATTTGTCAATTTTGTTAATGTTTTCAGAAAACCAGCTTTTGGCTTCATTGTTTTTTTCTCTTTCTTTTCTAATATCTATTTCATTTACCTCTGCCATACTTTTAAAAATTATTTTCTCCCTCTACTAGCTTTGGGCTTAGTTCTCCTTTTTCTAGTTCTTTAAGTTGTAAAGTTAGATTGCTTATTTGAGAACTTTCTTCTTTTTCAGTGTGTTGATAGCTATAAATGTCCTGATGGGCTCTACTTTCTCTGTGTCCTACACATTTTGGTATGTTGTGTTTTTATTTTCATTTGTCTGTTAAGTATTTCTAATTTTCCTTGTGATTTCTATTTTTTCCCATTGGTGAAGAGTGTGCCATTTAATTTCCATAAATTTGTGAATTTTCCAGTTTTCCTTCTCTTACTGATTTCTAACTTTATCCTGTCGTAGTTGGAGAAGGTACATTGTATATCTATTAAAAAAATCTATTGAGACTTAATCTGTGGCTTGACATACAGTGTATACTAGAGAATGTCCTATGTGCACTCTACTGTTGGGTAGAGTGTGTGTATGTCTATTTGTTTTTTTGCGTTAAACCAATAAACCAAAACAGAAAGCCTCTTTCATCTTTCTGTTTTTTCCATTCATTATGAAGAATGGGGTATTGAAGCCTTCAACTGTTATTGTAGAGTTGGCTATTTCTCCTTTTTATTGTCAGTTTTTGCTTCATGTATTTTGATTGTCTGTTATTAGGTATGAGATGTTGATACTTGTTCCATCTTCTTCGTCTCTTGAACTTTTCATTAACATGTAGTGTCCTTTGTCTCTTACACCATTTTTAAAAAAAATTAAAATCTGTTTTGTCTGATATTAGTGTAGATACTCCTGTTGTCTTTTGATTACTATTTGCATGGAATAGCTTTTTTTCTTTAATCTTCACCAGAGGATATGTTTTTTATTGATTTCAGAAGGTGGAGGGGGTGCAGGAGAGAGAGAGAGAGACAGACAGACAGAGAGACAGACTATAATGTGACAGAAACATCAATCAGTTGCCTCCTGTATGTGCCCAACTGGGGTTTGAACCTGCACTTTAGGTATGTGCCCTGACTAGGAACCAAACCTGCAACCTTTTGGTGTATGGGACGACACTCCAGCTGGCTGAGTCACCCAGCCAGGGCTGCATGGAATATCGTTTTCCATCCTTTCACTTTCAAGCTATTTGTTTCTAAAGGGAGTCTTGAGAGCCTGTAGTTGGAACATACTTTTTTAAAAATCCATACATTCTGCTAATCTCTGCTTTTAGATTAGAGCATTTATTTACATTTAAAGTAATTACTGATAAAGAGGCACTAATGTCATTTTGCTCTTTGTTTTTTATATGCCTTCCTGCTTTCTGAGTTCCTCCTAGTTTGTATATTTTGTTTCTTCTCGGGAATATTAGTGGAAGCTGACTTTGGCTGCAATGCTTTCCTTAAAACAAAAACTTTAATCATTTTAATTGGTCAGAGTTAGATTAGAAGCAAAGGAAATGTTTCAAGGTAAGAATGCTAATGTCATCTATCACCTACATAGATTTAGGAATTTGGGCAGTTAAGTCTAAAAATAGTCATTTGGAGTCTGAGTTGGGGGAAGAGTTATTGTTAAATAAACTAGTTAGTTTCAAGTGTAGTAGGATTCTGCTCCCCAACAATGAGACCTTATAAGTTTTAGTGTAATTAAAGCATGACAGAGCAGAACAAATTAGACCTTTTGTAAGTGCTGGAAGGTCTTTTGTGGAGTGATGTGCAAACCATCCACACTTTGTTCTCTGTGTTGTTTCTTACTGAGAACTGAGGATTGCATTTTCCATCACATCGACATCGCGGCTGTGGGGGAATAGTAGTAGCTCCCTTATGTTCTTGAAAAGTGATTTATTCCTTTCAGATGGTGAAACAATTAGAGAAAGCCAACAAAAGATGGTGTGTATTCAGTGTAGCTGTTCCCCCATCTCCTGTGGCTGAACCACGGGTACTCTTTTTTTTTTTTCAATCTCCATCCAAGGATGTGCTTAGAGAGGAAGGAGGGTGAGTGAGAGGGAAAGAAACATCGATGTGAGGGAGAAAACATCGACTGGTTGCCTGGCCATGACCAGGGACTGAACTGCAACCGAGGCTTGTGCCCTGGCCAGGCATTGAACCCACGACCTTTCTGTTTAGAGAATGACACCACACTGGCCAGGGCCAGATATTCTTTAACAATGGACTTTTTCTGTTTGCCTGGACCCACTCTAGCAGGAACAATATCTAGTATTTAATAGCAAAAGTTATCTTTGTTGATTAGAACAATTTTTTTAAAGATTTTATTTATTCATCTTTAGAGGGGAAAGGAAGGAGAGAAGGAGAGAAATATCAATGTATGGTTGCTTCTCATGAGTCCCCTCCTGGAAACTGGCCTGCAACCCAGGCATGTGCCCTGACTGGGAATTAAACCGTGATTGCCTGGTTCGCAGGCCCGTACTCAATCCACTGAGCTACATCAGCCAGGGCTAGAACAATGTTGTTTTATTTATTGATTTTTAGAGAGAGAGAAGGGAGAGAGAAGAGAGAGGGGGAGAGAGAAAGAGAAAGAAACATTTATTTGTTGTTTCACTTATTTATGCATTCATTGGTTGATTCTTGTATGTGCTCTGACTGGGGATCGAACCCACAACCTTGGCATAAGAGTGTTGGGACAACACTCTGGTTACAGAACCAGCTAGTGGGTTCCTGACAGCTTGCTGCCAACAGGCAAAACTCTGGAGACAGAATTCAGTGGAAAGAAAAAGGAATCTTTTCTTTGAGGAATGTACAATTTGAAATAAAGGCAAGTTTCTGTCCCCAAACCTGTTCTCTTGTAAACCCAAGAAAATAACCCCACCACCAATTGCCAGGCCAGACTGGTCTTAGACTGCACCTGGAATTCCCGTTCTCTTTAAAATTACAGTCATTAGGAAAATGCAGGTGGCTGAAGCCTGCTTTGGTCATGGTCTGCTCCAGGCGCCCCTTGGATTCTGTGTAAGCTGCGCCTTCTTGAGAACAGTTATCTGCACTAAAGTCCAGTTTCAAAACTGAGCATTGTGATTTTCCTTAAAACCGATTCCCCTTCCTAAGATTACCCACATTATCATCCAAATTCTAGAGCCATCAATTAGGGAGAAAATACAGAGCAAAAAAGGAAATCGTCCTTCCAATATTGACCGAAATTTTATTTTAATGCCTTATATCTTTTGTTACTTTACAGCTTCATGTGAAGTTTTAACCCTTGGAAACCTCAGTTTCTTTTAAAAAAAACGATCTTTTCAAAACAGAAACAAAACAGAAATCCGAAGCAAAGACAGTTCCAGAAAAAGGGGTGGAGGGAATGGAACTAGCCTTAGAATCTTGTCTCACAGCAGCTGGTCCCAAGCACAGCCTCTTCTAGGTCCAAAGGGCCCAAAGCCTCTAATGGCAGAGACCTTCTCTCACACCAACCAGTGCTGCAGACGACCCTGGCAAAGCCAAATGGCACACATCCCAATGGCAGAGACCTTCTCTCACACCAGGCAGTACTGTGGATGGCCCTGATGGGGTCCAGATGGCCTGAAGCCCAAATGGCAGAGACAGAGGATTCCTGATGTAAACAGAAGAGCTGAGTTCCCTGTAGTCCCCGTAAGATCAGAAGGCAAGCAAAGAATAACTTTAACCAAGAACTGAGGTCTCCCTCATTTCAAGTTAAAACTCTCACAACTATTTATACTCATCCGGAAATAACTGTAACTTCTTTTCAATCTTTGTTCTTTTTAACAATGGGAAGAACCGTACCCTAACTCAGTATCAAGCAGCTAAAAGTCCCTAGATTTGCAAACACATAAATAAAGTAAAGGAACATTGTCACTTTGCACTGGGGCCTACTGTTTTCTTCCAAAAGGGAGATTTCAAATCTCCTTCCAGAGTGCTGGTCCAGCTGTCCTTTTCAGCGTCAACCACAGCAGCAGGGTTCAATCTCCCTTAGGTGGTACCCATTTTGTCCATGTGTGGTGGGTCTGAGGGCTTAATTCCTGTGAGCTTTAGAGAAGAGGGTGCTGTTAGTAGGACGTCATAGGGACCAGTCCATTGCTTGGAGAGCTGCTGTTCAGGACCTTGAGCTTTCCAGGTCTTTAGAAGGACGAGGCCCGCTGGGTGGAACGGGTGCAAGGGCTCATCAGGTGGGTGGGTGAACCTGCAATGAGCAAACTTGTATAGGGTGCTTAGTGTTTGCCCTGAATGTTACACGTGTTGCTCAGTTTTTGTCTTGTGCTCCAAATCTAGGGAGGGAGAAGCATTCTCGAAACTGAGATTTGGAAACTATTTCAAAAGGGCTTAAACTTAAACCCACCTCTAGGTGCCACCCTAATTCGGACCAAGGCAATGGGGAGTGCCTAGTCCCATTGCAAATGCCTTTCCTGGCATGTTTTGCCAGGGTCGTCTTCATTGTGTGGTTTGTTTTCTCAGTCTTTCCCATAGATTAAGGTCTCTAACAGGCGTGTAATTTCCATTGTGTTTGTAGTGCCTGCATGACCTTCTGGGAGATCCCCGAAGTGAACGATGGTGCATTGTTGCTCTGAATCTAGGAGTCCAAATCTAGGAGTTACTTCTTCAAGTAGAAGTTTCAGTTCTTCAGTCACCTTCTTAGTTTTAGTGGGGTATGCCTCTACCCACCCAGAAAAAGTGTCCACAAAAACTAACAAAAATTTGAAATTCCCTTTGGCTTTAGGCATCTGTACAAAGTCTTCTCGCCAGTCCTCAAATGGGCATAACCTTGTATATTGTACTCCCTTTTTCACTGTGTGCGTTCTGTCTTAGGATTTGTTTCTGGCACACATCTGACAGGCTTGGATAATCCTCTGAATGGTTCTTTGCAAATGGGGGCTCTTCAGATGTGGCCTAATGAGGTCCATCCCAGCATCCGTTCCGTAGTGGGTCCCTCCCTGTAGGTGTTTGAGGACGGGATACACTAGAGCCCCCGGGGAGTAAGATCATACCATGGGCGTTGATCTTCCACATGGAATTGGGATCGGTGTTAGTGAATCCTCATTCATGGGCCTATTCCTCATCTTGCTCTGTATACTGGGGTTTAAATTTTGATGAGTCTAAGCAGGGGATCAAAGTCCGTCGGTGTGGTGGCCCTCTGGCTGCTTGTTTTGGTGCTTTATCCTTGCTCCGGATAGGGAGGCTTCCTGGACAGATTGGGTGCCCAGGTGGGTGTTCGAGGGGGAGATCCATCCTTTGTCATACAGGGATGGGGCCGTAGGCTCTCTGGGCCCTATTTTAGGGGTATTGGTGGTGAGACGGGCCCTCCTGCTACTAACCCTGTGTTCCCTGGGTTCAGGGCATTCATGAAACCTATTTCCTCACTGTCCTTTTCTTCCTGTGTCTTACTATCAGGGAGGGGTTTCAAGGCCCTCTCCCTTCTCTGCACCATCAAACGAACCTCTGTCTCTGGTGAAACCCTGTTATGCAACAGCATAAACGCCTTGTCATACGGATTTCACCCTGTTTGTGTAACTTGACAGTACTGTTCCGGTTGCGTAATGGCACAGTAATCTGGGGAACCATCCGCGGGCCACCTTTTCCCACGCTCCAAAACGTGCGTAGGCCACACAGTATTATGATAACAAATCGATATTGGGCCGTGGCATACGAGCTGTTTGTACTCCAGCCCTCTTCCTGGACAAACTGGGTACTTCCCCAGTGGGCTCCCTCCAGGAACCAGCACAGAGCAGCCCCTGCCTGCCCAGGTATGCGGCAGGCCCAACCCCGTGTGTGACCAGTACTTTTCTTTCTTTTCTACAAAATTGCTTGCTTTTCCTTATGTATGGGCTAACTTGAGGAAGCTGATTTTGCTGTGTGATTTTCTGTTAAAGTCAAATTCCCACATATAATTTTGGTATATGCCATCTTTAAATATATGAAAGTCAACTCATACAGACCCCTTTTCCAATTTAAGGTAGCGAATACTGTGAGTTTAGATCGTTAATGCAGCTTTTTCTGTTTTAAACCTCTGTGGCATAAATAACTTAGAATACATCTTCCAAAGATCCAGGTGGGTCAGTGGTTTTGCCTTTGTGTAAAAGCACACAGTGTTGCATCGTGGGACAGCGGCCCCGAGGTGCAGAGGACGGCAGTCCCAAACCTCATTTGGAAGTGGTTGAATTGCAGATGCCCCTGCAGAGACTAAGCTTGTATTTTTTTGGAAGCAGCTTTGTTGGGATATAACTTACCATACAGTTTTCCCATTTAAAGTATGCAGTTCATTGGCTTTTAGTGGATTTACAGAGTTATGCAGCAATTGATTTTAGAACATTTTTATTACCTCAAAAATAAACCCCACACTCTTTTAGTTGCTCCTCCTACACCCACCTCCCCTAGTCCTAGGCAACCAGTGATGTCTCTGGAGATTACTTATTCTGGATATTTCATGTAAATGGAATCATACAATGATATGGTTTGATGACTGGCTTTTTCATGTCAGTATTTTCCTTTTTGTGTGTGATTTTTAAAATTGTTAGCATAATATTTTCAAGTTTCATTTAGGTAGCACATATGTGTAATAGTTGAATAATAGTCCATTATATAGATATATCACATTTTATTTATCCACTTATCCATTGTTAGAAATTTGGGTTTCCACTTTTTGTCATTATGAAGAGTGCTATGAATATTTGTGTACAGGTTTTTGTGTGGGTACAGGGTTTCATTTGGGGGTCTCCACCTAGAAGTGGACTATCTGAGGCATGTGGACACGTTGTGTTCAGCCTTCCCAGGCACCGCCAGACTGTGCCATTTTATGTTCCCATCCACAGTGAGTGAGGATCTTAGTTTCTTCACGTTCTTGCTAACACTTATTATTGTCTTAGTCGCTTACAACTTACTGTAGCCATGTTGCTGTGTCTGAAGTGTTATCTCATTATAGACTAAGTTTTTAAATAGTGGTTAGACAAAACAGGAATGATACTAGTTAGTCTAAGATGGAATTAATATTGCAATCAAAGTACTTACTGGACTGACCTGGGGCTGTAATCTTCAGTAGCCATTCTTAACTCTGGCTGTGCGTGGTTAGTATCACTTCTAACTTAAAAGACGGTGTCAGAGATTTATCCAATCTCGGAGGATACTGTATGATATTTTTCCCCTCACAAAATTTTTTATTGGAAAAGAGACCAGTGAAGATACAGTTGTGGGGAACAGAATCTACTTTAGATACCTTAAGCATAGAGGGTTTATTTACCATAGGATACTAAATGGCTTAGAGAATTGTTGGATGTATAGTATCAAACTCGTCCATTCAGGAGATAGAAACCACACAGTAACTTAACAGGGAAAGATTCATATAAAGAATTGTTGACTGTAACAGGGGATTGGAGCAATGAGGGACTTACCAGTAAGAAGGAAAGGTAACTCTAAGGAATGTAGGAATAGCTGATATAATTACTACTCCCAAGGCTAAGATAGAGTGGATCTCCCTCCCCCACTGAGGTCTAGACCTTGTTGGGAAAAGGCAAGGTCAAGGCAAGTAGCTGTGGGTGGCGAATTTGTTAGATATGTACCTTCTGGGGTGCCAGGAAAAACTGTGCATGGAGAGGCGTCTCACCAGAGTCACTGTACTACAAAACTGCCTGGCCTTCTGTTGGAGAAGCTGCATGTGCTGCAGGAGCCTGTTGCTGGAGAAGCCGCCCTTGTTTCAGGAGTGGGTCCTGGAGAAGCCTTGTCTGCTACAGCCTGGTGAGCACACGGGAACCAAAAGCAAAATTCTTTTACCTGCAGTGTCTTTCCTGTGCCCTCTTGATAAAGCTTAATATGATGTTAAAGAAACGAATATTTTTAAGAGCGTATGAGATCTATCCAGAAAGTACCCAGCCAGATCCTATGGGAAAAATAGAGACATTTACTGAAGAAGATACAAGCTACAAGAAACACTATACATAGGACAATGACATTTCAGTTCCCTTTGAGGTAGGCACCTTAGGACCTCACCCAGTTCTCCCAATTGCCATTAACTGCCCTGTCATTTTTTCCTGAATCTCATCAATGGTCTGAAATCTCTTCCCTTTCAAAGGTGATTTTAGTTTTGGGACAAGCCAGAAGTTGCAGGGCACCAGATCTGGGCTGTAGGGGGGCTGAGTCACCTAGGTGGTTTGATGTTTCACCAAAAAACCCTGCATGAGAAGTGATGCACGAGCAGGCGTGTTGTTGTGATAAAGCTGCCAGTCACCAGTTGCCCATAGCTGTGGCTTTCTGTGTTGTGTTAAAACAAATTGTAACATAAAATTTGTTGCAGATTCGCTACCCTACTCACTCAGTCATTTTGAATGTGGCAGTCACACAGTACACATGCTCACTCAATGGCATCTACTAGTACAGCCAAGTCATCATTATTCATGCATGTGCATGCCAGTTCACTCCCCTTGCCTCCAAGATGGCATCGATGTGCAAAGTGTTCTCGTTATATTAACAATGGCTGGACTTTTTCTGGACAGATCTTGTACAGCCACTTTCACAGATAGGCAAAAGATTAATTTGGAGATGGGGACAGTAAGTTAATGTATGGCGCAGGTATTAAGTGGTTTACAGAACTGTTGAGAGGTATAAAGAGACTCTAGGTTGAGCTTTCAGGAACAGCTCCCCAAATCTCTGCACGGAACTGAGAAACCAAGAGTGGTATTGTTTCTTTAGGTTAAGAGGCCTCCTGTGTAATTGTGAAATTTTCCCCAGATCTTCATTGCTAGAATCATGCTCATGTTTTAAAATCAGGAAACTGTTGTGGTCAGGAGGCTGTGGTGATCAGAAATCTTTCGCTACACATACCAGCTGTAGAACTAGACGGGACTGGACCTGGTCTTGTTTGCACCTGCCCTGTCCGCAAGCGACTAGACCACCCTTTCTTGATCTTTATACACAGGAGGACTCATGAAATAATTTTTAGGTCTTGGGGTACTCCTCCCTGAAAACGATAACATCCATAGCTATGATATTGGTTTGAACAGAAAAGTTTAGGTATAATAATTGTTCTTATCACCTCCAATTCAGTCCATTGGTGAAGTAGGGATCTTCTGTCCTGAACAGTATGAAATGGGTGCTACCTGACACTGGTCAGAGGCGAGGACAGCTGTTCATCAGTCAGGTCTGCTCACAGCCTAGGAGAGGAAGATCCTGGGTGCCACATGGGGGTGACACTTGACAACAGCAAACCAGCGAGAGGGCCTGTGGGAGACAGGCTTCATAGTAACAAAAGGATGAAGTAACCCTCCCACCCCTTTACTACGGGAGTTTGGGAGTAGTTTGTTTGAGTAATTCTGAGAGTTGGCAGGGAACTAAAACCAGTTCAGCTTTGGACTGAATGCAGTGCAGCTGGTTTGGCTGACAGTGGAACCAGCTGGGTGAGGAGCCTTCCCACTGGACGGGGCACAGACAGCAAGAGTGGGAGGACCCTTGTTAGCCTCGGGGCCTGTGGAGCTCACAGCTGTCAGGGCCGAGTTTGGAAGTATTAGGTCTTACGACAGAGTACTTCTGTAATGACTGCTATTGCTCTTCTGATAATGATAATTTTTCTGTGCATCTAATTACTTCAGCCATCTAATTAATCTACTCTTTTGTGTGGATCTCCATCTCAGCAAAGTATGTAGAGTCTGATGTAAGGTAGTTGTGCAGATAGAAAAAATAGATTTTCCTTTTCTTAAATTTCTTACTTTATTTTTACTTTATTCAAGTAGGCCTAGGAGTCATACCACAGATTTTTATTATACAAGATATTAATAAAGTATGCCCTGTGTATATGGTATGTGCAAGAGTATTTTTATTTTTATTTATTTAAAGAAAGTAAAAAAAACTTTAACCAACCTTATTTGGAGGGGAAAAAAGGTAATTAACTTAGTTTGCCATTCGGGTAACTAAGCTTCTTTTCATGATTTTTACCATAAAGACTCATATGGTAAAGTTGATAAATTTCTGTTAAATAACTGTTTTCAATTTTTTTAAAGATAGGTTGCTAGGCTTAGTTTAAATAAATAATTTAGGCTAATTTTTTTGGTAATTTTTCTTGTGGTAAAATATACTTATCATAAAATTTGCCATTTAAACCATTTTAAGCTCATCTTGGCTGGTGTGGCTCAGTGGATTGAGTGCCAGCCTACGAACTGATCCCGTGGTTCAACTCTCTGCCTTTCAGTTGGACTCCCAGTCAGGGCACATGCCTGGCTTGTGGGTCGGGTCCCCAGTTGGGGGCGTGTGGGAGGCAGCGGGTCCGTGTGTCTCTCACACATTGGTATTTCTTCCATACATCGATGTCTTTCTCCCTCTCTTTTTCCCTCCTTTTCTCTCTAAATAAATAAAATAAAAAAATAAGTAAACCATTTTAAACTTATAATTCAGTGACATTAATTTTATTCACAATGTTGTGTAACCATCACCACTGTTTATTTCCAAAAATTTTCATTACCTCAAATAGATACTTTATACTTACCATTAAGCAAGGACTACCCCTTCCCCCTTACCTCCAGCCTCTGATAACTTTTCATCTACTTTGTATTTCTATGAATTCGCCTATTCTAGATTTTTTTATATATAAGTGGAAGCAAAGAGTATAATATTTGTTGTTTTAGTTCTGGCTTATTTCACTTGGCACAGTGTTTTCAAGGTTAATTCATGTAGCATGTACCTGAACATTCCTTTTTTCTTTTTTTTAAAAGATTTTATTTATTTATTTTTTGAGAGAGGGGAAGGGAGGGAGAGAGGGAGAGGAACATCGATGTGAGGGAGAAACATTGATTGGTTGCCTCTCTGCGCCCCACTGGGGACCTGAACCTGAAACCTAGGCAAGTGTCCTGACCCAGAATTGAACTGGTGACCTTTTGCTTTGTGGGATAATGCCCAACCAACTGAGTCACACTGGTCAGGGCAGGGAAGTCACTTTTTATGGCAGAATGATATTCCATTTTACCTATATACCACATTTTTGGCCCATTCATCTGTTAGTGGGCCCTGGGTGGTTGCTACTTTTTAGCTATTGTGAATAATGCTGCTATGAACATTGACATACAATTACATGTTTGAGTCCCTGTTTTTCATTATTTGGGGTACATAGGAGTAGAATTGCTTGGCCATGTAGAAATTCTGCACTTAGCTTTCTGGAGAACTGCCAAGCTGTTTTCCACTGTGGTCGTACCATTTTACATTCCCACCAGCAGCACGTGAGGGCTCTCGTTTATCTCCATTCTTGACAACATTGGTGGTTTTCCGCTTTTTTGATTGTAGACATTGTAGTAGGTGTGAATAATGCTGTGATTCTGATTTGCACTTCCCTAGGAATGGTGATGTTGAACATCTTTTCGTGTGCTCATTGACTATTTGTATATCTGCTTTGGAGAAATGTTTATTCAAATCTTTTATGTATTTTTAAATTGGATTGTCTGTTGGTTGTTGAGTTGTAGGAGTTCTGCATATATTCTGAATAAACCCTTACCACATATTTGATATGAAAGTATTTTCTCTCGTTCTGTAGGTTGTCTCCACTTTCTTGATGATGTCCTTTGATGAACAAAAGTTTTAAATTTTGAAGTCCAATTCATCTTTTTTCTTTTATTGTGTACTTCTGTTGTAATAACTAAGAATCGATGGCCTACTGCTAAACCCAATGTCATGTAGATTTAGCCTCATGTTTTCTTCTAGGAGTTCAGGTGCTGATTTTTAGGTTGTTGACTCATTTTGATTTAATTTTTATATAACGTGTGATTAGGGGTCCAACTTCATTCCTTTACATATGGAAATCCAGTTGTCTCAGCAAAGGACAATCTGTTCTTTTGTAATTCTGTTCTTTTGTAATTCTTTTGACATTCCCGTGTCAGAATCAATTGGCCATAGACATATGTGTTTATTTCTAGACTTCAGTCCTATTGCATTCATCTGTTTGTCAGTACCACATGTAAGTTAGTTTTTATTAACATTATTTGCAACATGAAAATTATTGAGAATGTTAAATAACAAAGCTGTTAAAAATTATAAGCCAAAATAATGTTAGTAAGACTATTGTTTAATTAATATAATTTATATGAGACATATAAATATGAGACATAATTTATATGAGAATTTGGAAAAAACTTAAAAAAATTTATTTTAGAAAGGGGAAGAGAGAGTGAGAGAGTCTTTGATTTATTGTTCCACTTATTTATGCATTCATTGCTTGATTCTTGTATGTGCCCTGACTGGGGATTGAACTGACAACCTTGGTGTATTGGGACAATGCTCCAACCAACTGACTACCCAGCCAGGGTCCAACATAACTTTATTTCTTTACTGTCTATTTTAATCCAGTCCCAGGAGGGAGTGGAGAGAAATGCCTGTGGTTAAACTACTATTTTATTGTGAGTTGGAGTTTGAATCATTTCTTAACTGTTGAAATAGGAATGATGTAAGTGCCCGGCATTCATCTTCACAACTCAAAATTTACAGTGAACTTTTCACGAGATGTGTGGCCAGTGTAGTTTTAGAGAAAGTCATACCACTCAACAAGAAGTGAGTTCACTTCTGTTTATGCCTGGCAACAGCAGCACTTTTGAAAACATGTGGGATCCTTCCCCACTACCCCCTCTGCCCCGAATATATAGTAAGTCTTAATTAATTTGGATATTGGGAAAGTTATTTTGATTTTCTAGTCATTTTTTTAAAAGTCTGTTGAATAAAAGAATAGAAAAATTTAAAATTCTTACAACTTTAAAAACAGAGCATATAATTTTTATACATAATCCAAAATAAAGTTTCCTCTTTAATAATTGAGTTAATAAGAACAATAAAAAAGCATGTTTTGTTGAAGTAAAAGTTTTTTGTTACTGAAGAGAAACATTCAGAATACCTGTATCTTCTCATATCTATGTCTGCTCCTCAGCGTGCTTGTTTTCTCTGAAGTACACGGCGTTACTAACATTGATGAGTGTGTGATTCACTTGTTGAAGATAGCGTTTATTTTGGGTGAAAAGTTACAAAATCTGAAAAATTATCAAAATTTTGTGAATCAAGATTTAAGGGTTTTAAATGTGTAGTATGGCCCTGGCTGATGGCTTATGGCTCAGTGGATTGAGTGCCATCTGTGAACCAAAGGGTCACCAGTTCGATTCCCAGTCGGGGCACAAGCCTGGGTTGTAGGCCAGGTCCCCAGAATGGGGAGCACGAGAAGAAACCACGTGTTGATATTTCTCTGCCTCTCTTTCTCCTTCTCTTCCCCTCTTTCTAAAAGTGAATAAATAAAATCTTTTTAAAAGTATGTGCTTTGTAAAGATGAACCCTGTATTGATTGAATATGCATTATGGACATTAAATGAGATGATGTTATAGGTCTTTACTCTGTTGGAACAGTTTGTTATTAATTTAAAAGTGTTCTTATATAGGCCTGGCTGGTGTAGCTCAGTGGATTGAGAATGGGCCTGTGAACCACACAATTGTAGTTCGATTCCCAGTCAGGGCACATGCCTGGGTTGCAGGCCAGTTCCCAGCAGGGGACTCACAAGAAGCAACCATCCATTGATATTTCTCTCCTTCTCTCCTTCCCTTCCTTTCTAAAGACAAATAAATAAAATCTTTAAAAAAAAGTGTTCTTATATAGAAATAATTATACATAGTTACCAGTATTTGCCACTATGTGAATAGTGGACAGTAAGTACACTAATTCCAGAATGCTGTGGTTGGTTTGAGTATTTTAAAGAAAGAGTATTAGATTAGGAAGGATAATTTGGTCTCCAAAGAAATCTTAACACTAGATCGTAAATTGTATGATGCTCGGTTCAGACATTTTTTTTTAGCTCCAGGATTTTGGTAACATTTTACTAGTGGATTTTAGGTAGTAGGCACACATTGTGCATTGAAGTGACTTGCCAGAAGCACATAGAACGCAAACATTCTTCTGTGGTTTCCAGTGTTACCTTGTGTTTCTCATAATACAAACTTTCAGTTGTATGGCTTTTGTGACATCTAAGGTATAGAGAACAGAATTATATTTAATTAACTTTTTTTTTTTTTAGATTATCTGCAATGGTGAAATAAAGTAACTCAAGATGAGCAAGTTAAAAGGGGTATCAGAGAAAAGGTACTGTAACTTTAAATACCAGCATGTATACATTTCAGAAATAATACATGAAGCAGTTATTTGAAACTCATTGCTTTAGAAATATTATTTATGTTTAAATAATATGTTATACAGTTGACCTTTGAACAACATGGGTTTCAACTGGGTGGATCCACTTATATAAGGATTTTTCTCAGCAAATGCCTGTACTGTTTTCATTCCACACTTGGGTTTCCGTGGGTGCAGAGGGCTGCCTGTGTGCACTGATCTAGGCTGTTTTATGTAGGGGACTTGAGGATCTGCAGATTTGGGTATCTGCTGGGGAGGGGGTGGCCTGGAACCAATCTTCCATGGATAGTAAAGGATGGTTTTGGGGATTCAGAAGTTACACATGAATTTTCAACAGCGCATTTGCCGGGGTGGCTGGTACCTGTATCCCCTACATTGTTCAGGAGTCAACTGTATTTATACTGTTATATTAATATTTAACTTTTCAGGTAAAGCTTGAGTTAGCAAGCTATGACCCGTGGATCCAATATGGCCTGGCTCTTGTTTTTATATGGCCTGTGAGCTAAGAATGATTTATACATTTCTAAATGGTTGGGAAAATAAAAAGAATAATATATCGTGACATATGAATATTATATGAAGTGCAAATCTCAGTGTACATCAGTAAAGTTTTAGTGAGCATGCTGATTCACTCGTGTCGTCTGGTCACTTTGCACTACAGTGGTAGCACTGAGTAGTTGTGACAGAACAGGTACGACTGTGTGGCCCAAAACACCTGAAATATGTGTTATCTGGCCCTTTACAGAACAAGTTTAACTGAACTATGACTTAAAGCACCATCTTTACTGTGGAATTTCTTATTTCTCAGGAAATCTGGAGGGGTGGAAGAAATATTGAGACTTGTTGAGTTTGGACAAGATTGTAATTGGAAGGATTAGATTGGCAGATTTAAAGACCATGTGAATGGGTAGTGATTTAACTCCAATAGGCATGTCTTTTAGGAAACAACAAGCAGAATTTTTCTCTGCACCCCATTCACCATCATCATGGTCATGCCCTAAATGTTGTCACCAGCAAAATTCTCATTTCTAAGTACTGATTTAGACATTTTATTCTCCAACGATGGTCTTATCTGTCTAGTTCACTTGCACGATGGTCTGCATTGCAAGGGTTCTGCTTTATCCAGAGCTCTAATCTATTGGCTTTTATTTTTTTCTCATTTATCTCCTTTTTACCCAGTGTAGAATCGATTGTCTGTTATTACCCTCTTGCAAATACCTGAAATGTGTTTATCTCACTTTCTGTGTGGGTGTGTGTGTTTTATCAAAACCACTGGGCAAAGTTCTTTCCTTGGATAAGTCTTTGTTGAACAGCTGAATGATGTTGAACTAACTTGGCAGATATCAGTAAAAATTATTATTATTATTATTTTTTTAATTTTTATTTAACTCTTGTTCAAGTACAGTTTTCTGTCTTGTATTCCCAGCCCTGCCTCTACCCCCAGTGCTCCCCACCTCCCTCCCATCTCTGCCCCCCACCTTAGTTATTGTCCATGTGTCCTTTATCAGTAAAAATTATTGATTAACAACCTGAACTTAGCCCAACAATCTTATTTATTACTGTGGTCCTCTGGAAAGTTCATTTTTCCCAAATTTTGTAATGACTGTTTTATACTTTCTTTTTAAAAAAATAATTATTTTTAGAGAGATGGGAAGGGCGGGAGACCTGGCCTGCAACCCAGGGGTATGCCCTGGGACTGAACTGGCAGCTCTTTGGTTTGCAGGCTGGTGCTCAGTCTGCTGAGCCACACCCGTGAGGACTGTACTTCCTTTACGCCTCAGACCTTTGAGACCTTCAGATAGACACCCTCAGCAAATGACCATCTCTCACCGTATTTAGAGATAATACATTTATTGTCCTCTTAATACTTTAAAAACACGAGCGCGGGCCTGCGAACCAGAGAATTGCAGTTCAATTCCCAGTCAGGGCACATGCCTGGGTTGCAGACCAGTTCCCTGCAGGCCAACTCCCAGCAGGGGACGCACGAAAGGCAACCATACATTGATGTTTCTCTCCCTCTCCTTCCCCTCTAAAGATAAATAAATAAATAAATAAAAATCTTTAAAAAAAATACTTTAAAAACACTTTTACTGAATTTATTGAGGTAACATTGGTTAATAAAATTTTATAGCCTTCAAGGGTACAGTTCTATAGTACATCTTCTGTGTATTGTATTGTGTGTTCACCATATCCTTACATTTGTTAAATCAAATTTACATGCTGCTTTTATTTGATTCCGTCCTCTGCTTACCCTCCTGGTACTAAATTCCTTTTCTTCTCAAAGACTAATGCTGTTACCTGTGTTCTAGATTTCACTTTCTTCCTTTCTTCTTAGGGTCTTTTAATTATTATTTATTCTTTGTATTGAATTTTTAACTCCTTTATTTCTTACCATTTAAAAATTCCAGTGTTTATAAACTCTGCTCTTCGGTTACTCCCCAATTTATGTGATTCCCTTAAAAGCCAAAAAATTTGAAATAGTCTATCAATACAATCTACATCTCATTTCACACTCCTTAACCACTCTCGTTTGGTTTCTGTCTTATCCACTATACCAAAAGTTCTTTTGAAAGCCACCTTTAATGTTCCTGAACAACTTTATTGAGGTATAATTATCATACAACAAACAATGCAGAGAGAGTACAGTTTGGTAAGTTTGGCCCACGTGTACCTGTGAAACCATCCCCTCAGTCAGAACACTGAAGGATTCATCGTTGGTTTCCTGGTCCCCTTTGTATTCCCTGCTTCCTGCCCCATCCCACACTCCAGGCAGACACTGATCTACTTCCTGTCACCATAGATTTGTTGTGTTCTAGAACTTTGTATAAATGGGATTATACAGTATGTCTTTGGGAGGTTTGGAGGTGGGAGCTGGGAGTGTGGGACTGTCTTCTTTTACCCAGCGTAGTTATTTTGAGATTCATCTCTTGTAGTGTGTATCATTCATAATCATACTTTTTAAAATTACTAAGCAGTATTTCCTTGGATAGATATACGGAAGTCAGTATTTATATTGTGGACATTTGGGTTGTTTCCAGTTTTTAGCTATTACAAATAACACTGTTAGGAGCATTTATGTACTAGTATTTATATGGCCTTATGCTTTCTTTTCTCTTGGTCAGATACCTAGGATTGGAATGAATAATATAGCCGGTCTGTGTTTCTTTTTTAGGAAACTGCCAACAACCTAATAAACTGCCGAAGACATTACATCTTATACTCCTTTCAGCAGTGTATGAAAATTCTAGTTTTTTGCATTCTCAGCAACAGTTGATATGGTCATTCTTTTTAAGTTTTTAAATTCTTATGGTCACTCTTTTAAATCTGTAGCCATTCTAGTATGGGTGTTTTGGTATCTCATTATGCTTTTAACTTGAATTTTCATAATTACTAATGAGGTTGAGTATCTTTTCATGCACTCACTTGCTTTTAGCATATCTTATTTGGTGAAGTGTCTTTCTGAATCTCCCATTTTGCTTGAAGGATTTGTTGTTTTTATTATTGAGCTTTAGTTTTCACATATTGTACATCCTTTAATAGATTCGCAGACATTTTCTCCCAGTCTTGACTTTCCATATTTTAAACAATGTCTTTTAAAGTTCAGGAGTTTTTAAATTAGGTGATGTCCATTTTGTTTATTTGTCCTTTTATAAATAATGCTTTTAAAGTTGTCTGTAATTAGTATATACATAACCCATGTTTACCAGTGTTTTCTTCTAGAAGATTTATGGTTTTGACATTTAGGTCGGTGCTCCATTCTGAGTTAAGCTTTGTACATGGTGTGAGGTATGGATAGAAGTTCTTTTTGGCGTAGGCATATCTAGTTGTTCCAATACCATTTTTGGAGTGACCATCCGTTCTCCATTGACTTGCCCTGGAACCTTTGTCAAAACTCTTGTCCATGTGCATGTGGGTCTCTATTTGGACCCTGTTTTGTTCCATTGATCTAGATGTCTGTTTTACTGACGGTACCTCACTGCCTGGATAACTGTAGCTTTGTAATGGATCTTGAACTTGTGTGGGTCTACCAACTTTGTTCTTTATCTTCGAAGTTGGCCCTGTTATAGGTTCGTTTGCATTTCCATAGGATTTTTGCATCAGTTTGACAATTTCTGCACAGTAGCCTACTGGGATTTTGATTGGGATTGCCTTGATTCTGTAGATAAGTTTGGCAAGAATTGGCATTTTAATATTGAGTCTGCTTGTCCTTGAACATGATGTACCTCTTTTATTTATGATCTTTCATTTCTTCCAGCAGTATTTTGTAGTTTTTAGTGTACTGGTCTTTTACGTTGTTTGTCAGATTTGTTCTATCATGTCCCACAAAAATAATAGCTCTTTGGGTGTCTCCAATAATTTTTAAGAGTACAAAGGTAGTATGAGTTTTCTTCTGAAATTGAGAACTTCTGTCTTGGCCTATATTAACTTCTGTATTAAGCTAAAAATGAAGCTGAGAGTTACCTTAAATCATCTTTTTTCATTTTAAGTCTTTTTTTCTTTTTGTTGCTCTTATTGGGTATTTTTTCCACCTTGTCTTCTAACTTGCTGATTTGATCCTTTGCCTTCTCTGGCCTGCTTTTAATTTCTTCTAGTGTATTCTTCCTTTCAGATAGTGCATTTTCATTTCCACTTGGTTTTACTGAGGTTGATTTTGAGTTTCATGATACTGTGATCCAAGAAAATGTTTCATATGTTAATTTTCTTGAATCTGTTAAGACTTATTCTGCATCCTACCATGTGGTCTATTTTTGAGAAAGACCCATAGCTTTGACAGTGGTTCTTATTTATCGTCTCTGTGTCTTTTTATGGGCTGACGTATTTCCTCCCAAGTTCCTTGTAATTCTCACGAAGTTCCTTGAGCATCCTTATAACCGTGACTTTGAACTCTGTGTCTGATAAATTGCTTGCCTCCATTTCAGTGAGCTCTTTTTCTTGGGGTTCCTCCTTTTCTTTCATTTGGGGGTTGTTTGTCTTCCCATTTTAGTTGTTCTTTTGTCTGTTTCTACATATTAGATAGATCTGATTTCACTCTCTGTCTTTGCGTGGTGACCTTATGTGGCAGGAGTCCTGTGGGACTCTGTAGTGCAGGCTCCTTCATCTCCTGAGCTGGATGTTCTACGAATGGTCCTTGTGTGGCTTATGTGTGCTCTCCTGTTCTTTTTGGTCTTGATTGTTGTTGGTCTGCTTGTTGGTGGCTCTCCCCTGTGGCTGGCTCATCGAGAGGCACAACCCCAGCCGTGCCTTTTATGCTGGTATACCGGTGCTGACAGAACAAAGCCAAACAACACAGAAAACAAAACCCACACAGCACAAAACAAAACAAAGCAAAGCAAAAGCAACAACATCCCTAACAGCAACAGCAAAATCAGTGATAAAAGACCAGAGAATAATAAAAGTGGAAAGAGAAATAGAATATTATAGGAAAAACAAGAATACAATAAGACCAAAGGAAAGAAAAATGAGTATAAGAGGATAGAGGGAAGAGAAACCTTAAGAGTTAGGAATAGAAACGGAGACTCACCACAAAAGAACAAAGAAAGGGAAAATATAAAGTTAAAAAAATAAGGAAAGGAAGGAAGAAGGCAAAATGGAGTAGAACAGGAAGAGTAAAATACGAGATTTGAAAGGAAAGAAATAAAAGTAAAAAATTTGAAGAAAAAATGATAAAAAATAAAAAATTTGAAGAAAAAATGATAAAAAAACTATGCTGAGGAATGAATAGCAAAATAATGCAAAAGCTAAAAGTAGGATTCACCTTAACAGAGTTTAGTGCTTGCCTGCTGGGTTCCCCTCTGGATACAACTCTGACGTTGTTGGACCTGGTGAAATCCAATGTCAGATGCTGTCCACATCCAGCTCTAGGCAGCTGTTCAAAGATATGAGCAATGCGCAGTTTGGGACTGATTCGTCTGGATTTGGCTGCACCTGGGATGGGCTTTGCTGCTGTGTAAGTCTGGGTTTTCTCAGCACAGGACCCAGGGTGGGTCTACTAACGAGCAAAGGCACTGCTGGAACTGCCTCCACCTGCCTCTGCTTGTGGTCCTGCCCTTGGTCTTAGTCTAGCCACTGACCTGTCTGTTTCTGAGGGGGCTTCTGGTGGAATCAGAAGGATGGGACCCCAGGGTCTCCTGTGGGAGGTTCCATTCAGACTTTAGGTAAGGTGATGGGGTGTGTTACCCCGTCCCCACACGTCTGAGTCTGTCCCAGATTTTTTTCCTGAACTTGGCAGGTCAGAGCCCTTAGTAGGATAGTGGGTGGGGCCTCCAGGGTCCAGAGTTTGGTTGTTCTAGAAACCGGGAGGGCATTTCTAGGCTCTTCCAGGATGGGGAAGTGCCGGTCTGATTCCTGGGAAAGTATATGGAGTGGCCACGTCCAAAGGTCATTCTTTAACACCCCTGAGTCCAACTATGTTGCTGTCTCCACAGCAGGGGATAAGCTGGAGGTAGGGAGGAAGTGAGAAAGAAAAAAATTAAAAGTGATGCAGGGTGTTGGGAGCAAGTTTCCAGAGGGTGGGGTGATTGGTTTCCCATAGGCTGGGGTCTTTTTCCTCTGGGAGGGGCCTGCTCTTCTCGAGAAAATGTCTGTTGTGGTATGGTGCGGCATCCCAGCACCAGGAGCCCAACCTCGGTTCCCCTGTTCCCCTCCCCCAAGCCTTCCACTTGAGACTGTCCTCGTGTGACTTCAGACGCCGCTGCCCTCCCTTTGCATGAGCCCAGGGTGAGTGACTGGGAACCTGAAGTCTGTGTGCTGGCCCCTTAGAATCAAAGAAAGGAAAAAAGAAAGAAAAAGGTGCCTTTGTCTCCAGCGGCCTCTTCAGTAGGCAAAATCCGTATGGCCTTTCACTGTTGGATGCTGCGTGGGCAGGTGATCCCAGCACTGGCACTCTGTGCTTGGGAGCCTGGTGTGAGGTCCAAGGTTCACTGCTGGCCAGGTGAAGCTCCCACGGCCCAGAGGCAACCTTGGCCCAACACCAGTGATGGTGGCGTTGGCCCCTTTTGTGGTCCTACCCTTTCATCCTGTCTCCAGGTGATTTCTGCCTGTCCTTGGTTAAGTAGCTCCTCTTCAGGTAGTCTTCAGTTTATTTTGGGTGGATAGTCCCCTCTTTATTTTTACTTTCAGTTTGGTTCTGGGAGGCAGCGCAAGATAAAATTCTCCACAGCTATCTTGCCATTCTCCATTGAACTAGAATTTATTGTATTTAATTATTGCATAAGAGATACTCAGAGAAGTATTGTCCAGTTAGAATATTGTTTTCCTTATGTATTTAAATATTTGACTATTTCTACAAGAGAATGATAATGATATTTCTATTTTTCATGTCTATTGATTTATGATGGGGAAGAATTAAGTTGTGTGTTCAGGATTTTCAGAGAGCTAGTAGAAATGTGATTAAAGCAAAAATAATTAAAGAAAAAAGTTAAAAAAGAGATAAATGAGAAACATTTCTGAAAGATGATAATGTGTGTTTTGGAATTAAAATCATACTTGAAATTAAAACTTAATTTTTATACATCTGATTTAACTCTTAAACTTTAGTATATTTTATGTAAATTTTTCTGTCAGATGTTTTTATCTTATTTATGAGAACATCTTCATTTTCTACAGCTAATTTATATTTTAAAGTAAAAAAACATAATAAATTTTATATATAATTTGAAAATAGGTTCAGTAGCCCTTGCATTTGCTTGGGAAAGTATTTGTTGCAAAGAAAGTATCTGTACAGCACTGGAACTTTGGTAATATCCAAGAAATCAAAAGCAGTAGGAGACCACTATAGTGAGACAGATATGTGAGTGATCATATCTTTAAAATATAACTTGGTACAATGTTTCACATTGATCATATTTTTAATTTCATTATTTTCTCACTATAAAGTACTTAAGATTATAAATGGAACCTCTGGAGGTTTGTCTTAGCCTCATTGTGATTCATCTAAAAATAAAGTAAGACAGGGAAGCTACATCTCTTTATTTAAAACATTTCTTTAACATTTCATATGATAAGGGCTTGGTGATGACGAACTTCTTGAACTTGACCTTATCTGAGAAGCACTTTATCTGCCCTTCTGTTCTAAATGAAAGCTTTGCTGGATAGAGTAATCTTGGATGCAGGTCCTTGCCTTTCATGACTTTGAATACTTCTTTCCAGCCCCTTCTTGCCTGTAAAGTCTCTTTTGAGAAATCAGCTGACAGTCTGATGGGAAGTCCTTTGTAGATAACTGTCTCCTTATCTCTTGCTGCTTCTAGGATTCTCTCCTTCATTTTAATCTTGGCTAATGTAATTATGATGTGCCTTGGTGTGCTCCTCCTTAGGTCCAACTCCTGTGGGACCCTCTGAGCTTCCTGGATTTCCTGGAAGTCTATTTCCTTTGCCAGACTGGGGAAGTTCTCCTTTATTATTTGTTCAAATAACCTTTTCACTTGTTGCTCTTCCTCTTCTCCTTCTGGTACCCCTATAATCCAAATGTTGGGACATTTAGAAGGGACTTATCTAAGAAAAAGAAGATAAAAAACATGTATAGTAAAATGACAGCAAGCTCACAATTATTAACAACCACACCTAAAACAAAAATAAACTAAGCCAACAAGTAGAACAGGAACAGAACCACAGAAATGGAGATCACATGGAGGGATAGCACCAGAGGTGTGGGAGGAGGAAAGAAGGGGAAAAGGTACAGAGAATAAATAACATAGATGGTAGGTAGAGAATTGACAGGCAGAGGGCAAGAATAGTATGGGAAATGTAGAGGCTAAAGAACTTGACACATGGACCTGAACTAAAGGAGGGGAATGTGGGTGGGAGAGGGTGTTCCGAGTGCAGGGGAATGGAGCAGGAGAAATGGGACAACTGTAATAGCATAATCAATAACATATATTTAAAAATTAAAAAAATTTTCTGCTTTGCAGTATAGCTCAAATTGTTCATTGAAAAGCTCTGTAGGTTTTTTTCCCCCACAAATGTCTAAAAATTATACAGATGGTAGAGCTGCCCTCTGGTGTTCATCCTGTGTTCCTTCAACATTAGTGTCAATAGCCTTTTAAGGTTTTAGAGTGGAGTCGGTGGTGGCTAGAATTTTGTTCAGTTGTTATTATTCTGTAGGTGAAAAAAGTAGACTAGAGAGGGAAATTGACTTGCCTATGTTCTGAATTCCCACTTGCTTGCGTTTTTTCAAAAAACATATTCATATGCCTCCTATCATTTGAAATAAGAATCGCTTAGATGAAACTTAGAGGAAAGCTTTATTTTTTAATAGTGGTATAATTTAGTTAAAATTTGTAAGAGTTGTAGACCAAACACTCTTAGTTTGGTATGGATATGTGTTATGCTTTGTGTGTGTTTGAATTTTTAAAATCAATGTTTTATTAGCTACTGAAAGTAAGAGAAAAGTAATTGAATAAAATTAGAAAAACACAATTATTACACTTTTCAATTTTGGTTTCCATAATGCATATTTCTTTTAAACATGGATTATGGAACTGTTTTTAGATGTATTTTCCCTAATATGTAAACTGTGGTAATACCATTTCTCACCAAAAAGAACTAGGTCTTTCAGAAAGAAGTGGCTTGGCTACAAGCTACACCAGCCAGGCTGTCTGTGGGTTCTTTATGCATGTTCCTTGATGGCCCTTCCTCTTCTTTCCCCTGTTATCCCTCTCTCTCCTCCCCTTTGGTTACTGACAGTTTGTTCTTTATTTTCGTGTTTGTGGTTGTATTTTGCTCACTTGATCATTTTGTTGATTAGGTTCCACTTATAGGTGAGATCATATGGCATTTGTCTTTCAACACCTGGCTTATTTCACTTAGCATAATGTTCTCCAGTTCTATCCATGTTGACACAAAGAGTAGGAGCTCCTTCTTTCTTTCTGCTGTGTAATATTCAATTGTGTAAATGTAACACAGCTTTTTGATCCATTCATTTACTGATGGGCACTTAAGCTGTTTCCAGCACTTGGCTATTGTAAATTGTGCTGCTATGAACATTGGGGTGCATAGGTTCTTTTCAGTTGGTATTTCAGGATTCTTAGGGTATAATCCCAGCAGTGGAATTGCTGGGTCAAAAGGCAGTTCCATTTTTCGTTTTCTGAGGAAATTCCATACTGTTTTCCACAATGGCTGCACCAGTCTGCATTCTTATCAACAGTGGACTAGGGTTCCTTTTTCTCCACCACCTTGCCAGCACTTGTTTGTTGATTTGTTTATGATGGTCATTCTGACAAGTGTGAAATGGTATCTCATTGTGGTTTTCATTTGCATCTCCCTGATGGCTAGTGATGCTGAACATCCTTTCATATGTCTCTGGGCCCTCTGTATGTCCTCCTTGGAGAGCTGCCTGTTCAGGTCCTTTGCCCAGTTTTTAATTGGACTGTTTGTCTTCCTGGAGTGAAGTTGTATGAGTTCTTTACGTATTTTCAAGATCAAACCCTTGTCCGAGGTATCATTTGCAAATATATTTTTCTATATGG
The DNA here is from genome assembly GCF_014824575.4 of Sturnira hondurensis. Taxonomy (NCBI): domain Eukaryota; kingdom Metazoa; phylum Chordata; class Mammalia; order Chiroptera; family Phyllostomidae; genus Sturnira; species Sturnira hondurensis. The sequence continues at coordinate 3,436,415 of NW_028095197.1, read as the reverse complement.
TTAATTCCCTTTTCATTTTGCTCATATTTCCTTTAGCCATGCAGAAGCTTTTTAATTTGATAAAGCCCCATTTGTTTATTCTTTTCTTTATATTTCTTGCTCTAGGGGACATATCAGTGAAAATATTGCTGTCCAGAATATTTGAGATTTTCCTATGTTCTCCTGTAGGACTTTTATAGTGTCATGACTTATATTTAAGTCTTTTATCTATCTTGAATTTATTTTTGTGTATGGTGTAAGTTGGTGGTTCAGTTTCTTTTTTTACATGTAGCTGTCCAGATTGCCCAATACCATGTGTTAAAGAGGCTATTTTTACTCCATTTCATGCTTCTACTCCCTTTGTCCAATATTAATTGACCGTGGAGACTTGGGTTTATTTCTGGGCTCTCTATTCTGTTCCTTTGATCGGTGTGTCTGTTCTTATGCCAGTACCAGATTGTTTTGATTACAGTGGCCTTGTAATGTAATTTACTATCAGGTATTGTGATCCCTCCTGCTTGCTCTTTCTCAAAATTGCTGAGGCTGTTTGGAGTTGTTTATGGTTCCATATACATTTTTGAAATGTTCTTATCTGTGAAATATATCATTGGCATTTTTATAGGAGTTGCTTTGGAACTGTAAATTGCTTTGAGTAATAAGGACATTTTGATGATTAATTCTTCTAATCCATGAACATGGTATATGCTTCCATTTATTTGTGTCTTTCTTAATTTCTTTCTTCAGCATTGTGTAGTTTTCTGAGTACAGATCTTTTACCTTCTTGGTTAGATATTATCCTAGGTATTTTATTTTTCTTGTTGCTATAGCAAATGGGATTTTTTTCCTGATTTTTGTTTTGGATGTTTCATTGTTGGTATACAAAAATACCTTCAATTTTTGAATGTTGACTTTGTATCCTGCTGTTTTGCCAAATTCACTTATTAGGTCAAGTAGTTTTTTGTTGGAGTCTATAGGGTTTTCTATGTACACTATCATGTTATCTGCAAACAATGACAGTTTTACTTCCTCCTTTCCAATTTGGATGCTTTGTATTTCTTTTTCTTGTCTCATCACTGTGGCTAGTATTTCCAATACTATGTTGAATAGAAGTGGTGAAAGAGGATACCCTTATCTTGTTCCTGAGCTTAGTGGGAAGACTTTTAGTTTTTGCCTGTTGAGTTTGATGTTGGAAGTAGGTTTTTTATATATGACCTTTATTATGTTGAAGTATGCTCTGTCTACTCCCACTTGGCTGAGTGTTTTTAATCATAAATGGGTGTTCTACCTTATCAAACGTTTTTTATGCATCCATTGATATGATCATGTGATTTTTGTCTTTCCTTTTGTTTATGTGATGTATTACATTTATTGTTTTGTGAATATTGTACCATTCTTGCATCCCTTGGATGAATACCACTTGATCATGGTGTCTGATCTCTTTCATGTATTGCTGGATATGGTTTGCCAGTATTTGTTGAGGATTTAACATCTATGTTCATCAGAGATACTGGCCTATAGTTTTCTTCTTTGTTGTGTCTTTATCTGGTTTGGGATTAGGATGATATTGGCCTCATAGAAAGAGTTTGGGAGTCTTCCCTCTTCTTCGATTTTTTGGAATAGTTTGAGAAGGATAGGGGTTAGCTCTTCCTTAAATGATGTAAAATTTTCCTGTGTAACTGTCCAGTCCAGGGCTTTTGTGTGCTGGGAGTCTTTATTACTGCTTCAATATCACTACTTGTTATCAGTGTGTTTAGGCTTTCTACTTCTTCTTGATTCAGTTTTGGAAGATTATATTTTTCTAGAAATTTGTCTGTTTTACCCAGGTTTTGAAACTTCTTGGCATATAGTTGTTTGTAATAATTTCTCACAATCATATGTATTTCTGTGATATCAGTTGTAATCTCTCCTCTTTCATTTCTGATTTTATTTACTTGGGTCCTTTCTCTTTTTTTCTGAATGAGATTGGTTAAAGGCTGGTCGATTTTATTTATCTTTTCAAAGAACGAGCTCCTGGAATTATTGATCCTTTGAATTGTACTTTAGTCTCTATGTCATTTAATTCTGTTTTGATCCTGGTTATTTCCTTTCTTCTACTTGGTCTGGGTTTTGTTGTTCCAGAGCAAGTAAATTCCAGTTCTTGTAGATATAGGTGTAGGTTGATTATTTGAAATGTTTTTGTTTTTTTTAGGTAGGCTTGTTTTGCTATGAACTTTCCTTTCAGGACTGACTTTGCTGTGTCCCATAGGTTTTGAATTGTTGTGAGTTCATTTTCATTTGTTTCCAGAAACTTTTTGATTCCTTCCTTGATCTCATTATTAACCTGTTCACTGATTAATAGCATGCTATTCAGTCTCTCTGAATTTGAATGTTTTTGAGTTTTTTCCTTGAGGTTGGTTTCTAGTTTCAGGCCCTTGTGGTCAGAGAAAATGCTTGATACAATTTCAATTATCTTGAATTTGCTGAGGCTTGTTTTGTGTCTTATCATGTGGGCTGTCTCTAAAATGTTCAAAAAATATTACATTTATTAATATCACCATTGGTTTTTATCAGAAAATTTTCAGGTTAGCAGGGAGCTGTCAAGGTCATGTTTGATAGATCGATGTTGTTCAAAATTCTCATTTTATCTCAAAAGCTCCAGTTTTATCATTGGGAACAAATCAGACACATGTTTCCTAGAAATGATTGATTCACTTTGAAAAGATTTATTTCCATAAGATTATGCAAAGTAACCAAGTCTGAATAGTAATTGTTAGTTGCTTTTTTAGTAAAAATGATGTTCTGTGAAGAAAGTGGCTAGTTGAGCCTGCATTTGAAACAATCACACAGTGTTTTCCCCAAGGTAACCATCATATGTCAGTGTACACTTGAAATGTTTATGCACACACAGAATATTCAAGAGATGTATACTCATGGGTAAAATAAAGGCATTTTTGTTTTTACCTGAGTGCATGGTGGTGAAGAACACAGTGACTACTAGTACAGTTTGCTGTCACTGACTTGATTTGTGTCATGATGCCAGCCCATTACCTTCACACCATCTGTGCAAATATCAACACAATGTCAAATAATGTGTTAGTATTTTTATGAAAAGTTTTTTGACCATGCAGATTTTCTGAAAGGGTCTCAGTTACTCTCTGAGTTCTGTAGAGTACACAGAGTGCTGCTGGCCAGTAACAGTCTTATCATACCAGAAAGAGAGGAAACTGTCAAAGACTAGGATCATATCCAAAGGACTGAGGAGCCAACTTGAAAAGGCTTTCATTGATTAAAGATGGGACAATTTGAGCATTGATAACTACCCTGGATAAAACGTATCAAATGTGGCCCTGGCTGGTGTAGTTCAGTGGATTGAGCACAAGCCTGCGAACCAGAGGATCGCGGTTTGATTCCCAGTCCGGGCACATGCCTGGGTTGCAGACCTATTCCCTACAGGGGACACACAAAAGGCAACCATACACTGATGTTTCTCTCCTTCTCTCCTTCCCCTCTAAAGATAAATAAATAAATAGAATCTAAAAAAAAAAAAACCAAAACAAAATGTATCAAATGTGTTTAAATGTGTAAGTTCCTACTTGTACATGAAACTAAAATACGTCATTGGTTATCTGGAGAAGATTTAGGAAATGAAGTCATTCTTCTGAAAATTGATAAATATAGATAAATAAAAAATCTAGCATTTATTTTCCTTTTGTTTGGTGAACTGTACCTCTGCATAGTCAAATAAGAGATTTTTCTCTCTATGGAGTAATCCTAGTTAGCAAATGAAGAAGGAGTGGAATGGTAGAGGACACTGTTTTCAACCCTTAACGTAATAATGGATCTAGGCCGTGGTGCCCAGTGACTGATTATACTACAATCGTATTTGCTTCCTGTGGAAGATTATAGTACCACACATAAAGAATTCATGCCACCAAATCAGACCTTAATCAGATTAGGCTTTAAATTTAACTACTAGTTTACAGAAAATACAGAGGATAGACAAATATATTAATGTTACCATGGATGTGTAATTGGCAAAATTCAGAATGCTGGAAACTATAGGACAAATGACCAAGATTTGTTAACAAATAAATTGTGAGGGGGAAAAAAAAGAGTGACAAGAAATGTCTAGTTTAGAAGCCAAAGGGGAGAAGAAGAAGGGTCAAGTCAAGCAACAGGTATAAAGGACCTGTGGGCAAAGACAACGGAGGGGAGGAGTAAATGTGGGAGGTGGGGTGGACAGGGCAAGGGAGAGTAATGGGGGGAAAGTGGGGACAACTGTAACTGAACAACAACAAATTTAAAAAAGGAAAATACAATGTGGAGACCTCATTTGGTTTCTGATTTGTACAAATTAACTGTTAAAATGAGAGGATATGAATTTGGAAAGTTTGAACTATGACTAGATTTTTAGATGAAAGGATTGTACTGTACTGTACTGTTTTGGGTACAGTAGTACTGTTGTAGTTATATATATTTTATTATACGTATCGTAAAGAGTTCTTATTTTAGAAAATAGATAATGCCAATGACTTACATAGGAAATGGTCCCTTTGAGATTTGCTTGGAAATTAGCCACTGGGCTATGTGTGCCTGCAGGTAGGCGCGTGTGAAATGAGACCGTCCCTGAGTTGGTGACTGTTGGAACCGGGTGATGGGTATGAGGTGGTTCATTGTCCTGTTGTCTCCTTTTGCTCATGTTTGGTATTTCCTGTAACACTGCTGTTTCCACTCAGTCAGATTTACAGCAACAGTTTTAAGGAATCATTTCTCTCTTCTGAAACACTGGAAGAAAAAGAAAATATATGAAAATGTTACTTATTTTCCTCACTACAGAATTTTTTATTTAAAAATATGAATTATTTCTGAAAACCTAAAGGATAGAACATAATATTATGAATACCTGTGTACCAATCACTCAAGAAATAAAACATAAAAATGTGATGTGTACAATTGTCTAGTAACATTAAACTCCCTTACCTGACTTTGATGTTCATTTCCATGTGTGTGTCTCTCTAGAAACATATTTTCTTACGTGTATGTACTGTAGAATACACTAAAGAATATGTTGTATTCAGTGTGTATATTATTTATTTTATTTTTTAAAGATTTTATTTATTTGTCTTTGGAAGGGAAGGGAAGGAGAAGGGGAGAGCAGTATCAATGTATGGTTGCCTCTCGTGTGTCCCCTGCCAGGAACTGGCCTGCAACCCAGGCATGTGCCCTGACTGGGAATCGAACTATGATCCTTTGGTTCTCAGGCCCACACTCAATTCACTGAACTACACCAGCCAGGGCCAGTGTGTATGTTTTAAAACTGTTAATGATATACTATACATATCCTTAAAGTTTTTTGGGCTATGTTTTCATTTGGAGATTTATATATACTGATACACATTTTCATTTCTATACTGTGCTATATGAAAAATTAAGAAATACTGCATTGTTTTATGTGAAATGGTATATTAGGTACGTTATTTTACTCTAAGTGGTTTATTATGTACATCTGCTCAATATATATATATGTATTTCAACCTCCAGATATCTTTTCAGGTAAAGTACCTCCAAATTTGAAGCATAGGGCATAGTTGTTAATCAGAAAAATATGTAATAAATACACTTTTTCATATGTTTCCAGATATTTTTGTTCATTCCAGAATATAGCTGTGTATTCCCTATTCTGTGCACACCAGTATTTAAGATACTGGGTGTATAGAATAAGACATGTAAGGTCTCTACCTTCATGGAACTTATTTACATCATTTCAAATAGTGATGAAATCTATGGGTACATTTTAATATTCGAAGCTGAGGGGCTGATGGAGAAGTGGGGATGTCTTCAGGTAAGTGACCTGAAAGGAGGAGTCAGCCACATGTTGAGAGGACAGCAAGACTTAGAGGTTGGGGCAAACTTACTGTATTCTGGGAACTGGTAGATGGCCACTGTGGCTGGACCCCAGTGCACAACACTAAAAATAAAGTGTTAGAGGTAGATGGAGTCCAGGGGGTCTAGGGATTGTTAAGCTGTGATAAAATAATAAGATTTTACTTAAAGTCTGATGGGAAGTCATTGAAGGGTTTTCAGCTGGATAGCAACTTCATTCGATTTGTGGTTATACAAATCTGTGTGGTGATAAAATGGCAGAGAACTGTACTTTCCAGTGTCAGTTTCTTGGTTTGGCTGCTACCCTACAGTTAGGTAAAATTTAACCATTGAGGACACTAGGTGAAAGGTCAGGGACCATTGTACTAGTTTGCAGTTTCCTGTAAATCTTTATAATTACTGCAAAATAGAAAGTGAAAAAAAAAACCCCCACACTGTGAAATGAATTATTGGGCAGCAGGAATGAAAGCAGACTGGTTAGGAGACTGTAATCTCCTAGCGAGAAATGCTGATTGCTTGGATTTAGTCAGTAGCAGACATGGGTGGAGAAGCAGATGGATTTGAGATAAAGAGATGGAGCAGGTTTTGGGTTCGTGTGTGGGAAGGGAGGCCTGTATTTTTGTCTTGAACAACTGATGGTTTCATGTGATTTTGGGAAAGTTAAGATTGGGAGAGGAATAGGCTGAGAGAAGGAAACAATTTTTTGTGTGTGTGTTGGGTTTGTTAGGTTGGGTAAACTATCAGAAACTGAGGCTGGAGTTGAATGTGGGAGCCAAGCAGCAAGTAAATGATAATTACAGCTGTGGGAGTAGATGAGATCACTCAGGTCAGAAGAGGGGAGAGAGTGGAGAGATGAGAGCTGGGGATAGAGCCGCAGGGGTGATGCCAGGGTCTAGACACGGGTGTCCAACCTGCAGCCCGTGGGGCACGTGGGGCTCAGGATGGCCGTGAATGTGACCCAACGCAAAATAGTAGATTTACTTAAAACATTATGGATTTTTTTGTGATTATGTGTCACAATGTATTTACATGTGTGACCCAACACAACTCTTCTTCCAGTGTGGCCCAGAGAGGCCAAAAGGTTGGACACCCCTGGTGGAGGTTTGTCAGAGGAAGGACATCTAGAAGGAGTGTGGTGATAGGAAGAACATCAGGAGAGTATGGAGCCACTGAAGCCCAAAGAAGAAAGTGTCTTTAGAAAGAGGGCACCATGCGCCTGGGATGCTGCTGAGACACGGAGTAGGATGAGGAAAGAAGCAACCAGGAGGTTTCGGGAAGACCTCAGGGTGCAGAAGGCAAGCTAGTAGCTTGAGAAAGTGAATGTTATGTGGGGAAATGGAGAGAGCAAATCCAGACTTTCAGGGCATAGCAGAGAATGGGGTAGCTAGTGGGAACTCCTAGATCATATCTGTGTGCCGATGGGTAAGATCCGGTTGAAAGGGAGAGAAGGTGGTGAGATACTACTTTCAGAGAAATATTAATTGGTGGAGCAAATACCTAAACATGCTGGAAGGGCTGGGGGCCAGAGGAGTTGTTCTTTGAGTCTCAGTATACCAGCCGAAGGGGGTCCTTGAAAGGCAAGCCAGAGCGTATCACTCTTTGGCTTGTAAACTTCCCATTTCACTTAGTGCAAAAACAATGGTCTTTATGTGCCCTAATTTAAAGCGGTGTTCTTTTTAGCCTTAACAATAACTCTCGGATTGTCGGACTCCTGGCTCAGCTGGAGAAGATCAATGCTGATTCTGCGGAATCAGATACTGCCAGATATGTCACATCAAAAATTCTTCATCTGGCTCAAAGTCAAGGTAAGCTTTAATCTCTTGGAATGTTTTTTTTTTTAATTCTTTAAAAGTGGATGCTAAGAATGTTTAAACTTTTGATAGATGATTTTCTATAAAAATTGAACTTTCTCAAATAGACTCAAGAAGTATAACATGGAATAACTGAAAGAAATTAATCTTCAAAGCATTGCTTCTAAAAAAGGGTGATGTTACTTATGTATGAATTCCTTTCCCCCCATCAATATTCAGTGCTACCAATTCCAGTGCTACTTGTTTTAGGATATGCAGGCTCTGTCATTCGGTGGCTGGGTGACCTCAGGAAAATTTTGAATCTCTGGACTTAGTGGTACCATCTCTGAAATAGAGATAAAAGATATTATGTTGTTATTATTAGTTTTATATGAGAAGCATGTAAAAAGAATGTTTAAAATGTTCAAAAAATGATATTTCTATTACATGAAGCTAGTATAACTTACTGTGTTGGTATCAAAGTCTTGATAGAGTACAAGAAAAAAAATACTGACTTTACCCTTGTGAACATAAATACGAAAAATTCCAAATAAAATATTAGTGAATTAAGTCTAATTATACATTAAGAGATAAATGTCATTGCTAAAGAGCACTTATTTCAGGAATGTAAAATGGTTTAATACCAGGAAATATTTCTCAATTGGTGCTAAAAAAAAGGGAATTTAAGATTCTAAAACATGTACTTGATTAAAAAAAGCAACAAACCTGAGTTTTCTTTTTTTAAATAAGTGTAACACAGCAGCTACCTTAATATTTAACAGTGACACTGAAGGCATTCTGTTAAAATTAAGATCCAGATAATTCACAGTTGATATTTTAGTATATTTCATTTTTTATTTTTTATTATCCCCGAAGTTCAGATCATTGGGATAAGATGTTTTGTAGGTATTTGCTGTATTCAGGAGCTTAGTATCTATTAATCCTTTATTGTAGCCACAGACCTCTAATTTTTTTGATAATTTCCTCCTATGCAACCCATCTGTTTAGAGAGTGGTTGACGGAACTCCCAAACCCAGGCGAGGTCTCTAAAAGATTGTATTTGTTTCCAGCAAAATCTAAAATACCTGCACCTTTTAATTCAGAAAGTCTCTGTACCAGATTGCAGCCTTTGGAGATATGGGATGTAAAATGGTTTAATGGCAGGAAATATTTCTCGTTGATGCTTATCAACTAAGGCAGATGCACAGGATGTTCATCGTATTAGTGCAAAGAGAGATGTGCCAGCTGTATTCACTGTATTACCCTCAAAACGAAACAACCAACACAAACGAAACATCCCCCCCATCTATAGATAACACTGGGTACCCCGTTTCCACTAGTGCGGACTTTTCCCATCACAGCCTGGAGGCTCCTGCTCAAACCTAACTGCTGAAAGCGCCCCCAACCAGGCCCTTACCAGAGACCGCCCTCCCTCCACCCTGCCAGCTCCGTGGGGGTGTCTGGCCCCTGAGTGCTGCTTCCTGGGGTTGTGTGTACAGTGGCTGTTCACAGTACCTGTGATTAACCGGCTAACACAATACGGGTTAGTAGTGAAAGATGTTCCCATTTTACATTCCTCTCTTATCCTCTACTGTCTTCTTTTGTGCATTGTGTTGGTTTTTAAATTTATTTATTGATTTTGGAGAGAGACAGAGAGAGACAGACAGAGAAACATCCATTTATTGTTCCACTTATTTATGTATCCATTGGTTGTTTCTTGTATGTGCCCTGACTGGGGATCAGACCCACAACCTTGTTGTGTCAGGGTGACACTCCAACCAACTCGATGACTCCACCAGGGCACTGATTTTTTTCTTAACTTAAAAAAGATTTAAGTATTTTCTTAGTGGTTCCTGAAGGGATTACAGTATGCATTGTACTACAGTGAACTTTAGATTAATACTAACTTAATTCTGGCAAAACATTGGAACTTTCTTCTAATATAGCACCATTTCTTTTTCCCCCTGTTATTGTCATATGTGTTATATTTAGACATGTTAGAAATGCAATAATATAAAGTTACAATTATTATTTACCCAATTTTATGCCTTGTAAGAAAGTTAGGAGAAAAAAGTAAAAAATTCAGTAGATTTTGAATGCAGAGAGGGAGAAAGCTGAGATTTATGTCCTGGGAACTGTCTGCATTTTGCACGTGGCTCTGAGAGGGTCCTGTAAAAATGACTAAGTGCATCCGCAATTATAATTTTTATGTCCTCCTGATGAATTTGCCCTCTTGTCATTATGGAATGTCATTCTTTATCTGAGGTAATTTTCTTTGTCTTGATGTTTATTATTTTTGATAATAGTATATCCCCTCCTGCTTTCTTACGCTTGTTGTTTGCATGCTTTAACTTTTCCCACTCTTTTTCTTTGACCTTGTTTGTATCTTTGAACCTAAAGTGTGTCTTCTATAGACAGAAGTCTGACATTCTCTGCCTCTTCATTTTAGCACTTATTTTGTTAACGTTTAGTGTGATGTTGATTGACTTAGGTTTGTACATTTTTTGTTTTTATTCTTTGTTTCTGCCTTGGGATCTTATAGATCCATTTATATATTCCTTTCTTGACTATGGTTTTTATATGTATCACATCTATATACATTATAAGCACTACAAGACAATTTTTGCTTTAGACAGTCATGTGCATTTTAAAGACATTAAGAAAGAACTAGTTTTTGTATTTATCAACTGTTTACTGTTTCTGAAGCTCTTTATTCTTTTCTGAAGACGTGAGTTTGATCTGACGTCATTTCCCTTTTGCCTGTAGAATCCCCTTTGGCAGTGTGGCATTGCTAGTAGTGCGGGTCTGCTGCGAGAGGTTGTTTTTCTTTTTCTGACAATGGGTTTATTTTACCTGTTTCTTGAAGGCTAGTTTTATTTAATCAGAATTTTGGGTTGACAGTTTTTGTCTTTCATTACTATAAAGTGTACTTAAAATAGTGCTTCCACTGTGTATGGTCTCTATAATTTCAAATGAGACATCTACAATTTTTGAATCTGTATTTTTCTTAAAGTAATATATCTTTTTTTCTCTCTGGCTGATTTCAGGATCTTTCTTTAGTTTTGGTTTTGAAAAGTTTGGGCATAGTTTTCTTAATACTTATCCTGCTTGGAATTTGTGAACTTCTTGAATCTGTGCACTTGTGTTTTCACCAAATTTGGGAAAATTTTGGTTTAATATTTTTTTACTCATTCTCTTTTTTGGGGGGGACTGTAATTATACATGTGTTAGACTTTTGGAGATTGTTTCAGTGGTGTTTTGAGGCTCATATTTAAGCATAAGAGCCTCATGCTTAATGCTCTTATTCAGACTGGTAATTTCTGTTTTTTTATCTTCAAGTTCACTGCCTCTTTCCTCTGCATTCTGCCATTATGTCTCTCTGATTATTTCCATAATTATATTTTTCTCTTCTAAAATGTGCATTTTTTGATAGATGGTTTCTATATCCTGCTATGGTTTTCTGTCTTTCACTGATTGTGAGGTTATTTTTCTTATTGTCATTGATCATAGTTACAACAGGTGCTTTACAGTTCTTGTCTGTTAAATACAACATTTTGATTATTGAAGGTGTTGAAGAAAGCATGCCGTGGTTTAAGAACTCAGAAGGACTCTACTAAAAAATGCCAGGAGAGGAAGCAGTAGTCAGCAATGTTAAGTAACTCTGAGGGTAGTGAAAATAAAGACCTTTTTGATTTGATAATTAGTAACTTACTGATCATAATGAGAGTACTTCCAGGTGGTGGGGTTGGAAGGAGGATTGTAGTATACTGTAATGTGAGTGGCAAATGAGGTATTGATGGGGAGTATAGACACCTTGTTTGGGGAACCTCACGGAGAATGAAAGGGGAGAAGGAGGTAGAGAGGGAGGCTTGTTGAATGTGTGGAAAAATAAAAAACAGTGTGTCAGTAGAGGATGCACACACAGACTCGTGAGTAGGTAGAAAGGATGAGATCCAGAACACAGCGGAAGGGACACTTCCTCCTTCTTGCCCAGACTGGGGAAAGGAATATGAGATTATCGAAGGTTTGATACAGAATATATGGACAATTGATCCTTTTGCCTCAGCTCATTGAGGAAGATGTAGGTACTGAGAGTTGGGACAGAGGTCTAGAGGTTGAAGACTGGGTCAGATTTGGGATAGTTATGGGTTATTGTGGGATGTACGAGTGTGGTGGTGGCTGTGAATTAAGTGAAAGGAGCAGTTTTGTGTTCCTAAATGAGGTTGGAATGGCGAAGTTTTGGTACTAACAGTCTTGAACGAGGAGAAGACATTCCTGTGGCATTGGTGTTACTGTGATACAGGAGTAGAGACCGCACATTTTAGCTTTTACTTTTGTATGAGGGTTTGTATTGGGGCAGTTAAGGAGTGGAACTTGGAATCCAGGTTAGGAAAGCAGCGCTCCTTTTGATGAATGAGAAGTTTCGGTGAGGGTGACAGTGAGGTTTACACAAACTGTAGAAAGATAGAAGGAATGGGAATGTTAGGCTCTGGTCTGAAAGTGAGAGATGGAAGTTAAGACACAGAGGTGGAGCAGTTTGAGGTCTGAGAATTAAGAGAGTTGATAAATTGGAGCACAGGAGAAGGATTTTGTTGTTAAAAGGTCAAGAAACTATGGAACTAGGTGTTTGATAGAATCGTCCCCGTCGAAGTGGAAGTCTACCAAGAGAATTTGGAGGGGAACAGGACGCTGTGTTGCCTCTGGTGTTGACGTAGTGTGGGGCGTAAACTAGATGATGGCGGGTGTTGTGGTAACGGGAGTTGGAGGCTGCCCTGCACTGTCCTCAAAGGAGAAGAGGTTTTTTTTTTCCTTGTTTGTTTCCATGAAGGTGAAAACATGATAGTTTGTTGGTAGCGGGATCTCAATCTTTGGACTATTTTATGTGATGTTAATATTGAAAAATGATTTGAATTTAATATTAAATCAGTGGTCTTATTTTAAATAGGATGCATTGTGGTAGATACTTAAATAGTACTTTTGTGTTTTGTAACTTAATACTTTGGTGGTGGCTGCTGGGCTGGGGAAAATGGTGAAGGACAGGTTGGGTTGCCAGAGAAATCATACTTTTTAAAAAGGAGAAATTTGGTTTTAGAAACATTAATGTTTTTCCTTTTTTTAAAATGCTACAGACAGTTGTCATTCTTTCTAAGCGTTAGTAATGAGACAGCAGGGGGCAGAGAAGAACAATGTTTTAGATCTTTGTGTCACTTATGGGAGTTCCTGTTTTGAAAGATTAAAAGGCTTCTGTAAGTTTTACAAAGTCCCGTTACCTGGACCTGTGATGATGCACGACAGCAGGAGATTGTTAGTTTAAAAATAAATATGAATCTAACATCCAGCATATTTGTATTGTAGGGGATGTTGATAGTTGTCATAACAACACTATACTCTGACCTCTCTGTAGTGCATTAGTTCCTGTCTTTAATAACATCTAATTTAGAGTAATTTAGTTTTCAGATGGATATCTAATGGTTTCTAAAGCTTCAACCAAGTCTGAGATTTTGTGACTTGTATTGAACATCCCATGTTTCATGTTCTTGTGAAGTTGAAGATGTATAATTTTTATGTATCACAACTATACCGTATATAACTCTTTGCTCATTCACAAGGGAAGTCGAACAGAATTTGCTTTGGGCAGAAGTGTAATGTTCTGAAGGCCAAGTATCACCCCTCCCCCACTCTTATCAGGGCCTCAGTGCTCACCAATCTGCTCTTAAACTCCCTTGACTATCCCCATATGGAACAAATTTGGTACTACCAGGCTCTTGAACTTTATTGTGTGTGTGCCGTATTGAGAATAGGTTGTGCTCCCTTTTTAAAAATCTCAAAATGAGAAACAAATGGCATTGTCATCCTGTATTAAAAGATTTCTGACACTAGTAATCTAGGTGTGGAAAAGTTGGAGAAGGGCATCAAATGTCTTGTGCAACAGTGTTGCTGAAAGAATGATTACTGTGACCCTTTTAGAAGTGCATTAAATCAGGAGAGACTGTAAGCTTTGGGTTCAGAAACACCTTTGGGTCACCTAGTCTCTTACTTGCTTGATGACTTTGTGCAGGCTTTTTCTTTCTGAACTTATCTTTGATGTATGAAAAGAGTAGTTTTTCTCCCAGAGGGTAACAGTGAGTCATAAATGAGGCATAGTGTGGTAAAATAAAAGCAATAGTAAATACTAGTTTCTGTCCTAAATGGTGGCTTATGATCTACCTCTCTTTTGTTAATCACAGGACAAGAATTGTGGAAAGCTCTAGTGTTATTATTGGAGATCCAGAATTTTATAATAGTATTAATTCAATCAAAATATTTAAAATGGTACCAGGTTTCTGTTTTTACCAGTTTGGTGGAATGTTTTCCAGTTCTAGTCATCCAGATGATAAAGAGGCCTGCCATTACACTCCTTTCCCACCTCCAATGCCGGTATCTGCACTGTGTGAGTGAGTTTAAGGTTTCAGGTGGGCAGACAGGAGTCACGTAGTACCGAACAGGAGCCGTGACGAAGTATGGGGAAGATCTCGTGAACTGGAAATCTCCAGAGGGTAGAATTAGCCACACGAGAGTGAGGAACGAGTGAGAACCAATTTACAATGTTTACTAGGCCCATGCAGACTTGTTTATTCTATGTTAGCTGTATAATAAAAGTGTATGTGATTTTATTTTATGTTTTAGAAGAAATTCTTTTTTCCACTTTTCAGAAAAAACAAGGAGAGAAATGACAGCCAAAGGTTCTACAGGAGTGGAAATTCTATTGTCAACATTAGAGGTAAATCACTTATCAACTTTAATTATGTAACTATTAATATCAACTAGTACTGAAGGAAAAAATGTAAATGAAGTATAAAATTTTTATCCTGGAGGTAAAGCCAACAAATGGAAGTTTATTTTATGTTTCAATTTAATATTTAGAATGGTGACATAAACTTTCTAATATGTATTAGGCAAACCTTTAAGTATATTACCCTATGATTATCATGATTGTCATCCTGTATTAAAAGAATTTTTAAAATTCTTTTAATTCATATACTTTTTAAAATCTTTACATGCTATTCTAATTAGTAATAGGAAATAAAGCATTAGCTATAAATAAGCTTTTAGCTTACAATAAATGATTGGTATTAGAAATTCTTTTTTTTTTAAACAGACTTTATTTATTTATTTTTAAAAATATTTTATTTATTTATCTTTCGAGGGGAAGGGAAGGAGAGAGAGAGAGAAACATCAATGTATGGTTGCCCTTCGTGCGTCCCCTGCTGGGAGTTGGCCTGCAGGGAACCAGCCTGCAACCCAGGCATGTGCCCTGACTGGGAATCGAACCGCGATCGTCTGGTTCGCAGGTCCGAGCTCAATCCACTGAGCTACACCAGCCAGGAGAAATTCTTATTTTATTATGTCAGCTGGTGTATATTTGTGATTTAATTTACTGTATATATATATATATATACTGGTTGAATAAGTATATTGTATTTGTAGAAATTAAATTTCTGTGTCCGTGTAAAAGTTCTGGGTGGATGACCAGGATACATTCAGAATCATGTTATTCAGTGCAGTGTTAAGAACGGGGGTGAGTTAGCACCGTTGTGTACCTCACATTTACACAATATTATGTTTCAAAATGTATCTCAATAAAACTAGAAACAAAGAACAGGGAGTAAGTTCGTGTTTGTTGACGGGAATTACTTCCTATCAAAAATGAAATAAAGCCATTGTTCTGACTTGATCTGTCAGTTTAAAGCAAATTTCAGTAGAAATACCAACAGTTTTGTTTCTGTAATTCAATGGGAAAATAATAAGCAAGAACAGGAAAGATATTTCTGAAAAAGAAGAGAAATGAGAAAGTACCAACTCCACCAAATATCAGAGAACATTATAAAACTTCAGTAATTCAGATAATTTAGAAATTATGTGTGAGTGGTTAGTAGACATCAGTGTAATAGGATAAAAAAAATCCAAAATGAAATGAAAATGCTTGTGGGAATTTAGTGCTACTTAATGGAAGGTAGCCTTTCAGATCAAGGAAGGACAGACAGAATGATTACTTAGTTAGTGGAACTGGGACAAATTGGTAGCCATGCAGAAAAGCATAATGTTGGATTCTTACTTCCTACACCAAAATAAATTCCGTATCAAGCAAATAATTGAAGCATGGAAAGTAGAATCAATGCTAGAGGAAGTAACGAGGGGAATTTATAAATAATTTTACAACAGGGAAGGCTTTTCTAAGTAAAACACAGGATCTGCAATAGAAAAGATTGGTAATTTAACTACATTAACAAAAGCACATGGGGAAAAAACACCACAGACCGTTGGCAAACTGAGGAAAAGTAGTCAACTTGTATAGTTTTTTAATCCTGACCTGAGGACATGCCCATTGATTCTAGAGAGAGAGGAAGGAAGGGACAGAGAGAGGGAGAGGAACATGGATGTGAGAGAGAGTCATTGGTCAGTTGCCTCTCGTACATGTCCCCAACCAGGGACCAAACCCATAACCCAGGCACGTGCCCTGAACAGGAATCGAATCCGTGACCATTCTGTTTACAGGATGATGCTCTAACCAACTGAGCCTCACCAGCCAGGTCCAAATTGTATAATTTCTTTAACATATGAAGAACCTCCACAAATTAGTAAAGTGAAACTCATCCCGATATAAAAATATTAACAGACAGTTATGAACAGACAGTTCCCAGAAAAAGAAACACAAATTTCACTTAAGATTGAGTATCATTGTGGTTCCTTCCCTGCCATTTTCCACCCTAGCCCGTTTGCTCATGTTAATATTACTGAAGTTAGCAGAGGTGCGAGGTCCCAAGTTACATTTGGGAAATTTGTCTGGATAAGGCCTAGACATAATGATGCAACCTACATTCAGGTTATAGGAGCCTGAGCTCAGTCGCACAGCTCAAACTTAGTGATTGGTTTGGCAAAAAAGTCCATTTAGTTTTTTCCTTAAAATAAAACACACCTTTTTCATTCTTATTAATAACTTTATTGATTTGGATATTTTGAGTATGTCAGCTGTCTCCCATATGATGTAATGTTGATTGTTCTCAGTTAATGTCTTGATTTGATCACCATCAACTTCAACTGGTCTATCTGACCATGGAGCATTGTCCGGTGAGAGATCTACAGCATAAAACTTTGCAAACCACTTTTGACACGTTCAGTCAGCACAGCACCTTCTCCATACATTGCACAAATCTTTTTTGTGTGTGTTTCATTTGTGTTTTTACCTTTCTTGAAATAATAAAGCATAATATACTGAGCCCTGGCTGGTGTAGCTCAGTGGATTGAGTGCAGGCCTGCGAACCAGAAGCATAATTACTGAAAATGTTTTATTTTCTTCTATCTATAATATTAACGTGGCTACACAAAATTCCCCAATTCTAGTAAGTTTTATTTTAAATGAATGCTGTTATGACAGCTGTCACAAGACAGTCTAACAAAATTGTTTCTAATGAAGTTAAAGACAACCGAGCATTACTAGAACCATCTCACAGACAAACCCAAACAAACTTTTTGGCCAACCCAATACAGAAGGGCTGGAAAACGTGGTTTGGCTCTGTATCTAGGAAGAAGATGAAATCAGTTTGCTGAACACAGAGCAGTATTGCTGCCACAATCCACTCTTTAAAAAAAATTTTTTTGTATTTTTTTTCATTATTGTCTCTTTAACAAATCTTTATCCCTCTCATTCCAAATTACTCCTCAGTGAATCAGTGGTCCAGTTAATACCTCCAATGCTAAGAACAAGGGTGTCTGGTTATGCACAGTCCTCCCTCTTGTGCGGATGGAGCCCCTTGGTTCCATCAGTCTGTGAACTAAAATGCTGAAACAGGCAGCACTCCTTCCCTTTGGAAAGGGGAACAGTGAGAGCGGCACACCAGTTACTGAGGCACAGCGATTCCCAGTTTCTGCTGTGTGACATTTTAAAACTCTCTGCTCTGGAGGTGAGGCGGTTCCTCGAATAGCCTGTGCTTCTGTTCTCTGTGTGGTTTTTAAAATTCAGACATTGCTTATAAGAGAAATATGATGAAGTACATTTTTATCAGATTGGTTGTTCAGACTTTGGGAAATGGTTGCTCCTCTACATTGTTGGTAGAGTGTAAATTGCTTTATGAAGAGGAATTTGGTAATATCTGTCAAAATACTGATATTCTTTGACCCAGAAATTTCAGTAATTTATCCCACAGAAAGTTGTAATTAATCCTATGTAAATATATGTAGTTTTTCTTGCAATTTTTTTTAATAGAAAAGGTTTTCCAAACTATCATTTGTTACATAAACAGTGGTTACCTAAACATTGGCTTAGCCATGTAATGGAATGTTTCCTGTAGTCCTTTAAAAAAATGAAAAAACTGTCTACCAGTATGTAAAAATGTCACTGTGCGAAACAGTATCTGTATAGGGCAGTGTTTGGAGGAATAAATCTGTATATGCACATCTGTTTACAATACATGGATTTCTTTTATGTGTGCATGTCATGCTTAGGCAGATATGTCGATCGATAATGCAGTTGCCTTCTGAGAAGGGAGCTAGGTGACTGGGTAGGCACATACTTACATTGTCGTGCTTTTTATATTTTGATTCATTTATTTGTATTGTCATTTGGGAGAAAACGATGAACTCACACGACAAATTCCTCTTGTAATACTGTTGGTACTCTGAAAGTAATAGCTGAGATTATTTGCAAAAGTTCTTAAGGCGAGAAGAAGAGACTGAAGTGATACGTGAGAATAGCAGAGCTCGAAACATTTGTTCTTAGAGAAATTGGAAAGGTCTCCTGTAAAAATGCAGATAGTTCCCAATAGGAAGAAAAAAGTTTGGGAATTACAAATTCGCAGTGGTTTAATAAAGCAAATAAACTCTTTATTTCAGAACACGAAAGATCTTCAAACCACACTTAATATCTTAAGCATTCTTGTTGAGCTGATGTCAGCCGGTAAGTTTTTTTTGTCCCCCTCAATTTCTATTTGTAAATGGTGATCAACACTGCGTCATGTGCACTTTTTGAGGACTCCCTGGTGCTCTTATAGAGGCTATTCTGAGTATTGAAATTTGGAAGCCGGTGTGTCACGCACTTGTTGCTTTGTCTTTGTTGTCTTCCAGTGCTCCTCAAACCACTCCTGAAGCCTTGGACATGGAGTTTGGGCATCGCTTGTATTTACTCTCTGTACTATTTTCTAACTAAAATAAATGGAAAAAAATGTGATTTTATGGTGTTTGATTTTGGAAGTCTTTAAATATTTCTTGAATGCTAATAAGTTGTATTTGATATTCTTTGGGAAAATTTGCTGTTTAAGCAAATTAAACAAAATTTTTTTTTAGGTGGAGGTCGAAGAGCTAGTTTCTTAGTTGCCAGAGGTGGTTCACAAATCTTGTTACAGTTACTTCTGAATGCCAGCAAAGACTGTCCCCTGCATGAGGAGTTAATGGTGCAGATTCATTCTATTCTTGCAAAGATTGGACCAAAAGGTAAGGGCTTCACTTGCATGATTATCAGATCTAGAAGCATCTTTGTGACATGGATTCTCTGTGCCTTGAAACTGGTCAGTTTTTAAATCTAAAATGCTAGGCTTCTTCTTAACTTTAGTCATGGAGTGCTTTCTGAAGTCAGTTAGTGACCCGCAAGAACTGAGGGTCCTAAATTCGTGGGGAATTCCATTGCATGTGGTGGAAAGAAGAAGAAATTTAGGTTCGAATCACACCAGTGTGTCTTGGTGTTTGTGTGCGCCTGCGTGCATCTGTGTGTAAGGGATGCACACGGCGGGGATGTTGTGGAGGCTAGAAGGATGAGTCAATGGGAATGCTTCGATGAAAGTGGGGGTAAACCTGCTTGCTTTTCACTAACAGCCACTTTTGTACTGCGTGGTTTTAATGCCCAGAAGACTTACAATCTAGTTAAGACCAAAAGAGACATAAAAAATTTTAAGATGGTTTATTACAGTAGTAAGGCATGCAAAATATTAAAAAATAAAAAAGGAGAAAATAGTATAACGCAAAGGAAGAAGCTGATTTAGGTTAGGTTGACAGAAAAAGGAATCCTATGAATAGAGTGTAATTATCTATGATTCCCTGAACTCACAATAGTAACTTTTAAGAGTTCTGCTATTGCCTTGTGGCGCACATATGGGTTTTAGACTTTGGGGTATTTGGTCAAATGCTTATTCCAAAAAGTTGTATGTATGTATGTATGTATGTATGTATGTGTGTATAGCATGGATGTCATATGTGTTGTATAAATGTTTATTACTTTTAACAGTTGTTGTCTTAAATAAAACATCCTTGAAGATAACGTTAATTTTCAGGGTATCTTAGGAGGCTTTAAGACTTATTAAACATATATCCAGTTTATTCAAGAGATATGTTGTTAGCTGTTTAACTCATATTTGAGTTTTAAGGGCTTCTGAGATTTTCGCTGAAAATGAAAAGCAAGAGAAAACCTCATTTATTGGTGAATATTATCATAGCACACTTTCTTCTCTGTTTAGAACTAGGTTATCTTTCTTTTTCTTTCCATGCAATTAAATTAAGACATGGATGTATTATATTTGCATTTTTTAAATATCCCCTTTAAGTTATAGCCCATTTATTTTATTCTCCTTTACACTTTTCAGTTTGTGCTATTTCTGTTGTTATTTGTCCTGGTTTTGCATTTTTGTCATCTTAGGACACCGTGCAGTGATTTCTTCAGTGATGCTGTGTTCTTTTTTTTTTTTTTCCTTGTGAGATGAGAGTAATTTTCCTGCAGGAATATTTAGTACATTTTGACTTAAAATTCCTGTTGTTGATAAAATAACTCTGCTTGCTAGTCCTGCTTTCTTGTTTGGTTTATAACCTTAACATTCTTAAGTTCCTGTGATCCAGATTGTTTTTATGTTTTAATCACTTTGTGAGAATAAAAAACAAGACCTTCTTCTCTTCCTTTCCTGTATTAAAAATCAGATCCCATTAGAAATGTATTTGGTAACATTTGTTAGGTTATTTTCTACACAAGCTGTTGATTTTTGATTGATTTAAGTCTTAAAAGAATTCCGGTAACATTAAGTAAGTGCCATTGGCACTGGGCTGGGAGACTCTCAGCCATGTGGCAGGGTTCTTCGAGCGTGCCGAAGCGACAGACCAGACATGGTCCTCTCCTGCGAGTCTGTCCTGCGGCTCTGACCTGTATCCCCTGCCTCTGTTCCCTTACCTGCTCCTCAGCACTTTTTTTGAAGCTGCATTTCAAAAGTATAAGCCGTATTTTTAAAATCATACAAGAAAATGATTATAATCTTAAGTATTTCAGGTCAGTTTTATATTTGGTAATAGGTATTCATAATATAAGTTTTCAAAATCTCATTGCTTTATGACTTCTTCATTTCATCCAAAGTTACATATGAATAAATTATGTTTTTTTTTAAACAGACAAAAAATTTGGAGTGAAAGCTAGAATTAACGGAGTTCTGAATATAACCCTGAATTTGGTCAAACAGAATTTGCAGAATCATCGCTTGGTTTTGCCTTGTCTTCAGCTTTTACGAGTATATTCTGCAAACTGTGAGTATTTCAGAGCAGTTTTTAGGTAACTCGGTCTTTTGAAGTTACAGAAAAGGGAAATTTAACCGTAAATCTAAAATTTTGGACAAGGTAAGAGAATATTTAGTATGGATTTTTTGTAATGCCTAACCTCACTACCCCAAAACTGATGTCAGGTAAGAAGGTCAATTGGCAGCTTAGAGGGAACTGGAGAGCATTATGCCGAGTGAAATAAGCCAGGTGGTGAAAGGCAGATACCCTATGATCTCACCTGTAATTGGAACCTGATCAACAAAACAAACACACAAAATAGAACCAGAGACATTGAAATAAAGAACAAACTAATATTAACCAGAGGGAAGTGGGGAGGGGGAGAATGAGGGAAAAAAGGGGAAGGGTTATCAAGGAACATGTATAAAGGACCCATGGACAAAGCCAAAGACGGTAGGTTCTAGGGTGGGAGGCGGGAATGGGTGGGTTGGGTGGGGCGGGGGCGCGTGGTGAGGTGAAAATGGAGACAACTATACTTGAACAACAGCAACAACAACAAAAAAAGAAGGTGAATTGATAGTCTTGAGAATTGTCATTAAGCCTGTAGTGAGGGGGAGAGCAGGCAGCTCATGGGAACTCTGTGGAAGACTGTGAGGGTGTTGGCAGCTGGAAAAACGGCTGTTTCTGTTTGGATTTTCATCAATGAGAGGAAAGCTGAGAAGGAAGGCATGTGGCCGAATGGTCACCTGGAGCTAATTATCTCCAGCAATCAATAGGGGAGTAGCAGAACAGCAAATAAATATACAGGAGTCCCCAAGGAAGCTGGAAAGAAGAGGAATTAGGAGAGACAGGTTCAGATGAAGTGCCCCGCCCCGTCCCCCCCCCCCCCCACACACACTCTGTCTCTCATTCATATTAGTTCCCAAACCCATAAGGTGTTGATTTTCTTTCTGTTCCCTGACTGTGGACTTGGGATGGTTAACAAAACACCTGAGATTGAAACTGTAGAGTACATGTTATTATAGAATATCAC
Source organism: Sturnira hondurensis (assembly GCF_014824575.4). Taxonomy (NCBI): domain Eukaryota; kingdom Metazoa; phylum Chordata; class Mammalia; order Chiroptera; family Phyllostomidae; genus Sturnira; species Sturnira hondurensis. The sequence continues at coordinate 3,414,251 of NW_028095197.1, read as the reverse complement.
TGCAAAATAATCAAAGAGGTAGATATGCCTGTACACATGTACATGTGTCTATTTATTGTCTATGTCTGTACCTTGATAGTATGGCTACAGGTGTGCTCAGAGGAAAGTAGCTTTGAATATGTAAATAATGAACACTTCTGTAATTAAAAAGCATATAAAGAAATGAGTGAATGGGATATTTAACCAATGAAATTAGGAACAGAGTGATAAATGGAAAGAAGGGAAATGAAATAGTAAAGAAAAAAGCCTTAGAAAATAAAAAAATGGCTGATCTAAAAAAATAAAGCAACTGGATTAAAAATAAAACAGATTAGCCACTGCACACCCCAGGTAAGGGAGAAGAAAGACACAGCACCGACAAAATTAGAAGGGGTAACGGGCACTAAACACATACAGAGGAAAGTGCAATCACTGTACAAAACTTTCAGATCAGCATTTTGGGTGGCATTTTATTAAATTATCCACTAGAAGGCTAATAAGTGGTTTATAACTTTTATAATATTTGTTTAGAGCTAAAAATATTGTGCACAATTTTCTGGTTAGGTAATTGCATCTTCTGTGAAACTCTGTTTTTCTACTACAGTGCAGCTGTTTAATTAAGGTCTTTTTTTACCTGTCAGCTAGCACCCTGCCTACTTATGGTCTCTCAAATCTCTCGTCCCCAGAGTGCTGTGAGATCTAACCTGTAATTAAAATGCAGATCTTGTTTTAAAACACAATTCCACGCATGATTCAAAGTGTATGTTTTATCCATTTATTATCATTGTTGGTGTTATTTCACAAACAGTACCTTTGATCTGTCATTTTCCAGTAAATATTTGTTTCTTTGGGGCAATTCCCTATAGTTGAAAGAATGAACAGCTTTTAGGGTCCTTTATAATTGGCTTAACTTCTTTTCCAGCTCCTCTTCCCACTGGCATGTCTTTGTTCGATACTCTCCGTTTAACTGGTCCTACCCAAGGTGTTGGTTCACTACCGTTCCATCATCCACGCTCACATCCTGCGAGATTCCCCAGAGCCACGTCTGCGCCGCATCCCCCCCGCCCCCCGCCCCCCTGCAGCCCTGGTCCTGGCCAAGCCCTCCTCCTCAGTAGAGACAGAGCCCAGCCATCAGTGTCTCCAGGAGTGCCTTCTGTTTCACTGTGGACTGGGGCCTCCTCACTGTTTTCATCTAAATGCCTGACAACTCTTAATCTATTAAAACAGTAATTCAGTGTTTATTGGTTCGCTGTTTCTGTCATTGTCCTCTGCACTGTTCTCCGAGAGTAGGCACTGTTGATTTTGGTCTCCCAATCCCCATGGCCTGGTATTTAGTCAAGTTCATTCCATTTATTGAAGAAACAAATGAAGTAACTTAAAAGTACTTATTTTTAGTAGTAACATTTTATTGTTTTATATAACTTCTTTGAGAATTTCTTACAACTTCCCCTAAAAATAAAAGCAAAAAAATATTTTCAAGTGATCGGTTAAAGTAGACTTTATGAGGGACATGAGTTGCATTTATTAAACAGTTAGTATATGTTTTTGATTATCTTGCACCATGTATACACATTGCTACTTCCCCAGATTTTTAAATCATTAAATATTTTTTCTCTCCCTTCCAGCTGTGAATTCAGTATTCTTAGGGAAAAATGGAGTTGTGGAACTGATGTTTAAAATCATTGGGCCATTTAGTAAGAAGAATTCGGGTCTTATGAAGTGAGTAAATGTTTCGAATATAAACAGAGTTTTCTTTGGTTTTTCTGGGTCTCCTCATCCTGACCTGTGCAAGGAACAGTAAATTGTACGGTGGGTTCTTTCTTAGTTCTTAAATAGTGATTTTATGATAAAGATTTTCTTCAGTATGAAGTTTAACCTTTGAAAGTATATCAAAATTAGAAAACTTTAAATCATTGAATATAATGTTACAGAAATTTAGACTTTGAACAAACCTGGATATTATAAGAGGAAAAAAGATCATTTATAGAGTGTCACTCATTCAGAAACATTTATTGAGTGCCTACTATATTTCCTACCAATTTTGCAATCTTTAATGACTACTTCCTTCATTCTCACAATTATCTGAACATATTTTTAATTTATACATTTTTTTGCCAAAATAATGTCATTCTTTTTTATTTTGAGAACATTTGTAGGTCTTCAACCTCAGAAAATAAAAGCAGTGTCCAGTTTCTTGGTTATCTTAATTTTTTTCTTAAGCTATATTAGAGGTCATTCTTTTAAAAAATTTTAATTGAGCGCGGGCCTGTGAACCATACAATTGCGGTTCGATTCCCAGTCAGGGCACATGCCTGGGTTGTAGCCAGTTCCCGGCAGGGGACACACCAGAGGCAACCATACATTGATATTTCTCTCTCTCTCCTTCCTTTCCTCTCTAAAAATAAATAAACAAAATATTTAAAAATAAAAAAATAAAAAAAATAAAATATTTTATATGGAATTTTTCAAATATACATAGAGTTTACATTATAGTGAATCAAGTAATTATCTTGAGTAGTTATATTAATTGCTTATTATATGTACTTAACAACATTCTGTCATTTTTCTTTCATTTCTTTCCTTCCATGCTGTTTTAAATTTTTGTTGGGGTATTTTTAAGCAAATCCTAGATGTCATGTATCTGTATATGTGTGTGTGTGTGTGTGTGTGTGTGTGTATATAAATTCATATATATGTGTGTGTGTATATGTACAGAAATTCATATGTATAAATGAATTTCTGTAAGCAAATCTCAGATATTTTCTAATTTTCCCCCTAAGTACTTTAGTATATCTCAGTTAAATAGGTACTTAGAAAAATGACCACTATACTATAACCATACTAAAAAATTTATTAATTCCTTAATATAATCTAAAATCCAGTCTGTGTCCAGTTTTCTCCAGGTATCACAGAATGGCCATGCACACCATTTGTTTAAATGGGGACCCAGACGAGGTTCACGCATTATTCCAAACCTACACAAACATGGAAAGAACAGAATAAGAAACCTGGTACACCTGTCATTCAGTTTCAACAATGATCTACATTCTGTCATTTTTATTTCATCTTTCCCTTTCCTGCACACTTTTTTTTTCTGGGGTATTTTAAAACAAGTGCCCATTACATTTGTTCTGTTAATTCTTTTGTGTGATTACTATCAGACACAGAGCTTTTTACTTTTAGTGTTACCACAATGTAATTTCTTTGCCCAACAAAATAATAATTCCTTAATATCATGTAATATTTTTGGATTATCTAAGAAGCTTATATGTATTTTTGCAGTGGCTTGTTCAGGATTCAAATAAGGTCTATAAATTCCATTTGAGTACGAGTACTGTGTCTTACAATCTGTTAAAATCAGTAATAGTCCCCCATTTTTTTGGTTCTGTTTAGTTATTTGTTGAAGGACCTGACTGCCATTTTGTAGAATGTCCTAACATTGTGGATTAAGGTGACTGTATCCTGGGGTCATTTAAACATGGAGGTATATCCCTCAGAATTTCTGTAGACCAGTGATAGAGCCAAGAGGCTTGATTAGGTTTGAGTTCTTTTCATTCTGGTCAGAATTGTTGCAGAAGTGGTGGTAGAGACTCTGTTTTGCATCACTTAAGATCATTGAGTTGATGGGATCCCTCCCCTTTTAACCTAATAATTCAGGAATATTTCATGGCATTGCCTAGATCGTTTTTTTCTTTAGGGTTGGAAAACAGTGGCTTTTACAATTTTCTCATTTTTCCACTTTTACCAGCTATGATTCTTTTATAAGGAAGAACTTGTCCACCTTATTTGGTTAAATTCTATAAACAAGGTTCAAAACGTTTTCAGTCTTTTTACCCTTTCTGAATAAAGGTTAAGTATTTTAGTTTGTATCCTTTTGAAAATGGGAGCTAACTTGCACATATAATTATTTATTAAATATTACTTGGTGGGATGACAACATATTTATGCAAAAATCACACACAATCCTAGAGCATCTGATGAAATGTAACAAGATAAAGTCATTGTATCACAGTTAGTGAAACATACTTACAGAATTGGTTAGTGTAGTGGGCTCCAGAGACAGGCAGCGTGGGTTTGCATGTTACTCTGTTCTTTATTGGCTCCATGATACGAAGTAAGTTATGTAACTTATTACGGCCCAGGTTCCTGGCTGTAAAATGGTAGTAGTAGCACCTACATTGTAAGGCTGTTGTCAGTATTTAATGAGATGATTCCTGTAATTAGCACAGTGCTAATGTAATTAGCACTAACATTAATGCAGTATAATTAATTAAGTTATGTAGTAATGTGCATGCAAATAAATCCTAATGAATACTAAAATATATTCCTTATTTTTAATTTGTATACCATTTTTCTCCCTTGATCTTTAAAGTACTTTATAGTTTATCTTTTATATAATGGTTCTGATCTTCCACTTAAGATCTGCATTATTCTATTTTAACCAAATTACCGAATCTAATATAAAATGTCCCTAGAAGAAACATTTCATAAATAATTTTTATAATATAAAACATGGAATATGTCCAAAACCATGTACAAACCTGTGGATCTAAACTTCTGAAAAAGGAATATTGTTACATAAATTATTCCTTAATTCTTTTTTTATTTATATTTTAAAAAGGAAAACAAAATTTAAAATTTATTTTTACTTAAAAAAAATTGGCCCTGGCTGATGTGGTTCAGTGGTTTGAGTGCCAGCCTGCAGACCAAAAGGTCGCTGGTTTGATTCCCAGTCAGAGCACATGCCTGGGTTGCAGACCCAGTCCCCAGTAGGGGGCATGTGAGAAACAATCATACATTGATGTTTCTCTTCCTTTCTTTCTCCCTCCCTCCCCCTCTCACTAAAAATAAATAAATAAAATCTTTAAAAAGAAACATTCATTGACCAAATGTTTATATCTTGATTTCTTTATCAACTTAGGGCCTCCCTCCTTAATTTAAAAAGTTTTGATATCTGGCATTTGTATCAAGAGTTCTTCTTCTCCTTAAGCAATGCTCTAAATTTTATGGGAGAAGATTGAGGGATATTATTTATGTTTGAAGGGTCATGCTTCCCTTTAGGATTTCCGTTCCTTCCCAATTTTATGTGTTGGATTTAAACACTATTAATCTAGAAGGAAGCAACTCTGGAAGTTATTGTAACTCTGTCTTTTTGAGTTACAACAGGTTTAGAAATTATTGCAAGCACAGACCCCTACTTTATGGAGCTTCTGAGTATCTGGGGCTTAAGCTTTTCTTCCTTAACTGCGCCTACATGGATAAGCCACAGGCTGCTTTCTAAGCCACTGTTGGTTGTATGATTGTGTGTGACACATGAATGGTGGCCAAATACATGAGGAAGTATATAATATTGGTACTGAGAAGTTCTAATCAACATAATACAAACTATACATTTCAAATATTTGTAATTTTTATATTATAAATTCCTCCTGGCTTACACGTGTTGTAGAATTTCAGAAATTCTTTGTACTGAAGTTTTTAAAATTACCATTTAAGTAACATATTGGTGAAAGTATCACGAGAAGTTTTTAAAATTACCATTTAAGTAACATATTGGTGAAAGTATCATGAGAACTTTGCACCAAACTTCATATTTTTTTAATCTAGTGGAGCTATGGAACAAGCATGGTGTCAAAAAGAACTGAGTTTGTGTTCTAGTTGTCAGTCTTGAAGAATAAACATCAAGGATTAGAAACTCAGAAGCACTTTGATTTGTTTCAGATGTTTTACAAACAACTGCTAGCAGCGAGAAAGACTGTTTCTGAAAGTACTCTATGATTTTTATAATTTTGAATAAAGACTTAGCTGTACATGGGAAAATCCTATGAGTATGTTGCAAACGATTGCATCAGTTTCATAGGGCTGTTGTAGTAAAGAACCTAGTACAAATTAGGTGGCTGAAGATAACAGAAATGTATTTTCTTACAGTTCTGGAGGCTGGAAGTCCAACATCAACTAGTCAGCACTGCCAGCGGTCCTTCTAAGACCCGAATGGGATAACCCTTCCTTGTTTCTTCCTAATGTTTGGTGGGTTGCTGGCGATCTTTGCGGTTCCTTAGCTGGTAGCTGTAGCACTTCAGTCCCTGCCTCTGTCATTACAGGGGTTCTCTCCTGGTGTGTTTGTCTTTAAATAGTCTTCCCTCTTCTTATAAGAGTACCAGTCATTACCGATTAAGAGCCGCTTACTCCGTTATGATCTCATCCTAATTAATGACATCTGTAGCAACCCTGTTTCAAGTAAAGGTCCATCTGTGGGACTGGGGGATAGGATGTCAACAGGTCGCTTTGGAGGAGACTGACGTTTCTGGTTTCAGCATTTTCTTTCTCAACAGAGAAATTCAACCAGAGAAATTTACTTTTCATGTCACTTAGTTTCTGTGTGATTCTAGGCAAATTATACTCTGAAGTGTTTAGTTTCTTTATTTATAAAATGTGCTAGTTCTATGGACCTGAGCTGTTTTAAGAACTGAACTATTTATGAGACACCTATAATAGTTTCTGGCATTTATCAGTGCTTGCTGAACAAGTCTTTTTCGTTTAATTTTTTATAAATTGCTGTTTCTCTGGGAAGATCCGTTTAGTTCTATCTTTAATGTTGATCAATTAAAAATGATACATACAATCCTATGTACATTTTATTGCATAATTGTACGATTATGGGATGCTTCTTGATGATTTAGTGCTATAAAAACAATATATAATTTTCATTTACTTTTAACTCATTATTCCTAAAACTTCACATTGTTTTTAAAGAAGTTACAGGCACGAGTTTATCATATTTTTTAAAGCATATACTTTTGTTTTTATTTTGCAAGTGCTATAAGTAGAGATTGATAGGCTTGCTTGCCCTGTTTATGTCAGTAACCTGAGGTGCTGCTGCTCACTTGCTCGGGAGGAGCGGTTCTCGGCTGATGCACAGTGGTGGGCACGCTGGTGCGCCGCAAGAATGTTTAAAACGCTCACTGCCTGGCTGTTTAGTGGGGGCACTGCCCTCTTTCCCCTTCGGTTGTCAAATAAAAAGGCCCCAACAACAGCTAACACAACAGTAGCTGTCCAGTGTAGATGAGTCAAAATTATACCTGTTTTTTTTGTCAGATGGGCAAAAAGTACAGTGTGCCACAGTATTAGTTTACGGGTGCCATGGGATGAACGAGGTTGGAAATCGCTGCCCTGGAGGAGGGCGGCGATGAGCGTTTATCGTCAGTGATCGCTTCCTCAGTGCCTGCTCCTGCAGCGTTTCCGTCTCTGCCTCCGCCACCGCAGGGTTCTCTCTGTGCGTCTGTGCGCTTGTGGTTACGGTGTCAGGTGGGACTGCGAACGGTGTCCATCTTCAGTCCTCCGATTGACTGTGTTCCTTACCTGTACTCATGTCTGGCCAGGCTGTGTCTCCTGTTCCACCGAAATATGCAGCTTTGTTTGGGGTCCTAATTTCTTGGGTAGCTTTTTCACACATTTTATTACATTATCTAAATTGTGAAATTATCTGTGAAAGAGAGAAATTTGTTTTCTAGTTTTATAGCCATGAGGAACCTACTTTTTTGTGGGTATCTAGTAGGCATTCAACAAATGGTTAATGATGAGTGAAACGCTTAAGTTTGACAATGTACATGTTTTTATGCAAATTAATTGTTGAAATCTTACTAAGAGGTACTGTAGTATGTGTAGCCTTATATTCTTAGTTACTGAAATTAAGTGCCATTTTTCAGTAACTTTAAAAAAAAACGTTGAATTATAGGTTCTCCATAGTGATATTTATATGCACTTTTAAAGCAGATTAATGGCAGTTGATTTCACTATATGTAACTGAGTGTTTATGTTCAAAGAAAATGTGAGTGCCTTCAATTTTGGGGGGCTATTTCTTGATTCTCTAATGGGCACATAATTTTTTGAGATATTTATTAGGCTCGTTATTCTCATTGGTGCCTTATAACTGGAAAATATTAAGGGCTCCAACTACCTTTCCCTAAACCTCCTAGTTTCAACATTTTGCATTTATTATCACCTTAAATATTAGGATTATTGCTTGATAGAGGTAAAATACTTTACACCCAGATAGCTACAAGGGTCTATAGAATTTTCTAGTTATGAACTTCATTTGTGAGGAACTTGTTTTTAATTTCTTTGTGAGTTTTAATAACATTCCTGTGTGGACTCTTTCAGGGTCAGACACAGGTACAGTTACTGGTTTTAATCATCTGACCTCTGACATAAAGATGTAGATGTTGTTATTTTTTTCTTTAAAAAATTTTGGGTGCTCTTCTGTTGCTATTTCAGTTTTCCTATACATTCAGGTCTAACCTGAAGGGAGAGATGCATATGGAGAAGCACCACATGTAATGGACTGTAACAGGAATGACTTTTGGAATAGATAATAATGACTAACCTGAAAAGATTGTATGAATTTACTATTGTAGATTAATTTTACTAGTTTTGTTGTTGTTTGTGTTTTCTCGTGTTGACAGGGTTGCTTTAGACACTCTTGCTGCATTGCTAAAATCAAGTAAGTTCTTAAATACTAGAAATACTAGATACTGTATTTTCAACTATTTTATCTACAGTGTTAAACTGGAAATATAGATGCAGTCTATAGTTATAAGCCTGGTTTATAATAATTTAATGTCAAAATTGAGTAATAACTAATGTCATTTATGTTTATTGATCTACAACTTATTAAAAATATGAGTTTCTTTGTCTGTGTTATGACTGTACACATATAAAGCCCTGTTAGTAGAGGAAAGTAATATGTAAATATTATGTATTTTTCTTAAAAACTGAAGTTAACGTAGCATTGAAAATGTTTACTGTGAAGACTGTCTTGAATAATTACTCTATGTAGAACACGCATGATTTTAATTTAGAACCCTCTTATTAGAAATTTTATTTCTACCATAAATTCAAATTTATAACATTAAAATGGCTACTAATGTAAATTTACAGTTTACTAAGTTAATTGACAGACTAAAGCACTATCTTCAAAATTGAAGCTTTGAAATAAATGGATTGTATTATGATATGATACCTTTGAAGAGTAATCAAAATCATCTACATTTCATGTCTTTTTTCCCACCAAGATACTCAGTAACTCTGCTTTAAATAAGTTTCATTAGCACCCCTATTTTCATTGGTTGATTAACATTTATTTAACCACAATAACATTTTAGTCTTAAAGATCTGTATTGTTGGCTTTCAGTTTTATTTTTCCCCCAAATTGTCTTACTAGGATAGAACAATATTTCCTTAAGTTGAGTGACCAGAACTGTTTATTTGAATAGTAACAAATGATGGGTTGGTAAATCTGATATTTGGTAATGATTTATTAAATTTAAAAAATCACTTTAGGTATTAGTATTCTGTACTAGAGGCCTCTTTTTAAATGCACCAGGGTATTTTGGAGCATTTTTTTGGAGGGAGAGGGATAGAAATTTACTTTAAAATGAGAATTAAACTACTGGAATAATCCCGAGAGAGTGTAAAGTATGTATACACAGTGCAGAAAGTGCAGAGTGTGGATACACAGTGCAGCTTAGTGACCGTTGCTGGGGCATCGGTTGGATGGTGCAGTGTAAAGGCAAACCCGAGGTGGATTTCAGGTTGTAACTGGAAAGGGAAGAAGAGACAGAGGCTGAGTGGAAGTTGGGTGTCCCGAACACTTGAGTACAGTGCCCTTCAGTAAACTGTTCTGATTGTGCCCAGTGGCAGATGGCTCTGTTCACTTCTCTTTAGGGTCACTTAGCACCTGTGTTTGCGTTATGGGAGAGTTTTTTAAATTTGAACTTTAGTAAAAAGTTTCAGTATACCTTATAAATATAACTTAGGCTATTGAGAATTATGGCAGAGACAGAGTCTGTAACAGGAGTTACACTGAGCCTGTTTTTTAGAAAGATATTTGTAGCTAATAAGCTAAAGGCTTGCATGTTCTAACTGGTATAAACAAAGTATGTATATTTATTTAAAATAAATGAAACTATTGCCAGCCAAAACTATGGAACTGATATTGTAAATAGCCACAGCCTCAGCAAAACTCGCTCCGCTTGACACTATTAATAGAGGTTTCAAAACATTTACATAGGACCCCACCCCTTCCCCACCCTGGGAGTTTCTTCCAGCTCGCTAATGTACAAGCACACTTTCCGAGAGGGCATTAATAACATTGATTTCACTGTCCTAAATTTTATGTTTTAGATATGTATTAGCACAGTTGGAAGCTAGTATTTTGGGGGGACAATTAAAAGCAGCAGGACTTGACTGTTGCATTGTCTTAATGTCCATGTCATGAGGCGGGGGGCCATTTCATAGGTAAACTTAGATTAGGAAGGGACTGGTGTTTCTTTGTAACTGAACCACCTCAGATGGGTTGGTGTTCCACTTTATTTTGTACTCTTATAACAGGTCGACCCAGTGATGCTTGGTGGCTTCAGATGTTGTGTTAGGATTCCCTTGCTGACAGCTTAAGTAAATGCACCTATTTGGTTAATAATCTTAAATATTAGCAATTAAAAAGTAGTAAAATAGGTCAAATTAGTGGATTTCTGTTAATTCCATCTCTCCCAAATTGACCATTTTCAAAAATGTCTTTAATATAATTTCACTACATTAAAAAAATGATTGGAAAGTACCATCTTCTAATGACATAATGCTTCTTACATTTATTTACTAAAAAAGTTCTATAAGTATTTTTAACTAAGAATTATTATGGCATGGATATTTATGTAATTATGGAGGTAATTAAAGAATTAATTTTAATGGAAATACTAAGTTTATAATAGGACCTGCAATCCAATCTAGTTCATCTCAGTGGAAACACAAAGTTTGTAATAGAAGTTACAATAATGGTAATGGCTTTTAACAAAATTCTGTTCACAGATAGTAAGTTAAAGGCTTATACATTCCATTTATTGTTATCAAAGTCAGTATGTTCATAAGTTTTAAAATACATGAAAAGTTTTATTCGTATTAACATTGAAAAGATGTAGTCCTAATTGCATTAAATATATTGTTTTTATTAACCTCAAAACAATATATGGGCAGGTTTCTGTAAAATACTATAGTTTATCATCTGGAATTTAGTTTGTTAGATAAAAATATTTAATATTAAATACTGAATATTGAATATTTAATATATGGTTGCCATTTTTTGATAAAGTTCTTTTAAGAGTTCATTACAATATTGTGGTTATATTATCAATTTGTTTATTCTACCACTTTCTCCTGTCACTTAAAAAATATTCTTTCTCAATTTTTTTTGTTCAAGAAACAAATGCCAGGAGAGCTGTAGACAGAGGATATGTCCAAGTCCTTTTAACAATTTATGTAGATTGGCACCGACATGATAATCGGCACCGAAACATGCTCATTCGGAAAGGCATTTTACAGAGTTTGAAAAGCGTGACAAACATCAAGCTGGGAAGAAAGGCCTTTATTGATGCCAACGGGATGAAAATTCTCTATAACACTTCGCAAGTGAGTTTTTTTTCTGTTACTGTGATCATGTATTGATAATATGATTCAGTTCTTAAGAAAACTTAGTATTTCTAATAATACCCCAAAGGTATGATAAATACACTTAAAAAATTTGAAAACCAAAAGGCATAATCATTTCTCATATGTGACCACAGACTGAGTTGGAGCAAGTGCTTAGTGCATGTGTGCAGTGTGAGATTTTTCCCCACAGGTAAGAGGAAGTTACATAAATCTGTCCACTGGGCAGGAAGGGATTCCATGTAGTCGTGTTTTCTAAGATGCGCAGTTGGCTATTTGCGTGTTTTCCTCATAAAGTGTATTTGGATGTTTTACAATTGGTAATGCAATTCTGTTGATTGAGTGTTCTTCCTTCTGGATAGAGCATTTTTTCCTGTTTTCTTTATTACTATTTATAGAGCATTTTAAAATGGAGAAGGGACAAAAGTGAAACCTGGAGTTAGGGTTCCTAGTTCTGTCTGCTACTGTCAGCAGCGGCCTTCCCGATGGTGTGTGTAGTGAGCTTTGTTCAGCCTCCGTAGAAGAGTGCCGGCTGTGGGGAACGGGGTGTGCCGTGCGGTCCTGTGTTTTCAGTAGGCTGTCGTTACTGGAAAGAAAACTGCCCTTGAAAATTCCAGCCAGTTATCCTGGTGATGCCCTCCTGGTTTGTGCATGACTAATAATCTCTTTCTGCATGAGAGTATAGACATAAGAACCCATTTTATGTTTACCTTTAGCTTCGTTTTTCTTATCAATCATACACACTTGTTTTTATTATTTCTAATATAGGCAGCGATGAATATTTGATATGTGAGGAAGAGTTGGGTGACTTTGGTTATGCCACTTAACATTTCTGGGCTTTAATTTCACATCTCTTTTGACAGACTAGATGTGAAGATTTGTACTGGAAATTTTACAGGATGTCAGAGTGCCATCTAAGTGTCCCTTGTCAGTAATGATAATAGTGTTATGATATAGTTTGAAATCCCCTATGTATTAGCCCTTTGCAAGATTAATTAGATAGCAGGACAGCAAATTAAACTCTTAAAACTTAAAACTGTGATATTTAAGACTATTTTTTATAATTGAACAGCCAACTTATTAGAGGCACTATTGATGATAACTGATAAAATTCTGAGGAAAGTTCAGCCAAATGCATGTTTCTTTTTGCTTCTTTTTTTATTACCTTACTATCTTTCTCCCTTACTTTTAAAAAACTTTGTTTGCTACACTTGCTAAATACACCTAGGTCCTTCACAGATATTACTTAATACTTTGGTGACTTTTGGTACCAAGGATGATATTGATTTCTGCTTAGTTAAAATATTCAAGGAAAAGTTCTACTAAATTTGCCACCTGAGGTTCTTACTTACAGAGAAACTTCTGAGTAGTTAAAGCTGCTTTATAATCATATTATGTTAAAATACCATTTTTGTGACATTTGTCTCTTGAAATTATTAATGTATTACTTTCTGAAGTAATGTAAATTTGGTTCAGTTATTTACTAAAGGCAAATTATTTATTTATTGTCTTTTCCTATAAAACAGGAATGTTTGGCAGTCAGGACGCTCGATCCTCTTGTCAACACCTCCAGTCTGATAATGAGGAAGTGTTTCCCTAAAAATCGCCTTCCACTGCCAACGATTAAAAGTTGTTTCCATTTCCAGTTGCCCATTATTCCCGTGGCTGGACCTGTGGCTCAGCTCTACAGCTTACCCCCCGAAGGTAGGACCACGGACGTACTGCTGGCTCCTGCTGGTTCTTGGGATAGTCTGGCGTTGTTGACTGTTTTCTTTGTGTGTGTGTCCAAATCCCCAGCAGAAGAAGTCCTTAACGAACACAATAAACTTTCACATTATATTTTAGTTAATAAATATTTCTTTAAATATAAGAAATTGAGGGCTAGTAGTTAAGGGAAGTAGTGTGGGATTTGTTACAGAAATGTAAGCGTGAACTGCGAAAAAATGTAAGCATCATATAGGAACATTACTTGTTAGTTTATGTGAAATTTCAGAGTAGAGGAGTGTAAACATTAGATGTTTGGGTAATTATATTCGGGCTGATATTTTTAGCTTTTTCGTGAGCCTTGGTTTTTTAAGGTTGAAAATACCCCTAATCAGCGAAAAAAAACCCAACCTAAGCACCAAGTACGTTGTGCTTAATGTAAGAAATTATCAGAGGTTGGCTGTTTGCCACTTTCCGTAAATACTGTAGGTATGTAGTAAAGAAAGTAAAAGTTTAAACTTTTTAATCTGGGGAAAAAGTAGAGTTTTTTGGATAATATCAAGGAAAATGGAAAAGAGGAAGTCGTCTAGCCTATGAATAGAATTTCTAAAGCACTTTCTTGTCACTTGATAACTTTTTTGAAAAAGAAATTGAAGGTGCTTTATATTTAAAAGCAATTATTTGGAATAAGTGATTGAGGAGAATTAAGTAATTATAGTTGGTTTTATTATTCTTGATACAGATTTATTGATGGTACTTATCACAGGATACACATTTATGATTTTATTTTAAAATATTTAATTATCGAATTACAAGTTTAGTCCACGCAAAGTCCAAGTTTAGTTTGCACAAAATATCGGGATGGATTATTGAGAAACTTCCTTTAAAAGATTTAAAAGTCTAAGACTAAGTCTGGGACTTGAGTAAGATAGCTAAGTAAAAACAATGATTTTATTCCTTCTTCTCATTCTATTTAAAATTAAAAATATGGGAAAATCTAAAAACTATTGGATCTAAAAACTAGCATTCTCATGGAACAAACATAGAACATGCAAGAAACATTGTAGAGATGTGATGAGATTAAGAAAAGTGTCAGCTCTTACGCACTTTAACATGAAGCGCGGTATCTCTGACTCAGGTTGAGGTTCAGTTAACGCCTAATGTGGAGGGAAATAGAAAAGCACTGGGAATCCCCTCCTGCCTGTATCTCAGTGTGGGGTTATGAGGTTTAAGAGGTGATTCTAGCTGGCAGAAAGCTCGTGAGCCTTGGTAGTTAACACTGGCAGGGAGGTGGGATGTACCTCCTTGTGTTCTTCATACAGTGTCCAGAATAATCACATGTATAGAGAAAGCTGACTTCTAGTGCAAAAAATGACAGAGAGGTGATGTTTTTGAGGGCCTTTTTTCTGACTCATCCCAGACTGATGTAAAGCATCACTGAATTACAAAAGGGAATGTACATTGACCGATAAGCTTTAGTGATTTAAGGTGTAAGGGGAAGGTTCTGATAGCAACTGCATAGATACAAGGAAAATGCCATCTTTCTGTTTTCTGTAATTTTCTCACATATGAGGCTTCATAACATTTATCAAAATTTTCATTTTTTTACCTTCCTCAGGACTGTTTTTTCTTTCTTCATTTTATCCTCAACATCCATTAGATTGCATGAGACATAGTAAGTGTGCATTTAACATTGGTTGATGAATGAATTGAATTGGCTTCAATACTTATTTCCTTGAATATCAAATGCCAAAAATAGGCAGCATCTGCCGAAATTTGGAAGAAGAGTTCCAACTCAAGATTTCTGAACCCTTATTACTTGTTCTCCACGTGTAAAGGTGACATATTCTTAGATACGTAATGGTACGGAAGTATATTATCTAAGTACCCTTCCTGAAGTCATTCCATCACTCCAGCCAGGCCAGTGATGAACTAAGATGTCAAGAACACAGAAAGACATGGTAGCAGAGTAACTAGTTTGCATTACAAATTGTGAATTATGTAATACTAAATAGATCCTTAGACTAGGATCTGTTAAATCATAGGAATCCATAGATGGATTTCAGAGACTGTGAATGCTACTTTGAGATTTTATTTGAATATATTTATGTTTTTTTTTCTTGGAAGGAATTCTTGAAAGGGTCTATCACTGCTAAAGAAAAGCAAGGACATTTCAAAGATGCACAAAGTCCTAGGGTGCTAAATACGAAGCAAGAACAAGCAAATCAGTTTTAGTAATAAGATACCTAAATGGATAAAATATTCCTATTAAAAAAAAGAAACTTTCAGATTGGGTTAAAAAACTAAATCTAAGTAGCTGATTCGTACTGGAGGTTCTTAAAATATCTAAATGGTAAGCATGAAAGTAAACAGATTGGCAAATGTGTGTCTGTTATTCCCAGTTCAAAAGAGTTGAGGAAGGCAGTATTACTACCATACAAAATGTAAATACAGAATATGTTTAAAACAAGACAGCAAAGATTATTTTAAATAAGCTAGATAATAACAGATGTGCCCAATGCTAAAGGAAAGTTAGGAAGTTAGTATGATTTTAATAATCAGAAATAGGTAGAAACAATTTAGTGGGCGATTTTTAATTCACCTATAACTTCTTGGCATATTAAATAGAGGAGGTTCAGCCAATTGAAGTGGATGCTAAAGATAACTCCTGTCATTACATTTGAAAAATATGATTGAAATGAGTAAATATTAATTTTTAGGAAAATATACATAGTTAAAATGTACTAAAATAGTAAAAAACATATAGTTGAACATGCAGTCAAGTTACCTTCAGTGAAGACACCAAATGATGATGACTTTATAGATGAGCTCTCTTAATTTCCAAGAAAATTTTCTATGCTTTATTTTCCAAAGCAAAAGGAAAAAAAGAAAAAAGAAACTAGCATGATACTGAAATAAAAACCTGGTAGAATAACCTGAAACAACCGATAGATAATTGTCACCCATGAAGATAAATATAAAAATCCTAAAATAATAGCAAATTGAACACTTTTTACATGTGTAGGGCATCTTGACAATATAAGGATTATTTTTAAGGAAGTAAGCTTGTTGTAATATTGAGATTTTAATAAGAGTTATCATTACATCAAAGGAAGAAAACCAATGCTATCTTAGTAAATGCCATGAAGAAATTTAATAAAAATTATTATTACAAATAAAATTTCTTTAGGAATCCAGAAATATTTCCCAAACAAGCTACTGTCTAACTCAGATCAGTAGCCAACATCACACGCAGTAGTGAATGTTAAAGGATGCTTCTCTCAACCGTCATTAGTGAACATTGTTTTGGAAGCTCTAGTTGAATGAGTGGGACGTGGAGAGGAGAGACGGTAGTTGTTAAAAGACTGAAGTAAAACTAATTCATGTCTGTGAAGGATGTTAGTGTCTGTGTAGACAATACAAGCAAATCAACTGTAAAATGTATGTTAGACAAAAGTTCAATAGAATACTATTTACAGGGTAAATAAATAAAATTCAGTAGCTTTTCTGTTTTGTGTGTTTTCTTATATATAGCAGCAAAACCCAGTTATAAAACAGAAAAGGGAAAGTAAATCACATTTACAGAAGCAAAGCAACAACAAAATTAACCCTTTGGAACGTGCTTTCTAAAACCTTACAGAAAGTGCGGACTCACTCTTTGGTTGTATTATGCAGAGAGAGTGAAATTTATCTGACTAGTTTCTTACTGGTAGGCATTTGAGTTTTCCCCTATATTTTTTGTTTTTAGTATAAAGGAGCCAAGAATATTTTGAAAACTAACAACAAGGAATGATTTATATTCCTTGATTTTAATTCTATAATTGGGCTATAATAATTATTCATTGGAAGGGGAACATGAATAGATCATAGATCATTAGAACAGAGGGGAGGGTCTCAGATGCCTGAAACCATATGGCATTTTACATCTGGGGTATAACTACCAGAGGAAAATACAATAGAAAGGAAAATATTTAAAGGTTTTATTAAAAATTAAAATGTGTTTCGCCTCTGATGCTGAATTGCATTTCCCCTTCTCCCCGTCTGGGCACTCATCTTTCTTGTTTGCAGTAGGCTTTTCGTAGTCAATTCCTTTCTTTTTTTCCTAACAGTTCTTTCTCCAAGTGTCAGTTCTTCCCTTGTTTGTCTGTGACTAACTACTGCAACTACATTGGCATAAATAGACCCAGGCTACTATATACAATATGAATACTTATTTTTTTCTCTCTACTTTGAAAAGAATTTCAGTAAACCTAGTAACTATATTAGTTAGGATAGACTGAGTTGTTGTTGCAAAATGACTCAAAATAGTACAGTAGTCATTCACACAACAAAAGTACTAACATACATATTTATAGCACATACCCTTTGCCTGGGAGAATACATGTATAATTCCTTTAATGCTCACAAGAACACTGGTGTCTATGTCCATTTTATAGATGAGGAAAATGAGACACGGTTAACTGAGGTAACTTGCTCAAGGTCGAATAGCTGGTAAGTGCAGGAGTCCAGTATTTGAATGAGGTATTTTGTCTCCGGAGCCTCTTTACTACACTGCAACAAGGTAGAAGAGGCAGTAGGCCTTGTCTCCACTAGGTCATCAAAGGAAGTGGGTTCTTTTTGTTTTTATCATCTCCTGGGGTGCATATGCATGTGGAAAATGGTGATGAAAGTCAAAGTGGAAGAGAAATTTTATTTCTGAAGCATATGACCTGGAAGTGGTATTTACTATTGTGCTTCACATACCATTAGCCAGAAGTTGGTCATAGGACTGCATCTACCAGAAGGGAGGCTGGAATCTATAACATGTAGTTAAAACTCAGAGGGTCTGTTACTGAAAGGAAAGAACGGGGGCAGCTAGGTGAGGAGTGGGGAGGAGTTCGTATTCTTTGCCAAATAAGTCATACTGGAAGGGGAAGTCAAAAAGAGTTTAAAGAAAGGGTTGTCAACAGGACAGAGGGGTACTCCCTACACTTGCCTCCCTTACCAATGCCACAACAAAAAGCCTCCGACCAGCTATAAATTGATGAAAATACCTTAGGGGTAGCTCTGGACTACAGTGAAGAAACAAACATTAAAAACCCTGCCGAGCTCAGAAACTGAGGACCACCATGTGGAGAAATATGGGGAGTATTTTATCTGTATCACCCTGTGCCTGAGCCCAGAGCAGCTCAGCACTGGGATGGCGGTGGGGTGCCAGTCTCCTCAGAGGATTTGTGTCTCTCAAGGAGAAGGGGCACAGGAGAACCCCAGCAAGGCTCACTGCGGTGGACATTTGTAGCCTTTGCTACCAAGTTAAGTCTTCACTAAAGCTGGTCCAGGCTGACGGAGCTGTCCCATCTGCCGTCTCTACTCACTAGAAGAGGAACTCTCGCTGTGGGCCTGTGCTGCTATCTCATCTCCTCCCGACTGGCGTCACTGCAGTGAGTTCCAGATACCCAGACCCTTTTCCCCGAGATATCTGCACACTCCTGCACCTCAGACACCAATGCCACTGCTGCAGCAAGTGCACCTGTGTCCCGGGCCCCAGATGTGCTGCTGTTCTGAGTGACAGCACAGCAGGTGGGGCACCAAGGGGAATCCTGGGTAGAACTTGCTCCTGTGGGCAAAAAAAGGAGAAAAAGGACTTTCCCAGAAGACGTTGCTTATGACAACTCCAGTATTCCTAACCACCTGCAGGACCTCTGTCACCTGCAGGACCTCTGCAGTATTGGCTACAGAAGACCCTTATTGTCTGTGCTGGCACCAATTGCAGTTTAGGGAGCTGTGTGGAGACCATGCTGCTGTGCCTCCCTAAGATATGCTGCATCCTGCCCAGCTGGTGCTCTCACAGCCACCTGCAGGTAAAAGTCTTTCACAACCCAAGGCATTCCGAAAAGGCTAGAAGTGACTGTCCCCTCATATGTGCAGACATCGACACAAAACTATCAGAAGCCTGAAAAAGAAAGGAAACATGGCATGATACTATTAAAGGAATGCAGTGATTTTCCAGTAATTGATCCCAAAGACATGGAAATCTGAGTTATATGAAAAAGAATTCATAATACTAATTTTAAGGAAGCTCAGATAATTCAAGGGAAAATAGACAACTCAATGAATTTAGTAAAACAATACATGAACAAAATAAGAAATTCAGCAATGAGAAATGAATCATAAAAGAACCAAATGGAAATCGTGGACCCGAAGAAAATAAATAAAAACTGTGGTAGTGAACTTTAATATCGGTGTAAACAGAAGAAAGAATCTGTGAACTTGAAGATAGGTCTCTTGCTATCTAATCAGAAGAGAAAAAAGGAATTAGAATGAAAAAGAGTGAAGAGAGCCTGTGTGAATAATGGGACACCATTGAGTAAAACAGTGTCTGTGATGGGAATTCCTGAAGGAGAAGAGGAAAAGGAAACTTTCTTAAAGATATAATGGCAGAAAACTTACCAAATCTGGAGAGATTTTGGCCATTTAGGTGCACG
This sequence comes from Sturnira hondurensis, assembly GCF_014824575.4. NCBI lineage: Eukaryota > Metazoa > Chordata > Mammalia > Chiroptera > Phyllostomidae > Sturnira > Sturnira hondurensis. The sequence goes on along the minus strand of NW_028095197.1, from coordinate 3,394,626 downwards.
AAGCTCAAAGATTTCCAAACAGATCCACTTCAAAGAGATCTTCACTGAAGCATTATAATCAAACTCTCAAAAATCAAAGACAGAATTTTGAAAGCTGTGAGAAAAAAGACTTATCACATACAAGGTAATCCTGACAAGCTAATTAGCATATTTCTCAGCAGAAACTTTGCAGGCCAGGGGAGGGGTGGGGAGAGAGAGATAGAGATAGAGAGAGAGAGAGGGAGAGGGAGGGATGATATATATTGGTGGGGCAAAAGTACGTTTACAGTTGTGAGTATGTGTAACACAGAGGTTAATTATTCTTGTGTTATTTATCATTGTATATTTTTCTATGCAAACAACTGTAAACCTACTTTTTAAAAAATCTTCACCAGAGGATATGTTTAATTTTCTAAAATGATTTTAGAGCAAGAGGAAGGGAGGACAAAGAGCGAAGCATCGATGTGAGAGAAAAACATTGATTGGGTGCATCTTGTACACACCTTGACTGGGGATCGATCCCACAACTTATCTGTGTTCCCTGACCAGGGATCAAACCTGCAACCTTTTGGTATACAAGATGACTCTCCAATCGACTGAGCCATCTGACCAAAGCTAACCCTATTTTTGCCCCACCCTATATTCAGAGTGCTCAAAGAAAAAAGCTGTCAAACTGGAGTACTTTACCCAACAGCTGTCCTTCAGAAATGAAAGAGAGATGAAGATAGTTTCCAGAAAAATGGAAGCTGAGGGAGTTTATCACTACTGGGCCTGCCTTTCAAGAAATGCTAAAGGGAGTTCTTCAACCTGAAACAAATGGATACTAATTCGTAACATGAAAACATGTGAAAGTATAAAACTTACCAATAAAGGTAAATATATATATAGTCAAATTCAAAATACACTGATATTGAGATGATGGTATATAGTCACTTTGAATTCTAGCATAGAGGTTAAGAGACAGAGTGTTAACAATAAATATAGCTGTGATATTTTATTAATGGATATACCATATAAAAGATGTAAGTTGGGATATCAACAACATAAATTGTGGTAGGGCAAGTAAATGGTAGAATGATGTTATGCAATTGAAGTTTAGCTGTTATCAACTGAAATAGACAATTATATATAGCTATAAAATGTATTATGAAAGTCTAATGCTAATGACAAAGCAAAACCTGTAACAGACAAATGAGAAACAAAAGAATCCAAGCATACCACTGCAAAATATCAGCTCAAAAGATAGCAGGTGAGGAAGAAGGAACAAAGGAAGTATAAAACAATCACAAAGCAACGAACAAAATGGCAGTAAGTCCTGACTTATAAATAAGTATTCTAAATTTAAAGTTTAAAAATTTTAATTGAAAGATACAGAATGCCCCAATGGCTTAATGAAACCGTCCAAATGTACTCTGCCTACTTTAGACTCATTTAAGCTTTTAGGATGCTCATAAACTGAAAATGAAGGAATGGGAAAAGACACTCCATGTAAATGGAAGCAAAGAGAGAGGAGGGGCAGCTATATTTACTTGATACAAAACACACGTTAAGTAAAAACAAAACTAACAAGAGACAAAGAAAAAGAAGTTTATTATGTAATGATAAAGGAGTCAGTTCATTGAGAGGATATAATTCTTAACATATGCACCCAACATTGGAGCACCTAAATATATCAAGCAATTGATAGAGCTGAAGGGAGAAGTAGACAGCAATGCGGTTACAGTAGAGGACTTCAGTACCCCACTTTCAACAATGGGTAGGTAATCCCGACATAACATAAGGAAATAAGAGACTCATTTAATGACACTTCCGATCAAATGGACTGAACAGAGATACACAGAAAATTCCACGCAGTAGCAGCAGAATACACATTCTTAGGCACACACAGCATTCTCCAGGCTAGATCGTGTGTTGGGTCACAGAACAAGTCTTAATAGATGTAAGGAACAGTTGGCAGAAGGAAGGGAATAATGAAGATTAGAGCAGAAATAAATGAAAGACTAGAAAGACCAGTAGAAGAGATTAACGAGGAAAACTTGGGATAATTGTAAAAGAATAAGCAAGAATAAAATAAAAGAGAAAAGATGAATGAAACTAATAGTTGGTTTTTTGAAAAGATAAGCAAAATTGACAAACTACCAAACCTTTAGGTAGTCAGAGGAAAAATAGATTAATTAATAAAATGTAAATGAAAGCAGAGACATTACAACTGATAACAGGAATGTAAAGGATTATAAGAGGCTACCGGGAACAATTACACTCCAACAGATTGGTCATCCTAGGCGGAATGGATGAATTCCTAGAAACACAATACCTACCAAGACTGAATCAGAAACAGAAAATCAGGACAGACCCACTGCTAGTAAGGAGATCCCATTGGTAGTTTACAGTATCTCAACCAGAAAGCCCAGGACCAGATCGCTCCACAAGGAAATCCACCAGACACTTAAAGAGAATTCTCAGACTCTTCCAAAAAGTTGAAGAGGGAACACTTCCAAACGCATGTTATGGAGCCCGCTTACCCTGATACCAAAGCCAGATGACACTACAAGAAAAGAAAGTTATAGGCCAATATTTGTGATGAACATAGGTACAAAATTCTCAACACAAGCTAGCATACTGAATTCAAAAAGAAAAAGAATCACGCAGTGTGATCCAGTGGTTTTCATCCCTGGGATGCAAGGATGTTTCAATGTTTATAAGTAAAAATGTGAAACTGCATTAACAGGAGGATAAAAATTCTATGATCATCTGAATATATGACAAAATTCAAAATCCTTTCATGATAAAACTCGACAAATTAGGCATAGAAGGAATGGTCCTCAGTATAACAAGAGCGTATATGACAGTCCTATAGCACCATAAAAGCCTTTCCTCCAAGATCAGGAACATGACCAGAATGTCCACTTTTGCTATTTCTATTTAATATCATTCTGAATATCCTAGTTATAACAATTACAATAGAAAAGGAAATAAAAGGCATCCACATCAGAAAGGAAGAAGTAAATGACCTTTGTAGATGATGTGATCTTTTAGAAAACCCTAAAATACCCACCAAAATTAGTTAAAACTAATGAATTCAGTAAAATCAGCATACAAAATCATTACACAAAAGTCAGTTGCATTTTTATACACTAATAACGAACTATCTGAAAGAAATTAAGAGTGTAATCACATTTACAATAGCATCAAAAACAATAAAATATTTAACAGTAAGTTTTACCATGGGGTTGAAAAACCAGTACACGGAAAATGGTAAGACTGTGATGGAAGAGATCAGAAAGCACACAAATAAGTGGAAAAAGAGCCCACATTCTTGGATAGGCGAATTAGTGTGAAAATGTTCCTACTGCCCAAGGTGATCTGCAGATTCAGTGCAATTTCTGTAAAAATCCAATTGTTTTTTCCCCCCACAAAAATGAGGTCTGATTAACAAACAGGTATGAATGATACCTGTACATGGACAACAGGGTGGAGATTGATGGTAGAGAGGGAAGTTGGCCAGGGCAGAGGAGAGCAACGGGGGGAAACTGGGACAACTGTAATAGAACAACAATAAAGAAAAAGAGAGAAAAATGTTAAAGAAATTATAATTTGTATGAAACCACAAAAGGCTCCAAATAGCCTAAGCAATCCTAAGAAAGAAGAACAAAGCCGGAGGCATCACAGTTTTTCATTACAAACTATTATAAAGCTTTAGTAATCAAAGCAGCATGGTATTCAAATACAGCAGCCACATAGACCATGGAACCGAGCAGAGAACCCAGGTACAAGCCCACTCATATAGTCAACTAATTTTTAAGATGGGCATCACAGACGCAATAGGGAAAAAGCAGTCTTCGTAATAAATGGTTTTGGGAAAACTAGATAGCCACATGAAAAAGAGTAAAACTGTATCACTGTTTTATACCACTCACGAAATTTAACTGGAAATGGATCAAACATTTTAAAAGATCTAAAACGAAAACTTGTAGAAGAAAACCTAGGAAAAAGATTCTTGACATTGGTCTTGGCAATGATTTCTTGGGTAAGACACAAAAGCACTGGCAGTAGACTAAAGTAAACAAATGGGACCAGTCAAACTAAAGAGATTCAGTACAGCATGGGAAATGATACAATGTTTGTAAACCATATATCTGATAAGGGGCTGATGTCCAAAATATGTAAATAACTGATACAGCTGACTAGTAAAAAAGCAAATAATCCAATTGAAAAATGGGCTAATGATCTGAGTAGACATTTTCCCAAGGTGCAAAAACATCTGATAGATATATGAAAAGGTGCTTATCATCACCAGTCAGGGAAATACAAATCAAAACAGTAGTGAGATACCATCTCACACCTGTTAGAATGGCTGCTATGAAACAGGAGAGCAAATACTGGCAACAGTGTGGAGGGAATGGAGCTCTTAAAAGTTACTGGTGGGAATGTAAATTGGTAGTGCAAATATGGAAAACAGTATGTAATTCCTTAAAAAATTAAAAATAGACCTACTTATACGGCCCAGCAGTCACATTCCTGGGTATATATTCAAAAGAAATCAAACTCATCTTGAAGAAATATCTGCACACTCATGCCCATTGCATCAAATAGCGGAGATCTGTAAACAATCTGTGTCCTTCAATGGATGAATGTAGAGAAAGAGATTGTATCTGTATCTATCTCTGTGTCTATAGCTCTATCTCTGTCTAAGTATGTATATATGGTAGATATGTATGTGAACATTATTCAGCAATAAAAACTAAACAACTTCTGCCATTTGTGACAACGTGGGTGAATCTGGAGGGCATTGTGCTGAGGTGAAATATGCCACACAGAGAAAGACAAATACTGTATATTAGTAGTTAACTTACATGTGGAACCTTAAAAAGAAACAAGAACTGATTCAAAGAAGCAGATTAGAATGTTGGGTGCTGGGAGCTGGGGGAGCAGTAAAAGGGGCAGTGAGGCCAAAAGGTACAAAATTTTCAGTTTTGAGATTAAATTCTGAGGTTCTAAAGTACAGCATGGTGACTATAGTTAATAACCTGGTATTTTATACCTGGAAGTTTCTGAGAGCAATTTTTTTAATTAAAAGATTTCAATTACAGTTTATATTCAATATCATTTTGTATTAGTTTCTGGTATACAGCATAGTGACTAGAAAATCATATACTTTAGGACGTGGTCCCCTGATATTTCAAATACCCACCTGCCACCAAATGTAGTTATTATAGTATTATTGACTGTATTCACTGTGGTTTACTTTACATGCCTGCAACTATTATGTGATTACCAATTTGTACTTCTTAATCCCTTTATTTTCGCTCAGTCCCCTGTCCCCCTCTGCTCTGGTGGCCATCAATATGTTCTGTACATCTGTGAGTCTGTTTGTATTTTATTTGTTTATTTTTTGTTTATTTTGTACATGTAAGTGAGATCATGTGGCATTTGTCTTCCTCTGTCAGACTTCATTCACTTGGTGTAATACCTTCTAGGTGTGTCCATGATGTTGCAAATAGTAAGATTTCTTTCTTTTGTATGATTGAGTAATATTCTATTGTATATACATACCACAACTTTATATATCCACTCATCTATTGATGGGCACTTAGATTGCTTCCTGAGAGTAAATCTTAAGTGTTCACACACACACACACACACACATGTAGACACATAAAATGTTAACAATATTAACTAGGTGAGTTGATGCTTGTGTTAATTATCTTTTTCTTGGTAATCATTTTACAATGCATATGTGTGTCAAATCATCATTGCACATTTTAAATGTATACAATTATTATATTTATCAGTTATCTCTCAATAGAGTAAAAAAAGTTTTGAAAAGTGCCCTTTTAAAATATTCTCTACCTTTTTTAAAAAAAGATTTTAAATTTAGTTTTAGAGAGGGGAGGGAGGGAGAAATAATAATTTCTCCCATTATTAAAGGGAAGGAGAAAGAGATGGAAAGAAACATCAGTGTGTGGTTGCCTCTTGCATGCCCCCTACTGAGGACCTGACCCACAACCCAGGCATGTGCCCTGACTGGGAATGGAACCGGTGACCCTTGGGTTCACAGGCCAGCACTCAGTCCACTGAGCCACACCAGCCAGGGCTAGTGTCTACTTTTTTTTTTTAAGCACACAGTTATTTACTCCGGTACTCTCAAAATGACTCCTCTACTCTTCTTCCTCGTCTCCCCCACATCCATGGTCCTCATGTCCTTTTTCATTCTCTTCCCTGAGTTTTTCTCTAATGCATATTCACTCGGCATCTCCCTCCACATATGTGCTCCCTCTCTCACACCTGCCAAAGTGATCTTTTGAAAAACATGAGTTGAATTAATTCATTCTCCTCTTCAAAATCCTCAGTTTTTGTCTTCTGTGAGTTAAAAGTCTAAACTATTTGGCTTACTATATTTATTTTCTCATTCCTGTTTGCCTCTCGTAGTCCTTTCCCAAGCATACAAGTTAAGTCGTGTTTGGCTTATTATTTCCCAAAGACCTCATCTAAATTATTTTATCATTATTTCTTTTTTTAAATTCACACTATCCGCCCTTATGTTCACCTAGAAAGCTGTTGTGTTTTCTTCAGTATTACCTGTTTTGTGAAATGATCACTGGTGACTGGTTTTGTGAAATGATCACTGGTGACCCCTTGGCCCCAAGCTGTTTGCAGTTAGTTTATTTCATCCCTTGCTTTCCCATAGCATTTTTAAGTATATGCTTTCATTAGTGTGTATCTTTTTAAATATAACTATTTATTTACTCTCTTCTGCTTTTTAACCTCATGAGCTCCCTGAGAGTAGGGACTGTATTTACAGACCTTTTCAAAAGTCCCCAGCAGACAGCACAGTACATGGCACCTGGTAGTCGCTGACACAATAAATGGGAAGTGGATTGTAAAAGGGGTGAAATGAGTTGTTCAGATTTAGCATAAATGGGAAATAGATGCTTCATTCAGGCTGTTGCAACATAAGACATTATTAAATTTTAAAAAGAAAACAGTAAAAGACCTCATTCATTTTTATAGTGCTTTTTCAAATGTTAAAGCACTTTCACTGTATCTCAGGTTTTTCAACAACTGAGACAGCCTTACAGATACTTTTAATAAGAAATGTCATTTAATTACCCTTTGGTGATTGCAATACACATGTTTGCATGTAAATAGAAACATTCTCCCTTTGGCTGTGTGTGTTGTAGAATGCTTACCTCTGACCTACTTACTTATAGCACATTTTGTATCACAGTGGATGACGTAGTAGATGAAAGTGATGACAACGATGATACTGATTTAGAAGCTGAAAATGAAATCGAAAATGAGGATGACCTAGATCACAATTTTAAGGTTAGTATCATTTTCTGTCTTCAGTCAGCTTAGTAAATTGTATACACAGTTGTAAAACAAAGATTAGCTACATAGATCTAGTGAATGATAGATTAATTTGTTCTGTCCACATCTTTTTATCATGGCTGACTATGGACAGTAAACTATTGAAAGAGAAAATAATGTTGCTTTGAATGCATTGGTCTTTGAAAAGGGCCAATGCATTCTTTCCTCACTGTGCCTGTTTTAATATCTTTCTAATATTAAAAGAGCTTTTATCTGTATGTTAATATAAAATAATAAAAATTAAAAAATATTTTGTTTATTTATTTTAGAGAGATGGGGAAGGAAGGGAGAGAGGGCGTGAAACTCAGTGTGTGGTTGCCTCTAGCACACCCCATACTGGGGACCTGGCCTGCAACCCAGGTATGTCCCCTGACTGGGAATCAAACCAGCAACGCTTTGGTTTGCAGGCCTGTGCTCAATCCACTGAGCTATACCAGCCAGTGTAAAATAATAAAAATTTTACTTATATGAATTATCAATGAAGATGTAGAAAGTGAAAAAGCACTTTAAAAACCAATTACAATAGCACAAAACCGTTAATTACTTAAGTATACATCTTATACAGTATATGTAAAAATGTATATCTTGACTGTCACAAAACACTGATTAAAGAAATCATAGCTGATCTGAAGAAATGGATAGATATAACCTGTTTATGGATTGGGAGATTTAATACTACTTACCAGTACATTCTTTTTTTTCCCCTAAAGTACAGAGTCACCTTTATAAGGCTGTATTTTCAAAAAATAATATTGAATATTAGTCTCGTATGGCTGGAGGAAATAATGCCTCTGTAAATTTTTATTACTTTGAAAGTATTGTCCACTTTATTAGATGTTAATCAAGAAAATTATATATTTTTGATTCATCAATGCATAATTTAAGGTATATGAAATTACATATTCATGTAATAATAATTACACAATAGTTATACAATAATTAAGGTGATACTCTTTAAGTAAAGACAGTTTATTATTTATGGCAAGGGGAAAATAATTTTATTGGTTATACAAAGAATAGCTAAGTTCCTGAAATATGAAATAAGAGAAATACATAGTATGTTTTTTCTCTTAAATTACTTGTTAATGGTAAGTGTGTAAATATAGTTAGGTACATGTATATAAAAGAATTTTAAAGATTGAAGCATGGTAGAACAAGGTAGAGAAATAAGTAACTGTGGTAGTAAGATAAATGCAAAATTAAAAACCAATACCAACTGATAATTATTAAGTGGTATAATTATCTCTCTCTAGCCACCAGTAAGGAGATAATGAGTTGGCATTTGTGTGAGGCCAGAGTTGTTGAGGGCCCTAGAGAGCAGCTTGGGTAGCAGGTAAACCGATGCTTATCTTACATTAATTAGCTCCTTGAACAGATAGAGGCCAAGTTGCTTCTGGACGCATACTCTGTTTCTCTGAGGTCATACTTCTCCTTTAGACTCACCTTCTTCTTCCCCGGAGGGTCATGGAGATCATTTCCCGCTGTGGTTCCGTCCCTTTTCTTTTCCCTGAAAGCCAAGTGAGTGATGCCACTGAGCTTTTCTAAGGGCACTTCACTGCCCGTGAAATGTGCGAGTGCACGGTAATCACTAGTCTCTCTCAGGGCAGTGCTTTGTGTTGACTAAAGGTGGATGCCCTGGTGTCTGTCCCTACTCTGAGGTCCTGGCTCCTCTGTCTGCAAGTTGTGTGATTTTGAACAAGCCACCTAACCTCTCTGTACCTGGTGCCTCCTCAGTTAAATGGAGGTGATGATGCTGTTACTTCATAGTGTTCTTGTGCACATCAGATTAGATGATATATTTAAAATCCTTAGCATAGTGCTTCATGTATTTTCAGTGCTCAGTAAATGTTATTTTGATCATCACCAACATCATATACTTAGGTTTTCAATTTAGTTTTCTTAGTTTTCCTTTAATATGAGCAAAATGATGACAATTGGGGAGATGGGGGGAACATACTTTAGTCTTGATCTTCACACTAGTTTTTCTATCTTGAGGAATTCAAATACCTGTTACTATTAGAATAACCTTTGACAAAAGTAAAACAATCAAAACAATAACAACACAACAACCCAAAAATACAAGCAAATTTTAATGTACGCTAAAAGTAATAGACCCTTTATTCAGTGATTATTCTGTAATTACATGTAATTAATAATTTGGAAATCTTTAAACCTGAAATGTAGCCTGTAATTTTTTATATTTTTTTAACTGGTGACATGCCTTTTTTGTCATTTCAGAATGATGATATTGAAACAGATATTAACAAACTAAAACCTCAGCAAGAACCAGGACGAAAGATAGAAGAACTTAAAATGTATGAACACCTTTTCCCTGAGCTTGTTGATGATTTTCAGGTATAAATATAGAAAATTCAGCATCTTAACTGATTTTAAGAAAACATTTTTTTCCTCCCTTAGGTGCATAATCAGTGTTTTCATTTGTCCAAAATGAAAATAGTGGTGCTTTTCTGAGTGACATCGGACAATTATGTCAACGTTTGGAGTATAAATTGCTTATGTGTAAAATGAGGGAACTAGCTCATTTAATGGACATAGGGTTTTACTCCTTAAAAATTAATCTTGCCCTGGCTATTGTGGCTTAGTTGGTTGGAGCGTTGTCCCATAACCAAAAGGGTGTGGGTTTGGTTCCCGTTCAGGGCGCATTGGTGTGGGTTTGGTTCCCGTTCAGGGCGCATACCTAAGTTGTGGGTTCGATCCCTGGTTTCCGTGTGGTGGGAGGCAGCTGGTCGACACTACTCTTGTGCACCGATATGTCTCTCTCTCCTGTCCTCTTTCTCTAAAAGCTTTGAAAATAATGTCCTTGGGTGAGGATAAAAATATATATAATAAAAAATTAAATAACAATTCTTTAAAAATGGCATTTCAGAATCTAATTTTGAAGTCTTCTTTGTATCAGTTGCATTCAACTAAGGGGAGATGAGAGAGCAAGGAAATGATAAGTTTAAAATATGTATAGTCTATGTATGTTGAATTTTTTTTTCCTGAAAGTGATTGTAGAATTGTGGAATATCTGGGAGAGAGAAAGGCAACTTGAAGTCTTTAACTCTAAGTTGGTTCATAGGCAGAGCGACTTCTTGTTAACATTTCTTACCCTCATTTATTTACTGGAAACAAGTATTCAGCCTGAGTTAAACAGCAAGTAAAGCTGATGGATTGGTTGATGGCAGTGAGTAGACCTAGTGTCCTGTTCTCACTGTGCTCACTTGCCGTGTGGGTCCTTGAAAAACTCAGACACTGCCTGGGATCTTAACGTGTAAAATAAAGGGTTTGAGGCAAACCCCATGCCCTTAAATTCCATGTAGTGATACTTAGTTCCCAGTTGAAATAAAAAGACTTTAATGTGAGGTCATATGGGAGAAATAAAAAAAAGAGAAATACTTGCTAGCTAATGTTTACATTTCAGTTATAATTATTCAGATTTCTCCTCGGAATTCATGAGTTTTGGCTGCACTTCAAGGATCAGCAAGTTGCCCTCATTCCCCCTTCCCTGGCGTCTTTGTTCCCCCTGAACCCCTAGATTTGGTGTATAGAAAGGTATTATGAAATCATGGGTATTGGAGAAAACACAGGGATGAAAGAGAGTGTATTTGTCAAAAAAAGAGAGAAAAAAGAAGGTAGGAAGAGGCATTTGGAAAAGGACATAGAATGATTTTCTTACAGTCAACTTACAGGAAGTATCTGCCTGCTGTTTTAACACTTTTCTGATCAGGTGAGAGCCACTTAAAAGTAAAACCACAGCGATGGCAAATACTGCTAACTCAAAGCAGAAAAACATTATGGAAGAAATTGGGGAGAAATTGATTATTATGTGAAGAAATCACCTACTTTTTTCTCTGTGTGCATATGAGAACTATATAATGTGATTAAAAATGGTAGGTTTAGAGAGGAGTGATTTTTTAGTGGGTGTGAAATCCAGGAATTTGATTCTTACCCTTTCACAAGACAGTTCTTCTTAGCTTGTAGGCTACAATGATGAGGTCTTTTTGTATGTCTGCCTGTTAGTCATCAGCTAGAGTAGGTTACCCTTGATAGTTTCTTGCTTGGTACCTATCAATAGCTGGCCAACTTGCCCTTTGTTTGGGCTGCACCTGGGGCAGGTTCTTACTTTGGCCTGACGTGGTGTGTTCAGGGTTAGATGGTAAAGACGGGTCTGTCTCAGTGAGAGAGCTCTGGAAACCCTTATTCCCAAGTGTCCTCCTTTTTATTGTGTTTAAGCAAAAGAAACTATTTCAGTATTTCAGGTAGTACATCGTTACTAATGCATTCTCTAGTTTGCCATGAAGTTTTATGTAGAATAGTTAGCTCTATTTCTATAGCATGGTTAGAGGAAATAGCACATTATCTTTAATGTACATAACTGGAAAATCATTTCTAAAGTAGCTGGGTTGTCACTTGACTATCTGATTTTTAGGTGTTAGGGGAATGCACTGTTCAAATACTTTAGTATCTAGTTTTTAAACATTTTTATGTATTGATTTTAGAGAGAGAAAGAGGAAGGCGGGGGAGAGAAACATTGATTTGTTCCACTTGCTTATGCATTCATTGGTTGGTTTTTCTGTGTGCCCTGATCAGGGATCAGACCCACGACCTTGGTGTGTCAGGTCAACATGCTGCCCCACTGAGCTACATGGCCAGGGCCTCTAGCTTGAATTTTTTTGAAGTCTGTGTTAGAATTACATATAAGCAATACTTAAGTAGTGTACTTTGGAGAATTACAAATACTGGTTGGTACCAAATAGGAAGTGTTTGAAAGAATTTTTTTCAGCCATCATTGTATCAGATATTTGCAGGTCATGAGATGGTAAACATAAATGCAGTTGATATTACGACATTTTGCATTTTGATTTGCATGCCATTTTCCACATCAACCAATGAAACTTAAAATTACTTGATACATAGGTATGTTTGAATCCTGAGCACCACACACTTTGTTTCTAGATGTGTTAAATCTGTTATTCAATGGCCAAATGGAGGCAAAAAGAATGCACCTCAAGACAGCATATGGAATTATTAAAGTAATTATCAACATACTTTTTAAGGGAAACTTGCATGGTTTGAAAACTATGATTATTTATTCATAATGACAATTACAGTTTCATTTGCTTGTTTTAAAAAACATTTTATTTATTTATTTTTAGAGAGAGGGGAAGGGAGGGAGAAAGAGAGAGAAACATCAATGTGTGGTTGCCTCTTGAGCAACCCCTGCCGGGGACCTTGCCCGCAACCCAGACATGTGCCCTGACTGGGAATTGAACCTGCGACCCTTTGCTTCACAGGCCAGCACTCAATCCACTGAGCCACAGCAGCCAGGGCTACTTTTGTTTCTTGATGGCACAATATGGAAAGTGTCAAAATTTTGCATTTTCACAGCTCTTTCTTTTTTTTTTAAATCTGTCATAGCATACTGACTGAAATTTACCATATAGACTTTTATTATTTTTATTTTTCTCTTTTTTCCTTCTTTTTAATCTGGTTTTACATTTTTATTAAAGATATATATACGTGGTCAGAGTTTTAAGAGTCAAATAGTTTTCATAGTTTAATCAGAAAAACTATTATCCCCTCCCACATGCTATTTTCTAAATAACTTTTAGCTCATTTTAGAAGTTAATCTCCATATTTCTAAATGATATTCTCCATGCCATGTCTTGATTTTTTCAGCTTTTGTTCTTTTTTAAAAATTTATTATTTTATTTTGTAATGTTATCATTTTAAGATAGGCATATGGTACTTTTCAGCCCCCCCCAATATTTGCATTTTTAGGTGATATATTTTGTTCTAATTACTGTTTTAGCTTTATCATATGAGTTTTGATATTTAGTATTTTTATTATATTTTGTTTTGAAACTTTATTTACACTATGATTTTTTTCCTTTGATTCACTGGTAGTGTCAAAGCTGGCTTCTAATTTTTAATTTATTTCTAGCACATTGTTACAGGATAAGAGGACAATAGTTCTTTATTCTTATAATCCTTTGACATTTTTGAGGCTTATTTTGTGGTTTTAAATATGGTCAAATTCTGTTATTACTTCTTTTGTTCTTGAAAGAGTTCTGTGCTTGTTGGGCATGGCTATATATTCGCCTTTAGAAAAAGATTGTTAATTGTGTCAATAACTTCTTTTTTTTATGGATTTGTTTCCTGCGATATCAGTTACTGTGCAGATCTTTCAATTTCTGTTATATATTTTTTGAGGCTTATTACTTATTGTGTATAAATGTAAATTAATTTCCTTTTGAAGTTTTTATTTTTATTGTAACTCTTTATCTCTAAGAGTTTAAGGCAAAAAGTTTTTAAAAATATATTAAGTAGTTACATTAATTTGGCTATATCCCTGGTATCTTTTAAAATCTTTTTACTTTCAACTTTTTGATATCCTTAGGTGTGTATCTTTTAAACAGCATATAATTGGATTAAAACATCAAGTTGAGTCTTGCTATTAACTGGTGCATATTGTGTATATAACATTATTCTTATATTTGGATTTATTTTTATTATTGTATTTTGTATTTTCACTTGTTTTTCTCTGTGTTTTTGTCCCTTTTCCTTGCCTTCATCTGGGTTATTTTTTTTCTTGTTTCACCATAAGTTTGAAAGCTATGCAGTCTTGAAAACTTTTATTTCAAACAAATTGAGGAATAATTTACATAAAATAAACCACTTAAAGTGTAAGTTTGAGTATTTGCATACTGCAAAAATTTTAGTTACTGTTTATGAAACATTTGCTAAATTCTGAAGTTAATCATGATCTTCTTTTCCTCTTTCTCTTACTTAAAAAAGGAAACTTGGAGTTCTTGAACTATAATCACCTCCCCAAACAACTTAAAACTCTAGCTTTTAAAAAAAACATGATGGTGCTTTATGTTTTACATTCACTTTTTAAGATTTTCCTACATTTTTACTATCTATTTTTCATTTATTCATGTTTCTCAGACCTTTCTGTGTGAATTACTTTTCTTGTGTCTGAAATGTGTCTTCTATTGTTTGTCTTTTTGTGCTTTAGTCTGAAAGTGTCTTTATTTTGTACTAATTTTTGAAACAGTCTAATTTTTTCTATCTTATTAAAATCAATTTTATTGAAGTATAATTTATATGCAGTAAGTTATATACATTTAAGTTCAACAAGTTTTGACAAATTTATACAACTGTGTAACTATCAACCTAGTTAGGATACAGAATTATTTCCATCACCCCAGAAAGTCTCCCCAGTTCCCTTTTACTCAACCGTCTCATCTCCTGCCCAGGTCCATACTGACCTGCTGTCTGTCACTCCCGGTTAACTTTGCCTGTTCCAGAACTTCTCACCACTAGAATCACATAGTGTGTGCTGTTTTGTGTAAGGCTTTTTGTGTTCAGCGTGTGTTTTCGAGTTTCACCCACATTATTACACAAGCGATTCTTTTACTTTATTGCTGAATAGTATTTCATTGTATGAATACACCACGATTTCTATATCCATTCTCTTATTTTTTTTTCTTTTTTTCTTTTTTATTTTAATATAATTTTTATTTAATTCTTGTTCAAGTACAGGTTTCTGTCTTATAATCCCAACCCTGCCCGCCCCCCACCCCATGCTCCCCGCCTCCCTCCCCTTTCCACCCCCCACCCTTAGTTATTGTCCATGTGTCTTTTATACTTGTTCATGTGAGTCCATTCCCTTTTCCCCTATGATTCTCTCCCCTCTCCCCTCTGNTCATTCTGTCTCCATTCTCTTATTGATGAGTATTGGAATGTCAGCCGTTTGGGGCTATTGTGAGTAAAATTTATACTACTCTCAGTATACAAAGCTTTTTGTGTACTGAGCTTCCAGTACTGAGTTAAAATACAAATATTTTGTGGAAATATTCCTGAATTTCTACTGGGTAAACAAATACCTACAAATGAAAATGCTGGGCAGAAGATATGATAAGAGTATGTTTTAACTTTATAAGAAATTTTTTTCTGGTGACTTTTAAGATATTTTTTTTTAGCTTCAATGATGCATTTTCCCCAGTAGTGTTGGTTAAGTGTAGGTATTCTGTTTTTAACTCTTATTTGGGATTCATTGTCTTTTGGAATTTGTGAGTTGTTTCCCCATAGAATCTGAAAAAACTCTTCTCAAAACCCTCAAAATAAAAACCAAAATTCTTACAATAGCCTGCAAAGCCCTTCAATATCTGGCTCTTTTTTACTTTTTGAAATCACTGTGTTCAGTTATGCTCACCTCCTTGATTTTGAACACACCAAGCATTTGCCCACCACTCTGGGTCCTGTGCACTGTCTTTGCTTGTATTTCGTTTTGGTCAGGTTTTCCTCATTGTGGCATTTAAAACTGTGACCCAGCACCTCCTGCCCCCCCCCCCGCCCCGCACTCCCAACTGTTAGTGTTGCTCCTTCCCCCCTTTTGCTAAAACACTTACCCTTTCGATATTCCATAAAATATATTTATATCATGTTATTACTTGTTGTATTGACAGTTTTCTCCCCTCCTTCCTTAGAAGAATAGAAGCTGCACAAGGGAAGAGTTGTTTTGTGTTTTTTAAGTGATGAGTTTTTAAGTTCCTGAAACAGTGCCAGGCACAAAACTGGCCCTCGTAGATCCTTGTTGAATCAGTGAATAACAATTTGGTTGTGATTTCTTTAAGAGGATTTTGGATAATTTTAGTGTCTCTTTTCACTTTTCTAAAATTTTCCATATTTTGTTATATGTAGGCATTATTTTTATAAGAAAAAAATAAGTGCAGTGAATTTTGTTGTGGTTAAATACAGGGTGGAGCAGAAGGAGGCTCATAGTTATGAGAATGTGTAACACAAACTTTATTCTTATTATTTATTGACTGTATTATTTTTCATATAAACAACTGTAAAACTAATTTTGCCCCACCCTGTACTGTGTCTTTTGTTAGCGAGGTTAAGATATACTGTTTTATCCATCTTTAAAATTTTTAAATATTAAGTTTCTAAAGCAGCATATGAAATGAATATGGTCTTAGTTTTGTTAATGCATTTTAATATTTACAGGTAGAAGTTTAAATGTATTTTTTATTTTCAAAGGACTGTGACTTAATCTCCAAAGAACCAAAGCCTTTAGTATTTGAGGGGAAGGTGCGTGGTCCTATTGTTGTCCCTACAGCAGGAGAGGAAGCAACCGGGAACTCGGGCAGTTTACGGAAAGGAGTCGCAGCGAAGGCAAAAGTGTCTCCCAAAGGGGCTGAAGGTGATAAGAAACCTGCCTTTGTGGATCTGGCAAAAGCAGATGCGCACGATAATGACAGAACATTACAACAGCAGCTAGGTGATCAAAATAGAACTATTTCATCTGTCCATGGCTTCAACAGTGATATTGTGAGGGCCTTGGACCGAATTACATTACAGAATATTCCTTCTCAAACAGCTCCGGGTTGTACTGCAGGGGTGAAGAAGGACTACAGCCTTCCTCTCACTGTCGTTACGTGCCCCAAAGCATGTCCGCACATGGCTGCTTGTGGAAATGTTCTGTTTGAGGGAAGAACAGTTCAGCTAGGGAAACTTTGCTGTACTGGAGTCGAAACTGAG
Source organism: Sturnira hondurensis (assembly GCF_014824575.4). NCBI lineage: Eukaryota > Metazoa > Chordata > Mammalia > Chiroptera > Phyllostomidae > Sturnira > Sturnira hondurensis. The sequence goes on along the minus strand of NW_028095197.1, from coordinate 3,377,721 downwards.
GATGATGAAGATGCTGAGTCTACTTCCTCAGTGGAACAGGCATCAGTTGAAGTCTCCGATGGACCAACCCTCCACGACTCAGATCTCTATATTGAGATTGTGAAGAATACAAAGTCTGTCCCAGAATATGCAGAGGTGGCTTATCCGGATTATTTTGGTCACATTCCACCTCCATTCAAAGAGCCTATTTTAGAAAGGCCTTATGGTGTACAAAGGTGAGTTGCAGATTCCTTCTTCCTCCTAAATAAGACCATTGTTAAAATATGAGCTGTGCTTAAAAAAACTGGGTATTTAGGGAGAAAATTACTCTGATAAAGTTATTGTAATTTTTATCCAGCTGGGAGTTTTACAGTGTTTGAAGTTGTCCTTATAGGTTTACTTTGTTTATTTTCTAAGTTCATTACTAATTCAGATGAAGCCAGCATAATAAACCTGGCCATGTCGTGGAGTTGCATATAGCACAGCGTCAGGACAGGGGACTGAGTTTGCTGGGACAATTTAGAAATTTAAAAAAATCTTTTTTTATTGTTCAAGTATAGTTGTCTCCATTTTCCCCCACTACTCCCCCCTGCCCCACCCATCCCCACCCTCTAGAAATTTTTTTATTTTTAAAAACATTTTATTTATTTATTTTTAGAGAGAAGGGAAGGGAGGGGGACAGAGAGGGTGAGAAATATCAGTGTGAGAAACATCCATCGGTTGCCTCTTGTACACGCCCTAACCGGAGACCAAACCTGTATCCAGGCATGTACCCTGACTGGGAATCAAGCCAGCACCCCTTTTGCTTTGTGGGACAGTGTCCAGCCAACTGAGCCACATGGGTCAGAGTGAAACTTTTTAAATAAAAATTTTAGAAACTTTAGAGTGAATCTGAAAATGTAAAAACAAATTAATTAGTAACCTTTGAATAAATATTATATTAGTAATATATTAATTTAATAATTTGATTATCTTTTTAACTCGATTTACATATATGATTAAAAAAATCTCACTATGGACAGTGTCATTTTGCTGTGAAATTTGAAATTGGAAATATAAAATATAAAAATTTGAAATTCACAAAACAGGTAACTAGGTACTGAATCTTGCTAGTGAATTTTGGAAATGATAGTATTAACTATTGCCAACTAGTGAATATTTGGCATATAAATCCATTTTTGGTGTGACTTGACTATTTTCGGTGATTATGGTTAAGATTTTGTGATGGTGGCTTACCAACACCTAAAGACATTTGTGTGCTCTTGTCATAAGCATGATAAGTAATGATAAAAGAAGACATTATTTTGGGTATTTGGTTCTCTGCAGACTATAAGCACTTTTAAGGCAACTTTATCTTCCTTTTTATCTTTAGCATGTTGTATAATTAGTCAGTTTTACTTGGCACCTTAGTATATGTTTAATGCTACCAGTTGGCTCCTTGACTCACAGGTGTGGAAGCACATACAACGTAGTGTCAGGATGGGAAAGGTGTGTGGGAGGGGGCTCGCTCCTTGGCATCTGCTGGTTGTATCACAGACTGCACTGTCCAGAGGCAGCTGGCCTCTTGGAGTGCTGGAATGGCCTTCAGAAGGCATAGGTGAAGCCCCATCTCAGAGGAAATTGTCTGCAAGGATGTGTTACATGCACTACATGGGAAACTTCCACATGGTTATTTATCCCCAATAGAATGAGGCTGGGAACCAGGAGGTGGTAACAGAAATAGTCCTACTTAATATAGCGTGCCATGTCCCAGTGGGGGACTTTGTGCTTTCTGGTCCTGTGCCTCTGGGATCTGTAGGATTAGAAGTCCTGGTCCTCAGAGTGAGTACAATCTTGCCAAGGGGTACACAGCAAGGGTACAATTTAACTACAAGCTGTGCTTGTCAGTGGGTTACTTTAAACTCTTGTATTTGGCGGGCAGGAATAGTTGCTTGTAGCCTTCAGCCACCATATCTTTGGGACCTATAGTAGCATTCATGCTGAGGCCATTGGCTGACCATGGTGGGGTCACAAGAGTGGAACCATTCTTGACCCGTGCAGGGGTCTGCTAGTAGGCAGTCTTTGCCCTGAGGTTGGGGCTTTTGCAGAGCCACTCTGCAGTCTGTGGCTCTTCCTGCTCAGTGCGCTCCCCTTTCCCAGGTGTCACCCCTGCTTTATGGACAGTCTTGAAGGCCCTCCTCACCTACTGCTAATGTCTTTTTCCTCTATGTTGTACACGTTTTCCCCAATAGGTCTCTTGCACATCTGATTGTGTCTTGGCATTTGCGTTTTGAAGGACCTTAAGTGATGCTTCTAGAGTGAGCCAGGATCAGTCAGTGACTTGAGTTTTCTTCTTTTTAGTGTCACCTCTAAGGCTCTCCACCTCCTTGGAGTCAAAGGTGTCATCTTGACCACAGAAGGCACTTCTTAATTTTATTTACTTATTATTATTTTTTAATTAAAGATAGACTTAAAAAAATTGATTTTTAGAAGGAGAGAAAGGAAGGCTGGGGAGAGAGAGGAGAGAGAAACATCGACTGATTCCTTTGTGTGCCCTGACCAGGAATCAACCCAAAACCCTGAGGGACCGGAACAATGCTCTAACCAACTGAGCCACTTGGCCAAGACATTAGGTGTTCTTTAAAGTGTCGGAAAAAGTTTCCTTATTACGTTGCGTTAGTCTGAAAGTTTGGTTTCTTCTTACTAGCCTATGATAACTGAGGCCAGATTAGAAGGGAGGAGAACTGTGAAATAGACTGTTGTTACTGTGTAAGTTTAAGTCTCTGGTTCTCAACCTTGAGTTTAGCCAACAGTGATCCTTCCTGTTTCTCCACTGAAAGCTTTTCTCAGTCGAGTGTTTCTTCCTTTCCCTCCTCCCTCCTCCTTTTCCCTTCTTTCTTTCTCCCCTTCTGCCTTCCTCTTCCTCCTCCCCTCAGCTGTTTCTGATGTTGGACTTGGTCCCTGCCTGGCTGGGCCTTTTAGAGAACAGTATTCCACCATGGTCTCAAGCTGTACTTGCTCTTTCCCCAGGACTGGGCCCGTCCTGACAGTGGAGGAATGTTCAGTCTGGGAAATACTGTGGCTCTTCCGCAACCCTCTCCTCTCTTACAGTATTTGTGATGTGTGATGAATTCTTTCACTCGTCCCTAAAACATGGACCTCGTGCTCACTCTACAGGTCTAATCTGCAGATCATAGTTCTACCTCTTCAATATATTGGGCCACCTGTAGGACAGTTTCCTGAAGTAGTCGATTTTTTTACTGCCTCTGTACAAAGTGTAACATACTCCAGAGTTTGTTGATTATTTAAACCAAAACTTTACGGTTTTTTCAATATAAACAGCATAATGAAAGATCAAAAAGTCAGTGGGAGTTGGGATGTATGTTTTGTAGGTAGGTGTGTTGGTGTGCAAGGTAAGTGCAAAGGGGATGGAGCTCAAGGAAATAAACACACTGACATCCCATAATCATGGTGGTTCTGTAAGATTTTAATGGAGCTGAAGTAGTCCTATTGCCTGGTGATGTCATAGCAGTAATACTGTTGTAGCTCCATGCATTACTCATGGGTTTGTTGTGATGCTGGTGTAAACATCGTCATTGCTGCGCTGCACGTACCATCACAGTAGTAGGCCGCACCATCTCGGTTTGTGTGCATGCACCTGCTGTTGGCACTGTGATGAAATCGCCCGATGATGCATCTGTTGTTAAGAAACATATGGCCCTAGCTGGTGTAGCTCAGTGGATTGAGCGCGAGCCTGTGAAGCAAAGGGTTGAGGTTCGATTCCCAGTCAGGGCACATGCCTGGGTTGCAGGCCAGTTCCCAGCCAGGGGACACATGAGAGGCAACCTCACTTTGGTGTTTCTCTCCCACTCTTTCTTCTTCCCTTCCCCTCTCTCTCAAAAAAATAAATAAAATATTAAAAAAAAAGAAACATGTGAATGTGGTGCTCGTGTATAAGTGGCTGTACCATACTGTCTATAAAGATGGTCTTCTGTGGATCCTCAGAGAACACATATATAATGAACACCATTTTTCATAATATCTTCACGGTAAACATAACAGTGAGGTCTGCTGAGCTGTCTCTGTGACATTGCTCTGTATTTGTTGAAACCTAATGAAGTACAATTTTGCTGGTGGTCACATATCATGTGAACTTTTGAGTCTCTTCTGGACTAAATGGTCTGGACCTTTTTCAGACTGTACTGCACAATTTTTTTCTTTTGAGTCACACCTTTGATAAATATTGAATGTCAGTAAGTTTGAGGTTATAGTCCCCTGAGGGTACCTGGAAAATATTTATTGTGTTTAGGCTGGAGAGTTATTTATTTTTAATAGGTAGCTGAAGTAAAGGAAAGAAGGATTGATACCTTCTAAAAAGGTTTCTTATTTAATTTTAGAGAGAGGAGAAGAGAGGGAGAAAGAAAGGGAGAGAAACATCAGTCAGTTGCCTCTTGCATACATATAAGAGGCCCACAGCCCAGGCATGTGCCCTGACCAGGAATCTAAGTGGTGACCTTTTGGTTCAACAGGCCGGCGCTCAATCCACTGAGCCACATTGGCCAGGGCTGATATCTTTTTATGAAACTCATGCTCCTTAACACAGATACCTGTCTATTTTCTTTATTAGTGAGGGCTGAGGGCAGGGCAAATATTTTCCTCAAGTATTAATTTTAGGTTTAGTTTAATATAAATGGGCAATTGTGCCCCCTAAAATACTGTGTCAGAGGTTGAAAACCAGGGGTCTCTAGGCCATGTTCAACTCCTACATGATTTTGGCTTCACTTGCAGAGCATTTTTTAAAGCTGATTGCCAACATTTAAAATTTGGGAGATTCCACGTAGAAATCCAAGTTTCTGGTGTTTCTTAAAAAAGTGTAGTATGACAACCTTAACCTCTTTTCTGCTGGGCAATAACGAGTTTGTTTCTAGGCAGAACCTGTGTTCCCCAGTTTTCCAGGCTGCCGCCCCATCGGCCCCTCTCGTTACATCACATGCCGGCCTGCGGCTTGTGCTCTTTCACCCTGTTTTACATGTGAGAACATGGCTGCAGCCCTGAGCTGTTGTATCAGCTTTCCAGTGCTGATTTCCTCTAAAACATTCATATCTTTGTAAGTGTTGATGTTTGCACTTTGGTGGTATATATCAATCTCATTTAATAAATTACTCTGACAAGTGGAAGTATTTAATCATTTACCCATACTCGTTAGTTACTTTTGCGTGATGTATCAGAGTCTTGTGTAAATCCCACCTGTTTCATTGTTAAAGGTCTGGGTGACATAAATTTTGGATTTGTTCATTATTATAATTAATGACTTCTTAAAAGGTTGTTTCTTTAGAAAGAATTGGGCATTGGAAAGTAATGACATTGAACCCAAATCAAGGATTTATATAATAATATTTTGATAATAGGTTTTTTTTCAATGTACTTTGTCAATGATGAATTTTTTGGTAGAATGCAATTTAAAAATAAATTATATTTAATTGTATAACTACTAGGTTAAGAATTTTAGTTATACTTTAGAAAATTTTAGTATGCTTTTTTCATGTGTTTAACTACTATATTTTCCTTTTTTAAGATTTTATTTATTTATCTTTAGAGGGGAAGGGAAGGAGAGAGAGAGATCAATGTACAGTTGCCTCTCGTGCATCCCCTGCTGGGAACTGGCCCGCAACCCAGGCATGTGCCCTGACTGGGAATTGGATCTCGATCCTTTGGTTCACAGGCCCGTGCTCAGTCTATTGAGCTACACCAGCCAGGGCTAACTATTATACTTTTTAATATTTTCCTGAAAATTTTTAATTCTTTATTAGAATAAGTGCATGGCTAATGGTGTTAGATTTCTAAATTATATGAGAGTGAATACTCTTTAATCACAGGGAAGGGTCTCTGTGCAGCACACTAGCCTCACATCTGCCTGAAGTTAAGGAGACTTCCAGTGTTGAGGGTATTCTTGAAATTTCATTATTATAATCGTTTTAGCAAACCTTTACTCTGCTTTCTCAATAAATCAATAAACCACAGTTCTGGTCTTTATTACTAATTTTTAGCTGAAACAAAAGTGAAATTTAAATTAGTTACTTAATTAGCTTCCTCATTAAGAATAGGTGATACAGTGGTCCCTCCTGACTCCTAGTTTCAATTTCCTTGATTTCAGTTACCTGTAGTCAGCCTTGGTCTGCAAATATTAAATGGGAAAATATTGGGAATAAACAATTCATTAAGTTTTAAATTGCACGCTGTTCTGAGTAGGGTGATGAACTCTTGTGCCGTCCTGCTCTCTCCTGCTCGGGATGTGACATCCCTTTGTCCCATGCATCACACACACTGAATTCACTCCCATACTGTGTATGCTCCCTGCCCACTTGTCACGTAGTGGCCTTCTCAGTGATCAGGTGGACTGTTGCAGCATCACAGTGCTTGTGTACAAGGTGCCCTCGTTTTCCTTAGCAACGGCCCCAAAACGCAAGAGTAGCTATGCTGGCAATTTGAATATGCCAGAGAGAAGCTGGGAAGTGCTTCCTTTACGTGAAAAGGCAAATTAACAGTACAATGCAATAGATTGAGAAAGAGAGCATATTCATATAATGCTTATTACAGTGTGTTAAAATTGTTCTGTGTCATTATGAGTAATTGTCAGTCTCTTTCTGTGCCTGATTTATAAACTAAACCTCATCTTAGGTGTGAACGTATGAAAAACTGCACCCCCACCCCCACACACGGTTCGGTGCCGTGTGCGGTTTCAGGCGTCCACTGGGGGTCTTGAACCATATCCCTCTTCACGGCTCTACAACCCGGCAGGCGCCTCCCCACCATGGCCTCTATGCCACTCTCCCTGGGGTTTCAGGCACCTGGCTCTGTGATCCAGATCTGTGCTCTTCAAGCCCCAGTTTGGTGCCATTTTTCATGATCATTGTCTTCCTTCTCTTGAATATTGACGGGAAGATTGTGGGGTCTGTGTGTGGCTTAGTATTTAGGGCAGTGGCAGGGATTTTAGGAATATTCCAGGTGGTTGGTGTCCACTTTGTTGGACTGCTTCAGGGGGAGATCAGGCCTTGAGAATCCTGGAGGTGCAGGGGCCACCCTCTGCTCCCTGTACAGGTGTTGCCCTCGCTGCCCATTCTCTCTCTAGCTGCGGAAGACAACTCTGCACAGGGTGCAGGTGGGTTGCCAGTTGCATTTTAGCTCAGTGCCAGTGAGAGTGGGTTTTGAAAATTTCCTTCTGTTGTAATCTCTGGCTTTTCGGATCTTTACTGATTCTAATAATGCTACTATTATGTGTGCAAAATTATTTCCCTACGGGCGGGAGAGTGGATCCATACCATTTCTGTGTAGCAAAGCATAATAGACATTCAAGATGAATTTCCTAGACCTCAAACATTAAAAATACTGATTTTTTCTTGTTATGTAGTGATAATTTTTTGTTCAAAAATGAGTAGAGGAATGATCATTTTTATTTTAAGAAATTTTTATCATTTTACACTTTTTAATGATCTAATACTTATTCTGGAGAAAGTTGTGCCTTGGTGTATATGAGTGAATTTTGGTCAAACTACTCTTTTATGATTTTAGGACAAAAATTGCCCAAGATATTGAGAGGCTAATACATCAGAGTGATATCATAGATCGAGTGGTATATGACTTAGATAACCCAAAGTAAGTCTGACTTTTTGTTTTTGTTGTTTTACTTTCATTAGTTTTATTTTTACTGTAAGATGTCAGTGTTATCTTTTAACTTCCACCTAGTTCACTGTTGCGATGTTTTCGGCTTTTACTGAGATAGAATGATAATGTAATATTACTCATGTTTTTTACTTAAATTGACTATATCACAAGCTTTTATTTGTTCTCAGGTGGACTTGTAATGGGTATAGTAAGGTAAAGGTCACAAATTGATGCACTGTTTTTAAAAAACTGAAATTACTTCCACTTAAGAGAGGGGGGATTTCCTATGGAATGCTGTAAATTTGTCCTGTAATATTGAGCCTTCATTTCCTTAGAACAATAAATTGCCATCCCCTTCAGGAGGACTATAAGCTCACTGATTGCTCTAGTCTCCACTATGCTTTTTTATCTCTTACTGTTTGTAAACTGCTTCCGTCCTTGAAATTGCTAGCCTGACCTTTGAAACCATTTGTTTATGATCCTTGACTTGTTAGTATCATTTACAGTTTAGGATTATCACTAATATCACATTTTAGGGTTTAAATAAAAGTAATAACTGAAAATTACAAATGATGAATGTGACTATTATTTAGTCATTTGTCTTCTCACATGAGAAATTTAATTAGGCCTGACTGAATTTTTCTTCCCCTTTAACATTCTAATCTTTTTGGAAAATTTTACATTGTACTGATCTTTTCTTTTTAAAAAAAAGATTTTATTTATTTGTTTTTAGACAGAGGGGAAGGGAGGAGCAAGCAAGGGAGAGACACATCAATGTGTGGTTGCAGCTTGCATACCCCCTACTGGGGACCTGACTTTCAATCCAGGCATGTGCCTGACTGGGAGTTGAACTAGTGACCCTTTGGTTTGCAGGCCAGCACTCAGTCCACTGAGCCACACCAGCCAGGGCACATTTTACTGATCTTATTTGGAGGAAATAAAGCACTCTGCAAAGATTTTTGTTAGAGAGATAAGGGCAATGCTATATCAAAGATAAAGACTGAATTTGAAATAATACTTTTAAAAATGAGTAATAAATCTCTTTATCCATATCTTTTAGTTATTTCAACATTTGTATAAGTCTGTGTCAGGTAGACCAGGCAGACCTGGTAAATCCTGAAACAAACCAAAAAATCCTGAGTGTGGTATATTGTGCTATTTCTAACTGAAATGTTTTGGACAAAATCTTTGAGCTTTTTGGAGTCTTAGTTTTCCCCTATTAGATGTAAGTTCCAGAAGAGCAAGAGTTTGTATTCAATTAGGGAAACAGACAAATAGCAAAAGCAGTATGTCATGTAGTATGTGCTCAGTAAGTATATGCTTAAGTAATGAATATGTAAACCTAGGATTAAAAAGAATAGATAATGTAGTTACTGAAATTTATAATAATATTTTAACTTGAGAAATGCTTAGTTTCTTAGAATATTAGTACTCAGTACAGGTCATAGCATTTTAAAAACTAAGTCTGGCCTTTTTAGTATAATTATTAGCACATATTTAGAAATGACATTTATTCACTGAGGTAAAAATTCTTATGAAGATTTACTACCAGTGTAGGAACAAATCTCTACTTGTAATTATAATTTTTTTGTCTATAAATATTAGCCAAAGTTTGTATTTACTTGTGTTTGTTATACTTTTTTGGTTTAAGAATAATGAGGAGGGTGAGGTGGTAATAGTGTTATATTTTTAATCTGTAGTGTGTTTTTATGTTTATTATTGCTCACTTCCTTAACTGCCATGTATTTTATTATACTTCAAAATTTTTATTTAGTTACACCATTCCAGAAGATGGAGATATTTTGAAGTTTAACTCCAAATTTGAATCTGGAAATCTGCGCAAAGTAATTCAAATTAGAAAGTAAGTCATTTAAAATTTTCTCATTTTGTATATGCACTGATACTTTTCTCATTTTCATCAGATTTCTTTATTTCCTATCTTCAGAAACGAGTATGATCTTATCCTGAACTCAGATATAAACAGTAACCACTATCACCAGTGGTTTTACTTTGAAGTCAGTGGGATGCGACCGGGTGTTGCTTACAGGTTTAACATCATTAACTGTGAAAAGACCAACAGCCAGTTTAATTACGGTAAGGCGATTTTCTCTCCGGATTTGGAGGACATAGAGGTATTACATCTGTAGGACAGAAATTTTTTTGAAAAAGAATTACCAACTTTTAAAAAAAGTTTGTGTTCTTTTGTTTTCTCTGGTTCTCAAAATTCAAATATTTATTATGCAGAATTTGAAATAAACTAAGCTTTGTTTTGTTGGTAAAGAGAGTAACCCTTGTAGGCAAGCCCTTTGAAATGTAATGGATATGGTTGATTTCATCCAAATTGAATACCACAAAAAATTTGTTACGTATGCTGCTTAAAATCAAGTTATTCATGTCAGTTCACGTAGAAGAAAATTGCATGAAGCAGTCTTTTTAAACTTTTGGTTTTGAATAGATTCATAGAAAGTTAAAATATTGTAGAAGTTGTAGAAATGTTCCAAGGCTTCTTCACTGAGAGTTCTCCAATGATAACGTCATATGTGACTGCATTCCGATTCCACCGCCAGCATTTGACGTTGGTGCCATGTGGGTGCAAGATTCTGTGCCACTGTGTCACATTTATAGATTCTTGTAACTGTCACCACAATCAACACGCAGAACACGTCCATCACCACAAAGCCTCGTGCTACTCATTTAAAGTTCGCCATTAAGGATGATGTTAGCTGCAGTTTTCTGTAAATTTTTAAATCTAGTTGAGGAAGTTTCTTTACAATGCTAGTATTCTGAGACTTTATTGTGAATGAGTATTGAATTTTGTCATATACTTATCTGCATCAGTTTAATTTGATCATGTGATTTTCCTTCTTTAGCTTGTTAAAATATCACATCGATTTTTGAATATTGAACCATCCTTTTTTATCTGTGTAATAAACCACACTTGGTCACTGTGTATAATTGCTAATATTTTGTTAAGAATTTTTGTATTTATTTTCAAGAGGGATATTGAGCCCTGGCTGGTGTAGCTCAGTGGATTGAGCATGGGCCTGTGAAGCAAGGGGTCGCTGGTTCGATTCCCAGTCAGGGCACATGTCTGGGTTGCAGGCCGGGTCCCCAGTGGGGGACAAATGAGAGGCAACCACACAGTGATGTTTCTCTCCCACACTTTCTCCTTCCCTTCCCCTCCCTCTGTGGATAAATAATTAGAATATTTTTAAAAAAGGGATATTGAGCAGTACGTTTTCTTTTTTTTTAACTGTGTCTGGTTTTGCCATGGCATGGTGTACCGAGTTTATAATAGTGATTGGGAACTGTTCCCTCCTCTTAGTTTCTAGAAGAACGTGTAGAAATTTAGTGTTGTTTCTTAAACATTTGGTGGAGTTCTCCAGTGAAATTATTTGGACCTGAAGATTTTTGATTTTGGTAGTCTTTTAAATTAAAAATTTAATCTCTTTAATAATTTTAGGGCTATTCACATGATCTGTTTTATCCTGAGTGAGTTGTGGTAGTTTGTGCTTTTTAGGAATTGATCCATTTCTTCTAAAGCGTCAAATATGTGGAGAGTTGTTCAGAGTTCTTCCTTACGGTCCTTTTGACATCTTCAGGGTCTCTAATGACACCCCATGTTTCATTCCTGATGATGGTGATTGTGTCTTTGTTTTTCTTTGCCAGCCCTGCTACCAGCTCATCAACTTTATTGACGTTTATAAAGAAATAGCTTTTTTTTTTTTCATCATCTTTCTCTATTGTTTTTCTCATGAGACAATTTTGTAAAACTCTGCTGTTCTACCAAAGTTAGAAATTAGCAAAGTTATTAAAGTTAGCAAAGTTATTAAATTTCTAGTCTCATTTAAGTCTATGTATTTAGTACTTACATAAATATAAAACTAAGAGTTATTTGTCAGACACCAGTCTTTATAGTCAAATATTAAGTCAGTGGAAAATAATATAATTATATAAACTTAAAATCAGTAATTTAAAATTGGAACATCAATTTTCAACTATTTGATCTCATAATTTTGGGGTAAAAGAGAATTCTTTTTCTAATATCACAAACCCACTTACATTGGGGGTCAGGGGGAAACAGATATATTATGTGTGGTAAGTTTCAAAGTCCCAGCAGCCTCAGGTTATTTGTTGTGAGGATGAAAAGGTTTTTTTCTTTTTTAGTCCTCACCTGTGAGGACATTGTTATTTTCATTGCTTTTGGAGAGAGAGAAAGGGAGAGAGGAAGAGGGAGAGAGCAACATGGACTGACTGCCTGTCTCCCATATGCACCTGGACCTGGGATCGAATCTGCAGCCTTTGGGTTACAGGACACTCCTACCAACTGACCCACGTCACCAGGGCAGGAAGGGAAGCTTTTCTGAAATGCTAAGGCGTGAGATACCGTGTTCTCTGTTTCAAATAAATGTTCTCAGCTCTTAAAAGCATGCATACGAGGATGCTCTTTAGGGGGGCATTTCTGAGAATTGAAACTTGCAGGAGTTGAAGAGGTTGTTCCCAATTTGCCATTATTTATGTGGAAAATAGAAAATTGTATCCTTTAGATAATTATATGTATGGCATGAAAACTTTAGTCAGATTCACTAATTCAATGTAATTATAGAAAGATTAGGTAGCACAATATCTAGTTTAGTTATAAACATTTTCAAAAGTTTTTTTAACAGCTTATTTTTTATTGTACTTTTTTCTGTACCATTTATTCCCCTTATACTCCCTTCCACCTCCAACCACTCCCACCCCACACTCACCACACTGTTGTCCGTGCCCATGAGTCCCTTTTCTTTTTTGCTTGGCCCTTCTACCCTTCCCTCAGCTGTCAGCCTGCTCTCAATTGAGGAGTCTGTCTCTGTTTAACCTTTTTTAAAGTTTGAAAAATGTTGTAAGTAATCTAATTTTAAGGATTCAGTGGTTTTATTGATTTGCACAAATAGTGATATGAATATTTTTGATGATCTATTTTGCATTCTTTATTTTTCATTTTTAAGTATAACTGCCAATCATTGAATATCATATTTCTTGGAAACATTTGTTTGTAGACCTTAAATGTTCATATAACTTTAAACATTACCTTAATTGACTCACTCAATACCGAAACAAGTAAAGATTCTGGTGTTTTCCCTGTTTAACTTGTAAGTATAATGCTGTTAACTTAATATTTTAGAGGAGAAAAAGACAATTAAGTAAAGTATTTGCATTTTGAGTGCTTCTTAAGCATAAAATATAAAGGTATATTTATTGCTGAAATGATAATCAGTAAAATTTTCAAATTGTAGTGCTAATGTAAATGGTGTTTTTACTAATTATATTTACACACATAAAATAATACTCTTAGTACTTTAAACTTCATTAAATACATCAGGTTTTTAAATTAAAAGCATACATTTCAGAATGCTTTCTATTTTGAAAAAACTTGTACCTCCATATTATAAATAAAATGTCTCTTCACTTAGTGCTATTGCAAACTTAAAATGAATATAATTCTACAACTAAAACTCAAAGCAGTGAGACAGATGACTATTTATTCAAAAAATTTCTCCTCCTTCCTACCCCTTGTACTCTGGGTGTTCTTTGTTCTTATATATGTATCACACTTTCCAGAATCACTTTGTGGAGAATCTGGAAAACAGATTGGTGTTAAGAAGAAAATTAAAACTATCAACAATGCATCAATTTAGAGATAATCACTTTAACATTAGTTTTCTTCCAGCCTTTTTTATAATGCAGTATGTCATTTCTGCATATACATTGTATATATTTATTACAAAAATGAGGCTCTTAACCCATAAAGTTCCATAATTTGTATTTTAACCAAACATATTTTCGACATTTTTCTGGGCTTTGAGTATATGTCTGAAATAGTTTAATGGACATTCTATGGAGGTACTGTAACTTATTTATCCAAACCTTTCTTTGTTGGAAATTTGAGTTGTTTTTAATTACACTATCTTCTATTTTAAATAATGCTGAGATAAACATTTAACTAAATATTTGTGTAGATAACTATTTAGTTACAAATTTGCAGAAGTGGAATTTTTTAATCTGCTAACTGTAAATGTGTTTTCTCTTTCTGACTATGAAACAGTGGATCTTTAACATAGGAAACTTCGTAAATTAAAAACAGTTTAAAAGATTCTCTAAGGAAGGAAAGATAAGAGAAAATCTACTGTTTAGTATTTTGTTTTCTATCCTTAAATGTATTCATATTCACCTAATTTTAAATTTAATTTTTCCCTTTTTATAAATTTGGGATTACAGTATTAAAGCCTCTTTGTAAACTATATTTTTGCCACATAATATTTAAAAATATTTCCCATGCTATTAAATATTTTTAGCAACATTGTTAATATCTGCACAGTATTATATTAATATACAATAATTATTTAAATAATCTGATGGGAATTTCTTTTTCACTTTTTCAAAATTACAAGCTGTTCTGCATTCGATATTTGTAATTTTTGCTTTTGCATATGCTTCTGATTATTTTTTTGTCATAAATTCCTATTAGTAGAGTTTCTCAAAGAAAATGAACATACGTTGCTGAAGACGAGGGAAGATGGGCACTTACAGTGCTGGTGGGACTGGCAAATTAGTTCCGTCTTTTTGAAGAGCGTTTGGTAGTATGCCGTCAGTGTTTATACTTAGTATCCATCGTGGATTTATTTTGGTGTATTTAGTGAATTGGGATCTAACTTAATCATACTATTAGTAGTTAAAGTGAACTGGTTCTTTCTCCAAAGAGTTTTGAAATGTTTTTTGATGAATTTGTTGAGTAATTTGTCAGACATTCACATTTATATCTCATTTGCAACTCTGTGTCTGACTCACTCATGAAAGGAGGGAAACCTGGAAGATACGGTACGTTGTTGCTCTCAGTTGTAGCGGTAGTTCACAGAGAACGGTCAGGTTAGTAAAGACATTAGATTAGATTAGAACCTGATTGGGAAGGTATCACCATTACTTAGAGTCCCTGACTTTTTGAATTTGGGTTAAATTATTCAGACCTCTTATTCACCTATATGTCCCCTTTGTATTGAAACACTGTTCTCAGAAACTATGGCCTTAGCTATACACTAGCGTTTGTTTGGTGGCTCTTTGTTGCTTTACTACCACTTGGTTATAATTATTCTGACCTTTTAGGCTAGTCTAACATCCTTCTTGCAAAGTATTAAAAAACTTCGGTTTTTAAATTATTTTGACTTTGTAATATAGGTTAACATCCTGTAATCCTTTTCAAAAACAATTTAAAATTTTTTTCTACTGGCTTATTTTTTCTAAATAGCTTATTCTGAATAATTCATAATAACTGTTTCAAGTGCCCCCCCCAATTCTCTTGCATTAAACTTGTAGGATAATTTGGGAGGAATTGAAATTTTATTGTATTAAGTTGAAACATAGTGAATAATTTTGTTTATTCAAGTTTTTTGTTCTATCACCTAAATTTTTAGTTTTGTACATGTTTGCAAGTTCTATATACCATGTTTTGTCATGTATAATGGGCTCCTGTGTCTAATACACACCTGTGTTTTGGGCCCAAACTTTCAGGAAAAAAATCTTTCATTTTAATTTTTTAATTCAATTATTTATTTATATTTAGATTTTTTATATTATGAAGGAATTTTAAAGAAGTTATACTTTTAACTCCTAAGCATAAATAAAAGAATGAAAAACATTTATGTAGCTACAGAATTAGTGCTACCCATGTATAATGCACATTCTTATTTTTCCTTCAAGAATTTGGACAGAGAAGCGTGGATTATATGTGGCAAAATATTGTATTTGTATTACCTTAATTCATAAATATCTTATGTATTTTTATTTCTGTTGTGAAAGAGTGCTTTGTTCTCAAAATTATTATAATTATGAAAGTGTTGATATTTGTATGTTTACTTGAAAATCAATCTCTTTACTGAACATTCTCTCATATTTTTGCAGTTGATACTTTGGGTTTTGTTGGTAGGTTCCTGTAATTTCTCCCTGTTCAGTGTGCATCTCTCATTTGTCATTGCGTTTGGGTAAAACTTTGAGAATGTTTAAAATAAAAAAGGGACATTAGTTCTCCTTGTTTTATTTTGACCTTAGTGTGAATGCACTAGTATTTACATTAAGTATGTTAGCCCCTGTTTTGAGATACATATTCTTGTAGTAAAGAGTTTCTATTTATTTTTAAAAATCAGAATTATTTTATTTTTATATTTAATAAATATAATGCTTTGACCTGTTACTGTGCTGTGGTATATTAATAATGTTCCTAATAGTAAGCTATGTTCAGGTTTCAGAAATAAGTCCACTGTGTCATGTAAATGAATCTTTTAATATAGAACTATTTTTGATTTGTTAGTGTTTTGTTTAAAGGTTTTACATCATTGGCCATAAGTGAGGCAAGTCACTTCCTTTCTGGAGAGCTGTCCTTGTCCACTAACAAAGCTAAAAAGGCTTGTGTTTCCTCACCTGTGTTCTGGAGTAGTTTGAGTGGTGTTGGTGTGTTTCCATGAAATTCGGGAAGAGCTCAGCTCTAAATCCGTCTGGTTAATGCCCTTTCCTGGGTGGGAGAGGACGTGTCTGGATCACTTTTCCAGTTTTCTGTGACTCAGTAGTCTAGTTTCTATTTCAAACTGAGGCAGTTTTGAAAATTTCTATTTTCTTATGTGACATTTAGATTTTCAAAATTCACTAGCACAGATTTCTATACGAAAGCTACGCTATGTGTACTTCCGTGTTCCCTTGCTTTTTTCTTTTCCTTTTTTTTTTCAGTCTGTGCTTAAAAAGAATTTGTTTTACTTTTTATTTAAAAACCCTGGCTCTTGGTTTTACTCATAATTTCCATTAAAAGTATTTTTTATTTTATTAATTTCCCTCTTTAGTTTTTTTTCTCTTTCCAACTTCTAGTTTATTCACTTAAATTTATTTCTGGTCGGTGGTTAAGCATTTAGATTTTGATTTTGCTGTTGACAGCAACTTAATTCTCTACCCACCCCTCCCCGCCTCGCCTCCACCCCCCCCTTTCTCCAGATCTGAAGAACTCCTTGTTATTTTCTAGGTTACCTCTAATTGTGTGTAGTTTTGGTATCCTTTTTTACTCAGTTATTTAGGAAAGGGTTGTTTTTTTTTTCAGTTGGTTAAATTATTTTGGTTAAAATTTTTCTCATTTCTTTCAGATTTCATCACTTTTGTTCACAGACATATAAAATTAATGATTTGGGATTTTTTTATGGATTAAAATCTGATCAGTTTTTGTTTTCATGAGCACTTGGGAAATAATATGTATTCTTTGTTGGCAGTATAATTTAATATGTATTGTAAATTTATTGTTCTAGACCTGTTTATTCAGTTTTCTGTATTCTCATTTATTTTTTACCTTCTCTGTCTGCCTAAGACTTAAAAGGAATTTAGTTTTTCAGTTCTGATGTGTTTCTGCCAAGTCCTCATTTAAAAAATTTTTTCCCACTTTAATGCAGAATTATTTGATACATAGTTTTTCACTTTTCCATATTTTTTTTGTGTAAACCCTCTAACAGTATAAAATAGTCATATTTATCCCATGGAATATCTTTGCCCTAAATTCTTTTTTTATATTCCTTTGTTTTGAATTTAATATATTTGTATCTTGTTTCTTAAAAATAGAGGTTTCATTTTGTTGTTTGACCCTTATCTTTTAATATGTAGTTTTTAACCTATTAATTTTTAAAAATAATGAGATGTTTGGTTTTTTGTTTTCTGTTTATTCATTGTATTGTTTTCTTTACCTGTTATTCTTGAAGGGACTTCAGGGTCGTAGCACAGGAGCCCCCAAACGGGGAGCTGCTTAAGTGTTTTGACGTTCCGGAAAAAACCACCCTGCGGACTAGCCGGTGTGCCGCTTGTTACTCACATTACAGGGAGCGCACGGATGGCGGCGAGCGATGTGAGAGAGACCGCGTCTCCTCCAGTGTGAGGCTCACTGTAAGGGGTCCCAGACAGGGCCAGCACCCGTCCAGGTTGCACAAACCTGTGTGTGGCCTGAAGCTCCATTTCCTCAATGTGTCCCTGCGGATGGAGAAGGTCAAGAAGCAGTTACAGGGAGGAAGCTGCTCCTAAAAGGAGATAAGGAGGGAGTTGCAATCTATCCCCAAAACAATACACATTTTTTTCTGGCCAGAGACCATCTGATTAGCCCTCAGTCATGGAAGGAGAAAGGGCCATGTATTGACCCCCCAGAGATGTGGGGCAACACTTCTTTTAGTTGTGGGGATCTAAATATGTATATAAAAAATAGATCACGAGGCATATTCTACATTGGATTTTTCTGTCTTGTTTTGTCTGCCTTAAATTTAGTATAGATTCCTCCCAGATTCTGACAAGAAGTTGTGTGTTGAATTTCATTTTTATTTTCACATACTTATAAATATTTAACTAAGAAAGTGGTAAAAGTTGTGGAAGGAGCTGTTAGGCAGATGTATTTTTTTAAATGAAACTATTAAGTTCATACAACATAAAACAGATTTTGGGTTGTCTTAACATGAATAGAGTGTGGGAAGAAGGAAGGGACCAATATTTTAGCAAATGAGAATTAAAGATTTTAAGAAATTATAACAGCTACATAGTTAATGTTATTGTCATCAGATTAATTTTTGAATTCACTTTGGGGAAGGTATGGATGACTAAACATGTTTGCAGTAAAACAACTTCAGCTGGAAGGATCTTTAAATTGCCATGCGTGATTGAAGTTAGGAAATAACTAATATTAATAAGGAAAGTAGCTTATTGTCTGTATTTTTCTCTTTTTTTGATTGGGACATACTGGTTGGGCAATGTTTAATAATATTTAGTGTTGGGTTTTAGCAAAGGTGCCCTAGAGAGGTCTTCTTCTTTGGCAATGCCCCTCGAAAGAGGATGCATTACTGTTGCTTTTGTTTCCTAAGTTGTCCTTTTCTGGGGATAGTTTAGGATGTTCTCCTAAATACTTAGCAGGGTTTTTTAAACAAGTGAATGATCATATTTGTGAATTTATGTTTGAGAATTTATGTCACTGTGTAATAGTGCTGTATCTGTGTAACTACCACCCCTCATTACTTGAAAGGGGTTTGCTCAAACTACCACCAGGTGGCAGTCTTGCATTGTGGTAAAACTAAGAGCTTTTATTGCAGGTTTACTCTCTGGCACTTGGGCCGGCTTTCCCTCCCATTCCCTTTACCCCATCCACTGTCGTCCATGTATATGAAGATTTTTAACCACCTTCACAGATAAAATTGAGCATGTGTGGAACCAGGCAACAAAGTAGAATTTTGGAATCTAGGATGTTGCATTCCACGTTTGTTAATTCCATACTTTGAAGTTGAGCTGAGCTGTCTCTTGACTAAGGAAACCTCCCATGACTCTCCAGGCTGGATTAGTCCCCTTGATAAATGTTCCTTGTAATTTTCCCTTTTAGGTACTCTTTAAAGCTTTATGTCGTTTATGTGTATAGTTGATTAATACCTTCCCTGCCTACCCTCACCACTTTCTGTACATTTCCTGCGATCAGGGAAGTGTGTCTATTGCTGACCACTGTATTTACAGCACAGCATTTTAATACATGTTCAGTAAATATGAAATGAATGAGGCAATGGCTGGATGAACTATGAAGAGGATCCCATTAGGAACATAAGATGAGCATGCATAAAGCATATCTCAAGAACACTCTAGTTCGTTTTATGATCAACTTCTCTAAGTATTTTATTTTGAAATAATTTAAAACTTAACAGAAAAGTTATATCCTTTATCCATATGTTGGCATCTGAAATGATGCCCCATTGCCCTAGAATTCTTCCAGTATATTTTCCACAGATAATGGCATTTTTCTGTACAAATGCAGCACAACTGTTAACATCAGGAAATTATCATTGATACATGAATTACATCTAGCCCTTGGATACCTGCTCCCACCCCCACTTAAGTTTCACCTGGTTTTTTAGTAATGTCTGTTACTACAGAGGATTGTTACTACAAGAGGATTCGGCTCAAAACATATTGTATATAAGTCTCTTTAGACTGATTTAGTCAGGTACAGTTTTGCAGTCGTTAATGTTCGTGACCTTGACACCTGCAGATTATTGGCCTGTTATTCTCTAGAGTGGGTCTCAGTTTGGAGTAGTCTCACGCCCCTTATGGTTTGGTTTGTGAGGTGTCTCGGGCAGAGAGATGACAGAAGTGAGGTGTTCTGGCGACGACTTTTTGTCTGTCCTCCTACTATAGTGATTTTTGTTACTTACGTTGGTGTTTGCTAGTCTTTTCCATTGTGCAGTTGTTTGTTTTCTCTTTGTGGTTAGTACTTTGTGTAGGGGTACTTTGAAACTAGGTACATACCTTGTCTCTCATCGAGCTTTCAGGATAATAATGTCAGTGTAGGACTATTTTCCTATTTTACTCAGTGGATTATAATTTGTTGCTGTCATTATTTATTTGACACTCCGATTGCCCAAGATTTAGCCAGTGGGTTTCAAGCGACTGCCATTGTCCCCTGAGAATCTGATCTTCCTATTTTTAATATACCTCTTTGCTGTCATACTGGCTATATTAATGACATGTGTTTTTCCTCCGTAGGGTCACTGAGCCCAGAAAATGTATGCAGCCTGTGATAGGCGCCTGCAGGTTATTCAGGCTCAATTAACATTTTTCTTGTCCCTTTTATCAGTTAAATGAGGGTATTGGCTTCAACTTGAAAATTGTATGAATCAGTGATTCATACAAACTGCATTTGTTGATTAGGGCCCAGAATACATTGTCTGTCTTTTTAGTTGCATCTGTTATTGAACCTGTACTCAATACAACATTGGGTTTTACTTGGGTACTATCAGAGGCCATTGTCATTGGATGTTGGCGTCACTGTGGCAATTTAATAATTTCACTGTCTATATTCCCAGGACAAGAGGGACAGTTCTTAGTATGTTTGTTTTGTGTACATAAAGGGTTTATCTTTTGGCTAATGACTACTAAGTCAATTACTCAAGCATAGTCTTTCTATATCCCTTTGAATAGACTGTGGTTTATTCAGTTTCAGTTACTTCAATTGATTGATTCTTATTGGGGCGACCTGTTTTGTTCATATGGTTTTTATTATAGTCAGAATTTGTAACTATACTCTTCACTGCCTAAAATTAACTATCATTTAAAAATGAATGTAAAAATACATTGTCTTTTATATTAAAAATAATGTAAAAATACATTGTATTTTATAAAAGTGGAACACTTTAGATAAATGTACTGTGCCCTTGACCTCAGCCTGAACCTTGTTCTACCTTACTATTATTAACCATTATAGTGAGTTTTGTGTGTTCGGGGGAGGTTAAAGTTTCTGTTTGAAATGGCTCACTGAATCCTAGCAAGAAATATGAAACACAGGAATCTTTTTTTAAAAAAGAGTATTTTTTTATTTTTAGAGACAGGGGTAAGGAGGGAGAAAGAAAGGGAGAGAAACATCAATGGTGGTTGCCTCTTGTGTGCCCCCTACTGGGGATCTGGCCTGTAACCCTGGCATGTACCCTGACTGGGAATTGAACTGGCGGCTAGGGAATCGAATCCATCTGCAGGCTGGCACTCAGTCCACTGAACCACACCAGCCAGGGCAGAGAAAGCCAGGAATCTTTTATGTACTAGTGAAATACATGAGCTTCAAGTAATATAAAGATAAAATTTTAGCACACATTCAACCTTAAAAGAATTGGTTAATAAAAAATGGTAATAATAACAACTAATATTTACTGAATATTTACCAAGTGTCAGGTCTTCCATTAGTGCTAGCACATATGATGCCCTTAATCCATACAAGAAGTAGGTCAGTGAGGTTGTTGCGCTCATTTCACAGAGGAGGAAAGGGGGTGTAAATGGTTTAGTAATCTCCCCAGGACCTTGCATCTGACATGCTGAAGTTGGAATTCAAACCCAGGTAATCTGGGTGCAGATTGCGTGCCCTGAATGACTGTTGTTCTGCATGTGAAATTTGATTAGTGTTGAACTTCTCATCTGTGGCACTGGAAGTGAGAAGATAGCCAAATAAATATGTCTTTTGCAACATCTGTCATTTGTTTGTCAGTGCCAGCAAACTACATCTTTGTGTGTGTAGAGACCAGACAACTTGCCACTCCTGCACCCTCTCTGAAAAGAGTAAATGAGGAAAATGGTCTCAAGATAGAAGACTTGGAATTTGTAAAATGTGTTAAGTAAAAACGTTCTAAGGGAGTGATGTGGGAGAAGTGAAAGTTAACTCGTCTTGCTCAGTTGTTTAATTTGATACGCTATCAGAGAAATAATAGTTAATCATAAAATTAAGATGGGAGGCACAGTAGAAGGCTTTCTACATGATGCAAGAAGAAAAGGAAATGTGGGGAAATGCAGCCAGGCCAGTAGAATAAAAGGGTAAAGAAGGATAAGATATAGTTAATATATAGTAGAAGGAAAGTAAGATGGAAGTGATGAAATGAAGTGTATATCATTGCTAACTATGAATGAGCTAAAATGTCCTCAAAAATTGTGTGTTGAAAATTGCACAGTCAAGGGGGCGGCTGTAGAGAGAGGAGAGTCTGTGTGTGCGAATTAAGTGACAGGAAAGCTGAGAATGACTGGGCAGAGGGAGAGGGGGAAAATGCAGGTAAAACTAAGCAAAAGTGGTAAAATATTAACGTCAGACCAAGAAAAACTCAGGGTGAAAAGCACTGAATAGATGTGCAATTTCAATGTATAGTCCTTGAAGATCCTATAATAATCACAAATCTTTTTTTAAATGCAGATATAATTGACCTATAACATTGGTGTTCGATGTACAACATAATGATTTGTTATTTCTATGCTCGTGAAATGATCAATTTTTTTCTTGTGATGAGAACTTTTAAGATCTACGCTATTGCTGACAAAACATAGAAATACTGAAATTGATTAATACAAATTAATTGATTCTGTAGTGATTCTGAACAAACTATAACTGTTCTGAAGGAAATGAAAAATGTACTAGGTGCTATATTGAGATGGTATTCCAGATGAATTATATTTACCTATTAAAAAATAGATTTTGCTTTTGTTTGTTCTAGTAAATTATGAACAAGTTGTTAATATGTTTTTCAGATGCTAGTATAATCTTATATTAATATTTGGTAAAGGTAATTAAAACAAAAAAGCCAATTCTTAGATGCAGAAATTCTAAATGAGCTTTTAGCTAATCTCATTATATGCTAGTAAAAGAATAGCATCTCCTTGGAATACAAAGATAGTTCGTAGTAGGAAACCTATCAACATAACTTACTGCATTAACAGACTAAAGGAGAAAATCCATGTAATTCTATTGGTGGATGTTGAAAAGGCATTGATAAAATAATTAAAACACTTAAGTATGGTAAGAATTATGGAAGAAAGTTCTTCAGTTATGGGAATAATCATAGCACCTAGAACAGAAGGCTGTGAAGATTTAGGAGAAGATGTAGAAATACTTAGAACAGTGTCTGATATATCAAAAATTATTCAGGGTTAGCTCTTCTTATACTTTAAATGTGTAGTTAATTTGTAAAAGAGTTAACAAATATTCGATTGAAAGGCAAAACAGCTTGATTAAAAATCATGAATAAGACAGAGTTGTTTGTTGTTACCACTTCATTCAGAATTGGTTTTGAGGTTTCATTTCTCTAAATATAATAAAAGTGGAAAATGAAGTGACTGATATAAATATTAGAAGGGGAGATAAAAATCGTTTAAATTGCCAATGATATGATTTATACCTAGAAAACCCAAGAGATGACTAAAGACTAAAAAGATATCACAGTAAATTTCACAAAATGGCTCTGTAGCACACAAATTAAGAAAATGACTGTATCTTTAATTTAGGATTCAAGGAAAGTCAAAATCACATCATAAAAATGGTCATCCTTTCCAAAATTAACATGAATTTCATTAATTCCAGTTAGAAACCTAGTACATTCTTTTTTCAAATGAGATAAGTGATTTTAAAGTTCATGTGGAAAGTATATTTCTAAAACTACCGATGAAAATATACTATATATTTAATCCTGTTTTTGTTAGCGGTACCCCCTCCTCTTCCCTGCTATTAACCCGTGTTAGAGACGGTTGGGGAAGAAAACAGTCATGTGTTTGGGGCATTTCCCCCTCCCCTCAATGTCGGTAATCATGGAGAACTATAGAGCTCTTTCCTTCCATAGGTGCTTTTAACTCTTTCAGTTACTATAGGGTGTGTGTGTGTGTGTGTGTGTCTATATATTCCTTGTTATTTTGATCTATAGAAAAGGAAATAGAAAAATATGTAATGACTTTTCACTTATTAAAGTTGTAATCTATTTTAGTTCAACTGGAAATTAAACCACATCATTGATTGACTTATGAGATTTTAAATTTCTCAGATTAAAAACAATCCATATAAAAAAACAGAAACGTCTTTGCCTTCAGCGTTCTGAATGTTTGGTGCTTTCTACAGTGCATAGATTAATTTTGCCTCAAAAATGTTGAAAGAGTTATTCTCTCTTTTTGCTTCTATTTGTCAAGGTATGCAGCCACTCATGTATTCGGTTCAGGAAGCACTAAATGCCAGACCGTGGTGGACTCGTGTGGGGACGGACATTTGTTACTATAAGTAAGTATTCTACGGGTAACAGGACATCGGTTTACAGAAGGGATTATTAACTTCATTGTATTTCAGCTTAAAGGTTAAAAAGTAGAGTTGTTATTGCGTTCTTTGAATTGTGGTGCTGTGCTTTAGTATTGCTTCTAATAGAGTCCTTTGAAGTTTGAGATTGATTTAGGGGGCATAGTTAGTGGAAATACAGTTGGGGAGAAATACTTAAGGGGAGATAGTATGGGAAATGGAGAAGCCAAAGAACGTATATGTACGGCCCATGGATGTGAACTAAGTGGAGGATGGACCGCTAGAGTGAAGGGAGGTACCGAGTGGAGGGGAGCGAAGGGGGGGAAAATTGGACAATTGTAGTAGCATAATCAATAAGATATACTTAAAGAAAGTGTAGGAAATAACTTGTATTTATTTGTTATTCTCATGACAGTAAGTACAATTCTTTTCTCTTTTGTGCACAAATATTTACCTCATTTTAATTTCCAAACTATATTACCTGGAGATGAATTCCATGGTTATGTCAGCTTGTATAGCTCAACTTTGACTTCAAATAGGTGAACTACTTAAAGTGTTAGACATCAATGCTGTAGGTTATTTATTGCTGCAGTAGAGTAATTGGATTATTCTTCAGATTCATTCTAAATGATCTAGGATTATGTAGCTTGCGTCCCATTTTACTCTGTTGCTGCATGTGTTATTTTCTAAACAACTTCCACTGTTGAAGGCAGTTGACATCTCTTTCTTAGCTGGTATTAATCTTAATCCTGACATTTTTGTTTAGGGGGTATTGACGTTTTCATATTGTGCTTAATTAGCACTAATACAGTTGTATCAGTTAGAAGAAGACTTCTAAAATGAAGCTGTAATAGTTTATGACATGGCTTTGGACAAACCTAGGTCTTAATTGCTGCTACTTCATGGGAAAGAAAGGGTTCCTTGGAATTCACATTAGTAGGGTTTTGCTACATAAACAGTAAATAAATGGGGAACAGAAATATTCCCAACTTTTATTTGCTACATAAATAGTAAATAAATGAGGAACAGAAATACAAGGTTATATGTAACTCATCTGTACCTGAATAAATCTCATATTTATTTTAATGGCAGGCTGATATAAAAGTACTCTCATTACCTATCCCTTTCTCGAAGTTGGAGTGAAGTGGTGATCTGGGCAGTGCTCGGTTAGCTTTCTGCAGAATAATTTGGACTGCGAGTGGGTGAAACGGTATCCTTCAGAAAGTAGTGTCTCTTTCACGCTTCTGCCCTTGTGCATTATGGAAATCAGCGATGAACACTTACCTTTTTTACATTGTAAAGCATGCTGGTAGTTGTTCTGTGTAAGGGGCAACTTTTTAAAAAAATTTATTTTTTTATCTTTAGAGAGGAAGGGAAGGAGAGAAGGAGAGAAATATTAATGTATGGTTGCCTCTCGTGAGTCCCCTGCTGGGAACTGGCCTGCAACCCAGGCATGTGCCCTGACTGGGAATCGAACCGCAATTGGGTGGTTTGCAGGCCCGCGCTCAATCCACTGAGTTACACCAGCCAGGGCTGTTTGTTTTTTTTTTCTTTCAGCTATTGCCAGCTCTGGAATTGGAATTTAGTCTCAATTCAACAGACGTTTACTAATCACTTTCCATGTAATAAGCACCTTTCTAGTTGCTTTCTCAAGGCCTGAAATTTCGGTAGTGAGGTATTAAAATTTATTTTTGCCTTGTGTCTTAGCTTTTTACCCCAGTCAGGTCCTTTGATGCTTGTTTGTGTCGTCTGTGAAATTGAATAAAACTGCCTTCCTCCAACATGTGAGAATAAAACCTAAAAACTTCCACACAGGTGTAATGTGGTGTAATTAAATACTTTCCACTTAGACGTTAAGCTTTTGGAGGAAAGGAGTAGGCAGGGTATGTTGTGGAACTCATTTCGTATTTTCTTCAACCCATAGCACCTTGTCACTGAGTCTCGATTCAAGATGTAATGATGGCTCAGCTAATGGACTATATACAAATTTCAAAATTCCTTGAGTGTGTATAAAGAATCTGCAGGCCATGCAAGGTGATTTGGAATTTTAGAACTTCAGTTGATGTACAAAGCATTTTTAGCTCAACATATGTCGGTGATATTGAAAGTCTGGAAAGTAACCCCAGGCATGTGCCGTGACTAGGAATTGAACCGGCAACCTTTTGGTTTGCAGGAGGATGGCCAGCCAACTGAACCATGCTGCCTGGAGCTCAAGTCTCTGTTTATAGAGTACTTAAGTTACACTTTTTACAAACCACCCCCCCGAAGTTCTGTTTAACAAAATAACAAGGAAAATCAAAGTTTTTGTACGTATGAAATAGTGTGTGCTTTTCTATTGCAGAAATCACTTCTCAAGAAGTTCAGTTGCTGCAGGTGGGCAAAAGGGAAAATCCTACTATACAATTACATTCACTGTCAATTTTCCACATAAAGATGATGTTTGCTACTTTGCTTATCACTATCCATATACGTATTCAACTTTACAGGTGAGAACTCACCAAGTTGTATTATGACTATTACTGTGTTATATGTGTATGTGTCAGATAACAAGATAAAATTGCTTTAATAGGAAAAAGATCTGGTGTTGAAAATTTTATATAATAATACATTTGTTGAAAACATTGAAGAGCGTAAATGGCAATGTAGTCTCTTTTTATTTAATAGAAAGAAATACTAAGGAAATTTGATATAATCTTTGCTTTCTATCTTTGGTTAGAAATCTGCACGTTTTCTTAAGATTCCATGATTTCCAGATTTTAACTGGATGAGATTTCCAAGTGTTTAATGAGAAGCATCGAATCTGACAGAAAATCTAACAATAGCAAAATGTGGGTGTGGTTTAAGTTTTCTGCAGGGAATTTATTTTTTCTAATGGTTGCATATGGAGTCCTAGATCCAGATGCTTAGAATTTGGGGTACAAGAGTTGTTTTGTGGGGTACTTGAGATTTCTGATTATTAAAACAAAATAAAACAAGTAAATTCAAATAATTACTGTGGTAGGTTTATTCTTAGAAGAGAATATCTCTCATAATCAAAGATCATGAAGATATGATCAATTTACCCAGAGAGAAACTGGAGCACCATGATTAGGAACACGCGTCAGCATTACTAGAGAGGGGAAACGGGAGAAAAACACATTCCACAAAGCGGAAAAGATACCAAGCCTGAGAACACGGTGTGAGACTCACTGTGTTTAATAAAGGTTACAACCCACATTCAGTTGTTGATAGTTGCCTTGAAGGGAAGGGGGGTACCAGGTGGAGGGGGGCACATGGGAATAACTGGGGCAACTGTAATAGCATAATCATGAAAATGTATTTAAATGAAAATTAAAAGAAAAGATTACAACCTACAAATGTAAAATCAGGCATCTCTCTGTGCTGGATAACAGGGCATCAGAATACAGTGTTGTCATGTGTAGGGCTATGTGTTACTCTTCTTGACTGATGTGTAGCTTTTTGGCATATTCTGATTCCCTTACTTTCTTTTAACTCCATAACCTTTTCCAGGCATTTGCATTGTTTCTCACTTGGACTTTTGCCAGCCTTTTTCTAACTGGTGTCCTAAAGTTGACTTTTATCCCCTTTCCTCTTTATCTGTATGTTTTCCACACTGTAGCTCTTGGGAGCTATGGAAGAAGCCTTGGAAGGAGGCTCTTGGAAGGCAAATCTGATCATACGACTCCTGTGCTTACAATGCCTTTGTGATTTCTGTAGCCATTTGTACAAAGTCTAAAATTTATACTGTGGTTCATTGTCATTCCTTTACTGTCTGACACAATTTTTGCCATTTCCACATACTGTGTGAGTCATTATTTACTTAATATTTATTATTTAATAGGCTAAAACAATTTACTCTTTAAAGTTTATCCTTATCCTAACTTAACATCCAGGAAATTGTCAGTTTAATGGGTAGACATTTTTCTAACTCACAATTAAATAATGTACCTGTTACATTCTTTGAAGGTTATCCATGAATTACTTAGATACATGGATGGATACCCTTTAGGAAAAACTGGTCTACTAAGCCCTTCTTTCTGTGTTGAATTCTCTGTTTCTCACTGTTTCTTTTTGGTGTAGCTGTGATGGATCTATTTCAGTTCTTTGAAATGCCCTCTTCTTTTTTAGTTTGTGTTCTTCCTGCACTTTCCTTTGTTTATAGCACGCTTCTTTGTCCTTTTCATTCATCCTTTGAATCGAAGTTTAAATGTAATTTTTTTTCAGGAGAACTTCCCTCACTGCCCAGCCTCAGCTGGTCTCCCCTCTCCTTGCTACAAGCTATCACAGTACTCTGCATTGTCCCTCGGGGAGGGCCCATTTATTCATTGATACAGCCTCGGTGCCTGGCACAGTTTCTGGCGCAGAAATTGTGACCACACAGTAAATAGTGATTCTGTGAATGGGCATAGGCAGAAGTTTGGAAACCAACTAAGTGTCTTAAAATGAGGGATTGAATGATTTATATTTGGTATGACACTATGCCATATCATTAGTATGAGATTCATAATTATGAATATATACATGTATGTATAAATTAGTAAGTGATAAAAGACGGTTATAAAAAGGCATGTGTAATTACAGTTTTGTTAATATACATTGGCACTTGTGCTTAAAATTTTTTCTTTGTACTTTCTGCATCTTCCAGACATTTCACAATGAACCTATATTAATCTTGAAGTCAGGAAAATTTGTTAAAAAATTTGTGCAACATCATTTTTAGTCTGCATATTGTAGGCCTACAGTCATGATTTCAATGTTCAGAAGGCTTTGAGAACCGAAAGCTTTTTTATAATCCCTTTGCCAGCAAAGCCTGGCCTAATTTGACGTGAGCTTATTTAGGGTATCGATTCCACTTAGAGTGATGCTTTATGTGTTTTGTTATTATATTATGTAGAAATAACAATGTGCTCATACAGGCTGCCGTCTCTGACCCTGTTGGTGGTATTGCATATTCAGTGGTGTATGCACTGTATCTGTTCTCGTTCTTGAATTCCTCAAATACTAATGTTTGAACTACATCTGGCTCCTGAGGGTCCCAGAGAAGGGATTAGGAATCTGGTTGACTTAAAAAAATGTTTTTAATTGAATTTATTGAAGTGACATTGGCTAGTAAAATTATATAGGTTTCATGTAAACTTCTAATACATCATCTATATATTGTTTCGTGTTCGCCACCCCAAGTCAGTTCTTCTTCCATCACCATTTATCTCCACTTTATCCTCTTCTACCTCCCCCCGCCCCCTTCTCCCTCCGGTAGTCACCACACTGTTGTCTGTGTGTATGAGATACTTCCCTTCCCTTTAATCCCGTCACCTTTTCCACCCAGCCCCCAGCCCTCGCAGCTGGCAGTCTGTTCTCCGTACCTGTGAGCCTGTTTCTATTTTGTTTGCTGGTTTATTTTGTTCATTAGATTGACTTTTAGTGGTGTGTATATCTAGATGCATTTATTTCTGTTTATCACAGCGAGTTTTTAAATAATTGTATAATTTTATGTTTTATCCAGATGCATCTTCAAAAATTGGAATCGGCACACAACCCTCAGCAAATCTATTTTAGAAAAGACGTGCTATGTGAAACCCTGTCTGGAAACAGCTGTCCTTTGGTGACTATAACAGCCATGCCAGAATCTAATTATTATGAACACATCTGTCAATTCAGTAAGTCTGTCTTTTTCACTCAAAATCCCAGTCATTCTTACTTATTTTTCTTTGCTTTATATATATATTTGTAAGGGCTGGCACTAGGCGTAGGCATCCAAAGTCTTGGTCCCGTCACTGCCTAACCTGGGCCTGCTGCTGGGCCTCCGTCTCCTCACCTGAGAACCTGGCGAGCTGCGTGAGGTGACCTCCACGGTCTCTGTTGGTACCGATTCTCTGTACTTCTTATCCTTGCAAGTCATATATCCAAGGTGTAATATCACAAATTATTTTGAGAGTTTAATGTGATAATACCATCAATTTAAAATTTATAGCTAGTTTTATTTGTAAATAAAATCACCAGAAATTTGATGCTAGCACTGAATAGTTACTTGATTTTCCCTGCCATTTATTTTTTTTTAAAGTTGCCTCAAATGTACAGCTGTGATAGGAAAAAAATAAGAAAACCATTCTAATTTTAATGAAAAGGTTGAGTATTTTCAGGAAAGAGAAAGAGCTTGCTGTGAATAAAAATAGGAGCAGGTGAGCCGGGTGTTATTTTACAGATGGGTTTGTCTGCGTGCATAGTGAAAAATACTGTTCTTTGTACATCTCTGAGCTCATATACCGTTTTTCTGTCCTTATGATAGTGACTATAAAACAGGGATGAGAGAATTATTTGTATGATTAATGAAAATAAAACACACCTTGTGGCAAAAAACAAAACAGGGATAAGATTATATTTTCATTCTTTTCCCAGTGACTTTATGAAAGTATATTTATATTTAAAACTTCCTCCATTGCTTATTCTTTATAAAGCCAAAATTGTATTAAAGAACTAAGTTACTATGCTAGATTAGTCATGGAGAAATAAGTGACTGAATGGTGTTTATTGATTAGTGATTATATTATGAACTCCTTTAGAACATGGCGTATGGGGGTGTCATTTCTGTTTCCTTTCTAGGGCCTGGTACAGTGCTTGTTTATAGTGGGTGCATGGTGAG
Source organism: Sturnira hondurensis (assembly GCF_014824575.4). Classification (NCBI taxonomy): domain Eukaryota; kingdom Metazoa; phylum Chordata; class Mammalia; order Chiroptera; family Phyllostomidae; genus Sturnira; species Sturnira hondurensis. The sequence goes on along the minus strand of NW_028095197.1, from coordinate 3,346,861 downwards.
CTCTGCTATGAATTTGTATCAGAATTCACATTTGAGTAGAAATGTTTCTGAAGCCCCAGAGTCAAACATCATACAAACTTTTAATAGTTGTTCGTTTTAATTTGAGATTTTATGTGTACTTTAGGAAATCGCCCTTACGTTTTCTTATCTGCTCGGGTGCATCCTGGAGAAACGAATGCAAGTTGGGTGATGAAAGGAACACTGGAGTATCTCATGAGTAATAACCCTACTGCTCAGAGCTTACGAGAATGCTATATTTTTAAAATTGTCCCAATGCTAAATCCAGATGGTGTCATCAATGGAAAGTAAGTTAAGCAATAGTTATAGAAATACTATAGCTTATTGTGGTGGTCCTGTATAAAATTGTTGAAATAATATCATTCAGGGTAAATTTGGAAAGCAAATCTAGGGGTTTTTCTAGAGCAAAGAAATTTTTGGTGTGGAATTCATTTAAGGTGTTTTTTAATGAAAATATATTTTGTATATCAGTAGTATGGCATTGAAAATTCTGTATTCATGAGAATATGATTTTATAAAATGTATATCTTCCTTGAGTTATTTTAGAAAAGTCACAGTGTCAGGATACGAGATTTTTTTTAACATATCCTTTTATATTCCTTTCTTTTTTAATTTTGTCAGTGGTGTGATCTTAGTTTGTGGTAAAATTTAGAATCTTCTGGGATCTCTTTCACCGATACAGAGTGTTGGCTCTGTCTGGAAACCTCTTCCTGATGTGAGGAAGTGTAGTTTTTGACGAGGAATTCTTTAACCTGGAGGTACTAGAAGATACCACTTTTTAAGAGAAGGTAGCTTATTGTTTGTATAGTTCATTTATTGTGGCAATTAGGCAAGGTCTTTTTAGTGCTTCTGAAAGATGGAATTTGACATAAGAATCTCCAAAACTGTGAGGGTACCATATTTTATTCAATAGATGTAACATGAACCTTTCCCATATTTTAAGAAATTGTTCAATAAAAAAGGGATAATTTATTTTTAGATAGGTTATGGTAATGAAACTACAATAAAATTTTATGTCTTGTTTTAATTCAGGAATATATTGGCCAGTTAGAATTGTTTGTATTTCTGTTATTACCTTCTGATTGCTTAAATTTTTGTTCGATGGCTTTAATACTTAATACCTATGATTAAATGCAAATGTATTTGAATTTTCACAAGAATGTATACTTTTCATATAGTTATCTTAGGAGATCCCAGATAGCACTTCTAATAGTGACTAATACAATCAAAATATAAAATATTAGTAAAACAAATTATTATTATGTAGTCAGAATAGAATATATGAACATTAATTTTTATAGAGTAGGAAATAAAGTCCCAGAATTGAGAATTAATTTTTTCTGTAGCTTGAAAGTTTTGATTTCTGAATCTGAAAGCTTACCACTTATAAATGCATGTAACACAGGATCTTGGATGTAACAGATGCTTAATAAATGATTATTTAATGAGTAAAAAATGGATTCAGTTGAACCTACCATTTATACCTATTTGACATATTTAGTGGAATCGAATCATAAAGTTAAACCAAGTCTGTATAAGGATTTATTGAGACCTGTGTTTGTCTGTCACTGTGCTCACCTGTGTTCAGCCACCGCTGTTCTCTGAGTGGAGAGGATTTGAACAGGCAGTGGCAGAGTCCGAATCCAGATCTCCATCCTACAATTTACCACACCAAGGGGCTGCTGCAGTACCTGGCTGCAGTGAAGCGTATACCGCTGGTCAGTGGAATCTTTGTACTTTGTGTAGTCAAAGACACCATTTTATTAATTAATGACTTAGTATTTTGTACATTATTTTCCGGTGATAAAAGCTAAGTGTTAATTTCAGAAACAACTTCCTTAAAATACCTTTCTTTCTCCTTATCAGTCATTTATGTATTAATTATGGTATCAGATTAGTATAATTTATTCATATTCTTATTTTATCAGATTTAATTTTTATAATTCTCATGAGCTCTTTACTTTTTTTTTGTTTATGAATATTGGTAACTCCTGGTTGTAAGTTTTCGGTATTTAACGTCACTGTTTGAACAACAGTAAAATACCAGTATTTTCCAGATTCTCAAACTAGTAGACGTTCATGTCTGAGCTCTTTAGTCAACTCTGAAACTGGTAAGTTTTGAGTATACACATGAGGGCAAGGTGGCGCAGGCAGAGGGCCAGACTCCTCAGAACTGTGGGCGTAGCTGCGTCTGTTTTCAGCAGCTTTTGTTTAGTGTGTTTCATTCTGTTAGTGTTTCAATGAGTTAATTTTCCTTTTGGAAATATAGAATCACTTTGAAGAGCGGCAAAACTGGCATGTGAGTCAGTACTTCATCTTTCATTTGTAAAATAATACTTTTAAAAATTAAATTGGAATATGTTGATGTTTTTTTGAAAATTAAATAATGCTCTTAAAATTAAATTGAAAAGCATTTTCATGTTTTTAAAAATAAGATAAATATTTTAACAGCCCTTGGGGCAGTGATGACTACAGTTGTAGATTTGACCTATAATTGATTTTATTATTTTTTAAAACGGAGAATAGCCCTGACTGGCATGGCTCAGTTGCTTGAGCATCATTCTGCAAACTGAAAGGTCGCCAGTTCGATTCCGGGTCAGGGCATGCGACTGGGTTGGGGGCCTTGTCCTGGTTGGGGTGCGTGTGAGAGGCAGCCAGTTGATGTTTCTCACACACATCAGTGTTTCTCTCCTCTTTTTCCCCTCTCTCCCCCTCTCTGTAGGATAAATATGTAAATAAAATATTTTTTAAAAATAAACTGTGAATACTACATATGAAAGAAAGAGCAGAATTCATGCCTTGATGCAGTACATGCAGAAGACTTTCTAGCCCTTCTAGTAATCATAGATTTCTTTCCAAAATTTGATATTACTATTTTTATTGATCCTGCTTGTGTAAATGGTGGCTCAGTTTCAATAAAAGGACCAAGGAACACAGACCTGTTTATTGCTAATAGTAACTAGATTTATGTGACATTCTGTGCATTTGAAGGTTTTTGATTCTTAAACTGTATTCTCTTTTTAAGGTGTATTGTGACTATCACGGCCACTCCCGGAAGAAGAATGTGTTTATGTACGGCTGCAGCATCAAAGAGACAGTGTGGCACACCAGTGCGAACGCAGCCTCCTGTGATATCGTGGAAGATGCAGGACACAGGGTAATTACCACCAATGAGCCAGGCGTTGTGGGTTTCACACACGCATATGAGTGCAGAAGTAATTTCACACGTGAATGACTCAGATTCAGTTCATGTTGCCATTTTGCTATTATTGTTTCAGATGTTTCTTCTAACTTTTTTTGCTTTTCACATGCAGAATTTTAATGTATTCGGAATATGTTTTATATGAGATGTGGAAGTCTAATTTTAGTTTCTCCATCTATAACCATTTATTAAACAGTATATCCTTTCTCTCCCGATTTTATAAAGCCATCTGTCGGGTACCAGTGTTTCTGCGTGTACGGTGTGCTGAGGACTGAAATGCAATCTTACTGCTTTCTATTTCGTCCCAGAGCCTCTCCTGCTGTATTTGTGCCTAAACAGGACCACAGGTTATTTTTCAGAAAATGTGTCAGTAACATACTACTACTGTCAGCAGAACTTCGAAGTACATTTTCTTTTTGGTTCTCTCTCATCCCCTTTTCCACATAAATAAAATGATTAGTTATATAAAAAATGGAAACGCTCCAGGAATACAAAGTAGTCATTGAAAGTCATCTCTTAATTAATTACTAAGTAATCAATTTTACCATTCTGAACATATTCATTCGTAAGTCTATGAGCAAAGAATATGTGCGTTTTTTTGCAGTGTTCCACAGCAACTTGTTTTTTTAAAAATCCTCACCCAAGAATATGTGTATCGATTTGAGAGAGAGAGAAACATCGATGTGGGAAAGAGAAATTGAGAGGTTACCTCCCGTATGTGCCCTGACCTGAGATCGAACCTGCAACCTTTTGGTGTGTGGGATGATGCTGCAACCAACTGAGCCACCCAGCCAGGGCAGCAGCTTGTTTTTCCACACAGTGTGTGTTGGCCATCTTTCCCGGTACTCGGATGGAGACCTGTTTCAGTCTTTTTGACAGTTACACAAGATTTCATTGTACATTTTTGTTCTTATTGTACAGATGTACCGAAGTTTGTTTATTCAGTCATTCCCCTTTGGTGGCCATTTGATTAGTATTGTGTAGTTGTCCTTTATAAAGTTTATACAAATTGATGTTCCCCAATTTAATGAATGAGAGTGCTATTTCTCCACACCCTAATCACATAATACTGTTGTCCTTGCCAGGTAAAAAAAAATCTGATGGTTTAGTTTGTGTCTCTGTAGTTTTGTGGTCAAATATTTTTGAATATATTTGTCCAATTATGAATTTTTTCTTTTGTAAAATAGCCTTTTCTCATATTCTCTGCTTGCTTTTGTGCTGGTGGTCATCTAGTTATTATTGTTTTTGAAACTTTATGTGTTTTACAAGTATTTTAAGAATTTTATTTGTGTATGATGTGTAGTGATTTAAAATTGTATTTTATTTGTTGAATATTTTAAAAAGTGGCATCTGGTTTTGGAGGCTTAGAAAGAATTTTCTCATTCTAAGATTTAAAAATATGGTTTTCTGTTTACTGTTTTTAGTTTCATTTTAAAGTTTTACACTTAAATTATCAATCTAATTAGAATTTAACTTAATGAAGGGTAACTGTAGCTTGTTTCTCAATGACTATCCAGTTTTGTCAACGTTAGTGAATTATCAGTGTTTTCTCAGGTAATAATAATAATACTAAATTTAACAGAAACTTTGGGTTCTAATTTTGAACCAAATACATTTCTTTCTAAAGGTGTATCTGTTCCTACTCCCGTATCACAGTTCTCCTTGACCTTAGATCTGTAATTTAGGTTAGTGTCTGTTGGATTAGTTCTCCAGTCATAGCCTTTTCTCTCAGAGTTTCCCAGGGTGTGTTCCCATAGTTACACTTTCAGGTGAATTTAAGAATAATTTTAAGTTGTAAAAAATGTTGTGGGCACTTTGATTGTGATTGTCTTAGCTTTAGTGATTAATTCGGGATGATTGACACATACAAATCTAAATTTCTTCATTTTTTAAACATGTTTTTTTCATATTTTTAAACATGGTTTTTCTTACATGGTTTTATTCTATTTGTTGCTACTATAAATGTGATAGTTTCTTCCATTCTATTTTCTGATTATTTGTCTAGGAAAGCAGAAAATTCTAAATTAGGAAGAGAATTATTTTGATGTTTCCCTGCTGTAATCACTGTGTTTTCATGAAAATTTTTAAAGATTAAAACATTTAACAATTAAAAAATGTCTTGAAATACTCTTTTATCATCATCTTTGCAGACTTTGCCTAAGATACTGAGCCATATTGCGCCAGCATTTTGCATGAGCAGCTGTAGCTTCGTAGTGGAAAAATCTAAAGAATCGACAGCACGTGTGGTGGTTTGGAGGGAGATAGGAGTACAAAGGAGCTACACCATGGAGAGCACTTTGTGTGGTTGTGATCAGGGAAAATATAAGGTAAAACATTTCAGGATTTCTAGCCATAAAAACTATTTGAAGACTTTTCTTTATGTTTAGAATCCAATGCTTTTCAAGTATATATTTAATAATATGTTTGTTATATTGAGTTATATGTAATTCGTAATAATGAAATTGAATCATATATAGTCTTAAAAGCATTAAAAAAATTTCTCTGAACTAAATAGCTTGCTTTGGATTCTTACAGTCTTTTTAAAAAAAACATCAATTTATTTTATTGTTAGAGAGAAGGGGAGGTAGGGAGAAAGAGAGGGAGAGAAACATCAGTGTGAGTTGTCTCTCACATGTCCCCAACTGGGGACCTATCCTGCAACTGAGGCATGTGCTCTGACTGGGATTGACCAGATGACCTTTCTGTTTGCAAGCCGATGCTCAATCCATTGAGCCACACCAGCCAGGGTGGATTCTCACAAAGTCTTGAGTCTACTTATATTCAAAATTTTTAAGAAAGCATACTGTGATACACATTTAAATACTGCACAGTAATTTACTTCTTACCAAGATGGAGGCATAGGTAGACACATTGTGCCTCCTGATGTAAACAAATGAAGAACAACAACAAATTTAAAAACCAAAAACAACTCGAACTGACAGAAAATCGAACTGAATGGAAGTCCAACAACCCAGGAGTTAAAGAAGAAATATTCATCCAGACCAGTAGGAGGGGCGGAGATGGGCAGCCAGGTGGAGAGGACACTTGGCAAGGCGGTGGCTGGCTGTTGCATGTTTGCATGTGGATATACAGGGAGGAACAACTGGTAAGCGAGACAGACCGCACAGCCCAGGGTTGCACTACAGGGAAATAAAGCCTCAAAATCTGACTGTAAAAACCTGTGAGGGTTCAGGCAGCAGGAGAAACTTCAGCCTCACAGGAGAGTTCGTTGAAGAGACCCACAGTGTCCTGGAATGTACACAAACCCACCCACCTGGGAATCAGCACCAGAAGGGCCCAAATTGCTTGTGGTATCGGAGCAAGTGACTGAAAGCCTGAGGGGGGCCAGGCAAGCAGCATTGTTCCCTCTTGGACTCCCCCCTCACATATAGAGCCACAATGCAGTGAAGTGGGTTGCCCTGCCCTGGTGAATACCTTAGGTTCCACCCCTTACCACATAACAGGTGTGTCCAGACAAAGAAGTGTGGCCCAAATGAAAGAACAGGTTAAAACTCCAGAAAGAGAACTAAGCAACAAGGAGATAGCCAACCTATCAGATGCAGAGTTCAAAACACTGGTGATCAGGATGCTCACAGATATGGTTGAGTGTGGTTGCAAAATAGAGGGAAAATTGAAGACCATGCAAAGTGAAACTTTGCACAGGGAACTAACAGTGAAAGTAAGGAAACTGGGATTGCAATCAACAACTTGAAGCAAAAGGAAGAAATAAACATTCTGCCATAACAGAATGAAGAAACAAGAATTCAGAAAAATGAGGAGAGGCTTAGGAACCTCTGGGACAACTTTAAATGTTCCAGCATCCAAATCATAGAAGGAGAAGAGGAAGAGCAGGAGATTGAAAACTTATTTGGACAAATAATGAAGGAGAACTTTCCCAGTCTTGTGAAGGAAATAGACTTCCAGGAAGTCCAGCAAACCCAGAGGGTCCCAAAGAAGTTGGAGCCAAGGAAGCACACCCAAGGTACATGATAATCACATTACCCAAGATTGAAGATAAGGAGAGAATCTTAGAAGCTTCAAGAGAAAAGGAGACAGTCACCAACAAAGGACTTCCCATAAGACTATCAGCTGTAAAACTATCTGTTTCTCAAAAGAAACCTTACAGGCAAGAAGGGGCTGGAAAGAACTATTCAAAGTGATGAAAGGCAAGGACCTACGTTCAGGATTACTCTATCCAGCAAAGCTTTCATTTACAGTGGAAGGGCAGATAGAGTGTTTCCCAGATAAAGTTAAAGGAGTTCATCACCACCAAGCCCTTATTATATGAAATGTTAAAGGACCTTATCTAAGAAATGGAAGATGGTCAAAGATATGAACAGTAAGATGACAACAAACTCACAACTGTCAACAACTGAACCTAAAAAAAGCAAAAACAAACTAAGCAAACAACTAGAACAGGAACAGCATCATAGAAATGAAGATCATATGGAGGGTTATCAGTGGGGAGGGGGTGGAAGTAGGGTGGGGGAAAAGGTACAGGGAATAAGAAACCTAAATGGTAGGTACAAAATAGACGGGGGGAGGTTAAGAATGGTACAGGAAATGGAGAAGTCAAAGAACTTACATGTACGACCCATGGACATGAACCAAGGGTGGAGGGAATACTGGAGGGAAGGGGGGTACTGGGTGGAGGGGGATTAAGGAGGCAAAAAAACGGGACAACTGTAATAGCATATTCAATAAAATATAGTTTTAAAAAGTAAATAGTGATTAGTGATTTATAATTAGTTGTGCACATAGTAAGTTATCAGTAAAATTTTTCTATTTTAATTTGTTGGATGTAAATATATTTTATGCAGAGAAATGAATACACTCATTTATAAAGGTTATATTTAGCTTTTTGTGTGTGACTTTGAAATGCATATCTGTTCACTACATATGTTTTTTTTACTAAGACTGCTCTTCTGTAGTGCAGTCTAAGGCTTTTATTGGAAACAAGCTGTGTTTTAAATTTTACTTTTGAAATTAAAGACTAATAAAATGTTAGGTGATTTTGAACTTTTTAATTTTAAATACTGAGAGTTAACGGCAGTGAATTAGACTTCAGATAAGCAACAGCAAACCTGAGTATCTTTCTCGCCTTGGCACAGATAGATTTTCAGGTGGTCTGCGAATTATGCCTCTCCTTCTGTTCTGTTTTGTTTTGGGTTTTTTGGCATAGGGCAACAGGAAACTGAATCTGATGGTAATTTTCATATACCGCCTATAAAGATGGTTATAACTTTATGTTTGAAAGGAGCTAAAAATCTTCCGGTTGGTTAGTGTTAAAACTGTAACCATATTACACTCGCTGTTAGAATGTTTAAGCAGTCTGTAACAAGCTGGAAGGAAGTTGTGTAGCTTTTGTAGCTGACGTTCACACTTTTGGGGCCTGGTAGAGTAGAACTTAATGACATTTCAGTGCCTTCTGTGGGAAGTTGGACACGGTATTCTCTTCCAAAGGGTAGTAATATCTTTTGAATTCTCTTCAAATACTGTGGACTGGTGACTTCTAGTTTACCGAGGGCATGATGGCGGTGAGAGATGGAATGTGGCAGAGCCCTGTTCCAGCTGCCCCCATCCCCTCGTCTTTGCTGTAGTGGACTGCTTTGCCGCGGCTCATTGAAACTCCTGTGGAGAAGTGTGTCTTACTAAGCCAAGTTGTTTTTTTAATGTCTAAATTGTAATGCTTTGATCATAACAAACATTTTTTTTTGTTTTTTTACCTTGATTAATAAATGTTTGTTTTTTAGAGTACTTTTAGATTCACGGAAAAATTGAGCGGAAAGTACAAAATCCCCATCTACCTCCATCCCCACATGTGCATATAATATATACTTTTCAAAACTAATATACAAGCTAATAAATGGTGTGACTGTATTTAAAAAAGATTTTTTTCTCCCTGAAGAATATCTTGTGTTACTGTATTTTAGATTGTAAATGTTCTTATAGTTTTCTATGAATTAATTTAGAAATAGGCATAATTTTTCTAAAGATTTTAAATTAAGAAGGCAATTAAATGTCCTAATTCAATTTTACACAGGTTACATTTTCTAGAGTATTTGGAGATGCTAAACTCTTTACATAATCAATCTACCAACCAGTCATTATTATAAAGGCATGTAGATTAAGTAATAGTTTTTTACAGTTTATTCTCTTCAGTGACCTTGTGCTTTGGGTCCCGTCACTGAAAAGTTGTTTTACAGTGCCTTCTCTCTAAATGACATCAGCGCTCATGCACACCTGCAGCTTTTATTGATGTAAGAATTTCACTTATTTTAGACATTCATTTTTATCTGAAAATTAAATGATAAGCAAAATCTTGATTTACACTCAAATTTTATCCTTTTATATGGTTACATTTAACTTCTGGTAAACCTTGTATTGTTCATTGGAAAACTTGTGTAGAAAAGGGTGTGGGGGTCGCGGTTACAATTTCCTCTTTGCTTTAGTAGACAAAATTTGAAATGGGCATCCTTAATTGACAAGGAACAATAGGAACTTAGTTTACTGCTATCCCACTGGCTTAGACTTGTTTGATATTTTTGACATAGTTATCTTTTGTTTGTTTATCATACAGAAAAGGTACCTATAAGGTAATGTTCAAGTATACAAATTGGAGCCTTGATTTTAACACTATAATAGTTCAACATTGGCATCCAAAGTAGTAGATAATAAGAATTATTAGGAAGATCTTATAAAATATTTTTTCACACATGAACTCCAAGACTAACATAAACACACAATGTTTATGTGTTTTTTTCTCCCCAGTGTATTGGTGAAAATAGTTGCATTTGGTGATTTAAGAGTAGACAGTTTGGAAATGTTTTTTAGGACAGTTTCCTTTGTGACTTAGAATATCTGACATTGTTAAGACATTGTGTTTTTGAGCCCTAGATCCATACCAAATAATAATCTTTTAATTTTTATTAATATAGTTTTAATTTTTATTAATATAGTTATAAATTACTTTTATGTGATTTTAATGAGAAATGGCAGGATGATAGCAAACATCCTATTACATATATAATATTGCTTTATTTCCAGGGCTTACAGATTGGTACTCGAGAACTGGAAGAGATGGGAGCAAAATTCTGTGTTGGTCTATTGCGTTTGAAAAGGCTGACATCCCCATTGGAATATAATATGCCTTCCAGCCTGCTTGACTTTGAAAATGACTTGATTGACTCAAGCTGCAAAGTCACCAGGTAAGGCACACTTATTTATTCTGTTGTTACCATGCAGTATACTGTTAGACTTCATTAAGTTAGTTAAGCGTAGGAAAGGCACAGAGATTTGGATAGCCAAGAACATTTTTAAGGTTACTGTAATTAAATTGACACATTACTATTTATTCCAAATTGTGGTAATATTCTTGATTCTTTTAACATTCCTATTTGGATGAAATTTTGATGAAGTAGTCTTATATTTTGAGTGTTGTTTTTAGTGGAAAACATATCAGCTAATATCTAAATTAAGAGGATTTGGAGTTAGGATTCATATTTTGAAAGAAATTTAATTTCGTTGCTGTCTGCACACATCAGATAACTTTCTGACAAACTTCTGGTTATAGATACCAGAAACAGTGAATTTAGTATCCCTTTAAAAACTTAACTACACCTGCCAAATATTCTTCCGAATAGGTAAATTTTTATCTCTAAAATTCAGTATATATAAAATTTGATCAGCTATAGAATCGGAGATAATTCAGTATCATAGTTCTTAATATCAGAACTTAGCATCTTATAGTTTGATGTATATAGGTAAGATCACTCCCTTTATGCAGAACCTTCATTTTAGTCTTTAGATATTGACTTGTCATCAGATTTAATTATTGCCATGCTCTGTTATGTATACCAATTTGGCCATTTCAGGTATAGTAAAACATTAAGTAGAACTCTGTCCTTTATAGCGTGGTAGTTGACAGAGTGGTCGCCTGAATTGTTCCCCCTGGAAAGTGCCTGCTAAACACTAATGGAGACTAATACAAAGATTGGTTATTGTTCCCATGGGTGCTTAGAAGCCTCCTTTTAAGTTATTTCATATATTCTTTTTCTTCCCCAGCTTTGTTGAGATATAATTCCCAAATAAAATTGTTAGATATTTAAAGTATACAGTGTGATTTGATAGATGTATACATTGTGAAGTGATTTCCTCTGTTGAGTTATTAACATATCTATCCATTACCTCACATGTTGATATTTGTGTGTGTGTGTGTGTGTGTGTGTGTGTGTGTGAGAATATTTAAGTTCTACTCTGTTAGCAGATTTCGGTTCTACAGTCCAGTGTGTAACTGCAGTCACCATCACTTCCTCAGGCCTTATTCATCTTACAGCTGGAATCAGTGCCCCCTTTCACCGACCTCTCCCTGTTTCCCTGCCCTCAGCCCCTGACAAGCCCTTGACTCTGTTTCCCTGAGTTCCATTTTTTTTTCTTCCAGATTTCACATTTAAATGACAGCATGAAGTGTTTTTCTTTGTCTGGCTTATTTCACTTAGCATCATAGCCTCTAGGTTCATCCATGTTGTAGCAAATTAAAAAATTTTTTTCTTCTTTTTTTAAGGCTGAATAATACCCCATTGTGTATCTGTTTACCACATTTTCTTTATCTGTCTATCCATCAATGGACACTTAGTTTGTTTCCATGTTTGGCTGTTGGGAATAATATTGCTGTGAGCATTGGCGTGCAGATCTCTCTTTGAGATAATGGTACTGCTCCCTTTGGATACATACTCAGAAGTGCGATTGCTGTGTCATGCGGTAGTTCCCTTTCTAATTTCTTGAAGAACCTCCACACTTTTTCATAGCGGCTGTGCCAGTTTTCATTTCCACCAACAGTGCACAGGGTTCCCTTTGTTCTGCATCCTCACTGTCATTTGTTATCTCTTATCTTTGGGATAATAGCCATCCTAAAAAATGTGAAATAATATCTCATTGTCCTTTTGATTTGCATTTATTTGATGGTTAGTGATGTTGAATGCCTTTTCATGTACTTGTTGGCCGTTTGTATGTCTTCTTTGGAAAATGTCTACTTAGGTCTTTTTCCCATTTTTAAATTGGGTATTTATTTATTTATTTATTTATTTTTGCTTGAATTATGTGAGTTCCTTGTATACTTTGGATATAATATCCTTAATAAGATAATGTGGTTTGCAAGTATTTTCTCCCATTTCGTAGGTTTTGCCTTTCTTTTCATTTTCTTGATAGATTCCTTTGCTGTGCAAACACTTTTTAGTTTGATGTAGTCCTACTTGTTTATCTTGTTTTCACACTTGAGGAAAACCGGTGTTTGGAGAGAGTGGCGTGCTCAGGGTCACACAGTCGGTTAGTTGAAGCGCGGAGCACAAGGGGACTTCTGACTCCGTGTGGAGTGTCTGTTTCTTTTGTTTGTGTAGGTAGCAGCTGGAGATCTGCATTCTGTTGTCTCAGATGTCTAGTCAGCTCTAATGGACGTACACTGGTGTACGTGAGAGGAGGGTGGTGAATTCTGTAGCTTTAATTTTGCACAGTGATTAATAGTTTAATATAAAGATAGCCTGAAAACTTTGAATTTGAACGAAGCACAATTTTTCCTGTCATTAGGAAATAGTGCAGTCACAGAGAATGGGAGAACATCATAATCGCTGATACATCTGATAATGGGTTAATATCCAAAATTTATAAAGTACTTACAAAACTCAATACCAAAAAAACAACACAATTAAAAAATGGGCAAAGAACCTGAATAGACACTTCACCACAGAGGACATACAGATGGCCAATACACATATGAAAAGATGCTCAACATCACTAATCATCAGAGAAATGCAAATTAAAACCACGATGAGATACCATCTCACACCTGTCAGAATGACTATCATCAATAAATCCACAAACAAGTGTTGGCAAGCATGTGGAGAAAGAGAACCCTTTTGCACTGTTGGTGGGAATGCAACCAATGTGGAAAGCAGTATGGAGATACCTCAAAAAACTCAAAATGGATCTTCCTTTTGACCCAACTCTCCCACTTCTGGGAGTATATCTGGAGGCAACCCAAAACACTAATGCGAAAGAACATAAGCATACCTGTGTTCATTGCAGCGTTACTTACAATCGCCAAGATATGGAAGCAGCCCAAGTGTCCATCAGTGGATGAGTGGATAAAACAACTATGGGACATTTGAACAATGGAATACTACTTGGCCATAAAAAGGAAGAAAATTTTACCCTTTGCAACAGTATGGATGGACTTGGAGAACATTATGCTAAGCGAAATAAGCCAGTCAGAGAAAGACAAATACCATATGGTTCACTCATATGTGGAATCTAGTGAACAAACTGAACTAAGAAGCAAAACAGAAACAGACTCACAGATAGCAGGGCGACAGCTAGTGGGGGAGGGTGAAGTTAGGGGGTGGAGGGGTTGAGCAAAAAGGAAAAAGACTCATGGGCATGGACAACAGTGTGGTGATTGTTGGGGGTAGGGGAGTATAAGGAGACTAAAGAGGAATGGAAAAAAATACAATACAGATTTTAAAAAAGAAAATACTTGTAATCAAACTCTTCTGCATAATAATTCTGCAGTGGAGAATTTCAGTGTCTTCATGTTGTGAGAAGGCCCTTTAGGTGAGGGTTTTCACATTTTTCTGAAAGTAGCATGAGGAGGATTCGTTTTTGGACTAAAATGCTATTCTCTTTTAGAACGAAATGTTTCTTATTGAATTGTTTTTGGCATAGACACCTTTACATTAAGAACAAAAATCTAGGATAGAAGGCTGTTAAGGCAGATGTATATAGTACAGCTGTCAGAGAAGGAAGCAAAAACAGGGCAAATGGAGTAAACTTACATGAAGAAAATGAGGTAAATGAGGAAATCGTGGTGCAAAAACTAATAGCAGTGAGAAAGAACAAATGCTGATTAGATATTTTTTATGATTGAAATAACCTTTGAATTTCTATCTGCTAATGGAAAGGGATTATTTTATAAGCCTGGGGCAAATACCTTAAAGTCTTACTCTTAAGACTATTGTGAGATCATGTGTCTGAAGATACTTCCTAAATTGTAAAGTACTTAAAACATATGTTAGAATTCTTAATAAGAGTAAAACTGAATTGCTATGATTGGGCTTGTGTCATGAGGTGTTTTTCTTTTAACTAAAGTAAAACCAGTGGGATGGAGTAATATGAAAGTCAGTGACCTTGTGGGCCTTGTGGCTTCTTGTAGGGAGTGCAGCAAACATTTGTTCAGGGCCTACAGTGTGTCAGGCACCTCTGGGAGTTAACAGGTGGTGTAGGATGGCTAGGTCACAGCTCCCGACCTTAAAATGCTTATGATTTAGTACTGAGAACACAGGTGCAGCCACTGTGGGACCAGTAGATGGTTTCAACTGCATCTGACAAGGAATGAGACGCAATGTTTGTGCAGGTTACAAAGGGAATATAGAGAAAGGGTTCTTATCCCAAGATGGGCTTTAAGAAAGGAAGAACACCTAAAGCTAAGCACAAGCGGTGATTTGAAAGAGATGTGAGTGGTGAGGGGAAGAAAGGTGGGAAGTATGTCCTAAGCAGAGGAAACAACGTCAGTGAAGACTTGTGAGGCAAGAAGTGGTCTGGACATTGATGGGCATGACTAGCTTGCTGAGAATGTTGGTTTTTTTTTTTTTTTTGACTCACTGAGTGAATGATACTGAGAAACCACAAGAGGAGCAGGCTTAATGGGGAGAACAATGAGTTCAGTTGTGAGCACATGACATTCACAGGTACACATGAGACAGCCATGTGAGTATACTAGCAAGTCCATGTGTACACACAGAAAGTTCAAGGGAGAAGTTGGGGATAGACATCGGGATTTGGAAATGATCAGAATGCAAATTGAAGTGTATGAGCTCACTCAGAGAGGGCATGCGTGTGAGAAAGAGCAGAGCATTTGTACAAGCGCCTGTTTTCAAGGCATACCCCAGGGATGAAGAGCACTCGATCAACATTAGAAAGAGAGAGGGGAGTGTCAGAATTCCCACCACAGTTAAGTACAGCAGAGAGATCTAGAAAAAATGGACTGGAAAGTGGCAACTGGAATAGCAGTAAGAAGGCTGCTTTCAGCAGAGTGATCAGGGGCTCATCTTCCCTCCCTTTTTCCATCTCAGCCTTCCCCCAGCTCCTTAGACCTAGAGCTGATCACTCCTCCCCTGTCACCCTCCACCCCCTAAACAAACACGAATGTAAGGTAGCGCTGATGGCCTCAGCACCATTGCTGGATGCAGTCTGTATACTTCAGCTGCAGGATAGGAATGTGATTTTATTAGGATCTGCAGAAGCAAGAGTCAATGATCAGAGCCAGTATGGGTTAGGGTTACAGAGGAAGAAGAGTAAGACACTGGTCCACTCCTGGGTAAAAGGATGGGTGATGCCAGAACATGAACGGAGTTCAGGTCACAGTCAGCATATGCATGAGCCAGGATCCAGAACGGACAGGATCAGCTGTTATCTGGATCCAGCCTCCGCGTTCCTTATTATGGAATTTCTTTAAAATTTCCAGGAGCCTGTCTTCCCAGTGTGCTTCTCTTGTTTTAAAAGTGCTTTTCAGCATCTGATACCAGCATTCATCCAAGTATCCTTTCTGTCAAAGAGCTTTTTGGGCTTGATCCTGGGCATCTTTGTTGCTCCTTAATCATACTTCTCTCCTGTTCCCTCATTGACTTACAGATTATACTACCAGGCTTTTTCTTTAATCCCTTTTCCTTAGCTCAGATTGATTAATTTTCTAGTATCCAGCTCCTCATATAGGACCAGGTCCTTGCTCTGACCCCCATGTAGTGGCTGGACTACCTTCAACCAGTGGAGTGGGGTCCATGGAATTCTGCACTCTGTAGGTCTGAACGATGCTTGCCTGCACACCCACCCACTGCATGGACTTGGTATTCTTCCTTCCTGTGGGGAGAGCCTGTGATGCTGCTGTGCATCTGCGCCATCCTGGCCGCTGTGCCGCATCACTGTGGGGTTAGCCTCTGCACTCGGGGTTGGTTTGCCCCGCCCCTGTGCCAGTGTTCTCCATGGCTGTGAACAAATCTGTTTCCTTCTGGCTCTTTCCATAATCGTTTCTAGGAAGAAAACAAGCAAGTATGTGGCAAGATATTAGTCTTTTCTTACTTTCTCTCCTTCCCTCTTCCCTCCTCCTTTGCTCCAACTAGTCTTCTGTCTATTGTTTGAATGAACCTAGGACACCCTGTGAATTTGAAATACCAAGGTCAAGCAGAAGGAATGAATTACATTGTTTCAAAATAGAGTAATTGTCATGTTAAAAGGCAAATACTTTTTTTTGGTAATTTACCTTTTCCCCCTAAAGATATACAGAGTGATGATGAACATTTTAGTTGCATAATCAAAAGCTGTGCACTTGTCCTTGTGCGTGTGCGGTGGCTGTGGAGTCTCACATGATCCTCCATGGCACTTGGCCTGGCTCGTTGGGACCTCTCTGTCACAGCACTTGTAGGAGCAGCTTTGCTGTGTATAAGATCAGGATGGTTTTGCAATATATTTTCCTCTTTTCTGTGATGAACAAAATTAAAACAGTTCTAGAAAAAAATACTTTCACCAGATGAGTTTTGCGTTCTCTTCCCAGAAAATTAGAACCATGTAATCCATTCACGTGTCTTTCTTGCCCGAACTTCCAGATATCTGAACCGAATTTAATGTTCAGTTGCAGGAATTCTTTCATTTTAGATGTTTAATAACATCTGCTTCTCTGCTCATTTTAACAGATTATTATTCCTTTTTATTGTTTGATTTTATAGCTTTTAATTGCATCAGCAATGGGAAATCCCTTGGAAACAGGTGGGATATAAACAAACATACCTCTATATGAAATCAAGGTAGTTTGGGTCACAAAATGGGGACATTGAAATGCTGCTGTAGTGTTTCTTTGATGTGGGGCGTGTAGGTGTGTGCCTCTCTCTGTGTGTGCAAAAATCTCCCAAGTGAGGAAAACTCAGAATACTGTTACGTTTTTGAAGAGGAAAAAATATATTGCTTGAGTGGAAAGGTTGTCTTAATCCCAATGTACCTAATGAAATATTTAGAAGCACTTAGTGTTTTTAAGTAGATATCTTACTCTGTGTCCCTAGGGAAAGTAATTAATCTGGGTATGGAGTGTTCACTTGTTTTTCATTTTTATTCTTGACCAGTAGAAACTGTGAGGATTGCTATATATTTTTAATGGCAAATAATCACTGTGCATGCTTAGAATGAGTGGTGTCAGTGCTGCAGGAACCAATGAGATGCCCGCAGTTTCTTACAAAGCCTATTGAAATTATCTGCTGCTTCTTTACAGTGATTAAAATAGAATTTTTAAGCCTCCAAATTGATGAAACCCTTCAAAGAAGTAACCTAATTAAAGAAGAAACCCAAAACAATTAGGCTGTTTTTGTTGGTATGTAAATTATAGAATGTATATGACAGTCTTGTAATATAATTAAAAATTAACATCTCACCCTCTGTTGTCAATGCCAGGAGGTTTCAGTTATTGTATTCAGAAGTCTCTGAACTTGTTCATTTGGGTAATGTTCTTAAAGTCAACCCAGCCAGTTTTATTATATTGAAATCAGAGTTAATCCAGCATGTTCAAATAACCTTATACTAGAACCTGGAAATCTAATGTGGCCTTGTGTGTTCTGTGTGTACAGCCCTACCACTTACGTTTTGGATGAAGATGAACCTCGATTCCTTGAAGAAGTTGATTACAGTGCAGAAAGTAATGATGAGTTAGATATCGAATTAGCTGAAAATGCAGATTACGAACCTTCTACTCAAGAAGAAGTTCTTTCTGACTCTGAATCATCAAGAACATACTTACCTTGAGTCCCCTGCCATCTCTTGTAAATGCAAAGAAGAAATGAAATATCTTGATTTTTATTACACAGGAAGCTTGAAAGAAATGAGTTTATGGAGAGCTGACTCATAAACACAGAAAGAAACTTGGGCCTGTTTGGTTTCAAGACAATAAATATGTTATTAATTCATGATAAAATTGGCATTTGTTTTATTTAAGCTATTCAATGCACTTTATATAGCATTGAATTATCAAATATTGGATTTACTTTTTTAAAGAAAAACCTGAGTATCATTGCATGAATTTTTAACTCCTCATGATTATATCCTGCATCAAATGGATAATTTTGAAGTGTGTGTGAGTATAAAATATAAATTCTAGAGTTGTTGAAAATCCTGAGCTTTTGAAAACTAATATATATGTACCTGGACTTCTGTAGATATGTCTGTGTAGGGATGGGTGGATACTGAAGATAAGACTGTTCTTCTGAATCATGTTAACTGTTGAGTTGTGACTGAAATAATCCAGAATTTGCCTTGAAACCATTACATTCTACGTTTACCAAATTAAACAAATAAAAAGTATATTAAATGTTGCCTTCATTTCGTCATTGTTTTTAACCAGTTCAGATTATTGGTTTATAGAATCTTAGTGGAAACATTATAAAAATCCAACATCTGAACACATTGATAAAATTTTGTTTTAAAAATGCCTAGTTTACCAGTGTAGTGTTTCATGGTATGGGTGTGCCTCTACCTATCATAAAATATGTGTGTGAGCAGCTCTTTCGTCTAAAATTGACTCTCCCGAGTGCGCCTAAAGTTTATCACTGCGATCAGTTAGTTAATAAGCTTTAAAATGGCAGTGAGCATACAACCCAGTGTTAAAGGTACAGTTGTATATAAGCTTATGTAGCATTTCCTGAGCTGTGCTGTTACTAGACTTACCGAAGTAAATTCATTTAGGGTGTGCTAACCACTCTCTGAGCCCTAAACTACCGCAGTGAATGTAAGCAGTTTTTTGTAGTGACGTCTTCCCAGGTTGAAGCTGTCCTGCTGCAGGAATGACTCCGGTTTCAAATAAAACAAGTCCAGTGATTTTGTTTAAGCGCTTTAAGAACTAAGTTTCTGTTGTAGCAAAGTAAATCCAGAAAGATACCTCATTAACAGCTTCTTGTGGGTGCTTAAGTTTAGGCACATTATCTTTGGTTATTGCTGATTCAGTTTTTCAGTTTTTTAAATTCTTTTTAATCTGCAATAATTGGAAAGAAATTACAAAAAGTATATTTCAAATTTTTGCATTTTCCAAATCATTGATTTTCATTGTATTATTTGAGGCATTATAGCCCACAGCATAGCTTTTTTTTTAGTGTTACAGGAACCATGCTTAAAAACAGCATGGAGCAGTGGATACAGAGGTATTTTTCTCTAAATAGCCTAATTCTTATTAATCTCAGAAAATAAAGACTAAATAGATGGTGAAGTTGAAGAAAACCTTAGTGTGTGGTGACCTAATTTAGGAGAGCTCAGGACACTCTAGCAAGGTGTAAAGTATTATTTATTTAGTAATTTGTCTAATAATTTATACTTAGAAAGTTATTTATATATTTTGTGTGTGAAATAACTGCACATCTAATTATACTTTTTTCAGAGTAGATTATGAAGCCACTATGTCCGTATTGTGAATTTTTCCTGGTTCTTATAACATTAGAAATTAAAAACCACAGTAGTCATTATGAAAAGCAACTACATTAGTATAATAATGTGCAGAATAACTCAAAACTTCAATTATTATGTTAAGCACTAATAAAAACTTGTTGTCATGTACTGTTGCAATATTTTGTAGTGATGAAGCTCATTGTTTAGCATGTTATAGATCTGAATATGCCTTTTATTAAATAATTATTCACAGGATTAAAGATAAAGTCTATATGGTTAGAAAATTACTTTTTTCTTAAATAATATATAGCGTTGGGAACATGAGAAATAATCTAAAAATCCTAACTTTCCTAATTAGGGGTAAAACTAAGTTTCATTGGCCATTATTAGTTAAAATTGCCCTAAATCTTACCTCTGTGGTTATGTCCTTTCAGAGTTTTCAAAGAATGTTTGCCATAAGCCTGAAAATTAACATGTAGCTGATAAACTGAGTGTAATGATAGAGTTTAGCTTTATTTACCCTGTGTTTGGAACCACAGTGAATTTCTTAAATGTAGCTTTGGTCTAATCCAGTGGCTCTCAAACTGCATAGCATCAGGATGTACGCTGTGCGGTTTGAGAATCGCTGCTCAAACTAGGGCTTACTGATTACGTAGACCTGGGGTGGGCCCTCTCCACTTGCATTTCTTACAAATTCTCCAGTGGTAACGCTGTAGGACCCACTCTGTGAGAGCCATGGGTCGGATCTCTTTCACGATCACGGTTTCCTAAGAATTAGAGGACCTGTGAATTGGGAATTAGCACCAGAGATGATAACCAACTTGTAGAATCAAGGAAATAGATCCCCAGCCATAGGGTTACTTGGGCAGCGCCAGGGTTTCGGCCCAGGTCTCCTGACCACTAGCCTCATGTTCTTAACACAAAAGGAGATGCTACCCTCTGCCTTTCCCCACAGAGAAACGTTAAGAGCTCTGGGTCTCTCCTGAGTTTGCGGAATGCATGTGGGCAAGGCAGGATGCAAAAACCTGTGATTCACGTGGGCTTTTCCTTCATTGCAGTCATAGTGTTGTTTGAACACAAGATTTTTGTCCGACACTAATCATCTGCCGCGTTTTCCAGTCTCTGTGTGTTATTTGCCTGAATCCTAATTAGAATAAGTAACCTGGAGTTGCACTTCAGAGAGCACAGTAGCAACAAAGAATACAGTACTTTTAAATTTCAAATGTCCAAATAAAGATGACCATATTATTATGA
Source organism: Sturnira hondurensis (assembly GCF_014824575.4). Classification (NCBI taxonomy): domain Eukaryota; kingdom Metazoa; phylum Chordata; class Mammalia; order Chiroptera; family Phyllostomidae; genus Sturnira; species Sturnira hondurensis. The sequence continues at coordinate 3,325,926 of NW_028095197.1, read as the reverse complement.
GCACTGAGATGGGTGATATAATAAATGTACTAATGGATTTGTCTATGTGCATGATCTAGAAATAAATGACAGCCACGAAACTGTAAATGTATCTTTAGAAATCCTTTTGTTTTTGATGCACTTCAATCATAAAACATTAATAGAAGAATCGGGGAATTGTTCTCTTAGTTTGGTGAGGCTTCAGGAGCCATATGTAAATCTTAGTTGTCTCCACTTGGGAAAACCTGTTGAAGCAATAGGTACTTCCATTGAAAGGCTCTTCTGCATTGTGTAATTACTAATGTTTAAATAGACATTTCTCTAGTTGAAGGGCATTTAAATTCCTGCGCAGAAAAAAGGAAACGCAGAAGAAAGTCTCATTCTCTTTTTGAGAATTAATTTTGGGGAGGTTTAGTTCTTGAAATGTCACATTTCAGTTGTTTTTCACTTTAGTGATATTTACAAAGTGCTTCCCTCTCCTGGGTTGACACTGGGGAAAGGCAAGTCTTCCTTTGGTGCCCTCCCTCCTCTTTCTAGACCCTGAAGGGTAACTTAGGCCCGTGACTTCCCTTCTGCCTCATGAGCCTCCCCTACAGGCTCATTTGACCTCCTGGTCCCTTCTGTCTTATTACCTTATTCAGAGCTTGGCCGGTTGCTGTGACATTGAGTTATGAAACTCTTCTTGTTCAGTTTGAGTTTGCTGAATATGCAGTGCCTCAATCCAAGTGAATGGCCCTTTTGTGGTGGCATTTGTGGCATCGTGCAGGACAGATATTTTGGAGCCTGGGACATGGTTGACACTGTTGAGGCCTGAAGCAATTCTGTGCATGCGCATTCATACCCACACACCCCTGTGAAGTGGAAATGGGACTCCTCTATTCAGCCTTTAAACAGCTGAAGAGGTTTCACTCCAAATATTTAGAAAGGTTTCCGTTCATAATACCAAAGGCAGGACCCCCCCTCTCAAAGACGTCATTGATAGAGTGCCACGTACAAATGAGGTTAGCAATAGCAAATTGGTAGCAATAGCAGATAGCAAAAATCTGGGAACAGGTGTTTTTAATGTACTTTTAAGTCACAAAGATCTGTCACAAATGGCAAATGTGTAGAAATGATAAAGGCAAAGATGCTCATAATTGAAAATTAATATAGAAAAAACTAGAGTTTAATAAGTAAAAGTAAAGTCCACACCTGGCAAAATAGGTTGGCTTCTCTAAGCTTTTCCTAGCTGATGGTGTAATTAAGTAGGAAATTTTAAGACTGAAAATTTATTTTCATGTCTAGTGCTAAATATTTACTAAAGTCATGTTATCTACTCTTTACAGTGTCATAACTTTATTTTTTAAACTTTCTCATTCTTCATACCACCTACATGATTGTTTCTTCTGTTTTCCTCAGTAATTGTTAGAAATGCTTAACATTTCATGTTTCCTTTTTCTTTCAGAATGTGGGCACTTGAACAGAGTGAATGAATTGGATTTCATGTAAAAAGATAAATTTTAAAATCCAAAGGATGATAATTTGTATTTGATGTAGAGAGAGGGATGTCCAGAGCATAACCACCTTTGCTAACCTTTATTTCCCCACCCTGAAGAGCTACACAAGATGAGAACAAAAAACCCCTATCACTTATGCTAAAATCCAGATCACTGATAGCACGGAGTGGACGTAGTGTGTTTGTTTCCCAAATATTCATTCTCCCACTGTTGAAGATCTGTGTGTCTGAGGCCACCAGCTGCAGGGCGGGGGGGTGCAGGGCGGGTGCGGAGCATGTGGCCTGGGCTGGCCAGTCAGCTTGTTCCATCTGCTGGTCTGGAGCTGGCCCATGATCAAGCCCATCCAAGAACGAATGTATGTCAGGACTTTTAAAGGTGATGCTAGAACAGAGGCCCCTCCTGGGAGAGGCAGGGTAGAGCTGCTGGCGGCCACCAGGCATCCTTGAGTGGAGAGCACTTCTGAGAAGAGCCAACACTGAAGGAGCAGAGTCAGGACATCGAGAAACACCAGGTCCCCATGACACACAATAAGTGGAACCTTGGACTACATTGGTTATATGGACTGCAGGTCACTCCCATTAAACCATTCAACTGGATTTCTGTTATTGGAAAAGGCAGGTCTGTTACACAGGTTTGTATGTCTGAAACCTGTCTGAAAAGCCAGTGACCTTCTGTGTCCGTCCCTGAGGGGTGGCGCCACCCATAGCACATATCCTAAGAGAAGTTCTTTTACCCAAAGGGACACTCTGAGAAGGCAAAAAACATCAAGTCTCCACTCAGACATGTCGAACAAACTAATTTTTGTTTTGTACTGGAACAGTTGACTGGGCTAGGAGTGAACCATATTCTTGCCGTTGTCTGCTCAAAACCCAGGGTCTCCAGTCATGCAGTTGTCAGTGGTTTCAGAGATAATATTGTCCCCAGAGTGGACTTCTCAGCATCTGGAAAGTTTGTTCTCTCTGGTGGTAATGGGGGACACAAGTGGTGTGCACCGAAAATGAGGACCTCTTTACTGTTGCATCATAGCAACAGGTGGGCCCAGAGAGCAAGCGGAGTGTGACCAGAGACCCCTTTGTTGAGTTGCAATTGGTCTACTTGTAGACCAGTGAGCAAAAACAATGGGATGATGTTTAGGTATTTTTCAGTTACCAGTTTCAAAGCTATTTCCATCCACCCACTGGTTAGAGCTACAAATTCCTGCCTTTCATTCACACAAGATTCATAGACAGAGAGCATTTAAATAGCTCTTTACGATTCAAGAAGTGCTTTCCTGAAAGTTGCTCGAGCATCTCGGAAACACTATTAATAAACATATCATTAGCATTTCCATTTAATTTGTGAGAAATGTGAGGCTTGGACTGGCCACCTCATTTACCTGGACTTGCTAGTGGGCCACAGAGGTGGGGCTCAGACCCCAGCTTGCAGCCCCTTGATGGCTGTGTGCTTCCTCAGGGCAGCTGAGTGCTGGCCGGGGCCACCTCTGCAGTGAGTCAGCTCAGCCAGCCTTGTAGAAATGGGTTGGTGATTGGACAAGCGTGCACCTGTTTCATCACCACGTACCATAAATAGAGTCCCTAAGGAAGGTGGGGAGAGCTCAACCCGACCGTATCTAGCGTGTTAAGCACTCTCCTGAGTGTTTTAGGAGAATGATCTCGATGGAAACATTTTCTCTTTGGCCTATCGGATGATTCTCATATTTTCTAAATAAGTATTTTTATGGGTGGTTAGGAGGAAGGCAGTACATCCAGTGTTTATTTCTAACCAGTTATTTTTTTTTAAAAGGAAAGAGACCCTTGGGTCTTTTTATTTGATGTTTTAACAAAATAGGTAATTGTTTAGTGCAAATGTTTTCTCTGTCTTTTCTGGTTTCAATTAAGGCTTGGAAAGGCTGCATTTGTATCTGAGATGCGGGGGGTGGGGGTATGTCTCATCTACATTTGTCTCACGGACTTAACCTAAAGTAACTTTTCACTTCATTTTCTTTAAGGAATTTATCTTTCCATTGAAGAGACAGTTTATTCTTTAGCTTCGTTATCACTTTAACTGGCAGGACTGAGAAGTAAGTCTTAGAAATAAGCCCGTAAATTACCTGCTTTTCTAGACTTACATTTTAGAGGAATGTAATTTTTTATGATGCAAAATAAGGATGACTGAGACACTCCAACTTCAGCTTGTGATCAAACTGTTAGTAAAATTTTTATAGACTTTGTATTTATTGGTTGATTGTGCTTATTAGCCTGTATGGTCCTCTGAGCACTGTAATTCTGAGGGTGTGAGCGCCGTAGTTACAGACTGGAGAGCCGGGCCACTGCCTGTGTGACCGTTTTGACAAGTGCCCCCTTGCCTGCCTTGTATACGATGTCTGTTGCGGAGATTCTTAGGGCTGGTTGCCTGGCTGAACGAGGAGGGGAGCTCTGGGATCCTGATGGGTTTACTTCTAGTTAATGGGATGTGGGAGGTTTCACTGTATCCTTACAGAGAAGTCCATCAAATTTACAAAACTTTTTTTTAATCCTCACCCAAGGGCATGTTAATTGATTTTAGAGAGAGAGGAAGGGAAAAAGAGAGGGAAAGAAAGAGAGGGACTGGGAAGAGAGACAGAGAGAGAGAAACATCAGTGTGAGAAAGAAACATTGATCAGTTGCCTCCCATGCATGCCCTGACTGGGGATTGGACCCACAACCCTTCTGGTGTATAGGATGATGCTCCAACTGAGAAACTGAGCCATTGGACCAGGGCTACAAAACTCTGTAGTCAGACCACTCCTCAGCAGGCCCGTCTGTTCACTACTTAGAATGAATAAAATCATGACTTTTGGCTTTGATGATACGAAAGGCTGGCATTTACAGAGTGCCTGCCTGCTATGCTGCAGGCATTGATCCATGTGCTTTTTACACATGTCTCTTTGAATCCTCACACCAGCCCCGGGGTAGGTAGTATCAGCCCCATTTCACAGATGTGGAGACTTACCTTGCTAAAGGTTACCCAGCTAATAAATGTTGGAAGGTCAGTTGATTCTTATTTAAGCCAAGCAGGACCAGGGGTACTGAAGACTACCATGAAGGGTTTCACAAATTGTCATCTCGGATTCCACGGGATCTCACTGGGGAGCACATTTCATGGCCAACATGGTTTAAGGGTGGGCTTGTACACGTGGGTCTGCCACATTGCTGTCACCCCCAAGGGACAGGCACAGGGGGACGCTTCAGTCTAGCTCAGGACCTCACTAACCTGCACTCTGCCGCAGGGCGGCCTTCTGGCCCGTCACAGTTAACTTCTCAGCAGCAGTTCTGTCTGTGGTCTGTCCCCTGGCACAAGTCCCCTGGCACTGTGAGCGAGCATGGCGGAATTCAGGTAGCAATTCAGCCACTACACGGGCCAGGTCCCCAGTCCTGCCCATCATAAACCTTTTGTTGTTGATGTTGAAACAAGGAGAGAAATCACGTGTACAACTGTCCTGTTTCTTGATTGGAATAAAGAGAACATGGTTAATTGGGAAAAGGTTCAGGGACTGAGAAAAAGTAACAAATACATGTTTCCAAAGTAAGTGTCTTCTGTGCTACTATTTGCAATCTCGAGAATGGACGTGGTAAGAAATCACTATCAGTAAAGGCAGATTGTGGGTATTCCCTCATGGGGGAAGTTCCACACTTTGCAGCATGTCTTGTGACCACTTAGGTGTATTCCTGGGGTGCACTGAACAGGTAGGTAGGGGGGCTGTCATGGAGACCAGCCATGGACTCTAGGGACGGGTAATACCTGATCACCCCACAGGTGCCGTCTGCAGGCGGGACCTGGGTGTAGGGAGTGTTGACATAAATTTCGAGGCCCAGGATGGTGCTGCTGCTGCCTGAGGTGCCACGTCAGCAAACCAAAGCCTCATGTCCCCGTAAATGCTCTGCTTCACGGGAAACGCAGCCTATCCAGCCAGTCAGTCTGCAAACACCAAGTCGGCTCCGGGCTCTATATTTTCGTTTCTTCTCATCCCATACAAGCTTGACTCTGTGGCCCCAGTTAGTCAGGTATTTTTAATTTTTCTCTTCCTTGCCCTTTTGCTGGAAAAACTTACTGCTTTCTGCCCCACTTTCAGTTTTCTAAATGGAGACCGTCCGCTTCATGAAGTGTTAAAGTTTGTGTCACCGAACCCTAACTGGTGTAGTTCAGTTGCAGTCATCCCGTAGACCAAAAGGTTGCAGGTTTGATCCCCAATCAGGGTGCATATGAAAAGGCAACCCATCAATGTTTCTTTCGCTCTCTCTCCCACTTCCTCTCTCTCTAAAAGCAATGAAAAGATGTCCTCTGGTGAGGATTAAAAAATTGTTTGTAATACTGAAATTTAATAATTTTTTAACAGGAGTGTCCCACATTTGGGAGGGATCAGAGGGCCCGGGAGAGAACGGGCAGGGACAAATGCCGAATCAGCAGGTGATAACAGCCCCCTGCCCGGAGAACTGGTGTTCTGCGTAGTATTTAAATGTCAACTTGTACAGGAATGATGAAACTTACTGTTACATACTTAAAGTTCTAAAAATTGTGTCGTATTACAGGTGCAGGTGGGAAGACAAATGGATAAAAGCTAAACATAGCATAGCCAGACTTCACCTTTAGTTATTTGGGTATGTTAATATTTATTACAGTGGCTTGGTAGTTTGATATTCAGTATTGTGATCCCTCCAACTTTGTTCTTCTGTCTCAAGATTGCTGAGGCTCTTTGGGGTCTTTTCTGGTTCCATATAAATTTTTGGAATATTTGTTCTAGATCTGTGAAATATGCCACTGGTATTTTAATAGGAGTTGCATTGAATCTACAGATTGCTTTGGGTAGTATGGACAATTTAATGATTTTGATTCTTCCAGTCTATGAACACAGTATATGTTTCCACTTGTTTGTGTCTTCCTTGATTTCTTTCTTCAGTGTCCTTCAGTTTTCTGAGTACAGGGCTTTACCTCCTTGGTTAAGTTTATTCCTAGGTACCTGATTTTTGTTGTTGTATTGGTAAACAGGATTGTTTTTTTACGTTTCTCTTTTTAAGAGTTCATTATGCTATATAAAAGTGCCTTTGATTTCTGGGTATTAATTTTGTATCCTGCTCCTTGCCAAATTCATTTACTAAATGCAGTAGTTGTTTTTTTTTGTGGAGTCTTTAGGGTTTTCTATGTACAATATCATGTCATCTGTGAATAAAGACAGTTTACTTCTTCCTTTCCAGTTTGGATGGCTTTTATTTCCTCTTCTTGTCTGATCACTGTGGCTAAGACTTTAGTACTGTGTTGAATAAGAATGATGAAAGTGGACATTCCTGTCTTGTTCCTGATTTTAAGGGAAATGCTTTTAATTTTTGCCCATTGAGTATGATGTTGGCTGTGGTTTTGTCATATATGGCCTTTATTGTGTTTAAGTATGCTCTCTCTATTCCCACTTTGCTGAGAATCTTTATCATATATGGGTGTATTTTTAAAAAAATAAAAATCACATGATCACGTCAATAAATGCAGAACAGGTATGTTAATATGTAAATAACCCCCATTCTAAGTTAAAGCTGCTTGCCTAGGAAGTTACAAAGGGACAGATGTAACACTCAAAGTGTAAGTTCACCATAGGTCTTTCGCGTGATGGTTTTAATTTTTAACCTTTCCCGTTATCAGCGCCACCCATGTGTTTTTCAGCTCCACAGGCTTGTTTTGTTGTCCCAGCTTGAGAGCCCTGCATCCTATTAAGTGAAGATTCTTTCAGATTATGTGATTTTTTTTCAAAGGGACAGAGGATGCCCTTCAACAGGTTGCTTTTCTAAGTTGCAGTTAGTCTGCACTGGGTGGAGGGTTTGATTCACTGAGTATTACTATCACAGCTCGCGAGGTTCTAAAGACCCAAAGCAGTAGCAGCAGCCTATCGACTGAAGGGCAGTGGTGCAACTCAGGAGTTTGGTCTGCTCTGTTTCCATGAAAAAATAATCACATTTATAACAGGGAAGGAAAGCAAGAGATGTTCTTTAAGTCTTTGTATCTAGCTTAAAACTGTCTAGAAATTTTCTCTTCATTTTGGGTCAGTAACATCCCTAGACTCTTGGAAATGGGGGACACTTCAGTTAATGAACTACTGAGAAGCACAAACTTGAGAGTAATTCAGCTCTTGCCTCTTTGTCGGACTCATGCCCCTATCTTGTCTTTATTGATGAAACTGGGCCATAAAATTCCTGGGAAAAGTAATATTTCCCTTCATCAGGTTTCTCACCAGAGTAGGACAGGGTTTGCTGTGGGCTTGGGGGCCCCTCACACTGGGTAGTGGAACTCAACTTAGATAACCCGTGGGGCTGAGGATGCCCTTTCATGGGTCTGCTTTTCTAGTTCAAAATTAGTTTGCAGTGGGTGGAGGATTAATATCCATTTAATACATTCACCAAATATTACTGTCATAGCTTGTGAGGTTCCAGAGACCCAAACTGGTAGAGTGTCAGGCACACCGCCCAGCACGGGAGAACAGCGCAGTGACTCCGTGGGTGGTGGCCCATGGGACTCCCCATTCATTCTACGTAGTATTTCAGAGTTTTTCTGCCCTTCCGTGGAATCTGTAGTGCTGAAAAGGCTCTCAGAGGTTATCGAGCCCCATTCTTTTTTAGATGAACAAACTGAGTCCGAGAGAGGTTAAGTGGCTTGCCTGAGGCCACCCAGCTTTCTGACTCTGCTCGTGAAGCACGTCACAGATGCTTCCCGATGTGCAAGCTCTGCCTGCACGTCTATCCAGGATGAGCAGAGCTGACTGATTTCAGGCATGTCTCATATTCTGTTGACAATTACATTGCCCATCTTGTCATTTGACTTTAGAGCTTTGGGGAAGCACCTTAAAATATAATTGCAAACACTCTACCCCTCCAAATGGGCACTCCCCAGCCTAATAATGAGGCTTTTAAGTGGAGGCTTAGGAGAGCAGCAAGATGATAGCTCATGTGAAATGAGAAATCTGGGCAAATGGGACTCGATAATGGATTCTTCAGTGACACTGGTTGTCTGCCCTGTGGTTATGTTGGTACATTTTGTATTTTTAATAGAAATAGCCAAGTATCTCAAGACTTTTTTTTTCTTTTCCAAAGCTGTATGTTTGATGTTCCTGTTTTGTTTTTTGTCTTTGTTTAGAAGTTGCGCTTTCTATTGTTTGTAGATCTAGCAAAAAAAGAAAAGAGTTTTTCCTGTTGCCTCAGTGATTTATTGTTCTATTCTTGGAGTAGAAATTCTAGGTACTGTTGGATTTGAGGCACCTAGAAGAACTTCTGATGAGCTTGGCGGCTTTTAATTGAGAGCATTCATTCACTCATTCACTTGTCAGACTTTTATTAATTACTGATATGCACAGCACCAGAGTAGGTGAAAGGATGCAAAGTGAGTAAGACGTGGTCCTCCTCACAAGGAACTAGGAGTCCGTCCCATGGAGGAGATAGGCCTGGTGTCAGGAAACAGTGATGGGAGACAGAAAGAACATGATGCCCGGGGAAGGAGCAAAATGCCAAAGGGGCACGAGGGAATGAAGGGCTAAGCCTGGAAGAGGGCCTCTGGAAGTGTGGGATGATGTGAGACTGGCTGGATCCTGAAGAATGCTGGGATTATGAAACTGGGGAGACGGCAGTCGGGCAGTGCAGGCAGGGAGAGGACTAGCTTGGGTGTCGCAGGGAGAGGGAACAGGATGGGCAGAGGCTGGCGGTGGGTAGGTGAGGGAGAGGGAAGTGGTGCTCTGAATTTGGAAGCTATGCTATGGACTTTGTGTCCATAGGTCAGTGGGGAGCCACAGAAGGCTCTTAAGCAAGTAAGTGACAGGGTTAGCTTTATATGTTAGAAAGCTAAAGAACTATTAGAAGGGTATAAATCCCCGATTTCTCTTTTGGATCCAGAAACCTGCTGGACTTCTTAGACTTAACTCTCAACCCCCTTCTTGGAGGAGTCTGTACCTGACTCCCAGTTCCCTCTGCTCCCTGGCCACCCCTGGGAACAAGCCTGTAGGGCCCCTTGGAGATGGGACCCACCCTCCCTCTATGCCAGAGCCTGAGGCTCTGATGAAATGAACAAGGGTAATCACACCAGGGTTGCCGCACCTTCTGACTTCAGTGCTGGAGTTTAACCAAGTACATTCGAATTGTGGATCTTGACATTTCAACTAAGGATTCTAGGTTGCATTAATACTGTCGCAGAATGAAGTTCTCCGAGCAGGTCTTAGAGAAACTGATAGATAATTTTCCTTCTCGCCAGACCTGAAAACAAATTCCTGATGGATGAGTTTGCTGAGTGACTCCCTGTGGAGAACCTGCCTCGGGAAGTGGAAAGAACTGAATTGCAAGCCAGTTTGTCTACTAAAGCACCTTGATCAAACCTGAGGCAAACAGTGCATTTCCTTGGAATTCATCTTATTGATCTATAAAATAAAGGATCGTGAGGTCCCTCTGTGATTCAGTGATTTGGCCCAACTTTATCTGTTAAAACATGTATTAACATGGGTTACTGTGGTTTTTGTTATAAATGCAAGGTGTTTTGGGCCATCACATTAACTTGGCTATTGAGTTCACAACGGGTGATGTTTGAACTGAGTCAAGTTTTTGTGTCTCTGTGCAGCACAGGTGTGCAAAGCAGTTTAGACTCACAAAGCATTGACAAATATCTCCTTACCTCATTAAACTGTCACAATAACTCAGTAAGTGCGTAATCATCTCCATTGCACCAGGCAGGAAACCGAGCCACAGGCAGGTGAGTGTGGTCTGTGCGGGTCACCCACTTGTATACGCGGGCAGAGGTCCAAGCCCCCATCTAGGTGGCAGCCCCAGCACTTTCCTTGCCATGGCCGAGATGCTGTTACTCAAATTCCTCTCAAATCAGAAGAGTAGAGGGAAAATGGAATTTGTATTAAAATTGCTTGGATCTCTGTCTATGCAAAGAAAATTAAATTAAAAAACAAGAGTCGACCTGGCTGGGTGGATCAGTTAGCTGGAACATTGTTGTTCCGTGCACCAAAAGGTGGGAGATTCAATCCTCAGTCAGGGCACGTGTGGGAAGCAACCAACTGATGTTTACCTTTCACATTGATGTTTCTCAATCTCTCTCTCTCCCTGTTTCTTTTCTGACCCCCCATTCTTCTCTCTCTAAAATCAATAAACATATCCTTGGGTGAGGATTTCAAAAAAAAATAAGAATAAATGGGAGGGGAAGGAGAGCATGGTAGGTAGAATTCAAGAGATGTTCCTTCAAGATTCCTGGCCCCTAGTTAGTCCCATCCCCTAACACTAATCTAGGTAATGCTGAAGGAACTTAGCAGAGTAATAGGGTTCTCAAGCAGCTGACCTTAAAATAGGCACATTATCCTGGATTACCCCTGTAGGCCCAGTGTAATAACACGAACCCCCAAAAGCAGAAAAGAAGGATGAGGTATCAGTCAGGGAAATGAGGCAGAAAGAGCGCTCTGAAGCGCTGTTGCTGGCCTTGGAGATGGAGGATGGAGGCCATGAGACAATGCGGGGAGTTCAAGGAGCAGGGAGCGGCATGACCCAAAGCAAGGAATTGGGGAGTTCAGTCCTACAAGGAAGGGAAATCTGTGAACTGCCTGAATGAACTGAAATGCGGGTTCATTCCCAGAGCCTTGTAGCCCTGCTGACACCTTGGTGTCAGCCTTGTGTGGTTCCAACCCGCACAGAGAAGCAGTTATACCCTGCCGTGGCCAGACTTCTGACTGCAAGGTGCTCTGATGTAATACACTTGGGCTGGTTTAACTTGGGCATTTGGAACTATTTTAACCTGCTAAGTTTGTAGCAATAGGAAACGAATCCAGAGGAGGGAACTGTAGAAGGAGGAGGAAATCAAAGAGCTGGAAGCCAGCCACCTTGCTGCCCTGGGATGAGTTCTTTCCATCTCACGAAGCTGAAACACGACTGCTTTAATAAACAACTCTACCCGCCTTCCCTCTTGCTTGAGCGTGATGTCTTCATGTTTGGCTTCAGCTTCAAGGTGATGCTTTTTATTTGTTTGCAAGTGTATGGGAAGTTTATTTTAATCTCCTTTGGAATTAAGAGAACATGAGAATGGGGAAAATATACTTTCCTCAGTGCAGAACAGGTTGAATTTTCAGGCTTTCTGTGAGATCGCTACTCAGTGTGGAATAAGAGTTTGGTTTATGTGTTGGGGGGAAGAAAGAGACACACACTAGATGAGGTTGTGGGGCAGCTGGTGCTGTCCTGTGTGACTGCCAGTTGCCTGGGCAGTTGCCTGACCCACTTGGGCCCAAATCGCTCAGGCAGTTTGGGGTGCGTATTTGCACAGAGCTGCTTGCAACATGTAGACATTCTCAGGAGGGAATTCCACAACCTATAGCACTCTCACCCACATATTATTTTCCTTGATTTTTGAATCTCCTGCAACATTGCATTTTGTTGGAGTGATCTTAGCCGTGTTAACACGTTAATGTCAGTAGGGTGGACTTTCCTGGCTGTCTTTACCAAGTATGAGCACACCCATGCCGTCAACGCATATGGGACTAGCAATGAACAAAATTCCCTGGGCCAATGGACTGGAGAGGAGAGGTGGGGTTCAGGGAGGGGGGCTGTGGGATCAGCTGGGCTGGAGGTGGCCATCTGTTGTCTCGTTTGGGAGCACTGCTCAGCGTGTAGTCCTGTCCTACCTTGGGGCCTTGGCATATGTGGTGGTGGCATAAGCAGAGGGCACTAGTGAGACCACGAGGAACTCTGCCATGAGGAGTTCTCCACAGGCCCCTCGGGGGGGCGCAGACACACACCTCCCAAAACACCTACCTTTAGGTCTGGAAAAGCTGTGGCAACAAACAGGGAGGTCTGCAGCTGGGCCCCATCTAGTCCTAACTCAGCCTGAAGAGCACAGGCAACCAATAGGAAAAGAACTACGTTGGGTCTCAGTGCGCTAAAGAAACACTTGCTCATTTCCCTCTCCTGGCTCCTCACCACAGCACCCCAGCAACCCAGCACCCCAGCACCCCAGAGGAGTGCTGCCCCAAAGACCAGGAGGTGACTCAGAGCTTGACCGTGAGCTCAAGGCCTTCCCTGCACACATTCAGGGTCTTTCTCAAGCTAGGACTTGAGGAAGGGAGAAGATGAGGCTTAATTGAACTTGAGGTTAAATCTATGGTCTAACCTCAAAAAAACATCCAGGGAAGAAATTTAGAGATTTGGCACAATGCAATTAAAAATAATCATTGGGGAAAAATAAAACTGTTTAATGCTTGTAACTCTCTAGAGTGAGAACCAATACATTGGTACATTGTTATATGGTAGAAAGATTACATGGGTTCCAGGTGGACCCCATGGGCTCTGGGTGAAAGGTGTGAGGGTTGATGGATTTTGACTCAATGTAGGGAAATGACTGGAGGTAGAATATACTGTCCAAGAAGGAGTGAGTTCCCCATCTTTGCAGGGATACAGGCAGAGATTGGAAGTGGGAGCAGATAGATGCTCTTCAAAGTCCCTTCAGACCAAGGGCTTCTCTTCCTCTCCTGGGACTCTGGGACAGCTGGGTGGGTGGGGGTGGTTGGGAGGAGGGAGCAGGCTGATTGTGGTCTGCAGCTGTGAATGGCCCTGGGGCTGACCTGGGCCTGGAGGTGGATGTCAGGTGGGGCTGGTCTCACCAGGTTGGCATCTCTAGTTGCTTTTGCATGGACTTGGGTAGGCTCTTCTGCTGGTCCCTATGTCCTGCTGGTCATGGGCATGATGACACTAAAAAAAATGTTAAACTAGCCAGTGCAATGGGTCTGATCCCGTCCAACCCAAGAATTCCAAGGTTAGGGAAGCAGTGACAGCCACCCACAGGGTGCATGCCTTGGTGCTCGGAGACCTTCAGGTCATTCACTCTGCTTCCACTCTGGTGGGAGGGCTAGCTGCTCCTCCCATTCGTTCATCTCTGCCATGCATGTGGGGTGCACGGGGGTGTCTCCCAGTGGGAAGGGCCTGGGTGTGGAGCCCTTGCCAAGGGTGGCCACCATGTGGCTGCAGAGCTTAGTCATGGGACTTCAGGCCCTGGATACTGTTGATTTACACTTGGGGAGAAAAGAGATAAACAGAACAGATGCATAGATACAGAGAGCATTTTGGTAGTTGCCAGATGGGCAGAGGGTGTGGGGGAATGGGGGAAGAAGTGAGGGGATTAAGAAGTACAAACAGGCAGTTACAGAATAGCCATGGGGATGTAAAGAGCAGTGTAGGAAATGGAGTAGCCAAAGAACTTATACACATGACCCATGGGCATGAACAATGGTGTGGGGATTGCCTGAGGGAGTGGGGGGTGCTGGGTGGAGGGGAGCAAGGGGGAAAGTTGGGACAACTGTAAAAGCATAATTAATAAAGTATAATTAAAAAAACATAACAGATGAGATCATTAATTATCCCCCAGGGCTAGCAAGGCGCCAAGAACGGTAGCAGTTCAAATCCACAGCTTCCGTGCGCCACCTTGGTCTCTAAACTTATTTCCCTGAGGTGTCAGTTCTTTTATATTCTCCTCCTCTCTTGACTAAATGAAAACACCCACTCCCACTCCCACCCCTACCCTTGCCTGGCTCCACCATGTCCTCGATGCCCAGGAAGAAGGTGCAGGATCTGGCACTTCTACGAGAAGAATGCAGCCAAAAGAGGCCCACAGCAGATTTGCACAAAGGGCTGTGGTCGCCAGTTAACCTTGAATTTCAGATAAACAACAGTGTGATAGTTGGGACATGCTTACACTAAGAACTTATTTATTATTTATCTTAAACTCAAATTTAACCAGACGTCTTGTATTTTATCTGGCAACCCTCCATGGGGTTCATTTCTGCGGTTTAAACCCCTTTCCCAGAAGCAGTCAGGGCATTCTACCTTTGGAGTGGGGATGAGCCTGGGCACAGGGACACTCCATCTTCCTCTCCTGCGGGGTGAGTGCGTGGCACTGGGTGTAACCGAATGGCCTGCTGCACCAGCACAGGTGCAGACACAGCGAGGTCTTCCCTTTATATTCACAGTGGGCTATGGACCACACCTGCCGCCTTACAGAATGTCCACAACCTTTCTCAGAGCTTCCCGGCCACCTGGCATTTGTTCAGCCTAAGGAGATCAGTCGTGTTTCTAAACATCAGGCCTTCTTTCCCAGCCCACCCCTAAACCCTCCCCAAACTGGGCAATCTTGTGGGTTTTTTTTTTTTTTGCCTGTTGCTGTACTACATTGTGTTACTGTTAAAACCCTCCTCCAGGGTTTGATGTGCTGGGTGCTGTGCCGAGCGCTTCGCTCAAAAGCTCTGGCCAGCCTCTGTGGGTCTCTGAGGAAAGCCACCGCCACACTTGGCCAAGGTCTGCTGGTTTTGTGTCCGAGCACCTATCTGGGAAGGGCCACAGCACTGATACAGGTGGAGCTGGGCTTGCCAGTCAGATGCCCATTTCCCCCTGGGATGCTCATTTCTGTTCTGCCCCCATGACTGTAGCTAGAATGTTCCAGTCCCACCAAGAGGCTCTAGCAGCATGAACCACAAAGACTCCAGTCAGGTCCCCGTGCTGGTGCTCCCAGGTGTCCTCACATCTTCCTTGGGTAGATGTGGTCCCAGACAGGGAGGCCCTTGCTAAGGCCCTGGGCAGGGGAGGCCAACTGCCTCTCCTCCACTGAGCTGGAAGGGTCACCTAAGCAACTGTTCCTTGAACAAACAGTGCTGGGCCCATCTTGACAGAGAAGCAGTCAGAAATTTTAAGACGGCAGCTTCTTAAAATTCTGTCTGATTACATCCCTGAATGGGAGAGAGACTTCATGTTGAGTCTCAGTCAATTTGATCACCTCACAGGGCTGTTTAAAAGAACGTTAGCTGCCAGTTGGGAATGGTTGTACCACGTAAGAGAAGACTGTGTGCGTGTACACATGTGTGCATGTGTGTGCGAGTGTGTCTGGTTAAAGTTCAAC
Source organism: Sturnira hondurensis (assembly GCF_014824575.4). Classification (NCBI taxonomy): domain Eukaryota; kingdom Metazoa; phylum Chordata; class Mammalia; order Chiroptera; family Phyllostomidae; genus Sturnira; species Sturnira hondurensis. The sequence goes on along the minus strand of NW_028095197.1, from coordinate 3,310,543 downwards.
TAGTCTGTGGCTGGCCCTGAGCATCTGTGAGGCCAGGGGCAGCCTGACTTCATGTCTTGTGTCACAAAGGGTTTCTTCAGAGTGGTAAACACACACACACACACACACACACACACACACTCCATATTGTGTTTTAAGGAGACAGTAGTTCAAAGGGTTTTCCGGGCTATTTTTAACATCAATGTCTGGAAGGAAAATGATGTCACATGCTGGGGAAAGTGTCCAAATATTCCCACAGATTACAGCTGAAGAATTCTGGGTTTTGTTTTTCTCAGAGTTGGGGTCACTCTAAAAAGGTGCATTTTGAACCCCTCATCCCCCAAAACTTTTGCAACTAGAACTGCACCTGGATTGGCTTTCTGTCCTGTGGTTTGTCAGACAGACAGGGGCACTCCGGCAAGCCTGGGGCCTGGGAGAGGGCGAGTGGGTGGCAGCGAGGAGGGGTCATCTGATGATGGTGACCTCAAAGTCCAGAGGAGTGGAAGGCCAGCTACGTTAAAATGAGAAAAAACCCCAAATCCCCCCCAAACTGATTATATTAGGTTTCCCTGCCTCTGCTCTGCGGTCCTGGACAAGATACTGAATCTGTTTGATTTTCAGTCACCTCATTTGTGGAATAGGGTAGTGCCTTTCTCAGAAGATTCTTGTGGGTATTGCTATGGTAATAAATGAAAACAACTTTCACAGGGCATGTTGCATACTAGGTTAAGCAAGTATTAGTTCTCATCTCTCCTTTGACCTTATTCATATGACCTTGCTTCTCTCCATGCTGTTTATTAGGGAACAGGCTACAAAGATCTCCCTGAATAAAGGCTCCGTCCTACAGCCTTTAAGTGAGGGAGAGCAGGCAGAAGAAATAAAGTCACAGGAAGGTGTGGTGACAAGGGAGGAAGAACAGAACTGTGGCTTGCTCTGCCCCTTTTGGGGATGGGGGTCCACCTCTCTTCAGGAAGTGGAGGTTTTATTCTCAGATAAGTGAGGTCCTGGCACAGTCCGTGCAATGGCGGGACTCTCGGCTGTCTCATCAAGGCTTGTGAATTGTCAGACAGAGGCAGGGCCGCCTCTGTTGGCCAGGACTCCCAGGGCAGCCCAGGCCTGCTTTGGTGTTCAGATGCAAAACAAGGACCCTCCCAGGGCTATGTCTCTGGCACTTGCAGGCTTCTTGGTGAGAATCGTATTCCTGAATATCTTACTTCACTTTTGCCCCCTCCCCTGGGTTTCTTCTTTGCATATCACAGGGACTGGAGGTGGTTGATTATCTCTTTGGAGGAAACGGGATGTTTTGCTAGGGCACTCCCAGGGAGGAGGAGCAGGAGAGACAGGGCCCTTCTCTCAGAGCCTGGCACAGGGAGTATGCCTGCCCCTTCCTCTCAGGGGCGCTTATTGGGCCAGCTTTGAGTGAGGTTGGGTGACCGTGTCTCTACTACCATGCAAGATCTGGAAACGGACCCTGCTTCCTCCCCTCTTCTGCTTGCTGCTCATGCAGTAACGATGGCTCAGTGGCTTCTTTTTGTGAAAGCCAGAGCCTCAAACATGGCCTGTTTGGTGGCCATGGTGCTGAGAAACAGTTACAACCACATGATCTTTAAGACAAGGGTGCCTTTTCTCATAAGGACGATGCTTCTGCCACTGTTGGCATTTGTATTTAGACCTGTTTGCTTCATCTGCTGGTCCAGCTTTAGGCTTGGATCACTGGTTTAAGGGACGCAGGGATGAGCACGAAGGAAGGATGGCCAAGCAGGCTGGGGTGGACTTCTCTCGAGCCCTCACTGGTGCAGAGGCTGCTGGTAGAGGGACTGTGCTTTGAAGGCCACTGCTCAGATGTCCCATGGAGTGAACTGCAAAATCACATTCGAGGGGTTTTTGATTCCTTCTCATCCCCCGAGCAGCTGAGGCTGTTTGGGGGAAGGGAGGAACCTGAATGACTGGAGTTGTGACTGGAAGCTTAGGGAGAATTGGACGCCACTACTGACTATCACCATTGGAATAAACAACATGTGCCTTTTGTTCTTCGGGAACGGTGGGGACATGACCTGATAAGGCTGTTCTCCCCAAAGGCACGTCCACACACACTCCCACACGTCTCCCACGCCGCGCCTGTTCCTTGTCACCGCCCAGCCGGTCCCACCTGCCACGAGTCTGCCGCCTGGGCTGCGCAAGGGATTCTGGACCACAGGCATGTTTTATCCATCATGGCTTAGTTGTTACTATACACAGTGTTTATTTTTCTTCATAAAAAGATGCAAGCTGTGTGCCTCCAAATGCTGGAAGCTCAGAATATTCCATTTGTTTGTGGAAAGACAGACTGGATGGCACAATTTCAATCAAACTATGAAATACAGCCCGGCATGCCTGGAGAGAGAGAGGAAATAATAATGCTGCCTGCTCTTCTTTCTGAGAAGCCTGAGAACTGTGCACACTCGGTTAACTCCTTAGTCCCCAGAAGGGGCCCTGGTGGACATACTCCACCAGGGATGGTACCAGGAACTCTCAGAAGTGCTCCTTCTTCCTCCTGAGACAGGCAGGGCCCTGTGGCACCTGCTGTGTCCCATTGATTTACTCTGGGTAACCGGCATGTGTCCTTTTACTTTCCAAGTGGAAATGGCCCTTTTCTCCCTAATTAAGAAAGTAGTAAATTATTATTTTTTTCCTGGACACAAAGATTAAATGCCAACATCATCATCCTCATGGTCATTGTCATTGTCATCATCATTCTCCCTCTCTGTGTCCATCTGCCTGTCTGCAGCTAACCTGCCAGGCAGCTGTGGGCCTCCCCAGGGTTCACCCTGTGGATCTGTGCCCCACACGGTGATGGCTCAGTATCACCCCACCGTGTGGCCGGCTCAGCCTCTGAGTGAGGGCCAGGGGTTGCTTGCCAGTGTTTCTTCTTTTATAAACTGGGCTGAATTGAACACCCGTCGACATACGTCTTAGCCCCTTTGTTTCCTGATTTGTTTAGGCTAAACTACCAGCAGTGGAATTGCTGGGGAAATGTTTTCGATGAACATTCCTAAACTGTCTTTCCTGAAGTCTATACAAATGACACCCAACCCCACAGGGTCAGACCTTCATACCCTAATTCTTGGTCACTTTCTGGGGTCATCTTCTCTTAGTTTTCTGAATGATTAGTATACCTTGGTAAGGGAAATCTTCATGAAGTAAAATATTTTTAGTTTTCCTTATTAGTATGAAGTGTAGTTACAAGAAGTATTAGGGTAATAATAGTATTATTTGGCTGTTTCCTCATTTCGGCTTTTTGTTATGAAAATGTCCACACTGTGAGAAAAGTTGAAATAGCAGGACGCTGAGCCACATACCTTCTGTCTAGATTCAGCTGCTTCAACTTAGCCATGTATGATTTCTCTCTCTGTCTCCGTGAGTGTGAATTCAAATTTCCTAACAACCACAGTAGTAGTAGGGCACCTAAGAAAGTTATTAGCAATTTTACATCATCTCATATCTGGTCATATTCAAAGTAACCCAGTACACACAAAATATCCTTTCAGTATAATGGCTGTTGCATACTATATGGAGATAATCAGGGCTCTCAGTCCTGGCTTGTATGTTGCAATCACTGGGGACTATATTTTCAAGAAGCATTGGGGTTTAAACTAAAAATTCTTCAAGGAATTTTGAGGGGTGGGGGCTGGGGGTAAGATTTTCTTTTGAACTGGAAATTTTCCTTCAAGTTAGCAAATTTTTCTGGAGAGGAGATGCCGAGGGTCCCTGGCACGGGGCAGAGTCAGGGCAAAAAGAAGGACCACAGACAGCTGGGGAGGCATCGCTGCCCCCGGGGCGCTGTGGCTGCAATCAGTCCCGCATGAAGTAAAGGAGCCGGGAGCTGCTGAAGCCAAGAAAGAGGTGATTTTTGTGCTGTGGGCTGGAGAGAGTGAGGGTAGGGGCAGCCCCTCAGCCCCTCGACAACACCTCTGCGTCTGGGCAGGGCTGTTGTGGGTCTCCATGGCGAGGGCCTGCGTGTGGGTGTGGACCACCTGGTAGATAATGGTAGACACCGGTAGACACCCCGTAGATAGTGGACAGCTCCCTTTGTTGTCTCCTGTGTTTCTGGTTTAGTCCGAAGTTAACCCGAGTCTCACTTTGCTGGGAGAGTCCACTTCATTTAGAACTTGGAACCATCGAGGTTTTCAGCAGAGACGCTTAATGAACTGGGCCTGAGAAACAGGCAATAAACTTGCTGGCCTGCTTAACTGAAAATCATTTCTCTTGTGCTGACTGCAATAATGTGTTCTATTTCCCCACTTTTTATTAGCTCCCAGCTGAAGGCCAAGCTATGTGAGCCCCTGTGGCTTTGTTTTGGGGAGCAGTGGAAGGCTCAGCTTCACGCTGGCTTTCTGAGCTTTGCAAACGTCCTCCAAGGCTTTTCCAATGATGGGCCCAAGCCCTTGCAGATGAGATTTCTGTGGTGGCAGGGGTCCGACACCTTCCATCTTATAAATGCAGCCTTTTTTTCCTTCTGTGTTGGTTCGGATTTATATTAACTGGGTTTGTGTAAGCTGGCAGGGTGCTTTTTAATGAGACTGATTATGCCAACCTAAAAAAGTTAAAATCCCCCTATAATCACATAAAACAGATTAAAGCGGAGAATACACCATAGGGATATTTCTGGGATGCGTCCGAGAGCTGTGTTTCGACTCTGTTTCCAGAGCGCGGCCTCCTTTTGAAACATCTTTGCATTAGGTTTGAAATCATCAGTAATTTGTTCATTGGTGGCAAAAATTTGGCATTTTTAACTGAAGAGATAAACAGTGAGAGAGAGAGAGACAGACAGAGCAGGAGAGAAGGAGGTGCTTGGGCATCAGGCACCGGGGCTTAGGGGACAGTCTCAGCGTAGCCACCTGAAGCTACCACCCCCTCGGTGGCTGAGTTTCCCCGAATCCTCGTTATCTGCAACCTTGAACATATCACTCCAGTTCTGAGACTCTGTCAGCGCCAATGAGCTCTTCAAAACTGCGATGTTGCAGTTTTTGTGGCATTTACTAGGTCGGTGAACATAGATTTTTCCCCTACCTGGAACTTATAACTATGAGTTTTATCTTTAATCATAATTAGAAGGAAAAATACTATGAATAAATGGTACCTGTAAAATATAAGTGTCATAGCCAGGCTATGAAAGAAAACTTGTTATTTCTCAAGATTTTCTGAGAATTGTTTTATGGACAAATGCTAATTCTCCCATATTTGACATGTGCAAAAATCTAAAGGATGCCAAATCGAGATGCTTCTGTTGTCTCTCTTGGCTACCTGAAACTGTCAGCATGTGAGCCACCTGCCCCCCACCTGCCCATCATCACCCAGCCACCCCTTTATCCATCTACTCATCCATCCCCCCCCCATCTATTTATCTGCCTATCTGTCTACCCACCCATCCATCTATTCATTTGGTCATTGTTTCTGCCTTTTTTAAGCATCTACTATTTAACCGTGTTCCTAGCTTCTGTAGACTGATGCTTTATCATTTGCTCCCCATGCATATTTTGAACACACTTGTTCTGGACAAGTTGATGCTATGCCTGGCTCAACTTGCTTTGGTGTCCTCTCTTCCTTATTATCTTGCACGTCCTCGGGGGTTCCTCCTTGCGGAGGTTTACTTTTCAAATACTAAGCAACTAACCCAGTGCCGACATCCCCAACCACCTCCCCTATTGGATTCTCACTCTCACACTTGAGGCCACTATCCACCTGCCCTTTTTATTTTTAATCCTCACCCGAGGACAGTATTTCATTGCTTTTTAGAGAGAGAGGAACGGAGTTAGAGAAATAGCTATGTGAGAGAGAAACATCAATCAGTTGCTTTCCATACACATCCCGCCAGGGAATTGAACCCACAACCTAGGTGTGTGCCCTGACTGGGAATGAAACCCACAAACTTTCCGTGACTGGATGATACTCCAACCAGTTGAGCTATACTGGCCAGGCCTCCACATGCCCTATTACTTCACGGCCAGGTGCCAGGTAATTAGGAAGAGCCCCAACACCCCAGAGCCCTCTAAAAATTATTCCAGCAAGCTAATCCCAGGCCTGTTTATCCTGCCTTGCCTGTTACTTCCTGTGGAAACCACAATAAAGTCCCTTGCTCACGTTTTCTCCTCGCTCATTCTTTCTCTCCTGACCAGCTCTGCCGAGTCTTTAAGTGACCCCATGCTCCCAGGGCCTGCTGTGCCCTCTTCTCTTGGGAACTAAATGATAAAATACATCTTTTTCATGGCAGTCCCCTCTGGATTTGTTCGCTTCATCATAACTGAATAATACTGAAACGTCTAGCCTGTGCCAGGCATTGCGCCAGGCACTGCAGGGTGAAGATGAGCAGAGCAGAGTCCCTGCTTTGGGGTCCTCAGATCCTTGGCGTTTGGATGGAGAGACGGGCGGGCAACCACAGAGTGACAAGCACGGGCAGGGTGGGGAAGCCTGGACTGGTGAGTTTGCTGGAGAGAAGAGTTTGGGGCTGGATCTGGAAACACGAGAAAGAGGAAAAAGCCCGTGTAGAGTGCAGAGCTGGATGAGCCGTGGCGGAGGTGGGAAGGGGCACATAGTTTGGTGTGGCTGCAGTGCAGGGTGGGGGATGGCAGGAAGCCTCAGGGAGGTGACTTTAGGTCTTCAACGTCATGCTGAGGATTGTGGACGTGGAACTGAGTGCTGAGGAGCCAGCGAGGGCTTAAAAACAGGTGGGAAGGGATCGCCTCTTGTAGGCAAGAAGGGAGGAGGTTACTGGCAGTAGAAGGAATGGTAGGTGGGGATGTTTCTCTTTGTCTCTGAATTGAGAGCTGAGTGGAGGCTGAAAATCTAAGGCAAGATGGATGTGTTCATTGTGCTATAAACAGTGGAAGAGAGGCTGTGGCCTCAGTGGTGTCTGAGTGAGCCTTACTGCACACACACTGGGTACAGGGGTGCGGTGGGTGACGCAGAAACCCCTGGAGGTGAGTGACACAGGCTTCGCCCTCATGGAGTGTAGGGTCTGGTGGTGAAGTCAGCAGCCTTGCCCTCGCTGCAGAACAAAGCAGAATGGAGGAAGTGCTTCAGCAGCTGTGAGCCTGAGCCTCAAGGGATAAAGACCAGCTTCCTAGAAGATGTGGCATTGGAGCCCTGGCTGGTATGGCTCAGTGGATTGAGTGCCGGCCTGCAAACCAAAGTGTCACTGATCTGATTCCTAGTCAGAGCACATCTCTGGGTTTCAGGCTAGGTCCCCAGTAGGGGGTGTTCAAGAGGCAACTGCACATTGATGTTTCTCTCCTTCTCTCTCTCCCTCCCTTCCCCTCTGTCTAAAAAAAAAAAAAAGATGTAGCGTTTGAGCTTGATGTAAGGATGTATATAAGAAGTCAACAGACTGAGAAAGAAAGGGGCTGATCCTGTGGTTGCAAATATGGTAAGCAGAAACATCAAACCCTCTCAGTAGGAAAATAAAAGTAAACCCAAGGGGTGGGAGTGGGGTGCCTGGGGCCTTTTCTCCATCTTTGAGACTGGAGATCCTCAGCAGTGACTGAACAGCGATGAGCATGTTTCTAATTATCACGTCGAGCCTTTGATCTGTTTTAATTATTTGTTTCCCTCTACAAACACAAATTTCACTCACTGGTGCCATGTTAGCCAGCTGCTCTGCTTGGAGGTGCTTGGGCGATGGGCCACGAATGTTTCCCAAATGGAATACAAATGCCCTGCCTTTCTCTTCACACGTGTGGAGCTCCTACTGTGTGCTAGGTGATGAAGAGTGCAGGAATGGATAGGATCCCCATCTGAGGTTGCCTCACATGCTTCTGTCTGTCTGTCTCTGGTTCATCAGGAGGAGATTCTGGAGGAAAAGGGAAGAAAATACGATAAGAATCCTAATCAATTAGAACCCAGCCTACAAACATACGAACACTTTGCAGGTGGGTCAAAGCTGGAGACGTGTTAATAAAAAAGTCTTTGGGGGCAGGTTTTAAAGGATTCAGAGCATCAGCTCTGGATTTGAAGCCTCTGCGCCGTGCGTGGAAAACCTTCGGCAATAACCAGAAGGATGTGCAGTGTGGTTCCCCCAACTGATTGAGGCTGGAGTCAGTCATGCAAAAAGGATATTAAAGTAAAGGCTTGTGAATTTTAGAAGTCAAAAATATACTTTATGGAGGCACATATTACATGTGATATAATTCACTTATTTCAAGTGTACCATTTAGTAATTTTTTAAAGTAAATTTACCAAGTGACTTTGGTAAATTTCACTTGGTACAGCCACCACCGCAAATCACTGGTGGGACGTTCCATCACCCTAATAATGTTCCTAACACACATGGACTATTAATCCCCATTACTCCCTTCTCATCCCGCAGGCAACCAGTAATGTACTTGGCCTCTAGATGTGCTGTTTCTGGACCTTTTATGTAAATGGAACAATACAATAAGCAGTTTCTTGTGTCTGTTACTTAGAAAAGCGTTTTGAAGTCCATCCATGTCTCATTCTGTTTTGGTACTCTTTCCTTTCATTACCGATTAATATTTCATTGTATGGACCAACACTTTTTTTTATCCATTGCACTTTGAATTGTAATGGATATAATTTTCATCTGCTATGAGTAGTGTTGCTCTGACTACTCTTGTGCAAGTGTTTGTGGGGGAGAAAGACATCAAACTCGGAACAAAAATGTGTGCTTTGATTCTCAGTTATCCAGAATGCAACATCAGAATGCATCCAGAATGCCACATCAGCTCCAGAAAAAGGTTTTATGGGCAGGCCAGGGTTTTATTGTTCCATCCGGTGAGTACAAAAAAAAAAAGAGTGAACCCGAGTTTGTAGAGAAATCCAGCTGAGTCCTGGAGGCTGAGTATGGCTGTTAAGATGAGGTAAATTGAGAGACACTTCTGAATTTCAGGTGCTTGATTTCTGGGTATTTGAATTGATCACTGAAAATATGAAAAAACAGCATAATGTATATACTAAGAAAGGATAAAAAATAAAACAATATAAAAATGCTCAATTAAAACCATGAAAGGCAGAAAAATGGTGGAAGACGACAATATGAACAGAGAACAAGGTCACCAAGTAGAAAACAGTAAGCAATATGGTCAGTATCAATCAGCTTATATCAGTAATCACTTTGAACGTCTGTGGTCTAAATGTACAGAGATTAGCCTAGTGGATCAAAAAACAAGACTCAGCTCTGTTGTTTACGAGAAACTCGCACGTGTGGATTAGGAGCACCGGGATGCAGAAAAGTGTGCCGGGCCAACACTAGTCAAGGGAAAGCAGAGGCAGCTGTAGTAATTTCAAACAGAGCAGACTTCAGGGCAGGCAAAGCTATCAGGATAAAGTAGGCTATTCCATAGTTATAAAAGACTCAATTCTCCAAGAACAGATAAGGATCTTTAATGTGTATGCACCTAACAACAGTGCATTCAAGTATGTGAACCAAATACGGATAGAACTGCAAGGAGAACTAGATGACCCTACTGTTGGAGTTGGCGACTTCAGCACCCTTCTCTCAGAGGTGGACGCTCTAGCAGGCAGGCCATCAGGGAGCACGTAGCTGACCTCAACAATACCCGAGTCAATTGGATGTGGTTGGTTTCCATAGGCTGTTTCATTCAACGATAGCAGTATACATGTTCTTCTCAAGCACCTTTGGTCCCAACCTTTTTCTCAAATTGTGTATCTTGTAATATAGAATCCAGATATAATAGAATCTAATTCAAATCCCTTATTGTTGTAGGTGGGGAAGCTGAGGCCTACCTTGAGGTCACATGACTCCACAAAGGTTATTGAAAGTGTTTGTGGCAGAGACTTGAACCCTAGTGTTTGTACACTAAGTTCCAATATTTTTAAAATTTTATTTAGTCGTTTCCTTTGCAAACCAGGTGTACATATATGAGGTCTGGCCAAAACACATCCAGCCATGTAATAAGAAAAATAGATACATTTATTGAAGTAGATACATGATCAAGAAACATTGTGCATAGGACAATGACACCTCAGTCCCCTTCAAAGTAGGTGCCTTGGGACCTCACACAGTTTTCCCAATCACCATCAGCTGCCTCGTCGTATTTTCCTGAATGTCATCAGGAGTCTAAAAGCTCTTCCTTTTCTCAGTGATTTTAATTTGGGAAAAAGCCAGAAGTTGCAAGATGCCAAATCTGAGCTATAGGGGGGCTGAATCAGCAGGGTGAGTTGATATTTTGCCAAAAAAACTATATGAGACGTGATGTATAGTAATGATGAAGCTGCCAATCATCAGTTGCCCATAGCTATGGCCTTCTGAATCATCTGGACAGGGGAATGTTCATGCTTACCACAAAATCTGAGGCAGATTCATTGCTCTGCTCACTCAGTCATTTTGAATGTGACAACCACACAGTACACACGCTCACTCGATGGTGTCTACCACCCCCACTGACTAGTAGAGTGAAGTTGTCACTGTTCATGCATTTGCATTTCAGTCCACTCTCCTTGGCTGCCAGGTTGCATTGATGTGGCACAGACTATTTTTGTAGTATTAATAATGGCTGGACTTTTCTTGAAAAGACCTCATATTTGTTTATTGAGCATAAATAAATTTGGCTCCATATATGGACATTAATTTTGGTGTGAGGAAAGAAGGAAAGGAAGCAGAAATGTAAGTGGGTCCTGACAAAGTTTATGTTTCAATAAATATAATAATTAAATATAAATTTAATTTACAAGTGTATTTCATTTTTTATTGCATTGAGAATGGAATAAAAAGGGCAAGAGGTTTCTATGAGAATAAATAAGGGTAAACTGGGGGAAACAGGATAAAAGGGAGATAATAGTCATATTCCTCAGGGGCACTATGAGCGAACGAACCATTCCTTGCCATATATGTGTCACTGTTCCCATTTGTTCAAAGTCTTCACTTATTCAAGTAAGGGCCTCATATATATCATTTTACTGTATGAAGTTGGTATTATTATCCCACTTCCAGAAAAGAAAAATCATGCTCAGGAGACTTGAGTCATTTGCTTGAGGTTACAAAGCTGGCATGTGACAGAGTCATCCTTGGAACTCATTACGTATTTTGAAAGCCTTATGGGCTAGAATTCTGCAAGCTTCCTTCCTTAAGGAAAAGGCTACTGGTCATCTGAGAAGGAAAGCATCTGTTTCCTGGGCTCAAGGAGTATTTTCTTTTGTCCTGCAGATGGGTGAGAAAAAAATCCCCTGGGACAGTGGTGCTAGCTGTGATTTCAGGTGAGAAAGGACCTCAGGGAAACAGGATCTAGTGTAGTGGACCTGAATCTTATGCTGGGGACCCACCTATCATGGGCACTCGACCTGGCTGAGGAGGTCTGGGGGTTCTGAGTACAAAGGCAGCTGTTGTTGAATTGATTGGATGACCATTTTTTGTTGGTTTCTCTGAGTTTTCCTTTAAGGCATGTCCAGTCCCAGCTCTCAGCTGAGGCAGGTATGCCTTCCACCTCCTCCTTGGTATGCCTTTGATTCAGCACGTGGGACTCTCTCCGGTGGGCTTTCTGGAGTCACGTGGACTCTTCCTCCTTTGTTTGAACTCCTGGGCTGCGTCTCAGGTTGAATGGAGCAGGAGGGGAGACATGCCGGCTGGGACTTTTCCTCCTTGCTGCCCATGTCTAGCCTGTGGAGCCATGAGGTCATCTGTGACTGTCTCAAGTGACGGTCAGCGAACTTTTTAGGTAAAGGACTGACAGTAAATACTTTGGGCTTTGTGGGCCATATCATCTCCGTCGTGCTCCTCACTTCTGTATTATAGCAGGAAAACAGCCACAGATAACAAAGTACAATAAATAAATAGGTGTGCTTATGTTCCAATAAAACTTCTCTTACCAAAACAGGTGATGGGCAGGATTTGCCCCCCACACTCCCATCAGGTGCAGTTTGTCAACCTAGGTTAAGAGGGTAGAACAAATTAATAGATGTGAGGATTTCTTTCACCATGTATATGTATTTCAAATCATCACAATCTACACTTCCACTATCTTATTTTATTTGTCAATTACACCTCAGTAAAGCTTGGGAGAATAAAAGGTAGAGTAGCTACAGTCTGCACATGACCATTGCCCAGGTGGAAAGACAACTGAGACTAATAAGCCAAAATGCCTTGGGACCCCAGAATTTGTACAGCCAAGAGCTCTGTATGCCAGCCTGCCCTGTGCAACCCCAGAGGGGATGTCTGTCTAGCCTAGAAGGTTGGGGAACCTTGTTTCAGAGCATTGCATTTAAGGAGCCATGGGCAGAAATATGGGCCTAGAGAGTATATGTGACAATGTCTGGCTTGTCCAGCTTGTTCTCCAAAGCTTGCCAGCTGGAGCTGGGCCAGGGCTGGGGCTGCATTTAAAGGCTGATAAACTTTCCAGAGACACATTTTGCCAACAGACACATGCCCAGCACACGATGTTCTGGTTATACTGGCCTCTCATGGTGTGTTCTTGAAAAAATCATGAGGTTTGCATCTACTGTGTGTGAGATCAGCTCCCAGACACAGAGGGGCCATCAGGAGAAATGAGGCATGTCCTTATGAGCAGAAGGATGCAGGGCTAGTCCAGACACCTAGGACACAATACATCTGAGAAATGGAGCGTAGGCATAGGCATCTGAGTATAGGCATCTGAGAAAAATAGCTACAGTATGGGGAGCGGCTGAGGAAGGAGAACTTCCTATTTGCTAGGGCACTGGCTTCGTGGAGGAGGCAGCACTTGTGTTTGGCCATGAAGGGTGGGTCAGATTTACACAGGGACAGATAACAGATAAGGGGTTGCAGAGTGTGAGTGTGTTTGGCTAACAGCTAGTGGTGTCATTTGGCTTTGAGGTTTTGGGGCAGATAGTATTTCCAAAAGTGATCGCACTAACATCTGCAATAGCCCATGTTCTTCTCCCCTCTGAAGCTATGGATGGTACCCTCTATGTAGCCACTACAGTGCAGTGCAAAAGAAAATGCCAGATCTGGGAGGCTAGATGATAAAAAGAAAAGTTGCAGTTTCTGCCATATGGGAGCGGGAGCACTTGCGCATGGAGCCCCAAGCCCCACACGAGAAGCCCGGCCACGCTGAGTCTGCCATGGCGCCAGGGAGCCGCCCAGTGTAGATGCTCTGGTCCTGTCCTCCTCCCTGCCCGTTCAGATGACTCCCACCTCCTGACACTAGGTCACCCCAGCCTCCAAGTCCCAGGTGATGCCCCAGATCCGATGGAGGAGGTAAGCTGTTCCTCCATGCCCTCTGGTTCCTGACCCACAGAATCCATGAGCAGGTTAGATTGCTGTTTTATACACTGAGGTTAGGGTGGTTTGTTCCCTGGATTCTGGGAAACTGGGGGGGGAGAAGAGTATAGAAAAACTGCCTGGCACTTGTTTTTCTATGACTTTGAAGCGAGTTTCAATCACTCAGAACGTATGGGCAGTGGGAACCCCCCGGGAGGGTCCACTGGAGGGAATGGCTTACTTTCATGCCATGCTTACGGAAGAAACATCTGCAGTGAAACTCAGGACAGAGTGATGGGTGCTGGCTACAAGGTGGGTGGAGAAGCTCGATGAGGGTTTGGGGATTGTTTTCGATGAGCTGCAATCTCTGGGGAGCTGGGGTGGTGGGAGCTCAGAGGAAAGGCCAACGCAAGAGGCACTCACTGCCGGGGGGCGTTAGGAAGGAGCTCTTCCTCACCCCTCACAGCTCCCAGCCCTAGTCGAGAAAACTGAAGGCACACGCGGGGTGTTTCTTGGAACCTGGCTGTATGGTCTTGTAAATGCAGGACTTGCTGCTTAGCATGGGCTTGAGAGTTCCCACCCAGTAGTGGAGTAATAAAACAGAGAGCTGGTTTCTGGTGAGACAGAGCTGGTTTTATGTGTGGGTGGGATACCAAGGAAGAGCTGAGTGGTAACCAAGGTGGTCATGAAGACTGCTATATGAGGGACACAAGGACACATGACAGTCTCCCTAAAAACACCATAGGAAGACTGGCCTGCTTTACTGCCTACCCTGGTTGACTGCCACTGCCAGTTATTCCAGGGCAGAGCCCCCCATTGCAGACATCTTTCATGGAGTCTGTGCCTTTTCTTCCACAGTCAAGATGAAGTTCACTGTTCAGATGGGTTAGTGTCTTAATTCATACTATGGTGTAAATGATTGTTAAATGAGCCTTTCCTGAGTGAGAATTCTGAAGCAAAGAACACTGGGCCACATGAAGGCAATGGGTTGCTGAAAGAAAGGAAAGGAGGAAGAAAAAAGGATGTAGAATGTGGAGGCCATGAGCTGGCAGCCAGAGCTCACTGACCTCACGCCTGTTTGCAGGTCTAGGTTTGCCTGCTGCTAAAGCTATTCCAGTTGGATATCCATTGTTAACAAATATTTTTGGTCTTGACTGGTTGAGTGTCTGTTATGATTGGTTGGGCATCCATTCTCATTGACAGTTATGAAGGTCACCCAAGGGGGCTAGACGCCAGAACCAGGAATAATTCCTGCCCCAAATGTGGAGGACAAACACAGGATGGCCAGTTCAGTCCTGTCCCCTCTCTGGGGCCCACAGCCTTAGGTGCCGACCACGCTAAGCTCTCTGCGAGCTTCCTTGACCTTTTCATTTCTAGGAACCCTTCTTCTCTCTTGTGGTTCTCAATGGCACTCACCTCTCTCTCTTCCCTTAGCATAACCCCTGTGGCAGGGGCTGTGGTCTCCCACTGAAGTTCCCCCAGCCCTCATTATTTGCAAGCCCATGGAATCCCATTTCCAATTGCCAGTGCATGTGGACTCTGCCTACCTCTGGCTGTGAAAGCCTCTTGGTTGGCTCACAGGGCAGGCTAAATACTAGACTGTTAATGTCCCCCACCCTTAAGGGCTGCCCGCAATCAATGATGGATGAGATTTGGTGGATAAATACCCCAGACGTGTTCCTCTTGATTTGGATATCTTAGAGGCATCCCTCACACCATCCCAGAGTTTCACCCGCATTGATGACATGTCAATTCCCTCCTCTCCTTCCCTTCTCACGTACTCCTACGGTGCCTCCTGACATCATCACCTTCCAAATGACTATGTGCATTTATATCCTTGTCCCAGGGTCTTCTCAGAGGCTACCAAACTCACACACCCTCTCGAGGACCCTGTTTCAAAGAAACAGAAGGTAAAAGGTGCAACAGCAACTCCTGCTGTTTTCTCTATAGCAGGGCCCTTCTCTGAAGTCTGGGAGCAAGAAGGGCGTGGCTGCCTTCTTGGTTCTCAGGGGGAAATCAGGGATAGCCAAACACAAACTAATATTGCAATAAATGGCTCTTTCCCACCTGTTATCTCAGAATCTCTAATGCAAAGTAAAAACGAACAAACAAACCAAAAACCCCTCAGAACACACCCCACCATATCCCTTCCTGAGCATGGAAGACACTGCTGTGTGGTCGCAGATTTATCCAGTCTTTGAAGACATCACTTTCTCAGCTCTCGGTGTGAGGGGCTCAGCTCTCTACCTCCTTGGACAGAATCTTTTTCAAGCTCTGCTCCCTCAAACGATTAGATGGCATTAAAGCAAGATCTAAGCACTACTGTGAACACACCTTGGCAGGTGCTTCGGCCCCCATGGTGGAGCCCTCCCAGGTGTTAACTGCCAGCAATCTGCCTCCTCTTGGGGAGGGCGGCTGCTGCTTTGTGGAATCTTTTGATGGAGACAAAGGAATTTGTCTTCAATTCACTCCTTTAAACCTCTCTGGAGCTTTGAAGTCAGAACTAGAAACCGGTAAGGGCAGGGGAAAAAATAGGGCTCCACGATTAGGAAAAATATGCAGAGTTGAACCACCACTCTGTGACAGATTTAGAAACCTGTTTGAAAAACAGAACCTGACGGTTCAGTGGGAATTCAGCATGATTTCCCTCTGACTCCTCCCTTTGGGGGCCTTGATCATGTTAAGAGTGCAGGATCGGGCAAAGCAACGGCCACCCTTGCTGGGGGTCAGCAGGCACACTGGAGGGACAGGATGAGTGTCTAAAGCTCGTGTCTAGACACAGCTCATTCTGGGGTCTTCCCCGGCAATGGTTCAAAGAGGCTTCCTCGAACTTTTGTTCACTGTTCTTTTCCTTCCACCCATTCATCGTGCGAGCTCCTCCCCCAAGCCCCCAGTGGACTCAGGAATGAACACTTTGTCTTTACTTGTTCCTCCTCCCCTTTCGTGCTTTCCCTTGTCTTCTCCTCCTCCTTTCCTTCTCCATTTTGAACTCTGTGTTTGTTGGCTAGGGCTGCAATAACGAAATACCACAGACTGGGTGGCTTAAACAACAGAAAGTTATTTTTTCACAGCTCTGGAGGCTGGAAGTCTAAGATCAAGGTGTTGGCAGCATTGGTCTCTCCTGAGGCCTCTGTCCTTGGCTTGTAGATGGCCTTCTTCTCCCTGTGTCCTCGCATGCCCCTTCCCCTCTACCAGTGCATACCTGGTGTCTCTTCCTCTTGTAAGGTCACCAGTTCTATTGGATTAGGCCCCCCCCACAATGATCTCATTTAACATCAATTACCTCTTTAAATGTTCTATATCCTACTAAAGTCACATTCTGAGGTACTGGGACTTAGGGTTTCAATGTATGAAATTCGGGGGGACAAAATTCAGCCCATAATACCTTCTGCTCCACTTCTGTCCCCAGAAGTGGTTTTGCTTAATCAAGTTACATGGGTTCAAATCTTGGCTTNCACTGTTCTTTTCCTTCCACCCATTCATCATGCGAGCTCCTCCCCCAAGCCCCCAGTGGACTCAGGAATGAACACTGTCTTTACTTGTTCCTCCTCCCCTTTCGTGCTTTCCCTTGTCTTCTCCTCCTCCTTTCCTTCTCCATTTTGAACTCTGTATTTGTTGGCTAGGGCTGCCATAACGAAATACCACAGACTGGGTGGCTTAAACAACAGAAAGTTATTTTTTCACAGCTCTGGAGGCTGGAAGTCTAAGATCAAGGTGTCGGCAGCATTGGTCTCTCCTGAGGCCTCTGTCCTTGGCTTGTAGATGGCCTTCTTCTCCCTGTGTCCTCGCATGCCCCTTCCTCTCTACCAGTGCATACCTGGTGTCTCTTCCTCTTGTAAGGTCACCAGTTCTATTGGATTAGGGTCCCCCCGCAATGATCTCATTTAACATCAATTACCTCTTTAAATGTTCTATATCCTACTAAAGTCACATTCTGAGGTACTGGGACTTAGGGTTTCAATGTATGAAATTCGGGGGGACAAAATTCAGCCCATAATACCTTCTGCTCCACTTCTGTCCCCAGAAGTGGTTTTGCTTAATCAAGTTACATGGGTTCAAATCTTGGCTTTACCATTTCTCAGCTAAATGACTCAAGTACCTTGCCTGACCTCCCTGAGCCTCCATTTCATTACCTGTGAAATGGGAACCCACACACTTGGCGGTGGTGCCGTGCGGGGCACAGGGAGTGAGGTGTGGTTCCCTGGAGCCTGGCCTGGAGCGAGACGTGCGAGAGTCTCCCCAGTGAATATCGGATCCCTCTTTCTCCTCCCTCCTCCTCCCACATCCTGCTCATGTGCCCTAGCCAAGGGGACTGACCCCCTCTAGAGCAGTTGTCCCTAAAGGTCCTTTGGAGACCTTGGGTTGCAATAGCACCAGAAGGATCAGAAACCTGGGGCTCTAGATAAAAACCCCGATTCCACAGCCCCCTCCCTGAAGGCAGAGGTGGGGCCTGGAAATCAGGATCCTCAGGTGTTCGGATGTGTGAGCAGGTCTGCGAACTGGGGCCCTGGAAGTTACTGTGCTTTCAGGATTTAGGTTTAATTCACTTTACAGGATAGAAACGTTGGTTTGAAGATTATCATCATTTACTTTTTAAAAGAAATAGACTGTTCCATCAAAGATTTCCTTTTTTCTGCTGCATGTGCATGGGTATTTTGGGTAGAGTCAGCAGCCTCAGTCTTCCCAAGGAACTGAGAACAGACCAGGTCTAGAGAGCCAGTTTGCATAAAGTTCAATTTCAACTGCCTCGGATCTCAGGGCTGCCCATCCCCAGGTGCAGCGGGGCCACCCCTGCACAGCTCTCCGGCTTGACTTCTTACACTTGTCGCTCTGTTCCTTGGTCCACTGGGCAAGCTCTGCCAGTGGCCTAAGACAATGTCCTCAGGGCCAGAGTCAGCGGAGGCAGAGTCATGTTTCTGTTTCTGGAAATAGAAGTTCCAGTCTGTCAAAAGCATAAAGGCAAACCTAGAAGAACCACGAGGTATGGCGCATGGGGATGCAGCAGGAAATTTCCATCTTTCGTAGTGGGAACCTCAACAGCCATTGTACAAAATTGACAAATTAAACAGTGGAGGTACAGTGCTCTGTTATCTGAATATTCATGACGCTGGTCTCTCTAGTTATGAGGTCCTATGATTCAAAATTCTGCGAATACTGAGAAGTTAGTCCCCACTAAGACCACCTCCCTTCCTGACACTTGGCCATCTCCCCCATCACCTGTCGCCTTAACTCAGTCAGTCGCAGATCTTAGATGAGAGGGAGGCAGGGAGGCCGGTGGACAATGGCTCAGGGCAAACCTGGTGGGGTAACAACCATGCAGTGCAGTCACCGGGAGGTCGTGCGTTTGAACAGCACAAATCAGAGAGAAGTCTGGGCGAACATCTATGAAGTCTTCAAATGCTCTTTGCGAAAATGTCCACTCTGTGAACTGTGAAGTCAAGTCTGAAACGATGGGCGTTGTATCCTGCTATTGCACAATTTTGTCTGAAAAATTACTCCCCAAACCCTTTAAATGCTTGATTTATTTTTACTTTTTTTAAGAATTAGGAAAAGTGGCCATTATGTTTTATTAAATAAAAACACATTTATTTTCATAATTTTAGTTTCAGTTTTCAAGATAATCTCCTATTTGCCATTTACTGTGAAATTTTGATCTGTTTTAAATGGATTCCTTGTAAGTGGCTTTTTCCAGTGCTAATTTTCCTTGGATTATGAGTACTTCTGTCTAAGTACATGATTTAAAGGGATGCTTGTAACCAGCCACTTTAAACAGAAAGAGTTGAGTGGATACCTCTGTGGAATGAAGTAGAAACAAAGAGATGAGAGTGAATTTTATTTTTGATTGTATACATTTCTATATTGTTTAAACTTACTTTATTTTGTTAAGGATACATACAATATTCAAAATTTGGTGTTTTTCTTATTTTATTAAAAAATCTCAGTGATATAATTGGTTAAACCAGCCATGATGTAAGGTCTAGTGTGGGTCCCTGGATATGAGTCTGTGGCAGACACTGTTGGTAACCCATCCTTATTGCCTCAATAGCTACCATCCGTGCCCAGCAGGTGCCCACAGCTTCCTACGTGAGGACCTGCGGCTCTGCTTGAGGCTGTCTCAGCTGCCATGGGCTGCTCGGCCCATGCTTGGCAGAGGTCCGATGTGCAGAGGTGGGTGGTGCCCTGAGAGCACCAGCCGTGCCTTCAGTTGTGAGGGATGAGTGTTGGAAGGTAAACATTTCAACTTCCACCCCATGGAGGGGCCAACTCTGAGGTATGCTCTGCAGCATCCCCAGAGGTCCCCAGCCAGAGTGAGCCAGGTTGCCCACAATGGTGATCTGCTCATTAACATCCTCTCTTGGCTTCCTCCCCTTTCCGACTCCACTTCTGGTGCTTCCTGGAATCACCTCCCATGTTAACTTCTTACACTTGAATCCTTGTCTCAGAGTCTGCTGTGGGGCAACCTAACCCCAAGCATAAGTTCCCATGTGTATATTAGGGAAGATGAATTACCTTTTACTTCAATCATGAGAAGTAGGTGAGGAAGTTCTGAGGGGGTGAGCGCTTGTGAGAGGTGAGAGTGGAGAGGAGAAGCCTTTTGGGAGCTAGGCTGGTACAGTGCTTTCCTATCCCCTCACTCGTTTGTTAGGGGAGGAGGTAGGAGAATGACCACACCAAGAGAGAAGGGCCTGGGGGTTGGCCCTTTCATTCTTTCCACTCCAGGAAAGGTCTGAGGCCACTGCTGCTGGTAGCACCCAAGAATGCAGGAGCCCACGTTGGGAGGCAGTGAGTCTGGTTGCAAGACGCAGGGGTGTAGTCTGTTTTTCTAGACTGAGAATCCACAGCAGGACTGAGAAGAGGCTACCTTCCAGACCCAGTACTATTCCCGAGGTTTGAAATGCTGGTCTTCTTACAAAAGCCCATCTCAGACGTGTGAAAGAAGGGCAACAGTAAACCCAGCTACTCAGACCCTGTTTTCCTGAGGAAGCTACAGGATTTTGCAAATGGATAGACTGATCGCATTTGCAACTGCTTTGACCAATCGAGTACAATGGAGGGTACACTGGGCCCAGTGCTTAAAAGACTGCAAACTTCTACTTTCTCTGGGAACACTCTCTGGGTGCTTTAAGGTGCCTTGCTTAGTCCATCCCAATTTCTGAGCCATGAAACTATGAAATCTTAATAAAATAGTTGTTTAAGCCACTACATTTTGGGCTACCATGCAATAGGTAACTAAAATCAGTATGTTGAATCAGAGCCTTGGCATTTAGAATTCATGCTTATTAATATTCTATAAATCAACATTCTGTGTAGCAAGAAATATATTTGGAACTGTAATTTCCTTAACCACATTTTTAAATCATTACACTTCCCATTTAAAAATCTGTAGGCTTCCAATCATGTAATGAATCCAAATCAAAATTCTCAATTCCTCATGTGGTAGATTGATGACATTAATAGTCTCAAATTTTCATGCTTTCCAGCATCCCTTGGTAGCCCTGTTTCACAATGACCTTGCCCNAGAATTCATGCTTAATATTCTATAAATCAACATTCTGTGTAGCAAGAAATATATTTGGAACTGTAATTTCCTTAACCACATTTTTAAATCATTACACGTCCCATTTAAAAATCTGTAGGCTTCCAATCATGTAATGAATCCAAATCAAAATTCTCAATTCCTCATGTGGTAGATTGATGACATTAATAGTCTCAAATTTTCATGCTTTCCAGCATCCCTTGGTAGCCCTGTTTCACAATGACCTTGCCCTTGGCCATGTGTTATAGGCTGGATTGTGTCCCTTCCAAATTCTCATGTAGAAGTCCAAATCACCAACACCTCAGAATGTGACTGTGTTTGGAGATAGGGTCTTTAAAGGGGCAAGTTAAAATGAAGGGTAGGACCTAATCCAATATGACTGGTGTCCTTATCAAAAGGGAAAATTAGGACACAGGCATGCATTGAGGGACAACCATGTGAAGACACAGGGAGAAGACAGCCATCTTCGAGTCAAAGGCTTCAGAAGAAACCACTCATGCCAACACTTTGGTCTTGGACTTCTAGCCTCCAGAATTTGGTATAGACCCTGGTACAGACCCTACCTTTAGGAGTTCAGAAAAGATTTCTAGATATTTAACACACATGAAACCCATAGCCTCCTTGTGTGTAATTTTACGTAAGAAGTTAGCGTGTGTGTCTTTGTAAATAGGTGGACATAGACACATGATGTATTGGTGCATAGTTTTTGAGGGAGTAGGAAATACTTGTGTCGAGTGAATGATGCTGATTTATTTAACTACCAAATGAGATAAAAAGGCGCTTTCCTAAAGTTCATATTTTATGTTTCCATATTCCCATTCCTACATTTTCCATCTTTGAGTGACTCAGGCCACACAACCACATGCTCTTTCTACAGCATCCCTGGGGAGGGAATGCATGCTTTCATCCTCACCTTTGGAAGGGTTGGAGTTGAAGTCCATGACAGCTGAAATGCAGGACAAGTTGTGGAGGTGTGAGTAAAGTGCAGGTGGCTGGTGTCCTAGGCCAGCGTTTCCTCCCCTCCCCGCCCCAAGTGACAATGGTGGGTGTTCAGCATTGCATCCAGGTGTACATGGCTACATACCAGACTACATACTCACTTCCTAGTTGATACAATCCAGCCCTGACCACTCCATGGAGCAAAAGGCCATTTGAGCTGCCCTATATTCATTTGGATATCTGACCAGCCCCTCAATTACCATGGCCAAAAGAGAATCTTGATCTCCAGCTTCCAACCTGTCTTCTAGGCCTCCCCACATTAGTTAATGACCTCACCTTGTTCAAGGTTATTCTTTGCCCTACCCTCACTCCCAGTAGTCACGGATTCAATTCATTAGCAAGTTGACTCAGTGCTACTTAAAAAATCAGTGCAAAAATGGTCCACTTTCCTGTACTTTCACTGCTTCTTCCTTTACCAGGCTGCTGTCAGCTCACTCTGAGGGTATTATAATAGCCCTGTACCTGGTGTCTCTGCTCTCACTCTGTTCTCCACACATAAGTCAGAGTAGTTTTAAAAATATGAATCACTTCCCTGCTAAAAACCCTTTAACAGCTTCCCATCACACTTTGCAATATGATTCAACCATGGCCCCAAAGACTCACCTCCTGCCCTTTCTCATACCACTCATTCTTCTTTCTACTCCAGCCATATTGGCCTTCTTTCTGCTCCTGATCCCTGCTTGTTTCCCCCCACCCACCCCAATCCTTTGCTCTTTCTGCGCTTCTGTCTGGACCTCTTCACCCTGAGATCTTTGTAGGGTTGGCACTTCCAGGTCTGATTTTAAATAAATATGCTGCCTTTGGATCTTCTGGCCACTCAACCCCAGGTGCTTCCCATATCCCATTTCCTTGTCCCCCACAGACTGACTCCCCAGGTGAAACCTAAGTCCCCGTGTTGAAAAGAGCCTTTGGCTTGTTGACATCTATGTTCCCAGACCCTAGCATCATGCCCATACTTAGAAGGTGCTCAGTGGATATCAGATGACAGATGAATGAAGAGGGGTCACTGCCCTTTCGGCCAACAGGCCTAGCTGTTTTCAAGGCCATTTAGCCTTTGGTGGCTATCCTTTAGTACTCATGCAGGTTATGCTATTTTGGATTTAACAATGATGCAAGCAGATATAGGGTTTAGGGGCACTGATAGGCTTGGTATAGTCTCACGCTTTCCCCTTCTCATTTTAGCAGTAGAGAGTGTAGCCTGTCCTTGTATTGGTCAGCATGGGAGGAATCCATAACCTTTGTTTTTGGTTCTCCACAGAGCATTAGATTTAGTAGTGCCTTTGATTGCCATTCCTTGACTTGAAGTCACAGAAGGTTTCTCTATTTCTTCCTTGAGCTCAGCCGGAAAGAGTTTGTTAGATGTGAAGCCTGAAGAGAGCAGGTCCAAACTGTCCATTTTGCCTTCTTGCTAGTTGCAGGAAATATTTTCACAAGCAAAGGGCTGGTGAAACCTAAGTCCCCTTTCTTCCTCTTCAGTTGAAGTCTTCGACTTCAGTTGAAGTCTTAAGAACAGCAATACTTCCCCTATGTCATTAATCTCTTGACTGTCCTTGAATAGAGTGATTGCTCTTTTTTAAAAAAAGATTTTATTTATTTATTTATATTTAGAGGGGAAGGAGAGAGGGAGAGAAACATCAATGTATGGTTGCCTTTCGTACGTCCTCTGCTGGTAGTTGGCCTGCAAGGAACCGGCTTGCAACCCAGGCATGTGTCCTGACTGGGAATCGAACTGCAATCCTCTGGTTTGAAGGCCTGTGCTCAATCCACTGAGCTATGCCAGCCAGGTTACTCTTCTTTTTTAAAAAAATGTTTTACTGATTATGCTATTACAGTTGTCCCATTTTTTCCCTTTGAACCCCTCCATCCAGCACTCCCAACTTTCTCATGCAATCCTCACATCATTGTTCATATTCATGGGTCACATGTATAAATTCTTTGGCTACTTCATTTCCTGTACTGTACTTCACATCACTGTGGCTATTCTGTAACTAACTATTGTATTTCTTAATCCTCTCACCTCTTTACCCATTCTTCCACACCCCTCTCCTATCTGGCAACCATCAAAATGCTCTTTGTATCCATGATTCTGTCTCTGTGTTCTTGTTTGCTTTGTTTGTTTTTTAGATTCAGTTGTTGATAGGTATGTATTTATTGCCATTTTATTGTTCATAGTTGTGATCTTCTTTTTCTTAAATAAGTACCTTTAACATTTCACATAATGGTTTAGTGATGATGAAGTCCTTTAGACTGTTTTTTTTTTTTGGTCTGAGAAGCTCTTTATCTGCCCTTCGATTCTAAATATCTTTACCAGGTGGAATAATCTTGGCTGTAGTGCCCACTTTTCATGACTTTGAATATTTTTTGCCAATCTCTTCCAGCCTGCAAAGTTTCTCTTGAGAAGTCAGCTGACAGTTTTATGGGAACTCCACTGTGGGTAACTATCTGCTTTTCCCTTGCTGCTTTTAAGATTCTCCTTTTATCTTTAACATTTGGCATTTTAATTATGATGTGTCTTGGCATGGGCCTCTTTGCATCCACCTTGTTTGAACTCTCTGTGCTTCCTGGACTTGCATGTCTATTTCCTTCACCAAATTAAGAAATTTTTCTTTTATTATTTTTCAAATAAATTTCTATTTTTTGCTCTTTTTCTTTTCCTTCTTCCACCCCTATAATGTTGAATGTTGAATGTGAATGTTGGACTGCTTGAAGTTTTGCCAGAGGCTGCTTACAATATTTTCATTTTTTAAAATTCATTTTTCTTCTTGTTATTCTGAGTGGTTGTTTTTTGCTTCCTTATATTCCAAATCATTGATTTGGTTGTTGGCTTCATCCACTCTACTGTTGTTTCTCTGAAAATTGTTCTTTATTTCAATTAGTGTATACTTAATTTTTGACTAGATTTTTTAATGCTATTGAGATCCTCATTAAGTTTCTTGAACATCCTTATAACCAGTATTTTGAACTCTGCATCTCATAGATTGCTTATCTCCATTTTGTTTAGTTCTTTTCTGGGGTTTTGATCTATTCTTTCATTTGGGCCATGTTTCTTTGTCTCCTCATTTGGCAGCCTCTCTATGTGTATTTCTGTGTATTAGGTAGAGCGTCTATGACTTCCTGTCTTGGTAGTGTGGTCTAAAGTAGTAAATGTCCTGCAGGGTTCTGGGCAGAGCCTTCCCTATCACCCAGGCTGGGTTCTCAAGTTCACCCTTTTTGTGGGCTGAGTACACACTCCTCTGATTGAGCCTTGATTGCCATTGACAAGCCAATAGGAGGGATTTACCCAAGCCAATGAGTGGCAAGGATTGGCTGTGACCACTGACCACCAAGCTCTGCCCTCTGTAGAGGATCAGCTGTTCAAGGGCAGTGTGGTGGTGCACTGATGTGGTCTGTAGTTGTCCACTGGTTGACCTGGCTCTGGGTTTTTCAAGTAGTAAAGGTTAAGGTCAGCTCCCTCCTGTATTTTACCTGGGGACACACTGCCTGGGCTATAAAGCAATCTGACATAGCTGCTACTTGTGCTGGGCTTGGAGATTCCCAGGTGAAGCCAAGCTGTGAATCTAGGTTGGCTGTTGCTAGTGCTTGGCCTTGGACTACTTAGCAAGAAGTGGAGTACTTGGGGAGCACTGAGGTCAGCTGTTGCTTGTTTGATAGGATTTAGGAAGTTATGAAGCATGAGCTAAAGTAAGCTGTTTATATGGAAAAGTCCCTGTTAACAACTTGGGTGAGTCCATAAGTTGGGTGGTATGGAGTCTCATGGGATCCCTAGGACAGAGAAAACAGTATTACCCAGGTTGATACAGTCTCAGATATGGCACCCACCTGCTGGCTCTGTGGCTTTCTGGGGGGAGGGTTCAGAAAAGGGGCAATGGCCTCTGGCCACCTTTCTGTCTGGGAGAAAGCTGTCCCCAGTTCTTGTGTTGACACTAGATACTTCAGTTCCTCCCTGTATGCCACCTGTGCCTTTTAAGCTGCTACTCTTGTGCTGGAGCTCAGAGGGAGTGAGTCTGAGTAAGTCCATGTGTGGGTTCTTGAAAAGGAACTGCTTGGGACTCCAGAAGTTTCTTCCACTGACTCAGTCCCCACTGGTTTTTGCAGCAGGAAGTTATGAGGACTTACGTTCCTGGCACTGGAACATTGGGTGGGGTGGTCTTGTGTGGGGCTGGGACTCCTCACTCCTCCCTAATTTTTATCCACCACAGGTAGATGTGGGACCAACTTGCTCCACATCTCTGCCCCTCCTACTAGTCTGGATGAATGTGTTTTCTTTAATTTTGTAGTTGTCAGAATTCTATTCAACTCTATTTCTGATGGTTCTGAATGATGTTTGTTCTATAATTTAGTTGTAATTTTAATGTGATTGTGCAAGGAATCAAGCTGTGTTTACTTATGCCACCATCTTGACCTGAAGTCTACCACTCTTCTTTCGATGAGCTGTGTTTTCTTCTTCAACCTCTAAGTTGCTTTTCCATTCTTAGGTCATTTCTCCAGATTGGTTTTTCTTGCCAGTGAAGGTGGACTTCAGGTTAACCACTGGCTATCTAGAAGCTCCTCAGCTGTAATTTGGGGAGCAAGATCCACTTTTGTAGGTTGTTTGGAAATGCTTTTAGCACAATCACTAACAGAATCCCAAAGTGGATTTTCAAAAGGTAGTTCTCTCTTTTTTTTAATTCAAAAATTTCTTTTCTGAGATTGCTGTAAACAGTGGCATGTCCTCATGCACCTATGCTCCAATGTCACACTGCTGGCCATGGCTATGGGCACTGATAGCTGCAAGGTTCCATGCATGAGGTACAGCATGGCTTCCCCACAGCTAAGCCTGTTACCTTTATGAGGTCTGTCCAGACCTTCATTGGCAAGATCAACCAATGTGGAGAAATGACCTAAGAATGGAAAAGCAATATAGGGGATGAAGAGGAAAACACAGCGCATCGAAAGAAGGGTGGAAGACTTCAGGTCAAGATAGTGGTATAAGTAAACACAACTTGACTCCTCACACAACCACATTAAAATTACAACTAAATTATAGAACAAACATCACTTAGGACCATCAGAAATAGAGTTGAGTAGAATTCAGACAACTATGAAATTAAAGGCCCAGCCATTATTCATATAATGAGAATGGTGTGCATGACATTGATATAACCTGGCAGCCAAGGAGAGTACACTGGAATGCACATTGTTCAGTACCGTGAACAATAATGACTTCATTGTACTAGTCATTGGGGGTGGTAGATGCCATTGAGTGAGCATGGGTACTGTGAGGCCATCACATTCAAAATGACTGAGTGAGTAGAGTGACGAATCTGCACCAAATTTAGCATTAAGCTTGAACATTTCTCTATGAAAAGTATTCAGATGATTCAGAAAGCCATAACTATGGGCAACTGGTGATTGGCAGCTTCATCACATCATCATGTCTCATGCAGAGTTTTTTTGTGAAATATCAAATCCCCCAGGTGACTCAGTCCCCCTGCAGCCTAGATTTGATGCCCTGTGACTTCTGGCTTTTCCCCAAACTGAAACTGCCTTTGAAAGGGAAGGAGCTTCAGACCGTCAATGAGATTCAGGAGAATACGACATGTAGCTGGTGGTGACTGGGAGAACTCTGTGAGGTCCCAAGGTGCCTATTTGGAAGATGACTAAGGTGTCATTGTTCTATGTACAATGTTTCTTGTATCTTGTGTCTATTTTAATAAATGTTTCTATTTTCCATGTTTCATTTCTGGATACCTTCTGGACAGACCTCATATGTTGAAGTTGTTAGCATCATAAAAGAGTTTTAAACCATTTTCCTCTCCAGTTTCAGGTTTCAGTGTACACTGTTGTGAAGATAAGATCTAGCCGATAGAAGCTCAGCTTTGAATAACCTTTCTTGACTCATTCTGAGAATTTCTTTGAGTTCTGTCTCCTCACGAAGCTCCACCATAAAGATGACACTTAGGTGTCTCAATACTTGCTCAAGACACACTATGTTTTCGCCTTTCACGCTTTTTAGGGAGCTTGCGTATTGTCCAATTAATTTCATATTGGAGCTTCCAGCCTGTTTTTCTGTGCTCACTTAATTTCTGCTTCCTTTTCTGCAACTTCAATGTTGTCTTGTCCTGATATTCTTTCAAAAATGCCAGTTTCCCTAAGAGCAGCTCTACCACCCATTTTTACTTCAACAGCTCTTCCTTCTGTGAAGTTCCCCTGAAAATATTGTTGTTGAGATGTTTTCTCACCACACTGGCATTTCCTCAGGGTTCTTCTGTGAGAAAGAAATGTTCCTCAGATGGTTGGAAGGGCAGTGAATTAGCTGACAAGACCCCATAGGGATGGAATTTGCAGATAGAATTTCATCTTGTGTTGAGACTAGAATCTTCAAAAAATGTTTACCAGAGGCAATTTCTCTGTTAGTAATTCTTTCTCTCTGATGAAACTATAAATTCTGAACTACCAATGCTCAGTTT
This sequence comes from Sturnira hondurensis, assembly GCF_014824575.4. Classification (NCBI taxonomy): domain Eukaryota; kingdom Metazoa; phylum Chordata; class Mammalia; order Chiroptera; family Phyllostomidae; genus Sturnira; species Sturnira hondurensis. Next base: position 3,282,393 of record NW_028095197.1, on the reverse strand, counting down.
ATTCTATGCCATCTGGGGGCAGGCTTGCTTTGCTAAGTTTGCTTTGCTAAGCTTATACATAGTTTATGTTTCCCCAATGACTTTGGTTTTCACCTGATTATCAGTATCTCAGATATTTCCAATTTGAATTGCAGAGAAAGTCTGCTCAGTCTAGTTTCTCTTAGGTTAGGTCATGTTGTATTTGCTGACAAGTTTATGGGTTGGGTACCCTTAAGTTAGGTATTTATTCCTCGTCCAATCTGCAAAGACCAGGTGGTAAGGGGGCCAGGTGCTCTAAACTTAGGTGGCAGGGGTTGTGGGTAGAGTGATTTTTCTTAGAAAGAGCTCTGGGTGGGTAGATATCAATGGACATGAAATAATGGGGTTAACCATGAACATGGATGAACTGGATAAAAAAAAACTTAGAAAATTATGCATACATTTATAAAGATAAAAGTTAAATTAGTGTTTAAGAAATCCAAGGAAAATCATAGATTTTAGTGTGAACTCTAGTCTTCATGCACACTTTTGGAAGAATAGTATGATTTTTAATCTTAGGTCTGGCACAAACATTTCAAGAAACAGAGCAGTTTTAGTTGACAGAAAGCAGAGCAAACTAAGGGAATGTGTTGCAAACAACGATTAGTTTTGTTGCTTAACTAAATACCAGTTCCCTTTTTACCACTGGAAACAGAGTCATTGATGTCTTTAAATCTAATTAGAGCAGAAAAAGAAAGATCAGAAACTCCAGAACCCTTGACATGATTTTCTTTGGATTTGACTCACAAGCAAAGGGAAACAAAGGTAAAAATAAATAAGTGGGACTACATCAAACTAAAAAACATCTCCACAAGAAAGGAAACCATCAACAAAATGAAAATGCTATCTCAAAGGGGAGAACATATTTGCAAATTATATATCTGATAAAAGATTAATGTCTAAAATATATAAAGAGCTCATGCAGTTCAAAGAATTTGATTAAAAAGTGAGCAAAGGAGCTGAATAGACATTTTTTCCTGAGAAGACATGTAAGTGGTCAACAGGTAGATGAAAAGATGCTCAGCATAACTAATCATCATGGAAATTCAAATAAAAAGAATGGCTATTATTACAAGATAAAAAAGCAAGTGTTGGTAAAGCTGTAGAGAGAAGGAAACTTGTATTGTTGGTGGGAATGTAAACTGGGGCAGACACTGCAAAAAATGATACGATGTTCCTCAAAACATTAAAAATATAACTACCATATCACCCAACAGTTATACTTCTGGGTGTTTGTCTGAAGGAAACTAAATCACTATCTTGAGGAGATGTATGCACCCCGTGTTCATTGCAGCACTATTTATAGTGGCCAAGATGTGGGGGGAAATAACCTAAATGTCCACTGATGGATGAACAGGTAAAAAGAGGTGATATACACACAAACACACACACATATGTATATATAGAAAATAAAATAAACTATTATACAGCCATAAAGGGAAATTCTATTATTTGAGACAACTTGAGGGCATTATGCTAAATTAAATAATCTGAATTCAGAAAAGGAACAGGCATGTGAGATTGAATGGTGAATATTTGTTGGATACTGGAGTGCTCCAAAGAGTTTCAGAAGAAGGCAAATCAGTGTAACAGCTTTTGACTGTGTTAATCATTAAAAACCGTGGGTTGCTCTGGAAAAAATGGGTGTGCCTCAGCACTTGGCTGTCTTGAGGTGTAACCTGTTTTGTGGACAGGAAACCACTGTCAGAATGCGGAGAAACAGAATGGTTTCCTATAGATGAAGGTGTCAGATGAGGATGTATTTTATCTCCCTATTTTTAAATCTGTATGCAGAACACATTATATGAAAAACTGGGCTAGACTCAGAGGAAGGAGGAATGAAAATTGGTGGAAGAAATTTCAATAACTTAGGAGATGATGATGCTATCATTTTACTGGCAGTAAGTAACAAAGATCTGAAATGGCTTCTGATGAAAGTGCCAAAGCAGGACTGCATTTGGTTATCAAAAAGACAAAAATCATGACTATAGAAGAAACACACAACAAATTTAACATGAACAGTGAAGACACTGAAATTGTGATAGATTTTGCTTATGGAGATTCAGCCATCCATTTAAATGGAGAATGCAGCCAGGAAATCAAGAGAAGGCTGAGACTTGGAAGGGCTGTAACAGAAGAATTCGGAAAGATCAAGAGCAAAGATGTGTCATTAGAGACCAAGGCTAAGATCTTCCGCACCTTCACATTCCCAATTAGTATGTACACAATGTATGGATGCAAAAGTTCAACAGCAAAGAAGGCTGATACAAGAAAAAAAATGATTCATTTGAAATATGGTCTTGGAAGAGAGCTCTATGGACACCCCAGACCACCAGAAAAACGAACAAGTGGGTCCTATGGCTAATTAAGCCTGAAACATCACTAGAATCAAAAATGATGAAACTGAAGCTGTTCTACTTCGGGCACCCGGGAAGGCAGGATTCCTTAGAAATGATCATAATGGTAGAAACATAGAAGGCAGCAGGGAAAGAGGAAGAACACATGTACTCTACCCTGCTTTCCTCCTCATGGAGATGCTCTGGACTGAACCAATGGACTTTCTTGCCACCCAGCTGCTGCTTAGGTTCAGCCAATGGAAAAGGAGGGAGGAGAGTGAGGCTGGGGTATTTGTTCCCCTGGATCCCTGCACCCTGCATGCTGCTTGGATGGCTGTGCCCTTTGACAGGAGATCACAGCTCCTTTCCTGATGGCATTCTCTACACAGCCTTCACCATCTGGTTGGTAAACACATCCCACTCTCTTCCCTTAAGATCCAAGTGTCTAGTCTCAGTGACAATAGTCTAGGGGGACTGCATTATTCTTTATGGCCCTGCTACATAACTTTATATTCTTTTTATTTGCTATTTCTTGAATTATCTTAATTTCAGCATGTCATGTCATTCCTGCTGGAACCCCGACTGATACAGGATGTATGAAAAATTATCATTAATTAAGCATGGTGTTAACAACTTAATTCTAAGAGGTCTGAGGGGGATGGATAATATATGACACATTTTCACATTTCAGTGTGTGCAGTCTTGATAACATACTTGCTCTGATTCCTTACAAACCTTGTGATCCTGCATAGGTAGGCAAAGCTTCGACTATAGCTGCCGAAGAGGCAGATCAGCACTGAATTTCCTAATTAGTGATCAGAATTCCTTCCCTGTATCACTCCTAAATCATCCCTAATGCCTAATATAATTAAAGGTACTTCTAGGACACTTAAAAAAATCCTCTTTGCTCCCATGCAGCCCGGCTAACAAAAAGCCAATCATTCTTCTCAGGGAGGGCTTGGCATCCTGGTACTCGATGATTTGGGCTAGATTACAGCCACGCTTACATGGGCAGGCAAGTCTGAGGGAAGATCAGATCAGCAGGAATTCAAGGTAAGGGAGTGACTTTCCCTTATCTGCGGGACAAACTGAGCTAGTTATCAGAGGATTGCACAAGCTGGGTTCCACCAGCAGCTCATGAGCTTCCTTAGGGCAAAATTCTAGTTGAATAATTTTGTAGTTTGAGTCTTACTAGTCTGGCAAATACAGACACCCAGTCAAGCATTTGTTTGATGAACAGCGTAGACTCTTACAGCTTTTGGCAGCTCAGAAGGCCACCTCTTCATTCTCCTGCCTCCAGGGGCCTTCCAGCAAAGCAACAAACTCTCCAGTGTGAGTGAAGAGGGCCTTTCAAAGTTTACTTGTCCACGCATTTAAAATTTTTCTCCAAAATGATTGCCATATAATTGCAGCCAAAACTAATTTTATTGGACATAACTAAAAAGTAACACATTTATAATAACTCTTTTTATATCTGACAGCATTCAAACCTTCCCAGGCTTCTTTCTCTTTCTGGACTAAATTATTCCAGTTTCTTAAAAAATTTCCAGGACTCAAACTCAGTAGGTCATGAGGAAATTACCCAGAGACATTTGAATTTGTATTGTACCTGGTTTAGAGAAAATGCTCCCTGGATTCATTCTGTTTTTACAGACCAGCATGTTTAAGAATCAAAATAATTCAGAAGCTGGCCACTGAGATCGAGTTGCCTTCTTGAAGGCAACTTATTTCCTTGCAGTGTTAGGGGAGATAGTCAGCAAAAAAATGGATTTGTTGAAGATAAATCTTTTACTCCAACCAGGCTTATGAGTTTTAGAGAGAGATACAGAGAATTGGTGGAGTCAAACCAAGCATGTAGCAGGGGCGGGGTAACCCCTCAGTCCCAAAGCGTAGGCTGGCTCCTTCCATGTTCCAAAAAGGGAGCAAGAGGAGTTAGGACTAAAAAAATAAAGTATGTTTTTCTGCAGATGTGTATCAGCTAATCCATTAAGTAAAGTGGAACAGAAAAAAAAGCAGAGAACAAATAAATAAGGCTTCCCTTTTAATTAACTGAACTGATTCAGGAACTCTGAGCAATGATCAGCTAAACCTGTGTAGATTCCAAAGGAGAGTGGTGAAGCTTGAAAATCACCTGAGTGGTGTGGTGGGTACTGTTCTCCAAGTAAGCAGCATTTATGGTCTGAATGGTAGAGCCAGAGGGCCTCAGCTGGGCAAGATTCTGTCTGGAACAGCATCTCACATCCTGTCCCCTCCACTCCCAGTCCGGGACCCCATTCGTCTAGTGCACAAGCCTTGAGTTAAAAGACATATTGAATTGTGGCCTGCATCTAAGCTAAAGTGAAAAGAGTTTGTTAACAACAGGCTCTGGGTTTACATCTTAGTTTTGGTTAAAGCTCTCAATAGAAGGTGAAGGACTGAAAATCTAGGTGTCTGCTGAAACTGAGGCCTTTGCTCTGCAAAAAATAGGGGTGATTTTTTTGGGGGAGGGAGAGGCACTCCTAAACAGGAGGGTCGGAGGGAAAAAGGAGGGAAAGGACAAGGAGAAAGGAATTAGAAAGATAGGAGCAAGTGAGGGGCCGGAGTCTGCAAGTCCGGGACTGTCAACAGGTGTTTTAGGGATGACGACACTCAGAGCATAGGTTGTACCCATTGTGTGTGGAACAAGTCACACTCCAGGAGAACAATCACTGTGCAGGTAGGAGTATTTGAACTTGAATATTTATTATGATGCTTATCCACCAGATGTCAGTAAAGTGTCTCATTCTAAGGAGATAAGTGCACTCAAGGCAATTTTCCAAAAGATGAACGTTATCTCGAGGAAGGGATGCTTAAAAAATTCACACTCAAAAATAGTATGTGCTTAGCAGAGCCCTGATTTTTGGCCTTCTTCCACTTACTATTTAAAATACCTTCCTCTTACACTCCTTCAAAGAAAGAAAGAAAAGAAAGTGCTCCCAAGTTTTCTGCCCTCTGGGGAGCCATCATGTCCAAAATCTACAACAAAAGAACCGAACCTAACTGAACACAACTCTTATTGTACTCAAATATGTATTTGATCCATTTGGGGAGGGTGTTCTGTTTCACTCAAGATACATCATGCTTCACTTCCGGTACTAAGAGTATGTCTTCTGTAATTATCTATGCTCATGTCTGCTTTTCCTAGAAGCTTGTCAACCTCTTTTAGATCAATAATTTATATTTTTATTTAAAATTATGCACATGTATAGTTGAAAGTTCAGTTTTACTATTAGGTTCATAATGAAGACTAGCAGTCACCTACTCCTCCCCACCTTAGTTCCATTCCTTGGATGTTTCACTTTCACCTGGCTTACCTGTTTCTTTTGTTATATACATTCATATATCTACATAACTTGCTTCAATTCCTATTCTTTTATTTGTTAGGTTTTTCATTGCCCTCTTATTACTATGCTTGAGTGTATTAGTCAGGCTAAGTTATGCTAGCTGCTACAATAATCAACCTTCCCAACATACTAGCTTAACAAAATAAAGGTCTATTTCCCAATGTAAGTCATCAGGGGAAGTAAGAGGTTGTTCTCCACACATTCAGGAACTTGGGCTCCTTCCATCTTTTGATGCCATCATCTTCAACATGTGGCCTCCACATGGCCCCTGGATAGGAAGACAGACAGAGGTCAGGAGAGTGTGGTTTCGGAGAAGCAAGAGGAAGGAAATGATCAGGTCAGGGGGAGTGATATATTGTGTCTGGTAAGGAAAGGAGAGAATTGACTGCTGGAGTTAACAACATGGATGCCACGGGTAACCACGCTAAGGTTGTGGGGTAGAAAACTTGATTGGGGTGGGCCTTAAAAGGGAGAGGAATTGGAATAAAATAGTACGTAAGATGGTTTTGCAGCCCTTTTGTATGGATAGGTAAGGCAGGGGCAGAGGAGGAAGAATACCAGGTGTGCTGATGGGGTGGCGTAGGATAGGTGAGAATCTTGGAGAGTTCACAGCAGGGGAACTTTCCAACTGGAAGGTGGCCTTAGGTAGCCTTGCTCAGCTCCTTTTCAGTAACGGGAAGGAAGAGCCCGTGGGTGCAGATGCTGCAGCAGGTGGAGAGGGTGGGTGTGGTGATGGGAGTTGGGGAAGTTCTTCACGGACCATGAGGTGAGGCCTTTAGCTGAGAGTGAGGATAAGGGTGAGCTGAGAGGTGGGTGTAAAATTGATTTCTTCTTTTTGAAAATTATTTTACAGTAATTTTAGAGGTATTTTGGGGAGGGAACACAGGTGTTCAACTGCCAGATTTAATAGGAAGTCGAATTATAAGCACTTAAAAGTCCAGTTCTACCATTCTTTGCACCTGCCAGGGTCTGATCAAGTAAGACTCTCAATAAATATTTGCTTAGTTGATGTGAATTTACTTTCTGGTCACAGTCAACTTTTTGAATGACTTGTTTGAGGTTTCTGCCTTATTGCCTTCACAAAATTACAGAAAACCGAAGTTCAGCTGTTAAAGACGAGCTTCTCCGTCCTTTTCTTGCTAGATTCCCTCCCTCCCTCCCTCCCTCCCTCCCGATGGGTCATGTTTTCAGGCAAGCACTCTGTTGATTCATATCTTTACAGGTTGTGCAAACCTGGCCAGTTTTTCTCACGGGAGTGTCCCCAGCGTCAGCCTGCATCTTGGAACCAAGCCTCCGGGCTCCATGGTTCCCCGAAGCAGGTAAGAGTGATGCACCTGAAGCGTGGAGTGCGGAGTGTGGGCGCCCCTTCCGCGATCTGGCTGCAGCGCACTGAAGTGTCTGTCACCCGTATATGTATATACAGCCTTTGAATCGAGATGTAAAGCACTGACAAGAGGGTAAGTTCAGAGGGTGAAGGGAGCTGGTGGCTGCTGTGAGGGAGAGCAAGCGTCCGGTCTGCGAACTTGTGAAATTTACTTAAAAACAAGAACTTACATTTACTGACACTTATTTAATCCTGACAATTTCCCTTTGAGAATTACTGTCCCCATTTTACAAATAAAGACACTGAGGCGCAGGGAGATCCATGGACTTACTGAGATTAGACAGATGGGTGGGCATTTAAACGGAAGGAAGTGGACTTCAGAGCTCGAAGCTCCTAACCCCCTGGGCTACCTCTGGGAGCCGGTTTTCCTATTCACGTTCACATGGGAACGTGAATATGTACCTTGCAGGGTCAGGCTGAGAATTAAGTGAGATAATATATATAAAGTACTTGGCATATCACAGGAACTCAGGAAGAGTTTTGTTGGTATTTAAAGTTATTTTTCTTCTCTTTTTTGTTAAAAAGAAGTAGAAGGGTGTTGTTATTTAAGCCTCTGTTGTGATTCATACACATGAAAAAACCCACTGACCTGCATAGTGATTGTTATTTCACTTCTTTCCATCACATAGTTTCAAGAATTGGTTTTTGGAACATAAAGTATGTACCTTGTACATTTCATTATTCCAACAAAAGCTCACAATTCAGTTTTTTTAAAGGAAAGAGAAACTACTAATATTCAGAATAAAATACCCCTTCTTCCTTTTTCAATTTTCATAAGGCATTTATTTTTCTACTCCAAGCCCCTCATTTTTTCATTAATAATCTGGGCTATTGACAAGACCAGACTCATTTTCAGCTGAAAAATCAGAAAACATCACAAAACGAAGAGAACATATTTTTTAAATGAGTATTGTAGATTTTTTTTTCTCCACCGGGCTATTTTGTTAAATCATAAAGTGAGTGAGACAGCTTGTCAGGGGAAGACCGCGGATGCGGGTCAGAAGCGTGGGCACCTGTTCCTGCTCTGACTCCTACCTGCTGTGAAATTGTGGCCACCCACCGTCTCTGCGGTCAATTTCATTATATTCGAAGGTGGAGATGAAACTTTCCCTAAGTACAGCCACAGAGTCCCAGGAATGTGAGTTTCATGAGATATTAGAAAATGGCAGAGAAGAGGGGGTTTCGTGATCAAAAACATTTGATCGATTCTGTTAGACTATTCTAAATTGGTAAAGTACCTTTGCCATGGGCCTTCTCCAAATCTTTGTTTATGCTAATGGTACCATCAATTTCCAAGAAAGGGATATTTCTCCTAAACTTACTTCATCACAACACTGTTTTGTCAAAAGGTATCTTTCATGTTTTAGAAACATGAGGATCACATACAAAAATGTAAAACTTATTTGCAGATACTAGTAAGTGATAATCATTAACTATTCAGCCATACATGTAATACTTAAAGAGCTAAGTAAATATCTCTTAACGAGAAGACTTTCCCACCTAATTTCTTCATACATGCTACTTTTGGGAAAACCACTATTGTAAGTATTGGTTCGATTCTTATTGACAATTCATCTTTGCCCATAATCACTTCTAAGTTTAAATATCCATACCATGGAACATAGGACTCACATATTAACATAATTTTACATATATATATCCTGTTTATGTATTTACATAGTGATTTATAATATGAATATTATTGTTACAAAATTGCTTTCCTCTGTGCTTACATTTCCTAGATGCTTACGCTGAGAAAAATTTGTGGCTATAGATGACATAAGACTTCCCAAAATGTAAGAGGGTAGGTATCGTGAAGATGACCTATTCTTTTTATTTTTCTTGAGAGATACGGAATCTATGATTCATTATATATGAAAATTTGCCCATTTTAACCATCCCGTAGCATTGGACTAGAGATACTGGTGTGTCTGCCCCTCTGCTCTCTTATAAGGTTGCCGGGAGCATCATAACCTGGCGAATAGGTAAAGTACCGGCCAGGCATTGCTTTCCACCATCTCCCTCTTTTTAATGGAAAAATTCTGAGTTAAAATGTGAATAAAGTATTTCTCTGAATTTATCTTGTATTTTAATAAAATGTTGAGTAAGAGAAATGTGAATAAACTATAACACCATAAACATTGATTTGCTGAATTCTGAGCCAGAGCAATACACAAGATAATCCATTTGGTTGCAAAACGTAGTTTCAAACTCTAAGCATTTTATTTTTGTGTCTGTTTCTTTTTATATATAAATATATAAATATGGCGGTACAAGATTAATCCACAAAAATAAATGTTGTGCAATTAAAAGAAGTAAGAGACTCTTTGGTCTTACTTTGGTGACTGCTCATTTCCATGGAATGTTATTAACTTGAGGGCTTTAAACAGAGGAGTGTTATATGTAGAATTTTTTAGTGACTCGAATCACTTTCTGGATATGGATTGTTTTAATTAATTCACTCTTGTCCTCAGGTTCATAGGTTTCTATGCCCTGTGACTAAACAAGCCTGGAATACCTAGTATTTTTTTTTCTGTCTTCTCCCTCACTTTTACAATAATTATATCTCTTGACAACTGCATTTCTCTGCCTGCCTCCATCAGGATTTATAATTTAGTTTGGACAAGGACACCAGATGAACAGGTGTAATAGGACTGCATTTAGATGAACCCGAGAGGTTCCAAGTAATGAGCCGTCATTCAATTACGGTGAGTGCAAGGGCTATCATGCCAGGCCTGGGGCACCTCCCGTGCCCCTTCTTAGAATTACAATCTTGTTTTGGTGTAGATGTTTGCTCTCTGGATATGTGTCTGGGACTGCAGCTACTTAAAAAAAATGACTTTGTAAAATTTACAGAATACATAATACTCATTTTAGAGAATCTGGAAAATACAGAAGGGTAATTAAAAATTATAATTTCATAGTCAGGAATAACCACTGTAAACATTTGTATGTATTTCTCCCCTTTAAAAAATTATTTATTTATTTATCTTTAGAAGGGAAGGGAAGGAGAGAAGGAGAGAAATATCAATGTATGGTTGCTTTTGGTGCATCCCCTGCTGGGAACTGGCCCCTGCTGGGAACTGGCCTGCAACCCAGGCATGTGCCCTGATGGGGAATCAAACCATGATCTTCTGGTTCACAGCCCCGTGCTCAATCCACTGAGCTACACCAGCCAGGGCTATTTCTCCCTTTTTATTTGCATGTATAGTTCATATATTCATTTGATGCATATTTTTACTTGGTTTATACTGCATTTTGAGTTCTGTATTACACATTTTAATTTGAGAATATTAATAAGCATCTTTTATGTCACCTCATGCTCTTCAAAATGTAAATGTACACCCATGTTAGTGGCTATGTTCATTATATGAATGTATAATAATTTAACTATCTTATGTTATTAGAATTGTTTGGTATTTTATAAAACACTGTATTGAAGAACATTTTGTATAAATATTTGTCCACATCTTGAATTACTTTTTAGGCTAGATTCTCATAAATGAAAATGCTGGGTGCAAGACACGAGATGTGGTGAGCATTGTACGAGCTGACTGTGTGCACATCCTTAATTATTATGTGCAGCAGCTCTGTGAAGTGCAATCGCTGTTCAAAGAAGATGCAGAAGAAGTAACGTGCTCCCTGTAGAAAATATTCAGACACAGCAAAGCATAAGTAAAAAAATATAAGTTGCCTGTCTTTCCATAATTCCTGCTGACATTTTGGATTGTGTGCCTACGTACCCAAACGTGGGCACAAATGGGCGCGGGCAGGCACAAGTACACCCAGGACTACATACAAGCTTTGCCGGAGTTCAGTTCACACATGCCCAAGCAGTTAGGACAGCAGAATCTGTGCAAAAATGTAATTCTTAGAGTCAATGAAATCTACTATATATAAACCATCTTTTTTTTTGTAATTGAGGTTTTGTTGGTTTCTATTTGATCTGTTCACAGGCAGTATAAACAATCTATACCCAATTCTTACACACAAGAATCTTTATATAATTCTTATACAGGTACTAACAATCTAAAAAAATTGTTGCAGTCTTTTTCTTAAAAAGCATTGGGTCACTTGAGTTAAAATTTGGAGGTAAATTGTTCTTAAAAAGAGACTATGAGTCCCAATATAATGAAATATTGATAAGTTGTTAGGTCTAAAATTCTATGAATTCATAATTTAGTATCACACTACAACATACTAAAAAAAGTCCAATCTGTCACAGCACATTAGCAAAGCTGTGGGATAAACTGGACATCTGAGACCAAAGATATCACAAGAGGCACTCAAGTCTGACTGGAGAGTCAAGATAAGGGAAGAGTTTCCCTAGAAAATGATTTGACCAAAGAACAACATGGGTATAGAAGACAAGCAATTTTAAATATTTGAGACATGCCAAGTGAATGATTATGGCTTCAGTTGCAGTTGACTATGCTTCATCTTACGTGACCCCCTCCCCCCAGGTCCTTGGGATAGTAATTGGTGAACAAGATATCAAATGTGTCCTTAATTCATTTTCTCTAATTCCTGACTGTACGGAAAAATTAACAACAGCACCTGATTTTAGCTTTTAAGAAAAAGTATTCTCACGTATCTATATATAAAAATTCTTAATGATTATTTCTAGAGGTTCTAAATTTCTTGCCTTTACAAAACAGTTGAACAATATGGGAGATACTGGGATCCTGGCAAAGATTGGGATATGATATTTATCATAGAGTGAACTCCCCTCTTCATTCTGTTTTCTGTAGCTAAATCATTTGTTTCTCTGTGACGCACTCCAGCCTCTTCCTTTGGCTCCCCTTCGCTTTTATTTGTTTGCACTCTAAAGATTGATTCTTCCTTGTTGCATTTCTGTGGCTTAGTTTCAACATTTGCAGAAGCAGTTGGTAGGCCAATACGTTTGATCCTGTAGGGTCTCCGTGGTGCCCCTTGGGCTGGATCGCCCTTACTCCTGGGCATCTTGGTGGTGCTTGCCGTGGACAGGGTGCCACCTGGCTGCTGCACGGCTGTGACCTGCACTGCCACTCTCATGGCTGCACAGCAGTCCACTGCATGGCTATATCATACTTCGTTTACCACTCCCGTACCTGTGATGGACGCTCCAGTCTTTTCTAACTTTTCACTGTCCATTAAAGTCAAGACAATAATTCTTTTACTCAACTAATTACACTTTCTAAAATAACAATTTCCTTAGAATAAATTCTTGAAAAAATGACTCTTAAGTCAAATGTTATGCACATTTTATGGATTTTATGTGTACTGCCAAATAACTTTAAAAATGTTGTACATATTTTACACCCACTGACGGTGTGAGAATGTGTAATTCCTGAATCCTTGAGAATGCCTTTCTTTTTAATCTTTCCTTAGTGATAAAGGAAAATTATATCTTATTTTAAGAATGTTGCATTTTTATTACTATTAAAGTTGGACAATACTTCATATTTTTTCATATTTTACTTGGCCATTTGTGTGACCTGTTCATGTTCTCTATTAATTTCTTTAATTTTAGTTACTTGTTTATTGATTACAGACACCTCTTCTATCAACCCTTTTTTCTTTTTTATATGTTGTAAATTTACTTTAGCTTGTCATTTACCTTTTCATTTTCTTGCTTTTTCATATTTTTTTTTAATGCAGAAGTACTAAATTTTTATGAGTTCAACCTATTGAGATTTTTTTAGATTGCATTGGGATTTTATGCTATGCTTCCAAAGCCTTCTTCACAACAAGGTAATCTAAGTATTTTATTATTCTGTTTATTTTTTATTATTTAAAATAAAAAATTAAAAAAGTATAATTATTAGCAAATTTATTGGAATTTTATTCTGTTAGATGTTGATTTAGGGATGTCATCTTTGTAATATAAAAACTTCTAGTCTGAACTACAGTGTATCTCTCCAGCTTTTGTACCTTTCAGGTACCTCAGTGAAAGTTTGTGAGTTTTTTTCATATAAATCCTGCACATTTTCTGTTGATTTAAATTCTAGTTATTGTGTCTTGGGTGCTATGTGAAAGGGAGTTTTTTCCTTAATATTTTCAACAAATTAATACTGATATGTAGAAAGAATTGATGCTCCTGTATGTAAATGAGGTGAAGAATATTTTAGCCTCTCGACAGCTGGTCTTGAGCTTGGTTTTACTGCAAAAAACTGGGATAGCCTACTGAAGGTAGACATGGTCAAGTGGCTGAATTTTAGGTTTCATGAAAATAAAAAGAAGCTTTTCTGAGAATAACAATGAACAGAATAATAAAATGCATAGATTACCTTGCAGTGAAGAAGGCCAAGGAAGCATAGCATAAAATCCCAAAGCAATGTAGGAAAATTTCAATAGATTGAAGTCATAAAAATTTAGTATTTCTGCATGAAAAAAGAAAACCTATGAAAAAGAGAGGGAGAGGAATGCTGGGTGGGCAGAAAGGAAGGGAGGAAGAAGGAGGGGAAAGTCCTAGGAAGTGAGCCCTGGAGAGGACAGCTCCTGGGCCCTGCAGACCGGAACAATGGAAGTGGATTGATCTGGAAGAAGCCAGAATTGGGCCAGGAGCTGAGGTCCTGTTTGTGTACGGTTGGTGCTAATGAAAATAATGTGTGCTGTGCAGTGCCAATTCTTAAATTTTGTTACATCATTAGAAAATTCTAGTTTCTTAATTAATAAAATTTATTTTCAGAGCAGGATAGGTTCACAGTAAAATTGAGTAGAAAGCACAGAAAGTTCTTATATACTCACTGTCCCTGTACCTATAATACCTCCCCTGCTATCAACATCCTAGCAAATTCTAATTCTTTTCAATAATACTTTTGGTGTGAGAAGATCATTTGTTGGGAGGTGGAATTTGTAGCAGGGCTGACTTTTGCATCAGGCTTGGCATCAAGTAATTCACTCCCCTCTCCCCTCTGGCCCCTGTCAGCCTGTTCTCTATTTCAGTGTCTTTGGTTATACTTTGCTTGTTTGATTGTGTTGTTGTTTAGCTTCCTGTTAATCGTGAGATCACGTATTTGTCTTTCACCACCTGGCTTATTTCACTTAGTATAATGCTTTCCAGTTCCATCCATGCTGTTGCAAAGGGTAGGAGCTCCTTCTTTCTTTCTGCTGCATAGAATTCCATTGTGTAAATGTACCATAGTTTTTTGATCCATTCATTTACTGATGGGCACCAGGTTGCTTCCAGCTCTTGGCTATTGTAAATTGTGCTGCTATGAACATTGGGATTCATAGGTTCTTTTGGATTGGTGTTTTAGGGTTCTTAGGATATAATCCCAGCAGTGGAATTGCTGGGTCAAAAGGCAGGTCCATTTTTAGTTTTCTTAGAAAATTCCATACTGTTTTCCATAATGGTTGTACCAGTCTGCAATCCCACCAACAGTGAACTAGGGTTCCCTTTTCCCACAACCTCTCCAACATTTGTTGTTTGTTGCTTTGTTTATGATAGCCATTCTGACCAGTGTAAAGTGCTATCTCATTTTGGTTTTAATTTGTATCTCTCTGATAGCTAGCGATATCGAGCATCTTTTCATGTGTCTCTGGATCCTCTGTATGTCCTCCTTGGAGAAGCGTCTATTCAAGTCCTTTCCCCATTTTTTAATTGGGTTAGTTGTCTTCTTAGAGTGAAATCGTGTGAGTTCTTTGTATATTTTGGAGATTAAACCTTTGTCTGAGATATCATTGGCAAATATGTTTTCCCATACAGTTGGTTGTCTTTTTATTTTAATACTGTTTTCTTTAGCCACACAGAAGCTTTTAATTTTGATGAGATCCCATTTGTTTATTCTTTTCTTTATATTCCTTGCTCTAGGGGACATATCAGTAAAAATGTTGCTGTGTCAAATATCTGAGATTTTCCTGCCAATGTTCTCCTCTAGGACTTTAATGGTGTCATGGCTTNTGATAGTTAGCGATATTGAGCATCTTTTCATGTGTCTCTGGATCCTCTGCACGTCCTCCTTGGAAAAGTGTCTGTTCAAGTCCCCTCCCCATTTTTTAACTGGGTTAGTTGTCTTCTTAGAGTGAAGTCATGTGAGTTATTTCTTTGTATATTTTGGAGATAAAACTTTTGTCTGAGGTATCATTGGCAAATATGTTTTCCCATACAGTTGGTTGTCTTTCTATTTTAATGTTGTTTTCTTTAGCCACGCAGAAGCTTTTAAGTTTGATGAGATCCCATTTGTTTATTCTTTCCTTTATATTCCTTGCTCTAGGGGACATATCAGTAAAAATGTTGCTGTGTCAAATATCTGAGATTTTCCTGCCAATGTTCTCCTCTAGGACTTTAATGGTGTCATGGCTTATATTTAAGTCTTTTACCCACCTTGAATTTATTTTGGTGTATGGTATAAGTCAGTGCTCAAGTTTCATTTTTTTGCATGTAGCTGTCCAGTTCTCCCAACACCATTTGTTGAAGAGGCTATTTTTACTCCATTTTATGTTTCTTCCCCCTTTGTCAAATATTAACTTACTGTAGAGAGTTGGGTTTATTTCTGGGTTCTCTGTTCTGTTCCATTGGTCTATGTGCCTGTTCTTATGCCAGTACCAGTACCAGTGCCAGTAACATTTTTATTTTGATTACAGTGGCCTTGTAACACAGTTTAATATCAGGTATTGTGATCCCTCCTACTTTGTTCTTCTTTCTCAAAATTGCGGCTGCTATTCGGGGTCATGTATGGTTCCATATAAATTTTTGAAGTGTTTGTTCTATGTCTGTGAAATATACCATTGGTACTTTAATAGGTATTGCATTGAATCTGTAAATTGCTTTGGGTAGTATGGACATTTTGATGATGTTAATTCTTCCAATCCATGAACACGGTATATATTTCCATTTGTGTCTTCCTTGATTTCTTTCTTCAGTGTTGTGTAGTTTTCTGCATACAGGTCTTTAACCTCCTTGGTTAGGTTTATTCCTAGATATTTTATTTTGTTTTTGCTATATCAAATGGGATTTTTTTCTTGATTTCTGCTTCTGCTGATTCATTGTTAGTATACAAAAATGCCTTTGATTTCTGGATATTGACTTTGTATCCAACTGTTTTGCCAAATTCATTTATTAGTTCGAGCAGTTTTGGGGTAGAGTCTATAGGATTTTCCATGTACACTATTCTGTCATCTGCAAACAATGACAGTTTTGTTTCCTCCTTTCCAATTTGGATGCCTTTTATTTCCCTTTCTTGTCTGATTGCTGTGGCTAAAACTTCCAATACTATATTGAATAGAAGTGGTGAAAGTGGACAACCTTGTCTTGTTCCTGATCTTAGTGGAAAAGCTTTTAGTTTTTGCCCATTGAGTATGATGTTGGCTGTAGGTCTCTCATATATGGCCTTTATTATATTGAGGGATGCTCCCTCTATTCCCACTTTGCTGAGTGCCTTTATCATAAATGGGTGTTGTACCTTATCAAAAGCTTTTTTCGCATCTATTGATACAATCATGTGGTTTTTGACTTTGCTTTTGTTTGTGTGATATATTAAATTTACTGATTTGCATTTACTGATGAATATTGAACCACCCTTGCATCCCTGGGATGAACCCCACTTGGTCGTGGTGTATAATCTTTTTGATGTATTGTTGGATGCGATTTGCCAATATTTTGTGGAGGATTTTAGCATCTATGTTCATCAGTGATATTGGCCTAAAGTTTTCTTTCTTAGTTGTGTCTCTATCTGGTTTTGGAATTAGGATGATGCTGGCTTCATAAAAAGAGTTTGGGAGTGTTCTATCATTTTGGATTTTTTGGAAGTCTGTGAAGAATAGGGGTTAGCTCTTCCTTAAATGCTTTGTAGAATTCTCCTGTGAAACCATCTGGTCCAGGGCTTTTGTGTGACGGGAGTTTTTTGATTACTGCTTCAATCTCATCTGCTGTTATTGGTCTGTTTAGGCTTTCTGCTTCCTCTTCATTGGGTTTTGGAAGATTATATTTTTCTAGAAATTTGTCCATTGTAATCTCTCCTCTTTCATTTCTGATTGTGTTTATTTGGGTCTCTCTTCTTTTCTTGATGAGCCTACTTAAAGGTTTGTCTATTTTGTTTATCTTTTCAAAAAACCAGCTCCTGGATTCACTGATCCTTAGAATTGTGCTTTCAGTCTGTATGTCATTTAATTCTGCTCTGATCTTGGTTATTTCCTTCCTTCTACTTGCTCTGGGCTGTCTTTGTTGTTGTTCCTTGAGTTCTTGTAGGTGTAGAATTAGGTTGTTTGTTTGAAATGTTTCTATCTTCTTTAGGTAAGCCTGTATTGCTATTAACTTCCCTCTTAGGACTGCCTTCACTGTGTCCCATAAGTTTTGGGTTGTTGTGAGTTCATTTTCATTTGTTTCCAGAAACTTTTTGATTTCTTCCCTAATTTCATTCTTGACCCATTCGCTGTTTAATAGCATGCCATTCAATCTCCATGATTTTGAGTGTTTTGGATTTTTTCCTGTGGGGTTGGTTTCTAGTTTCAGTCCCTTGTGGTCAGAGAAAATGCTTGGTATGATTTCAGTTTTCTTGAATTTGTTGAGGCTCATTTTGTGTTCTATCATGTGGTCTATCTTTGAAAATATTCCATGTGCATTTAAAAAGAATGTGTATTTAGTTTCTTTGGGATGAAGGGCTTTATATATATCAGTTAAGTCTATTTCATCTAGGGCGTTGTTCAATGCCACAATATCTTTGTTGGTATTTTGTTTGGAAGATCTGTCCATTTTTGACAGTGGGGTGTTAAAATCCCCTACTATAACTGTGTTGCTGTCAATATCTTTCTTGAAGTCCTCTAAGATTTTCTTTGTATATTTGGGTGCTCCTATATTGGGTGCATATATATTTACAATATTTATGTCTTCTTGGTGGATTCTTTCCTTGAGTATTATGAAGTGACCTTTGGTTCTCTCTTTATGGCCCTATTTTTGAAGTCTATTTTGTCTGATGTGAGTATTGCTACCCCAGCTTTTTTTCCTTGTCCATTTGCTTGGAAAATTTATTTCCAACCCTTCATTTTTAGTCTGTGATGGTCTTTTATCCTGAGGTGGGTCTCTTGGAGGCAGCATGTGTGTGGGTCATGTTTTCTTATCCATTCAGCTATTCTATGTCTTTTGATTGGAGCATTTAATCCATTTACATTTAAGGTTATTATTTATAGGTACTTATTCATCACCGTTTTTGTATTTGTGTTCCTCTGTCTCTCTCCTTTCCTTCCTTTCCTTAAAGCAGTCCCTTTAGCATCTCTTGCAGAGCTGGTTTGGTGGAGGCATATTCTTTTAGACTTCTTTTGTCTAGGAAGCTCTTTAGTTGGCCTTCTATTTTGATTGAGAGCTTTCCTGGGTAAAGTAGCCTTGTTGGCAGGCCTCCAGTTCTCATTACTTGGAATATTTATTGCCATCCTCTTCTTGTTTGGAGCATTTCCATTGAGAAGTCAGCAGCTAACCTTACTGGGGCTCCCTTGTATGTTACTTCCTTTTTCTCACTTGCCGCCTTTAAGATTCTCTCTTTTTCTTGGAATTTTGCCATTTTAATGATGATGTGTCTTAAAGTGGGCCTCTTTGGGTTCCTCTTGAATGGTACTCTCTGTGATTCCCGGATTCGTGTAACTTTTTCTCTCATCAAATTAGGAAAATTTTTCATCATTACGCTTTCAAATAGGTTTTCTATTCTTTGTTCTTCTTCTCCTTCTGGTATTCCTATCATTCGGATATTATTACATTTCATATTGTCTTGCATTTCTCTTAATCCCTCTTCATTCTTTCTGAGCCTCTTTTCCTTTTCTTGCTCTTTCTGGAAGATTCTTTCTACTGTGTCCTCCAATTCACTGATCTAATCTTCTGCTTCATTGATCCTGCTTTTGATTCCTTCCACTGTGTTCTTCAGTTCAAAAATTGTATTCTTCATTTCCTCTTGGTTCTTGTTGATAGTTTCTATTTCCTTGTTTATGTTGATATAGTTTGCATTGAGTTCATTGTAGTTCCCCTGAAGTTTCTGGTAGCTCATTGTGAGCTCTTTGAACTTCCTGATAACCAGTGCTTTGAATTCAATATCTGATAGCTGACTTGCCTCTATTTCATCTAGCATTCTTTCTGAGGCTTCCACCTATTCTTTCATTTGGGGACTGGTTCTTTGTCTTCCCATTGTTTGTGAGACTCTTCTTGTTAGCTTCAGCTTCTTAAATTGATTTGTTCTGGCTTCTTGGGTTTATGGTGTGAATTTCCATGGTAGAATACTTGTGAGATTTAGTGGTGTGGTCTCCTTGATCTCCCAAGGTCATTGGTCTTGGGCTGTCCTTTAAGTTGGCTCTGTGTTTGTCTTTGGGTTTTGATCATTTGGGGGTCTTTCTTTTGTGGGTCCTTCCCACCAGTTGGTTAACTGATGGTCCTCTGTCCATTTGTTGTGCTGGTGAGGGAAGGTTGTGTTGAAGCCAGTTCTTCCATGTGTACAGGGTTTTGAGGATTCTCTTTTGCTCTTGTTCAGTTGTTTGCACTGGGTAGTTTCTCCACTGTTTAGTTGTGATTCCAGATAGGTCTTAGATTGAGGTTTGTGTTGTTTCTACTCTCTCCTTTGCCTCCTTCTGTTGTTATCTGTTGGTGGTTCCTTTGTTGTTGGGTTTCCTCTTCCAGTGGGTATCCTGGTGTTCACCGGTTCCACCTACTTTTTTTTTTTGTGATCAGTTGGAGGGGAAGGCAAAATGGTTTATGACAGCAGGAGAGTATTCTGTGATATTTACAGTAGCAGCTGGTAGAGAAGAGATAGGAGATCCTTTGGCTATATATAGTGTTAACTGTGATCTTCAACCCAACTAGCCACTTTTAAGAAAGGATGGAAAGAAGATAAGACTCTTGTTGGGGAGGGAAGAATTGTGAGTTGGATCTAGAAAGAAGTGAGGTTGTGGGAGGTCAGGTTCTGAGGTAAGGTGAGAGTAAAGGATAGTAAATAGGTGTAGTGTGAGAGAGAAACTCACACTTAAGAGAGAAGAGAAACTCACAGTTCAGGAAACTGTGAAGTGGGCTCAGGTCTGGGAGGGGTGTTGTGAAATGTTTATAATTTTTTTTAAATTTTTTTATTTTTTAAAAGATTTTATTTATTTATTTACCTTTAGAGGGGAAGGAGAGAGGGAGAGAAACATCAATGTATGGTTGCCTTTCTTGTGTCCCCTGCTGGTAGCTGGCCTGCAAGGAACCAGCCTGCAACCCAGGCATGTGCCCTGACTGGGAATCGAACCTCGATCTTTTGGTTCGCAGGCCCGCGCTCAATCCACTGAGCTACACCAGCCAGGGCTGTTTATAATTGTATGGAACAGCTATTATTTACAATAATATTAGAGCAACAATCATATGACAGAATCTCTGTGATCTGGATAACATGAATAGAGGGTATAGAACTTTGAGTGTGCTAAAGGGACACAAGTGACATGAAGGATAGTAATTTAGCAATACACTGTGGAAGGGAGAACAGGGGAAACCTGTCAAATGATACAATATAACCAGCCAAGCAAAAAAGACTATACAAAAAAAGGGGGAATACAAAAATACTATTAAAATAAAAGGTGTAAGAATAATGAACAAATAATACAAGTATGTAATAGTTTGTAGTTTCTCTGCAAGAGCAAAGTGAAATTTGTCTCACTGTCTCAACTGTTGGGATGTCCCCTCTTTGGGTCCAACTCTGGTCCTTCCATAGTTCCAAGTTTTTTGTCTCACTTGTGGGTATTAAAAAAAAGGCAGGAGAAGGGAGGAAGAAGAGATAAAATTGGAAAGAAAGGAAGGAGAAATAAAACAAGAAAGAAGGAAAGAGAGGAAAAAGGTATTGAAGCATAAAACAATAATAAAAATTATAAAGTTAAAAGATTACTAAAAACAAACAAACAAAACAAAACACCTCTTGTTAGTTTCAAACTGGCCAAACCAGTTTTACTGGCCTTCCTGTCTGCAGCAAGCTGAGGGGCGACTGGTGTGGCTTTTCCTGTGTACTCAGCCAATCTTGCAAGCACTCTCCCAAGAGCTAGTTTGGTGCCTCTCCCCAGCGCCCCAGGTGGGGGATCCAGGTCCTCTTTAGAGTGCTCTTTCCCCGAGGGTCATCACAGTGGGCTGGGGTATGTATGGGCGCTCATGTCTAGCCAGGCTGCCTGGGTCCTGAGGGTGTGAGCGTGAATCCTTCCCAATGCTATGGGGAAATGCAAGGACTCCCACGCAACCTCGGGATTGCTGCCCGACTGGGTGGGGAGTAAGCCCAGCGGCTGTTATAGGAGAATCCCCCAAATGGTTTTACTTTTTGACATATTCCTCCTACTCAAGCCTCCCAGAGCTCCCCGGGGAGGGAGGGAGCACATCCCAATTCTCCAGCCAGACTGGTGACTATCAGGGTCAGTGCGCATCTCGGTGGGATTCTCAACTCTCCCAAGCCTGACACCACAGACGCCACAGGTGATCACGGCCCTTGTATGTTTGCCTCTTTGTCCTTATTCCCCTCTCTGCAACTTCAAGCAAGCAGGTCTCTTCCGGTGCTGCTCAAACCCTGCTTGGCTGGGGAGGGAGGGAGCACTTGACCCAGCTCTCTCCCAAGGACTCTATGGAAGGCCCGCAGAGTCTGTGGGAGACCCAGCACCGGGCACGAGGTCTGGGGCTACAGCTGGGTCTCCATGCTGGTCCCTGGGACCTTATTGTCCTTCAGCAGTCTCCTTACCTTCTGGTGGTTCAGTGTCCGCTACAATTTTTGGTCTCTTATTTTCATATATGCTGGAGTACTGTTGGCTGTTTGGTCTGTTCCTCCGTAGATCGGCCAGGTTTTTCTCCTGTGTATAGGGGGAAGTGGAATCTGCTCCCTCCTACTCCATTGCTATCCTCCCTCGGTTCTCTATTTTAATTCTAAGGTGGTTAAAAGCTTCTGCTCTGAAATGCCATAGTTACCTCTGTCTATATTCCATTGGTGAAAGCAAGCTACATGGCTGAGCCCCACATCAATGGAGTGGGGAGGTAAATTGCAGAGGACTTTGGCAAGGATGAAGGAGGAAGAAAAAAATATTAGCTAATAATACACTCTTCTACAATAGCTAATGGTGCCAGAATCTCATCTCTATTTTATTCACTTATTTCTGCAGTCATATTATTCACTGAGCAAAATAAGAAATTAGCCCTTTATTTCCTTATGCAAAAATTTAAGCACTTGATATAAATTACTACCTTTTTAGAAAAAGGTTACATTTGCATTGTATAATAAATTGTTTTCCAGTATGTTTAGTTGAAAATTTTACAAAAAGAAACATTAAATATTTTTGCCAAGTATCCAGGGAAATGTGTTTTTGAGTGATTTTTGTGTATTGTATTTGTGTGGCCTTAGCATGTACCACATCTCTTGGAGTAAATATCCAACCATGATGAAATCAAAAAGATTTAATGGCTCTCACTTAGGGAAAAAAACACCTCCTTCTTAATTCCCTTTATGATGAATTTCTTAGTTTGACTATACCATTTCTCTCCCTGTGGGGCCTGCACAGTTATTTAATTAACAGACACTCTAAAACTGATGAAATTAATTTATTCTTTGGCTTTGATTGTTGTACTTTCTGGCCCTTTATAGAAAAATCTGCCAACTCCTGTTGTATGTAGTAATTATAAAACAAAAGAACAGTTTCCAAAATGCAAATATTATAAAATGTAAATAATTTTGATTTCTTAAAGGATGGAATGCATATTTCTCACCCTTGGTTCCACTGGGGGTCAGGTATTTTTTGAGGAATATCTGGCAAAGTTCAGGATATATGAGTAGTAGTCAGCACAGGCAAAGCCATGCTGCAGTAACAGACAATCCCCAATGCTCAGCACCTTAATACCATAGATTCATTTTTCATTCCTGGTGAATGTCCACCATGGTGTTCCAGGCTCACTCTAGGATCCAGGCTGTTGGAGAAGCCACCATCTGAAGAGCTTCTGGTCACTGTAGCAGAAGCAAAAGGAGTGTGGCTAATGTGCAGTGGGTGCTAGAGCTTCCATTCAGAAGTGACACACTTCACTTTTCTCTGGGCAAAGTGAGTCACGTGTCCATGTTTAATCTTCAGAGGGTTGGGAAAGTGCAATCTGATCATGTACTCAGGAGGAGAGAGCGAAATATTAGTTTCATTACAGTAGGAAGAGGCTACCTGTTTTGTGGGCAGCCAAGGCCTCCTGTCCCTGTGGTAGATGTTTGCACTGAAATGGGGGTATGTCCATCCCTTTTGACTTCCTTTCTCTGCTCTTCCCCCTAATCCCAGAGCTTAATCTGTACTTTGGTTAGTGTAGATTTTTTCTTGGAGAATTATTTTCATTTGTTTGCAGTGTTACAGCAACTTTGCATCTCCTGCTTTTATCAGTATTTGATGTGTTGCTTGGGACGTTTACATCCAGAGTCACCAGCTGGCCTCCAACTTAACCTGAAAGTTCTTCTGTCCTTTTAAAATTCTGCATTGTGCCAAATTAAAAACCATCTTAAAGTACAGGAAAGGCAAACTGACAAACCTACCACCTAGTGGCTAATTTTCAAACTGGTACAAGAAATGAAGATCTTTACTGATTTTTTTTAACCTCAAACTATTGTTCGAAGACAAAGATAGAGCATCAAAATTGCTAGAAATTGAACACAAGTAAATCTGTTGTTTCAATTACTTAGAACTCTTGCTTTAAAGAACAGCCTGTGGGACATAAAGGACACATCCAACATAATTTTAGGGGGAAAGGAAGCCAGCCCGGCTTAGCAGTCTAGAAGAGGGATCACAGGGCTTGCGATGACCTTGACCAATCACTTCCTATCAACAATCCCCAGAAGGAGCCTGTGGGAACTGAAGTGCCTGTATTATCTGGATTTGTGTGTCTGTTATAGTTTGTTGGATTTTATCAGACCTGGTTTCTTAAAAGTTCCATTTGGCATTTATTCAAATTCTTCTCTTGTTGATGATTCATTCGACATTTGAGGCCCAAGAGACCAAACCATGCCAGATCCCGATGGGTCAGAACCCACCAGAGGAAACCAAGATTCTAAGATTAGGAGTCAGGAGTAAATGAGGTTCTGATTTAGGGAGCCTCAGGCTTTCCAGGATTCCGTTCACTGTGAACAAACAGTGCCTGGCACAGGGCAGGCCCTCAATATATATTTTCTGAATAAACAAGTCACAAAGTCCAGAGGCAGGACTGAAGGTGGAATTGAAGAGCCAGGAGGTCACTGAGTGGCAGAGATGAGGTTTCCAGGAGAAAGCAGGTCAGAGGCAAAGAAGGGAAGCTCAGAGTATTTATTGTGGATGAACGCGGGTGTCTGCAGCCGCCTGTGTGTGTGTCCTTGGCTCAAAGGCATGTCAGCCTGATTTCAAAGGCCAGAGACAAGGCAGATACAAGGGGTTTTTTCAAAGTGGCAGTGAAATAGATTTTATTTTCAGAATGTATATGTTAGGCATAGACAGCAGTGATCTAACATGAAAGTGGATTTTTTAATATCATACCTCATTTTTAAAAACAAACAAAAATACACGTTTAATTCATAAATTATGATGGCTTGGCCCTTGCAGGAGTTCAGCGAAGTAGCTTCTCCAGAGACAGAACCAAGAAGATGGGAAATGGAAATTCAACCCTGGCCCTGTTTCTGATGGCTGACCTATAATTTTTACTCTACTTGGCAATTGGAAAAGCCATATAAGTTATTGCCTCTTTGCATTAGGTCTGCTTGTATGCAATACTTCATTTCAATAGCCATACCTTTCATACCTGTGTTCACAGTACCAGAGACTTCAACACATTTCATTTTGTCTGCGGTTAAAAAGTACTGTCATATATTTTGAAGATCAGGAGGTCATTGAGTGGTGGAGATGAGGTTTTGAGATCTGATTCTGGAGGTAGGTATTCTTCTATTTTAGCAGTCAGCAAGCAAGGAGAAAAAAGGTTACATAACTTTAGGTTTCATAGAAAGTAATGGAGCTGTGGTTTGAACTCTGAACTCTTAGGTGGAATTCAGTGTTGCTTTCCCAAAGCTGACCACCGAGATGCTCCCCAGTGAAGGAAGGCTCCAGGTTTAGTTCCTGGAGGTCATGCAGTGCAGCCTGGGTAAACTGCCTAGCACAGGGCCCTGAGTTCCTGCAAAGAAGTGAGCACCTCTAGTGGCCTCTGGTTTTCTCCTGCTGTCCTGTCACTAAGTGACGTGGCTGTTAGGGGACTGCTCTTTCTGGGATCTGAGGATTAGCAGCAAAGCTTTTCTAAAGGGAGCTGCTTACGAAAAAGCAGAGACTCTAGCAACATCCATGAATATGGCTTAATAATGAATACTTGGGTGACAGAATTGATATGTTTAACCTTTTTGTTCTTTTTACTCTTGAAAAGAGCTGAAGGGAAATGATGGGAAGTAAGGTCCCAAGTGTCCTGAGAACTGATGTGAAAATGACCATGACCTTGGGGGTCATTTAATGCCGCATATTGAGATGGCAGCTACAGGGTCAATCATTCTGGGAAGACGGTATGTTTTAAAATTTTTTTGTGAGTGATTAATTTGACCTGCTTTCCAAGATGCCCAGGTGTTGAGTGGTGAGATGGGAACACAGAGGATTTTCAGAGCACCTTCAGGGGCTTCATCATCCTGAGATGTGTGCGTACCCAGGCACCAGGTTCTCCTGGGCAGATGTGACAGCCTCTTTCCAAGAGGCCTCTTTCCTGTGTCTGCTTTAAAATTCATGGTGGAGGACAAAATGACCTAGTTTGATACTTTCCAGAGTGTCTGACGTCTCACTGATTTGGCAGTGCCTACTTCCCTGGACAAGGCCATCATTTCCTGGAAGGGCTCACATGTCAGTCCCTTGGAAGCTTATTTCTTCAGGGAACATAAGCAGGTAGAGAAGTGCCATGGGGCCTCGGGAAACCTGGTGGGCAGAGCCTCACAAGTGAGCACTGACAACTGCTCTGTGGCTATTCCCAGAGAATTTTGACCTATTGTGAAAATCAGTCATTGGAGCTTGAATGCCTGTTGCCATGGATACCTGTTGGTTTAAGCTCTTCTACCAACTATCTGTTTGGAAGAACTTCCCTCTCCTGCCCCTTGCATGTGATTTAGTTGGCCCTGCCCACCTGCATACACCTGATTAGCTTGGGATCAGCACCTGACTATGCTGACTTCCTGGTGTTTCCTGACTTTGGGCCGGAGAGTGACCTTCGGGTCACTCTTTCCCATAAGTGGCGGAAGCTGTCAGATGGAAACCTTTGAAGCTATTGGCAGCTCCAATGTCTTCTCCATGGGGAAAGCAGACCATCAGCAGGAAAAATCCACATGCAGAGAGAGCGCCTGCATGGCTTTGCAGTGCCTCGTTCCAGCCCTCCTGATGTCGAGGCGCACACGCCTGTTTTCTTAGCCTCCGTGAGACACCCCTTCATCTTCCCAGAAAATTCCTGCGTCTGCTTAGATCAGGTTGGGGTGGGTTTCTGGCTGTTGTCAACTCTGGGTTTTGAGATTCTGGAATCTTCTGATGAGAGATGAAGAGGAGAACCACAGAAGAAGGTACGTTCCTTGAGGATAGGAGGGGGGTCCGAACTACACTCCCATCAGGCGGCTGTGCACCCGTGAGCGTAGGTGGTGTTTGTTGGGTAGCTTAGTTCAACGGCCTCAGATCAGCTCAGGCCGTAGAGAAAGTTCCTGGCTCCATGTAGTTGAACCTGTCATTGAGGATGACCTGTGTCACCTGCTGAAAAGTGATGTAGAGGCAGAGTCAAAGTGTAAAAGACATGGGTGGAGACTGCTGGTTGTCCCCTACTAGGCACCCTCTGCTTCTAGAACCCCCTACTGTAAGAGATGGAATGTGATCAGGATTATTATATGAAAGCTCCTAAGAACCTTCTTTAAAAGGTAGGCAGCTTTCACTCTCTGTCCCCCCGTTCTTTGTTCCTTTGGGATTCTATCACTTGAAAACATGCAGTCCTAATGGTTGTCAGACAATAAGCAGTGAGCACTCCTGCTTCCAGAAGTGATGGTGATCCCTGGGGGTTGTACATAGTAGCAGAAGCAAAGTGACAGTAATATTCCACCCAAATGTGTCTCTGGCTTTTAAAGAGTATTAATTCCAGATAACAGGCTGACTATGGTCATGAAGAGAATGGAGCATTTCCTATTTCTCTCACTCACTTCCTGCTTTTAGAGGGCAACTGGATGAACTCTTTAGAGTTTGAAGAGCTTTAGAAAACAGCTCCTGGTGCTTTTATGGACTCAGAGCCCTTAACATACATAGCTATAGTATAACGCTGGTAGTTTGTAATGACTGTGGCCCCATTTTTAAAAGGGAAGGCCTTTTGGAAAAGAAGCTTTCCAAACTGCCTGGGCTCCCTTATAAATGAGTCACCCAGAGCATGCTCCCTCCATTTGGGCAGCACGCAGCTGCCATAAAACATGGTGAAAACACTTTTAAGCTATAAAATGCTGTATAAATGGAAGGTATTTCTGTAGTATTAATATAACAGGGCATTCCTATTTTCTTTAATATCTACTGTGGAATTACTGATGAAATCATTCAACTGGAAAATAGGGGGCTTGCTTTTTAGATGATTTTCTCCCAAACCACATTTGACTCAGTTCTTCAGAGAGACCAGCTTGTATGGCAGACTTTATGGATTGCCACACATGCCCCCTCTCTTTGTTATTTTGATTAGTCCTCCTAGCAATCTTGAATCTAAGAAGAACGGAGGTTCAGGAAGCTCAGTTGTTCAAGCACAAGCTCCAATATTGGGGTGGCTGTGGTTCCACTGGGACCTGAAATCTGGGAACGAGGGTTGGAGGGGCAGAAGGAAGGGGACGGTGCAGATTCCTGGGGAGGGGAGCCTGAGCAGTCAGCACTCAGACAGTGGGTGCTGTGCACTCCAAAGCTCTAGGATGGGCTGCTTCAGCCTGCAGCCACGTTATCTCCTAGTTTGCCTGGATGTACCCTTCCGTTCTGGGCACCTGGAGTCCTGATGGACCCCTGGCATGCTGGGCACATGTGCAGAACTTACAGGAAGAGCCTCTCCAGGCAGCTGAAGTATAGCCGCCTCTTAGCAGATGGTGGTTAATAACAGGCTTTGTTCTCCAGGTTCTTCTATTTTCAGCCACCGAATACAATTTATAAAGAAACACACACACATACCCCACCATCCCCCCCAGCCCTTATCAGATCTCTCTTATAATTATAGAATAAGGTGCCTGCAAACTCCCAGGGAGCTGGTTTCCATGGCAATGACAAGCTATTATATTCTAAAGGGCAATCTAGAACTCCACCCCCTCGTCCTCACCAGTGCTGTGCGTCTTGTTATTGCCATGTTCCAAAATAAACTTGCTGCCTAATCGTAAATCCCATATAATTAGAGATGAGCTAATCGTTACCCGCTACCTTTGTGCGGCCCACTCATCATGCCAGCAGTTTCTGGAACAGTGATGCTGACGGACTGTTTGATGTCAGAACAGAGCTTCCTCCCCCAGGAACTGCGTGCAGCACAAACCCATGTATGGCTGGGGGCCCTGCAACCGGAAAGGCCCCCTGAGCTCTGTGATCTGCCCTGGATGCTTTGGCAAAAAGGGCTACCTGGGTGGTGGCTGGGCTGCCAAGTTGGTGGCTCTCTACAGCTCTCCATTAAGGAGGTAGGATAGAACTGGAACTCTCATGATTTTTGGTCACCTGCTGTGACCACCTGTGGCATTTAGAAAAAAACAAGTTTTTTCTTTTTTTTATCCTTCCCATGTCTTGTCCTCTCCCTGGCTGTTCCTTCTGAGGTTGCTTTGAGTACAGTTTGTGTTGTGAGCTTGTGGGTTTTGTTCTCGTCCTTGAGGGACCACTGTCTGGATTTCAGCAGGTGGGGTCCCTGCAGGCCTCCCTCTCGGTGCTGGGAGAACAGTGACCGACAGGGGAGGTTCTGGGGAAGCTTGCGTTCTCCCAGGGACAGATGCTAATACCTGACAAGGGAACCGTGTCATTTCAGATGAGGGCTGTGAGGGAAATAAAACAGGGGTGATGTATTGGAATGTGTTTGGCATTGTGGAGGGCTCATTTAAAATATTTGAGCAGAGACGTGGGGAACCAGAGGACTGACTGTAGTTCACCTGTTCAGGAGGCCTTAACTACTACACTTGGCCTAAAAGCTATCATGTCCTGGTGGAGTTGCTGCAGGACTTTGTTGCGCTGCCTGCAGGTGATTTTTCTGCCCACTCTCTGCCTTTCTCCATCCAGGAGTCCACTGGTTATCTTTACAGCCACCAGTGGATTCTGGGGCATCTGCTTCATCTTTGCACCAAGTAACGATGGGAGCATGGCAACAGCTGCGATTGGTCAGGCTGGGCCTTCCTCTGGCTTTCTCCCCTCAGGCTCTCTCTTTGGGGGCAGGGGTTGCCTCCCACCACGAAGGCCCAGGTGTTGCCAGGTGTCCTCCAGAGAGCTGCCCTCTCCGGGTCCTGGTACTCACACTCTCTCCTTGTGCCTTAAGGGTCAGGATTTACAACAGTTACCCACGGTTGCTGGCCTGGGAGACCAACGCTCCCAACCCCATGTGGTTTCTTACAACTGCCATCACCTCTGCAGATGGCATGGGTATTCGACCCAGCTCTCCGCCCTGTCTGAGCAGGCTTGCTTTCTCCTTCCTGGCCCTTGACCGGTTCCATCCCTCCCTGCCACTTGTACCAGCTTCCTTTCTACCTTTTCTTTAATTGCTTACCCACTAAATGCTTTTCCTCTTCCCTTCTACCTCTCTTGATTCGGTCATTCAAGACCCAGCTCAAGTTCCACCTTTTCCCAACGCCTTCTCTGATCCACCTTCATTTTTCCAAACTCCTGGTTTTCTAAGAGTCAGCCCCCTATAGCTTAGCGTCACTTCCTTATTCCCTCCTTATTTCCTGTCTGTTGATTTGACTCCCCCAGCTAGACATTCACCTTTTGCAAGGTTGAAACCATGTCAGTGTGCTCTTTGAGCAGGATGCACAGAGTGTGAGGTGCTTGAGAAACTATCCCTGGTGGCTGTTAGTCCGCTTCTGCCTGGGCCCCTTTGCAGAGATGATGGGTTGTCAGCTTGTGAATGTCAGGGCGGGGAATCGTACTTAGTTGTTTCATCTGGTGTCCCGATGGGTGGGGTCTTGGTGCAATAACACTATTTAGGGGTCACATTTTCTTCTCATTCCCTAAAACGTGGTAGGTAACCCCCCAAACCTCAGCTGGTTTCCTTCTCAAAAGAGTAACAAAAACAAAAGCATGAAATCTGTTTAGGAAAAAATACATTGCAAATCCTGTCTGCACAGAAAGGAACAATTAATAACACGGGGACTGCAAATCCCCAGAATGAGAGTGTATAAGTGCAAGGAAGAAATGCAAGCACATACATGCTTCCAACAGATCATAGGTGGGGCCTATAACTAACTGGTAGTGTTAGACCCCTGGGAACCTGGGGAGACATAAAGGAAATCAACAAATTTTGTTTTTCCTTTTGACCGTGTCTGATTTTTTTAAAGTGCTTGCTGCTAGGGAATACTTTATTTAAAAAGCAAGACTTAGAGGGTTGCCCAGGATTAAATTCAGAGAAAAAAAAAAGACAAAAATAAAAATTCATCCAGATCATCAAGGAGTGGGGCTTCCCAGCATGCTAATACACTGATTAAAAAATAATTGACATAAGCATCTGTCAATTGTCTTTTGGGATTACCTTTGCAGATGTATTATTGGATTTCCTAAAGAAGCCCCATTAATAAGGAGCTTTGTGCAGCATCCTCTCCTGTTTCGGTGCCTGCCCTGCACTTGGGTTATCTAAAGCAATTTTGGATTAATTTCTCTGGCCTCTGGCCACTGGGGTAATTTGAGGCTTCACTGGAGTGGGACAGGTCACTGCAGGGTAAATTATAAGAGCTGGCTTGAGTGTGATTTTGTCCAGGGTGACATAATGCGAAGCACTCGTGTGGTTTGGCCGTCAAGATTAAAAATGGCCCGTTTGGCGATATTTCCATTTATTAAAGGA
Source organism: Sturnira hondurensis (assembly GCF_014824575.4). Lineage (NCBI taxonomy): Eukaryota > Metazoa > Chordata > Mammalia > Chiroptera > Phyllostomidae > Sturnira > Sturnira hondurensis. The sequence continues at coordinate 3,251,379 of NW_028095197.1, read as the reverse complement.
GGGCACTTTGTTCGGTGGTTCTTCCGAAGATCTTGTTCAGATAACACCCCTGGGTTTCACTGTGGATTTCTTTCCATGGGAGGTAGGGAGGAAGAGGTCTGATTTGGGATCTTCCTAACAGCATAGCGCAGGGACGGGCAGGGAGAGCTCTCCAACTTCAACATAGAGCGCACGCAGCTCTAGTATCCCAAGTCTCCCGTGCGCCAGTGGAGGTCTCTGGTGGGCAGTTGTGTCCGGAGGACATGTAAGTGTCCATTAAGAGCAGGATGCTGGCTGGCAAAGGAACAGCAGAGCGGGAGTGGTGGTCCATAGCAAAAGGGCGGGTGTGCCCTGAGGATGAGGAATATTTGATGGAGTGGGGTGGAGCAGCAGCAGAAGATAAGAACGGTAGATGCCATGCGACAGCCTCAGATGATCCAAGAATGCATAGGACATAATCCTGGTGGTTTTCCAGAAGAACCTGCAGTTGGGGAGTTCATGAGTGGCTGAGACGTCTGTTAGCAGATGGGGCAGGAGCCAGGGAAATGTGAGTGACAAGCAGAGTTAGGGCACTTAGAATGGGGAGACAACCTGACTAGTGGGATAATTGGAGATAAAATAATGGGTTTATAATTTGCATGTTGATGTTGAAGTGACTTGGATGTCTAAGCGAAATGCACCAATGTGTTTTTTAGCAGAAAGGGGATGTTTGAATATTTGGAGTTTTAAAACGACATAGTTCCTCCACAAGAGAGGCCTTTAAACACAAATCAGTCATTTACATGTTAGTATAAACAAAAGATCTGCAAAAAAGTTTTAGTAGGAACAGAAAATAAGGAACCATATGTAAGTACTGGTGGGAAAGTGGTTGTAACTGAGAAGAGAAACTCAGCTTCAGAGAGAATCTGAAGTTGTCAGACTGTCCTCGTGATGAAACGCTGGGCCTGCTTTGCTGTGAGAACCATCTCTCCATCAGATCTACCCTTACTTTTCTTCCTGAGTTTATGGAGAAACAAATAAACCTCTCTTAGACTCATATCACATTATTATCCTTTTGGTTTCAATATATTATTCTGCTTTGACATTGAATCTTATTTGCTTCATTGAGGTATAGTTTGCATATCATAAATAAACTTTGCCCATTTCAAGTGTACAATTAAGTGATTTTTAGTAACTTTACCATCACCACAATCCAATTTTAGAACATTTTCGCTACCTGAATGAGATACTGCATGCCCATTTGGTGTGATTCCCCATTCCCAGAATTATTTTTATTGTGGAAAATGGAGGTTCGAGACGTGTTCCGAGTTCTTCAGAGAAGTGAGTATCAGATAAGATTCTCCTTGAGCTCTGCCGTCAGGAAGGCTGAGACTTGGCCCTGGCTCTTTTACTTAGTGCTAGTGAGCTTATTTGGCCACTCTGAGCATCAGCTGTTCATCTGAAAAGCGTGATTAGTAATACTACCTTGTAGGCTCTTTCAGAGATAATGTACACGAGGGCCTGACACATAAGAGATGTCAGTGAAGTTACAACATTATTTCATAAGGAATTCACAGATGCTTGCAAATGATAGGTATCAATGAGGCACAGCACTGAATTCTGAAATTCATTACTATTTTGTGATTTAATCAGCGGCATGAGGAAGGACGGAGAAAACACAGTTTATTTTAATACTAGACGTTGGCTGCATTTAAAAATCCAGTGCGCTCAAAAAAATCTTAATTTCTTTTGATTTATGTTGCCTCAATTTTTTTCCCTTTTAAAACTACACAGAGGTTTTTTATTCCCAAATGGCTTGACTCTTCTTAAGCTCCCCCCAGCTCAACTCTTGCGTTGGACAATTTTGTCTTGCTTCCTTTTGAAACGGATTAAAAGAAAATAAGACTCTGCTTTCAGCTTTTCAGAGCCTGGTAGTGATTTTCTCTTCTGTTATGAAATTTAAGACCCATAAAAGGCAGTTGCTATTTCCTGTGGATGTTCCGCTTCTGTGTTCCAATGTCATATTTATTGCCATGTGAGTCAAGACCGCAGTAAGTTGTTCCATTGCCTTGCTTTATTGATACAGTGCATCCACTTACATGGGGGAGACGTTTAGCTGCTGGCTGGCTGCCCAGCGCTAGGTACCAGGAAAACTAGCCACCAGGGGGTTCCTTTCTTCTGAGTCTTGTCCAGGGTCCTAATTTGGGAAGGGTGAGAGAGGGCCAGAGGCGAGGCTGCTTCTGCCCTGCTTTTCTTCCTCTCTGAGGGATGACACAGGGGAGGAGCACCATTAAGCATAAGCTCTCCTACTTTACCCAATCTCCACCCTGGGGCAGCTTCCTGGCTGGGCAGGGCATGAATGAAAGCTCCACGCCACTGTAAATTTGGGGGGCTTTACCACGGCTGCTTCTGGAGAAAGGTTTTGCTATCTGCTTCATCAGAATCACTAGGAGGTGCTTGCCAAAGATATTGTCTTGGATTTCTTTATACAGAATGAAGCAGAATCTCTGAGAGCGGGGTTCAGCGGTGTTCGTTCTCTAGATGATTTTCATGAACACTCAAGGATGGCGTTGAAATAATCATTGATGTTAATTAGGAGGTGGAGCTACTTTCTTTAAAAAGGAGTGGACTTTGTATTAGTTTTCTGTGGCTGTCATAGGTAAGAAAGTATCACAAACTGGGTGGTTTAACATAAGAGAATTTATTCCCTTAGAATTCTGGAGGCTGGGAGTCTGAAATCAAGGTGTCAGCAGGACCCAGCTGGGCTTCCAGAGTCTTCCTCCCAGACTCCAGGGGAGGGGCTGGCTAAAGCCTTTCTCTTAACTTCTGATGTCATCAGTGATCTTTGGCATTTCCTTGCTGCATAATTTCAATCTTTGCCTTCATCATCACGTGACTTTCTTCTCCCTGTGTGTCTACATCTTCTCCTCTTTTTATTAGGACATCAGATTGATTATAAGGACTGTCATATTGGATTAGGGTTCACCCCAATGGCCCTATCTTGATTTGATTACAGCTGTCAAGACCCCATTCCCAAATAAAGTCACATTCACACACAGGTACTGGGGGGTTAGGATTTCAGTATATCTTTTGGGGGGGACATAATTCAACTTCTAACAGACATACTTTGTACAACAAATCTATCTTCCTGTTAAGTTTCCAATTCACTGAACAGCAAGGTAAAGCTAAATTTAGTCCAATCCAGTAAACTCAGTCCAATTCAGTGATTTAAATTGTCTATTCATTCTCTGTAGGCATGACTCAGAAAATGCTCAGTCTTTTTTATTTCCTGTTTCTTCTCTTTGTAGCTCCATAGAATGACATGTCAAAGTTTGGAGGACTGGGTTTATATGACTACATGGTCACAGAGGAAGGGGCAGGCTAACTCTGCATGACAACAACCCTCGTCTGTTTCAGCAATAGTTCCAGCAATAGTTACATTAAGGCTGTCTTGTACTGCCTACTATTTTTGGAGTCAGAAGGTAGTTTCTATGTAGGTAAGACTGGTCTTATTTGACTTTTTGCTATTACATGGTGCTTTTTGCTTTTCTGGAATCCCATAATATTGGCCACTAGTTCCTGAAACTTGGTACTCTTTCTCATCATAAAGACTGGCTTTTCAGGCTATGGTTTTATTAAAGTAACTGAGAAAATCAGCTTTTAGACTCAACATTGATCAATGACTTCTTTTGGTTTCCAATCATAGCCAACCAGGAGGCAATAAACCTCGTGGTTTAGTCTCTGTCTACAAGGAAATAAGATATAGTTTTATCTTGGTATATTTGTCAGCTATCACTGTGTAACAAACCATTCCAAACTCAGTTGTTCAGAACCAGGGTTGGAAAACTGTGGCCCACGGCTAAGTGCATCCCACAGTATGTTTTTGTCAGACTCGCAAGCTAAGAAATACTTTGTGTCTTTAAGGGTTTTGGTTTTATTTTAAAGAATGTGCAACAGAGATTATAGGTGGCTTATAAAGCCTAAAACATTTACCATCTGACCCTTTGTTGGCAAAGTTTGCTGACCGGAGCTTCAAAGAATAAGCATTTATTGCCTGGAAGTCTATGGGTTCTTCAGCTCCTGGATGGGTCCCATGCATCTGAGGTCAGCTGTGGGTCAGACAGCAATCTTAGTAGGCCTTGGACTTGTGTTTGGAGGTTGGCTGGCTATAGGTTGATCTAGGATGGCCTTGGCTGGGACCAGTAGACCCTTGACTATGAGATCACTTACCCTTTAGCAGGCTGGCCTGTCCCTATTCACAAGGCAGCAGTAATATTCTGAAAGAGAGCAGAAATGAGCAAGGTCTTTTGAGATACAGTTTTGGAGTGGGCACACGGCCCCTTCTGCCACATTCTATTGACTGAAGGTCCTGGCCCAGATTCTAGGGTGGAGAAATAGACTTCATCTCTTGGGACCAGGAGATTCCAAGTCATATGGTGAGGAGTGTGGGTATATGGAGTGGTGAGTAATGGAAGCCATACCCATAATCACCCTATTGCATGTGGGTTATTATTTTCTAAGCATTCCCCCAATAGTAAAATGTAATATTTACCTATCTTTCCCCAAACTTCATGTGTGCTCAGGACCCACTGGCGTGGGACAGGTTTGGTTCGATTTAGAAGCACATTAGGAGGGTTTGATTCAGATCATGTTAGGAACTTGTGCACCTCCCTCATAGAACTCTTAGCTTGTAAAATTCTAGGATTAGAGTTTAAAAAATTTTATGCTAAGTCTGTCTTCTTTTGCCTTCAGTAATGTTTTCTATTCCTATTTCCAGATCCCCCCACCTCAAGGAAAGGAGAGACCAGCTTTATTTTGTCAACTTTATAATCAACAAGAGTCACAATATTTTCTTGTCCCTTCAATCCATAACTTCAGAAATCTGAGCCGGTTTGGGGAGTCCCTGAGAGAGACAACTTCCAGATACACAATTAATACCCTTATAAAGTTGCTATGAGGCACCTCTTCTCAGGAGATTAAAAAAAAAATCTAAACTGATCTCCAGGAGAACTATCTATAATTTCATGCTAACCATTCATAGATGAGTTTACTATGAAATTTCCCTTAACTTGGTCTCCGAACGCTGTGACTGCTTGCTGCTTTTGTTGGGAGTCCCACAACGCTTGCTTGATGCTGCTTTAGGAGGGAAGCTGCAGAACACCGCAAACATACCTGTCATTGACTTTTAGAGTCAGAAGGAATGCCCGGTCTTTCCCTGACGCAGGCGCACTCTGCCGCCTTTTAGAAGGACTGACCACCCTCTTGGCTGTCTCCCACCCCTAGGAGCTCACTGCCTGGTAAGTCAGCTTTGACTGGACTGGGTTAGTATGGACTCTGCAGAGAGCTCCAAGATACTTTAAGAAATATCTAGGTCACGGTGGTCACTTTGTGTTTCAAGCATGACGTAGGGCCTAGCATCTTGTTGGCAAAATAAGAAAACTGAGCAATCCTGGAGGCCTGCCTGAGGAAACGGTGTGCCCCACTCAGTGGGAGAAGCGCCGTGCTCCTTGGCATTCTCTCCTAATTCTGGTTGTACTAATCAAGTCCTTCCTGAAGCTCCCAAATGAGGTCTGGGATATAAATTTCTTGGTGGTTTCCCTAAAAGGCTGGTGGCTAGTTTTGGAATGGGGATGGGGAGGTATGCTGGGGACAGAGACCTGTGTTTGTTTAGCACACTGTTGTGGGTACAGCAGGAGGTGGCTGGAGCCTGAGGAGGGAGTTTGCTCACTAGGAGAGGCCTGAGTGCGTGAAGCAGGCTGCCTGAAATTGTGCAGGGCCTGCTGGGCTTGAAAAATTACGTTCGAGGTTGCCATCTGTGACGGACATTGCAGATTACCTGCCCAATTACCCACGTTCCAATCTTCCTTTATTAATTTTTAACTGAATCCCACTTTGTTTGGGGCAGCTCTGAGCCTAGCTAAGAACACTTACTTTCCCACATTGCCTTGTAGCTCACGGCGGCCCTGTGATAAGGCGAGGGCCAGTGAGACGTGAGAGGGTGTCTGCTGGGAATTTGGAGGAAAGCCTTTGCTTCCTGTTACAGGCTCTTCCTTCTGCCTGTCCTGCAGACGGGACACCAGGAGGTGGAGTAGCTCTGCGGCAACCACGGGGCAAGAAGCACGGATGAGAGTCCACACCCTCGGGAGTCAGCCCTCCGAGGCCGTGCCCGCTCAGGCTGCCTCCCTGGACTTCTGCCCTCTGAAAAACAAGGCCTGTGCATTTAAGCAAACACTAGTTCGGTTGCTGTATTACTCTCAGCTCGTTTCTTACTGATGTAGAATTTATATGATACAACACAGCTGTGTGGGTGTTCTCACCTCATAGTGTGACATTGAAGAAGGGAGAGTTGACATCAGACATGGGTGACCTCAGAGACAGTCATCTTCTCACAGTGCTGTTCTGTGGAGACCACAGAAGTGAGACAAGTGGGGACTGCTGTGTCTGTGAAGTCCCCGATCTGGGAGACTCCCTCGGGGTTGGGAAGCTGAGTCGGCAAGCACACCCTGTGCCTACAGGGTGAGGGGTGTAAGAGATTGCTGGGAAACCAAGGTGCTCTCTGCTGCCCTGCATCACAGCGACCCCCACAAACACACCACTGACTCTCATCCTTGCATGTCCCACCTGGGTAGAGGGGGAAGGGGTACCTTTGGGTGGCCACTGGACCTCCCGATGAGGTGAAAGTACTGTCCCTCCTAGATCCCGAGTTCGGCACCCTTCCATAAAGCTGAGTAACCGTGGACTGGGGTAAAGCCGCTCTGTGTCTTGTGAGTCTGATGGCCAGCTTGGACCCACTACCACACTGTCAGAGCAAGACCCAACCAATTTTGTCAAGGCTAATTAACAACACCTCCTTCCCCTATTAATGATAATTATTTTATCAACTTTTACTTGGCCTTTTGTGTTGCCTTGAATATTTTTTGGAAGAGTTGGGGTGTAAATGATTGTAGTAAGTACAACTAAAAAGCATTTCTCACCCGTGGCAGTCGCCTTCTGTTAGAATCAAAGCTGTCCATTCTTCAGGAAGAGGTCATGGTAGCCCATGTGGGGAGGGCTCACTCCAGCTGCCCAGGCAGGAGGTAAAGCTGGGAATTGAAAAGGGCATGAGCTTGGAAGTCAGGGAGACCTGAAATGAATTCCAGATGCTATCAGTACAGCTGCAAGGCCTTGAGGGATTTATTTAGCTTTGCTGAGTCTCACCGAACTTATCTGTACATTGGGAATAAGTCTCTGTGTAAATGAAATGAAATAATATAGAGAAAATGTCAGGCATAGTTCTGGTCCAGGCCCAGACACAGACTTCCTATCAATGTTAGCTCCCCCATTCTTCTGAGTCTGTAGCAACAACAGCAACATCTGCGTGAAGCCTCCCACTCACAGTGGAGTGAGGTTAAGTGCATGGACTCTGGAGTCAGATGCTTGAGTTCAAATCCTTGGTCTGCATCTTGGAAACTGAATCACTTTGGGCATGGTATTGAACTTCCTTGTGGCTTATTTGCTTCATTTGTAAACTGGGGATAATGCTAATACTTCATAAGGTTGTCATGAAAATGACAGAAGATGAAAGTCAAGTGCTTGACATGTGCCTGACATATATTAGCGGCTCAATAAATGGTTACAGAAAAGAGAGTGTTTTCAAGGGTCCTATGGTTAGTGCAGCTTCCTGTAGCTGATGGTGCTGGGCTCAAAGCCAGGCCCCCTGACGCTTTGCTTACTCAACACCTGAATTCAGGCCCAGCACTACGTTCTGGCACAAGAGATACAAACCGTGAATGAGATACGACTTCACCTTCTGTTTGCAAGGGGCTCAGGGTCTAGTGACAATGGGTGTTCAGGGAATGAGAATATTAAAGTTCCCAGTCTTTTACTTTCCCAAACTGTTTGATTTTACTCTCCCTAGAAACAGGGAGAATGATGCACTGAATCTGAATAGGTGGCTGCCTGGGACAAATGGTAGTAGCTAGAAGCAAATTTATGAGACTCAGCTTGTTGTTTTCCCATTTCGGCTGCATCTGTGTGCTCTGCTGAGGTTCTCTCCCTCACAGATTTATGTAACATATCATCACAGTCACGTCTGTGTGTTTTGTTGATGCCATTTAAATTCTGTTACTATTTAATACCAAGAACATCTAAAAAGAACATTTTGAAAGACTTGAAAAATCCAATTGGTCTCTTGGTAATTTGATTTGTAGGAAATATGAGAAGATAGTATTATGAATAGAGTGCTTTTAAATGAATCATCATTGCTTTCTTGTACAGGCCATAGATGGGATGAGATTGGTTAGGAAAGGCTCAGCTGTGTGTGGTAGAAAATCCAAAATAATAATGGCTTCAACAAGATGGATGCTATTTGTTTCTCATGAAAAAGAAATAGGGTGGAGACAGTTCGGCGCTGACAGGTTGCTGCGTGGAATCCAGACTCCTTCCACCTCCCTGTGCTGCCTCCCCTAGAACCCAGCTTCCTCCCGATGGACAGAGAGCCCTTCCAGGCTCCACCATCACCATCTGTGCCTGCACGGATGGCACAGAAAGGATGAGGGAGAAGAAGAAAGTGTACTACTCTGCGAAGGCCTCTTCCAGGAGTCACACATCCCCCTTTTGCTCACACGCTATTGGTCAATATCTAGTCACACAGCCACCGCTAGCTACAAGGAAGGCTGGTGTCTTAGTTCAGGCTGCTGTAAAAAAGACCGTGGACTGGGTGACTTGTAAATGATGGGAATCTCTTTCTCATAGTTCTGAAAGCTGGAAGCCCGAGGGTGCCAGCACGGCTGGGTTCTGGAGAGGCTCCTCTTGTGCGTTGCAGACTTCTGGCAGCCTCATGTGAAGGAGAGCAGGGAAGGGAAGCAAGCTCTCTCATGACTCTTAAAAAGGCACTCATCCTGTTGACTAGGGCTCCACCTTCGTCACCTCATTTAAGCAGTATTAATTCCCAAAGATTGTACCTCCTGCCCTGGTCAGTGTGGCTCCGTTGGTTGGGTGTCATCCTGCAAATCAAAAGGTTGAAGGTTTGATTCCTGGTCAGGACGCATGCCTAGGTTTCAGGTTTGATCTCCAGTTGGGGCGTGTACAAGAGGCAACTCATTGATGTTTCTCTCCCTCTCTCTCTCTTCCCCCCTTCCCCTCTCTCTAAAATCAGTAAGTATGTCCTCAGGTGAGGATTAAAGGAAGGGAGGATTGTACCACCTACTACCATCACATTGGTGGGGTTTCCACATACACATTTGGGAGGACACAAGCATTAAGTTTGTACCAGCTGGGACATTTATTCTTTTTTCCAGGTTCCCAGGCATGCTTCTAAAATAAGATTCCATTACTAGGGACAGAGGTGAGAATGGGTTCTGGGGCTTAGTCAGCAGGCTTTGAAACACATGTTTTTTTTTTGAGACCTGATGATACCCTCTTCTTTGCCAGGAAAGGTTCCTTTGTTTCGGAGTGACAGTGGGGACCAACAGCAGAGAACTCCTTAGAGCAGATGAGACTGCAAATAGGGCGCCCGAGAGAAAAAGAAAAGAGAGAATTGTGGAGTAGGGTTTAACACAGAGTAGAGGAACCCTTGGACATCAGTTAGGGCTGTGGGTCAGCTTCCTCATTTAACATGTGAAGCTACCGAGGGCCAGAGGAATGAGCTGACTTGCGTGTCAGGGGTCACTGAGTACACTCTCCAGCTTGGTAATTGGTTAGAAGGACTCACAGGACTCAGAAATAACTGTTATACTTGTGGTTACAGTTTATCACAGAGAAAGGATACAGATTAATATCAGAAAAGAAAAAGTCTCACAGGGCACAGAGTCCAGGAAAAACCAGCTGTGAGCTTTGAGTGGTTATCTCCCCCTGTTGCTAAGGGACAGTGCTATTCCCCCAGCCACAGGAGTGACAACACGTGAAAGTTCTAACCAGGGAAGCACACTCAGGCCTTGGGGTTCCAGACATGTACTGGGGAGTTGGTCACATAGGCTTGTGGTGCCCGCATCACTGACCCTAACTATGCAGTCTCCAGCCCACCCCTCAGAGGTCAGACTGATGGAATGTGGTCCAAGGCTTCCACAGTATATCCCATTGATAGCATTAACCACCCTTATCAGTGGTTGTTTCTTAGAAGCTGGTCCAGGGCCAGTTCTGAAGACCTTTAAAATGTGCAGGGTTTGAACATCTAAAACTCTCACTGTACACTTGCCCAGCATCACACACCTATGACACAGCCAGGTCCCAATGTCTCACCTCTATGGAGGTCATCGGGGACGACTAGAGTGAATGGACTTGCCCACAGCAGAGGCAGGCCTAGAGTGTGCATCTCCTGACCTCCACCCAGCACACCCACAGGATGAAAGGCATGGTTTGGGGTGGCCCCTACATTCAAATTGGCTCTGACACTTAGGGGCTGTGCGACTTGAAACAGTTATATAAACTCTCGGTCCCTCAGGTTGCTCAGCCATGAATATGGAGATGATAGGACTATCATCTACTCATAGACTTTCTGTGAGAAGTGAATATGTCAATTAACACGAGGCTGTTAGAAGACTGTCTGGTCTATGATATGTCCTCAGTAAGTGAAAGCTAGTGTTGCTATTATCATCACATTGCTACTCTTCACAGTCTCTTCTTATGTCTGCAGAAACCCCTGGAACTGGCTTAAAACCTGGATGCTGACAAACACAAGCCACACAATTTTGGAAAGGTCACTTGACTTCTCTGGGCTTAGCTTCCCCCTTCCTAAATTGAGGGGAAATGGGGAGAGATGCTAATATTCCTAATGTAACAGTGTGCAGCCAGTCCCCCCAAAAGAGGGATTTGTAATTAGGTCTAGAACATGGGGTGTCCAGGAATTATAAAATATAGGATATTCTCACCCCCACAAGTCTGAGCTGGGGGATGGGACACATGGAGCAGGGCAATTAAAAGTTATGTTGCATATCATCAGTTTTGCAAATAACGAAAAATGGTTATTTAACGTTTCTGTAACAGTTGGTTAGTTTCAGAGATATGTTAAGCATAGCTGTGGCCATGCTTTAAGCCAGGGAGATGGGAGTGCCTTTGACCCATGATGTAACTGGGAGGCAACTCCCTCTGGTTACAGCACCCGCGCCTGTGGGAGAGCTTGGAGATTGTTGGCTTCACGCCACGGGGCCACGCCTGCCCAGACTTACTATGGCAGCCCAGAGAAGCTGGAAAAATACAGGAATGCTGGCAGGAGTAGCCAACTGTGGGAGGATTTGGAAATGGGGCTACAGAGGAAGATTGGCGCTGGGATTTAAACCCAGGCTTGGCAGCCATGCACATTGGAACCACACAGTTTTGTTGGAACCACGTGGTTTTGGGGCTCCCTTTGCCACATGGCTTAAGAAGCAGGAAAGACAGTGCAAGACCTTGCAGGGAAAGAAGGGGACGAAAGGACTCTTGCTGGTGGGCCATGAGGTGGTGCCATGTGGGTTTGGATTAAGAACTGGAGATTGTGGTGGCGACACAGCTGATGGTGCCAGGAACCGAGGGAGGTCTGCCAGCTGAGCACGGATTACTGGGAAGAACTGAGGGCTACCTGAGCAACAGACTGCTATTTGTTTTCTGAAATATGGTACCCCTGACTGGGCAAAGGGGGGAAGGAAGGACTGGGATCTGTGTTTGTAGGTGTTTTAAGGGACTTTGAGATCTTAATGAAGACATTAAGTTATTACTCTAAGTTTGTACAACTTTTGAATAAATAGTTCCTTTCCTTTTCACCAAAGTCTGGCATTGAGAGCCATAATTCCAATTTACTGGTGGTGGACAAGGCAAACCTAGTATGGGGGGGACCCTGGGAGAAGTGGGGGGTCCATTCCATAACACTGTCACTTCTGTGCTCAGATGCTGAACGTGAATATGTGTCTTGGGCCACTTAGTCACCACAAGATACATACTCTGTGTGTGTGTGTGTGTGTGTGTGTGTGTGTGTGTACGTGTGTTCCTGGGCAGGGGCCAGGGTAGCTGAAAGCGGCAGGGGTCCAGTAATGTTTTTGTCCCCCCAGGTCTTTTGTTGTTGAGCAGTCCTGAGTCCCAGGCCTGTCGGAGGGGTGCCTGTCCGTGTTTGGGATGAGAAACCCTCAGCTCCGTTCTGCCCTCCCTCCATGCTGTTGGTGCCAGTGCACTCAGGAGGGCTGGAGGAGACATTGCCAGTTTCTCAGAAGCTTTGAAGCTGTCTTGGGACAAAGACCCTCAAGATCATGGGCACCCCTCTGCCTTCCTGAGAATGCAAGACTGAGTTGAGCTCAGCCACAACATTGGACCTACAAAGAGGCACGTGATGGGTTGTGTTTAGAGGATCCAGGAGGGAGAAGAGGTGACTCTGGTTGGTCCCTCCTTCCCTCCCTCCCTCCAAAGGCTGTTCCTTTGGGAACCCTGCCCCCCACCCCAGCCTCCCTCTGCAGTTCCAGAGGAAGTGCCCCCTCTGGCAGGTACTGAGCCCGCCCTCCTGCCTCAGCATCCTGCAGTGCCCCACACAGCAAGCGCCTTGCTCAGGCTTCTTTTTAAATCGACATATAAAAGGAAACAGCCGCTCCCCGTGAAGCCTGAATAGCAGCATTTCTATCATCAGTTGTCATGACACGGGCTGACACGGGAGCAGCCCCACAACGGGGCTGACAGTTTGATAGGTTTAATTTTGGTGCAGATTTCTGCAAAAAGGCAGCTGCCAGGAATGTGCCATTGGTGGCTGGGGTGGATGAAGTGGTTGGGGAGGACCTAAGGGAAACAGGCAGGTGGTGGGAGCCTAACACTGCAGCTCAGTGTGTGCCATCAGGGCTTTGTCCAGCACAGCATCGCTGGAGGCCTGATTTTGAGCTCTCCAAGGATTTAATCAGCATTGTCCAGCCTCCAGAAAAAGCCCACCTTTGGTTTTGGTCCAAGAAATGGAGGAAGAAATAAGATAAATTGTCCCTAGATGAGGAAGTTGGTCAAGATGGCAAAGGATCCTGAAATGCATGTTCTTGGTCCTGGGTGAAAATCACTCCATTAAGCAGAGAGACATGATAAGGTAGCACCATTTCCCCCTCCATTCTTAACCCCACTTATTGTTCTAACATGAGGTCCCAATGCATGTGACAGAGGATTTGATGACAAGAAACACAAAACAAGGCAAGATTCCTCCCTCCCAGCTTTGTGCTTTGGTTCCCTTGTGTGTGTCCTCTCCCACCATGGTCTGTGAGCTCTTGTTTGGAAAGTGGTGGGACCAACCACCCATCTGCTGCTCTTCTACCACACCCTAGATTCTTTTTTTTAAAAAAATTGTTTTAATCCTCACCCCAAAACACTCTTCATTGCTTTTAGAGACAGGAGGGGAGAGAGAGAAACACCTATTTGTTGCCTTCTGTATGCGCCAGAACTGGGGATTGTACATACCTGGGTGGGGGATCGAACTTGAAACCTTTCAGTTATGGGAAGACACTCCAACCAACTAAGCCACTCCAGCCAGGGCCACACCATGGCTTCTTATTTTGTTCCCCCTTGAGCCTGTGGATCAGGAAACCCATGAGCCAGCATCATTTATTCATTCCACTAGCATTAACAGCCCTGTGTGCTCTCCACTCTGCCGCATGCTAGAGCCACCAGGCTGGGTTATGCATGCTTTCTGCCTTTCAGGATTGGAACATCTGGTAGAAAGAACTGGTATGCAAAGGGCTAATCTACGAAAATGCAAATTAAAGACCAATTTGTGGTGCTCAGATTGGAAAATGTACATGTATGAGGTGTTGTTGAGAATGTATAGCAAACCAGGTCTTTTGCACACTACTGGTGAGAGGGTCAACTGATACAAATACTTGGAAAGTAGCTTCACTTTATTTAGTAAAGAGGGAGATGCGCATATGGTATGACTGGGAAGTCCGTAATCATGTACCCAGGAGAAATCCTTGTGCATGAACTCAGGACAGTGATGTTTGAAACAGGGCAACACTGGAAACAATATGAATACACATTAAGACTAGAATGAATAGAAACATTTGGGAATACTACACAGCAGTGAAAGTAAATGTGCTATTACTACAGACATCAACGTGGATGGATATTACCGACAAACAGTAGGACAAGAAAAGCAAGTCATGGAAGAATGTGTTGCATATGATAGTTTATTTTACACCAGTGTCAGACACTGACAGAATTAGGCTACATATATAGTAAACATTTTTAAAAACATCAAGAAAATGATGACCGCGAAACGCAGGCTAGTGCTTAACTCTGGGTGGGTGGGGTCCAGGAGGGACCGAGTCCCAAATGATGTCATGGCCGAGCCTTCACACAGGCCTATATCTGGGATGTTCATGATGCCAGATGGCATTTTCCCTCGTTTAAAACAAGTTCTATAGAGATATAATTAAAATAAACTACATACACTTAAAAAGTATAATTTGATCATTTTGACATATTTTTCAAACTCATTTTGGTTATTTTAAGTTCTTTGCATTTCTGTACCAAGTTTAGGTTTAATGGCTTGACGGTTGAGCAAATGTCAAAGGTTCTTTTATGTCGGACTCCCAGGTACGCTGATTATTTGCTTAGTGAGAGGGGAGTTGGAGCCAAGGGCAGTGGGGGAAACGGAGGACTTGCAATGTGAAGTGTAAGCATCTGTGGCAGCCTGATGCCCTCAAATCAGAGGAGGCCAAATCCTCTGCCCACTAGACAGTCAGTGGTGTTCATCCGTGAAACACTGGCAAGCTCCCCATGCACCCCGTGACCTGGGCACTGAATGGCACCCTTGTGCTGAGTATCGTCCTGGACTTTTTCTCTGCTGCCTTGGAGGACATGGCAGTGATAAGACACTGACAGAGCCAGAAGGATGATTCCAATCTCTCCTTCCAGATTCTCGAGTAGCTTCTTCACCGCTGCTACATGAGAACATCCTGAAAAATGAAGTGGAAACCAATCTGTCCACTAGTGCGAAGGATGCTAGGACTCAACTTCCTTCCGCCTGAGCCAGAGTCATAGAGAACTGGATGAGGCTTATGATTCTTCTCCGCTCTGTGTCCGCCCCTTGCCCACCACCCACCCCCCCGCACCGCCGATGCACCTGTGGGTTTGCGTTGTGTGTCAGGGAGGCAGATGTGGAAGGTGTGTGTCATCTAGCATCCAAATCCCCCTCTTCCTTGAGGACCCTGAACTCCTGTGAAGACAGTTTGCTATTGTGTGTCATCTGGGTGGGTGGGCAATTCTTGGTGACAGCCATCCCCTGCTGCCTGCCATCATGAACACAGAGACAGAGGCTTTATCTATCTTGTTGGACAGGGGGTCCCGGGACATTGAATGTGGAACGAATAAAGCCAACATGAAGGGAAGGGGAAGGTAAACATCCAAGTGGTGTCAGAGGCTGGAGTAGGCCTACCTGTTCGTGTGTGGTCACATTTTTGTGTCCCTTACACAGTGCTTGCTGCACAGAGGACGTCTGGTAAATGATAAATGAATCAGTGCATGGATAGCAATATTGTCAGTGGGTCCCATTTCTGCTGAACAAAAACACTGTCTAGAATTACAAACTTGTCAAGCTGCAACAGAGCTTGGTTTTACTTTCTCATCTAATTCAAACCCTTCATTTTGCTGATAAGTGAACAGACACCCAGGAAATCCAAGGGATGGGCCAAAATATCTCCCCCTTTACTCCCCTGGTATAAGCAGAGCTGGGTTCTAAATACTCAGACTCCCGGCCTATTTTCCTTTCAGCTACTCTATCTCCAAGTCTCTGAAAGTATATTTAGATATTTGCCTACTTAATTAGCCACACACAAACATAAACATATTTAAAGCAGAACCATTGAAAGTGGTACCAGTCGGGGGTAGCCTTGATGTCAGCCAGGATTCAGAGATTCAAGATATTAATTAACAGGACCATAGCTGGTTATTCGTCTAGGTAGGTTATACTCAGCAGGATTTTCAGGATCCCGAAGCATCCTTTCACTTCATTTCGTGGACCATAGTTTGCTGTAAGCTGGCTTTCTTAGGTCGCTTAGGTAGACTCTTGGAAACTGGCTGACACCTCAGCCTTTTTGATGGGACCACTGGGTTTGTGGGTCCAGATGGCCTTCTTCTAGAATCTAAAACACAAGCACAGCACCTTTCTAAAGACATGTGCACTGACTGAATGCAGATGGGCTTCAGCGAATGTGTGAAAAACGCTTTCTAGCTAGGTGTTCCACAATCCGCCTCCTGGCCAGTGTCCATATTAGTTACCAGGCAAACAGAAGGGAAGCTTCAGAAATGTCTGGGGCTGCCTTCACCTGAGGGCATTGTCATTAGTTTTAAATAAACAAATTGTGTGTTGTTAAATCCCCAGGAAGTTTGTGGCAGCCAGTTTTTGAGTTTGGTATTGATTATTAGGGAGAGTAACAAACATCTGTGAGAGAGGTCAGGCCCTGGAATCTGCAACCAAATGTCCTCACGGTGAGCCTCTGAATTTGGGTCTCTCCAAAGCAGACCCTGTCACAAGGAGACGGGTCTTAGTGGCTTGTTTGGAAGATGGAATGACAGAGAGGGAGAGGGAGACAGGAAAGAAGGAAGAACCAATAAAATGTTTCATCATGAGAGATTACTGCTCTGGGCACCTGAGGTTCAGTCCCACCAGGGATCCTGTGAGAGATGGTGTGGATTACGTTTTAGGGCCATCCCACTGCTGGGAGGGGGATGCAGCATCACCCACCAACTCTTGCCCTTTATTGCTTAAGGGCTGTTCCTGAAGTGTCAACACCTTGGCATTTCTGTGTGCAGGTGTCCTCTCGGGCTGGCCAAGCCATGTGGTGGGGCACCCATGGCATATGCTATACTGGGAAAATGCTAAAATCCAGCTACTTGAAAAAAACAGGATTTTTGTATAGCACTTTATAGTTCTTCTTTTCTTTAAACATCACCATGACAACCACCACAAAATAGAACACCTAAAGTTAGGAATAATTTAAAATTTCGGGGAATGTGGACTCTAGGAGAGATTTGCATTTCCATTTGATGAGAAAGCTTTACAGGAAAAATTAAACACTGTAGGTTTATTCTAGCTCTTTACTGTTTATGTATGTGCTGTTAGCATTGCTCTCTGCCTGTACGTGTCTCTTTCTTCTCAACATCTTGTGTAATTATAGTGCAGTATAAAACCCAGGGAATCTAGGTTGATCTGGACACAATCCAGTGACCTTATCTGGATTTCACCAGTTTTACACGCATTCATTTGTGTGCATTTAGTTTGACGTAACTGTGCCACCTGTGTAGATTCGTGTGGCCATCTCGGTGGGAGGTCGGGCTCTGTAACCCGTTGACCTGCCCTCTGCAGCCACCTCTGCCCGCTCCCACGAACTCAGCAACCACCCATCTCTTGTCCAGCTGTATAATTCTGTCTTTTCCAGAATGTTCTGTAAAGGGAATCATGCAGGTGTAAGCTTTTGAGATTTTTTTTTTACTAAGTATATCTTCCTTCCAACCCATTCAAGTTGTTGTGTGTATCAATAGTTTGTTCCTTTTTATTGCAGACTGGTAGTTCCGGGTTTGGATGTATCACAGTTTCTTTAACTATTCACTCACTGAAGGACATTTCAGGTGGATAAACCTGCTCTGAACATCTGCATACACGTTTTTGCGTGAACGTAAGTTTCCATGTCTGTGGCATAAATGCCCAAGAGTGGAATTTTCCAGCCATTTAGTAAGTGTATGTTATTTTGATAAGACACTGCCCCACTCTTTTCCAGTGTGGCCGTGCCACTGTGCATCCCCAGCAGGGATGTACGAGTGATCCGCAGCCTCGCCAGCATTCAGGTTTTTTTTTTCTTTGTCTTGATCAGGGCGTCAGGGGTGTGGTCTGTGTTTTGGTCTCCAGACTTCACAGGAAGTCATTCCCATTCTTGGGCCACCTACGCTCCCTCTTACCACCCTTGCTCTTCTGTTTTCTGACTTCTTTTTTTTTACCTTGAAATAACGACATATGTAATAGTTGTAATAGATCAAAGCATTTCAAATGACTAACTTCCCTCAGGTTAAAAAAATAAAGGGCAGATCCCCCGTCTGCAGAGATAAATAAGTGACTCATAATAGCCCGAATCAATGTGGGAAGATGGATGCGGTAGAAAAGAAAATGAAGGATGAAGGAACCCTCGGAAAATAGCCAAAAGAAATCCATTTTTATAAGATGTGAAGAATATTGAAATAGTTTGTGAGATAAGCTAAATACCTTCTGTATGCACAGCAATGAGAAGAAATGTTATTCGTAGTGATACTGGGCTGTGAGCTCCTTTGAGGGGGGTCGGCTGGCTATATAGAATTAAACGACTTGTTAGAATAACACAATTTGGGCTGAAAAGGACATGAACATCCATCAGTTTAGATGTCATCTTAGAAATGATGCTATGGTTTTAGAAATGATGTAACTAATGCCCAGAGCAATTAAACTGCTTGTGCAAAGTCACCGCGGGGGCTGCCTGCAGACAGGGGCCAGAACCCCAGACTGAACTGCCTGGGGTTCAGGGTGCTTCCTACACAGCTATGTGGAGGGATTCATTTTCAAAAGGATTTTGATCTCAACCCGTGTCCGGTGTTTTTATTTCACATTAGGCCATACCCTGCCTTCCTCGGCGTGCCACCTGCTGTTAGTTGGCAGCTTCTCAGTTGTTCTATCATGTTGCTCTACACCCCTCAATGGACTTTTGAGAACGGGTATTGGAGGGAAGGTGAGGTGTTGCTGTATAGAGCCACGGAGGGTCTTGTTTACAAACATCCTATTGTCTGCAGATGTCAGAGGCCCAGCAGTAAAAAAAAAAAAAAGAGCTGGTTGTTTAGAAAAACAGATTAGCCAGAGTACGTTCTAAAATAGCAAGGCTTAAAGTGATTCAATGTTAATTGAATATTGAGTAAGAAAGAGATAGGGAGTTAATTGAATGAGTGAGCTTGGGGTTTCGGATAATTTTTTCATGATGTGAAGGAAATTATTTCAGAGTTGGACACAGATCGGGGAGAGAGTGAGGCAGCGTGATCTTTGGGAGGAGTAAATGAAAGCCAGTTTGTTTGGTGGGAGAAAAATAAGCTTGCTGGATGGTTGGTTGTTCCTCTAAGCTTGTAAAATTCTATTAAAAAACATTTTGTATTGTTACAGAAGGTTACAAGTTATCTGAAGAAAATTTAGGAACTATGGGAAAGTAAACAGAATGAAATAAATATCATCTGTGATCTCATTATAGATACCACTGACATTTTAGTTTATATCCTTTTAGCTTTTTTCTATGAGTACGTATCACTTGTCTATTTATACATGTGTATTAAACATTTATAAAATATAAGATCATATTGTTTAGTAACTTACCATACAACTTAGTCCATGAACATTTTTCCAATGTTATTTTAAATCACTAATATTCTATTGCACAGATGTTCGTTAGTTAACTTACCCAATAGTATTTGCCTCTTATGAACAGCCATGTGATGAATGTTATAACTGTATTATTATGCTTATCTACAATTATTTCTTAGGTTATGTTTGGAATTTCAATGCCAAATGGAATCTAAATTTTAGGACTTGTGATTTCTGTTGAGAACTCATTAACCCAGAAAAAGACTGTATTGATTGTCAAGTTTATAGGGCTCTCCAGGTCCTTTCAAGAGTGAGTTCCAGTAAAAGAAATTAAAAAATTTCTTTTAAAATTGTCTACTTCATAAATAAAAGTTATGTATACTTATGTATTTTTTTGATTATTAAGACATCCTTTTATAAAAAACAAATATTTGGGTTTCTGTGTTTGTAAATTTTCTGCTCATATTCTTTGATGATTATATTTTTCTATTGGGGTGCTCATCTTTTTCTCATTGATTTTTTAAAACCTTATTAAAATACAGAATTTATTTCACATATATAGATAATTTTGCCTCCTTATCAATTCCATTTGTCTGACACCCCTGCTACTGTGCCTTATCATAACATTCCGTATACACTTAAAACCAAGTGAAGGGTGGAGTTCCGTCTTTAAAAACTAAACAGTCGTTTTGGACAACACATTCTTGGCAGTGGAGCCTGGACAGCATTTATCAGACAAGGTAGGGAATGTTCTAACTCTGCATTCTAAAAAGAACAGCCGGATATCAACTGTTAGAGAAATCAAAAAAGATGGACATTTTTAACAAGCTGTTTAAGCTGTTTTCTCAAAAGAGTCTCCCTGTGCTGCCAGAGCTCTCGAAGAGCCACATGGCCAGTCCTTTGGAAGTGCTTCTTCACATAATTGAACTCCGCTTCCACTTCGGGAGGAAAACCGCCTTCTTCTGCTTGGTTGCATATTTGCTTTAATGTCTTCTACAGGATTAGGTTCTTCTGGCATTTTAGGAGTTTTTCCTCTGTTTTTTAAAGAATTCTTAACTTTTGATCTCAGTGTTGATGATTGTAAGTCATTTTCATTCTGGTCTAATTTGGGTGTCTTTTGTCTGAAGTATCGTATCGATCCCTTTCCTGGAATTCTCCTCCCCCCCTTCTTTTTCTCCGCCACCACCTTCATCATCACCACATCATCATCTTCAGCAGCCAGTTTGACTTTTTTGTGGAAGATAAAGGGGTTTCACCTTCTCCTCTTCATCTCTGACTCTGTATCTTCCTCTGACCAAGGGCTATCCATTAAAATGGACAAGCCCTGAGCCACCCCTCAGCCATAAGCTGCAGGCCATATTCTTTCAAAGTCCCTGAGGGAACCCACTGGTTGTATAGATTTTCTCAAAGTTGCCAGTGTTCCTGTAATTGGACTGCCTTCCCAATTCACTGCTTCTGCTTTGGCGATTCACCCTTTGCACCTGTCCTTAAACTGACCATTCTTAAAGATGACTGGTGCTCATTTTCATTATTTTCACCTTAAAATGATAATCTTTGTTAGCTGTTAGTTTACAGCTGGAAGGTAGTTCTGAGACCTCAGGGCACTCGTGTTCATCTCCATCCACTTGTCCACGGGTAGTTGGTGCACACAGGTGGGAGATGAGGTGGACGGAGACAAACGCCGACTGTTCTAGGGGACAGCTGTGTAGGACAGAACCACACCAGGGTTTTTATGGATGAAAGTACATTGCTTTGTGTACATTAAATAGACTCACCTTTTAATTTTTTCTGTGTTCTCAACATTTTTTTTCTCTGCTGGTTGTAGGCTTTCAATTTCATTGATATACTTTTCGATGTTAGTGATGTTTGTGGCTGTTACCATTTCTTTTTTCTTTTATTTGTTTAATTGCCTTTAGTTTTTAGGCAGTCAAAGTTATTGCTGTTGTAATTTCTACCATTGGTATTATACTTAGAAGACCATGCCATCCTTAGATCATATAATACCGGTCCATTTTTTCTTCTAGTCCTTTTACGTTTTCATCTTAAATTTGCAGTTCATTTTGGTGAAAGGTTTTATTTTAGGATGCAACCCCAAATACTACATTCTAATTCCAGTTTGTAAAATAGCCGGTAGGATGGTTACTGACCAATAAGTATTGTTATGTTTCTGTAGTGAATACATTTGCATGCAAGTGTCTGTACCTGCTAAACATAGTTGTCAATAGCTGGGCTGGAGCCCTACTGTGAGAATCACCAGTTAATCCCTTAAAAGTCAAGACAGACCTTGGGTTCCACAAATACCAAGTAAGAGAACCATCACCATAATGCTGTCTGGCCCACCCAGACTTATTTATTTTGGGCTTCTTAAACAATTAAATTTATGTTCACGTTGTGTTTTCCCTGAGGCCTGTGAGAAGAATGCATATGTCTCAGTCATTTGTCAGAGTCCACAGTTTGTGGAAACAGTTTTCCTGGGGGGATGATGAAGAGGAGGAAGCTTCTCAAAACTCCTCTCGGGACTCGGTGGTTCAGCTCCCGTACCAAGGGCTCCCAGATGGCGGGTTGCAGAGCCTCACACACCTCTGAGCACAAACAAAGCTTCTTCCATGTTGCCTGTCTCCAAATAACACCAGCTGCAGAGCAGACTGTTTCCTACATCAGAGGTAAACTTGGTCTTTTATTTTCCTTTCTTTTTCAGAGCTTCAAACATGAGAACACATTCCAATTGTTGGGTTGGAGGACTGTTCCTACAGCATGCAAACGCAGGCAGCTCTGCTCCATTTGCGAACAGGCAAAGAGGGCACATCTTGTTACTTTTGTTGTTGAGGTTCTTAAGATTATATCTCATAAAATGAGACTGGTTGCTAGTAGACAGAGATGTTTTGAAGGTAGGTGACCAGGCCAGG
Organism: Sturnira hondurensis; assembly: GCF_014824575.4. NCBI lineage: Eukaryota > Metazoa > Chordata > Mammalia > Chiroptera > Phyllostomidae > Sturnira > Sturnira hondurensis. The sequence continues at coordinate 3,229,239 of NW_028095197.1, read as the reverse complement.
GGAAATGGGAGGCAGAGAGAACCACTAGGCATACCACATATTGGGGGAATGCTTCCACTCATGTCTTGTGTTTGTGTTTTAAATTTTGGGAGTGACTCACAGGCACCTAGCAAAAGTTAACTGACTAAGTTAACCTAATCAGTAATGAGGTGGCCAGGCTTCTTTGCCATCAGATACTCAGCTCACAGGGGTCAGTATTTAATTGGCAGCCTGGTAGCCAGTGAAACAATTTGGGTCGAGTCACACTTTAACAAAACATACAATAGTTGCTATATTGTATCCAAGACATTATTACAATTAAAAAGTCATACACTGAATTGTGTGTTTCCTTATTCACACAAAGCAGATGCTCAAGACTCACTTTACTTAGCCATAGTAAATTAGGGTCAGTATGTTGAGTTCATCGAATACTTTGTGTTCTCTGGGAGAATAAGTGTTGTAGCAGTTGTCCTGCTCCTGCTGTATTCAAAAACAGTAAATGGCATTTTTAATACAGTTGGATGTTTTTCAAATGCCTAGCTGGAGTTCAAGGACTGCAAAATCAGATTCCTAAGTAGTGGGTTGGGAAAGTGCTGTGATTGGAATTGTGTGTGCCCTTCCCCCAAATTCATGTGTTCAAGTTCTAACCCCACTGTGATTATATTTGGAAATAAAACTTAGTGCTAATTAAAGTTAAATGAGGTCTTAAGATTGGTCTGCATCCTGTAGAATTGGTAGATTTGTAAGAGGGATGACAGACACTTCTCTCTCTCTCTCTGTCTCTCCCCCCACATGTGCGTGCGTGGAGGAGAGGAGGTGGACATCTGCAACCCAAGAAGAGAGCTCTCACAGGACCCCAACTCTGCCGATTCCTTGATGTTGGACTTCTAGCCTCCATAAATGTAGGAAAATAAATTTCTGTTGTTTAAACCACCCAGTCTTTGATATTTTTTTTAATAGCAGCCCAAGCAGACCAAGAGAGAAAAAAGAGATGGAGTGTGAAATGCTCACTTACGTACTTTGTTCACTTTATGTTCGCTCACATACTTTGAAATGTCCAGGGGATATTGTAATCTAATTATTGGAATATTCCGGTGGAATTTAGGTGCTTTAGAGTTCTCCCATGAGTCGAGTTTGGGGATTCTTTCTCAAGCGAGTGCTGCTAGCTGACAAGGTGATATTGTTTTGTCTTTCAACCTGAAACTCAACATTCATTTTGGGATGGGAAATGGTAAGGTTAGGAAATATCCCCCCACTCCCACACCTCTGAGATGTGGTAGCTGAGTAATCAAAACACAATTTTATCTGCATCTCCATGTCTATTTACAATTTATTTGGTGGGGCTTTCCAATAATTAAAACTGTTACTATCTTTTTTTCCAAAATGGCAAGTGGAACATCTCGCAAAAGACAGCTAATGCCAACCAACTTTTCTGACAAGCTGCACATATTCTAATACACACACAAGCACACATGCACACATGTACACACTCATCACTGTAAGGCCAGGGCCTCACATGGTTTTTAAATTCACTTTGTAGGGAAATGCAGCCATGGTGAACACTATCCATGGGTTACCAGGCTGTCGATGTTGAGGGATTGGGGCTGGCTCTGGGTGCACTGGGGGTGTCTCCAGGTGCACTGGGGGTGTCTCCAGGTGCACTGAGGGTGTCTGCGCATGGGGTGCTATGTTACGGCTGCAGGGGCGGTATCCCTCACTGGAACTGGATCCTCCAACACAGGTCTGCACGCGAGATTCCTGAGCACTTCTGCGTAGAAGGCCGGCACTATGTCTCTCCCAGCCTTGCCTGGATTTGTGTGAAAGCTCCTGGAGGTCCTATCAAAAGCAGCTAGTGCCCGTGAGTAGGACTTGCTGTTTATTTCTGGGGTTAGCCCAGGCTTTCTTATGTCCCCATACACATTGAGTGGCACTGGGGAAGGATGGCTCTCAATGGGGCTTGAAGACATGTCAAATGAAAGAGGGGAGCCAAGAGAGAGGGTATGGAGTTCCCCAAAATCTGACCAGTGTTCAAGCTATGGCCCTTGGGAGAATTATCTTCCTTCCTCAGGGGTGAATAAACACATAATCTCTATGGTGTCTAAATCTGCTAAAGAGAGTCTGGGGAATGAGAAGTCCAGTTAAATTAGCTAATGTGCATATAAGCCTTGCAATGCATAAATGGCTTCCACATACATGATCTCATTGATTCTTAGCACAATTCTGCATTGGGTTCCATCTTTATTTACCAAGCAAGCTCTGTTTACTATTCACCAATGAAAAAAATGTGAATCAGAGAGGTTAAATGGCCTGCCTGCATCACAAAGCTCATACGTGACAGACTGGAAGCTTGAATCCATTGCTTCTGGCCCCTAAAATTTCACTCTTACCAGGAGCAGAATAAAACGGAGTCCAGTTGGTTTGGGTGGAGCTGGAGAAAAATGTTGCATGTTATTCATCCTATTTTTCTCCAATCCATTCTAATCGCCCTTATGGGGTCACTGGACAAGGATCTCTGCCCAGATTCTAGGCTGTAAGATGTTCCCACCTCACAAGCACTTGTTTATTCTCTCTCACAAAACACAGCCTCTCTTCATACTCACTACTTCCTTTAATTCTCTCACATAATTTGAGTATGAAGGTGGGAACAGAGAAATCCTGGCAACTCAATGACTGACAGAACCATTAACAAAGGCAGAACACTGTTTGCTTGATGAGAAACATGACCTTTCGAAACTGAGACCTTCTAGATCAAGACAGTTTTCTACCTTTCCTGCCAATTCTTTTCCTTAAAAAATTTTTTTCCATTTGCCATTTTTCTAAGTCATCTAGTGAGGGGGTCTGAACTGTGAGGGTAGGTTCCCATGCAGCCTCTTTATCAGTCCGTGGACTGATCCAGCACCCATACTTCATGTTCAGGGACTGTCTATTAAGGATGTTTCAGATGAAAGCTTATTTTATATAAAGGAGAAGGGTTTCTCCCATAGCTTCTCCCTCCAATTTGGCCATATTCCCAACACAGGTTGCAGATCTGGATTAAGTCCAAGTCAGGGTCACCACCATCATAGCTTGGCCTCCGCTCTCCAGAGTGTGTTCCTACTTTATGCCACTGCTGAACCAAGTTCATCTATGCTTCTGAGGAAGTGGGGCCAGAAATAAATATTATTAGCAGATGGACAAGTTTGGTGACTCATCAGATGCTTATGGCCCAGTAAAGCTCAATATCTTTTGGTATTATCTCAATCATATTATTGTTCAGTTTCATTTTCTTTAGATAATAGTATAATAAAAATCATTAATTATTTAAGGGGTTGTCAATCGAATGGGTTATTTTCCTGTTTTCCATTCAATCTTTGTTGAATACATATTTATTGAGCACTTACTATGGGCTGGTCATGTTAGCCATAGAGAATTCTATAATAAGACAAAACAAAAAATCAGACAGAGATCCTGCTGTCATGAGCTTACCATTAAACAAGTAATTCCACTAAGGATGCATAGTTACAACTAGAGATTCTGAAAAAGAGAAGGTGGGTCTGTAGCAGTGTTTGAAAAAGGATCTTGCACTCCTGGGAGGAGTCAGGGGAGGGTTCTCCGAGGTTATGAAACTAGGGCTATCTTCTGAATGAAGAAACAGAACTTTCCAAGAGTCAAACAGCATAAAATATTGGCAAAAAAAGAGAGCTTTCCAGCCAGAGGAAAGAGTCAGTGCAAAGGCCCCTGGAGGGAGGGAGTAGGGTGGTTTCTTAGGAATGAGGGTCATGACAGCTGAAACTCAGAGGAAAGCTAGTACAAGCTGAGGCTGGAGAAAAGGAGATAACCCTCAAAGGGCCTTTTAGACCATGTTAAATTTTAAATTGTGACCACAGGACATATGGATTGCCATTGAAGGTGTGTAAATGATTAGATATATTTTGAAAAGGAAACTGGAAACAACTAGGACCTTACATGGATAGGGAGACAACAAGGAGGCTGTTGCAGTCACTGATGATGGACAGTGGCACCTGGCGCTTGGAATTAAGATAGTAACTAGTGGCTAAACATTTAGGCAATGATGGACTAGACATGAACATGAAAGAGGGAACAGTATCAAAGAACTCCTACATTTCTGGCCTATATGGAAGGATGGAGGTGTCATTTACTATTGTTTACTAGAATCAGGACACTGGAAGAGGGACCAGGTAGGAGAGGGTTTCATGAATTCCAGCTCTGTCTTTGTATTATACTAGTGATCAGCTGCAGGGAACAGAAAGTCCTACTGGAGTGGTTGAAATAGTTAGGAGTGTGTGTGACTCACAAGACAGGAAATCCAAGGCCATCTAAGCCTTGTAAAGAAGCTCAATAATATAGGAATTGGTGCAGGTTCTTTTCAGCTTTCTGGTTTACCTACCTTGGTGTGTAGTCCTTTACCTTTTTTGTTTGTCTCCTTGTGGTTTAAGATGGCTGCTGTGACCCTGCCTTTGTAAATGCATCCCAAGTAGAGAATTAGATGAAGGGCCATGGGTGAGGAGATTTTGTCCTAACAAAGATTTCCTTTTTCTTTAGGAAGGGACCCAGAAATTTTACTTATATCATATTGGCCTCAATTAACTTTTGTGACCACCTGTAGCTAAATGGAAGATTGGAAATCCAGCATTTTAGCTTCCTTGCTTCTACAGGTAAAGTTAGACCAAGGAGAGGGGTCACGTAAATAGCTTTTAGGGTTAGTATATGTCTACCAGCCATATGGAATTGGAGGTGCTTTGTGTTACCCAAGTAGAGATTTTAAAAAGAGAGTTAGCTATATTGGTCGAGGGCTATTCTTTTTCCTTCTCTTCTTCATCCTAAGGGAAAGAAGTGATTTGGTGACAGTTTTTAAATATAACAGGTAAAGCCTATATCCCAAGTGTTCTCCATCTGCTCAAAACAAAAGGAAAGCAAAAAAGCCCTGGACAAGACTTTTGGTCAGCCAAAACAATGGTTCCTTAATATTAACTACTGGATTACTAGAGATAGGTGACTAGGGGGACTTAAAATTACACACGATCTCTATGTGCATCATGCTTGAAAATGGCAGGAAATGGGCTTCCTGACCTTTCATCGACCCAGCCAGCCTCTTAAATGGTGCATGAACCTGTAGCAGCAGCTCTTAATGATGTGGCCACTTTGGACCACATCATAAACTTTAATGCGCCAATTATAATGATGGCACTAACCTTCTTGCTTCAAGGGCCAAATCTCATTCTTCCCCACTCATTTTTTCTATGAGGAGATGATGAGGACAAGGGTAGTGCTGCTTCATAGGGCATTGGCACTGAGGAGGTGACAATTGGTCGGAGGCCCAAAGGAAGTGAGGGGGGTGTGCTATGAGGGTCTTTGGGGAGAGCACTCCAGGCAGAGGCAGAAGGAGTCCTAGGTTGTGTTAAGTGGTTTGATATTGCATAGGGATGCTTTGTTGGAGAGTCTCAGGAAAGAAATGGAATATTAACATTAGACTCTTTTGTTTTAAAAGTTTTAAGGGAACTATGAAAATGATGCGCCGGAAGAGTATGCTGTGGGACTTTCTCTTTCTACTGCCACGTTTGAGCCCTGTCCCCTGTGAGGCATTCTTATCAAGCTGGTTCCAGAACTGCATCTGTGTCAGTCAGGATAACTTGTGTCAGGGAACAGAAACCTTGACTAATGCTTAGCTCACCTGAGTGAAGTCTGGATGTTGGAAGTTGGTTCAACTCAACAACTTTTCTCTCACGGTGTTAAGATGACTACAGTAATTCCAAACATTCTCCAGTGCTACCTCAAACAGGAAGGAAGGCGAAGGCCCAAAAGGAAGCCCTTTTCTTTTCTACCTCTCTATGTGTATCCAGGAGAAAATGAACTCCTCTGTACCTTTCTGCCAGTGTCTCAGGGCTGGCTCTCAGTCAACTGCTCTCCCCTAAGGATGATCAGCAGACGGGAGCGGGGCCACCATGCGTGACCTGTACTGAGCTTGGATCATCCTCAGGCACTGGGGGAGGGGCTTAGCTCCTCTGCACTTGTGGCCAAGCCAGATTGGTTTCTGTTGACTATGGAGGGGGGGGCAATTGCTGTGGGATAGGTGACCTGTAGTGTCTGCCCCACCAGCATATCCAAATCTGGTCACAGAAGAGATGACTTTTTTCCTCTCTGTATTCTGTCTGTATTCAGAACCTCACCAATGTATTTCCTGACTGATTCTAGAGGATGGACTCCCTGTGTCCTAATTTAGGTTCCTCTGGAAACTGACCTGGGGCAAGATTCAAGTGCAAGGAGTTTCACTGGCAAGGACATAGAAGTGACACATGGACAGAAGTGACACATGGACAGCCCATAAAGAGTGAATTAGTGAAATAGTTACCAACTTGAGCAACTGAAGCTTAATCCTGTGGGGAAATGGTAGAAAGCAAGTCTCAGAATTATTTTTCGAGGGAGAAAAGGGAGCTGAGGTATTTACCCTCCGACTCCCTTTGGTTACTGGCTGATGGCTTCTCCCAGCACTTTTGCCTGCACAGGCAGGCACAGTGGTCTTCTGTGGTTCTGGAAAAAGCGTCCAAGCCCAGAGCTGCAGGTAATCACTGGTTAAGGTCATCCAAGGCACAAAGCCATGGTAGGGTCTGAGGGACATGGGAGGGGCGATGACAGCATTTGCTACACACCCCACCTCTGAAGTATATACACCCCTCCCTTGGTATGAACTGAAATGCCTTAGTGGAATACTTCTGGCTCACACCTGTAACTTGGTCAGTATTCACCAGAAGCTGCGTGCTCCTCAAAATGCAGATGGGCTCTGATAATTTTATTGACACAGCATTCTGCACAATACTGTGTAGAGGTGACTGCTCTCTCTCACACACAAAGAAGTGGAGACTTGGCAGACCCCTCTCGATGAGCTCAGAGTCGGCCCAGTGAAAAAATTCGGTGTTCCAAATTCTGGAACCATAATCACATTTTGGGTCTAGAGATTTCCTTCTGTTTTCTTTGAATCCAAATGAAAGAAGCATAAGAATTTTTAAAGTCTTTATATGGAGCATAAGCTGTTTTGATAAATGTGGAATAGTTCATTGAGGATGTAAGGAATGTTGAAGAGGCATCCTGAGAAAACCTTGCTTTTGATGTAATCTTGTTGGATGGGTTATTTTCTTTCCTCCTGCTCCCCACCCCCAGTTCATTTTGCCAAAGTAAGTTTCCATATGTTTTATCTAAATGAGTCACATTCAGAGAAATCATTCAAATGATCTGTGGGCACAGATACTTTTCTTTCATTTGTGGCTTGCAGGTGGGTGGTTATAAGGAGTGGAAATGGTGGTGGGCTCTTCTCCAAACCTCAGATCCTGTAGCTTGCTCTGATTCTCCGAGCTTCTCTGTGTCTTCAACTTTATTCTATACCAGTGGGAAATAGCCTTAGTAAATTGCAAAGATTATTCAATTTCAGTCCACTTTAAGTACCCTTAAAGGGAGACTGCACTCATGACTTCTCAGGGGTTAGGCGATGCATCTTGCTACGAATAAAGTGCTGGTTGAGAGGTTTTAAATCACATTTGTAGCTTGGGAGACTAATATTGGAGACAGTTCTCTTCCTAAAAAGTAATGCCATCTGTGTCACTGGCTGTACAGAGCAAAAGGGGCGGGGGGCAGTGGGGAGACCAGAGTTTGTTTGAAGACATGATAGAATCATTCAAAAGGTGTCTTCCAAGGGACATAAACACCTTACCCGGGTTAATAAAGGTCCTCATTACATTTTATATTACGAACTGAGAGGTGCAGTCATTCTCCCTATGGCACTTTGTATTGGTCAGCCTGAAAACACACAAATCTGAATGCACCCAAGGCAATGCATTTGATCTATGCTTGAAAAAAAAAGGTCTCTGTTGACTGAGCTTAACACTCTCTTTGGTTTTCACCCTTCTAATCAAAGGTTATCTTTATGCATAAACATTTATGGAGCACTCACATCTGGGTGGCTTGGTTATGGTTTATTCCTAGCATTTTTTCTCCGTTTTGGTTGATGTTCTCAAATGAATGGGTATATTGTTAATTGTTTTGTGGATTTCATTGCTACTTGGGTCCAATAATCTCTGTGGTCTCTTGGAAAAGACTCAATTCAATTGTACACACCCTCACTGAGCACTGATTTTGTGCCCGATGCTGAGATAATAAACTAGCCAATTTGTCTGGAATCTTGCACAATTACTAGGCTCTCATAGAGACCACCCACTGCTTATTCTCACTAATGTTTTATTTTGTTCCAGAAAGTGAGAGAAAAAAAAGAGAGAGAATGAGAAGCAAGAAAGGAAAGAAGGAAGCAAGGCGTTGGGGCTCTAAAAATTTGACATCATTCCAAGTTGAAATCATGTCTGTGATAAGAACATAATTGAAGTGGATGCAAACACCTCGTCTTTCCCTTTTGTATCTGTGAACGTCAGTCTGTTGGATACATTCCACGCTGTGGGCAGTGTGATACACCCAGACTCCTGCAATTTCAGCTCTTCAAATGTTTCTAAAATCGGTGAATGTGATGTGCTCATGTCCAATCCTGGCTGTTTCACTTGTGCTTCGACAACCTCAGTGGCTTGGGCGGAAATCCGTGTCTCACTCTCCCTCCTTCTCACTCAGATCCCTTGCTGGCAGAGTGGGGTTCCTACAGCAACCACGCAGCTAACCCCTGTTAGCTTCACTTACCCAGGTGTGTGGAAGCTTATTATGATCTACATAAACAGCAGAAGTAGGTTAGGCTCAGTGTGTCTGACCCTATTTTTTAAATGTATTTATTATTTAGATGCTCCTTATTTCTAAAGGAGCTTTGTGATGAGTTACAATGAAATAAAGGCAAGTACCATATGATCTCACCTTTAACAGGAAGCTAAACAACAAAAGAAACAAGCAAGCAAATTATAACCAAAGACACTGAAATAGAGAACAGGCTGACAGTGACCAGAGGGGAGAGGGGAGGGAATTTCAGGGGAAATAGGGGAGGGATTTAGAGGAACATATATAAAGGATACATGGACAACACCTGAGAAGGGTGGAAATGGGAGGGTGGGGGGAGCACGGGGGGTGGGATGGGATGGGAGTAATAGAAAACTGTACTTGAAAAATATTAAATAAATTTAAAAAAATTAAAAAAAAAAGAAATAAAGGCAAGTAATTAGATTCATATAACAGGTTGAAAAAGTGAAAACTTACATAACATATGTAATGATAAACCTAGGCTAATAATAGCTATTATAATTCAACACTGATTTTAGTAGTGGGTTCTTAAGCAATCCAAGTTTTAAAATGTAGCGAAGGACTAAACTTTCATTGCCCGATGAGAAAAGAGTACGAACTACTTCACCAGGAGGCGAGTTTTCTCTGTAGATCACTAATTCTCAACTGAGATTTGTTACACTAGTTCTTGCTTACGGTCAAGGACTAACTATTGACCACTTTTGAAAAGAAGTTTGTTGGTTCATGAAGAAGAATCAGGGCAGTTTTTAGTTTTCACTTCATCTGAGCTGCATCTCTTCTAGGCCAGAAACACGCACACAAGCTTTGGGCAGGAACGTGACCATTGGCCCACTTCGCTTCGTGCCAAGGTAGTTTGCGTCTCAGGCACTTAAAGGCTTCACCATGGGCTTTTCCTGCGAGGATATCTTGTCGTGGTTATGTGGTTCTCTGGTTACATGGGACAGCCTTCATCAGAATTCTTTTTTCCCTTGAAGAAAGTGTTCCTTTATTTTTTTCCCTTTAAATTATTTTCTCAGCTTTATTGAGATATAATTGACACAGCACTGTGGAAGTTGAAGGTGTACAAGATGATGATTTGATACGTCTTTCACAAAATGATTACCACAGTGAGGTTAGGTGACACCTCCATAACTCATATATCTTCCTTTTTTGAGGGTGGTGAGAATATTTATGATCTACTCTCTTATCAATTTATGAGTATATATAATAATACAGTATTATTAACTATACTCATGCTGAATTTATTTGTCTTATAATTGGAAATTTAAATCCTTTGACCGAAATCTCCCCATTTCTCCTGTCCTCCCAGCCACCAGCAGCCACCACCCCACTCTGTTTCTGTGAGTTTGGCATTTTTGTATTCCACATGTTAGTAAGCTTACACAATATTTGTCTTTTTTTGTCTGACTTTTTTCACTCAGCCTCATACTCTCAAGTCCTTCTGTGTTGTCACACATGGGAAGATTTCCTTCTTTTTATGGTTGAATAATATTCCTTTGAACACATATGCCACATTTGCTTTATCCAGCCATCTACTGATGGATACTTACGTTGTTTCCATGTCGTTGGCTACTGAAATAATGCTGCAGTGAACATGGGGGTTCACATGGGTCTTTGAGGTAGTAATTTCAATAAGAGATTCTTGAAATTGCCTCTCCTGACTCACCCTCAGAGGTCCTTGGAATAAGAATTGGTGGCCTTGTTGGTGATTAGGTCTGTCCCTAAAAGTCTCTGATTATTTCCTGAGAAAATTCCAGGCCTACTTAACAACCTTGGTATCCTGCGAGGCGTGTGGTACTCTGTTCCCCAAGAGATCACGAGTGATGTGTGCAACCGCTGGTGCTGGTATTCCAGTTGCTTGGGAGATGAGAACCGAGCTTCTGGAGAGACCCTCAGAATTAGGTATCATTTCGTTTCAGCACTCAGTGCCACAACTGATCTTGGTAATCTTTAGTGCTTGACAAAAAAGTTCTTCATCATGAATATTTAGAACCTTTAATTTCCAAGACTCTGCCAAGTGCCATGACATCACAAGTGAGTAATACTGTATGTGTCAGCTTCAAAGGCTGACAAATAGTTTGGGGAAAGCAGCAAATCGAGTCTGGCTCAGGGCCATTTATGCAGCAGACATAGAAACCAGGTATCAAATGTCAAATATTATTTAAAAACAAAAGAACATTAAAGCAACAGAACATTTTTATCTGCATAGGTGATACTGTCCGGGCATCAGAGAACACAAAAAGGAAAGATCAGAGATGAAAAATACATGGAAAACATTTAATAACTTCTAGAACATATGGAAATTAATGATATTCAGAGCCTGCCGAATACCAAGATTTTTCATCTTAAAATAATCTTCCTGTTGATGCACAGTTACTGGATGGCTCCCAAAATGCCACAGAGAAAATTAGATGTGAATGGAAAAAAACACCCCAAAAACAGATTTTGGAGAATCAGAGAACAAGGTGATAATAAAGTAGAATTATTGGTAACTAATTGAAGAGATAGTAATATGGAGATAGCACCAGATTGGGACTTGGGTCCATGCCCCAGTTTTCTGCTTAATCATCCTAATTAGTTCTGGACAAGATTTGTGTCCTTAATTTCTTTATTTGTAAGGTGGAGTTTTATTTTATAAACTTTCAATGTATGTTTACATCTTTAAAACTGTGTAATCTGTGCATATGACAAAGAGTTAGTACCCAGAATTACTTCTATCAAAAGAATCTCTACTGAAGTGGGTAGAGTTTCACCCCAGACAACCCAGTGTTTGGAAACTATTAAGAATTTGTAGCAGAAGGAAGGACTGCTCAACTTCCAAGCTCAACTACCACTAGAACACACTGCCTGCAGAACAAGGGTGGGGAGAAAACAGGGAAAGAAAACAGAGAGCGAATTAATGGAAAGCATATATGTAACCACACCACCCATTTATTTTCATCTATTTCTGCTTGAAATGGGGATTACATTGAGTAAAAAGGTTTGGGGCTTGTGCAACCCCTAATCCCAGCAGGGAGATTTCACCAAAGACAGACTTCTCCAGTTTAAGAGAGAGAAGAGTGGGGGAGGGAGAGAGAAAGAGAGGAAGAGAGAGAGAGATATGTCTCTATGTCCCTGAGGTCTGGGTGAATGCACTCAACAATGACATGTCTGATTCTCTTACACTCATTTGCTATAATTGAATCAGAGCTTCAAACTCCTTGAACTCTGTCTTTCGTTTAACCCCAAGACCTATTGGCAAGCAGAATGCCTTCTAGAGAGAGGACAAAACCAGAAAGCTTTTAGCTGACCCTGGATTCAAGAGTGATAGACCTTGTTCTAACAGCTCTGAGACCTGCAAAAATCACAAGAGTGTTGGGAGGTCACCAGTAGATTTTTGAATTATTAACGCATGTTTAACAATTAAAGAAAGACATTGATAGGCTATCAAGGCAATTAATTATTTAGTTGTACAAAGTAAAGAGGGGAAAAGGGACTAAGAACAGTAGGTATGAATTTTAGGCTGCAAAGGCAGTTATGCATGAAATGTCTGTCTAAAATTTTACTTACCTGAAATCAAATCATGTCTGACTTCAAGCCCTCAGTCCACAGGGCTAATGCAAAAATTAATCTCAGGTGTTATTAGCATTTTTTTTCTGCACCCTCTTCTAGAGTCGTGCAAAAGTCCTGATTGAGACAGGGTAGGTCTTACATGAAACTGACGTTGGGAAGCCAAGTCTATATAAGTAGGTCTGGCTATCAGGGACTCTGCTAAACTGAGGTATGCTTGGGGGCAGGAAAAATCTTGCCAAAGTCTGGGGCTGGGAAGAAATCCCAAAGTCTGGGATTTCTTAGGCGTACCCCTCGCCTCCATTGCCTCCAATCTGGCAAGGGAGCCAGCTATGTGTCTGGAAATCCAGGGGTCCTCCACCACTTGAACACGCTCAGCTCCATCTCATTTCTCTTCTTTTCCTGCAAAAGCCTTAACTTGTCTCTCCAGTTCTCTTTAGAATTTTCAAGAAAGAGTTCTTTCTTTATTTATTCTGGAAATACTACATCAGTCTCTTCCCCTGTGCACCTCTGAACTCACCAGAGGCTGGCAAAGATTGAACTTCTGGAAGGCAAAAGTTAATTAAGTTTCTCCTCTAATGCCAAAGATGTAACTGAAGATTTTAGACAATGATTTACATTTTTTGCTTTTCAGTATCTATAATCATATGCCTGTTTTTAATTAGATTGTCACATGACATCAATAACTTCTAATACTTTAATGGGAAACATTATAGATTCAATAAGGTTTAAAATTGTCAGCTATTTTGATATTCACTGTAGGGTGTATTAATAGAGTGAATGTGTCCAGTTGGTGCCATCAAATGGAAATAATATGGAATAATAATTTGTAAAAATCTAGTGGTGTCATGTATAAACTGATCAGGTATTGGAGCAAGGATCTCCAGGACAGAGCCCTCAAAATTACTTAAAATAAATCGTACTTATTTTAATAAACTAAGTGACAATACAGTGGGAAGAGAAAAGGTTGAGCTCAAGTACCAATCAATTGCTTACCAAATCCAAAGCCTGTGAGAGGTGTTTCTCACACTATAGAAAAGGGAAACTGAGCATGGAGCAGAGGTGAGAAATGTTCCTTAGTAAACCAGCCAGGCAAGAGACCGGGAGCAGAGATGTGGCGTGCACTAGTCAGCAAGCACAAGCACAAGCTAGTGGCACAGCCTGAAATGCTGGCTGTGCCCACAGCGGATTGGTGGCTCCCAGTCCACCTTCTGAGCTCCAATGAAGATGCTAATGTGAGATATTTGTTATTTGAATCCGAAGCTATAGTGTCTTATTATAAAATGGACAAAGAAAAGCCCTAAGTAACCCTTCAAAAGTGCATGATTTATGCCATTCATTCATTTGTAGACCAAATTTGACACCTACTGCTCTTTTTTTCCAGGGCTCTGTTTGGTATTTATGATGGCAAGCAGAGCACATAGCCTTCTGGTTTCTCACACTGGAACTTTAGTCTTCTCTTCTTAAGAAGAGAAAATATATTTTGTGGTAGCAATATGGTAGGTACCCTTTTGGTCTTGCCATAGGGACAAATCAGGGCACACGGACATAACTTTCCCTTTGAAAGACACCTTAAGTGATAGTTACATGGATTGAAAATTTATTATTTAACTTACAACTTGAAATTACCACTATCAATTTTATGGCTAAGTGAGATGCTCTGGAGTGACATACGTCTCAAGTCTGAAAACCTGGAAGTCATTAACTGGCCACCTGAGAACTGTGAAGACATGCTTCCAGCTCCAGAAGAACAGGGACACAGCAGAAGAAGCAACTTCACTCTGAGCTCCTCGATATTCTGATGGCAAAGGAAAATGACATACATAACTCACTCAGTGCTGTAAAGTTTCCACCTCATTATGCATTCTTTTTATTTTTTTAAGAAGTGCACACTTCAAGGCCATCTTCTTCTCAGAGTCTGAAAAGTTGGGCAGCACACCATCTCCTCATTACAACTGAATGAAGATATTAAGATTTGTCCACTGCCTGAGAGATGGGAGAATATAATGATTAAGAAGATGAATTCTAGGATCAGCCAATGGGGGCTGATTCCAGCTTCACTAGTCAGTAGCTCTTTGACTTTGGGCAAGTTACTATATGCTCTGTGGTCAGATTAAATGAGGTCATATATGTATAAATTATATACACATACACACATATATAAACATATTTATATATAAACATACTGTCTATGAATGTATATACTTAAAAATTAATCTCAGGTGGAGATTAATTTTTGGCACGTGGTTAATACCACGTGTTGGCTATATATTTTAGAAAAAGAAGTAGGGTTTGCATATTTACCTCAAAAATTGTAGGGACTGGCTTTGAGTCATTGTAAATAAGTTGTTGATCAGCATCAACCATTATAAATAAAACACGATGACTCCTCACCTGGCAGCTAAATGAGCATTAGGATGGAATTTCAGTGTCCTGTTTAGATCAGCATTTCACTTCTGATCCCTGGAAGAGATTTGTTCGTTTCTGATCAATTTATCTTCAAGAGGAGGTAAATCTTTTCTAAGTGTGGGTTTATTGAGGTTAATTATAGAATTATAAAAATTTTGATGTAATAAACAAGTTTATCTTTTTTAATTAGTACTCATATTTCTTCCCCCATGTTAGCAAATGAACAGGCATTAAAATTTCATCATGTTTCTCTAATTTTGAAAACCAAGAATCACTACAAATAAAACAAGGCACCACAACAACAAAACAACACCACAAAACAAAAACGAATTAGAGACCTTTTCTCTTAGAGCTTTTCATTCTCAAAACTCTATTGTTTTCTTTCTCCATTCACTTCCTTTGGTATATGAAATGCTCAGCACAGTGCAGATGTTGACCCAGAAGCCATTACAAATGTTCCCCATGAGCCCTCTAATTTAGCTCTCAAGCTATGAGGTTACCTTAGGAAAAGAAATGTGGGATTTGATTTCTTCGGGCAGTCACTGTTCTGGAGCAGGAGGTAAGACACAAAATAAACAAACAAACACAAAGCACTTGGAGAGACAAAAGAATGCCCAGGGAAGACAAGAAGTTTTTGTTTCATCTTAGAACAACACATACAATCAAGTGCTTTTAGTGCAATAGGAGTTCAGGATTGATTAAAGTCCTACAAAAAGGTGGATGCATGAATAAAAAATAGATTTTAGTATTACTCTCCAAAGTAGGTTTGGGCTAGTTTATGGGGTATTGACAGTCTGAAGGGCTCTAACACAGTACAGCCAACAAAGGCGGAGATTTGGAATCTGGTCCCATGAGGAGGGTTGGAGGGTGGTGAAGATGGTAGGCCTGGTATAGAGGAGGGGAAATCAAAGCTGTCTGCCTATATTAAAGTGATGATTTGGAAACAGGGAAGTAAATTTTTTTCTGTGACTCTGAAGATCATAATTGGCATACAGGTGAAAGTTATAGCAAATTAAATTTTAACTCAACCTAAGAAAGAATTAAGAAACAATTAGAAATATCCAGGAAGTAGATCTGGTTGCTTTGGGACATAGGTGACGTTCTTGTCAAATTAGCTCTTCTGACCAACAGCATCTAATTATCTACCAGCGATTCTTTAGAAGATCACATTGAGTGGAAGGTGGGTTTTGCTTATCTCTCAAGTCCCTTGAAACTATAACATTCTGTGAATTATAAAATATTTTAAAAAATCAAGATTTTTATGCCAGGAACAAACAAATTGCAGCCTAACTTGCACAGAGGAAAAATGTATGTGGCTTTTCAAAAGTAGGATAGAAAGAAAATTGGTGTATTTTCTCAGTCTTCAATGGGTATGTGTGGACTTCCTCTATGAGCATTTATTAGGCACCCTTTACATGCTTAGGAAAACCTCCTGCAGTGGGCAGGTGTCATGATTTTGTGGGGACACAGCATGTGAACTTCTTCCTTATGGTTTTGGGAATTCCTTTGCAAGCCCAGTACAGAGGTTAGTCCTACTTCCTAGTTACAAAAACTGGTTTCAAGCATCTAAGACTTACAACCTGGAATCCACAAATTAGAAGCACTTGTTGGAAATTTGCAAGAGTTGTGAGGATTCTTCTCAAGGAGTGTGGGGGTTTCAGGAAGAGGTCCTGGAGCAGCAAAAGCTCCAGTGTTTGGGGTAGTGTGCGTGATCCAGGTTGCAAATCTCTGAGGGGCACGAGGTATCATCTAAGGCCTGCTGGTCATGGCCAGGGACATCCTCACCAGATATGCAAAGTGATTTCAGGCATTGTTCCCAAAGGAAAATTCCTAAGCCTCATTCTCCAGCCTTTCCAAAATTTCTGTGAGATATGCAATATCTTTCAATAATTTCTTCTTACTTAAGTCAGTGGATATTATTGCTTTCATATGACAGCTGTGAATGATACTTAAATTGGCACCAGGAATGGTTACAACAACTGACTTTGAAGAAAATAGGGGAGTCTAGAATTTTTTTTGTATGTTTTGGTTGGGGCTGAAGATTGTGAAAATCCAACTGTTTTAGAACAAGTAGAAATAAAAAATATGTGTGGATATAAAAATGTATACCCACACACATACATGTTACCTTGAAATAGGGAACACACTAACTATATTCTATTCTCCTATAAATAGAATACTATTTTTTCTTTTTACCTTTTGACCTTCTTCACCTATTTCTCTCCCACCTGTCCATCCCCCACCTCTGGCAATCACCAATCTGTTATCTATATCTATGAGTGTGGCAATTTTTCTTTCTTTCTTTTTTTAGATTCCACATCTAAGAGGGGTAATATGGAATTTGTTTTTCTCTGCCAGACTTATTTCACTTAGCATAATGCCCTCAAGGTTCATATTTGTCACAAATGGCAGTATTTCATTCTTTTTTATGTCTGAATAATATTTCATTGTACATATATTCCACATTTTATTTATCCATTCACCCATTAGTGGACACTTAGGTTGTTTTCATGTCTTGGCCATAGTAAATAATGCAGCAATAAACATGGGAGAGCATATATTTCTTTGAGTTAGTGTTTTTGCTTTCTTCCTGTAAATACTCAGAAGTTGAATTGCTAGATTATATGGTGTTGGGAACTTCCCTGCCTGGTTTCAGAAACTGTAATCCCTGGTGGCTAAGGCTGTGTAAAAAGACCTTGGGACCATAAGCCACTTAGGAGACAAAGCTAATCTTCTTTGTAGGGGCACCACCTCTTCCACCTTTGTTTTCACCCTGCTTGGCCCTGGGCCAATGACTGGTTAGCCAATGATCGGTAAGATTCCTTAAAAGAGGGATGACCTAAGACAGGCTCGGTTGGGAACAGGCCCTCCGGGAAGAACTTGGGGAGCTATAGAAAAAGGGGGTGATGGACTGTCACCCCTCAGCTTTGACACAGCCTGAGTCCTCATTCTGTCTGCAAGCAGTCTCCTAATCTCTTGGCTGCCTTACTTCCCTTGCCTGATTTAAGCCTGAAGCAATGCCTTAAGCCTGAAACAATGCTGGAGGTGGGTGTGGCCCTGTGCTGGAAAGGGCGGGTTCCCTGGGTTGATCAGGCCTAAGAAAGAATGCATAAAATCCCATGAAACCTACTTTGCTAATGCCCTCAATTTAAATGATAAGGGTCTAAGCATGAAGTGAGTTTGTTTCCCAAAGGTTTATGGCCCTTTAACTAACTGACCCTGACTCAGAACAAGCACTTAGAGTTCTTTGAATGTTATTTATTGTTTAATCATTTCTGCCTGAGAATGATTGATGAGCTTTATGTATACACCCTGCATTCCTATGCAAATTAAACCCAATAAAAGCTTGTCAAGGCAAGAGTTGGGGCTATCTCCTCTTGAGAAAGTGGCTGTGCCATCTCTTTTTTCCCACAGTACTCGATAGTCCATGTGAGTTTGTCTCATCCACAATGCTGCAGACTCTGCTGGCTGGTGTCTGTATCAATATGGTAGTTCCCATCTTCATTTTTTGAGGAACCTACATACTATTTTCCATAATGGCTGCACCAATTTACATTCCCACCAACAGTGCAAATGGTTTCCTTTTCTCTATGTCCTCTCCAACACTTATTACTTCTTGTCTTTCTGATAATAGCCATTCTAACCTGTGATATCTCATCATGGTTTGATTTGCAATTTCCTGATGGTTAGTGATGTTAAACATCTTTTCACGCACCTGTTGGCCATCTGTATTGGCCAAAAATTTTGAAACAATTGTGAGTCAAGTAACAACTGGGAAGATCACTGAAAGACTTCCAAGTTTTAGACCTTCTAAAGTTTAAAAATTGGTGTAGCAGTGAATTCTCAGTTAGCTAGATAAAGAAAGAAAGAATATAATATTACATAAATTAAATTGATTAATATGGGTGTTTTTTAACAGAATTCTGGATTCCATGTGCTAGTTCAAGGGGCGGGGAGCGTTTCCAGCTGGTTGCTTGTTTTAGTGCTGGTTGAGGTGCCACGGTTCCCTTGGCGTTACATTGAAGAAGAAATCCCAACTCTTTGAAGATGAGAATGTTGGACTGAGTTTATCATGTTAAATCTACATATCCTAATTACTGTATTTTGTTGTGTACACACTTTTTTGCCAAATTTTTTGAGGGGAAAAATAAAGATGGGCATTATACATGGGAATCAGCACTAAGATGAGGGTGTGCATTATACACAGCAAAATACAGTAAGTCTCATTGATAAAAATAGCAGTAAAATACACACCAACACTTTTGTGAAGTCCTACAGAACCTGTTCTCCATAGGTTGAAGTGAGTGATGTTGACATTTAAATGAGTTCTCCATTTTGAAGGTGGAAGCCAGAAGGTGGTTATGGAGGTACCGCACTAGACAGCAGAGCTGCATCAGAACTAGAGTTTTCTGATCTCCAGGAGGCTCTGGTCATGGTCAGTTGGTCATGGGATGGTGGGGTAGAAATGAATGGCAGCCCATTAAGATGTTATTTAATTTGTATAACTGTACAAGGGTAGACCTGGTGAACAGAGGCCTGATTGAGTGACCAGAATAGAGGCACAGCCCTGTGTGGTGCTTGGGTCTCAATTTATAAAGCTGACTGAGCAATGACATGGAGAAGCTGATACCAATGAAAGATGTTTGTTACTTACATTTCCTGAGAGAAGGATGCAGGCCATGCGGGGCCATAGGGGGAGCATGAGGCTTTTTTGCTCTAGAGGCAGAAGCAGGAGGGGGGTATTTCTTGGCCATAGCTCTTACTGGGGTTTCTGTGGGAAAAGCAAGTCAGTTCTGGGTAAACAGTTTATGGTTGGCCAGTTTGAATAATGCTGGTGGGCTCTGAATTTACTGGCACATCAGTTTGACTTTGTCAAGTTTTATTTTGACCTTTGTTAGGATAGATCTAGTGTAGTCCTTACTCTGTCGCAGGCTTGAGACCTTAAACATATTTTGTGGCTATGTCCTCAGTTATGAGAGTATATCTGTGTTTCACATGCCAGTTGACAGAATCTTTATAATAGATTTTTGTCCTGGAGTGGTGGTTATTGTAGTAGGAAGAGTCAAATTGAAGTTTTAGAACTCATTCTCCCTGCGGAAACAAATGAACACACACAAAAAAACAAGAACAATACCCCACCATTTGGGCAAATCCTAGTGTTAAAGGTCACCATCCCTTAAACAGTGTAGGGATGGCGATCCTATTACACACCCACCCAACTCACTAGTCTGGCTTATGCTAAAGATGGTTTTCTTGATCAGGAAGAATAGCCATTGCAGCTTCTGTTCCAATATGATCTCTTAAGGCAATCAGTTGACACCTGTAGTTATAGGTGTGCAACTATTAACACAGTGAAATCCTTTTTCTCCCAGGAGTCAGCAAACTTTTCTTAAAGGACCAGACAGTACCATGATCTCTACCACAGCTACTCAGCTCTGACACTGTAGGACAAAGGCAGCTGTAGACAACACATAAGCGAATGGGTACAGCTGTGTTCCAGGAAAACTTTATTTACAAAAATAAGTAACTAGTCTCTGGGCAAAGTTTGCAAAACCACTGCTCCATCTCAATAACCTGAAAACATTAAAAATGATTTGCTTTAACCAGGATAGGACGCTGGTAATCTTTACCAGTGAGGCTGGGACAAAGGGTGTTCTAGCAATAGATTCATGCTGAGACCAGAGCAAGTTTCCTCCAAGATCATTTCAGCCCTGAGATTCCATGGCTCTTATGTAAATATTTCTGTCCCCTTTTCATCATATTTAAAGGTGCAGAAAGAGACACTACAGCACTTTATTTGCCTATTAAGAGTTTTAAGTTTCCACCAGAAGCCAAAGAAGTACCATCACACTTCTCTCAGAATGCTGGTAGAACCTGTATTGCACCCATACAATTAAAAAGTTCCATTTTAGTGATTTTCCAAAACAAAAAAAAACTAATCCGACCTAAGGTGACTCAGTAAATTCGCCATTAGAAACCAAACTTCTAGCAACCCATCCTTCCAAAAGTGAAACAATAAAGTCTGCCTCATCTAACATTCTACCACATCTATAGCTCCTTTCCTGTGATTTTCGACAGTGGAAAGGTAGCTCATACGCACTCTGGTTGAGAAATCAGATCTCGTGTTTCCTTGGAGGAGACCAGATAGGCTATCTTATTCATAGACCTTGAGACTCAGATTTGAATGGGGATGAAGCTGAGCCTTTGCTTAGTTATGCATTTCTAAATTTCAAACAGGAGAGCTCTCCTGTGTAGAAGAATGCCCAGGCTATCACCACCTTTCTACCAATATTTCTCTACTGACATCTGATCTCTCCCCAACAGAGACATGCCACGGGTTCTGAGTTACTGTGTGAGGGTGCCATCAGTCATGGGGAAACTGCTAATGTGTCCCATTTAAACAGGCACATTGGATTTCAGACCAGCACGGGGATGGGAAGCAGCGCTGCCAGCTGCTCCATCCATCATCTTTCTAGACTGTGCCCTGCAGCTGTTTAGCATTATCACTTATTTACTGTTTAAAATAGACACTTTATAACAATAATTCAAGAGCCAACATGGCCACAGAGGGGAGAAAACTGGCCCTTGAGGTCTGGGGAAAGACTGTGGTCAGATAGATGTTGAAGTTTATGTTGTTTGAATACATCTCATTACTCACTCTGAGTGACCCTCAGTCGGCCACATTAAAGTGATCAAGCTCACCGCAGAGTGACTAAATGGAAATATACTGCCCGCTTTGCCTTTAAACCCTTCTCATGAAATTGAAGTGCTTCAATACCTAAGAGAGAGTTCGCTGATTCCAGAGCTCAATGGCTATGTCTTAACTGGCTTAGCTTTCAGTCTTGGTTCTTATATACTACATAATTAAGTTTGCTGAATGCAAACTTGATACTGACTTCTTCCCTAAGAAGAAGTGTAACAACCCAGTAAATTTTAAGCCAATTTGTGACAAAATGTAGCAAGTAAATTATGAGAGAGAGAGAGCTGTAGATGACAGTGACTTAGGCTTTGTTTTCATATAAAGGGGCTTAGGAAATTCAAGCATTTTGATCATTGTCATGACTGCTACAAATCAATATAGGTGAATAGACAGTGGTGAGGCCCATTTTGCTTATTAAAATGGCTGTGCTGTGGTCCAGCATCTTGTGAATATCAATTGGACCTCAGATTTGAATTGGGTTGGAAGGTGGACTAGCTGATCAGATAAACTGGGACTAGGCCACCAAACTTCAAGTAAGATATTCTAAAGTTAACTTTCCATTCATTAACCAAGGTAGGGCAAAGGGAAAATATAATGGGTGAGAAATGGGGAGAAAAGCTTCTCTTTGTATCTGCCCCAGAGCTAAAGAGCTTCCCCTGGTTTCTCTCAAGGTCAGGACTAGAAATTAGAGTGCACAAAAATTCAGGGACATTCCACTGGCATTATCGGGCAGTCAACCTTGATCAATCTGTGTAAGCCATAAAGATAAAACAGAAAATTTGGGGGTTTATGTATAAAAATCAGCTGTTAACTAAAAAATAATTTGTGAATGGATTAGACAAGGATTTATGGCATCTATTATCTGTGATTTATGGTTTAAATTGCTTTCTGTTTACATTTGAATGAGATAATTCGCCTCCCCCCCCAATGGATTTAGTTGCCATCAGATGTTTTCTTTTTACTCTGTGAAACTTGAACTTAAAAAAATTTAAAGATGCTCAAGAAATCTTGAAAGTTGAATATTTCTTAGATTAAATGTATGCTTATTTTCAGAAAGAGGAAATTTATTTTGAAAAACCTAAGTGAAATGAACACATTTAAATATCCAGGGTTTTAAAATACTCTCATTTGATGACTCTCTAGTATACAATTAGATAATTGCACAAATTCTTTTGAGTGGGGGCACTGGAAAGTTGTGGGGGAGGGGGCACTAGGGGGTGGGCAGGCCACGTGCCTTGCTTCCCCTAATCTTGCCAGCTCTCTTTCTCTTATGTTTTCTATTATCTCGGGAGTGGAACTATCAGGGGATGAGAAAGGAAGCACAGTTGGCACCCCAGGCACCGAACATTGACCTGAAAGTGTGGGGGAGGGCAATTCCAATTGTTGAGGGTGGGAGAGGATAGATGGATGAGAGAATAGTGGCGTCAGGTGAGGGGGGAAGTTCCTGTCCCCAAACCTAGCCCTTCTGTGAGCCGGAGCCCTCACACATCAGCTGTGCAGCCTTAGTGCTCCAGTTGGGACTGAAATGACCAGTTTGCACATTCATTAACCAAGGACCATGTTATCAGGCCGTCCTTGGGAAGGTGGCAGGACCATCATTCACACACAAGAAACTTAAGGATCAGAACAATGATTCAGGTTAGGTATACTTTCATCTGGCCAAGGGGGATTGAGAGGACTATTTTGGGGGGGCCTGACTCCCAACCAGAGATACGTGGCCAGGAGGCAGGGGCACATGGTGTGGCCCAGGCTGTCTGTTGTCCCTGGATTGGCTAAGACTTGCGGTCTCCATGAATTTCAGTTTCCCTTCTTTGCAAATGGCTGATGAGGCTGGCGGCTTTTCCGGGAGCTTGTTATTCCAAGAGATGCAGAAGAAACAGTTTCAGAAAAGGCCTTGGTTAAGGAGGGGTAAGACCCAGACCTGGGCCCCAGTCAGCTGGCGTTCTTTCTCCAGAACCAACACCAGACCCCTCCTTCTCTTCTTCAAAAAATGTCTCTGACTGCAAATGGATTCTCTGAGGTATGAGGAGGTATGCAGTTTCCTGTAGAACATGACTGAGCTTTGGGGTCATCCCTAATATTTATGGGGTTCTGAGCAAGAGTACAAATGGCAGCCCAGCAACCAAATGCCCGACTGAATGTTTTTAATGGAAATGCCAAGATACAAACTCTTAAGCAAAAATGGAAAATAACATGCATTGGGAGATCTGGCTGTGACCTGTTTCTCCCTGGTGCTATTCCTGGGAAAGGTACCACTCTTCACACCTGTAGTTTGTGTGTTAGAGCATCTCTATCCAGGGTGCATGTGAGAATTACTTTGGGTCACTCATAAAAAATACTGTTGCCTGGGCTCCAATTCAGAATGATGAATATTGTGGATGGAGTTTGCATAAGGCACTTTTAAAAATACTTTTTAATAAGATTTTTTTAAAAGGCAAAATTGTTAGAAATCAAGAAGTAAAAGACTTAGATGACATGAATGCATAATAAACTTTTTAATGTGTAATAAATCCAGGAGTAATAAACTTTGATCCATACAAGAAGGAATTTATTCTCTTAGAACCCTTTTGGCTCTTCCTATGTCAGATTCTATGAAAATTTCATTTGACTGTTCCAAAGTTTGATTTATTCACATCCTTTTCCCCGGTGCTAAATCATTCTATATTTTCAGGCCACCTTTGAGCTGTAAAAGCTTTTCAACTTTTTTGGAAGGAACACTGTAGCCTAAATGCTTTGGTCTTCTGGTTTCATGGTCTGTATGTACTTTCCATGCCCAAATTTCCTGCCCCTACTTAACATTCAGTCATTCTTAAGCCAATCAATATAGTTTTTCTTTTCCAGTGTTATTTCTCATTGTACCCTAAAATGCATCCTTCACTCTGGTCTGGCCAGGCTCCTTTTTGCTAAGCTGTTAGTCAATAAAATTAATTCATTTAACTTTTCATTCCTTGAACAGATGTTTATATTTCATCCCATCTATCTTCATGTATGTTCGCCCTTAAGATATTCAGGGTGGTTTCAAATGCTTGGTACACACACATACACTTCACACCTGCCATTCTAATGGCCTGGGATGCTAGTCCGCCAATGGCTTTAAGCAGGAAAATGACTATTATTCTCAGCCCAGAGAGGTAAGAGCAGAGAAGTATTATTCTTCTGGACTCTTCCATGTTTTGGGTTAATGGAGGTCAACTTTCTAACTTCCATCTTCTTCTTGATTTCTAAGAATTGGAGGAGCAATATATCGTGGACCCATGTAGATTAATAAGTAAGAGTCCAGGTACCTTTGGAATGGTAGCCTTCTGGTTCTTCTGAAACCACAAATATTGCCTAATTAAAAGAATTTGTTGTAGTCCTCAAGGTCAATCGAGAGTTCATTCCCCTCCCCATCTCACCACTCCATTCTGAGATTCCTGCTTGGCTGTACTTTGAGGGATGGGTCTTGGGCTTTCAACATAGGATATCTCTCCATTTATTTATATCTTTGATCTCTTTGGTGAGTGTTTTGTAGTTATTTGCATATGGAATCCTATGGTATTTTTTAGGTTTATACCTAAGTATTTCATTTCTTTGCCCTGTTATAAATAGTATTGTGTTTTTAATTTCAAATTTCATTTTTCACTACTGGTGCATGGGAAAGCAATAGACTTTTGTGTGTCAGCCTTGTATCCTGGTACCTCTCTATTTGCTTTTTTATTTGTGGCAGGAGGTGTTTTTATAATTTTTTTATTTTTGTAGATTCTTCGTTTTTTTTACACAGATAATTATTTCATCTACAAATAAAGATGGTTTTGTTTATTCCTCTCCAATCTATATATTTTTTATTTCTTTTTCTTATCACACTATCCAGGGCTTGCCGTGTGATGGTTGAATAGGAGTTACGAGAAAGGATGTGTTTTTACCTTGTTCCTCATCTTAGGGGGAAAGCACCTGTTCTTTTAGCATTGCAGATGATGTGAGCTGTAAGTTAGTTTTGTAGCTGTTATTTATCAAGTTGAGGAGGATCTCTTCATTGACATCCATCTATTTCTCTATCTACCTATCTATCATCTATTTCATCTTTATTGAGGTACAATTGACAAATAAAATTGCCTACATGTGATAGGATTAACAATGTATTCAGGATTTTATTTGGTGAGGACATTGAACTTCTACATAGAAAATTTCAATTTGACAGTTTAACCAACTGTAGTTATCATGTTATACATTAGATCCTCAGGCCTGATTCCTTCTGCAACTGCAAGTTTGTACCCTCTTACTTCCTTCTCCCTATAGTCCACGTTCCTCATTCCCTGGCAACCATGTTTTTGCTCTCTGTTTCTATGAGTTCTACTTTTTTTTAATTCCACATATAAATGAGATAATGCAATATTTATATTTGTCTGCCTTATTTCACTTAGTATAATGCCCTCAGGTTTCATTCATGTTGTTGCAAATGGCAGGGTTTCCTTCTTTTTTAAAAAAACTGAATTATTATTGTCTATCCATCCATCCATGGATAGACATTTAGGTTGTTTTCATACTTCACCTATAGTGAATAATGCTGCAGTACACCTGGGAGAACAGATAATTTTTTGAGACAGTGATTCCATTCCCTTTGGCTATATACCCAGAAGTGGGATTACTAAATCATATGGTCACTCTATTTTTAATTTCTTGAGGAAGCTCCATACTGTTTTCCACAGTGGCTGTACCAATTTATTTTCCTGCCAACAGTGCACAAGGATTCTCTGTCCTCTGTATCTTTACCAACACTTGTTATCGCTAGTCTTTTTGATAACAGACATCCTGACAAGAATGAGATGATCCCTCATTGTGGGTTTGATTGGCACTTCCCTAATGATTACTGATGCTGAGCACCTTTTCCTGCATCTGCTGGGTATTTGTGTATCTCTTTGCAAAAATTTCTATTCAGTTGCTCTATCCATTTTTAATTAAGTTATTTGTACATTTGCAATTCAGTTGTACGGGTTCTTTACATACTTTGGATGTTCACCATTGTTGGGTACGTGGTTTGCAAAGACATTCTCCCATTCCACAAACTGCCTCTCCATTTTGTTGATGGTTTTCTTTGCTGTGTAGAAGCTCTTTAGTTTGATGTAGTTCCACCTTTTAATTTTCGTGTTTGTTGCCTTTGTTTTGGTTATCAAATCCCCCCCCCAAAAATCATTGCAAAGACAAATGTCAAGAACTTACCACCCCCCTACATTTTTAAAAAGTGTTTTTGGTTTCAGGTCTTACATTCAAGCGTTCAATCTATTGAGTTGATTTTTTCCTTGTATATGGCGTAAGATGGTGGTCCAGTTTGCTGAGAGTTTTTAAAAAAATTATAAATGTGTGCTGAATGCAGCCAAATGTCTTTATTTGCATCAATTGATATGATCATATGATTTTTTCTTCTTTTTGTTTATGTGGTGGATCACATTAATTGATTTTTCAGTGTTAAGCTAGCCTTGCATACCAGGAATAAATATTGGCCTTGTGTATATTTTTTATTATACATTGTTGGTTTCTATTTGATAATGTTTTGTTGAGGAGTTTTCTGCCTATGTTCCTGAGAGATACTGGTCTGTAGTTTTCATTTTCTGTATTGATTGGACATTAAGTTAGTGCTGACCTTATAAAACAAGTTTTAAAAAGTGTTTTCTTTGCTTCTGTGGGTACAGGTACAGTCTAAAAGGGTGTGGGCATGCAGGGGCGCTGCGTGTGGCTGGGGCCTCACATGCTCTGGGTGCCCTGGCATCTCTTGGGCTGAGTGTGGTTGCTGCCGCTGCATCTATCACCTTCAGCTTCTGGTCCGCCCCAGATCTGACTGTCGCTTAGCTGAATCCTGGGCTTGTTGGATCCCAAAACACATACGTTTTGTCCCCATACCTTTTGAGGGGCTCTGAGGCTAAATGCTTCCCACTCTCTCTGTCTAGATAGCTAACACAATGATTTCTGCTCTGTGGCTTATGTAGTTTAAGAAAAATTATCCACAACTTCAAAATAAGAGAAGAATGGCTGGGTGTCCTTTAAGGTGAATTGTGAAGCATTATTGAACAAGCCCTGTTACAAATCATCAGATACTTTAGGGCACCATCTCTCAGCTTTTTACAATCCCCTAGGAGAAAAATTAAATTACATCCCACTTTAATTTTACTGTATTAATTTAGTACATTAAATTAATTCAACTGTTGTCATAATCTGTCGAATTTTCAGTTGCTTTCTTATGTGGTGATTGGTAGCTGAGATGCTGCTCTCAGCAAAGGCTTCTAAAATTCCCTCCCAGACTGACCGGCCCTCTGAGGGACGTGCTGCATGGGTCCCGATCCCTATGAGAACAGGCACCCAATGTTCATTTGAGTGAAAGAAGCATTTTGTTCGATTTGAAAGAACTGGTAATGCTAGTTTGTGGAAGTTAACTCTTGGAAAACAAAATGAAGAATTTTAATATGTTTCTCTTTAACCAAAAAGAAAATTGCAGCCCAGTTATAAAGGAGCCCAGGCCTCCTAAATACTGTATTATATTTTCCTCACATTTCTTAGTTTGAATATTTTTGTTCACCCCAGCTTTTGTTCAGACACCATCTCCTCACAGATACCGACCCTCACCCCCTTTTCTGTAGTAGCACCCCGCCTTTTAATGTCCGCTCCTGTGCTTTATTTTGCTTCGTAGCTCTTCTCTACCCAACTGTATGTAACTCTTTTTTGTTCTTGTTATTTGTTTCTGCTTAGAGTGTCAGCTTCTAGAGTGCTCATGTAGCAGCTCCAACCCATAGAACATTGCCTGGGACGTATTTGCCAGTCGAGTGTTTGTTGAATTGATTAAAGTGCATTCTCACTATTTCTCAGTCTGGAAAAGAAAGACTAGGGGTATGGAGGAATGCAGGGTGCCGAGAAGATAATCCTCCGATGTCCTGAAGGAAAGAGCCTGTGTTCTACTTGGCTGCACTAAGAGAGAGGAAATGCCAGGAGGCTAAAAAATGCAGAGTAATTTAGGGGGAAACCTCTGTAATGCTGAAAACACTGGAGCTAAATGCCTTAAAAATAAGCAAACAAAAATCCATTAAAAAAACTAACGATGAGGTAAGGATAAACTTATATATTGGGGGAAACACCGGAACTAAATGCCTTAAAAAACAAGCAAACAAAAAGGCATTTAAAGAAAGCTAAAGATGTCATTGCCAAGCGAAGACAGACTCTGTGAGAGGCCCCTGAGGGTGGAGTTGAGTCTAATGAGAAAAGAGGGGTTTGGGGGAAAAAAATTAAACTTAATTGCAAGGTTGAAAAGCTGTGGCATGTTCTTTAAAAGAAGCCAAGGATGTTACCATGTCTTGAGTTATTGTAAAGTTGTGTAAATCACTGGAGAAGATTCCTTTGGGGTTCCTGAGCAATACTCGGTGAGAAAAAGAGGGGCCCTAGATGACCAAATAGGTGTTTCCCATCTTGTGTGGAGGGTTTTACTGCTGCGTAGCTGAGAGTTCAGAGCGGACCTGAAAATGGAAGAATTACTTGAGGATGAGATTTACTAGAGCAACAAAATATTTGTCTTCTAAGGAAACCTGGTTAGAAAGCAAAGTTTATAAGATTTTAAACAGAAACATACTTTATTTAAAAAATACAAGTCTCATGATTGTTTTAAAATATTTGAACCTACCCCTAAATTAACCATACTCTCTGTAAATCTTGTCTGCAGAGCAATTTTTGAATTTAGAAAAAAAACTTTTGAAAATGTGTCATTCAATATGAAATAAAGCTAAGCTCCCTTTTGTTTAAATTATTTAGAATAGTGAATTTAGTATTTACTGACACTGTAAATACTGAAGGTTTTCAAGTTCTTCTGTATAATATCAATAAAGAAACATCAGTATCAAATGCAGCCTTAGATGTGGTTCTCAGTCTTTCTTAAAAATTCTAAAACTTCCAACCTCATGCTGTTTCTTTCTGTCCACTGTTTGTTCTGTGTTGGCGACTCAGCTTATGTTTCATGAGCCATCTGCTGAGCCCAAGGTGCCAACACTGTGTTTGTCTTTAGAATCTTTTCTTGAGATCCAGGCTGGAGGTAGGGGAGGATCTCACCAGGTCCTGAAATATCACAGGCAATGAGAGTAAAGGTCGTGGAGCAGCATGGAAGAACAGCTGCAGCAAAAGAGGTACAAACACACACTTGATTCCGAGTGGAATCTTCTTAGCTCTCAGTGCCTTGAACCTGAGAGGGGCTTCAGAAACCATTCAATATCCATTCTGACAGCCAATAACAAAGACAGAACTTATGTCAGGTTTTGGGAGACACCTTAAAAAATGGCATAACTTTGTAGATAAGGACACTAAGGCTCACAGAAGTGCAGCGACTTGTCTAATGACCCAGAATGAATTTACGGTAGAAGTTGTATGAGGGTGTGGATAACGTTTGGGTACCATGAAAATATTTTGGTACAGGTAAATCATGGACAGTCTGTATATGTCATGATCTTATATGTTTCTGTATGTTTGCCTGACTGTAAGCGCTTTGTACAAAATACATTTAGAGGCTTTCAAACTGTTGCAGTTCTTTGGCTCTATCCAGATAATAGATAGAAAGGAACCTCTTTGCATATGGACACTAGTACATCGACGTCTCTCATAGTCAGTTTTATTAATGTGATGTATGCACATAGTTTATAACAATAAAAACTGTTCTCTGCTTTACTTTATTACCACCATGCCATTTTTCTTCCCAAAGGAACACTTTTCTTGCATTTCTCCTGGCATTTATACCCACATTTCTGTATGATACGCTATTTTATAGAAATGGCACTGTAGCCTAATTATCATTAATTTGGACATTATTTATTAGCTTGCTGTTATGGTGATTGAGGATTTAGCTGTGTTCAAGGAAGGTGAGTGCTGGAAGTGTGAGTATGTGTCGATATTACTTTATTTGAGGAGCAGCTTAATTGTGGGCTGCGGAGGTGGGGGCTCATTTATCTTGGAAAAGTCACTATCTACCTCATTTTTCCATTTCACTTATTTATAGTTCTAGGATACGGAGGAAACAACTAACATGAAGGTGCTCTCTGTGGTTCAAAGCATCCAATTAAAGTACATGCTTTTGATAACTCCAGGAAAATGAGGGTGATGGCAAACACACAGTTTCTGGAACTCTTCAATTGTGCGTAAAAAGAGGCAGAGCAGTCAGGTAGCAAAACCAAAAGCCCACAGGCGACACTGACAAAATTAGGCAAGTAACCCCAGGAATCTCAGTGACAGGTGGGTGAGGGCCAACCACCAGCAGTCACAAGAGCTGTGTGCTATCGGTTTCCATGTGAGAGAAAGTGGAGGAAGCCAAAGGGGCTGTGAGTGCATGTGAGAGATAGGAGAACAGGAGAATCTCCCACATGTCCAGCAGGTGTCCACTGGGAAGGAAAGTGAATGAACTTGAGAGCAGTGGCGGAAGGTGGAAGAGTTTGTTCATTCCCATCACAATACATACAAGGGAATGATGAAAGATCAGGAGGCCCAACTCCCATGAGCTCCCAGGCTTGCACAAGCGTGGCTTCTGTCCAGGATGGCCCCACCCTAAGGAGGAGCCACGGGGTGGAGCGAAGTGAGCAGGGGATGCAGAAGAGGAATGAAGGAAAGAAAGCGCCCAAACACAGGTGGGCGGGGGATGGAGTGAGGACACCTCAGATAGAGGCTTGTATCCCGTGTTCTTCTAAAAGTTCAGGAAAACGAAATTCACATGAAAACGAACAGCAGAGCACTAACTAGCAAAAATTCCACACACAATTACTGAAGGATAACAGGGAATGGGGAACAGAATAGCATCCTCACACATGACAAAAGCATGCCAGAAAGACACACTGCATTGTTCGACCTCTTCGTATTAAAGATGAGGAAAATGAGACCTGGAGTTTGGTAAAGGGCCAATTTTACAAAAATTAAACAGCAACAAAGCTGGGATGTATGGGCCATAAACATTTAGACCTTGTGGATTTTAAATATAACCTTTTTAAAATATCATAGATAACTTTGAACCCTTAGAAAAACCGTTCCTTGTTATGTCTGTGATATGTTCAATGTGAACTCAAGCTGGGGTTAAAATCTCCTTTGGGGTGCTACAGGGCAAGGCAGTTCATGGCTTTCTGGCTCACTTTTAGTTCCAATGAGACTTAAAAAAAGAAAAAAGTACATTTTAAAGGAAAGAAGATTATATGAAGGAAACTCAAAACTTTTTAGACACAATTTAATGGACATGTGTTAGCTGTGCATATTAATATTTAATTCTAAAGATATATATATTTGAAAGGTTAAATGGAGTGGAAGGAAAATGGGTCGAGAAGCACTGAAGATCATACATTCTCAGAATTATGTGTGAGTTTGAATTTGTGGTGTGCATGAGAGAGACAGAGCAAGAGAAGACAGAAGAGAAGAGAGTGGAGAAGAGGAGAGACAAGGAGAGGGGAGAGAAGGCAAGTGGAAGAAAGAAAAGTTAAAAACGCACTGTGGCTTCCCCCCCAAAAGCTGTCATTAGGCAAGTGCTCTCATTTGTGGGTTTGTTATTATTGAGAAGAATGTGTGTTTCCTCTTGCTCTTAGCTTGGTCTTTAAATTATTTCCTTAAGGTGCTGACTTGGTGAGGCCTCTCCCTGTGTCACCATTGCCCCTCTCCCCGCCGCCCCCCACCCTGGCCCAGATCACTGTTCTGGTAGCTGCCCTCGCAAGGTGGGAGAGGAAGAGCAGGGTTCCTTAAGACCTGGACAATCTTCATTTCAAACTGGACCCTCACTGGGGACGTATTGGTGGCCCTGTACCATGAGCCACGAGAGGGTCACTTCAGGACTGATTATGTCCCCACCTGGCTCCCTACTACACTCGAGAAGATGATCTCCCTTAAGAATCCCAATGTTTCCATTTCTATTTCCCCTGTTACTGATGCTCTGCCCAATCCACCTGTCTCCTTTATCCATCTTCGAGATTTTTGTAGTCTCCGTGCTTAAAAAACTGCTTCTGGACTCCTCCCGTCTCTTGTGTTATTCCCCACTGTTGTCTGTGTTTTTGCAACGGATGACTCACATTCGTTAATTACAGGGAGGAAAGAATTCCTCAGGGTGTAATTGAAAAAATTTGGTGGGTATAAAATGGGGTAGAAACAGAGTACTATTTAGAAACATTACCCCCTCCACCCTGACATTAGGCAGAATGTTTCTTCGCTCCATCACCTCTTTACAAATGGGCACCACATACAATTCTTGATAGCCCTCTCTTTAGGAAAAGACAATGACATCATCTTGATAAAACTGAAAATGGATCTAGAAAGACAAAGGAAGCCAAAGGATATGTAACAAGAATGCACATCTGGAAAAATTCCCCACATACGCACAATACATTTGCTCTGTGTGCGCGGGAGATCCAAATTTACAATGTGGACAGAACCTGCATTGCAACCTCTGAGGCTAACCTGTTTGGGTTACTACAGAGTTTGCAACTCTAAGTCACTCTACATTGGTACTCTCTGGCCGTTGGCCAGAAAAAGGTTTGAAGTCCAGACCTCCCAGTGACTGAGCACAGAAAGCAGTGCTTTGGAAGTGTTTCAAATCTTTCAGGCCATTAGGGGTCCATTTGGTATTCTAAGAAAGATAATTTGCTAAAACAAACTATAATAGTATGAAACAGCAAATGCAGCTCTCCAAGTTGTTTATTTCTTATTCCCTAGCAGGCTACAGGCACCCCAGTTGGCATGCATCTCTTCCCACCAATTCTCACATTGTCCTTTGAGTGTTACACTGTCGGAACACTTGGGTCAATCTGCTTTGCGTTAAAGTTGTTTTGTACTAAAGTAAAGCAAGATTGTGCCCTAAGGGGGTCATATGAAGCAGGCTGAGTTGGAGGAGCAGGTGGGCCCAAGACCTCATGGAGGAGTCAGGGGGGCAAGAAAGGGATCCCTGGTTTTGATGGGAAAAGCAGAAGAAGAGAGAAGAGAAGCTAACTGGTTGTGGTTACTCAATATTTCAGCTCCTCTCTTTTCAGTGACATTTGACAGAGGCTGTCATCATGTGTGCACCAGTCAGCAAACAGATATGACAAGCAACAGCTGATACCTGACATTGGGATTTTAGGAAGACGTGAATGAGGAAACCGCAGCTGTAGCGCATAGGGAAGGGACAGAGAGGAGAGAGGATGGTTTGACTGAGGTTGAATGATACAAGAATTCTTAGATGTTTCAAGACTCATGGCACACAGTGGAATCTCAGGAAGGCTGGGAATATAACTGAGAATATATCTCAGGGTCTCCTATGTTTCTTCTAGGAAACCATGAAGAGATTTTCCTCAAATAGATATTTACACTTGATACTTTGAAGAAATCTCTTAAAAAATGTTTCTGGATTGATGTATGGCAGGTGCCCAACCCTGTTGCTAGGTACATTTTGGATCTAGAATTTTTGTCACTGTGGGCTGATCTGAGCACTGTAAGATGCTTGACAGCATCCCTGCCCTCTACTCACTGGACCTCGGTGCTGGGCCACTGCTGCTCCCTCCGCCTTGGGCTGTCCAGTGAGGCTGAGGTCTGGGACACTGAGTGTGGAAGCTACACTGTTCTGGGCAGGAGTGAAGAGGCTGCTTCTCCTTCTTTTACACTTGATCATTTTGGGGTACAGCCTACTGAGGTACCCCCACATTTTTCAGAAATGTTCAAGGAACACTGCACAGCGTCCAGTACTTCATTTTGCCATCTAGATCTGGAATGAAATTTGAACCAATTGGGGCTGCCCCACAGGACCACTCTCAGTGACAGAAGTCATCTGATTTTAACCCTTTTCCTCTCTGACAATCTTATACTGGACTAGGTTTGTTTTGTTATTCCTCCCTTCTCCATCTTAATAAACCAAACTCTGGTGTTCTCAGATCTTAGGAGGTCGCAGGGCAGGAAGAGAAACTTCCCAAGAACAACTTCCTTTTTTTGTTTTTTGTTCTCAAAATTCTCAACTCATGGAAGACACCATGCTGGTCCTTGTGACAGAAAGGAGAAAAACAGGAGTTCCCCCTAATCCAAGTTTCTCTTCCTGTGATTCAGAAATATTAAATGGAAAACTGCAGAAATAAACAATTCATAGTTTTAAATTGCACACAGTTCTGAGCAGTGTTGTGGAATCTCCTGCCATCCATCCGGGATGTGGATCATCCTTTGTCCAGTGTATCTGTGCTGTCTGGAGGTTTCTAAGATCTCTGGTAAGAGCAAATGTTCTATCTGTGAAATCATGAAGAAGGAAAAAGGAACCCGTGCTAGTTTTGCTGTCTCAAACTGCAAAAGGTATAGCCATGGCAGGTGATAAGTGCTTAGGTGGAATGGAAAGGCATTACATTTTGTCATAATATGTGTGTGTTCAATATAGGGAAAAACATAGTATGCACAAGGTTGGTACTATTGCAGGTTTCAGGCATACACTGGGGATCCTGGAACACTTCACCCAAAGGTGAGGGGGGACTATTATATTTCCCAAGTCACAAGGGCAATAACAATCTGTGGTTTCCAGAAATCTGTGGTTTCTGTGGCAGTGCCATGAGGGAGGTGTAGCTGTTGTCCCTAAGTATTTTTAGATTCTCACACACCAGGACTCCTGCCTTGGCAGTGACTGTAATGCCCATGCTTGACCCAGGAGTGTAGAGACACCTGCCTCCACGACAATGGCCATGTGGCACTCAGGGGAAGATTGTATATCCAGAGATAGTCACAGACAGGCCTCTCACCACCGCTGCTTTCCTACAGTGCAGCCTGCCTATCTGCTATCAAAAGACACGATCTATTTCCTCTCCTCTTGGATCCTGGCTGGCTGTAGGACACTCTTAGAACCACCAGAATCTGGAGTTAAGTGAGAATAGGCTGTGCAGCTTCTACCTGCTTCTATTGGAGCACCAGTGTGGTGCAAAACCATATGTAGGAAGTCATGTTCCCCTGAGATTTCCCTAGTGGAGAAGACACGTGGTGATGTTCTGGTTCACCACCCTCTCATAGCCAACAGTCAGCTGCAGCTGCTGGCCATGTGCGGTGACGTTTTAAGGATCCAGCCCAGTGGAGTCTTCAGATGCCTGAAGCCCCAGGCCATATCTAACTGCAACCACTGTGAGGGAGTGAAGCAAGAGTAGCTCAGCCCAGCCCTCCCCAAATTCCTGAACTACAGAACCATGCTCAAAAGAAAAGGGTTGTATTAAGCCATTAAATTTTGGAGTAATTTGTTATGTAGCAATGACAAAGAATTATTTTCATCTTCTTTCAACAACTCTAGGGCTTCCACATGGCTCTGGGGAGGGCAGGAACATCTTTATAAACTCAGTGGAGTCCCCTGCCAGCCCTGTAGGACAGAGTTCCTGAGTCACATTGAAAAGATTTTACTTCTGATGTGATAATATGACTTTTCCTGAATGCACGAGCTTGTGAAATAGAGTTTATACTTGCTATACATAGCTGCCCAACTGTCTTTGACTTTAGAATCAGCTCTTCCCTTCCAGCTCCTCATCCTCTCTCTAAAGAGCCTGCTGGGAGGCCCATCCCAGGCTCATCAGGCCTGGCAGGCATGTCAGAAATTTGTGCTCAATATCACCACCATCCTAATGAACCTCAGCTACTTTCTGCACTCGTGGGTTAGTGTGAAAGCACGGACACAACTAGTCTAATCTGCGCCACCACCAGGACCCCAGTGACCTTTCAGGCACCAACTGGCCACATCAGTGACATGGGCCATCAACACCTTTGTGCGCACTGGTGCACACTCTGCCCTGGCAGAGTGCTTAACACATAATGCATAGTAGCTGCTTAGTAAATATTAGTTGAATGCATAAACTAATGTTGAGAAAAAAGCAGAAAACATGAAATAAGGGATTTAGGTTAAATTTAGGATTTAGAAATGGGGCGGGAGAGTTAATAAGTGTACTTTTTACTTGTGATTGCCTTACACACACACACACACACAATTTTTCATCTCAACCTAGAGGAACTTCAGTTTTTGTCTGAAAGGAAAGAATAAAGTCAGCCCCTAGGATTTGCGTGAAACAAAGGTAAGTTCAGATTTCAATTTCAAATTCTGTTTCTCCCTCTGTCAGGTCAGTTGCTTGAACAGGTCCTTTCAATTAAAAAAAAAAGAGCACACACAAAAAGCTAGGTTGCTCTAGCTCTTTCTATTTATTGTCAAGTTTAATTAGAATATAATACTCCAGACTTCCAAAGTGTTCCAGTTCTTAGTCCTACAAAGTTTAAATGAAACGTTTAATTTTTCTCTTTAAATTTTCCTGCTTAGCTAAGACGTCTGGGTCAAGTGTAACACTGCATTCAGATCAGATTCCCTTCAAAGCATGTAGATTCTAGATTTGAAAACAAAAGTGGGTGTTTATGCAGCAGGATTTTATCAGCCCAGTGTCCAGGGATTTCTAATTCTGTACAGATTTTTACAGTCACAACTTTCATCACTTCTGTTGTCTTCAAGTCTAGGAGTTCACTTTGGATTCCTGCTGATGCCTCTTTATTTTCAATTTGAAAGTATGTTATAAATCAAGGACAAGTTTTAATCTCTGCAGGGATGTCCTCTGTATGAATAGCATTTGCATTCTTAATATTTTAGGTATATTCTATCAAGAATTGGGATAATAATACCTACTTGGTAAGGTTGTGATATTTCTGTAAAGAAGTTAATTTATTGGTGTTCTTTTGCCAATGTGCCAAATAGACCATATATTTGTCCTTTGAGTTCCCTGCATGTTACTGCCCTCATTGGCTGTACTGTACGCATTTATAGCCAGCATTGCATAATTCTGCACTTAATTAAATACAATTTGTCTTGTTTATTATTTTAACTTTGCTTATCTCATTTTTGCAACTGGATTGTAAAGTTTTAGACTTCTGTATTCTAGGATGGCAAGCATGGTGATGAATGATGTCAGGCTTCCACAAGTACTTGATGCTTCGTTCTACCTTCTTGTTTTCAGATCTATGTTCTTGATATCAAAGGATATTCCCAAATGAACTAATGACTGACTTACTGGGATACCTCCTTTATTTTGGGAAGGGTGGGCAATGTTGTGCCTCATCTCATAGCGGTTAGACACATGTTAAAGAGAAGGAAGGCGTTTTTCAGTGGAGCCATTTATGTGCTTCATAAAACAAACCAAATTTTCATTAGGAGGCTGTTTATTAAACAAACATGGCCCATGTTTTCAATGAAGCTGGGGAGACATAAGAGCTCATTGTTTTCATTAACAACAGGACCTCAGATCCTTTGGGGGAGGGTCTGGTGTCATCAGCTAGCCAAGCAAGTGCTCAAAGTCAGCTCTGGAGCAAGGAGTTGGAAAGGAAATGTGTGAACAATGCAGCCTAACCCGTCTCCTGATGCCAAGACTCCCAAGGAAAACATGTAGTGAATTCAAGCGCATCCCAGAATAATCAGTCTCAGGAGATGGACCTTCCACTTGTTGAATGAAGAGGGACAGTCTTGGGGACATTGCGGCAGTGCTATGCCCTGAAATCAGTGCCCTTGTGCTGCATCTACACGGGGTCCCTCTTC
Source organism: Sturnira hondurensis (assembly GCF_014824575.4). NCBI lineage: Eukaryota > Metazoa > Chordata > Mammalia > Chiroptera > Phyllostomidae > Sturnira > Sturnira hondurensis. The sequence goes on along the minus strand of NW_028095197.1, from coordinate 3,191,371 downwards.
CTGGGAGACACGGGGCTGACAGCAGGACAACAGGTGGTCCCAGGCATGGAGTTCAGAGTCGTGACCTCTGGCTGCACATTTGGTTTCTCCACTTCCTCCCTGAGTGACTTGGAACACTTCATTTAATCTTTATATAGCTGAGTTCTTTCATTGATCACACTGAGCTGACACCACCTCAGAGGATGGTTGGGATGATTAAATAGGGTAATGTATGAAAACCTCCCTGGTAGTTCTTAGCAATAAATGGAAGTATTAGAATTCTCATGCCTGTTTTGAGACCTGCTCCCATGACACAACAGTTTTCTTGCAGAGTCTCCAGACAAAAAGGGACCCCGCATAGGAACTGTTAAAGCCACCAGCCTAGATGCAGCACAGGGCTGGCTAGAGGGACCTGACAAGCGGGGACCAGCCAGATCAAAGAAATGCTGTTTCTCTGGGAAGCCGAGAGCTTTTTCTCCCTGTGTAGCAACAAGTGGCTCTCTGGGCCTCACCAAATGAACAATAGTACAAAGAGGCTTCGGATGGACAGTGTCACTCAGGTTCCTTCCTCCTTGCTTTTCCTTAGGGAGTGGTCTGTACCTTGTGGTAAATCTGCACATGTATCATGCTTTTATTGCAGTGTCCGGGTCAGACTTCATGTGCATGGGAATAACCATTTAGTATTTAGTCACTGAAGCATTTGGTCGGTCCTACTCACCTCCACGGAACCACAGACAGGGCTCCTTGGTGGGAAATCTCATCTCCTTTCTAAGGCAGTTTAGCAGAACAGGATGGTGTCCTTTTCTTTGAGTTTCAAATATAAGCTCTCTGTCTTCCTCTTTATTCTGACCACAAAGCTCATAGGTATTAGGGTGCTGGGTACACTTCCTGGGGGAGATACTGTGGGTCTGGGTGATGGGTAGACTAAAGCCTTGAGGGGCCAGGCAGTTTCTGTGGGTTTATACAGGACACTGGGAGAGAGAAAGACAGATCCTTTCCATCATGCAGTGTTCCTATCTCTGATGGGTATGCCCTGTGGGGTTTCAGGCAGTGTGAAGTGTTAGAGACTTTAGCTTCTTTTGAAAATGAGGACACCATGAAAGCAGGATGACTTCAGAGTGAGAACATGTGGGGAGAGAAATGGGGCTGGCGGAGGCTGTGGGTCATTCTGTGTGCACTCTGGAGGCCCTCACAAGGCCTTCTGGAAAACTTTCATCATGCTCCATGCGAGCATTGTCAGTTATGGATTGCTACTTTCTCTTGGGTGGAGGACATTCCTCCCCCCCGCTCCTCCCACAGACTTGGCGTACATTATTCCCTTTTCAGCCTGTGTTCAAGTGCGAAAAGCCCTGCTGTCCTATTTCCTTGAGACTCCACAAGCCTGCAAGTCTGCTCACGCTCCTCTGCCTTAGGTAGTTAGGGATCTGTGAGAGGCACTGACTGGAGGCCTGTTCACCTTGGAAAGCATTTATGGAGGAAGCCAAAGCTCCCCAGGACAAGGCAGGAAGAACCTGGAACTTCCATGACTTGGACATGGGCTATAGAGCATCTTGCTTCCTCTGACCCAGCCCAAGCTTCTCTTCTAACTAAAATGTAGGCAGTGGCCCATTGATTGCTGAGATATTTTTTAAAAAGCACCTGGAATCAGGCAATTCGTTCCTGCTTAATGCAGAATGTCAAATCGGGGCCACAGATTCTCAAGTTGATCAATGGACATTATTTCCCTCTCATGGCTAGATGTGGACTCAGGCCAATGGGAGAAACAAAGCAAAATAAAAAATTAAGAAAGAAGAACCAAAGATTTATTAGGCTTCCTAAAGAAATACAATGCATATCCATTCAATTCCTGGCAATTGCTTATTTATGAAAGTGGCTGCTAAAAGAGAAAGACAATAGCAGAGATTGTCTATAGTAAAGAGGGGATGTGTGTTTTGTTTTTAATTTTTTAATATCTTTTATTGATTATGCTGTTACAGTTGTCCCATTGCCCCCCCTTATTCCCCTCCATCCTGCACACTCCCTCCCACCTTCATTTTCTACCTACCATTATGCTACTTATTTCCTGTACCTTTTCCCCCACTGCCCCTCCCCTTCCCCACTGATAACCCTCCATGTGATCTCCGTTTCTGTGATTCTGTTTCTGTTCTAGTTGTTTGCTTAGTTTGTTTTTGTTTTAGGTTCAATTGTTGATAGGTGTGAGTTTGTTGTCATTTTACTGTTCATATTTTTAACCTTCTTTTTCTTAGATAAGCCTCTTTAACATTTCATATAATAGAGGCTTGGTGATGATGAACTCCTTTAACTTTACATTATCTGGGAAGCACTTTTTTAATTTGCCCTTCAATTCTAAATGAAAGTTTTGCTAGATAATCTTGGATGTAGGTCCTTGCCTTTCATGACTTGGAATACTTCTTTTCAACCCCTTCTTGCCTGCAAGGTTTCTTTTGAGAAATCAGCTGACAGTCTTTTGGGAACTCCTTTGTAGGTAGCTCTCTCCTTTTCTCTTGCTGCTTTTAAGATTTTTCTCCTTCTCTTTAATCTTAATTATAATAGGCCTTGATGTGTGCTTCCTTGGGTCCAACTTGTTTGGGACTCTCTGAGCTTCCTGGACTCCCTGGAAGTCTATTTCCTTTGCCAGAAGGGGGAAGTTCACCCTCATCATTTTTTCAAATAAGTGTTCAATTTCTTGCTCTTCCTCTTCTCCTTCTGGTATCCCTATGATTCTAATGTAGGAATGTTTCAAGATGTCCTGGAGGTTCCTAAGCCTCTCCTCATTTTTCTGAATGAAAAATTTTCTTGTTTCTTCATTCTGTTCTGGTTGAATGTTTATTTACTCCTTCTGGTCTAAACTGTTGATTTGAGTCTTGGTTTCCTTCCCGTCACTGTTGGTTCCCTGTACATTTTTCTTAATTTCACTTTTCATAGCCTTCACTTTTTTCTATATTCTGTGACTGTACTCAACCATATCTGTGAGCATCCCAATTACCAGTATTTTGAACTGTGCATCTGATAGGTTGGCTACCTCTTTGTGACTTAGTTGTGTTTTTCCTGGAGCTTTGATCTGTTCTTTCATTGGGGTCATTTTTTGGGGGGGAGTCTCAGCATGCCTGTTATGTAGTAAGGGTGGAGCCTTAGGTATTTGCCAGGGTGGGGCAACCTACATCACTGCATTGTGACCCTGTCTGTGGGAGAGGTTTCTGAAAGAAAACAGTGCCGCTTGCTCAGATCTCTGCTAGCTTCCAGTCCCCTTCGCTCCTACTCACAAGCAAACTGAGCTCTTCTGATGCTGATTCTCAGATGAGTGGGTTTGTGTATGTTCTAGAACCATGTGGGTCTCCCCAACAAACTCTCCTATGAGGCTGGGAGTTCCTTCCACCACCTCAACCCCCACAGGTTTTTTGAGTCACAAGCTTTGAGGCTCTGTTTCTCCACACTGGAGTCCAGGGTTGTGTGGTCCTTTTCATTCCCCAGTTGCTCCTCCTGGTTTATCTGCACACAAATGCCCAGTGTGTGTAGTCCAGTCTGCAAGCCACCGCCTTGCCATGGGTCCTTTCTGCTTGGCTGCCTGTCTCTGCCCCTCCTACTGCTGGTCTGGGTGAATGTGTCTTCTTTAACTCCTTGGTTGTCAGACTTCCACACAGATTGACTTTCTGTCAGTTCTGGTTGTTTTTTATTTTTTAAGTTTGTCATTGTCCTTCTTTTGGTTGTGTGAGGAGGCACAGCATATCCACTTATCCCTCCATCTTCTCCAGAAGTGAGCCAATAATAATCAGGGGATATCTGTTTACTGTAAGTAGATGGAGTTGTGTTTTCAATGTTAGAGATCCCAGATCATAAAGAAGCACAGTGGAGTGCCTAGGTTGTAAAATTAAAGATGGGCTATCATCCATTATGAAGGAGAATTTCACTAAAACCTATGGGCTTTCATAAAAAGCTGCTCTGGGTAAGAGGAGTTACTGGATGAGACAAAATTGCTCTTTGGAGCTGAGTCCCGGGGAGCTAGCATGTTCATCTGTTGCACTGCAAAGAGTTAAACTTTAAGATCAGTTCATCATAATTTCAAACACAAGTTCATCACATATGACCTTCATTAAAAATTGTGCAACCTTGGGCTTGTGTCTTAGCACCTCTGATCATCCTCCTCTGAGAGGGAAAACAGCATCATGTTTTGAGAATGTGGATTTTGCAGCTAGGATGCTGGTAGGAACCCCAGCTCTGCCACTTTCTAGCTGTGGAATCTCATTTCACTTTTGTTTCCTCCTCTAGTGAGAGATGAGGGTGATAATGTGAGGCAGAATTGATGTCCAACGCAGGTTACCCTGATGACCTGCGTTTACCTGCAGGTAGGCTTCCTCTGCTGATAGCTCATTTTCTCATTGTTGAGTTTGGAATATTTGTTATATATTTTACATACAAATCCTTTATAAGATATGTGATTTGCAAATAATTCCTCTCATTCTATAGCTGGCTTTTTAATTCTATTAATTATATATTTTGAAGAACAGAAAAAATTATATATATATTTCATTTTGATAAAACTAAATTCATCAGTGTTTTTCTTTGATGGATCATGCATTTGGTTTCAGCCAAGAAATTTTTGTTTAATACAAAGTCACAAAAGTTTTTTTCTATGTTTTTTTATGTTTCATATTTTTAGATTTTACATTTAAGCCTGTGAACCATTTGAGTTAATTTTTGTATCTGAGGAGAGTGATGGATAGAAGTTTATTCTTTTTGCATACGGACATTCAATTTTTCAAGCACCATTTATTCTCCAGCAAATTGCTTTTGCAAATAGTTAGAAAACCAACTGTCCGTATATGTATTAGTTTACTTCTGGGCTGTTTATTCTGTTCCACTGATGTCTTTGTCTGTTTTTACATCAATACCACCCTATCCTAATTACTGGATAATAATAATAAGTCTTGAGATGAGGTAATGTTGAGCAGTCCAAATTTGTTCTTTTTTTAAAAATTGTTTCGGCTCTTCTGGGTCCTTTGCATTTCTACATGAATTTTAGAGTTAAGTTGTCGGTTTCTACAAAAATGTGAACTGAGATTTTGGTTGGATTGTGTAGACCCCATAGATCAATTTGAGGATAGTCAACAGCTCAGCAGCACTGAGACTTCTGAACTATGAACACTACATATCTCTCTGATTAGGAGTTTTTAATTTCCTTCAGCCATGATCTTTTAAGCACTTCATCAGATTCAGGTTTATACTCATGTATTTTACATTTTCTAATGCTGTTGTAAGTGGCATTTATTTTTAATTTTAATTTTTAGTTGCTCATTACTGGCTACAACCTCTAGTACAATGTTGACCAGAGAAATTGAGAGCAGTCTTTTGCCACTAAGAATGATGTTTCTGTATATTTTTCATAGATGTGCTTTACTAGTTTGAGCAAGTTACCTTTTATTCTTAGTTTACTGAACTTGTTTTTAATCAACAATATATACTGAATTTTACAGAGTAATTTTCTGCATCTGTTGAGATAATCATATGGTTTTATATATATTTTTAGTTTGTTATTATGGTGCATTACATTAATTTTCTTTTTTTTTCAGCTTTATTGAGGTACACCTGACAAATATCTATATTTTAAATGATCATTTGACATATGTACACATTTTGAAAGGATTCCCACCATCTATCACTTCACATATTTACCTTTGCCTCATATACTTACCTTTATCTGAAAACGTTTGAGTTCTACTTTCTTAGTAAACTTAATATAGTATTATTGTCTATAATGACTTATATATTAGATTCTTAGACCTTATTCATCTTATACACTAAAGTCTGAACCCTTTTACCAGTCTCCCCCCTACCCCCTGGCAACTGCTATTGTATTCTCTGTTTCTATAAGTTTGATTTGTTTTTTTAGATTTCACATATGTGATAGCATGCAGCATTTGTCTTTCACTGTTTGACTTATCTCACTCAGTAGAACGTCCTCCCGATTCACTCATGTTGTTGCAAGTAGCAAGAGTTCTTTTTATGAAGGCTGGTAGTATTGTATTACATATATATATATATCTATATATATATATCTATATCTAGTTCACATTTTGTTTATCCATCTATTCATTGACGAACACTTAAGTTGTTTGCGTACCTTGGCTACTGTGAATAATGTTGCTCTGAACGTTGGAATGCAGACAAATCAAGTATAATAACTTCCTAGCTGTGGAATCTAGGAAATCAAGTGAATGATTCTATTCCTTTTGGATATATACTCAGAAGTGGGATTGCTGGGTCATATAATATTTCTGTTTTTAATTTCTTGAGGAACCTCCACACTGTTTTCCATAGTGGTCGTACCAGTTCATATTTCTGAGACCTTCAGTAAGTGCGCTTTAAAGATTTAGTGGGTTCACTGAACAAAGCATGAAAAGTATGATTTCTTTGTCACTTATTCTAAGATGAATAAATAAATTCAAATATCAGGAAGCATGCTTAACTTCAATTTTGTACTCTTGCTTAAAACATCTCTGCTTTTTGGTTTGTACATTTATACAATAAAAAACCACATATTTCACAAGGGTTTTGTAATAAATGCTAGTGATACATTTACTAATAGAAAACATTATCTCCAGTAATTAATAGAGAGAGTTCCTACTATTCCAAGAATAAACCTTGATAACATGAAAGAAACATTTCTAGTTAATTATTGGTCTGTTTGTCCTTTGGCAAAGTAATTGCCCAGTAACTCATCTTTATCTGTGGTTTAGACACACTTCAATAGCAGTAGCTTGTTCCTGACTGGAGACCAAATGGCTGAGCTGTTATGTCAGTAGCTAACAGGTGACTCGCAGGGGATAAACATGCAGAGCACGTGTTTGGAAGGGGCAATGGAGGACTAGAGGGACTGGACTGGCTTAAACTTATTGTAAACATTTCTCTGGTTCAGAGGCATATCTGCGCATGGTTGTTTATAAGTCAGTTGTGATCCTGCTTGGCCTTAGGTGATACATCTGCCTTACTTCCCCTTCCAGAACAGCCCCTGTGAATCTGAGGAGAGGATTAGGAACAAGAACTGTACATAAGCATGAAACTATTTCTGGAGCCCACGCCTGCTGTATTGCAATGCTCTCCTCACTGGTCTTGCATCACAGGCACAGTTTCAAGGCTGTTGTCAAAGATGACTAACGTATGGCTTTAGTAGCCCTCCCCACGGTCATTTGTGTCATGTTGCTTAGAAGGAAGTTATTTAACATGTGGAAACACTTCCCCTCTTTGACGCTCTGTAGGGTTATCCAGTTCAGTTATCTTGAAAGCAAATAACTCTCACCATGGGGAGGAAAAAAGAAACCCCATCATATTTTATTAAGCAGCTTTTGAAATACTTAATTCTTTAATGATATAGGTTTTTTTTGCAGCATGCTTGCAAAACAATCCCATTTTTAAAACTTAACTATAGATTATTATGGAAATACTATTTTTATTTTTTTTTTATTTTTTTTATTTTTTTTTAATTTTTTTATTTAATTATTTTTCAAGTACAGTTTTCTGTCAATTACTCCCAACCCGTCCCACCCCCCATCCTCCCCCCTCCCTCCCATTTCCACCCTTCTCAGTTGTTGTCCATGTATCCTTTATATAGGTTCCTCTAAATCCCTCCCTTATTTCCCCTGAAATTCCCTCCCCTCTCCCCTCCGGTCACTGTCAGCCTGTTCTCNAACTATTCGGACTGAGTTTACAGCTTTATGATGGTTTCCATCAAGTTGTAGTCATTGAGATATTTACAAGAAAGCTATATGTTCCAGGGCAGTATTGCTCAGGTGCATGTGGCAAACATGCTTGCCATGGAAGTCTGCCAATGGATCATAAAATGAGTCTAAATATTATGATGTTTCCCATGTATGTCTTGTAAGGGCAAGCATGCAAGTCCACTGATACTTTCTCTTTTCAATGGAAATTGGGGATGGATATGTAAAGCAAACCACTGGGGTCTATTTTTCTTTATTATTTTGGCTTTGTTGGTATATGCTACAGTCAAAATTGTTTGAAAACCAGCAGTCTGGGGCCCATTTCCAAACTAAAACCACAAATAAACCTGGGGATGCTACTTACGTCCTCACTTGGAGATGCTCAATGCATTGGACCACAGTGCATATGCCAAGTGGGTGAGGCAAAGGTTTAACATTCTGTAACTAATCTCCCAATGACTTTGAAACAGAGTCACTTTTGTTTGTTCTTTATGAAATATTTAACAATATCTTAAAGATTACCAGGGCTTGAGGAAAACAGTTTGGGAACTGAGGGTCTAGGGGAAATGAAATCCAGATCTGATGCAATCCCAGTCAGCCAGTCACAGCCCTATAAACTTGGCGACATAAACCATAAAATGTGACCACCCCCTTTCAGTTTGTTGTTTGACTATTTAAACTATGATCATTTTCTGTGGTCATTAAAGAGTGCATACTGAGACACCGGTATTATCAAAGAAGGACCTACAAATGGCTACATGTGTGGACCTACAAAAGGACCACACATGTACATATGGCAGTGTGCTAACCACACACATACACACAATTTTGCAGGGGAACAAGTCACATTATATTTTATGGGATAGGCACCCCCTAGAATAAGTCACGTATATGTATATGTAATTGTATATAAATATATTCACATGCATATACACATGGAAGTAGGAAATAAAAGTGAATCCAATATACATGTTTGACCAGAGTAGGTAACGAAACTAAATATGGCTTCCCCTTACCCCTATAGGTGAGGGCTTAGGGAAAACAATTTCTCCCTCTTCCAACTTCAAAACTGTGTTTTCATATGACTAAGTTCCTTCTTAAATGTGATGCTGTTTAAAATAATTTAATTGATATCTTTTCTCTTTGGGAAATACACCTTTAAGATTCACTCCATTATTAAGGCAAAGAGAAGCTTCTAATGGTAGAAATCAAGGATTTAAGATCAACTTAGTAAAAATGACTTGGAAGAAGATTTTTGAACTTGGGATGATCTAAAGTATTCTTTCCACCCAGGGACTTCCATGTAATTTCTTCCTTTCTTTCCTCTTAGCTCTTATTTATGCATCTGTAAAAATATAGGGTAGTTCTTCCTAATTCTGATATGAAGATAAATTGAATAATGCTATATAATTTCTTGCTTATTGCATTTGACATTGTGTGTAGGATTCATTTATGCTGTTGCACAGAGTTGTAATTTGTTCATTTTTATGGCTATGTTTTATCCCAAAGTATGAATACACTATATTTTATTTACTCATTCAGCTACTGATGCTCTCTTTGGTTTCCACACTTTTTGGAAGAAGACTTTTCACTGAGGGGCAGCTTTCTTGATGATCACCAAGATCTTCCAACCTGCACTTAAGTGTGATGTGAGGAACAAACCTTTGCTCTCTGATGCTACTGAGACCTTGGGTATACTTGTTACTATACAATAAGCTATTTTATCCTCAATGATGTAATGAATAATAAAAATTCTTTTCCCCTGAGAAAATTTAGGGTTACTTCACTGCAAGTGCTGTCAAATATTCAAGGAGGTAGAACTTTGATTTAACATAAACAATCACAGAGGCAGAAGAAGACAGTTAACTGGATGTCGTGGGCAGAACAATGGCTTGCCAAGGATGTCATGGCCTAATCCCTGGAATCTGTGAATATGCTACTTTACATGCAAAAAGGACTTTGGGGATGTGTTTAGGTTATGGTCTTTGCGATGGGGAGATTATCCTAAATAATCTCAGAGGGTTCAATCTAATCACATGACTTTCTGAGAGGGAATAATCTTTCCTGGCTGCTGTCAGAATAGGATGTGACCAGGAGGCAGGACCAGAGAGCCGTGACACAGGAGGGCTCTGACCTGACCTAGCTTTGGCAGCGGAGAGTGAGGGCTTCCAGGCAAACTGCTATAGATGGAAACCTCTGAAAGCTGGGAATGACCCTCTGTTTAGCACCAGCAAGGAAACCAGCAGCCTTGGCTCTAGGATCTCAGGAAACTGCCCTCTGCCAATATCCTGAATAGCAGGAAACAAATTCCCCCTAGAGCCTTGGAGAAGGAATGCAGTCTGCTGACATCCTGATTTGACTCTAGCCCGCAAAGCCTGCACCAGATTTCTGACCTCAGAACTATAAGATAGTAGATTTGTGTTGTTTAAGCACTGAGTTTGTAGTAGTTTATGTCAGCAGTAGAAAACTAGTGCATTTTGAAACCAAAACCTGGTGAGAACATTATAAGAAAGAAAAATATCAGGCCAATCTCATTTATGAACATAAATTCTATTGTAAACAAAATATGAGCAAACTAAATGTAACAATATATGTGAAAGGAAAAAGATTTATAACCAAGTTGTGCTTATATCAAGAATGCAAGGTTGCCTGAAAATCAATCAATATAATTCACGCATTGACGAATTTAAGGGATATCATGTGATATCCTCAATGGATGCAAAATCCATTGGTATAATTTGACATCCATTTATAATTAATAAGGAAACTCTTAGAAAATGAGGAATGAGAAGAAATTTTCCAAGCTTAGTAAATATCGATAAAACCATAGATTAAATGTTATACTACATTGAGTTACATTAGAAGTTTCCTTCTTTGGAAACTTTGAAATTGGGAACAAAACAAGAATATTTGGAATCACCACTTATATTCAACACTATTCTGAGAATCCCTAGCCAGCGCTGTAATGTAAGTTTTAAGTATTAGAAAAGAAGAAACAAATGATCTTTATTTGAGGTATGTTCGTATATGTAGAAAATCCAAAAGAACACACAGATGGAACTATTAGAATTTTAAATAAAATCAAGTCAGTTCATTGAGTAAAAAGAAGTAAAATAAAAGTACTTTTATGTACCAGGAACATACAAGTGACTAGTAACATGTTATAAAAGACATGGGGAAATTATAAGACTTTTTGAGAGACATTATGTACCATATTCATTGTGGTAAGTAAGTATGTACTATATTCATTGACTGGAAAACAATTATTTGAAGATGTTAATTTTCCATAAACTAATCTGTAGGTTCAAGGCCATCCCATCAAATGTCAATAGAGAATAGTTTTGATGTAATTTGACCAGCTGATTCTGAAATTTACATAGAAATATAAAAGGCCAATAATTGAAAAAATACTCCCCTACCATTTGCTATAAAGCAATAATAGTATAAAAATTCTATACTATTCACATAGGAATAGAAGAAATAGCTCATTGGAACAGACTAGAGAATCCAGAAACACGTATGTAGACAACTGACTTGTGACAAAGGTAGCATTACAGAGCAGTAAGGATAAGAGGTATTTTCAAATTCCACAAAAGAAAATTTCCATTTCACCCCTACTCACTCCATATACAAAAAGCAATTCCAGGTAGATAGTTGACTTAAATGTAAAAGTCAAAGTTATATAGACTGTAGGAGATAACATGAGAGACTATATTCCTGTCCTCAGGATAGGAAAATTTTAAAGAAGACCCAGCAAGCACTATTCATGAAGGATGTGCTATTTAACGGTTTGGTCTCAGGTTATTTCTTATTCTTCGGCTCTTTCCTGTACAGTAGGGGGCTGACCCCTGGACACTATGGTGCCCAAGCCCCCTTGCTGGCTGGCTTCTGGCTAGGTTGGGCCAATGGAATTCAGTGATGAAAGCGTGGCAGGAGGGAGAAAGAAAGGAGCTCCCTCTCTTCTTTGTACGCTGATGGCCCCTCTGTCAGTGACTTCATCTCCTTGGTGATTCCTGCTCCCAGACAGTCTCTTTCCCATGATCCCAGCCCTTGCTGGATTCATCTCCCCCCAGGTGTGACAGCTCCTTAGCTCTTTCTCCCTCCAGCCTTGGGTGGTACCCACTTTCTGCTCTAGCTAATCTCCAATTGCTTTAGCATTGGAGATTAGCCCACACTTTTTCAATCAGTCCTCCATATTAAATTCTCCCTGTTGAAACATGTGGAGCATTGCTTTTTTTCCTTTTTTCATTTTTTTGAACTGCCTGCTCTCCGGACTCATCTCTGATCAGTCCAGGAAAAAATAGATACATTCAAATTACCTTAAAATTAGAAATTTCTGTGCACCAACAAACACACCCAAGATACAGACAGAGACACTGTTAAATATCTTTAACCAGCATATATATTGTAATCCTGAGAATAATTTTTAAAAAGCTCTGAATAACCAACATAAAATGTGCAAAGATCTGGCATCTACAATTACTAAGGTCTTATGTAACCCTATAGAATTTTATTCTTTCCAATAAAAAGGAAATAAGCTCTTCTCTGTTATTATTTATTTTTGTGCTATTGATATTGTTTGGCAGTCAGCCTTCATCCCAACATCTATTTTATGCTCACCCACAGTGTGCTTTTGCCATGTCACCACCTATCATGCTGCTATTTGCTGCAAGGTACTCCTGGGGACAGTCCACTAGTTACCAAGCAAATAACCACTGTTCAGTTTGATGTATTTTCTGTCAACATTTTTCAAACACATGTGAGAGAGTGAGAAAGAATGAGTATAAGTTGCTTCAAAATGGAGAACAGGTTTTACTTAAAATTGTCTTTGAAAAAGCTTAAGTCTTAAATAGCGTACCCAATATTCTGGTAAATATAATTTAATCATTCATTTACTCTCAATAATTAAGATTGTGTGACATACGTGTGACACCGTAGTGGTTATATTTGTGCACAAGTCTTTGTCTAACAAGTCTCCAGGGGATGCCTGTGCTGCTGGTTCAGGAACCACACTGAGTACCTTGGCCCAGTAGGCCTCTAGGTGCCTTACCACCCTTTCAGGTTTTCTTTAGCCCGCCTACCCCTTGTAAATCAATCTGGGTTACCCTGTTTGAGGGGCCACCGGTTCCTGCTGGGCCCCTCACTGATGCTGCACCTTTAAGGAAGTTTAGAGATATCCACTGATTAACTCTTTCCAATTAAGACCTCATGCAAACTGCCTTTTTAAAAGAGGAAGAGAGAGAGAAAGAGAGAGAGAGAATAATAGCAAGAAGCTGGCCCTCCTAACTGTGAGTGACCAAGGCTAGTAAGAAACACCTTGACAGCAGCCCCAATGGCTGCCTGCAGGTCGAGCCCTTGAGGAGACCACGTGGGCAGACATCCTCCCTGGGCCCTGGCACTTGATTCTCCCATGCCTCTAGTCCCACCACTTTTTGAACAAAATCAGGACACTGAAGCATTCCCCACACCAAACCAGCCCAGGGCTCTGCATGGGTGGTTTGGGGGGACAGGCGGACCTCATCTCACTCAGACTTGCACCATGTATTTTTCTGAGGCTCTCCAAACCCCCCTCTTCCCGTTGGTGCTGCCTGAACCATCCACAGGGAGTAGCACTAAGATTTTGCTTTCTGACGGACTGCAACTCTCTTTCCCCTTTGAACCTTCCATGTGGGTAATAGAGATCAGGTTCCTTCTTGAGAAACATTTGGACAAAAGTGAGGGTGAAGATGCTGGCTACAAGCTCACCAGAAAGGAAGCCTGTAGGTGTCAGATTTAAGTTCCCCACTCCTGCCCCATAGTTTCTCCAGGGGGCGTCCAGCTTTTAGACACTTCCCAGACTCATACAGTAGATGGAAAGCTTTGGTCATTGAGTGAATGGTGGCCAGATGACACACAGTGTGTCCCAGGGGCAAAACTTGAAAAGCACGGAAATGCAAGTTGCCTATTATTTCCATATGCATTTGCTGTTTGTGCTTGACTGTGAAAAAAAGTCCCCAGATGATGATTGGATACAAATATTTCCAATTCACTCTGTGACGTTTATTTCTGTTTTCCAGGGACACAATGCATTTTTTTAAAGGTTTTATTAGAAGAAAATTCTCAGAAAGTCCAGCTTTCTTCAGGCAGAGTGCACTAAATTTGCCCCTCGAACACTGTCAGAGTGCACCAAACATGGAAACGCATGCACCACATCAAGGCAAAGCTTCCCACCCAAACGAGAGGACAAAACACACTGACAGTGTATTCCTTGCTACCACTGGATGGTTTGTTTGTCATAAAAACACAGGCATTCCAACCAAACTCTTGGACAGGTAAACTGTAAATGGTTCAAAGCAAATATCACTTCTCTGGAAGTAAGTGCAGAGTCTGTGATTCACAGGTGGCTTTTGTGTCTTAAGCCTGGGAGCACTCCCTATCGCATCCTGAAAGGTGATATTATTAAAAAGAATTTGTGGGGAGCAGTGTCATGGGGCTGTGCTGGCCACAGGCAGAATAAAGGCATATTAATCTCTTTCTTCAGGCAGGTTTTCCCCCCCTCTTTTTGCTAATTTCCCTCCTCAGGGACCCTGTTGTTCCTTCTCTCAAAATATGTCCTCTTGAAAAAAGTATGGAACTTCTGAGGGATAACTGAAACGGTCATCTCCTCCTAGAACTGCCCTGTTGCTGAACTGATGAAATTCTAAAAATAATATTTCAAGTAGGAAAATGGGATGGTTTGGGGAGGTGAGGAAATCTTACTGTTGATGCCCTTGAAACCTTACACATCAATGACCCAGATCTGCTCATTACCCCACAGTACAAACCTCTGTTCTACACTGTTCGACCATCACTGTACACCCTGGGATGGACAAGAGCTCCTTGTGTCAGGGTAATATGTTGTCCACATCTCCAGCAGCTCAGATTCTATACCTCTTCTGATTTTAATCTTTCCAGAGGCCTGCAAAGTCCATTTCAGATTCTGAGTTTCTGACTTAGTCATTCTTGAGGTAGCTGTTTCACTTAGGACATATTAAAATATGCCCCTCAAACTTCAGTGGTATTTCACTCACTTCCCTTGCTTAAACACACACACACACACACACACACACACACACACAAAGCTCCACACTTTCACTCTTTCCAGAGACTTCTTTTGACCTGTTTACATGCAGTGATTTGGTATCTACCTTCTTCAAAGGGCATCACTTTCTTTTAGGATGAGTATGTAGGGAGTTGGTCATTGACTTCCTTTCTAAATTATACACTGTAGGGCATTTTATATTAGTTTGAGGGTTTCAATATATTTTTTATACTTTACTTTTGATGAAATTGAAGACTTCTAATTTTTAATTCTTTTCTCTCTTCCTTATTAATAAAATAATCAATAAATCAAGTTGGCTTCTTGTCAAGACCTTAACTAATGAGTTCTTAGGAAATTCAGGAGTGATTCCATTGATCTATTTTGGAAACACTATTCCATTTTGTAAAAGTTTGTGTCTCTAGGTGTTTCCTATTTTTCCTTGCCTAAAATTCTAAAGTTACTTATTTCTTGTGTTCTTCTCTTTATGATAAAAATATTATGGTGCTGGCAAGAGGTGGAAGGGAGACAGGGAGGAAATGGCTGTTCTGTTGAACTTTATCTTATTTTAACTTTGAAATTCTTTTTTTGGTTATTAAGATCCTAATTGCTTCCTCTGCATGGAAAGGCAACAAGACCAAGTGTTCACACTGCTGGTTTTGGAGTACGGGACAGTGGCAACACTCCAACTCTCTGATCCCCAGTAGCATCATCTGTCAAAGAGAGAAAAGCTCATGTACTTCAAGGCACAGCTGTGAGGAGCATCTGTGTCATGCCCTGGGCAAAGTGTAGCCACAGCAAATGCTCAATCTGGTCCCTCCCTCCCAGCCTCTATCTTCAGGGTTAGAAGTGAAGACACTTGCCTTTCAGCCCTGGGGAACTCAACCATCAGCCAAGGCTCTGCCAGATCATTTTACTCCTCTGAACCCTTGTTTATTCTTAGAGTAAATTGAGGGATGAGCTGTGCTAGCTGTCAGGAAGACCATCTTAGCCTTTAGGGCCCTTAGAGCTGCAGGCCATACCCCATATCCTGCCTGCCTTTCCAAGTCTGTGACCAAAGTACCTCACATGTCCACCTGTTTGTTAATCTCTCCTGTAACTTCCTACTTTCCTGGTCAGTTGTCCAGGTCTTTTTTTCCTCCTACTGAGCCACACACACTTCCCCTTCAACCTCACCCACACCCCTTAAAGCACTCTCTCTCCTTTTGACTTCTCCCTTTGGTTGACCCATGTGTACCAGGCAGAATTGATGGGACTAGAAAATTGAATTTCCCCTACCCTACATCATCATAGTTCTCCCAGCAGCTGCAACAACATAGAACAATTTTTACAGGATAGACTGACTGGAACTGCTCCTCCCTCTTGTCAGCCTCTGGGCACTAGAAGTTCCCTTTAGCATAGGCTCACCCCTGGCTCTTCCTGCCCAAATGGCAGTGATCAACTTCAAATTATCACCTCTGGTACTACAGGATCTGGCAACTAATCAAACATCTTCCTTAGAGTCTCTATTAAAGTTCTGGTAAAAGGGTTCTTTTATGTGTTCTCTGAATTTTAAGATAAGATCTCTACATACTTTTTCCCATATGTGTTATATTTTGGCATTTCCCCTTCCATCTGTTAGACAGTTGAAGTTCTTTTTTCTCTCTCTAAGTTGTGCAGGAAGAGGCCTTCTATTTTCCACTAAACCATCTTCTCCTTCTTCTTTGTGGTTGGTTTTTGATTGCTTGGATTTATAGTAATTATCTTTATTTATGTCTTTGATTTTTAAAAATCAAAATTTTTAGCTAGATCAAAGGCATATGGGTAAGAATTTGTCAAGTGAACAAGATAGACGAGTGTTCCAGACAAGGAGAATCACAGAATTTGAAATTCATTCCTGTTATTATTTAAATGTGGTTTGATTCTGGACAAGTTACTTGACCCGTGGAGCTTCTATATCCTCATCTGTAAAATCTTTTTTAGATTAATTGGTTCTTTTGGGAAGAATAAAAGAGATAACACAAAAGTGTAATTTGGTAAACTTGAATATGAATTCAAGTGAAGGTTAGTAGAGTTGTCACAAAGGAAATTGAAGATAGGCTGTATCTACACTGGAGTAGACCTTAACGTTTGACTTGTAAACGCCCAAATCCTTCTTGCCTGAGAGCTTTCTCCTGGTTGCTGGAGCATACTCGGTGAGCAGAGCAAACTGGAGACATGAGCGAAAGTAATCAAGATCAGTCAAGCCTAACCCAGATCAGCAGAGCCCTGTGGTCAACTCACAGACTCATGAGCTAATTTGTTGCTCTTTTAAGGCAGTAGATTTTAAAAAATACTTTATTTATTTATTTCTAGAGAGAAGGGAAGGGAGGGAGCTAGGGAGTGGAACATTGATGCGTGAGAGGAACATCAATTGGCTGCCTCTCCCATAACCCCAAACCCCCAGCCAGGGACCTGGCCTGCAAACCAGACACATGCCCTGACCAGGAATGGAACCAGTGATCTTTCAGTTTGCAGGATGATGCACAACCGGCTGGGCCACACCAGTCAGGACAAGACACTAGATTTTCAAACAATGAAAATTATTCAGCAACAGATACTTACTATACCATGTCTCTTCTCTACTCTCTTGCTGCCTCAGCCAACCACAGTGCTAAGGACTATGATCACCGCCTCCACATCTGCACATTTTCTCTCCCAAAGGCCCACAAAGCCCTGTCCCTGCCAATCCTGGTTGTGCACATTAGAGAAAGAGATTATTATAAACAATACATAAGAAGTTACTTTCCCTTTTGGAACAAGCTCAGACAGAAAATTGTAAGCATCTGATGGGGGAGGGATCATGGAAATATTAAAATCTCCCAGACTTGTTATAAATTTGCTTTCCATCACTCCAAAATGATTTAAATAGGAAAAATATAGAAAATAAGTGAACCGTGGGGCCAGTTTTAATGGATCTGATGGAAATTTAACATTTTTGTCCAACTAAGATACAAATAATTAAGTTATTTTTGAGGACAGTTGCAAAATAGTAACCAGAAGGGATTCAATGTAAATAGAATCTCCCATTTGAGGTGTTGGCCACTTCCCTCCTCCCCTTATGACAGAGGATGGGAGTGGGAGCAGGAAGACCTAATGGCCTCTTGGATAGCATGTGCATCAGGGAAGGATAGACGTGGTTATTGAAGCAGGTGAACAATGACCTTTTCATCTTCCTTCCCTGTAAGAGATCCACTTTCAGGGCATAAACCAACCTAGAATTTGTAGGAAGGAGTTAAATTTTCCAGGTGCAAATCTGTTACCTGGCATCTAACTTGATTATCACCATGAGAGAAGGAGAAGGTGCATCTATTTTCTGTTTTATCAAGTTATGATATGGCTTCTAATTCTACAACAGGACATGTTGTTATCCAGCTGTTCTGTCTGTTCATAGGCATGTCAAAACCTCTCTCAAAGAGATGGAGACATCTCTGTTGTACCTCATCAAATGCATGTTTCAGTTGGAGGTTAATACTTTCAGAAGCCTTAAGTTTCTTTTTATTGATGTGTACAAAGTCAGAGGTATTCCAGTTTTTGAACAAGTCGGTATCTTTGGTGGTTCCAATAAGGTTTTCCTAAAGCTGTATGAAAAATCAGGGTGGACAAAACATTAAAAAAAGCTGGAGAAAGCTGAAATAGCTCTTGACAGATGAGCAGTAAACAACATCTTCCAGATTCCCTAATTATCCTTTCCTAGTCCTTTGTAGTTTTCCAAAATATTTAGGAAAGAAGGGATAATGGTAAAAACATTGTCTTATTTTTAAATACTTGTCTACATTGGCTTTTAGTTTTTATTCATGAGTAGGTGCTAATGATAATCGTAGAGTCACTTATGTTCAGCACTGGAAGAGATATCAAAGATTGTATAGGTCAACCACCTGATGTTTAAATCGCTTTTCCAACATCCAGCTAAATGGCCATTCAATTCCTGCTTGCACACCTGCAAAGACAGGGAGCACACCATCTTGCATAAAGTCTTACCTCTTTGAACATCCCTAACCACTTAGAAGGTCTTCTGTATGTTGAGCTGAAATAAGTTTCCTAGAAATGTTTAAGAATCAGTTATTGTTCACAGAATCATCAAATGTCAGATCTGGAAAGGACTTTCTAGATGTCATATTCCAATGTTTTCCACACTGTAGAAACCATTAGTGGGTTATAACATTCAATTTAGTAGGGCAAAACCAGCATTTTATAAAAATGAAATAGAATATCTGAGTATAACACCTGTAGCAAGGATACGTTTGTTTTGTAAAATTTTGTTTTACTTAAAATATATGCATGTGTCTGCTGGGTTGCATCATTGGTAGTTTTTTTTAATCCTCACCTAAAGATATATATTTATTGATTTTTAGAGGGAGAGAGAAACATTGATCAGTTGCCTCCCATATATGCACCCTGACTGGGGATTGAACCTGCCACCTTTGATGCATGAGACAATATTTCAACAAACTGAGCTATCTGGTCAGGGCACCACTGATCATTTTAAAGACTTTAGGAGACACTGATGTAGATTACCCTCTTTCTGCAGATGACCTGGTCTCAGAAAAGTAAAATGACTTGTCCAAGATGCCAGCTGGCCATGGAAAACACGCTGCTGGCATTCTCTTGACCTACATCCAGTGTTCTTTCTCCTGAAACATCAGATTCTTGGGGCCTTGCTGGACAAGTCTAATTTCCTTTGCATATATCGGTTTCTCCAATATTAGTAACCTTCTTGGCTTCCCACTGAGTTTTCTCTTTTTCATGAAAAATACTCCTATAATAAATGAAACAAAATGGTTTTCAAATTTTTCACATTCTCATTTGTCCTCATCTATAAATGCTTTGAATTATCGCTCTCTTTTTTTCCCTGCATTGTACTTAGAAGTAAAACAAAAAGACATTTAATGTGTTAGTGTGGTATCATCTCTATTATTCCAGACACTCTGCTCCTATGAAGGCAATTTAGGTTTGCATTATCATTTTGGGAAGCCATATCATGTTATTGAGAGTCTTACTGAGTTTATTTTCAATTCAACCGCTTAATTCCACTTACTTATGAGAAGGAACGGAGGGGGCAAGCCAGGACAGCAAGGAAGGAAGAAAAGAAACTAACATTTAGTAAATGCCTACCATACCCCAGGGGCTTTCACAAGTGTAAATTCCCCTCTCACAGTAACTTCGCATCTTTTCATAGATGAATAAACTGAAGTCAAGAATGGGAGAAGAGGAAACTTGGCCAAGATCACTTACCATGGCAGCACCAGGGATTAAAAGGGGATTTGAAAGTGGTCTAATTTAGATCATTCAACTACATGATCTAAATTCTCTGCGTTTTGAAGTTAGAAGGTTGGTTGATAGGAACAAACATAATACAGGCCTACCTCATTTTACTGCACTTTGCAGATGTCACATTTGTTACACACCAAAGGCAGGACTCTCTACCAACAAAAGAATGACAACTCACTTGACTGAAGACTCACTTGATTGTGGAGGTCTGGAACCCAACCCACAATATCCTTGAGGTGTGTCTGTCTTATTTTTCTCACTATTCAAGGGTGAATCAGTTGCAGATGCCCCACCACTCAGCGTTCTGGTTAACATTGGATGGAGCTCTAACTCCACAGGCTGGTATTGTCTGATGAGTCATTAAGAGTTTGCAGCTTTCCTAGGTCTAATTTACTCATGCTTTCTCCCACTATTGTATGCCAACATGGTGCGAACTATCACGCTGCACCTGCTCCTTCCACTGTACATAAATCAGACTCCTCACTGGTTTCAGCAAGAAATCTGCACATACCATGTATTTATCATGGTGTACTTCAAAATGTGTTAAAATTTCCACAGTGATAATGGGAAGGGTATAAAACTTAAGTTTAAGGGTAAATCTAATGCATATAATCCATAGTGACAACATAAAGGGTGTGTATAGTCTTCCTGTTTCACTGGCTTTATTTCATTGTTCCCTCCTCCCCAGCACAAATTAAAAAAAAAAACTATCCTCTTTGGCATGTAAGGAGTTTTTACCCACAACCAGGTCCCTTGGAGATCTCAGCTTCTCTCTCGTGGAATCTACTCCAAACAAATAGAACATTTTCTTTTCAAAAATTTCCAGTGAATTCAATTTTCTCCCTCTCATTATACCATTATTAAATTTCATATTATTATATAGTATTTAAAAGGGACTTTCTGCCCCAGTTTTGTCTGTGTTTCCCAAAGCTATAAATAATAAACTAGGTACCAAGTACCCCAAAAGCCTAGAGAGAGGGATTAGAGCCCATATGCAGAATGCAGACTATTCTAAGTGTTGACAAAGTCTGGCCAGCCTGGGACTACCGCCCACCGTGAGGGCATGAAAGGAGCAGGCAAAGTTCAGATCCTTCCGCTCATGGACAGAAAGAGCCAGGGAACATGGGCCAGACATGGCAGTATCTGCTAGACTTGGGCTAATAAGAAATTAAAAGTCACTGCTGAAAAGGGAGGGTGATGCCTGCTAGACATCACAAGACCATGTTAGTTTCAAGTCAATATGGCCTTTCTTGAGGTGAATAGAAAGGGCAAAAGTTATGTTCAGAAATCAATACATTTAGAGTAATAAAGGTCATTGAGATCAGACAACACTTTGTGAAGGACATTAGATCTGTGCCGTGAAATATCTCATGACTCCAGATAAGGGGATGGAAGGATGGTGGGTCCAGCCAGAACTCTAGAGTTAAGTATGAGATAGAGGCGAGTAGGAAGGTCTGTAGTTGCTTGACTATGTACCTGTGTGCGTTAACCCTATACTCAAAGGGTTTGAAAAATTGGAAGGACTTTGCTCCTTTAAAATAAAATAGATTTTATTTTAAATATTTAAGAATGGTACAAATTATAAACACATGGGAAGTTTTTCCTCTGTTATGATCTGTGAATCTGACTCTTGGATACCTTTACGAATGAGCAAACACCACAAGCAATTGCTCTATTCATTGCCAAGGTAACATCTAGAAATCTCTGTTCTGTCCTCTGAACCACTATAGCAACCCAAGAATCTAATTTGGTGCCTCATAAATGATTTGTTCCATCTCCTGACATTTATTTTTAAATTCTATGAAAACACCGGCTCACAGAATGTTGTGTTTTTTTCCTCCAGTATTTCTGCTGTTTCCCAGCTGTTTGAAACATGTTGTGTCTTTGAGTTCCTCAAACTACCTCCTGTGATGAAGATTACCTTAATTGCTTGTTTGTGGAACATTCAGTCAAAGACAGAATATGCTGTAACAATTACCAATAGGTGAAGGCTGACATTTTACATTCCTTCTTATTCAATTAGCAGTTTCTTCTGACTTCTCGTTTGCCTTTTTTTTTTTTGCCTTGAAGCCAGAAAATCCTTTGAAGTTTTGTGATCACAACTTCATCATCCCCCAAAAGGCCCACATCATGGTCAGAGAAAAGGCTTGTTTTCTTTCAAACAAGATTCAACAACTATTTGTTGAGCATCTATTATATGCCAGACATGAGAATATATGGAGGGACTACAGATGTGAACTTATTAGTCTGGGTCTTGCCTCTATGGTACCTGTATTCTAGGGGAGGAAACAGAAAATAAGCACGTAAAGAAATCAGTCTGTGAGGTCACTTCACATAATGACAAGACTATGAGGAAAATAAAGGAGCAATGTTATCTTTTTTGGTGTTTTCTCTCCCCAGAGCGATTTTATGCATATGTAAAAAGTACAAATATATACTTTGGGTTTTTTCTTACACAAATGGTAGCATATGATATATATATAGTGAACCCTTAAACAACATGGGTTTGCATTTCATGGGTCATTTGTACATGAAGTTTTTCAATAAGTATCTGTACTGTTTTGATACACAGTTGGGGTTTCACCAATGTGGGGGCCCAAATGGGTACCCTTTAGTGTTCAGCACATTGGCATACCTAAGTGTAGAACTGTTTTAATTCACTATGCTGAGCATTAAGGGCCTTACTTTTTTTTTTCAAAAAACTATTTTGAAAAATATATTTTTTTAGGTTTTGGTAATTTTCTGGAATTACCTCAGTGAATATTTTCTTTTTTTTAAAGATTTTTTAAAAGATTTTATTTATTTATTTATCTTTAGAGGGGAAGGAGAGAGGGAGAGAAACATCAATGTATGGTTGCCTTTTGTGCATCCCCTGCTGGTAGTTAGCCTGCAAGGAACCGGCCTGCAACCCAGGCATGTGCCCTGACTGGGAATTGAACCGCAATCGTCTGGTTCGCAGGCCCTCGCTCAATCCACTGAGCTACGCCAGCCAGGGCAGTGAATATTTTCTCTACTTTCTTTACTCTGTCTTTCTGGATTTCCTATTATCCACATATTTCAAGTTCTTAACTAGTGGTCTTCCAATTTTATTAATTTTTTATACTGATTTTCCATCTTTTTCTTTTTACTTATGTCTGGGAGATTGTCCCAATTTTACTTCTAAAGCTTTCCATGGGTAGTTCTTCCTCTGCTTTCATGTTTTTAATTTCATAAGCTTAAAAAAGATCCCTGAATGTTTCTTTTCTTCTACCATTCTGTTCTTGGTTCATGGTTGCCATGTAGGCAGATAAGCCATCATCTCTTAGCCTCTTCTTACCATGGAAAGATGAGCACGAGCCAATCCAAATATAGATGTAAAAGAAAGCTGACATGGGGGATTGTGATGGGAGATAAGAGGATAAAGAAGCTTGGAATTGTGATTAGTGCTGAGTGCGATTTTAAGAATTAGATTAAAAATCACTGGGCTCTATTAAATTTGCTGGAATAGAATAGACCAACTTGTCTTCTCTGGTTGAGTGAGACATTCAAAGCGAAGCAAACAGATGCAGTCATAAAAAAATAAGCCTGTTGGTTATATATATTCACCACATATGTAGAATTAATTTGTACTGATTCTCCAATCACACCTCTTTTTATTCTCTGCCTGCCCTGTAAATTGTTGGGTGATACCTATCATGGAGCAGAGGAGCTATGAGAGATTCCTTCCTTGTGGGAAACTGACAAAGATGGGTAGCTGACCACCGAGTGTCCCTATTCTCCTTTCAAGTGTCTGTTCAGCCAGAGAATATATCTCCCATCTCCTCCTTGCATCTTCATAGGATCATATGATTAATTCTCCACCAAAGTGTAGGAATAGATCTGATACCTGCCATTCTCACCTCCCTGAAATGTTAATATCAGATGCACATCCTCCACACTCATTCTCCTCCCCTGAAAACTTAGCTATAGGTAGAAAACAGCTTGGGTCCCTGTGTCATCACTTGGAGGAAAACTTCATTCCAAACTGAGTCATCAGCAGGAGAGAAACTTTTGATATTGTGCTAAGCCATTTAAATTTTAGTTTTTTTTGTTAAAATAGTCTATGCTTATAAATACACACATAGACACATTTTTATCTATATACTTGAATAGCAGAGACTAATAGGAATGCTCCTTGTATTATTAATATTGCCACCTGTGACAAAGATCACGAATATCCTTATGTCTAGATACACATTAAATTTTGGAGGCGCTTTTTACAAAGCTACTACAATAGTGCTATATTCCACTGTCAAAACAAAATAAATAAAAGCACAGTATTTGAAACTCTAGACTGGACCAATAGATTACTACAAGAGGATTATTCACTTTACTGAGTCATCTATCTTATCACCCCCCAAAAAATGTCAGGCTTCCTTAGGACACTTGAAAATGCAAGTGTCCTTTAACTTAAGACTGTATTACTTCCATGAAAGATACCCCCACCTCCAGCTCAAGCTTCCCATTAGCTACCCAGTCCACCTGAAATGTAGTGCACCTGGGAATGCTGGTCCAGAGGGCCAGGCAGGGCCATTCTTGCCCAGCTGACATTTCTTCCAAGCATTCATCACAGTGATGGAAACACTACAGGATACACCTCTCACAAGTTCAAAGTGGGCATGAACAGTGACAATTTAAGCCATCTCAGGCTCAGAGCACCCATTTACCGCAGATGGGACTTTGGACTCTATAGCCCTTCTCTGGATCATCCCTGGAAACTTTGATGTATGTTACTCTTCAGAACATCACAGAATGTGCTCACCTCAGTTGCCTTTCAGAGTCATCCATGACATGAACTCTTAGCATTCGTGCCCACTCAGTCCCATAAGCTTGCTCCACAAAGAGCAAGCCCTTAGCTTTGGAGACAAATAAGAAAAGTTTCTTAGAACCATCTCACCTCTTCTCTCCACTTTTTGATGCTCTTCTATTGGGAGAGGCTGAAAAAGGGAATTTCCAAATTCTAGTGGGACAACAAACATTCCAACTTTCCTGAAGCTTAGCAATAGATCAAGGCATTTGTGATGATGTGTGATTCTCATGATATTTCTAGAAATCTACTTATTATAAATTATATACAACTATTAATAGTAACAAGTAATACTTATTAAGCACTTACAATGTGCTGAGTACTGGTCTAGTGCTGTGAAGTGTTAATTCATTTCATCCTCAAAATTATTTCCTAACGTTTGAAGAGCAGTGGTTAATTGTCCAATAAATGTTGACTGTTTTCATCTGGTGTACTTAGATGGCCTCTCTTTGTCATTGTGATTCTTCTGTCCTGGGGAGTCTGTCCCATTTCAGGGTTTCTGGCTCACAGGGTTGCTCATCTGGCCTCTGAACAAACCAGGTTGTGACAAGTAATGATAGTTGTTTTGATTCTCCGTTCCTAGTCATTGCCACATTCTCTCCTACACCACTCC
Source organism: Sturnira hondurensis (assembly GCF_014824575.4). Lineage (NCBI taxonomy): Eukaryota > Metazoa > Chordata > Mammalia > Chiroptera > Phyllostomidae > Sturnira > Sturnira hondurensis. Next base: position 3,165,896 of record NW_028095197.1, on the reverse strand, counting down.
CTTCCTTTCTACACACCTTTTATCTCGATTGTAATAAAAGCAAACACCACAAACATTATTTGGTATTTGCAGAATCATTCTTCATAGAATCACAAGCTTTTGGAACTAAAAAGAATGTCATTAAATTTTCTGCTTTCCTGCAGATATGGAAGCTTGTTTCAGAGAGATGTGGTTACTTGCCCCCGTTTAGTTGATTTAATTGTTCAGCTGGTACCATTCTTCAGGAAGTTACTTTCCAGTCCATTCTCACCATTCCATGCTCAGCAAATGAGAAAAAGGCCTTCTTCTTAAAGCTTGTTTTAGACCACAAAGTGGGTGAAAAGAAAGTCAGTCTCTCTCTCTTTTTCTTTATTTACCCATCTCTCTATCATCTAAAAAGCTTAGGTTTTTTCAAAGTGCACCTGGGTATAACTTTCACATGATCATATACTGTCATATTTATAATTAATATAGAGGTATCTATTGAAATACCATGTCTGTTTATTTATAAATATTATAAATGATAAAAATGTAGTGACTGTAAAAAATGAAGAGGTTTCTGTGCATGTTGCTATTTAATCACAGAATTTTATGCATTTTGGAGTATTTATTCACATTTTGAAGGGTTAGAAGTTTTTTAATTTTATTTTTAACTAAAATTTACATTCAATATTTTTTTGCATTAGTTTCAGATATACAGCATAGTGGTTAGACAATCATATACTTCACAAATAGCCCCCACCATTTTTTCAAGTACCCACTTAGTACCATACATAGTTATTACAATATTATTAGATATATTCAAAGGGTTAGAAGTTTTAAGATGTGTAAAAATGGTTTAACCATGTACAAGAATTCTAAGAAGTCATAGAAATGCTAATAAGGAAAGATCAAGTAAATTATTAGACTCAAATAACAGTGTTGATGACAATAAAAATGGATAGAAAAATTTAATAATAAAAGTAATAAGAAACATTAAGACAAATTAAATAAAATAGGTTGATAAAGAAGTATATTAAGCACATACTTGAGAGCATAACATAGGAAATTTGTTAAAACTGAGAGCTTAAGAATGAAAAACTTGGGGACTAATCTTCAAATATATTGAATAAATTTCCTCAACGCTATCAAGATGAAAGGGATTCTCCGGGCTCACTGTCTGTGATAGCAACTCAATGATAAATCACTGCACATACACGTGAAGGGAATAATCCACAAAGTATATACAAAAGAGCACAACTCAGCAACTACTTTCGCATTGCAGGATGCCAGTATGAAGTCACTACTTGGAAATGATCCAGACCATTTTCAAATATCTGGCTAGATAAACAAATACATCAATATTTTATTAATATCTATTAAGGTCTGCTTAACACCCATACTATATACACTGTATAGCTAAGTTATTGTTAATTCCCATATGGAGAAACAAAGACTCCAATGGGTGTTTGGCAGAACTACTGACCTGTTAAGATTCCACATTCTTTAATTCTTACCAGGTCTGGAGTGACCTCAGAGGAGGAAGAGCTGAACGAGGGATACACAGTTGGACCAGAAATACAGGTCACATAAAATTTAAGATTTTTCTCCTCTAGGGTTTTACCCTAACTTTGTTGACCTCAGAATCAAGGCAGAGTTTATACGTCAATTTTAGGTAGCACTTTGTTAATCTGAGAATATACAAGGAAATGATGAGGGAGAAACCAGGATGGTGGATGATCTAATGGCCAAGCCATAGGAGGAAAGACTGAAGAAGCTGGACTCATCCTTCAACAGAGAATAACAGTGCTCCTGCAATTTACCAGTGCCTGAACTGCGCCCTGGGGATACAGCTGTGAGCAAGGCAGTAGAATGCCTTTCTTCATGAAATTACATTTTAGTGGTAGAGACAGACAAGTGAATAGATGTTTTTAATGTAGTGCATTAATATTTAGAGTATGGATTAAGAGCAGAGTGCTATGGGAGGGGTGTCTGATTCAGCTTTGTGAGAGGGGATGGTGGGAGATGAGTCTGAAAGGATGAGCAAGAGTGATCCAATGGATGGGGAAAGAGAGCATTACAGGCAGAGGGCTAAGGTCCATGTGGGAGATCAGGATGGGTCTAGGAACTCAAAGTAATTCAGAGTTTGATAGACATTGTATAAATAGAAGGGAATGATGAGTGATGAACCTGGAGAAAGAAGCAAGGAGCAGATAATAAGGGGCTAACAGGGTTTAAAAAGAAGCTATCTAAGCTTTTTTCAAAAAACATGTTATGTGTGTTAGAAATATTATACAGGCTAATAGTAGATTAAGAATGGATTGAAGGAGGCAAAAGTGGAGGCAGGAAGGTCTCCCAGGACACCAGGGATAATGCAAGAGAGAGGATGTAATGGAAAAGAGCATGAGGAGGAGTGGGCACTTACTAGATATACTAAGGAGGTGGACTTGACACAACCTGATGGTGGGTAATATGACCAACGGATTTCTTAAAAGATATAAAAGACTGGAATTTGCAGGATCTTATGGGCCTATGGCAGAAGTGGGACTATTAAGTGGCATCAAGTTTTAAAAGTAGACAGAAATTTCAAACAATGAGCATGGCTCAGCTGTGTGATGGGCTAACTTGGAAGGCCATAGAGTCCTAATAATCACTAGACTCCATGGAGATTTCAAGTAAAAGTTGGGACAGATGCTTTTCAAGGATGTTTGAGAGTATACTATACAGCACTTGGCCATGGTGATTTTGAATGTCTACTCAAATGCTGAGATTCTGTCATGGTTGATGTGACACCATGAGGCATCTGCCAAGACTGACTCTAGGCAAGCAAAATTGTCCTGATATTCACCTAGCAGCCTTGGCTTATAGGGTCTACACTTTTTGTTCTGAAATGGTGATATTTAAGAAAACAGAGAGGGAATTGTGGTATTAAAACTTGCTTTTCTCTACTGAAGCCATTTTAAGCTTATGTTCTATATCTGTGCACCACGGTGATTCCGGGATGCAGAGATGAGGTCAGGAATAAACCCAGACCTCCCAGCTTCTAATTCAGTGCGCTCTGCCTACTGGATTTATTGATTCCAAATGTTAAGAGCTATTCAGTAGTTGGAGCAGACCTGAGTAGTACCATATACTCAATGAAGTTTCTTTACTTTGGTATCCTCCAGATGTTGCTGAGACAACACGACATCAACTGGATAAAATACCGAGGGAAATTCCATAGCAATCAAACTGCAGTGTGGATACATCAGTTAAGACAATGAATCCTGATCTGAGGAAAAGCAAGTGCATTTATCTCTGGATCTAATGTGCTTTTCATTTTCTTACAGATTCCCAAGCCTCCAACTCATGTTGGGATTTTCTCTATATTAGAGATATTGGTCATCAAGGAACATGTATAAAGGACACATGGATAAAGACATCCGGAAGCAGGATTCAATGTGGGAGGTTGGGGAGGTGAGTAGGATGGTGGAGATTAATGGGGGAGATAATGGGGACAACTGTAATTGAACTATAATAGAAAAAATGAAAGGTTGGTTCATATTTTGCCCTCCACGCCCAATTCATAACAGTTGCTTTGCCCTATACTCTCTGAAGCTAGAAACTTTTATCACATTTATTTTAACCTGGGCATAATTACATAAAGTTTTTTAATGTATGTATCAATAAACTTATTAAAATGGGACCACTCCCTGGCAGAAATCTAAGCTTTGGAAATACTATAATCTTTAACAATTTTTAGGGAACTGTCACTATCTCTACTTTATGAGTCTTTACAGGAAGGAGAATTTACCTTCCATTCACATACCACAATGCTTTCCTTGGCCTCCTTAGCTGCTACAGTGCAGTTACAGGGTCAAACCTACCACAGAAGGTGTCCCAAACTTTGAAATGGAAGCTAGTAGAAACCAAGAAACATTCATTCTGTGGCAGTGGCAGGACAGCAAGACTGACTTTCCAGGGAAGTGAGGGCAATGAGCATCATTGTGGTCCCCAGTACCCCCACCCCCCCCACCAGCAGGCTGGTAGAAGAAGCTGCAATATTTAGAGCTTGGAGGCATTGGTAATGGTGACCTCATTGGTTCTTTGAGTAGATGTGGGGTGTTGTTCCTCGTTGCAGTATTTGTGAGTCCAGTTGTCATTCTTTCCTTGTGATTACGTGAACTACACAATATTTTTATAGTAAGTTCAATTTCTGCTTCAAATCAACCAGAGTGGACTCCTGTTGTGGAAATGAATAATCCTGATGAAAAGAGAACAATGCAAAGGAATAATGTGCTCTAATGATTTAATAAAAAAAAGGTTACATCAACAAATGCTTCCTCTGTTTACTGTTAAACTTTCCAATAAAATAGTTCTTCACATGATGTATAGGAAACAGGAAAAAGAGTGTTGAGTGTAACTGAGTTGCTTACTATTCTATTATTTTCAGTGGGCAAAGGTTCAGGAAGAGATGCATGGCATGGAAACTAATTCATAGTACAGTATAAATTACTCTATGACTAATTGGCATTTGAAAATAGAAACTTGTATTTCAACCAAATCTTTAATTAAGGCACAGTGAGGAGATTTTTAGCAAGGTAATTGGGCAAGTTATCTCATTCCACTCCAAATACATTAGCTACCCCAAAAGGAATTCTGTATAGAAACAAATATGAAGAGAGAGGTGGTGACATAGGGAGAAGCCTCTCATTTCCCCTAGAAAGTTCTTTGCAGAGCTTTCTCCAGAAAATAGAGTCAGGCTGCTGCATGTTTAAATATTCTGGGGTAAAATTCTGAAATTTCCCTGCCACAAGAGAACAGTAGGAGAGTTATTCTGTTGACACCTTGGCTGCCTAGAGTGACTTGTGGCATGAAGGAAATATTGCAATCACTATTTTTCTTCAGATTAAGTTATTTGTTTTATTTGCTTGTTTAGTTAGTATCGTCAGCATTTACTGAAAAATAATGTAAGAATTATTGTTGTATGTTTATACTTAGCCTTTTAGCCACAGGCCTGTCATCTGTTTAAATAGATTTTTTTTTTCTTTGTCAGAGGTGCTAATGTATGAAAAGATACTGGCAGAATGAGGTCCCTGGAATGAGGCAACAATATTGCCCAAGTTTAATGGTTCTAGTTAAGGCAGAAATCCCTAAGCAAAGGGTCTTGAATAAAGCAAGGCACAAATTTGTTCATTGTGTTCATCCCACAGGGGTCATTAATTCCCATTTGGTCTTTAATTTCTTCTAGTGGAATGATTAAAGAAAACTTTGATTTCATTCATTTATTCATTCACTCATTCATTCAACAAAAAATGTGTACTGAGCGCTTGCAGTGTGCCAGATTCTGTGCTAGGCCTAGAGTACATTCAAAGATAGGGTGAGACACAATTGTTTATCTCTAGTGGCTCAATACCCAATTCTGGAAAGATGTTTAGGCTCACATATGCTACATGGTAGCTGGAATTTTTTAGTTACATGCACCAGAATAGCTTTAAATTCTTGCTACCATTTTAGGAAGGCACTGGAAGGACTTCAGGGGTTGTGCTCACGGAGGGGGAATTACTCATATAATTCTCATTAGTGCAAATGGGAAAGAGGTGTAAATCCACAGGGAACTGGCTGAGAAAACAAACATCCCTTCTTTGACTTCTCTTGTTTGTTTCTATTTGTTTGGGGTTGAGTCAGGGAAATAATCAGGAAAATTATACGTGTTCAATTGCCCAGTTACTCCAGAACCCTTGGAGTGTCTAATCACGGTTAATAATTAAACCAAAGCAAGGAGACTCGAATGCTGAATTTAAGTACTGTCAAGAGGGAAAGAAACCATTTGAAGGGGAAAGTATGAGAAGTGCTTTGTGGCTAATAAATTTTTACAGACAGAAGCATGGGCTACAAAGGAGAATGTTGTTTCAAAGTGAATGTGGATTATAGCAGATCAATCAATAAATATATATTAAGCTCCTACTGTGTCCCTACCTCTGTACTAGGCCATATGAAGGACAAAGGATACATTTCACAGTCTTTTGGAGGAGATAGAATCAACAAATTACATGCGATTGAGACAGAGACTGGAACTGGTGGTTTAAAAATGGAACAAGATATTTGAAATAAGAGCATTGACAGAAATTGCAGGACCTGTGGTCATAGGTCCTGCTATCACTTATTCAGGTATTACAAGCTATGCTGCAGCCATAAATAACCATCATATCTTAGTGGCTTATAACCACAAAGGTTGTGGACCCCTTTTATGTCTCCTTGTTCTCAGATCCAAGCTAGTGGAGCTGCCTCTCTTTCGAACATTGTAAAAAGGGCAAGAGAAAGCTCTGTTGGGTCAGGAACTGACAAACAAACACTCTTACAACTCATTGGCAAGACCTAGTCCTGTGGTCCCATTTAACCACCAGGAGGCTGAGAAACATAATCCTACTATCTGCCCAGAAAGTAGAGAGCTGAAAATATTAGGTGAATGGCACTAACGACAATGGCCCTGAGATCACCAGATAGTGTTCAAATGAGGTCACATTAAAAATCAAGTTCAATGTGATGCCCCTCCCCTGTGGGAGATTTTATGGAAGGGCTAGGCATCCTCATGCTCAGGTGCATAGTAGAATCCCCTGGAGGGCTTTTGAAACTACGGATCCCTGAGTCTCACAGCATGAGGAGTGGGGCCCCAAATTTTCAGTCCCGTCAAGTTCCCATGAAATACTGGTGCTGCTCATCTGACAACTGTTCTTTGAGAATCACTGGTTTAAGAAAGTCCAATGGAAGGTTCTTCTCTCGAGCTTCAGTAAAATCTTACCAAATGTTAGGGCCTGATTTGTGTTCTGGGCAAGTTATTTCATTCCACTACAAATACATTGGCTACCCAGCTAATGAATGGCAGAAACTTTAGATACTCTAGCAGGTGGAATGGTTGCTTTCAGGATTCACAGGGTCCTCTCCCAGCCTCATCTGGTGACTTTGGAGTCTGCCTTTTTCCTTTGTCCCTTGGATGCCTCCTTATGGTAGAAGCTACCTTTCTCTTACTAGATGAAAGATTCCAGAGACATGTATTCATATTCCATGACCAAGAAAATAGAACCCAGAGAGAATTTACTCTTCTTCCTTCTAATATCAACTTTCCAAGCCTTCATTTCTTCCCATGGGAGCCTCCTTTTCTCAGGGTCATTGACAATTAAAAAATATCCATGTCCTTGTTGGGATACCCTGACCCAGACTTGCAAATGAGTGGCCCCATAGCACAATCGCATCAGAAAAGAGTAATGTCACATCCTTACAAAAGATAAACAAACAGGAGGGGGTGGGTATAGGAGGCCATTTCCATGGCATCTCTCTCCCCATATTAAAAAGAAAGCACGGCTCCTTTCATTTTAAATATTTTCTTAAATCTGGGTTGTTCAGACTTAAGTACTGAATAAAACCAGATGTGGGTCATTAGCCCTCCAGCTCAGGTGGAGCTTTGCCAAGCCCATCCCAGTTTCTTTCTGTTGTCCTCCCTGTAGATCATCCCACTTGTCCTTCCTGTACTCTTCTGATTTTTGAACTTCTGACTTCCTGTGAACATCAGCCTGGATGAGAACATGCCTAACTGCTGGGGAACAAGCAAGGGTGAGTCATGGTGCCATCCAAAAGAGACATCAGGGAGCCCATAGAAGTGTGTCTCTGCCTCCAACACACACCCTCTGCATCATCACCCAGGCTCAGCAAAGTCACTACTAGTCTGACCTCTGCTTGACATTTGCATTGCATGGACGTCCGTCCCATTTGAGCTAACTTCCAGAAAAAGAAATACCTGCCCTGGAGGTGAATTCAAATCTCTACCTCACTCGTGCAATTCAGAAAGCTACAGCTTTGAAATGGCAGTTTTCCCAGCTCCTAGCATTCCTGCTAAGGCTTCAAAATCTTAAAGATGTTTGAAACCAGAGGTCAAGCTCAAGGTACCACATGCTCCTCTTTCTCAATAGTCTTTTCAAATAAAATAAAATAACAGCTTTTATTCTAAATATAACTTAGAAATAGTAGCTCGCTCCTGTGATAGCAGCAGGAAAGGGACCACTTTTGCTTTCTATCATGTGGTCTATTTTTTCTCCCAGTATCTCTCCTAGAGGGGCATTGGTACATTTGTTAAAAGTGATGAGCTTACTTGTGTACGTCATTGTCACCCATTATCCATAGTTTACATTGGAGTTTGCCCTTGGTGTTGTACATTCTACAGGTTTTGACAAATATATAGGGACATGTACCTACCATTATCATATCATACAGAATAGTTTTACTTCCGTAAACATCCTCCATGCTCTGCCTGTTCATCCTTCCTTCCCGACAATGCCTTGCAACTATGGTCTTTTTACTGTCTTCAGTAGTTTTGCCTTTTTCTAGAATATCACAGAGTTAGAATCATATAGAATGTAGCTTTTCAGATTTTTTTTCACTTAATAATGTGCATTTAAGTTTCCTCCATGTCTTTTCATGGCTTGATAGCTCATTTCTTTTTAGTACCAATTGTCTGGATGGACCACAGTTTATTTACACATTCACCTACTAAAAGAGATCTCTGTTGCTTCCAAGTTTTGGCAGTTAAGAATAAAGCTGCTATACGCGTCTGTGTGCATGCTTTTATGTGGACATGATTTTCAACTCCTTCAAGTAAATACCAAAGAGCATGATTGCTGGATTATAAGAGTATGTTTAGCTTTGTAAGAAGCTGCCAAATTGTCTTCCAAAATGGCTGCACCGCTTTGCATTCTGAGTAGTAATGAATGAGGGTGGCTGTTGCCCCACATCCTCAGCAGCATTTGGTGTTGTCAGTGTTTTGGACTTTTGTCATTCTAATAAGTAGGTTGAATATTATTCTACTNCTATCATGTGGTCTATTTTTTCTCCCAGTATCTCTACTAGAGTGGCATTGGTACATTTGTTAAAAGTGATGAACTTACTTGTGCACGTCATTGTCACCCATTATCCATAGTTTACATAGGAGTTTGCCCTTGGTGTTGTACATTCTACAGGTTTTGACAAATATATAAGGATGTGTACCTACCATTATCATATCATACAGAATAGTTTTACTTCCGTAAACATCCTCCATGCTCTGCCTGTTCATCCTTCCTTCCTGACAATGCCTTGCAACTATGGTCTTTTTACTGTCTCCAATAGTTTTGCCTTTTTCTAGAATGTCACAGAGTTAGAATCATATAGAATGTAGCTTTTCAGGTTTTTTTTCACTTAATAATATGCATTGAAGTTTCCTCCATGTCTTTTCATGGCTTGATAGCTCATTTCTTTTTAGTACCAATTGTCTGGATGGACCACAGTTTATTTACACATTCACCTACTAAAAGAGATCTCTGTTGCTTCCAAGTTTTGGCAGTTAAGAATAAAGCTGCTATACGCGTCTGTGTGCATGCTTTTATGTGGACATGATTTTCAACTCCTTCAAGTAAATACCAAAGAGCATGATTGCTGGATTATAAGAGTATGTTTAGCTTTGTAAGGAGCTGCCAAATTGTCTTCCAAAATGGCTGCACCGCTTTGCATTCTGAGTAGTAATGAATGAGGGTGGCTGTTGCCCCACATCCTCAGCAGCATTTGGTGTTGTCAGTGTTTTGGACTTTTGTCATTCTAATAAGTAGGTTGAATATTATTCTACTCATTAGTGTTTTAATTTGAATTTCCTGATGACATATGATGTGGAACATCTGTCATATACTTACTTGTCACCTGTATATCTTCTTCAGTGAGGTATCTGTTAAGGTCTTCAACACTATTGTAGTTTTTGAAATTAGATATTCTAATTGTTTGTTGTTGATGTGTGAGTATAGAAATGCATTTGTCTAATCTCTAGTTAGTTCTAATGTTTCTCTGTAGACTTTTTTGAGTTTCCTATGTAGACAATTACAAATGGATACTGACAGTTTTGTTCATTCCTTTCCAATTAGTATATGTTTATATTTTTCTCTTTTCCTGCTGTGCTGGCTACAGGAACCAAGAAAATATTGAAAAGGAGTTATTCTTGTCTTATTTTTGATAGAAAAGATAATGATTTTAATATTGCACTATTGCCTATAATATTTATGGTAGATACACTTTATCTCTCTTCTGACTTTAATGTTTCTCTCATGAATTGGTTTTAATTTTTGAATGCTTTCTTTATGTCTATTGAGATGATATTTTCTTTTTTTAATCTTTTGATATGGTTCATTACAATAATGACTTGTTTATGTCAAATCAAACTCAAATTTCTGGAATAAATCAACTCAGTCATAATGTATTACTTATGTTATAGAATTCAGCTTGATAATATTTTTATTTATAATTTTTCATTGCTGGTTTTGAATGAACTAGGCTTATAATTGTCTTTTCTTGCACTACCAGTGTCTTGTTTTTATATCATGAGTATTAAGATTCATATGCATGTGTTTGTGAAAGATAAATAGTATTAACTGTGATTATGGCTGATTAAATTAAATGTGGTTATTTTTTTAAATGATTTTCTACTTTTCAACAATGGGAGAAGATTATATGATCACAAATGATTCATGAAAACACAGACATAACTACAGACATGCACATACAGCCTACCACTGGGTTGGACTGTTGATCCCAAGACACAGGATTGTCTGAGCTTTATCCTGGATTTAGGGTGCTCCCAGGTGTGGAGAATAAAGACGGGCAGGCAAAGTTCTTTAGGAATCATTAAAACTAATACGAAATGCTAAGATGCACTGTGTGAGAAAAATATAGTAGCTTTGGAGACTCAGGTTTGAATATGTAGTAACAAGCTGTGTGACCTTGGTCTAGTCCATTTAACTCCTCTTAGCCTTAATTTTCTGACTGGTAGTATGAGGAAAATAATCCATACTCATTCCTACTTCATAAACTTGTTGGCATTTTGTAAGCCTAGTGAATGTGAAAGTGCTTTATAACTTAATTTGTTTTTACACACACCATATGTTAATTTGCCTTCACACACGTCTTATGAATATGAATGTGTAGACACATACACATTGTCTGTAGATAAAGAAAATCAAAAGAAAACAACTTAAGGGACTTAAATAGAAGCTGGTAAGGCTTTATCCAGCTGATTCCTTGATTCAGGGAGCATCGGAAGACCTGGTGACGCCCCAAGGGAAGCAGGGTCAGAGTGTCATAGGATAGGAAAAGATGAGTCTTTGTTCTTGTGGTTTTGGTATAGGAAGCTGTTTGCAGCTTTCACTGAAATTCATGGTTGGGGCCATTCCTGTTCTGTGCTCCTTGCTCAGTAACCACCAGAATAGTATTTTCAAAGAACTGTTCATGCAAATTTGCAGTGTATTGGCGAGTCAAAGTCCATAACATAGAAAATGTAGTTAGGAAAAAAAAGAAGTAAGAAAAAAAAAGAAAGAACAGAAAAAGGGGGTAAGGGAGAACAGGAAGAAGCTAGAAACTTTCCATTGTTCATGTTAGTCCTTTCCCAAGAAACAGATACGTACAGGTAGATACAGATCACTAAATACATTGATATAGAAAGTAAAACAAACCTGTACAAATTTATTAACATATATGAGGTCTGTTCAGAAAATGTCCAACCATTATTAATATGGGAATGGTTTGCATGACATTGATGTAAGCTAGCAGCCAAGACAAGTGGACTGGAATGCACATGTGTGAACAATGATGACTTCACTGTATTAGTCAGTGGAGGTGGTAGATGCTGTTAAGTGAGCATGTGTATTGTGTGGCTGTCGCATTCAAAATGACTGAGTGAGTAGAGCAAAAAAGCTGCATCAAGTTTTACATTATGCTTAAACTTGCCTCTGGAGGAAACTATTCCCATGATTCAGAAGGCTGTAATGCAGCTTTACCATGACAATGCACCTACTCATGCATCACATCTTGTGCGGGATTTTTAGCAAAACATCAAATCTCCCAAGTGACTCAGACCCCATACAGCCCAGATTTTTGGTGCTCTGCGATGTTTGGCTTTTCCCAAAACTAAAATCACATTTGAAAGGGAAGAGATTTCAGACTGTCAATGAGATTCACGAAAATGAGACAGGCAGCTGATTGCAATTGAAACTGCATGAGGTCCCAAGTGCCTACTTTGAAGGGGATTGAGGCATCATTGTCCTGTGTACAATGTTTCTTGTATCTTGTATCTTCTTCAATAAATGTCTCTATTTTTCATATTACATGGCTGCATACCTTCTTGTAAGTCAACACTCACTAGTTTTCTCACATCATACATTTCCACCCTCCACACGCATCCATCTCACTGTGACTGAGAGAGAAGAATAGATATTTTACATAACATCTATTGTAGTGATTATATACAATAGTAAAGGAGCAATAATAACCAAAACCTCAAAGATGATACAGAGTCTTAGTTGATCTTACAATAAAAGGGTGTGTAGGGGGAGAGATACAAGTTGTGAGAATTGAAATTGGGAGAGTTTTGAGGTATGAGAAGTGAAGAATGGGAAAAAAGTTCTGGGGATCAGCCATCATTCCTGTGAATGATAATGAGAAGGAAGACTTGGGGAGAGAAAAATTTAAAACTGGTATTTTGTGTGTAAAGGCTCAATAGACTAAAGTAAAGACTTAAAGTATTTAAGTTACTTTTTATCTGCTAATCAAAACCAACTGTTCCTTTTAATGTGTCACCATCTTGAGACTGGACCACATGGGGCCCCAGTTAAATTTAGGTTATTCATGAAAAAAATTTTCTTTGGGAGTAGAAGGCTTAACAAAACACAACATACAAATTTACTGATTTTTCTTTTCTTACTGAGGACATTAAACAGATATTGATCTGTGATATAGAGGCAAGAAGAGACAAGTTTCACTGAATTATTCCCATTGGTCATTATTGTTAATTAAAGCGGAGTTATTCAGTACAAATACAAGAAAAGAATTTCCCTCTGATCTCCCATCAGTTTCTCCCCTGTGGTTGAAACCTCACCAAAATAACTTTTTTTTTCAGGTTTTAAAATATCTTTACATGTCAAGGTTTTCCTTTTATTTACCCCCCCTCCCCCCGCCCAAGTCTTTTCCTTCTCCTGCAGAAGAAAAGGTATCAAACTTTAAAATGTTGGGAGAAGACAAGAAACACAAGGAAAGAACAGGGTTTTGTTGTGCTGAGCAAATACAAGATGGAATGGTGAAGCAGACTGTGTCTCTGTTCTACCCACATAACCTTGGCACGCACCATTCTAGTGCTTACTCACAAGCTCCTACTGCCAACCCGCACTTGCCATGTGACAGCTGTCTCTGGGCCTCAGATCGAGAGGGCCAGAAGACTTGGGTAGTTAACGCCTCTGGGAACAGCTCAGTCAATGATGGATGGGGGTTGGTGAATGAATACTCCAACTTTCCTCTCCTTGCTGGGAATAACTCAAAAGCCACATCTCCATAAGCATCCTCACTGGGTTGAGCCTTTTAAATTCGATTGCTAATTTGTTTGACATTATTTCCATTTTCACTGCCATAGGACCTTAGCAGAGCCTTCTGAGATCACTATGTGCACTTATATTCTGATCTTAAATTCTGCCTCTGGGGGCGGCCGCCCTGAGACAGATGAGCCTGGCAGGCATTTGGAAGAGGAGTATGAACATCGAAGACAAACAGTCTCTACTTGTGCAGTGTGCCTCAGTTCGGATCTCCTCTGCCTCGATGAGCTTTTGTAAACACAACACTGTTGTCCTGTGTACACAAGTTGAAATAAAAGGGCAGAGTAGCTGCATGATGAACACCTAATGGACCAGATGTCACAATGAAAAAGACGATGCCTTAGAGGGAGGTTTGTGCCCTTTATGGCACTCTGAGAATAAAAATCCATTTCTGATTGATTTCTTTCTTAACATGCCATTCTCTCCCCAACCTCCCCCCACCGCATGCACTTGAATAATTTAGGCAGTTATCTACCTCAGGTTCCAGGCAATGTGCCTTTGACCTGGATTGTCTTCCAGAAAACCTTGACAAGAGATGCGTTTTGAAGGATTTTGTACCATGTCAGCACTGTATTTAGCGTTCCGGTAGTCTGTCAGAGGTTCTGCTCCCAGGGTACTGAGGAGAGCAGTCAGAAAATGAATAGTCGGGAGACTGCCTGTGACAGTTCATGTTCAATATTTTGACGCTCCAGAGATGGTAAAAAATAATTCCTAATCATCGTAGGAAATTGTGATACTGGTGGAATATCTTTACATGTATAATGAAAAATAGTATCCTTTATACCTCACTGATTTTTGACGTGTGATGTTTTTGAGTAGCCTTGGGCTTAAGTTTACATGCCTTGCATTTTTTAAAAAATTAAAAAAGGAATATACATAACCAGATTTCAGGGTGCACAGTCCATCATTAACTGTCTATCCAGGGGGAATTTAAAAGTGGTACCATAATAAGTTCCTGAGGATATCCACAGTTGCCTTTCTAACAGTTCCCTCTCTCTACCAGCCCATACTTACTGCCTTATACTCTTCATTTCGGCATCTCTTGCCTGCTTCAATAGTGGGCTCTTCTAAGAATGTGGCTGCCTCTTAGTCACCTAGATTCCAGACAATAATGAGTACATAGTCTGTGCTCAGTAAATGATTGTTCAGTTGAGTTTTTAAAACTTTCATGCACCATCGGAAAGTAAAACTGAAATGGTAATTTTAAATGATTTTACCTTCTCAGGAAAACAACTGGCCATAGATCCTTTCTTTCCCAAACTGTTAATTTTCAGCTCATGCTGCTGGTATAAAAAACTGCAGTTCTTGAGTTCTTAGTAATTATTCTAGGATTTTCACTTTTTACTATTTAATATTCCCTTTCCTCTATCTCTCTTCATATTTAATAGTATTTTACTATATTTCCAAAGAAGGGAATGTTTAGAAGTCGAAAAGGAGTTAAAATAGAGAATAAAAATGATTAAAGCTGCAAGAAAGAAAGTGAATTTCAAGGGCAACTTAATGTATATTTATGAAAGTTTGCATGAATTCAGTTGCATTTAGTTAACATTGCTTTATCACTTACTGTTAGTGTGCAAAGAACAAGTATACTGAAGGATTAAAGGATTGATAATTATTCTCAAGATGCAACTAAAAACTTTAAAAAGCAATCATCTTTACAGAGCACAATAATTGATGGGAGTGGTTAGAGCAGACTTTTGGAAATAGTATGTTTAAAAAAGGATGCTGTATTTAGAAAAATATAGTATATATGTATTTCTAAGATGTGAAAGGGAGATAGGCAAAGAGAAACCTAGAAGATCCCAGAACTTGGACATAGAATTAGGAAGAAAGTTTGCTTTTTATTTTATATCCTTTCTTTTGCAATTTTTAAATGAGTTTATGCATTATTTGATAATAAATATATTTTTAAAGTAGGATAAATAATTCTCAGTCCTCAGAGACCTTATAATAACCTCACAGAATGTTAATGCATATTACATACTGTGATAGATCAATCCAGAGAAGGCTGCCATTAATTTCTTCTCTTCCTGTACGTCCCTGTCACTCACCCACCAAGAGATAAAGCTGATTTCTCCAACATCTGTGACTTGCAATGACTATCGTGCCATTCCTGATGCCCAGTACATAGTACGGTCTGGGTAAATATTGATTCGCATCCCCCTCTCCACTCCTCATGTTATGGGGAGCAGAGCAGCCTTCTTATTCATGCCAACAAACAGTGTTAGTAGAAGGAAGAAAGAGAACTAGCTAGAAACAGAGTAGACTGAGAGGGTTTTGAAAAATCTCATACCAGAAGACAAATCAGTGAAAACTGGGCCTTGTGTAGAACATAGAAATGCTGGTCAGGGTCATTCCAGGGCCCAACTTAGATTTCGGGCACATCCTCCCCACAGGTCTGCCTAGGATCTTAGTTTTCTGAGACTGAAAATACTTAACATCCCCCTCACTCACCACCCCTCTTACATCTCTGCATCTTTGATTTGTTTCTTATCTATTCCCCGATACTCAAGATGCCAAAGAAAGCGAGGGGCAGCTTGCTGCAGGGATGTGTGTACATGCCCGTGTTCTCGAGTCCGGGCTGAAGGCCCAACTGCCAGAACTGATCCATCATTTGTTTTCTTGGGGGGGAGTAGGGATGTTCATATAAGATCTGTTGATTTTTTCAGGGTACAGCTGACTAGCACAAAGGCCCATGTATTTCCAAAAACTTTCCCTTCAAGGGGAGGAGCCTCATGCAGAATCTGTATCTGTATCTCCAGTGAGATACAGACCAGGGGAGTCATGCCCATGAGGACAATCTCTTACTCTGATGAGATGTGAAGTATATTTGTAGAGATGTTATTCCAGGACTCAAGCAAAAATGATAATCTCTCTTGGCATTTAACACACTGCAACAGCTGACGTAGAATCCTGGGTCTCTGTTTTGAAGCTGTACAACCCCACTCAGAATATTTCATTTTGAATCCCAATTTCCTTATCCGAAGAATGGGGATAATGTCTACCATACAGTGCTACTGTGAAAGTCAATTTAAACCTGTGTGGTGAGTACCTGGTACAAGGCGGGCACTCTACAAATATTTGTAAGATAAAGAAAAGGTGATGTGAGTGGTACTCAGTAACTTCTGTCGCTCCTGCCACTTTGAAGGAAGGCAGAGAGCAGGGAGAGAGAGGTGTGTTTCTATCAATATTTATTTAGGCCCGAGGGGTCTACACTAAAAAAATTCCCAGTATTCAAGCAGATCAAGTAAATGAGGCTCAAGTTCTTCCATGCATCTCACATTGAGAGCTGGTATCTGTGTTCCTTCCATGTGCATCTGGCTGGACTTGTGAATACTTTAGTCAACAGAGTATGTCTTTTAAGGCTAGGTCATAAAAGACCATACAATTCTTCCTGGCTTTCTTAGAACACTTGCTAAGGGGTATGGGAGGTGGCAAGGGGGAGTGGCTATTGCATAAGAAGCCTCACTCTCCTTGGATGCCATGATACAGAAGCCACCTGTCCAATCTATAGCCGTAGCTGGTCCCCCAACGAATGGCACCTGCATCAACTGCAGCTGTGTGAGTGGCTACCTTGAGTCCCCCGCCCAGTAAAACCTTCAGATAACTTGCAACGCAGTCAATGCCTGCCTATACTCTGGAGAGCAAGACAGCAATGAAGGGTTCTGTGATCTCACAAATAAATCCACCAAATCAAGAGTTAAGTAAAACGGTTATTTTAACCCACCAACTTTTAGGGGGAAATCTGTCATTCAGCATAGATGTCACCAGAGCAGCCAGGCACCTGGGCCCAAGTTGAATTGGAGAATGTTCTTATCTAAAACAGGCAGGCATTACTCAGCTTGGACAAGTGTTATGCTGGAGGGTGTGGACGAAAAAAGGGGCCACATACTAGACCTGACAAGCTCAGGGGAGGCCTTACAAACTCAGAGACCTAAAGTAGCCACACAGAATGGTCTGAAATTAAAACTTCCTAACTAAATGGGAGTCATGGTGGATAGTCATGTCCTAGGCTAGTATCTTCCTTGACAAGTGTCAACATTTACCCTAACTGAGCCTGTCTATTGTCTTTTTGCATCTATAATAACACACCTTTGAACTATCAGAGTAATCCCCTTTTTCCAGACCCCCCCTCAGGGCACAATATCTAACATGTGTTCTGATCATAGAACCCCTCACTGTTAGCTTACTCTCCTGCACACCATCTCTATGTTCTATAAATGCTAATTATTAACTGTCCTATATACACCAAAGAAGTATGTGCCTATGCATTCCACTTTTCATCTGATTGGACATTTCCCCACTCTGCTTTTCTTAGCCTCCTTAATCTATCACCAATGGATTTCATGTAAACACCTTATGTCTTCTCCTTTGATTCTAATGTATAAAATAAGGTGCGAAACTGCCATTTTCTGGAGCATTTTCTCAATCTATTGAGATTTTACTTCTTGGCAAATGTCATCAGTTTGGCTCAAAGAAATTAAAAAATTCTCTACAGGTTTGGAGGTTTCTTACATTGACAAGGGATTATCACATTGACATTGGCTGACCAGCTGTTTTGCAAAAAGAAGTCAGCTCAACAATTTTGTGATATCTCCAAATGTTTTAGGTATCAATGACTAATTTAAAAACTTTGCAAACACCATGTGCATCACACCAAAGCTGCCCCTGTGCCACTAAGGCCTGTGAGCTACCAGTTTGCAGTCCCTCTTCCCCGTGAGCAGGGCCTGCTTGCCCCACCCCTTCCAGTACCTTCCTACAAACCCTGGCTATCAGCCCTAGCTAGTGGCCTCCAGCCCAGGAGGAATGCTTCTTTATAACATATTAGCGTACGAAATACGACATTTAAGCAAGCTTTTGTATATTCTCACATCTAAGCCAAACAAACTCCCTCTTGTTTCACTAGTGATTGGAGCTTTGACCCATTTAAGCTTGACAGCAAAACAGCCATTAGCAGGGGGTGTTGTTAGTGGTGTTTTGATTGGGAGGAAATGAAAGAAATTGGAGAGAAGGATGAAAGGAAAGACTGTAAAAGGAATCTTCCTGGAGGACAAAAGTTCGCCAGTTTTCCCTTGAAACTAATTGAAGGGCAATAGAACGACCTCAACAAAATCTTAGTAAATTGTTAAGTGTTTTGAAAAAACGGCTCTTATTTATTGAGTTTGGTTTTTGCAGAGGACATTTTGCTCTGGGCCTTTAGGGAATTCACCTTTAGTTGTGGAGGAAAGAATTGCGTATCTTCCTTTACCAACTTCTTGGGGACTTTCTTTAGGATGAGTGAGAGCCTTGGTGGAATTTGGCCTGAGAGTGGTTTTCATTATAACATAGCACCTGGAAGAGAAACTGTGAGGTATTAGGCTCCATCCACCTCCATCAAAAGAAACTCATATCTACTGAGGAGCCAAATTGGCTGAGGATAACTTGAAACAGGGACATTTAGGTTGTCTTTAATCTTATAAATAGTGCAGTAGTGAATAATCCTGTACACAGGTCAGTGTGAACATGTGAATAACTTAAATTAATTTTAATTTCTGAATCCTTCTTTTTGTGAGACAGGGAAGCTTCAATTAAATCAACGTGTATGCTGTCCAATGTATAGCATATAATTTGGAGGAAGAAAAAGGCAACCATCCTATTATTTCAAATCATCCCAATTGTATTATGTCTTTATTGTACATAGAGCAGGTATGTCAAACTCATTTTCACTGGGAGCCACATCAGCCTCACGGTTGCCTTCAAAGGGCTGAAATAATTTTAGGACTGTATAAATGTAACTACTCCTTAACTGTGAAGGAGTTGAAATTACATTTGGCCCATTGAAGGCAACTGCAAGGCTGATGAGCGCCCCTGATGAAGGTGAGTTTGACACCCCTGACATAAAGTCTTCAGACTTGCTTTCCAGCCATTCTTGGTGAAAAGTCATCTGAAAAAGTCATTTTGCATGCCTATATCACTTTATAAGTCTTTATTCATATTCATCAAAAATATGCTTTAAAAATAAAAAACCAAAAAGCCCCTCTTTTTCTGCATGTAAAAAGGGCATGTAAAAATATGCTCCTTTTACAGATTAAAACATGACACATTTTTTAGGTCTAAAGATTTAACCATGATCACAAGCCTCAGTAAATGGTTGGTTGCCTGGAGCTCAGAACCATTCATTGAGCAAACATTTATTGAGCACCTTGGCAGAAAGTACTAGATGCCCAACTATTTCGCATTCCTCCTAGGTTCCCAGGTAGAGTAGTTTCCCAGGCTCCCTTGTGGTTGGATATAGACATGTGACTGAGTTTGGACCAATGGGACACGGTGGTATTATGTAAGCCAGGTCTAGGCCTGGACCATAAAAATTTCCCATGAAATCCTCTGCTGCTTGTAGATCCCTGGGCCAAACACCATGATTGATGGATGGCAAAACCTCTGTCAGTCTGGATCTTTGACCCACCATCCCAAGCAGGAGTAAACTTCTATTGCTAACCCATTCAAGTTCTGCAATTTTCAGCGTTCTCTAATAGTATTACTTTGACTTATAGAAACTCCTATCGTGTGACTCATTTAGGCCAAGCACCAGGTTTTGGATTTCAAAATTAACGTGTTCTTCACTGGACTGTAGTTGACTCCAGCCTCAAGGATTGTGAAAAAGTTCATCAGAGGATTTTGAACTCTCACCTGTAACTGGCTGAAGTCGGAAAGAAACTCCAGGTAACCCAAAACTAATCCTTTGATTTGGGTTCTATACCTACTTTATACTTAAAACTCCCTCATGTTACACTAAAATCCTAAGGGAGAAAACATATTTAAACTGTAGCAACACCTTGAATTATAGTATAACCATAAGTCTGAATGTTTGACTGAGTATCTACTTGTCTGACTGGCTAATTGACTGTCTGACTGAATGATTGGCAGAATGTCTGACTGTCCACCAATTGTCTGACTGACTGACTGACTGAATGATTGACCAACTCTCTGACAGTCTGCCTGCTGATTGGCTGATTGACTGAATGCCGGACTGAATGTCTTTGACTGAATATCTGACTGATTTCTGACTGACTGACTGAGTCATGATTTCTGAGTACCTGACTTACTGAGGGATGGCTGCCTTGTCTGGGTGATAAGAGAAGGAATATGTTACAGGTGGAGTGAGACAGCTGGTGAGGGTTGGAGTCTCCATTCCAACCTAAATTATCAATTTATTGGTAAATAAATTGAAAAGCCAATGAAAAGCCAATCAGTCCTGTGAAAAATAAATACCACTAAAGGAAACACACTTCATAAGTTATTGTAACAAATGATGGTGTTTGTAGAAGCCTGATCAAATAAAAACAAAACAGTGTTTATAACCCTCCCAAATGTCCCCCAACAACATCCCAGAGCTCAGTCAGCTTCTGTTACCCCCTCCCAGCTGCAAACGGGACCCTCTGAGGCAAAATTGTGATGTAAGAAAACTTTCCTGTGAGCTTTCCCTCTGGTGGTGACCCTTTCTCTCTTTTCAGCGGACCAGAGATGTTCCCCCCTCACCTCTTTTCTCTCAAAACAGAGAGAGATCTGATCACCAGTCATTGACACTTGCTGACTGATTGACTGATTATATTTTGACTAGAGCTCATATTCATCAACACCTTGTCTGAAGTAGCCTTGTGACATATAAACCTTTCAGCTTATAATTATGGGATGAAAGGTGTTCCTCTCAAATGAAAAGAATTTCAGGCATCAGCAAACAGGAGGGGAAAAGTGAAGGTGTACTCAGCCATCTCCAAATGTGGTCCTGATTTGTCTTTTTGGGGGGGCATTTTTCTCTACAAGAAGCCTTTGGAACCACTGCGGAGACTAGTGCAGGGGCTTCCAGAGTTAAAATGGCTGGAGGCCTAGCCTGAGGGTTGTTTGAATTAGAACTTGTGGAACTTTCTAGATCTTGCTCCCACCTTCCTACTGGACAGTAGACAGACTCTGTTCCTTATCACCTCAACCAAAATTTCTTACCCTTCTGTTCCAAGTCTCTAAGACATAAAATTTACCTATTCTAAAGTGTTTTGATGTTTTAGTGATTATTTAATGGTTTTCTCTTATTCCTACCTAAACCAACTGCTTCTGACAATCTGAAAGTATTTGGCCAATAGTATCTGTACCTCAGGTTAGGGAGTTTCTAACAAGAACAGAAAATGTGTCATTAATATACAGCTTATTTATTAATTAGAGGTTGAAGGCATAATTAACAAAGAATGAGAACTCTGGGTTTCAATGTCTTTTTTTTTAAGATTTTTATTTATTTATCCTTCGAGGGGAAGGGGGGAAGGAGAGAGGGAGAGAAACATCAATGTATGGTTGCCTCTCGTGTATTCCCTGCTGGGAACTGGCCTGCAACCCAGGCATGTGCCCTGACTGGGAATTGAACCGCAATCCTTTGGTTTGCAGGCTCACGTTCAATCCACTGAGCTATGCCAGCCAGGTCAATGTCTTTTTAATCTGCGTTTGAAGAAAGGGATATCTTCTGAGTCCTAACAACAAAGGTGAACATTATTCTCATCCTACCTCTGAGGAAATTCATACTTAGCTTAGTCTAGTAAGTTTCCCAAGATCATCTATCTGGTAGGTTGTGGAGCCAATATTTGAGCCCAGTTCTGCCTGCCTTCCAAGTCATGTTCTTTTGATTACAGCACAACAGAAGGAAAAGGTTTTCTTTCCCAGGACTTCTTTGACAACAGCTACACAGAAAGCTATTATTTCTAACACTGGGCTGAAATCTACAGGGTTTATTTAAAGATAGACAATGAGTATCACTGTTTTTAATATCTCATTGTTGTCTTCCAATTTTTTTTACATCTGAAATTTTCTAAGAGAAGGATTTTCAATAATTTCTTGATTATAATGGTTCTTATTCTTGCCAGAGGCTTGCAAAAATAAACGCAAAATAGACAGGGTAGGTTGGGTTACTTTTAAAGCAGTAATTATTAATGTAAAAAACAAATGAGAGGTCTTTTGTGAAATGAAAAACATGAACTCTTGTCTCTGTCTTGACATACGTCTTAGGGAGTAGGTTAAAAGTTTACCATAATACACTGTGGTTATCTGTTCAGTTTCAAATCCAAGATCGATAAGGCTTATCAGAACATTTTTATGACTTCAGGAAGGTTATCACCATCTTAATATAGTGATGAAGACAAAAGCCAGGCCTCAAAAGAGGTCAACACTGGGCAATCAAATTAACATCTGTCAGGAATGACTTGGTCCAGTCTTCAAGGTCAACGTATTCACAGATGTCAGAGTGTCTGAATGAAAAGATGATAATCATTGACCCTGAAACCTTCTGGGGTTTGGCAGACAGCTGTGGGGGAGATAAGGAGCTTTCTGGTGAGATAGCAAATATGTGTTTGAATGTATACTTCCCTGTTTTTCTTTTGTGAAATAAAAAGAAGAAATGCCAAAACCAATTGTTAGTTAACTGTGGTCCTGCTGGATAGAGATAAAGCAGATTAGGAGGTTCCCCTTTCCCACAACCACTTTCTCTACAAGGATAATACTGAGTCCTCAACAGTCCTCAGTTCCATGGCTTTTCTTTCACATATTAACCCCAAAGAGAAATGGGAAAGAGGTGGACAGCCAGGAGAAAAAAAAAAAAAAAAAAAAGACGAGAGAGGAGAGATTAGGTATGGCCAGAATAGGTCAAATTCATATAGAAAAGCTCTAAATATCATATAGCTTCAGTATCCCATTATTAACTAATTAATTTCTTACCAAGATCTATAAACTGAAAGGTTTTTCCCACTTCAGGTCACAAATTTGAGTTCCTAATTGCAATATAGACCTGGACTTGAATTTGTTGAAAAAAAAAAAAACCTTAAAAAACTGATAACTGTGTCCTTTACAGTCTACAATTTGGAGTTCTAAATGAATGTTATCTAGCGATAGTGTAAGCTACTGAGAAAAGGAACTTCGTCCATTTTGTTTCCTAGGGTATTCTCAGCGCCTAGAGAAGTTGAGAGGTGCACTGTTTCTGTTGCCATTTTGAAGTCTCCTATTTCACCTTCTCTTACAAAGTGAAGCAAAGTAATGAACGGAATGTGAAAAACTCTCTTGATGGTAAGAATACTATGACAAGGGAGATAAACTGAACTGGAGGCTCCTGGTAACTCTTTTGAAGAGGTTCAGGTTTATCCTGCGAGGAAGTCAGGGCCTTACAAAAGGAGTCTTTGTTTTTGTTTTTAAAGAAGGATGAACACATACTACTCATTTGTGAAATGTTGATACTAATTAAGACTGACTTGTAACTTGGTTTTGTGCCAACCAAGACTAACTCGATTTTTAACTGTGTTGTATGACCATGTAGTGATGGTCAAATCTACACACTGGCCACAAAATGATGAGATTGTGGAACATGATTAGACAGAACACTATAGTTCAGCGATGTGGCTGATAAAGTAGTTACACTGCTGCCTAGGTATTCAGCTGACCCATAGCCAAGCAGAAACGACTTGGTCCAAGTCTTGCTGGTCTTACCTGAGAGATGACCTGCAGTAGTAGAAAGAGCACTAAGTTGGGTAGGATGGGAGACCTGGGGTCAGGTGCTAACTGTGACACTTACTGGGTTACCTTGGGAAACATATTTGACCTCTAGTTATTATTATCAGGAGTCCTGTAGGGTTTCTTCTGAGGTAAACGTCATTCAAAATAAGACTTTCAAGGAAAAGGTACCTGGGTTACCTCTGGGTTAGTCTATAAGGTATCCATAAAGTAGCTTTCCTACTGTACTTGTTAACCCTAAATTGGCTTCTTCTGTTGCTCCTGGGACACTTACAAGCAAGCTTCCCCTGCCAAACAGCCAGTATGTTTATGGGAATAAATAGTAGCTGGATTCTCATACTCTCATTCCTCAAGGAGAAAAAGCACACCTTCCAAACTGTCTGGGGAGAACTTCTCCACCCTCCGGGGGCCTCTCATATCTCATCCTGAAGTTAAGCATTCCTGGTCCTGCAAAAATCCACTAAAGGCACATCACCACAACCTCTAATAATAATGAGAATGATGAACACTGTGGTTAGCGTGTGACATGTCCTTTGGCTCTCTGGCAAGCCCAGGCTTTTGATTTTATAGAGAGAATCTGGCTTCCTTTAAGCCCATTTTTCAAGATTGCATAAAAACATTGGCTATGTGTTGATGACACTGATGTTTGTTTCACTACGAGGTGGACACTAACCTAAGTTCTGAAAAAAGTGAGTAATGTCTTTGGCAAACATGTTCATGAAAAAAAATCTTTGTAAATTTTTATTTATAAGAAAATATTACAATTTTTGGTATGAATGCTTTTTGTCAATTCAAAACCCCAGATTTTTCTTAAGTTGTTGAATTAAAAGTAAGAATTGCATATAGCCCTGGCTGGCGTAGCTCAGTGGATTGAGCGCAGGCCTGCGAACCACACGATCGCGGTTCGATTCCCAGTCAGGGCACATGCCTGGGTTGCAGGCCAGTTCCCAGCAGGGGACTCACGAAGAGGCAACCATACATTGATATTTCTCTCCTTCCCTTCCCCTCTAAATATAAATAAATAAAATCTTTAAAAAAAAAGAATTGGATATAAATCAGATTGATTTCTCCCTCAAGAAATGGTAGTGTTAGGTTGTAGTTTCCTCTCGGCTTTTACTGCCACACGTCTCCTTACTTGCACATGAGGAGACATTAGAAAGAAGTAGCCCTATTTGTACAGAGTTCTTTTTAGAACATCTGCTGCACTATGCAAAATAGCAGAGTAAAGAAGGACTAATCTATTGCATATCAGCCACAGGCCCGGGTCTTTGGTGCCAGGATCAATTTCCTCACCTGTAAAATGTCACAGAGTGAAAACAATTCATGCATTTTCATGTTAATGTGGACATTAACTAAGGCCATACACATGAATCTAGTAAGTCAAGTTTCTCTCTAATGTGGACCCTCACTTCCTGAACCATTCCCAGTACTCTGAGCCACCCAGGTCTCTCCAGGTCTTTTCTTTGGTCTAAGGACAGAGTCCCCTACTAAGGAAGAGCTGCATACGCTCTTTCTCACTAAATGGTAGTGACTCATAACTTCTGGAAGTGAATCATCTTAGGAAGATTCCTATTTGATTGGGATGGAAGCCTTAAGAATGATACTTAAACATGGTGATTTCAGGAGTGAGACACCTGGTAGGAACAGACTCCTTTGCGGGCGGTTGGGGGGGGGGGAAGCGGTGATGAAGGAATGGGTAGAGTCAGCATCTCCTGCCAGCTCACCGTGATCTTCCTCATCCGTAGAGGAGGGGAGCAGTGGCCGAGCGGTGTGTGTTGTACTAGCTCTGTGTTGGAGAGAATGCGGGTGTGCGAGTTCCCTTGAAGATGCTGCACACCTCATCCATGAGAGGGCACTGGTGCTCTAGGCAGCCATGCTTAGGATCTGGTCTGAGGAGAGATACTCACCCCATAACTCCAGGAGTGGTTAGCCACTTGTACCACATCTGTGGTTTGTGTTTGATTGAAGTGATACATATACATCCTTAGGGGTTCTGTCCTTTTGGCTGGCTTCATCCATCTGTGGTCTTCAGACTCTGGCTGCCAATTGTTAACTTTCAGTCCCTAGGTGGAAAATCTAATTGCAGGGTGCAATGGGTATGTTTTAAAATTAGGGCAACAAGTCTGTGATTCAGGATTAAGCCGGAAAGGGGCACCAGGACCCCATGGGAAGCCCTCCAAAGGAAGGAAGAGGGAAAAGGGCCTCCCCCAGTGGAAGGAAGGCAGGTGGAGGAAGAAAAGGAGAGAGAAGGTCATTTACAGTGAAATAAATAATCTCTTACACCTCTCCCCCTAAATTGAGAAATGTCTTTTGACATGGGGGTCAAAGAAAAAAATAGCTAAGGGCCATGCACACACAGATTTTCACAGGGGGCAAAACAGCTTATGATAGTTCAAAACTGAGCACTTAGGGAATTTTTTCCATTCCTCATAAAGACTCTCATAGCATGCTAGTTTATTTTCTTCATAACGCTTACACGTATCTGAAATAAGCTTAATCATTTGTTTGTTTGTTTATTGTCTGTCCTCTTTACTAGAACATAAACTCTCTGAGGGCCGGAACCTTGGCTCTGCTGTTCAGCGTTGCAGCCTCAGCTCCCGGAAATGGTGCCTGCCAGAGCCGGCACCAGTGAACGCCGAGTGAGTGAACCGCAAGGTGCGAAGGCATCGAAATGCCACAAAAAGTGGCAAAGCGGTTATATTCAGTGAAGGCTATGGCTTCAGAGAAACTGAGAAATGATTCTCAATACAGCCCATCCCAGGGCGTTTCGAGTGAGCAAAGTGAAAAGGTTGCTTTTCAGGTTCAAGGCAGCCAAGGTGACCACATGGTCACCTCAATGGCCATGTACCAGACAGTATGCTTGCACATACATTATATATGTTTTTATTCACTTCTTAATATGTATTTCTGGAAAGAGTATCTGTATGTTCAGTGTGTTTGGGAGGGAATGTATAATTTCAGTGGGCAACATGCCATGAAGCAAATTACCTGGGGAAAATTCGTTAAGATCTATATGTACCACTGGTCCAGCTATGGGAAGCAGTGACCACCTGGACAGAATTTTATAGGCAATCTTCACATGTCTTTATTTTGGAGTCCGGAAGATTTGAGCACTTATACATATAAAACATATTAAGTGACTTCAAAATAGAAATATGGTTTTTTGTATAAGTCAATCTTGATCTGAATTGTGAGTTCTGAATAACCAGGTACTGAGGGGTAATCAGCTCTGGGCAGGTGTTGAAATTTCAGACCCAGTGCCCAACTTAGGAAGCACCAGACTTACTGGAGATACAGAGTGGGTTTGCCGTGGCCATCAGGAATTTATGCCTACTTTCTAGTTTTAGTATTA
This sequence comes from Sturnira hondurensis, assembly GCF_014824575.4. Taxonomy (NCBI): domain Eukaryota; kingdom Metazoa; phylum Chordata; class Mammalia; order Chiroptera; family Phyllostomidae; genus Sturnira; species Sturnira hondurensis. Next base: position 3,138,662 of record NW_028095197.1, on the reverse strand, counting down.
AATCAAATAGAACAGTGCAGAAAATTAATAAAGCAGCACATTTTTGAGTGACTGCCACATATTTGTACGAGGCTGAGGCTGTGCAGAACACTCAGTATGGCCCTCGCTTTGAGAAGTTAAATTGTGCTGAGGATAGATTGTGCGCTTGTATCAACTAGAATCTTTTTAGTTCTTTATTACTTAGGGTTCTCCAGAGAAACAGAACCAAAAGAATATATCTCTCTATCTATCTGTCTCTCTGTCTATCTATCTATCTATCCATCCATTAATCTCTCTATTGCACCCAAGCACAAACATATGTGTGTATTTGTTGAATTGGCTCACACAATTATGGAGGTTAAGAATGTTAGAAATGCATGAGAAATAGAGCAGGGAGGAACAGGGTGATCTGATCCAAGTGCCTTTACTGAATGCAGCACTTATGGCGAGCTGAGTCAGGGCTGACGTCAGCACTGGGGGAAGGCAGGAGTGGGGTTTTTAAAAGAAAAAGCGCGGAGTTAGTGAGGGGGTAGGGGAGGGGTTAGTCTCTTGCTCTTCTGGGTAGGTGCCTCAGGATTCCCAGATGTGAGTCTGGACAGTGACTTAGGTAAAAGGCAGGCTGTTCCTAGGCACAAGAAGGTCGGTTTGGCTACCAGCTATTGTGGCTGGCGCCAGGTGTCTATTGTGCTCAGTGGGAGAGTTTTGATTAAGCCTTGGGCTACCAAGCGAGTCAGGGTAACTGAGTCATAGGTAGACTAGAGGTTTGAAAACTGGCCTGACTGGGTCATTTAGCTGTCTGGCGGTTGGCGGTCTGGCCTGACCCTTTCAAAGAAGTCCCATGATCTTCCTTCTGCAAGCTGGAGAACCAGAAAAGCTGGTGGTGTTATTCAGACTGAGTCTGGAGGCGATGGTACAAGTCTGAGTCCAAAGGTTGGAGGATTGGGACACTGGTGATATAAGTCCTGGCCTGAATCCCAAACCCCAAGAACCAGGAGCATCAATGTCCAAGGGTAGAAGATTGATGTCTCAGGTCACTCAAAAAGAGCAAATTTACCCTTTTTCCAACTCTTTGTTCTATTCAGGCCCTCAGTAGAATTGATGATGCCCCTCTGCATTGGTGAGGGTGATCTACTTTACTCAATGTACTGATTCAAGTGCTGATATGTTCTGGAAACACCCTCACAGAAGCACCCAGAAATGGTGTGTTCACCAGCTCTCTGGGGATCCCTTAGCTCATTCAGGTTGGCACATAAAATTAACCACCACAAATTCCAAGCAAACCCAATTCACATTGGTGTAGGTGAAAAATAGGAATTTACTATCTCATACACCTATAAAGTTCATGTTTCAGGCTGACTTTGGTAATTGGTATATTTGAGACTCGAAGTAAGTCACAAAGTCCTGGTATTTCTTTGTCTCTCAGCTGAGCACTACCATCTTCCTGCACTGGCTTCATTCACAGACTGCCTTTGGAACGTTTCTCCCGGGCTCAGCCTGGTGGGGTAAGTCGACCCTTCTTTTGCATCTCTTAAGCCAATGCCCTGAGATGAACTCTGATAGGGCTGATTAGAATGACTTGCCTAGATGAGAACTGGAAGCCCTTACCAGGGTAGCTATGAACGGATGTGGGTGACCAGAGAAGTACTAAGACCACAGTATGAAGCAGTAAATGGTCACTATCATGCAGATTATTCAGGTTGGAGATGATTTAAGGGTTCAGAGGAAAGAGAGGCTAACATGGTTGGAGTCTTAAAGATGTACCTCAAAGGGTAAAGATAAGCTTGGTGAGGGCTTTGCAGGAAAATTTTTGGGCGTCTTTTGTGCCTGGACACTTTCTGGAGGGCTCAGAGTATAGGAAATAATGAACTTTGTAGACAACAAACCAATGGCACACCCATTGTCTGACATACAATTCACCACCTTGAAACTGCAGTAGAGAAATTTGCCTCCCAGAAATACCTCTAGGTGCAGCGCCATTTACGGAGCCCCAAAGTGCTTTGTTGACCAGTTTTTGCTTCATGTTGATGGGGTAAGTTTCATTTCAGCTTTTGGTTGGCTGCTATTTGTTTCAAGCCTTGCCTGCACCTATGATCTGCTATACCAACAAGCACATTCACCGAGCTGATCTTGAAAGGCCAGCGTGCAGGAAGCAGGTACCGCTGCAGGAGCCAGCTGCCCTGCCTGTGTGGGAGAGACCCTCAGGATCTCACCCTGGGTTTTCATGGCAGACAGTAAACATTTTGGGAATATTATTTCTGAAAGGAAGACCTCATACCTTAAGTTTTTTTAAAAATTTTTATGCTGCCTTTTTATTGACCCACCACATGATAAAACATTGCTAAAAGCATTCATTAGTAAATAGGCTTCTCTGATTGCATCATGGTGATTCTTATTCTATAAATTGCCACTAGAAAAACATACGTGGATTGTTGTGTTGTCAGACTTGGTTATAAACCATGCCTTTACTTTTTCCGTTGGTGCTCACCAAGAGCATATGGCAACATCGACCGAGCTTCTAGGGTTCCGTGTTAGAATCATCTGAAGGCTATACAGTTTGGGTTCTCATAAGACTTCTCAATACACTGAAACTGGGTTTATATGTAAAGGTTAAAAGAAAGATAATCAGAAAACATGGGACACATACTCCTTTGGGCTGGGGGGGGTTGATTAATTGGACTCTTTGAAATAGTATAGGTTTCTAAATATGAATTCACTGGCAGCTTCCTGAGGAAGGTAGATGACAAAGAATTTCTAACGTCCTCACATTTTACTACTAATATAATAGAATCAGATCCATTGGTCCATGTCACTTTATATTGGTAAAATGGTCTACTTCCTGTTTCCTCTTGCTTATTGTGCCGTGTACTCTATAAATCTCAGAGTAGTTCTCAAGAACATCTTTTTTTTTTTAGAAATATTCCTCTCCTTTCCATGTTTTAGGATATATTTTTATTGGCATGTATTAAAATTTTAAGAATATTTTTCATATGACTAGCATATTACTAGTCACAACGGAAAAATCTAGTGGCCAGATGCAAGTTACATTTTTATATGTTAGAATTCTATTTTTAGTCTGAGAAGTTTCTCAGCAAATAATTTATTCATTCAACAAATATTTCTTGAGGATAATTTACAGGTCAAACACTTTGATTAAATGTTACTTCTATTATTATTAGTGTAATACATCTTTGTGTTTGAATTTACAGGCTTATGTTTGACAATATTGACTAATTTCCTATTCTCCATGTAAAAATACTACATATATGTGCATATAAATGCATGCATAAATAAACACACATAAAAATACATATGAACATGAATTTATAACTAGAAAAATTCAAGTCTGTGACACTCCCTGAAAAAACCCTGCTCATCTTAATGAAGGCAGAGGATCTTAGATAAATGTCAAAAACTAATGACTTTGTGAAATATTAATGGCTAAGGAAAAACAAATGATAAAAATAATTTTTATTTTTTAATGAGTTGGGGTTATCCTATGATCACATTTTGATTGCTGCTGATTTACATATGTCATATCTAATTGACCTTCTTCAGTCTTTAGATGTTTTTCACTTAAGTGAATCCAAAGAGAACTTGTTTAGGGGTAGAGAGGGGGAGCCCTGTGACAAGAGTCTGAATTGGGTTCTACTTTGCTGACCACTAACTGTTTAACCTTAGCTAGTAAATCCCCGACTGGCAAAGTAAAGATTGTGTGGTCCTAAATGATCCTTCTGCATTCTAGTGGCCTTTACAATGGAAAATCAAAATGCCCTTGGTTTCAGAAGAAATAAGGAGTCTGGTTTGAACTTCAGACAGATTTGTTTCAAGCTGTTCCACTTGCTAGCCCTGTAACCTTGGACAAGCTACTCAGATTCTCAGAGCTGACTTTCCTCCTTTTCTAATGGGATTCACGATGGTCCACCTTGTACTACCTCTGTAACTTTTGGCATGTGATCTCATCCCCTTGAGTTTTAATTTTCTTGTTGTCGAAAAGGTGCTAGTAGTAGTACTCACTGGTTGGGTTAGGAGTGGAGGGCAGTTTAAGTGAACACAGGGTAGGACTTAGTGCAGTGTAAGTGGTTGGGGGATAGTCAATGGGTGAAAGTAACTGATCAAAGTCAAATGGTGGATAGTCGACTGATGAAGGATGGCGACATTAGTTTGTTCTCTGTCTCCAGCCTTTCTATAAGTAAGGCTAATAGAAACTCAAACAAACAGACAAAATGGTGACAGAAGACAGACTGGACTTGTGCCTCTGGCCTCAGTGTACCTCACAGCAGGCCAAGATGGCCCTGGGAGGCCTAGATTACTATTTATGGCCATCGAGCCTTCCAGTACCCTGAAGGAATATTGGCTATGCCGTCTACACAACTTAAAAAGCACTTAGAGGAATGTGGTTCCATTAGACCAGGCATAATGGACCCACTCAGGGCTGTGCTTTGTAAATACACGGCTAATGTCATTCTGACATGTTTACAGGTCAGGACTCATTCCACAAGGGTCAGGACCTTTGGATGAGTCTGCTGGCACTCAGGAGCCAGGTCTCTTACCTTTCACACCCAGGACTTTATCCTTATTACTTGAACATAAATTTTTTTAAAGAACCCACTGGCAGTAAACAAATTACTGTTTCAAAAGACTGTGGAATGACCTTGGAGGTACACATGTCAGATCAGCACAAGGCACTTACCCAGAGGTGAAGAAAATCCATTATCGTACTTTGTAGCTGGTTAATTAAAGGCTATTTTTGTCATCTTGAATTCTGAGAAAATCAAGAGAGCTACAGTCAAATTTTCACAAGAGAAATTCTTGAAATAAGGGGGTGAAAGAGCCAAACCAATCACAGGCTTTCTCTCTCTTGAGTAAGAGTTAAGTGTGTGTCCTTCTCACATCCTCCAAATTCTGCTTGGTGCAGTGTAAACCAAGATTTCAGTACTTTTCTTTGGAGCTTCCTGAAGTCTAAATTACTTGGAGACGATCTCACAGGAGGAGCTTACTGTTGTGGTTTATCTGATGTTTTTTCCATTTTGCAAGGTCACTGGCATTCCTGATGATAAGGTGTGATAGGTCTTAATATTACACATTAAAAGCTCATGAAAGTGTTTCTTAGAATTTCTCTTTTTAAATCCTCCCTTTAAATATTACATTTTAAAAACTCATGAAAATATGTCTTTAAAACCTCTTCCTTTAAATTCTAGAGACAAATTATTTCATTTTTGAAATATATAAGTATCTCATAGCTCACAGCAATTTTGAATAGATGCCTAATATTTTGAAGTCAGCAGACTTCTAAAAGGTCATTTTGCAGGCTGGTATTGGTACATTTTTTGGCACTCATTGCAAGGTCAAAATAATTTGATTACAATAAAAAGTTTATGTAATTCAAAATTCCATGGCAGGAAAAAAATCAGCTCAAGTCAATGACATCCAGTGTTTAGAGAGTACCTCTGGTTTCAGGAAGCCTGAGTACCTGCTGACTTCACCTCACTCCTCTCTTAGTTCCCTCAAAAGAACACTGGTTCTCCTCAGTGATGAGAGGGGTGGCACATTATCCTTACTCTTTGCTTCTCTTTTCATTGAGAGAAAATTAGACTTATGCACTTCCAAGTAAACAATTGACTTAATTTTCAAGTCAAGTGATACTAGTAATATGTACATGTCAAATGTTTACATTGACTTCCCAAGTAGTCAATATTTAGAAACCTATCTTATTGCAAAATTGATAAGTGAAAATGACCATGGCCTTCAAGTCTAAAATTGAAACAATTTCTTCCAATCACACTGTTGGGGATCCCTAGTGGTGTGTGTCCAAGGCTCATGAAGAGGAGACTGGAAGGAGTCAGAACCCATGAAAAGAACAAAGGAGATTCTTTAGATTTCTGACCTGTAGCTCTGCCCACATAGCTCCGCCCTATGACCTTATTGTCTAATGTCACTCACTGGTCCTGGTCCTAGGATCATGGGATTATTTTCCAACAGGGATATGATAACCTTTTCTACCTTAGAAGAAATTGGCCTCTGCAATGTCTCTGATGATCCTAGGACCAATATAGAAAATACTTGCATATTTCTGGATCTTTGTGCATGTTGATCTCTCTGACTGATAAAATCCTGTTTGTCTTTTCAGCATGACTCCAACGGTACTTCTGCTCCCTAGTCCTAGGAATGTTTGATCAGCCCTTCTTCTTCCCACTGCACATTGTACCAATCTCTATTGCAATGCAAGTCACATCGTATCATAATGTAAAATCATGTTTAGCCCTATCCATCTAGAATTTGAATCCTAAAGGGCAAGAATCACCACACTGTGCTCACTAATTTAACTCCAGGGTTTTATGCAGAGCTGGGAAAGTTAAAAAAAAAAGCGTGACAGAAAGTCTTAAAAAGGGTGGACAGACAACACCTAATTTTCAGCTCTCTGCTCCTCCTTCCATCTCCCTTTCTTTCCTTTCTTCCACCCCCTACCCTTTACCCCACTCCAGCTCTCTGCTCAGGCCCTCAAGTTCCCATGCCAGAATGTATGGTATTGTGATACTCTCCTAAGGCAAGACAGGAGATTGGGTTTCCCATTTGGAGTACACCATCAATGCTAACTAAATCACATAATTGTAAGCCTGCTTGTTCCCCATGGCTCCAGGTCAATGTCCTGGGTGCAGCAAGGAGCCTTGTGCGTAGAAGTCATTAATCCGGATGTTAACATTTGGTGGGCCTGGGAGTTAGTGCTGACTAAGAAATGCCAGACAGAATGCTACTTCTGTGGGTGGCTTCAGAGAAGCCCTCGGCTTTAATGATGAGCAGATCTTGTTTGTTTCTGTCCTTGATTCCTAAGTGTCTCTCCCAAATGTGTGGCATGAAGGCAGTGTCTACTTGGCTACATTTCATATATGAAATTTACAACTTGCTTCTAAATCTAGATCTGTCCCATAGAGACCTGAATTGTCCCTTAAAATTGGCCACCCAGGTTCTTTTCTATATTGGAACACTCGTGTTAGCATATAGACAATTCCTGGGGATTACTATTTTTTTTTTTACTGACAGAGAAATAACCCATTGTCTATTTTGGTAGCTAATGTGTGAATAATGATAACAAGAGTGGAATGTTTAAACCAAGAGGTATTTTAAAATACTTATTGCTTGGCTTCAAATTGTACTAGATAACTGTTAATATGCTAGTTGTTTTTTATTTACTTTGATGTTCAACTAATTCTATTTAACACTAAATCACATTGCTGGTTTCCAAATATGTCTCAGTCTATGGCTTTATTGTCTGGCTCACAATGTTCCCTCTGCTTAGACGCAACTTATTTTCTACCTTTCTCCTCTCCAACTAATAGCCTCTCCTTTGTCACAGCTTTTTCCCAGCATGGCAAATTTCTATGCATCTTTGACACTTAAATGTCACCTCCTCTGATTGCTACAACTAGAATGAAGTGCTGCCTGTTCTGCGCTCAGAGCTCAGCTTTGATCAGGCTGCATGTAGCTGGTCATTTCCTTGTCTATCTCCCTTTACGTGTGACCTTCTTGAAAAGGGGTCCCATGTATTTCTCATTGCGTTCCAAGTTACAAGCCAGGGACTGAGGAACAGTAGGTAATATGTCTTAAAAAGTCGCTATGTACCAAGCATTTTGGCACGCAGCAAAACCAGAAGTTAGACACTATTGTTATTCTGATTGTAGCCTTCTTGGTGGTAACTAATTTTCCTAAAGTCTTACACTTTGTGAGAGGTGGAGTAAGGATTTGGATCCAGTTGGTCTGGTCTCCAACCCCAGGCTTTTCATCATCATTGCTTTTCCACAGAGGGGGTAAAACTGTGTCCCAACTGACATAGGGGAAGAAAGACCTTGACTGACTGAGGGGCAGGTTCCACTTACAGGAACTTGAGGATGGATTGTGTTACAACCCTCCTTAAAGAGCTCCTAGATGGCTTAAGAGAGGGAGCAGAAGCAGAGCACACACAGGTCCTGAGATCTCTGTGGCCTTCCCATGTTTAGAGCTCTAATCACATACGTCCACTCACTTCTCTCCTTCTGGGCCCTAACTTATATTTTCACATGTGTATGCGCTCCCCAGCTACCTAATTAACTCCTTCTATTCAAAACATCTTGCATTTTCCATAAATCCTGGCAGAATCTGTTGCACATAAAAGATGTTCACTAAAGGAATGGTTATTTTTATGGATGTAGTTTATACATTTTTTATGGAAGGATAGCACTCATGCATAAAAATGTACAGATCGTAAGTGTATAGCTCCATACACTTTTGCAAGCAGAACATGCCCATATAGTCACCACCCAAGAAACTTTCATGGTGTCTCCTAGAAATCACCTCCCCAAACGTAGTCACTGTTTTGACTTTTAGCAGCATAGATTTGCTATGCCTTTTTTAAAACTTTATACCAACAGAATCATTGAATATGTACTTTTTGTGTGGCTTCTCTCATTCGACATTTTATTTGTGACATCCATCCATGTGGAACCAGGTGGTTTATTTGGCTGATGGCATAATATTCCATTGCATCAATGCACCACAATTTATTTATCCTAATGTTGGTAGACAAACAGGTTGTTTCCAGTTTGGGGAATTTGTTACAGTGGTGCTATTATAAGCATTTGTATATATGTTTTTGGGAGGTGGGCTGGGGAATGATGCATGTATGCATGCATTTCTGTTGTGTATACATTTAGGCGTAGAATCACCGGTTCACTGGGTAAGAATAATTAAGCTTCTACTAATTAGATACTAAGCAGTTTTCCAAGGGGTTGCACAAATTTATGGTCCCACAACTATGTGTGGATCCCTGCTGCTTCATAACATTGCTGCATTTCCATAATCATTTTTGTTTCATGTTAGAAATTCTGATAAATGTGCAGTGGTATTTCATTGTGATTTAAATTTGCATTCCACGATTGATTTTTATATAATGATCTGATATTTCATCAACTTACTGAGTTTACTTACTGATTCTTATAGTTTGTCTGTAGATTCTTTTCTCTGCATATACAATCGTATCACTTGAAACAATGATAGTTTTATTTATTCGTTTCAATACCATATGCTTTTTACTTATTTTTCTTGCTAGAACCCCCAGTGCAGTGTTGAATGGAAGTGGTGATAGCTGACACCCTTGTCTCATTCTCAGTTGCAGAAGGAAAGATTTCACTATTTCACCAAGAAGTATGATGTGCACTGTGGGTGTTTCGTTTTTGGTTTTTGAGGGTTGTTTTGGTAGGTATTGTACTTTTGTTGAGATTAAGGCAGTTTCATTTTCTCTCTACTTTCCAATAGTTGGCTTCAAATCATGAACAGGTGTTTATTTTTTTTCAAATTGTTTTCTACATCTGTGAAGTAATCATTTGACTTCTCTCCCATTTTTTCCCTTTTAAGTTAGTGTGGGCATTTCATTGAGTGATTTTTGAATATTTACTAACCTTGTATTCTTGGGGAAAAAGCATTTCAGTGTGGTGCATTACTTTCTTTATATGCTGGATATACTATTATTTTGTTAAGTATTTTTGCATCTATGTTCTTGAGAAGAACTGGTCATAATTTTCCTTTTTTATAATAATCTTGTCAGGTTTTGGTGTCAACTTTATGCTGACTTCTCTTTCCATATTGCTTTATTTTTCTTCTTGATTAACTTTTTTAGCTACATATTCTTGAACTGTTATTATTTAGTGGTTACTACAGAGATTACAAAATCCACCCTTGACTTATTATCATATTACTTTTTCCAAATAATATTAGAATCTTCACTGTATTTACTCTCTTCTTTTGCATTATTATAGTCATAATAATATGATAATACTAATATCATGTATAAATATATGTATTTACAAATTTTATAAATACAACATTTATTTATATATAAAATTTATATTATTTCTATGTTACCGATATCTTAACTCCACAAGACATCATTAGCATTGATTTAACTGTCAATATTCATTACTGTCCCTAAATTTCTACTTTCTCTAATGTTCTTTTTTTTTTTTTTCATTATATCCTCGTTTTTACCTGGAATCAATTTTTCCTTCTTTCTGAAGATTTCCCTTTGTTATATCTTTTAATGTAGGTCTATTAGGGATTAATACTTTCAGTTTTTGTTTGAATTCTTCTTTATTTTTGAAGGATATTTCCATTGTGTAGGGTGTCTAGATTGGCAGTTAATTTTTGTTAGTGATTTAAAGGTACAGTCAGTCTTAGTCTTACTTCCTCGAAGGTAATGTATCTTTTTCTCCTTTGGCTCATTTTAAAATTTTCCCTTGTCTTTGTTTTTCGTCAGTTTTACACTGATGTTTGTAGTTGTGATTTTATTACATTAATTCTGGGTTGTGATTGCAACACTTTATGACACTGTTTGCTATCCTTTACAAGTTTTGGAACGTTCTCAACTATTATCTCTTCTAATATATTTTCTCTCCCACTCTATCATCCCCTTCTGGAACTCAATTACAGATGTGTCAGATGTTTTTAAAATTCATCATATTTTACTAATGCTCTTTTCTGTATTTTCCATCTGCTTTGCTCCCTGGGATTCAGCCTGGATATTTTATACTTCCTTATCTTTCAGCTCATCAATCTTCATTGTTTCCAGTCTGCTGTGAAACCTATTGTTGAATTCTGAGTTTCAATTCTTGTAATTTTTTAGTTCCAGAATTTCTATTTGATGCTTTTCAAAAACATATTACAATTCTTTGATAAAATTCTCAAGTTTTCCTATATTTTAAGTCATATTAATCATAGTTATTGAAAAATCTGTGTCTGAATAGCTCCAATAACTGCATCATATATGAATTTGTGTCTCTATGTGTTTTTATTCTCTTGCTTCTCTTTTTGGTGGTTTTTGATCAAATGCAGACACTGTATACAAAAACTGTGGAGACTCAGGTATTAACTTCTTCTAGAGAGGGTTCATCATACCCTCTGACAGGGAAGATTCCCTTAAATTAATCATATGTGGTGCTGATCCAAGGCTACATTTCCAGTGTGCTAATACTCCATTTACCTCCTCTTCATCCTTTTCTTTGAGATGAAAGCCTGGGATGTTTACTACGGCCCTCCTGTTTTGCTTTGTTCTTAAGTTGTAATTTTTGTGTCATCAGCTTATTGCATTGTTGGAAACATATATTTTCACCAGTTTTCTGCAGGACTTTTTAACCTCTTGCTCTGATAAGCTTGAGAATTTGTTCATGTGTTCCCTCCTGCCCAGATTCTTGGTCATTCTAGCACTGCTTACCAGGAAGCTCCAAATCATAGCTTTTTTCTCCCTACCCTGTGAGATTTCCAAAGCTTCTACCGACTTCCTTATCTCGTACCCATTGCCTTCTGTGCAGTTTCTTAGATTCTAACTGATCATAAAGAAAAAACTTAGCAAGTGTCTTGAGATCAGCTCACTCCCCAGGCTCTTCTCTCTAGACTCTTGCAATCTCAAATCCTGGTTACCTTGGCAGCTCTCCAGTACCTTCAAGTAAATGTTTTAGTATTTTATCTGATTTCCTAGTTAGTTTTGGAACTATTACCATCATAATCTGAAGCAGATGTCAGTAGATTTACGTCTTTTAAAAAGCCTATAACAAGCACATAGATTATACTTTCATAGTGGGCATTAAAACATCTTTTGGTAAAAAAGATGCTAAGAAAGTTGTAAAGACAGGTGTAAAATGGGCTTTTGGAATGATTTATGAGGTGCATGCTATATCAAATCCAAAGCAAAGAAGATAGCATAGAGTTTTGAGGAGACAAACAGTGCTTGTGTCCTGTCCTTAGACTATATAAGTGCCTTTAAAATATATTTGTAGAGTGAAGTAGGTGGGGTTAGAGCAAGGAGCAGATTAAAGCATGTTTAGCCTAAGCTCATACATTTAGAGATAGGCTCATAGGGAGATGAAGAACTAAAATTTTGATCTACACCATTGACCTTGGAATACATTCAGCAGTTATAAGTTGCCAAGAGTAATATTTTTTCTAAATATTACATAGTGTTATACCTCTTCTCACATGCTGAAAAATATGCATTAGATGATGTTTCTCCCTGGAGATAAGTTATTTTTGCAGAAGATATGGGTTAGGAAGGTTAGATTATTTCCAGTTTTGACCCAGGATGGCCCAGTGGTAAAAATCCAGTTGTTATTTTCTGCTTTGGGAATGTACTGACCATGCTTTGTACCATGTAAATGGAGTGAGGAGTTAATGAGATACATAATGTTTTTTTTTCATGAATTAACATATTAAAAGCACTCTGTCTTCCATCAAAGTTTGTGTAACAAGCCATGGGACAGGTGTTGGGAGATAACAATGGTATCTTGGACAGTTCACTCAGCTCCCTGCTAAATTGCCTTTGCCTTCTTTTCTGTGGAAAAAGAAAAGCCAAGAAATAAAAATTCCAAGAATGGTAATGGTGAAGTGATCTTTATTTTGACAAGAAAAGTTTTGCAGACCTGAAGTTGAACACAGGAGGAGTCAAAGCTTCAGAATGGGAGGACCTGACCAAATCATATCAGATTCCCTGTGCCCAGCAGCACTTCTGGGGAAGTTGGGCAATAAGGGTGATGTCTAGGGAGGTGAGACTTCTGGAAATGGAATCTCTAGGGATCTGGACACTTTTTCAATTGCCATTAGAGTTAAGGATGAGGTAAGAGTTTGCGTGTCCATTGATTCATTTTTAAACTTTGTATGATAAGTACTAGAAAGTCCTTCAGGCATTTAGAAAAACAAAGTGCCCTGGGAAATGGAAAAGTCCTCTTCCTGAGAGTCTTTTTAAAACAAACAGGAATTTATTTCCTGGAGACCTTCTCTGCATCCAAACATTCTTGTTCTCTGCATATCTGCACTCTGCCCATGGTCACCTTCCCATTCCAATGCTCCTTTCCCAACTCCACTTCTTTGAATCCAACCAGCCTTCAAACCCAATTCAAACCCCCACCTTCTCCAAGGAGCCATCCCAGATGCAGAATTGATGCTCAGAAAGAGCAGAGGCTTGATACGTGGCTCTGGGAATCTTCTGTACGGTACTGACAGCTGGTGCAGGGAGAGGTTGATGCTTTCCTCAAGAGATAGGGTAGAGGGGCTCAAACTGTGAGGGAACTTGCACATTGAGGAGGCAGGAGCAGGATGAGAGAGGTCTAAGGAGAGAAGAAAAATCTCAAGGCCAAGGAGACACTGAACTGCAGTGGGATCAGCAGCATTGGCAAGTCCTGAGGGGTCCAGAGGGTCAGAGAAGTAGCCATTAGGTTTGGTCAATGTGGGGTCACTCAGGCTTTCAACATATTTTTCTTGGATATGTGTGACAAAGGCAGTATATTGAAAATTAAAAGATTAAAACTCACTCTGCCAGGTGCTGCTATAAGGTCATTATCATAATTATTATAGTTATAGAGAATGTTCTACATCATTTTCTTCCACCCTCATGATTTCTGTGGTTCAGAGAGGGTTTCTATGCTTCCAAGAGGATTTTGGATAAACATTTCTCTGCTTTCTTCTCTGTCTTCCTCATTAGTTCCTCTAAAAACATCACACATGGGAGGCTGCATTCTTGAACTGTTTCCTCTTCAATCTAATTGTCATTTTCTTTCATATTGAAAACAAACTCAATCTTTGCTGCTCAAGCAAAGTTGTATTTGGAGACTGTCAAGCTTCATTAAGACTGAATATTTTTCCAGGTGGTAAATTATGGACCAATGTAACAGGCTGGATTCAGGGACAGAGTTCAGCCATTTAAGAGGCTCGCTGGGCAGGGAAGTAAAGTTCTATTTACTGGTGCTCTATCAAGATAAGCCTTCTCTGACTGATTCCGAGAAAATAGTTCCTTCTCCTTCACCACTGGTCCATTAGGATCAAACATGCTTCCAGTTAGCTTTCTCAAGGAAGAGAAAAAAATAGATCAATAAGATTTATAATTTCTTGAGAGAACATTTTTTTTTTTTGCTTCACATTGCTTCATTTAGGTTCTTTGTGTTGGTTGCAGTGAGAGGGACATTAGCCAGGGTTCATTATATTAAAGGTCTGTGAAAACTGTCTTTGCTATGGCCAGCTGAAAGTGTTCATCAACTTCATATTAACGTTGGTGCAGGTTTGATATACTATGAGTAATAATTTTGTGAGAGCATCTCTTTATGATAAAAAGAAATTTAAAAATTATAAGAACAATAACAACACATAGGTATCTTCTATTGACTGCTTCCCATGTGCTAAGACCTGTGTTATGTTCTATGCATATATAATACCACTTAATCTTCCAACAATATTGTGGAGGTGGCAGTCTCAGCCATTTTCAAATGAGGAATTTGAAGCACAGGCAGGTTAAGTAACTTTTGCAAGGGCACACGAAGGTTGAATTTTGAACCCCAATCTTCCTAACTCTACAGATCGATTTCTCTTAACCAGACTACTCTGACTTTAATAATGTCAGTGATTTATGAATATGCAACATATTAATTCTACAGCATAAATTTCCCATTTAGAAAAATGTAACAATTTGCTTTTGAAAAGTCACAAATATGATTCATTTAATATGCAAGCTTAAGTGTGCTATTAAGTAGTTCTAACTCAGATCTTTCCATGGTTTAATGTGTCAGATAAAATTACTCAAAACATCTATTTTCAAAAAATTTTTCATGCTCTTCTTTGTAACCACATCATTAAGTCTACTGATTTACTCCACTGATAAATTAGGTTATTAATAATATTGCCTATAGCCTTTAATCTGCTTTGGAACATCATAAAAATCAGCTCTGATACCATCAGTAATACATATTCATTTGTGCTGGTTAATAGGTTTGAAAAATGAGCTACAGATGGCTTCATGTTTATGGATGTCCACACATACTTTGCAATAGCTAATGAGAATCAATTTTAGATGCTGAATATGTATCCGACAGGTAGATGAGTTGCAGAACAGGTGTGAAAATCTATCCCTCAGTTCCCATATGCTCCCTTATCCTTATTCCTTTATTGACCACTTAATACACAGTATCACTCAGTTAACTCTGGGTTGGCATTGTGAGGAGCTTTGCTTGAAGGTCAAGTGTAGATTAGATATTGTCCCTACCTTCAATGGTTGTATGACAGAATTGGGCACGTAAGAATAAGTTGTGAAATAAGTATGTAATATAGATCATATGGTAAAGATGAACGATGTTGAAGGAGTTAAAACTCTAAGAGATCATGGAGGGCTGAGGAGATTAGGTGAGGGGTCATGGGCTCAGAGTGTGGGCAGGATTTGGAGTTGGGAAGGAGTGATGGTATTCTAGTTGCTCAGGGGAAGAGAGGTAATGGGGAGCAAGAGGATGAGAGAGGAGGCTGATAGACTAGAGGAGACTGGCACTGATGTAGAAGACACACCATTTAGGATGTGATGGTAGATAAACTTGCTTTAATGTTTATGGGCCCATGATGTAGAGATATATAATAAGTCTGCCCAATATAGGACAGGATGGCTAGAGTTAAACAAAGGATGTGCTCTCCCCCTTACATTGATCTTAGTGGGGAAGAGGTGGTATGGGAAGTAGGAAGAAACAAATCATGAAGGCAACTACATTGAAATAAATGTCTTGGGGGGTTACTGATGGGGACTTGTAATTGATCCATGTTGGATTTCCTATAAAGGTTCCATAATGTCTTCTACTGATATTATTTATATTTATTAGTAAAAACAGTACAACAATATTAAAAGGTTATTTTAAAAAGAGAAGTCGGTATTTTCACCACTCTGTTGTAATGCAGAAAACTAGTCTTATTGTTGTGTGTTCTTCTCCAATCTGGATTCACATAATTGCACTAAGAGGGTAATAGAATTTTGTGTTCTTCTCTTCTCGCATAACAAAAGGTTTTCTTTGTTTTCACATAGTGTTTGTAATTATGATTTTCAGTGAGCACATGGTATTTCATTGAGTCATTAACAGAGTTTGCAAAAGTGTTACATTGTTTTCTACTTTTTGTCATTATAGATGAGACTTCAAAGGACATTGGTATACATGTGACACATTTTTGTTTCTACTGAATTACTTCCTAAGCACATGTTCCTGAGAGGGTGATTACTGGTCCATAGACTAGGAACACGGTGTAGCACTTTCTATTTAATATCAGGCTGCGCCCAAAAAGCCCATAATTATGGAAGATGCCACCAGTGGGAAATGAGGGTATCATTGTCACCTCAAATTTGGAACAGAATAAAAGACCACTGTTGCAGGTAATAAAATTTAAGTTCATTCACTAGATAAGAATGAATTTTGTTTCTTTTACTTTCTAAATAAAGTTTCTAAACCCATTTCTTCATATTGCTTTTCTTATTATTACTTCCAAAGAATAAAAAAGCTGAAGTGGAGCAGAAAGAAAAGCAGTTGCTAGGTGATGGATCAAGAAAAATTAAAAAATGAGAATAAGGGGAGAGAAGGAAATAAATAGGTATAATGGAAAGATGAGGAAAAGTAGGAACATGGTATAACTGTGCAATGGTATTTGAGTAGTGCAGGTGCCTGTTGGAACTGGAACCCTTGGGCTTCTGAAGGCTGTCAGACCCTTCTCTCCCAAGGGCCTGGGAGCTTCTGGGAGGGTCAGGTCTGAAAATTCTCATCCATCTCCTCAGTTCTGAGCACCACCTGAGGTGTGTGTTTTTCTTCAAGATTCATTCCACCAGGGCCTTCTGACTTTCTTTATGCCTTCTATCTGCAGGTGGTGCGAATGGTCTTGCTCTTGGCCAGCAGGGTACGGAGCTGGGAATTCTTAGAAGGACTGGCAGTATGCCCTGGGGCTTCCTCCCCTTCTCCTGCCCTTGCCTTTGGCCTTTCCTTTGGCAGGTGTTTGACACTGGTCTCTGGGTTTGCCCCCTGATTATCTTAGATCTCCGTGGATCACAGATGTGGAGAGGGAGTGCACAAACATGATTTAGATTTTTTTTTTTTGCAGTGAGGTTTCAAGTAAATTTGTGTGTGTGTGTGTGTGCGCGCGCGCGACTAAAAGAAGAGCCCTGTCTACATTGGCTGAGAAACATTTAGATAGGGAATGTGCTGGGGTGGTAAGCCCTCCTCTAAAACTTCACACATTTTCCATCTTATCATTTATTTGTCAATGTTTTATTAGCAGAAGTGTTAATGTCAAGAAGTTTTAAAATAATTTTAATCATCATGGAAGAGCAGAAGTGTGGGCTATGAGAAATGATTTTTTCCTTCCTGAGTGATTTTGCAGGTTCTAAGCAGTGGAGGCTTTCCTCTCCTTGGAATTCTTTTCTCCTAGAAAGTCACATGACCTGCGCTCTCACTTCCTTTAGGTCTTTGTTCAAATATCACTTCCCCAGAGAAGCCTTCTCCAACCACTCTTGGTACAAGTATCTTTTTCCTCCTTTCCTTCCCTTATATTCTATTCTCACATCGACTTTATTTTTCTTTAGAGCAATCAGCTGATACTATTGTCTTTAACTTACATTTAATCATCTTGCTCACTGGCCAAAACAAAAGTTCTCAGAGGGTCTCGCTAACCTCAGCTCCTAGAACAATGCCTGACACATAGTAGGTGCTCAAAAATATTGTGAAATGAATAAACAAATGAATGAAACAATTGGATTTTCTGACTTAAAAATGATCACACTTGGAACAATATCAGCATTTGGAATAAATGTCTTGGTTACAGCAGACTGAAGTATGAAATGCAGATGGCTCAAGGGACCACAGCATTCTTGGTCCTAGAAATTCAGATGTGCATCCTGCTGCCCCTCTCACCTTCATGTGTGAAGCACAGCAAATTATGGGAGCCTGTGTGTGGGAGCATGGCCACGTGTGTGAGAGCTCTAGTTCCTGGGAGTGAGGAATGGGGAGGACGTGGTGTTGACTGCTCAGAATCTGAGAAGAGTTAGGATGCAATTACACTACCAGACTTGAGTTGTTCAAATTGGCATTCTAGAGCGCAGGAATTAGGTATTCCCTGTTTCCTCTCCCTCTGTCTTTCCAACTGAGTCAACCCATCCATCCATTCTCTTTTCCCAGAAAGTATATGAACTGGAAGTGAAAAGGGGAATAATGTGACAATCATCCCTTCTTCTACAAGTCATACAAGTCGGGGTGATCTCAGCTACCTATGGGAGCTCAGTGAAGCACAGCACTCCATGGCCCAGGTGAGAACATTGCACAGATGAAGCCAGCATTAGGAACATGCATAGTTGTCCACAACTGTTTTCCACCCACACTGCTAACATGACAACTTTTCTCCCACCCTGAACTACTCTTCACCACAGGGCAATAGGTCTGAAGGTAACTGGCTTTTGCTTTAACCATTAAGTATTAAAAGAGAGGAATGCACTCTGGCTGGTGTGGTTCAGTGGATTGAGTGCTGGCCTACAAACTAAAGGGTAGCTGGTTTGATTCCTGGTCAAGGCTCATGCCTTGGTTGTGGCCCAGGTCCCCAGTTGGGGGCATGTGAGAGGCAACCACACATTGATGTTTTTCTCCTTCTCTTTCTCCCTCCCTTCCCCTCTCTCTAAAATAAATAAATAAATAAATAAATACAGTCTTTTAAAAAATGCTGTGAAACTAATTTCACTTATTCCCGGGACAAGAAATGGACTCAGGTCTTGGGATAGAGAGAGGTTTCATAACCTTAGAAACCCTGGATGCCAAGTGGGCTAGAATTCATGCAAGAATGAGCGTACTTCTCCACCTGCCCAGTATGCCTGCCCTTTATAGTGAATGTAGCTTTGTGGCTCTTCCTATCAAGAGGTACAGTCCATTTCACCTGAGTACAGCAGAAAGAACCATATACCAACCCAAACCTAGGTCTCAGGAGGCCTGCAAAAGAAAATAGTCTTCTGTGGCTTTGTGGCCTGAGAAGAAGAGAAGAAGGGCAGATGTGCAAAGAGCACCTTCTTTAGCTTACCATTATCTGTACTAAATTTAGATAATGACAGAAGATAAGAAGTGTATTGAGAAGGAAAAAACATTCTGTTTGTTTCCTTTAACATGGTTGGAAATATGGGGTTGGGTTTCTGTGTTTGATTGCTATACAGTGTATACCCCCAGACTTTGACTTGGAATCCTGCCACTGCCACGTGAAGAAGCCCGGGCAAGCCTGTTGACTGATCTGGGGCATGTGACTCAGCAGCCACTTTCCCTTCAGCTATCAGTTACCAGACATTTGGTGAGGCCCTCCTAGGTCAGTCAGTCCCTGGATTACCCACCAGGTGACTTCAGGCCTGTGAGAAAGCCTGGCCAACTTGGGCAGACCCTGGCCCAGATAGATTCTCATGCCATGCAGCTGACCCATGCGCTTACCGGCAGAAACACGTGGTTGCTGTTTTAAGTCTCTGAGTTGCGAGGATCTGTTACATAGCAGTAGATAACTGATGTAGCTAGACTCAGGGGTAAGATGGTTGGGGTCCAATATTTGGCTGAATTTGAGAGCCCTCCCCCACTCAGCCATCCAAAGGGGAAAAGACAGTGTGACTGCCTGTACTAAAATATTCTTACAATGAAAGAGCTGGAGCGGCCGGCCTCCAGACACGGTAATGGAGCTCCCTATGTAGGAACATGTCTGAGCTCTGGCTTCAGCCGTGAAACTACAGCAACTAGCACTGGCCCCTTGGATACTGCTTCAATCTTGCATCTAACAGAGTTGGAGAGGGCGATGTCCAAGAAGATTAGACCCCTTGATAAATGAAGCAGGAAGTGTTCTCAAGCTGAGGGTATTATTTCCTCCCAAACTATGCCATTAGAGACTCCAGTAATGTGAAGGTAGTGATTATATTGGACTGTTGGCCTTGGCAACCTTTCATCTCCATGTGGATTCCACACGCCCTACAAAAGGCCCTCCAAATCCCACACAACTCCCGGTCATGAGTGGCAAGATGTCTATGATATTAGGATGCAGGAGTGATAGATACAATTAGATGGTGTAAGCCCACACTTGGTGGTAATTGACTGTGAAGTCAGAGGAGGAGAAATGGAAAAAGGAGGCCCTAAGCTATAATCACTAGACTCAACATACAGCCACCCCCACCCCACACATCCCCCAGCTCTGCTCCCCATATTACTCTCATTTCTGTTTACAATCGGTGTCAAGAATTTCAGAACTTTTCATGGATAAGTGCTGGAATTAGGACTTGAATTTCCCTTAGAGATAAAGGCTCAGGACTAAACATTGCACTCTCCCTGTAGCAAAGTGGCTTTCTCGTCCAGTTCAAAGAAAATTCTGTATTTTCCCAGGATGATAATTTTAAGAAATTGAAGCATCATTCAGTGTACCTTTCGTGTTCTATAGAACATATTCACTGTGATGGCTGGCTGAATGCTGGAAGATAAAAAAGATCATCCCAAGTTTCTGAAGGTGGCTGTGTGGCCACTGTGGAGCCATCTAATGGTGGTTGTTTACGGCTTTGTTTATTGTTTCTTTGTTGTAATGCCGAGGGCTCAGAGCACTTTGCCATGTGTGTAGTTAAAGTGTTCTTAATTGACTTGATAGAGATGATGGTGTATACTCTCAGCTGCTCCCCTTGCTTCTTCCTTTCTCTTTCTGGAAGCTTTGGTCCTATCTTATTTCCTCTGTGGTTTGAGTTTCAGATAACTGTTTTGGAAATATGTCATGGAAAGAATCACAGCTTCTAATATTTACAATTTAGACCATAGTTTCTTCTAAAATATTAATGTTTTCTCAGTCAGGTTAAGTCATTGCATATTTGCCTCTCTATATTTGCTTTGGTTCTTAGTCAGAAATTTCAAACTTGGCTCTGTAGAATTTATTTGACTCCAAATATCAAGAGTATAAAGAAAAATTACTGTAACAGGCATGGCCTTCCTGGGTTAGGGTGCAAATGGCTCCAACTCCAATCCTTTTCTGTGTGCATGGTCAGAACACCCACCTCTAGAAGGAAGTATAGAAATGCTGATGGCCTTCAAGCTCCGGCTGCATCCTTGTTTGGTTGGGGATCCATGAGAGTCTGGAGGGAAGAAGCCTGGTCTTCCTTGGTCCTTTATTGCTGTGCCTGTCAACTACAATGCAAATGAGATAAAGACACCTCCCAAGGAGCAAGTGGGCATGAGGAACATTGAGTTAAGGGCAGTTCCAGGACCCAGTCATTCAGACCAACACCATATCCTGGCCCATCCATAGCCAACACCACCTCTTTGGGAAGTAACATTCCTCCTCCAAGATCATTAGATCATACCCTCTGCACCTACCCTTATGTCATAATCTGGATTCCCTCCAAGATAGACTGTAAGATAAAAAACATGTGTGTCAGTGGTTTATTTAAGAGAACATTCTAAGAAGCACAGCTGGGAAGTGAGTCAGAGAAGAGAGAAAAAAGAATAAAAGGTGTACTAATGAGCAGGTGCCAGTAAGGACAATTGAGACTCACCCTGACTGGGGACCCTCTGAGAGACTGCAGAGCCATCTCAGGACTCTCATGTTGAGGCACCAGGAAACTGGAATACTGGTCCACCAACTAAAATTTCTTATTTGTTAAGGGTCCTCCTAACTGCCTGGTCTTTATGGCAGAACACCCACCTACAGTTAGGTGACATTCTCAGAGTTGTAGGGAAGTCTTGGCATGTGAAAAAAAGTATGCAGGTGGACTTCAGAAGGGCTCAGAGGATACGGGTGAGGTGTGGAGAGTGTCCACTAGTTTTTATAAGGCCGATCGTGCTCACTGCTTCCAGGTTATGCACTGTCCTTGCCTATTACGTGCAGTGGCTACCAATTTTTCTTATCAACGAGAAGAAAATAACACACACATGTATAAGTTGAATTCATTCCTGAGAAGTCTACCATGTTCAGAAAAGAATCTTGTGACAACAGGTTAAGGGCACATACAATGAAAAGCACCAAAGAGCTGGTCCCACCTTGAGGCAGGGGGCCTTTTGTAACTTCTCCCCATTCAGTCGTTAACTTAGGCCTCAGGAAATGGGCATCAGGCAGGGAGCTGCCGGAGCTTACGGTAACTCGAAGCTGGGGCACTGGCAGGTAGAAAGGAACAGGGTGGGAAACCACAGTATCCATGATACTCCTCTTTCCTGTCACAATTCTAGTACTTAGTAGCTATTTCAAGTTTTTCTTTGACTGTGGGTTAGCACACTGAAGACACCTCTAACATGATACTGGAAATATGTGACAAGATGTAATATTGTTGTTGCTTTCATGCTCTCCTTTTCTCTCAACATGATTTTGATTAAGCTAAACAAGAAGTCAGAGAGAGGAAACATTTCAGGTAGCTATGTCACCGAGGGTGGTGCTAATAGGTCGACATGCTGCATTACTATTTCCTTTGCTTTAATGTGTTGTAATAAAATAAATGCTTTTGACTCATCCTTAAAGGGTTTAGCAATACATTCCTATGAGAGTGGTTGCTACTTTACATGAGATGCCACATGGAGAATTTGAACAACCTTTTCAGTATTAACTAGTTAGGGATTTATGAAAAGATCCAAATTTTTGATGGAATGAATCACTGAATTTTATTTCCTCCTATTAGGATTCTAATGAGCAGAAGCAAACCTTCCACTAGGAGAATAATCTGTTCATTGGAAGGGGGGCCTTCTTGGGTAATAGAGATTGAAACTAAGATTTTCATAATGGGAGAAGTTGGTTGGATTTGCAATCTGCCTCAGTCAGATATGGGATTTACTATGTGCTTCTGTTTGACCTTCAGGTTGATACAAATTGAAATGGCAGAACTGATTTCCTCTCTAATTTATGACATTGCAAGAGGGACAACAAACTCTTGTTTTCCTGTCTTTCAGAGAAATTTTGCCTCAGTCCTCCATGGGGAGCTATTTTTGTATCTTGAAGAAAATTCTCCCGAACTATAGCATCAATGTCAGAAATCTTGCTTGTCTTTCTAAAGATAATTATTACTTTTGTTAATTTGCAGGGAAAAAAGCAAGGTTTATTGTAAAACATAAAATCTAGAAGTTGTCTTATTCCTTGGGTTTGTAAAATGGTCACGGGAGGGGTTATGAATTTTAGGGAGAAAGGAATTTTCCAATTGGACCTTTTCAAGTTGGACTTTGAGTCACCTTTTCCAAGGTTAGAAAAAAAATGAGGCAGTTATAGAGATGCCTAAGTTAACTGTTGGCTGTCTGCTAAGTTGACTTAGGGCTTAGAAATTCTTTACCAATGGCACAACCCCTCCTAATGTCTAAACCAAAGCCTTAGTTACTTCTGTATTTGTTACTTTTGGCATGAAGGGAGTGATCCAAGGAGAGGTTTGTTTTTCAAATATGCCAATATACCAAGGAAATGTTTATTTTGGAAGCCACTTATGGGAAATGCTTGTAAAACTGAAAGTCACTGTAGAAATGAGAAGCATCGTGATTGTTATTGGAGACATACTTGGAGAGATTTCCTGGATACAGTTGGCCTTCATGGAGCATGCAGAGGTCCTAAAGGGGTAACCTGAGTGGTGGTGCCTGCAGTGACCTGGAAAGTCTCTGAACATCTGCTCTCATGGGCTGTCTTAGAGTCAGGAGTGCACCTCTGGGATAGGAGTGAGCCCTGATTGGGGCCCATTCTACAAAGAAGGCTTCCAGATGATCTGCCCATCCAGACAGAATCTTGATCACAAAGTTTGGTCAGCTGATAGACATACTATTCAAAGAAGTATACAGTAGTGTATAAGTATAGCGAAACAAGTTAATGGCTGAATGCAACAAGGTCATATTATGCATGCATTTACCTAATCCCCTGCCCTCATCCTAACTGCTGAAACCTGTGAATGTGTTAGATTATATGGCAAAGTGGAATTAAGTTTGCAGATGGAAATAAGATTGTCTATCAGCTGATCTTAAAATATGGAGATTAGCCAGGGTGGTTAGGGTGGGCCCAAAGTCATTACAGGGGTCCTTAAAATAGACAAAGAAGGTAAGAGGGGAAGTTATCGTGATGCCACATAAGAATGTCTTAACCCTTTATTGATGTCTTGGAGGTGGAGGAGCCAAGGAATGAGGGTAGCTTCCAGAAGAAGGAGAAGGCAAGGAATAGATTCCTTTGCAGAGCATTCGGCAAAACAACAAATGAATGAACAAAAAAAAGAAAACCCACCTGGCTTTCAGCCAGTGAGATTTCTAACCTGCAGAACTGTAAGATAGTAAATTCATGTTGTTTAAAGCCATTAAATTTGTGGTAAGTTTTTATAGAGGCAATAGAAAAGTAATACAATTGTTTTATTTTAAATTATACCTGAGAGTCCTTAAATTTGGACCATTTTAACCCTGATTTTGTTGTTGATACTTAATAATTGCTACAGTTTATTGAGTACTGTACTTACCATGGATATAAGGATTGCTCTAGGTGCTTCACAGAGAGTAATTGATGCAACCCACACACCAAGTCTATGATGTGAGGATGATTGACATCCTTGTTTCCATCCTTTTCAGAAAGAAAAGTTAGACTCAGAGCAGTCAGGTAATGTGCCCAAGTTCTTACCACTTGTTTTTTTTGTGTGTGTGTGGGATTGTGATTTAACGCAGGCAGATT
Source organism: Sturnira hondurensis (assembly GCF_014824575.4). Taxonomy (NCBI): domain Eukaryota; kingdom Metazoa; phylum Chordata; class Mammalia; order Chiroptera; family Phyllostomidae; genus Sturnira; species Sturnira hondurensis. Next base: position 3,114,230 of record NW_028095197.1, on the reverse strand, counting down.
TCAACAGTAGGTCAGGTTCTCCTGACTTCTATGCTAGACTGCTGCCTTATTCTGCCATGTGGGAAAGAAGAATCAGTCACTTTGTAGAGGGGAAAGTTTAAGCCTTTCATTGCTGGATGAGATGATGCTAAACTCCCTCCGGGCATGTAGTCCGCAGAGTTGGGCTTTTTCGTAAATCATAGTGTTGAGAAGCACAAATGCTCCCCAGTCTGGATAGAGACAACTGTTCACCTGCAGACTATAGAAGGGGTGGGACCAGGAAGTGAGGTGGGATTGGAATGAAGAAGCATGGGATGTCAGGAACACCAGTTGTGAATGGATATGTGGTCTCTCACTATGTGACCTCTTTTAATAAGTACGATGTCTCGTCTTTATCTTTTAGAGCCAAGGGTATGGCTTGATATTGTAGGAGTCTGTGCAGTTTGTTGAAAGTTAATGAATGTGGAATAAAAGCAGAAAAATAACATTAAAGCATAGTTTTCACAACCAAGTTTCTCTTGCTTTTCTGGGCTACCAACCATCCACAGGGCACAGCAATCCCTAACCCTACTGCTTCCACTCTGTGTGTTATTACAAAACGAAGAAGAATCAAATCATTATGCTGAAATCAGTGAAACAAATCATGTACTCTTGATGAGAAAGCAATGAGGTGTTTGTTTTCTTAGCTTTTATTTAAGACTACAAAGTACAAGTGTTTGATCATGCCTGAAAGAATACATAACCATTGCCACATCAGGATTTTAAAAGGATTCTTCTAGCCCTGCATTAGCCCTTCCATCGCAGTCTAAGTGCCCTGCTCTAGGACCTCTGCATGCCACCGATTTGTGGAATGAGTGCCTGGGAGCAGGAAAACATATTTGCCATTGACCCAGGTCACTTAGTGCTTATTTTTAAAGCATGCTATGTGACACAGACAACACCAACTGAGGACATAGTAGTGGACACAGGGAGGGCATTATGGAATCCTCACCTAAGGATAAGCTCATTGATTTTAGGGAGAAGAAAGGAGAGACTCGGAGAGAGAAACATTGATGTGAGTGAGAAACATCAACTGGTTGCCTTCCATACACAGCCTGACCTGGGATGAATCCACAAGCTTTTAGTGTACAGATGATGCTCCAGTCAACTGAGCCACCTGGCCATGGCCTTGATTTTTTTTTCTTTTTTTACTCCTTGGTCATTCCAAGCATTAGTATTGTTCAACTACATTAAAATTTATCTCAACAATACATGTGAATTCTGGGGGAACACAATTCAGTCTGCAGCTATGAGTGGTCTAATTTTTGCTAGTTTTTTAATGTAATACTAGATACATAACAGAAATGATGAATCCTCTTTACTGGCACCCTTTACTACAACATGTTGTGATGTATTGAAAATGAACAAATGAGGGAAAAAAACCACTGGCTGAGAACCCCTTCTTTCCTGCAGACCCTCATCACTGTACACATGCTATGAGATACATGTTCTGAGTGAGGACGTCAATGTCGTGAGTAACTGAAATATTAGTATAGCTGATTTTTCCTTATGTTTAAGAGAAAAACGTCAGTCACCAGAGGTTTTAATATATCTTCCCATGCCCACTTGCACACTATTCTTCTATGTAACCACATTTTGGACAGTATCTGTCTTGACCAGGTGAATTAAATGCATAATTAAAGTACCCTGAATTTGTCTAATTCATAAAAAATTGTGTTTCACTTGAAAAGAAAATACCATAGTGTTTAGCTTTATGTCCGTAGAGCTCAAACACATAAAAGATCCCCAGTAAACCAGTCGGAGCATACTCAGCATCTAGCAAGCTTTGACTTCCATTCAACACTCGTTCAAATGTTCAATAGACACTTACTGAACACGCATGGTGCACTTTGCACTGTTCTTGTTGCTTGGACAATACCAGTGAACTAAACATAGAACATACATTTTAGTGAAAGGAGCTAGAAAAAGTATAGATTTGTAAAGTATGTAGAATGTTAGAAGAGCTAAATGCTATAAAAAATGAAAAGAAAATCAAGGTAAAGGGGTCTGGGTGTTTGTGGAGTGGGGATGGGTTGCAATTTTAAATAGAAGAGTCAGGGTAGTCCTCGTTGTGAAGGTGAGATTGAAGTAAGTATTTGAAAGGCGAGAAAACTAGCTATGGGGCTAGAATGTTCTGTTAAGAGGGAAGAATAGTGCAAAGGCCTAATGCAGGAGTGTACCTGGTGTATTTGACCATTAGTATGAAGGCCAAGGATATTTGGAGGAGAGACTGTAAGATTGTTAAGACTTTGGCCTTTACTCTGAATTAAATAGGGGGAGGCAATGCAGATTGAAGAGATGGTGATGATATGACTTTGTTTTAAAAGGATCAGCCCAGCTGCCATATTGAGACTAAAGAGTAGAGGGTGAAGATATGCATAGGAAGACCAGGTAGGAGGAGCCTATGACAGAGATCCAGGAGAGAGCTAATGGTGGCTTGAACCAGGTGAGGAGCCATGGTGATGTGAGACATGGTTGGATTTTGGGTTTATTTTGTAGGTAGAGCAAATGCTACTATGTAATAGACTAGACGAGGCAAAGGAATCAATAATGACTTCCGGGTTTTTAGCCTCAGCCACTGGAAGGATGGAGTTGGCATCAATGGGAATGAAAAGGCTGCAGGTGCCACCAGTGTAGTGGGGAAGATCCAAGGTTCAACCTTGGAAATTGTGAGTCTGGGGTTCCATTCAGGTAACCGAGTGAAGATGCTGAACACACTGTTAGGTATGTGAGTCTGGAGTTCCAAAGAAAGACCTGAGCTGGAAATAGAAATTTAGAAATAGTTGACATAGTGTCAGACACCATCCTAGGTGCTACAAATACACAGTGAATAAGGTGGACTCCCATCTCATCACTTGCTTTGTTGGTGGTTTCTTTTGCTCTGCAGAAGCCTTTTAGTTTGATATAATTTCATTCATTTATTTTGGCCTTTACTTCCCTTGTCTCTGGGGTCAAATTCATAAAATCCTAAGACCAAGAAAAAATTTAGTATCTATGTTTTCTTTTATGTAATTTATTGTTTTAGGTCTTAAATTCAGGTTTCTGGCCCATTTTGAGTTAATTTTTGTATATTGGGACAAACAATTTCATTCTTTTGCATGTGGCTTTCCAATTTTCCTAGCAGCATTTACTAAATTGGCTTTCTTTTTTTCCATTGTATGTTTTTGCCTGCTTTGTCAAAAATTATTTGTCTGACCCTGGCTGGTGTAGCTCAGTGGATTGAGTGTGGGCCTTCCAACCAAAGCATTGCTGGTTCGATTCCCAGTCAGGGCACATGCCTGGGTTGCAGGCCAGGTCCCCAGAATGGAGTGCAACCACACATTGATGTTTCTCTCCCTCTCTTTCTCCTTCCCTTCTCCTCTCTCTAAAAATAAATAAAATATTAAAAAAATTATTTGTCCATATACATGTGGGTTTACTTTTGGGCTTTCAATTCTGTTCCATTGGTCTGTGTGTCTGTTTTCCTGCCAATAAACATTTATTTACAAAGACATATGAGCCCCTATGTTCATTGCAGCATTATTTACAGCGGCCAGGACATGGAAACAACCAAAGTGCCCTTGGATAGATGATTGGATAAAAAAATATGGTACATATATACCATGGAAACTACTCAGGCATAAGAAAAGATGAAATACTATCTTTTGTAACAACATGAATGGATCTTAAGAATATTACGCTAAGCAAAATAAGTCAGACAAAAGAAGTTAAGAGCTGTATGATTTCACTTATATGTGGTATATAAAACTGAAAGCAATACATGAATAAACAAGAAAGATGCACAAACAAAAACTCAGAGGCACAGACAATAGTATAGTGGTTACCAGAGAGAAGGGGGTGGAGAGGTACTAAAGAGTAAAGGGGGTCAAATATATGATGACAGAAGAAGATTTAACCTTGGGTGGTGGGCACACAGTGCAACACACAAATGACGTATCATAGAAATGTAAGCTTAAAACCTGTATAATGTTATTAACCAGTGTCACCCCAATTAATTTAATTATATTCAAAAAAAGATGGACTGTAGATGTAGCACAAAGTTTCCCCAATTGTGTTCTCTGAGCNTCTTAAGAATATTATGCTAAGCAAAATAAGTCAGACAAAAGAAGTTAAGAGCTGTATGATTTCACTTATATGTGGTATATAAAACTGAAAGCAATACATTAATAAACAAGAAAGATGCACAAACAAAAACTCAGAGGCACAGACAATAGTATGGTGGTTACCAGAGAGAAGGGGGTGGAGAGGTACTAAAGAGTAAAGGGGGTCAAATATATGATGACAGAAGAAGATTTAACCTTGGGTGATGGGCACACAGTGCAACACACAAATGACGTATCATAGAAATGTAAGCTTAAAACCTGTATAATGTTATTAACCAGTGTCACCCCAATTAATTTAATTATATTCAAAAAAAGATGGACTGTAGATGTAGCACAAAGTTTCCCCAATTGTGTTCTCTGAGCCTGGCTCTGGATAGGTTACTGAGTGTTCTAAGAAAGGAAGCCTCTATGGTCAAAAAATGTGAGAAATGTTGTATCTCACTCTTTGGATTCATGATGAATGTTAATATTTTTAAAAGGCCTCTGAAAAATCCTGCAGTAAAGGAATCTGTCTAAATGTGTTTAATTCAGATTTTCCTAAATTTATTTGACCATTGTATTTTTAGTCACCTTTTTAGGCTTATGTATTATGCTTTGAAGAATATCAAATTTAGAAATGTTGAAGTGGTGTGATTGATAATGCAAGTAACTGATTGTAATGCAATGTGACAAGTGTTTCAGTTGTGATATTTTCCAACTTTTATGGAAAAACAAAAATGAAATATTTTTCTGCCTGGAAAGGCAAGGGAAGGCTTTGATCGAAATTTGTTGAACCCCAGAACAGACTCAAGCCTTATGGATGAGGTCAGAATGCAGCCTTGATAGTAGTGAGTCCTGATTTACTGAGTGGGCTACTTTTCTCTTTCTCTTTCATCTGGAAAATCAAGATAGTGATATTGACCTACTCAACAAAATATCGTGAAAAGCAATTATCTATTTTCCAAGTACTGTACTTGATTAAATTCTGTTCTTGGGGAATATGATTGTTCAAAGTTGTCTGCCAATTGTTTATTAACAAACACCCTTTACTTAGCCTAATTTCCTTTTATTTATGTTTTTAATTAGCTCCCCAAATGAATTAATTAGAAGGTAAGGGTGGGAGGATCCTGGAAACAGGTTAATTTCTTCAGAGAATGGTATCAGCTTGAAAGGTTTTAGAAAACTAAGTTTTGGAGCAGTTGGAATGTATGGAGTGCTTCCCAAGTGGGTTGTAATTAATTTTGTGGCCTTGATATTAACATGCAGCGTAAACACAGAGGGGAACTGAGCTTGCATTCTATTATTGACGTCCTCACACACATATCCACCCACTAACTCAGCCAGGGAGTCCACAAGCCTTTGCTGAATTCCTCATTGGATGATATACTATTTTTTTGTGGTTTTATTTCATATATTATTTATTCTTTTTTACTAAAATACAGTTGACATACAATATTTTAAACAATGATTTCCCAAGAAAGATAGCTCAACTACATGATGTAGAACAGTTTCCAATGTTAAGTGCTGAATCAAATGGGAGAAATGAGATGATAGAAAAGCCGCTTTGAGCAATAAATGATTAAGTTTTCACCATCCTCCACCGTCCACTTGCATTTTAGGCCTAAGACAGTTGTTTTCAATCTGTTTCGTCTCCTTTGCCGTTTTACCCAAATCTTGCCCATTGCTTCTAGTGTTGGGAAATGCTGACACTCATGTTTGCTAATATGTAGATTTATCTCCCACCCCATTAGTTTAAAATTAGAGATACTAGATTGACCTTCTCGGTTTCCTTTCCTTTCCTTTATTTTATATTAAACTGTGATTTTAAGGCTTTGCTTGCATATCTTTATTTTTATCTATTATGATATTACTTTGCTTGTTTCCTATACAATGCTTGGTTTGCCTACCTTTATATTTTCAATAATTTTGGGATGCTTCCAGTTTTTACAGCTCTTGAAAACATGTGGAATCTAGAGAAGTTGAGAAACAACATTTAGACAGTGAAATTGTAGCTCCAAAAGCCAGTTCATTCTGTTAGACTCCCCTAAAGGGTGTGCCTTTGGTTTCATTGCTTTCCCTTTATAGTGCAGGTTTCCGAGAAAGAAAAACAGAAAGAAAAAGCTGGTGGTATCCCACCTCCTGATTTTCATGCAGGAATGTTTTAAGGAATAAGTAAGATAATGTACATGAAAATGCTTTTATGAAACACAGGGAACCATATTGTTAGTGCCATCATTGTTAATTCCCAGGTACAAGTACTCAGAAGGTTGTATGTTCAAATTTCAGAAACTGAAAGTGTGAGGATGCTCTCAGGAATAAAGAGGTTTCAGGAGTCTGCCTTTTTTAAAATAAAGATATGGTAAAACCACCTATGCATGCATGTGCTTCAGTGTATGTGCATGTGTGTGGACTGCTAACTGCACCTTGATCACTGTCACAGGGCAGGTGTCACAAGAATAAACCCTAAATACTCTCTTGGTTTGGGAAAAAGTAAAATTAGGCACCTGGACAGAATCCACGCGGAAAAGCAGCCAACTGCAGTGGATATTGGAGAGCAAATTTCTGCACTTGATTCTTAGGGAAGAATAAATCTTTTTTCTTTATGTCAAAGTATAATTTTCAAAAATTTAAAGACATGACTCATTCAAATATAGAATGAACAAGTGTCAAAACTTATTAGCTCATTGCTAAGGGAATCAGCCAGGCTATCAAGCTTTGAAAAACATGTAAGGAACTGGAGTTTACATAGTCTGTTAGAGAAAACACACCTGGAAATGTGCTTATGTGTGTGTTTGTGTTTGGTGCACACATGTATATAAGTTAGAGACGAATCTGGTTACTATCCTACAGGGCAATACAACTGTACCCTTTGGGGCATGTCTTCTACTGAAGAGAAGTAATTTGCATTTTTACTGACTTAAAGCTACAAGTTAACACATGACCTCACAGTGTCTGAGCCCTAATCACTAGTAAATAGAGATGTCAACAGAGATGTGTTTGTTCTCCTAGAGAATTAAATAACCGCTGCTGAGCCAGAGGAGCAACGTTTCTGTATGGCCCTGAAGAGTTTGTAGTCATCCACTTGGCCTTGTTGCCAAATTAGGATACAGTTTCTTAACGCAACTGATTGCTTTAATTCCATTCTCCAGTGCAGGGGAACTACATCAGCAAACAGACCTTCTCTTGCACACAGACTCTGATTAGGAGTTCAGGGTTGCATCTGCAACTTGACCGAGGCTAGGCTTTTGTCAGGACTGCCTCCAGTCAGCCTGCCCTGCTCAGTGCAGATGCTGGATATTGTTTCAGTCCAGCCCTCATTTTAGAGGCAAGGAAACAGGCGCAGAGAGATGAAGCAATTTGCCTGACGTGCCTTTGCCTGCCTTGTCTCTCGAGGTCCAACTCCAAATTTATCTTCTTTCTAATGCCCACACCCTACCCACCTTGGTATACCTTCCCTGGTGTGATCTCACTGTAATTAATTCATATCTTTATACTATGTGCCATGTACCATGATAATCAAATCACTTTTTTTGCTTATCTCCCTGGCTAGGCTTTGGGTTAGTTAAATGCAGGAACACTGTCAAAATCACCTTTGTGTGTTAATGTTGAGGGAGCTCTGTGCCTGACACATGCTAAGTGCTGGATAATGTTCATTGACTTGAATTGAAATTGCCTGAAGCCAACAAATGTATGGCAGAGGTGGGGAGAAGACTCACCTCTCCTGTAGGCTAGACAACCACTGTGTCTATGACATTCCAGGGACCACCAGAAGTGCACCACTGTACTATCATAAATAATAGCCTAGTATCATGTATGGCATGTATAACAAATGTGTTTCAGGAGTTCAAGCACATGGAATCATTCCTTCCTCAGACCTCCTTTTGGTATGCAGCCCAGCAGGTAACAGCAAAGGCCCTTCCCCACCTCCCCACGCTGTGGAGTTAGAGGCGCTGTCGCCATGTTGAAGTTTCAGGTCATACTTGTGCATGCGCATACGCATGCGCACACCCCCGCGGGGTGCACGGCTGGTGTTGGGCGTTCAGGCACAGTTTCTCAGTGAAAGGTCGCAGGATTCCATTCTCTTCTGAAATCCTCAAATGTCATGTTCATTTTTCATACTATAATAATCCGATGGGCATCCATATAATTTTCATTGAACAATATGTAAAAATATTAAAGAAGAAAAAAGTAAAAAAGTAAATCACCTCTAATTTTATTATGTGAAGGTAACTGCTTATAACAATTGGGTGTGCAGCCTTCCAGACGTTTTTCTGAATGTACATTTATAACTTAGTGAACCAAATTGTGATCACATGGTAGGCACTGTTTATAATCTGTATTTTTAGTCACCAATATAGTATACAATTACTACTTCCTCAATAAACACACTTGTATATATAATTCTCAATAGCTACATGTCATGCCATTGTCTTGATGACCATAATTTATTTTACCATTTAAAAAATATTATTGGTCACTTCAGTTGTTTCTAATTTGTTGTAGTTATAAACAACCACAAAATAAATATTGTCGAGACTAGATCTGGGCACATATTTATTTAATATGTTGTTTATTATATAGAAATATTTTTCAAAGACTTACAGAATTTAGTCTCCTATTTGGTGGTAATTTTCTAAGGCTCCCTCTCTCTTCAGTTCTTTCTACCTTGGTGCCTCACCTTCTTTACCTTGTGTGCCTCGAGCCAGTAATGTGTCTTTGTCCACCTCCTTTCCCCTCATTTTCTAGTTATCTTTATTTGAGAAGAGGTAACACCAAAATGAATGAGGAGAGAGGGAGTCTCTCTCTTATCTACTTCTTTAATATTCTCTTCACCTCCTGGCCTTTCCTTAAATTTCATTCCAGGCCACCTTTCACGTGGCTGGCTGCGTGGATGACCAGCTAAGCAGTATGATAGCTGTGGCCAATGGACCTGCCACAACCATGCCATTGATCACCATCACCATGGTGTTTTGTCTCCATGACATCATCTGTGTTTCTGAAAGAACAAAAAAGACTAAATGATCCAAAATTGTGTCAGAAAAAGCCCTGTGCTTTTAACTATTAATGAATCATTGAAAATGATTATTTTAATAATCTTTCTGGGAGTGAAATGTATTCCATGCTGGTTGCCCAAGTCATCTTGGTAGCGCCTGCCACCTGGAAGAGTTGTTTGGTGTCTCTGGCGACAGGACTTTCACAATTCTTCCCTGACATCTCCAGTAACCAGTCATGTCCTGAAATGCTTATTTTTTCCCCTGAATTTTAATTAACAATGTGGCAGCTGAGGACACAGCTGGTTGGAGAGACGCTGGGATGAAAGCTTGGCTCTGTCTGGACATCCTGGTGTTAGGCATGATTGTAAAGGTGCCCTCTTGCTTTCCTTTCCCTTCTTTAGGTCTTTGTCTTGCCTGAGGCCCTCTTCTTTTCAGAAGACATTGATCTTGCATCCTTTGTAGGAATGGCCATGTCAGATTAATGAAGCTGTGGAAGATGATAACTAAAGGAATGGTAGGGGGAAACCACCACATGTGGTTAACAGTCTTCTCATACATATTTCAGCAAACTATGAAACGGAGGCCTCCTTTGCTTTCGCATTCTGCTGACCTCACTTGGAAGATGAAGAAGTGTGTGTGTGTGTGTGTGTGTGTGTACATGTGTACGTGTGTTACAGGATGCAGTAATGGGATTCTGACTTAGAGTTAGCACAAGCCACACAACAGTAGGTATGAACTCTCTCACATTCCAAAGTCAGGTGCTGCCTCAGCCTCCTAAGCTTCCCTTGAAGTACTGATTTAGAGACTTTAGTTGACCACCCACTCCTGATCTATACAAAGGTTAAGGAAGCCACACAAGAAGCTAAAGATCGGGTCAAGGATTTCTTTGGTGGAAGAAACACTCGGTCCTACTGCTACCCTCAGGGAGGATGGATGGGATGTTTCTCTCTTTCCTACTATGCTGGGCTTTAAGAGACCACTGGAGCCCTTGATAGGTGACCCATCTGCTGACATATTCTGTATTGCAGAGCCAAAGGAAAGGAGGAAGTTAAACACTGGGACCTGCATGATGAGAGAAAGTGCAGAGGTGCAGGGCAGGGAAGACACAGCACTGGAGACCTGCCGGTGGGAGAATCCCATGGAAGTGTGTCTGCCAGAACTCCAGCAAAGCACACCATGAAAGGACATCCCCTACAGCTAGAAAACACCACTGTGGTGTCAATGTCAGTGAAATAAGAGTTTTTTGCTCTTCACCTCTCTCCCTATCCTCTTCCTACCTTGCACCTAAAGCAATAGAGGATGTGGAGGGTTGGGGGAATCTGTAAGTGAGGGAAGTAAGCCAATCATGCCTCTCTTCCTCATGTGAGCTTCCCGCCAAGACTCTAGGCAAGGACTGGTAAAGAAGGTGGCTTAACGTCTAAATGAAGTTTAGGGTTTGATTATTACCTTGGAGTGGATATACTGAATACTAAAATGAGATAAACTGAGAGACTGTAGTGAACAGAGGTGTTTTTTTTTTTTTACCTAAGAATGGGGAGACAAGTCTCCATGTTTACAGGAGATTATTTTTTAGGGCAGGGAAACAACCAATCACAAAGCAGGTTTAATTAGGAAAGCAAAGTCAAAGTGACTTTATAATGGGAGAGTTAATCTTTTAACATACAAGTTACCTTGCTTAATCAAAAACAAATTTGAACCTTTAATATACATCAAAATGCTTCATTTTAATTATAAGAGAGCCATAACTTCTATACCTGTAATAAAACTCTGTTATAAAGAATCAAAGAATTCCACAGTTTATAATAAATATGATAAATCTTGCCAAAATATTATCTCAATCATAACTTCATATAAACATAAGATACTGCCTTTTATTATTGAAAAACGTCCCCCAGTATAAAATTAGAGTGCATTTACCTTTGAGTAGCAAAACTACTGTCTAGGCTGAGCTCGAGTTTTATCAAAATGTTCTTTCCCTCTGTGAGGAAATGGCTGAAAACAATCATTCTTGTGCAAGGCAGTGGGTCAGGCAATTATTGTTGCATGATCAACTTGGTAATACAAGACAACAATCTTTTATTATCACTCTTGAAACCGGAAGTGAGTGGGGGTCAGTGGACAGAGCCTGGGCTTGACTGGGCAGCTTGCTCATCTTTGCTGGGCTGGCCCATGTGCCTGGGTTGGTAACAGGTCGGGTCAGGTCATCTCTGTTGGGCTCGGCTGGCTGGCTGTGCGCCTCAGGGCAGAGCAGATCTGGGGACAGCTGGGGCAGCTCTTCTCTACAGCCCATCCTCCTTCTCCTGGCACCAGGGGGTTGGCCAGGGCATGCTCTTCTCATGGTGAGAGCAAAGACACTAAAGGACAGTGAAAATGCCCTACCTCAGCTTGAAGCTGGCACACTGTCACTTCTGGCCACATGCGGTTGACCAGAGCAAGTCACATGTCTGAGCCCGATGTCAAAGGGCAAGGAAGGACCCTTCTCAGGATGAGGTATAAATGGGGGTTGATTGTGCCACCTGACTGAACTTCACATGTAACACTTCCAGAAATATCTAGCTTCCTAATCGTTATGAAATCTGGCCTTGTCTCTTTAGCTGAGGTTCCCTGTCTTCTAGAATGAAAAGTCGTACCCATACCTAGTTTATATTTTAGCAAGAGAGTAACTCTGCCCTTCTAAGATCCCAAACAACCTCTCCCCGAAATTCCTGCCTGTGGCGGGACTGGAGGTATGCTCCCCTTGGGCCCTAGCCTTCATTAACCTCCAAGAAGTAAAAACACAGTGTCTGCATCTCGCTGTCATCTTTTCCCAGGCTGAATGCAGGAGAGGGTTTCCATGGCAACTGTGGCAGAATTTAGGACAGAGAGGGCATTTTGGCCCTGCTGTATCTTTGACCAAAAGTGATGCCGTGTGACTGTGACAGTATCAGGGCTGCCCATTCGGGCTGTGGCTGCATGTCTCCCTCTCAAAGTCAGGAGCATTTGGGCCCATCATTTTTTCTTCTCACATACTTGTCCTTCACCCTTGATGCTTTGCTTCATATCCAACTCACCCATCCGGATAAAATTTTCCATATTCAGATGTCCGATGGCCAGGTCAGCAGTGGAGGAAAGCACATATGTGTTTTCCCTCTCTACGTTCTCCCCACATCTCCCCCCCACCTTCTCTTCCAACACACATTTTGTATTACCAGTCACAAATAGGACTTCCCAGCTCAGTGACTGAGTCAGGGATCATCTTTGAAGGATTTCTCAAAATTATTTAAAATTCACGTTAATGTTCTCTTATGGGACAACTGCACGCAGTGGACTGGGTATTCGATGTGGTGGAAAATAGTTGGCACCGAAGGTGGCAGTTCTGGGCAGCTCTGGCACTCATGCCAAGAGGCTAGTAGGCGTAGTCTCTGATTTATGGGAGTATGGTGTACTTATTTTTTGCTAAATTTTTATAAGGTACATATACTGCTTTTATAATAATAAAATGTGTTTTAAATTATAAAATAAGGAACATTTGAGATCTTGCATCCCAGCATTGTTATCATTTTGGGCTCAAATAAACTCATAAAAATTCTCAACCTTTACATAATAAAATACATAACAAAATACATTATGTAATACATAGTGTAATATATACATTAATACATATAAGCAAATGCTATATATCTAAAAAAATATAAAAAACAAGTCAGTGTTGCTCTTTAATTCTATTAAAATTCCAAAACTAGTTAAAGTTTGTCATTAAAAACAAATCAAAACAGTAAGAGGAATTTTGTGTTTTTTTTTCACTTCGTGCATTTCCAGAAATTCTGACTTGTAAGCTTTGCAGAATCACTTTTGAACATACAGAAGAAAAAAAAATCCTCCTTAACCAATGGTTATCCTTTCCTTCCATTCAAGCACCTGAGATACTCTAAGTCCATGATGAGAAATTTGGCAGCGAATCCACTTTTCCTAGAGCATCCCGCCTCCCACCAGTCCAGCTCATCCTGCAGCCAGGGCCCATGGAAAGGGGCAGTGTCCTACCACCAGGCCTCTTAAAGTTCCCTCTGGGAACCAGCAGCATCAGCATCACCTGGGAGCTTGTTAGGAAAGCGAGAACTCAGGCTCCAGTCTAGACCTACTAAATCAAAATTTGCATTTTGGCAAAATCACCAGGAGATTCAAATAAACACTCAAATGAGAGAAACACTGGTCTCTCACCACCTCTTGGCCTGAGGCTGTTTCTTCCCTCCCAGGCCTTGGCGGCCCAGGAGTTCTTGGCTGGAGCTCACACTCCTATCAGATACCGCAGCATACTCTGTGCATGGGTAGTTCTTCAACCAAGCAGGCACCATAAAAATATGATTTGCACCAACATTTGGCTCTGCTGATGCTACAACCAGCACTTGCCCTTTATCTTCACCTTGCTTGGTTGCTTCTGTTACAAATGCCCCATTGTATTGTATTAGTTATTGTCGCTGCATAATGAAGTGGTCCAAAACGTAGTGGCTGAAAGCAACAAGTATTTGTTATCTCAGAACTTCTGTGTGTCAAGAAAAGCCAATACATTGCAGCTGGCTGATGCCTCTCAGTCAAGGTCCAGGGGTGCTTGATTTAGCAAAAAAAAAAAAAAAGTTTGGATGTCCAGTTAAGTCGAAGTTTCAGAGGAACAGTGGATGAATGTTTAGTACCTGTTCCATTTAATACTTGGGACATACATAAAATAAAAAAGTTATTTGTTGCAATCCTCTGTAGGTCTCTCAGGAGATTATAGTCAAGTTATTGAATGTGACTGTAGTCACTCTAAAGCACTGCAAGGAAGAGTTGGGTTAATTTTATGTGTCAGCTTGACTGGGCCACAGGGTGGCCAGATACTTTGTCAGTCATTATCCTGGATGTGTCTGAGAGTACGGTTTTGGATAAGATTAACATTTAAATAGGTAAACTGAATAAAGTCTAGTGTGGGTGGGCCTCACTCAATCAATTGAAGGCTTGAATAGAACAAAAAGGCTGACCCTGCCATGAGTAAAGATCAGGGGAGTTCCAAGGGAACCAGGGAAGTTCCTCCTGCCTGGTTGCCTTGAGCTGGAACAGTGGTCTTTTCCTGCCTTTAAACTTGAACTGAAACATTGGCTCTTCAGTCAGCCTGCCAGCGTTTGGACTAGAATTTAACATTGACCGCTCTCCTGGTTCTCGGGCCTTCAGATTTGGACTGGAACTACACCATTCCAAGGTTTTCTGGGTCTCCAGCTTGCTGATGACAAATCTGGGAACGTCTTAGCCTCCATAATCACATGAGCCAATTACTTATAATAAATCTCTTTACGTGTGCATGCCATATTGGTTCTGCTTTTATAGAGTTCCCTGGTTAACACAAATTGCTTCTGAGCACTCTCGCATGGTTGTTTGCTTATGAAGAGGCTTCGGATCCTCGCTACGTGTGTCTCTCCACAGGGCTGCTTCAATACACGGCAACTGACTTAGTCCTGGATGAACCACCCAGGAAAGAACAGGAGAGGGTACATCCAGTATGGAAGCCAGTCTTCGCGTAACCTAATCTCAGAAGTGATAGCTCCCATCCCCATACTTCTGCCATATTCTATTTGCGAATCACTGAGTCCAGCCCAAGTGCAAAGGGAGAGATTACACAGGATACGAAGACCGGGAGGCAGGAATCACTGCCAGCCGTGTTTGGATGGGGCCCGTCACACCCTTACTTCCTCCCCCCGGCATGGAAATACGGCTTTGCAGGGACCTAGACACTCACATTTGCAATTTATATTGTGGAAGCTGATAAAAGTTACAAGGAGATAATGAAGTCTGAATCTGAGTCATAAAGAGGGTGGTCATTCCAATGATATGAAGATGATGCACAGAACTCTGGGAGAACAGATTGAGCCATTAAGCCGGCAGAAGGTTCTATAAGGTCTGAAGGCCCCTTTCCTGGGTTCTGCTGCGTGGCAGCCCAGCCCCTGGCTTCACCACCTGGAGGTTCTGCTAAGTTTCCCTTTGGAAATGCCTGTATAGAATTCTCGGTCTTCTCACGCTTGCCAAAATTACACGCTGGGGTTGAAAGGGAAATGTCCCAACAATATTTTATTTAGCATTTTAAACACCAAGTGTCTTTAGACAGCTGAGAAAGTTAGGACCAAGAATGGGATGGAAAATCTAGTCTGGAAAAATCACCCGGAAAGGACTCTTAAATTTCATCCTCAGACCTCATTCCCACAGAGAGAGAGGCAGCTCCTTTCCTTCTGTCCTGCCTCTCCCCTCCCTGCTCACAAGACAGAGCAGTCCCAGATGTGACTGCACCACAGGCCAGTTCCATTCTGAACGCAGTCATGCTCAGAGCGTTTTATGGAAGGGGAAAACGGGATCAAATATAAAGGGAAATAAAATGGGAGTCATGAAGGGCTCTCAGCCAAAAGCACCATTAAAATAAAAACATGAAATAAAATACACTGAACCATCTTAAGGTCTTTTTGTTTTTGTTGTTAGTGGTTTTTTTTAACGTGAAGAAAATTATTTTCACAGAACTCAGCTCCATTTGAGGCAGTGCTGCAGAGCCAACTTCTAATAATTATAAGGCGGTCTCACACAAATAAAGTTAGTTCCATGGCAGCCTATCAACTTAAATGCTTGCAAAACAAAACGTCCTTCCAAAGTTTCTGTTAAGCATGGGCTGAACTTGTAAGCACATACACATTGGACAATGGTAGAAAGAAGGGGGAAGGGATTAGTCAAAGGACATGTATGAATGACCCATGGACATGGACAATGCTGTGGGGATGGACTGTGGAGCAGGGGTGGGCCAGGTGGAGGAGGGCAAAGAGGGAAATATTGGGACCACTAATGTAATAACAATAAAAATTTTAAAAAAGAGTAGACACAATTTTTTTTAGAGTAGAGACAATTTGACTAAGCAGTTTTTACATTGAGTTCTCAGAGCATTTTGTATATCCTATAACATCATCTGTATCCCAAATTTAGTCTATTCATTTAAATGTAATAGAATAAAACTGGAACTAGGTTTGACATGGAGCTCTCCCCAGTGACCTGAGAATTTTTCTTTTACTTGTGTCACAAAATGTGTATAACATCCTTTGTTTCAATTTATTGCAGAAAGAAGGCTTGCTGAAGACTGCTAGCTCCCGGCAATTCCCATCAGAAAGAAGGAACTCCTTGTGGGGTTTAAGTGCTCTCGTGTAGTTGGTCAGGCTGAGTCCATTAGCACTGTCATTTTCAAAATGGAATTTGGTTCTTGAAAAGCAAGAAAAAAATGGGATCTGTTTGTCTCCCAGAGTTGCCCACAGCTGACCATGTTTTGTTAGCATTGCAGGCTTCCTCTTTTTTAAAAAACCCACAGCCATTTCAAGAGTTTTTTAAAAATTAATTAAGCAATCAACTCAAAATGTATTTATTGTATTAGAAGTAGTGTCCTAGCAATAAGAGAAGAAAGAGGTGGGTATGAAGCAATTTCTTTCCTCTAGGAACTTTGCACCTGCCAGCGGGATCCAGGCAAATGTGGCAGGTATGGCCATCATTGACTTTGTTGACATGCTTATCTATGTTTCAGGCAATGCTCCTGGTGCTTTATGGAAAATAATGGAATTAATTCCTACAACAGCCATATGAAGTAAGTTTCATTATTGTTCCCATTTGACAGATAGGACAACCACAGCTAATAGAGACATAAGAACTTTTCCTAAGGTAAAATGCTGGGCTGTAGCATAGACAGTGCTATGGACTGCATTGTGTGTCTCCAAAGTGCATATGTTCAAGTTTTGACCCCCAGTGCCTCAGAGTGTGACTGTATTCAGAGATAGGACCTTTTAATAGGTAATTAAATTCAAATGAGGTGATTAGGGTGGGCCCTAATCTGATATGATTAGTGTCCTTATAAGAAGAGAGTTGGACCTAGGTAGACAAAGAAGACCATGTGAGGACACAGGGAGAAGAAGGCTATCTAAAAGCCAAGGACAGAGGCCTCAGGAGAAACCAGTGCTGCAGACACCTTGATCGTGGACTTCTAGCCTCCGCTACTGTGAGGATATAGATTCTGTTGTTTAAGCTGCTGAGCCTATGGCATTTTGTTACAGCAGCTCTAGAAAACAAATACAAAATTCAGACCCAGGCTGACTGATGTAAGTGTCCAGGCTCTTTGCCACATAGAGAGAGCTTGGCTGTGTCGCCTCTTTTAGTACAAGAACAGCAAAGGCACCAGCACATGGCAGTAGGGAGTTAAAGATGGAGCCATCACCTCTCCTATATGAAGAGGCACTTGAGATGGTCCTTGGAAGTGGCCAGGATTTGGCCAGCTTCTGACAGGTGGGCGAAGGCACAGCAAGTGGCACAAACAGTTGGAACAAGAATGCTGCCATCAAAAAGCTTGGGGTAAACTTGTCAAACCAAGAGCAGTCCTGGCCTGTGCCTGGCCTGGAGTATTGGGTGCTATTAAGATCAGGGGTTCCGAAACCTTTTTTGGGGGAGGGGCAGGACGATGTACTCTTTGACAATATGGCCAAGCCCTTACAGATGGGTTTTAATTGCATGAAAATGCAAAATAAAAAATTGTGTAAAAACTGTCATGTAAAAAATACATGTGTTTCTTTATTAATGCATTCAATGATTAGATAGAGTAGCGGCTCTAAGAACTACCGTACTTTTTAAGTAATGATGAGCATAAGTGATATTTTAAGATATCAGCCATACCTGTGGTGTGATAGGAAAAATTTCATAATTTCCATGGACAAATCATAGGTACTATAATTACTATGCTTTATTGCTAATATTCACAATAAAAAATACTAAATTTCATTTAGAGATTAGCAAAAAGAGAAGTATGCCTGTTTCCATCCAAATTTACAGACCCCTGCCTTGGAGCAATGTTTTTTCATCTCTTTGGCTTTCTTCACTCCTTTAGGATCTGATGTAAGTAGATCTTTCTGCTTGGTGGGGTGGAGGGGGGGAGGGGAAGCACATGTACACATTAAACCAATTTGCATGCAATTTGAGGAGATAAGTGGACTGCTAGTGTAGAAGGATACCAGAGTAGAAGGAAAGGTTCAAACTATATTGTAAAGGATCACGAAGAGCAAGATTTCTACTGAAATTGATAGCTAATAATAGATAATTGAAGGGTTTTCAGCAGCAAAATAACGAGATTGGAGATGTGCTCCTGGAAGACTTATCATAGTCTATTTCTTGAAAAGTCAAATAATCCTTTTTTAATGGTCTCTTAATTTAATTTTCACAATGTATGAATCTTTTATTTTTAAACACCCGCACAATCCTAATAATGCATTTCTCATGTAATCTCTTATAATGCAACTTTCTCACTTACTAATTTTGTGAAGGAGAATCAATAGCACAAGAAGCTCCAGCAGAGCCTTCATGGAAAGCACTGGTGACCACTGTATCTTGGGTATGGCTGAGCGCTGAGTCATTGATCAACTGCCAAATATTTAATCCAATTTATTTGTTAAAATGGCTGGAACAACTAGGCAAGTGCCACTCCAAATGCTTAACCACAGAGCTAGCTTAACCACTCATCCATCAATGGATTTTTTAGCCCATATAACAGCTGGCAAACCCAAGAATAATCTCTCTGTAGTTCATGGGCATTCCACAGACTCAGATGCTCAGGAAAGGGAGTGCCTTTCCTTTTCTCCCTGGTGCCATCTGCAGCAGGTCTCAGGATCCATGGCATCACTCCTGGAAGAGGGAGTGGTCACAGTCTCTGAGGGAGAGTAATGGTCTGCAGGAGTCCATCAAAACTCAGCTCCCCTGGGCCTAGCCTTAGAGAGCAGTAATGGTCAAAGACAAATAGTCCTGTGGAAGTCAGCCAAAATCCTTGACTTGCCTTTTTAAAAAGCCAAATGGGGATTCAGTGCACCTCATAGGAAACCTCTTACTCTGTTTACTTCCATTACACTCTGCAGGGAGTCCTGTGTGGTGGTTCCACAATCATTCACCAAATCTCTTTCAACTTTTAGGCTGGCACTGCTTTTATCTCTCACTTATCTCTTGCATTTTCGCCTTTTTAAAAATTATGTGAATTGACTAAGCCTTTCTCCAGCCAGGAGGGATCTTTCCTTTTTCAAAAGGAGGTGAAAGAAGAGAGACAGAATGAGTGCTGGCAGTTGCAGGACTCTCTTTGTAGCTCTGGTTGACGAGGAAGCTATGCACAACCCACACCGATCATTCTTGTTCTTGCCTCATAGTCAAAGTCTGAAGGCTGCTCAATATTGGAGGAAGCATTGGAAGCCACTGATTTATAGATGAGGATAGAGAGTATTAGTCAGTTATTGCTGTATAATATACAACTACATTACAATGGTACAAAATAATAAGCATTCACTCAACACCTATGGATTGGCTAGGGCTTGCTGATCTAGGTTGGGCTCAGTTGCACTTGGTTGACTTTGGCTTACGCTTGGCACCAAGCTGTAGATCTGTTCCAAATGCTTCTCATCCTCCTTAGAATAGCAGCTATGCAAAGCATGTGATTCTTACATTGAAATGCTGGGGTATAAGAGGAGAAGCTCAACTGTATAAGCCAATTTCTAAGCTTTGGTCATGTCAGCTAAATACTATTTACCAAAGCAAGTCACATGACCAACATCTAAATCAAGTGGAAGGAACCTATCTCCCATAGAGTTAAGTCATCTCTTGGCTAGACTGGTTTTCCTAAGGAAGATTTAACCATCCCAGAAAAAATTACCCTTTTCTCTCTAGGGCAGCTTAAGAACAGACTTGCCTCACTTTTTGGCTCAATGAACTTGTAAACTCCTCTCTAACCCTGTGAGTTTTGTGCTATGAGTTTCCCTCTTAACACAGAGCTGCACATTTTAGCTATTATCACTGGTAAGTGAACATTTTGTCTATACAGCCTTCTTGACACAGAGCAATAATAACAATAATAAAGAGGATAGGCTAAATGTGTAACAGATGCCCAAGTGCAAATTGAGGTGAGTGATTGCAGGAAAGAAACTGTCATCACCCACATCACAAACATATCCAGCTGGTGTCTAAGCCATAATTACATGGATATGTGGACTACATCCTCATCTTGGAGCATCAAAATGAAAGAAGTTTTGTATTCTAATGTTGGTGAAGACAGTACCAGAATCTCGGCCAGAAAGGTTGAAGCAGTTGGTTCTGGGGTCCACACTGAGGAACATCCCTCAGTGAGATGACATGGGCCTCCCACTGGAGCCATAGCAATTACTAAATTAGAGACTGAAATGATTGCCAAGGGATGACAAGGAAGAAAGACACAGGACATAGCCTTGGATTATGTCGGTGTTTTTTTTCTATTTCTAGGCATCTTATAGTCATTCCTTTTTGTTAATTAGTAATTCTGTTTGCCAGAAAATAGCAATTGAAGAATGTCATGTTTTGGGTGTCCAATTTAGGTCTCTCAAGCCGTGCTTTGGGTGGGCTCCACCCATTATCCTGAACCGCATAGGTCCACTGAGAAGCCTAATATTTCTCAGTTCTGGGCTTAATGCCAACACCATTGCTAGATGTTTAGGGAGTTCTTTAAGAGCCACTTAACTCCTTTGATAGTGTAGCATGTGTGAAATAAAATATAAATATACATATGTATATGTATATGTAAATATGTATATACATTTGGGTCAGGTTTCTGGCACAGAACTGAAACCCTTATAATTTCCCAGGTGATAGGAGTGGTTTTGTTTTAATGAGGTGACTTTGGGTGGGTTCCTGGATGGAAGATGATTACCAGAAAGGCCAAAGCCTTGATTGGAAGCTTGGAATTAGAAGCTCCCCCCACCCTCCATTCTCTTGAGAAGGGCTGGAAATGGAGTTCATGATTAATCATGCCTACACGATGAAGTCTCCATAACAATCCCCCGAGTGTGGGGCTTGGCGAGTTTCTGGGTAGGTAAACAGGTGTAATGCTGGGAGAGTGGCACAGCCAGGCAGGGCAAGGAAACTTGACATTCTTTCCTACATACTGTGCCCTATGCCTCTCTTCCATCTAATGTGCATCTGTATCTTTTATCATATCCTTTTATAACAAACTGGTAAATGTGAGGGAATGTTGTCTTGAGTTTTGTGAGTAGCTCTAGCAAATTAATAAAATTGGTGGGGGTTGTGGAATCTTACAATTTATAGCCAAATTGGACAGAAGCTTTGGGAAACCTGTCCTACCTGGGCATCTACTACTTGAGATTGGTATCTGAAGCAGTCTTATCAGACAGAGCCCTTAACTTGTGGGATGTGACACTATCTCCAGGTAGACAGTGTTAGAATTGAGTCCAACTGCACGACACCAACTACTGTTGCAGAGAATTACTTGGTAGCCAACCCCAACCCCCACATTTGATGACCTGAATTGTCAGAAGTAAAGTGTCCTGTGTAAAAATAAAGGAGACTCACTGAGGTTTTCCAACACACCATGATGGACTGAGGGAAGTTTGAAAGAAAAGGAAACTTGAGTTCTAGTGTCAAATACTGGGATATCTTTACAAGGTTCTAGCCATGACAAAGACAATGCCTCAAGTTATATCTACTATCATTTTGGAAACAAATCTTGATTCCTTTAAATTAAATTCTCATGTTATAATTATTTTCCTCTCAAACGTCTGAAAGACCAGTCTATTCACCCAACCCATCCTTCCATAAAGCACTCCATTGGGAAAGGGCTTAGTGTTCATTGACATCAAGTTCTGTGAATGGCATTAATAGCATTAGTAGCCTGGGGCTTCTTTAAACAGATGCATGTTTGATTGATTGTCAGGTGGCCCATGAGGTGAGGCATAACACCCCTCAGGAAAACTGAGACCCAGTATTATTGATAATTGTATTCCACTTGTATGTTCAGACCTAGGCAAAACTGTTCAGTAAAAAAAAAATCCTTTTTCTGTCTATTAGTCTTCCTCTTCCCCCATTAAGGAATCTCTTACTAGCCTGGTATCCTCATGTTATTCCCCTTTCAAAATTTCCTTTCAATAATGGAACTAATAAACTCATTCACACTGAGTTGTATAAGACAGATGAGACTTAATTTGTCCATTGTCATAATTAGTTGAGATAAAAGACAAAACATGATAGAGGGAAGTACCTGGAGGAGTTTGCATTTAAAAGAAAACTCATAAATAGAAGAAGTAAGTATTTAATTGCAGAATTGAAGGCAACAGTGAGTTAGAAGCTTTCAAAATCTCAGAATCAGCTCTGACCGGTGTGGCTCAGTTGATTGGGCGTTGCTCACAAAGTGAAAGTCGCTGGTTTGATTCCTAATTGGAGCACATGCCTGGGTTACAAGTTCGGTCCCTGGTTGGGGCATTTATGAGAGACAACTGGTTGATATTTTTCTCCCTCAATTACTCTCTCCCTAAAAACATTAATTAATTAACTAAAATCCCAGAATCCTTGTACCCCCATGACTACATCTTCATGAATAACTTGGCCCAACTCTGATAGCCTCAATTGTAAACATCAAAAGAGACATGTTCAACTCTAGAAGTTGGGTCTTTGGGCTGTACTTTACCCTGGCTTGATTTTGTGGTAGTTTTCATCTCCAGTAGAATAGAGATGGGTCAGTTTTACATGGGAAAGTCCCAGGTCTTATTGTATATAATTGATATGCTATACAAGCACAAATTGTGATATAATCAAGCACAAGTTTATTTGTTGTCTCCTTCTTCACTTTTGGAGTGTATTTTGTGGAGGAATATTTTCTAGTGTTCTTGGATGTTAACTCTGTGGGCCTCTGGAGTTTTTCCCAGGTGATAGATATCCCCATAATGACTTTTTAAGTCATGGGGATGATCTCAACTCAGTAATCAGAATGTCCAGAAGACATTGATCAAAATTATGGAGCTGATTTATAGTGAAATTATCTCTGTATTTTCATCTTAGAGAGGTCTCCAAATGGTGCCAAGAAAGCCTTCTTCACTGGGCTTTAGGTAGGGAACTTAATACCCCTTCCCCCACTTCCTTGGGGGGAGAGATTCGGAATGACAATAGTTCTTTCCAAAGAAACATCCCTATTTTCCTTACACTATGGCCAATTTTTTTAGCCTTGATAATGTTAGAGGTCGAGTCATGAAACTTGTTTTCCATTATTTCTTTGAAAATTATGTATTTGAGTGTTTGTCCCACACTCGCTTTGATAAACTGAGCCTATCCTAGAGAGACTTTGGTTGAAATTAAGACAGGAATAGTTCTGCTCTAGTATCTTGTTATGTCAATAAACCAACATTGCCCCTAGTGGTTTCTATTTGTAAGTTCGCGTTGGGTAGTGGTCCACTGATCAAATATGTTAGATACTGTCTATTCTGTAGCTGCAAACCCAGAACTGGTATTTTATAGCCAAACACTGGCTACACTAATTGAGAAAGGCAATCATTTAATCTGTTAGATATCATAGAGACAGACTTGCATTTGCTGCTAATTAAATTTTCCTTTCTGCATTGAAGTTTCATAGAACATTCTAAAGTCTTTTTTTATTACTTTATTGTTGTTCAGTTATAGTTGTCTGCATTTTCTCCCCACCACTTCCCCCCACCCCAGCCAAACCCACCTCCCTCCCTTGCTTCCGCCCTCCTCCTTGGTTTTGTCCATGTGTCCCTTATAGCAGTTCCTGAAAACCCTTCTCTCCACTATCCCCTCCCCCCTCCCCTCTGGCTATTGTTAGATTGTTCTTAATTTCTCTGTCTCTGGTTATATTTTGTTTGCATTTTTCTTTTGTTGATTATATTTCAGTTAAAGGTGAGATCATATGGGATTTGTCCCTCACTGATATTGGTAGATCATGTTTCTGTAAGTCTTGTTCCTGCTCCCTGGAAAACCAAATACAAAAATTATTTTAGTTATTATCTTATAGACAGAAGGGTGAATCTGAGATACTTTTCCACTGTGTATGACAGTAAAAAAAGTTACTAAAACTGACCCTTGGTTTCATTTCATTAGTGCAGTATTTCGTCAGCCTGCACTTCACTACATTTTTTTGTCAGCATAGGTACATTGTTATTCTACTCAATGGCTGCAATGCTGGGGTTGGTTGAGGGTGAGACAAT
The DNA here is from genome assembly GCF_014824575.4 of Sturnira hondurensis. Classification (NCBI taxonomy): domain Eukaryota; kingdom Metazoa; phylum Chordata; class Mammalia; order Chiroptera; family Phyllostomidae; genus Sturnira; species Sturnira hondurensis. The sequence continues at coordinate 3,090,110 of NW_028095197.1, read as the reverse complement.
CATCACAATCAATAGTAAATGCAAAATGGGACACAGGACTGCAACTGCTATACTCCATCCTTCTAGGTCATTGGTCAGCACAATTGTTTGTCTTTTATTCCCTATCTCATCTTTTACCTTTGCAAAGGACCATTTTCTGGAGTTCTGCAACTACATGGCATGACTATGGATTCTGTAAAATTTATCACCACCTCTATTTGTTGTTTCATACATCTGCTGATAAATCTTATTAAACTTAGCCTAGAGAAACTTATAGATTCAGTTAAGTATCCAAAGGCTGGGCCTTTAGTGGTTAAATTGGAGGTAGGCACTTACAGTCTTGGTCAGCAGCTCGCTTGATGTAGCCATTTGTTGATAATAATATTTGTATTTATCATTGATAAATGTAGGCTCTCCCATATGACTCTATTTTTATTCCTTTGATTTTTTTATGTGCTTTCTCATTATGAAAGGTATTACTCTAGTAATGACCAAAGACCATCAAGGCCGGTGGTGAGATGATTGGCACAAGGCCAATGCAATCAGCTGAAACTAAGAGATAGGAAAACATAATGAACTGACTTATGAGACAGTAAATCTTTTGATTTAATGGATACATGAAGAATAAATCCATACGCTTCTGGTGATGGCCTTAAGCTATGTCCACAAATTCTGTGATACTCCCTTCAAAAAGTGGAGTTTAATTCTTCTCAGCTTGAGCGTGGGGACTTACTTCCAATGTATGGCATATATTGAATGTGATGATATGCAGTTTCGTAAAAGGCACTGCAGCTTCATCCTTCCTCTGTTGGGTCAAGACAGGATAATGGCACGAGGACACATCAAACAGCCTGTGGTGCGGCCTTTGTGGCAAGGAACTGAGGCTTCCTGTCAACAGCCATGGGGGTGCATCATCTTGGGCACAGCGTCTCCACTTCCATTCAAACCTTCAGATTATTGCAGCCCCACCTGACATTCCTGGCCCATAAAAACTATGAGATAATTGTTAAAAGCCTCTAAGTTTTGAGGATTATCTTTTATGCAGAAAGAGATAGCTAATACACCGTTGAGCCAAGCAATACTTTCTGCATGTCTCTGAAATGGAGATTTATTGACAATGAATTGAGTTGAAGATACATTAAGGGCCTAGTGATAAAATAGAGAAAAATATGTTCACTGCAAGCAAAAGATGATTTGATCACTTTAGGAAGGTAATTAGTGGGCATAAAATTGAAGTCTTTGGGAAAGCTGAAAACAGCAGTGACACAGAATCTTAGAGATATTCACACTGTAGAGTTGGTAGTGAACATTTTCAAAATAAAAAAAGCTTAATTCAAATCAAGTTTGAAAATCCTAGCAGAAATGAAGAATGCTTAGAACTGCTTAATTTGAGAAAATCATGTCTTCCTTGCTTGTATAGTCCATGGAGATTTTCCTAAAACCCAAAATGTTGTCCTGTGCTTACAGGCAGTGTTTGGGCCTCATCAGGGGTGGAGTGTCTAACCCACACTAAGTAGTTGATATAAATTTAACAAATATGTGAACAAACAAACTCAGAGGAGGAAGAATCAAAACATACAATCAAGAGCATGAGAGGGAAGTAAAACCCATTCACCACAGAAGTGTATTTTGTATGGTTCTGAGCAGCAATATACTACATGTCCAATATTATAGAACTTGAGAATAATACAGAAAACTGAATATCTTTAAATTCTTTTCAGATAAAACTTGACCCATAAGGGTAAATAAAAGTTAACTCTTTTAAACCAAAAAGACCTTTGCTGAAATAAGGATTGCTGAATCCTTATTCTTCCTTTCTAGATTTACAAACTTTAGAATGTGCTCTGGATGGTGTGGTTCAGTGGATTGAGCACCAACCTGCGAACCAAAAGGTCACCATTTTGATTCCCAGTCAGGGCACATACCTGGGCTGTGGACCAGGTACCCAGTACGGGGTGTGCAAGAGGCAACCACATGTTGATGCTTCTCTTCCTCTTTTTCTCCCTCCCTTCCTCTCTCTCTAAAAACAAATAAAATCTTAAAAAAAGAATGTTGTCTAAACTCTGGTAGCCTCAGTTTCCTCGCCTGTAAAATGGGGATAACAACATCTACCTCTGACTGTTATAAGAATTTAATAAGATTTTATTTGTAAAACCCTTACTGCAAAGTCAGACACTGGGACAGAGCTCAATAATTGAAAGCTTGTGTGTGTGTGTGTTTGTGTGTGTGTGTGTGTGTTTTAGGGCATCATGATTTCCCAAATGACATGTAAAGCTAAAAATTACACCAATGTAAAAACTTAAGCTAAAGTATTTACTAATGTTTTCCACTTTATTCTGCAATGCAAATCTTATTCTCAAATATACTGGTTCTTTCTGAGGGCCTTAGAGTTGGCCTATCACTCAATTAATAATTATGCATTGACTATTTCCATCTCAGTCTCCTGCCTGTGTCAACTATACTTCTGTCTCAGGGCCTTTGCACTCACTATTTTCTCTGCCTCAGGAGCTCTTCTCTCAGATATTTAGATGCCTCCATGATTCACTTTGTTCAGATTACTATGAAATATAAACATTTCACAGAGGTCTCCTTCTCACCTGGCTTAATTATCTTCATAACCCTTGTTACTATCTAGTATGTGGACATACTTACTTCTTCATGTATTGTCTGTCTTCTTCATCCCCAGGGAAAACCCAGGAGAGTGAGGGCTTTCCTTTATTCTGCATTGAGTCCCAGTTTATAAACAGTGCCTAGCACCAAATGACTGTATAATAAATGCTTGAAGAATGAGTGATTGAATAAAATTATAGGACTCACCAGGGTACAGTGAATGTTGTACACTCTAACATTTGTCCATTTTTTCTTCCAGTTAGAATATCTTAACTTCATATTTCTAAATTAAATTAACCTTGAACCCTCAGGTGCAAATCTCAACTTTTCCCAGAAAGATTTGATCAATCAGTGTGATTTACATCAGAATATCCCTTCTCTGACATCCCTTAAGACAAATTCTGATCAATGGGAATATGAACAAAAGAAGCCATGTGATTGATTTCCTATGGTTAGGAAAGGCACTTTGTGCTTTAGTGGAGGCAATCTCTATTAAACCTCTTCAACCTAATAGTTTTATGAATAAACAAATTCCTATGAACTGACTTGGTATTTGCAGCTCTGTCTTCCTCTTAGAGCCTACCATGCTGGCCCACTAGGTGTGGAGGCATATAAACTGGACAACTCAATTTCAGCTGGTACCAAATGCATGGCTGCTCAGTTAACACATCATCCTTGAGATTAATACATTAGCTTTCTGATTAGATAAGAGGCCTAGTACTTAACTTGTCATAACTCTATTCCAGATCCCGGAGAGCTAGGAGATTAGTCGTCATGCAAAGAGGGGTGAAGAGAACATGAAGTATTTCCCAAGAGCCATTGAATGGATAGAAAATTGGCTCTAGGATCAGATGGTCTGGGTTCAAATCCTGCCTCCGTTTCTTATAAATTCTGCATTCTTGAGCAAATTATTTAATTTTTCTTAAGCTCAGTTTTCTCCTCTAAAAAATTAGAATAATATTTGTCTAATTTGCCACAGAAAGATGACCCTATAAGTGAAATGGCTTCATGAGCTATAAAGAGCTTTATAAATTTAAGTGAAATTTACTCTGACTCTTGTGCTCAGTGGCTGTGGTCTTAGCAGATAGATGGCAATAGTTGTGGGTGTGGTAAGTGCTCCAAGAGACCTTGAAGCTACTGAATTAGTTTTTTAAGGCTGCTACAACAAAGTACTAGGTGACTTAAAACAAAAAAAATTATTGTTTCATGCTGAGCGAAATAAGCCAGGCGGTGAAGGACAAATATCATATGATCTCACCATTAACAGGAATCTAAACAAACCAAACAAGCAAGCAAAATACAACCAATGACACTCAAATATGGAACAGGCTGTCAGGGCCCAGAGGGGAGAGGGGAGAGAATCATAGGGGAAAAGGGAATGGACTAACATGAACAAGTATAAAAGACACATGGACAATAACTAAGGGTGGGGGGTGGAAAGGGGAGGGAGGCGGGGAGCATGGGGTGGGGGGCGGGCAGGGTTGGGAATATAAGACAGAAACCTGTACTTGAACAAGAATTAAATAAAAATTATATATAAAAAAATTATTGTTTCATAGTTCTGGAGGCTAAAGTTTAATATCAAGTTATCAGGCCAAATTCTTCTGAGGGATATAAGAAAGAATCTGGCCCTCACCTTGTTACTACTGTCTCACAGTTTGCTGGCACTCTGGCATTCCTTGGTTTTAGAAGCATCGCACTTATTTCTGCCTTCTTTACATGTTCTTCTTGTGTGTGATTTTTGTGTCCAAATTTCCCCTTTTTATAAGGACACCAGACATAATTAGCAAGGACCCATCCTAATGACCTTATCTGAACTTAAGTAGTTACATCTGCAACAACCTTGTTTCCAAATAAGATCACACTCTCAGATATGAGGGGTTAGGACTTCAACATATGTATTCTGGGGAGACACAATTCGACTCATAACAATTGTATACCCAGAATCCCTTACTAATCAAGTTTTTGAGAAGCAAAGCTTTGTTTTTTTTTAAGATTTTATTTGTTTATTTATCTTTAGAGGGGAAGGAGAGAGGGAGAGAGACATCAATGTATGGTTGCCTTTGGTGTGTCCCCTGCTGGGAGTTAGCCTGCAAGGAACCAGCCTGCAACCCAGGCATGTGCCCTGACTGGGAATCGAACCGTGATTGTCTGGTTCGCAGGCCCCCACTCAATCCACTGAGCTATGCCAGCCAGGGCTAAAGCTTTGTTTTTGGGTTAATTTAACTTATCTTACCTTGATATATGTTCTTTTCCCTCTAGCCCATTCATTGTCACTATACTTCTGTGGTTTCTTCCCACTGGTTTCTCAGAAGTCAGTGGCATGCCAAGAAGGAGAGAGATGGGGCTGGTCTGCCCATTGGGAGTAAATATTTTATCCCTCGTGTTGTTTAGAATTGCCGAAACAAGGTGATAATAACAAGCAGAAGAATTTTAGTTTGTTTTATTTTTTAAAGATTTTATTTGTTTACTTTTAGAGGGGAAGAGAGGGAGAAAGAAAGGGAGAGAAACATCAGTGTGTGGTTACCTCTCAAGTGCCCCTTACTGGGGACCTGGCCCACAACCCAGGCATGTGCTCTGACTAGGAATTGAGCTGACAACCCTTTGGTTTGCAGGCTGGCTCTCAATACACTGAATCACTCCAGCCAGGGCACTTTAGTTGGTTTTATCATGGTTGTTTAATACTGTGCAGACAATGCACCCTTTTAATGCCAGCATCTGGGGTGGATTGCTCCCACTGCCTTGCCCTGCCCTGAATAAGCCACTGACAGACCTGCCCAGATAGATCTCATCTCCTCAGTGGGAACAACACAGATGATTTCCCAGGAGTCTCTTCAGTCCTTATGCAAAGAGAATTTCATCAAACCTCGTCCACAAGTGCACAAACATGCCCAGATATGCTGTGCTACCTAAGAGAAATTACCACAAACTTGTATAAAGGCCAAGAGAATACAACATGGCCTTTCAAACCCTGTGGTATAGTTTAGCAAGTCCACCCAAGGACTATCTATGGGAACGTACTTTTTAATGGCTGTACTATCTATTATTAATTGAAGACTCAGACTCTGGGAAGTTACATGTTAATTCGTAGGTCTTAACCAGAAGAGAGCCAATAATTTTTGTCCTGTCAAAAGGATTGTTAGGTGATCTTTCTTCAAAATATTCTTGTAATCAAATTTATCATCTGCAAATAATTAATGAGTTAATGCATCTTTGATATACCTGTCAAATGCACCAATCAGCAATAGAAGGATATGCTTAATCTGCATTCCAATTTTTATTGTGTGGCTTATTTCCACTGGAATTGCTTAATGTTCTCAAGTATGGTTGATGAAGACACTGATATTCCTTCTATGGAAAATATCTCTACCTTTTCTTCCCTCCTCACTCCTGCCCTAGCCAGAGCCTCCTCCAGTCAGTGCCTCATACTTCATTCAATGTGAGCAAGAGCAACAGAGGGACGGAGAGGGGGTTTGTTCTGATACAAGTACATGAGCACTTAGAAGTGCTCGGAAGTATAGGAAAATGTCTCCAAGTCGTTCTGTGTGCTTGCTGCGCAATGAGAATTAATTTCTGGGCAGACAGATTGTACCTGAACAGAGAGAGGACATGAGCTCTCATTGGTGGAAAAAACAGGAAAGATTCTAATGGGGGGGTTTATGCTATTGGAGATTCATTTTCTTTGGAACTTTTTCCAGGTTTCCTGACTATACAGTTCCCCCCCCACCCCCCGCTAAAAAACCTAAGTACAGGAGATTGATTATAAAGACGGATGGCAAATTCCCTGTTTCACCATAATTAAAATTTCTCTTTAAGCTTCCAGTTGGTGGTTGCTGGTGCATTCCCAGGTTTTGGTTATATAAGAGGATGATAAAACGGGTGTGGTAGAGACTCTTACGTTCCAAATATCAGGTACTAAACTGCACTGTAAAACATCACCTTGAAGGATTTCAAAGAAGATAATAAAAATCGACTGCATTCCTAACTTTCATCAGGGATATAAAAGGTTCTAGTTGGGTAGATACAGAGGAAAGATTGTGGCAAGGATTTCTTTGAAGAGAATTGTGCTGAGTCCCAACCATTGTCAGTTCCCAAGAGGAGAGGTAAGAGATGCTTTCTCTTTGGAGAGAAGCTGTAACAGAACTACTCTGAGAGCTTGTCTTGTGTCCCATTAACCTAGAAGACACAGTGGTTCTTAACATGGAAGGTTAGGTTATTATAAAAAACTGTCCTTCCTTCTTTACTTCCATGGGTGGAATGTACCTCACCTGTCTCTTAATTTATCATCCCCCCATGCAAGTTGATTTGTTAATGGGATGTTAGTAGGTGTGATTCAAGCAGTGTCTTGGAATGTGCTTACGTGGTTGGCTATGCCCTCTTAACACTTTTGTCTTTGTCATGGGAAGAACACGCCTGGCTAGCACCCTAGTCCAAGGAGAAAGAGACTTGTGGAATGAACCTGCTGCTCAACCAACCCACAGGACTGAGAGTTAACTATTATTATTTTAGGCCATGGAGATTTCAATAGTTTATTATGTGGCACTTTCATGGTCACAGCTAACTGAGATTTTTGGCTAACTGCTTTGATAGCAGAAATAAGGAGAGTTGTGGCTTGCTGCATTGGAATTAGTGTGTCCAAGCATATGACTGTTTCCTGTGGACTGGAGATGTGCTCTGTGCTGGAAAGAGATGCAGCGTGGGGATTGTGTCAGGCAAGACTGATTAATTTAGCTGGTAAAGAAACAATGAACCCTTATTTGATTCAAATAATTTATTATTCACATAGTAAAAATGTGAGGAGCAAATATGTCAGTTGTTTATGTCCCTTGTCCCATAGCATAACATCAAAACAAGGGCTAGCTGGCTGCAACACGAATGATAGGACGTTATGTTGCTAAAGGGCCATGCTGCCGTTAAGCAGTTTTATGGTCTGCAGTTGTATCCCAAGTGGGAGGGAGGTAGAAAGCTCCGTACCTTGTCAGAGTCCAGGAGGCAATGGGGACCCATCTCATGGCAGTTTCCAGGAAGGTAGGAGAAAACTGAGAGATGGTCTTGTGGCAGCTCCTTTCATAACTGTATATTATTTTTAGTCTTTCAGTGCAAAAGAGTGTTTGAATGCACTGTGACCAGAAGTATTTTCAGATTCCAAAATTGCAAGCAAATTTTCAAGGGCCAACGTAAAATCTACCATGATAATAAAAAGTGTACTAGCTCAATTTATAATTCAGAGATTATTGAGGATTTTTCTAAAACTATATAATAGCCAAGGATGCAAGTCATCACAATGCAGAGAAAAGTTTTTCTTTGCTTGTGCAATTTTTTTAAAGTATAAAAAGGCTGTGAATAAACTCCCTTACAGAGAGTTGGAAAAATAGCAAAATTTTGCAAAGATTCTCTGGTTGAGTTAAGACTTAATGAGAAAAATTTTACTGATTTTGGGTGAGATCATACAGACAAAAATTTTACTAAATATTTTCATAAAAGTGCAAACAATATTTATTGTTGAAGCAAAACCTAGATGACTACTATATGGGAGGGCTGGCTGTGCTGTCCCTATTTTGCACCAGGCTACTCAAACAGCATCCTTTGTCCTTTCCATTGACATTGAAGTAATTGTCATGAAATTCTTCTTGTACGTCAGCATTTATATTGTTTGAACTGAGCAATTAAACAACTTTTGTGATTTTGTTGCCCTCTAGTACTCTTTAATCTTCTCACATTTGAAAACCCCATTGGCCTTCTCTAACAAATGCTGTTGACAGAATACTCAGTTTATCTGAAGCACACAACTCATGTTTTAATTCCAAAGGCAAGATGCCCAAATTCTTAATGACTTTTCAATAATCTACTGAGTGAAGTCTACTTTTTTCTTAGTACTGAAAATTTTCAGTACCTCTTTAGGATTATGCAAATTGAAAGAAAAGCAAACAATATCGAAACTTCTTGCTTAAGGAAACTTCTTGAATATATTAAAGAAATAAATGACAGGAAAAGACATTCTGACTTGAAGTGGATAATCATTACAGTCCTTGCCATGACTATCTTTCAGAATGGATTTGTTCCCTTAGGAATTCAATTATGTTGTATGAATGATACCAAATACTCTTACAGCATGTGTAGTGTTGAAGAAGAAGGGACTAAAAATCAATGACCATGTTCTTTTTCTTCCTCTCTTCTTTTTAGTAAGTGGACATTCTAAAAATTGTTGATCAAGCAATTCAATGTAACCCTGAAGAATGGAAAAGCAGGCTATGCCGTGAAAGACAGCATTGTGTGGTAGAAGAAATCCACTTGAATAGCAATTCTTAGAGTTGTTAGCTTTATGCAAGCTCATGTTCAGTATACAGGCTCACAATGCTAACATCAAGCATGACTTCTCATTCATGAAAGTTCAATAGACAAAAGAACAAAATAAGTTGGATGTGACCCCTGTGGAAGCCATGTTATAGAAACAGAGACTGTAACTGTAAGAATTTTTATCAGCATATTTTGCAAAACAAGTTAACTGGTCAGGAAAACCAAATGATCAAAGACAGCAATTAAAGAAAGAGATATGTAATTTAGACACTTTTTTTCAAAGTACAAGATAAAATTTATTTAGAAAGTCACAGAAGTAGAAAAAGTTAGCTGTAGAAGGAATCAGCTCAATAAACAAGTTACAGCAAAAGAAGGGTCCTTGGAGCTTTGGAGAAAGAGGGAGAGACAGTTATGTGCCTTGAGGGACTAAAGAGGGAGACGAAGCAGGGGCAAGCTCAGAAAAGAGAGAGAATGCTCCCTGGGGGTAAGGGGGGGGGGTGTTGAAGAATGCACAGGTGAGCTCCATAGAGATAGCCTCTGTAATTTATTTTAGATACTTATTAGCTATTTCAGATAATCAACTAGTAACTTTTTAGAATACTATATCCCATATTTTTCTTTCATCTCAATCTACAGTGCATGGTGGTTCCAAATAACCAAAATTTACTTGGGAATCTCATATTTTTATTAGCTTAATCTGACAACCCTAGCTGGGGAGGTCATGTGGAGGGTGAGAGTGGCTCAGCGCTCTCCTAAACTATCTAATTTACTTAGGAACCAACTTGTAACATAAGCAGACCATAAAATCAGAAGGAAAAATATCCATGGTGAATTAGGGTCTTTAAGTAAACCCTGGAACCTTAGAGGTAGGTGTCTAGTACAGTAACAGGGAAAATCCTTTGCTAAAGGTGGTGGACTCTGCAGCCCTGTCTCAACAGACTAATGCTGGACAGATGAAAGTAGACAGTCAATGCATTTGTATAAATTTCTCAATACTTCATAGATGTTTTCAAATTTATGGTTTATATAAGAATCACTTGGGGTTAAGAAGTACAAATTGGTAGTTGCAAAATAGTCACGGTATGTAAAGTACAGGATAAGGAATATACTCAGTAATATTGGGATAATTCTGAATCATGTTAGGTAGATACTAGACTTATTGGAGGAATCACTTCGTGAATTATATAAATGCTATATACCTGAAACTAATATAAAGTAGTATTAAATGTCAACTACAATTGAAAAAAAGTCACTTGTAGCTCTTCCCTGCTATAGGCAAAGCTAACATGGAGCCCTGGAAGATACTTTCCTCAAAGGGGTTTGCTCATGGAGAGTGTAATCCATCTGCCCAGGGCTGGCCAATCCCAGGGGGCAGCTAGAAGACTCTGGGTTGCATTCTTAGTGTTTCTTAAGTAGCAGAAACACTTTCATTAACATATTCCCTGGTTAGAAGGTAAACTCTATTCATATAAATATTCTCCAGGGCTTCCCTTTCTTTCTAAAATACTCCTAATGGCATCTCAATTTTTTTTTCATTTTCTGCCTTTTAAAAAATTTTTTCAAGAAGCATGTTGCTGTAATACAGCAGAATGTAGGACTTAGTTAAATTCGAAGGTCATTTTTTTTGCCTCTGAGTTACCTTCAGGAGAGGTGATAAGGAAGAGCAGAAGCAGCAGCAGGTTGGGTTGAGAGCAGAAACAAGGCAGCACTTCAGGTAGCAGAGATTCTTCAACAGCGGGATGGTTACTGAGGAAGGATGTACAGGGCCAATGACTGGGAGAAGATGCCATGCAGGCAACTCACTGGCTTGAGGTCCTCCTTAAAAAGTGGAAGTGGAATTCATGATGTGCTGGTATTTAAAAAAAAGAATGCTTTCATGGAGAGAGCAGTGATTTATGATCTTATATAATTATATTATGACTGATCTAAATTCAAGATTTGCCAGGAAAAAATCAGCCTCTTCAAATCTGTTTTTTCTCTTGAAAAATCAGGAAAAAACTTCTTTTGAAAAATGAAGTGGGAATGTAACAGGGTGCATCCAGGACCCTGCTAAAGAGAAATTTTTAATGGGGTCTAGAACTCAGGCTGTCCAGGAAATATTAAAAATATAGGATGTGCTCATCCCCACTATTCTGAACTGGGGGATGGGCCTAAGGAGCAGAGCCATTGAGAGTTGTTTTGCATAGCAGCAGTTTTGCGAATAACCTCCAGAATGGTCATTTAACATATCTATAACTTTTAACTGGTTTCATGGGTATGTTAAATTACTGTGGCCATGCTTTGAGCCAGGGAGATGGGAGTGCCTTTGACCCACGTGTAACTTGGAGGCAACACCCCCTGGTTACAGTGCCTGTATGAGAACTTGGAGATGGTTTACTCCACAATGTGGGCCAGGCCTGCTTGGACTTACTATGGCAGTCCAGGAAAGCTGTAAAAATACAGGAATGCTGGCAGCTGTGGCCAATTGTGGGAGGAGTTGTAAATGGGGATGCAGAGGAAGATTGGCACTGGGATTTAAACCCCGGTGTGGCAACCATGCAAGGGGGACCCACGCAGCTTTGGTGAGAGAGGGGAAACTATGCAGCTTTGATGAGGTTTAGAACTACGTGGCTTTGAGGGTCCCTTTGCCACACAGCCTAGGAAGCCAGAAAGCAAGATGTAGCAGCAATGCAGAGACTCTCTTAGCAGTTTGGGAGAATGCAGGAGAGATGCTGTGGGAAAGAAAGGGGTAAAAGGACTCTTGCTGGTGGGCCATGAGAAGGTGACACATGGTTTTGAATTAAGAACTGGATTGTGGCAGTCACACAACTGATGGTGTTCGGATGGAGGTCTGCCAGCCCAGCATGGATTACTGGGAAGAACCAGAGACTACCTGAGCCATGGACTTACATTTCTTCCCACTGAGATATGGTACCCTGGACTGGGCAAAAGCGGGAAGGAAGGACTGTGTGTTTTGTGGATGTTGTAAGGGGACTTTGGCATTTTAATGAAGACATTAAGTCATTACTCTTAAGTCTGCATAACTTCTGAATAAATAATTCCTTTCCTTTTCAGTAATCTCTGACATTGAAGCTATGATTCCCTGGTGGTGGGCAAGGCAAACCTAGTACAAGGGGGACCCCCGGAGAGGGAGGTGCATTTGGTAATAGTATATTGTCCCCAGCACGGGTCCATTTGATAACAGGAAGGATGTTTTCACAAAACTCTTGTGAGGATTAAACACACACAGAATGTCCTCAGTAACTGATGTCTTTCCCCATTAATTAATCATGCCTATATAAATTCATTCACCTTACAAATAGTTACTAAGCACCTACTATGGGATTACGTTCTGGTAAGTGCTAGAGATACAGTGGGGACCAAATTCCCCTCTCCCACACCCCAAAACCCATGATTCTTACCCTTTTTGATGTTTTATACTGGAAGAGGGGACAGACATTAATTAGACATTAGACATTATATTATAACTAGAATGCTTGATATATAGGGGAGATTATGATGTTATAAGAATAGATATTTAGAGCTTCAGGCAAGCTTTCCAAGAGGAAATTAGAATTGTGTGAAAACCCAAAGGATGGGTTTATCTCCCAACTAGGAGATAGTTGGGAGGGAGCGTGGGGCACCCCAGGAAAGGAAAAACGCCACCAGGGATTAAGCAGGTTAGAAAGTGGAGAAAAATGAAGAGAGTTGGTTAATGTGCTGGTGTTATCTGCAAAGTGGGAACAGATGACATTAGGACACTCCTATTAGCTCTAAAATTCAGTGCCCATAACCTCATGTTTCATCACACTGACTATTTGTGGACTGACTTGGTGCATAGCAATGGATTCAATTTTCCTTAATGGTCATTCAATTCAATTATTCATTCACCAAAGTAACAAATCATAAACAATTATTTCAATCTTCTTAATGACAAATTAGCGTGATTATAGCAATAATTGCAAAAGATGACCCAGTTAATTGGTTTAGGGGAAAATGGGTTTTTCAGTATACATAGGGCTTAATGTAACCTCATAAGCTTTGGTTAGAATCTAGTTGGAAATGGGGAAATGTGTTCATGACAAGCTAGTTTAGGCTTTAAAATTATGTCTTTGTTTATAATATTGTAGTTCTGATCTCATATTGACCTGACATGACCTGATATATTATTCATGGCTTCTAAGGTCTCAAGATATGTCCATATATCTGTCAGAGAGTCTTCATCAGCAATGCCAACCTTGAGTGTTTAACAGAACAAGATCCCGAGTTACAGTGTGAGGAAGCTAAGACTCACGGCAGATCACTTCTCTAATGTTTATTCCCAAATATCATTTGGTAGATCAAGCCTGAATTTGGAATCAGCCAAACTGGGGCTTGGAGCTTGGCATGGCCATGAGCTCTGTGACCTTGGACGAATGAGCTCAGTTCTATGGAGCCTCAGGTTCCTCCTCTGTAGAAGGGGAATTATAATTCTTATTTTTTAAATCAAATGAGATAAAATACACAAATCATCATATTCAGTGAACATTTATTTCTTCATCTCTTTCCTTTATAAGAGTTGGCGAGCCTGAATACACACAATGAAGAAACTAATGACTGAAGGAAGCCGCCCGAGGGCAGAAAGTTGTTCCACAGGGAATTACAACAGAGTCCGGGAGAGAGAATGTTGGGCAGGACTTAAAAAGGAGAACTGCCTCTGGCCCCAAGTGTTTCGACACCTAGAGACGGGCACAGCCATTGTGGTGACTATTGTGCCAACTGGACCTGCCTGCAAAGGGGCAAGTGTGTTTGACAGTCATGGAGCAACTTCAGGATATGTGTCACCAAAAAGACCAATATGCAAACAGCTGAACTTTGCTATGCAAACGGCTGTCCTTTGTTCTCCATGCACAAAAGCACTGCTCTACACAAATTCTGTTGTTTTGATTTTACCTTGAAAGACCTAGGACCCAAAAGGCCTGAGGGGAACTGGTCTGCCAGAACTGGTTTGAAGTTATTGTTATGCTAAAAGAACCTACCCAGAGGGACCAGCCACCCTTACTATTATCATGTCAGAAAGGCACAACACTCACATTCGGAGCAGGCTGGTTTCAATTTCCTAAGATCCTACAGACCCCTCATCCTGCAAGAGAATTCTGTCGACACTCACTGGGAGCTGGCTGCAATCTCATGTTAAAATCATGATCCCATTAGCCATAGAACTATTAATCTTCTTATAGACTGTTGGACAGAAAACCACAGGCAGTGCCATAACAGCTGTCTGGGAGTGATGAAACTCTAAAAGGGCACCATCGACAGGCCTGGTGTGAAACTACACCAAAGCCCAGCCTTTGAGCAACAAACCTGATTATTACTCCCCTAGGCTGGCTGAAACATGTTCAGGGCTGGAAAGAGCCACAAGCTGGGTGTGAGAAGCTTAAACACCCCATCGCTCATGTCACTCAAGAGGCAGCCAAAAAATTAAACCTCTGAGCTCTCGAAAATTCTGACCAGCCTACAATACATTTCTCTCCCTTCATTTCCCACACTTTCCCTCGTCAGTAATGGCACAAACACTGGCAGATTGCCCGGAGAAAGGTCTGGGCACAGGTTGGAGAGTTTCTCAATCTATTAAGACTCATATTTGCCCTCAGAGAAATTTTCTAAGTTCCTAGTTTGGGATTAAACTCTGTGTTGGCATAAGGAGCTACATTACTAAAGCAAATTTAGTCCTAAGGATCCTAACACTTAAAATGAAGGTAACAATAAATACACACACACACACACACACACACACACACACACACACACACACAAATGAGGGTAACAGTAGCCAGTCAGGTCAGCCACAGGGGGATTATGGCTTACAGGGCAGGACCACTGCCAAATTTCTGAGCTCCCAATGGCTCTCCCTAGTTTCCAGGCCTGGATATGGTATTTGGACTTGGTGCAGGTTTAAAGTCACCCAGCCTCCTCCCCGGAGCCAGGCCAGAAGTTCAATAAGAAAAAATAAGTTCTGATATTCAGCTGGATATTGTCACACATGGGGCTGCAGGGGCCAGGAGCAAGAGTGCCAGTGGAGAAGGAGCCAGCGGAGCCCACCGCCTTTGGTGCAGGACAGCGTTTTCTTGGGTGACCTGTGAAGGGTGTACCATGGTTACTCCTCAAGAGCTACCTCACCTACTTTTTGGGTCTTTGCTTCCTCTGATGTTTCAATTTTGTTATTTGTAAAAAGAAATTCATGAGGTTGTAGAGAAATCGGAGCCCTTCTACAACACTGGTGGGGGAAGACTTTCGAAAACATCTGGAAGTTCCTCAAAAAGTTAAACAGAGTTTTCATATGACCACACAGTTTCACAGGTTAACTTAGGAATGTGTACAGCTAAAAAGGTATATACAAAGGAGAAATGAAAACATATGTNGCAGGCCAGCTCCCAGCAGGGGACACACCAGAGGCAACCATACATTGATATTTCTCTCCCTCTCCTTCCCTTCCCCTCTAAAGATAAATAAATAAAATATTAAAAAGAAATTCATAAGGTTGTAGAGAGATCGGAGCCCTTCTACAACACTGGTAGGGGAAGACTTTCGAAAACATCTGGAAGTTCCTCAAAAAGTTAAACAGAGTTTTCATATGACCACACAGTTTCACAGGTTAACTTAGGAATGTGTACAGCTAAAAAGGTATATACAAAGGAGAAATGAAAACATATGTCCACACAAAATTGTATGTGAATGTTCATAACATTATTCCTAAGAGCCAAAATATAAAAACAATCCAAATATCCACCAACAGATGAATGGATGAATGTGGTATGTTCATATAATGGAATACTATTCAGCCTTGAAAGAGAATAAAGTACTGATACAACATGGGTGAAGTTTGGAAACATTATGCTAAGTGATAAAAGGAAGACACGAAAGCCACGTGTTGTATGATTACATTTAAATTTTCCTTTTACCCATTTATTTATTTATTTTACCCTTTTAGCTACACAGATTCCAAAGGTATTCCATGATTCTAGATGAGGCAAATATGTAGAGACAGGAAGTAGATCAGTGGTTGCCAGGGGATTGGGGTGGGGGAGGGAAAGGGAGTGACTGCTAATGAACGTGGGGCTCCTTTGTGGCGCCACCTCTCCAGGTGAAGAGGTCCTGGGGTCAGTGAGATTGCACATCCCTGTAAATCACTAAAACCATTAATTATACACCTTCAAATGGTGAATTCCATGGTATGTGAATATCTCAATTAGAAAAGAGACTCAATAAAAGTGAGGAAGTAAAAAGGAGATCTCTGAAGTGAAAAGACACTCTAGGAATTTATACCTGAGAGACAGAATCTTCATTTATGTTTGAAGATTCACATTCTTTGGATCAGCTAGACATGTTTCATTGAAACACTATTAAAGGCTGATAGTGTTTATAAAAGGTCACTATTTTAAAAAAGGAAAGCCATGAATCCATTCAAGCACGAGTATAAAATGAACACATAGAAGAGCCTTTATTTAATTCATTAATGAGAGAACTGGTAAGATATATTACTATCAACGAGTTCAAAGGAGAATTCAAAGAATGAGAAATACATGAGCAGTAAGAGATAATGAAATAAACCTTCAAGTAAATAGAAAATTAGTCTATCTGCAGGGCAATAATCAATTATATTTCACAGGACATAATTCATTCACATTTCCATGGACAAGAATCCTTGCACTATCAGTTTTTCCAACTTACAAAGTTACTAAATAGCTTGAAGTCAGCAAAAGGAAGAGAAAACTCCAGAAGGGTATCTTAGAGATGTGATCTAGTAATTTTTTATGGCTCATTTCAAAGTTTACAATTTTCTTGGCTTGTTTGAAATATTATAAGTACTTTGATGGTTGAATAGAAGAAGGACTGAATGCCATTGTTTTCATCATGAGTATTCAGAGTATAGATTCCATAAGAAACAACAGCCATGTCAATCATTATCCACTTGGTATTTATTTAGTAGCTACTGTGTGCCAGGCCAGGAGCCTGCAATTTAGATGGGGATGGCTCGGTGGGAACCACAAAAATCACTTAAATATGAAAGCGATTCACCTGTTAATGAGAAACACTGACAGTGTGAAAAGGAGTCCACAGGAAGAAAAACATTACTGTGGGCTAGATTGATTTTAGCTGAACCTTCAACACACAAAAAATATTTAATAATCACTAAAGGCAATGTAATAAGATGTACATGGTGGGCTTTGAAAGACCACTGAGTTGGGCTGAGTCCCAGTTATCATTTATGTAATCTTGGACAAGTTTCTGCACTTCAATTTTTTCTTTTTGTAAGTGGGGCTAATAAGTGGAACCTATCATATGGATCACTTGTGAGGATTAAAAGAGATCAGAAATGTACAGTGCTGTCAACAGCAACTTGCACACGGTAAACCCTCAATAAACAATACTTTATCCATTCAGTGGTTTCTGAGGTTCATTCCTTGCCCTACAATAGCTTGAAGTCAAGAGGGAAGATAATTTTGCACAGTGTATTTATTAGTTTAATACACTAATTTATTAAAGTACTCATAAGCAAAGGCCTTATCTGATGCTCTTATACATATCATCTCTCTTAATTATTATAACAAACTTATGAATTAAATCATACCCTTCTTAAAGTTCAGGAAATGATGACCCACAAAATTGATTAAAATCCTGCCCCATGTTGTGTTGTGAATCAGTGTTTGCCATATTTAGGCTGTGTTCAGAACAGGGATGTGTATGAGCTGTGCTAAGAGAGCACAGAGGAGGAATCTTTCCCTAACAAAAGAGATATTTTGGCAGGGGGAGAGCTTTCCAGGTGGGGAAATGGCTCGAACAGAAGCCCAAAGGCAAACGGGACTTGGGAGGTGAGTTCTAGAGGCAATGAGAAGACCAATTAACACATAATAATCAGCCCCCTCACTGTTGTCCACATCCATGGGTCCTTCATATACGTTCTTTGACTAATTTCTTCACCTTCTTTCAATCAGTCTCTGCCTCTCCTCTCTGGATGGAAAAGGTCAAAGGGGGAAAAAGGGGGGACAACTGTAATAGCATAAACAATAAAAGAATACAAAAACACATGTAATAATGATAAAAGAGAGGAAAGACTGATAACACATTTATAGGCAAACATACAGGAACGGCAGAAACCTGAGAGTGATACAGATTTAATTTATTCAGGCCTTGCCATTACTCTTAGATCAATGTTGCCAAGCCTTTTCTTTTAGCAGCGGGATCTCTTTTTAAAAAATAAAAATAAAAAACAACCTACAACAGTTCAGTTGAAAATGGGCCTCTGACTGAGGCTGAGGTTGATTGGGGGCCTGGAGTCTTGCCCCCATGTGACCTTCTCTGCCCCCCAAAGGCAGGGCTTCAGGCAAACCTTCAGGGCCACAGGATCTTTCACAGCTCCCTGGTCCATAGAACATTGTGCAAAAAGTGACCAAGTTGGATAGAACTGAGTGGATCAGAGCAACCTGAAATTCTATACCTTGTGGGCGGATGTCTGAGGTCAGAGTTAGGTGATATGAATGGTGGCCGGGACAATAATTCGGGCTACTGCAAAGAGTGTAGTAACTCACAAGAATCAAAGGTCTGGGTAAGATCCACAAAATCAAGGTAGTGGACTGAAACTGAAAAGTGTAAAATGCAAGTCAGGGGGCAGAAGTACCCAAGAGGGAGGCATCGCTCCAGCATCTTTGATACAACTGCTTTTGTGGACTTCTGGTCATTTTTTTTAACTATTTATTTATTTATTTATTTATTTATTTATTTATCTTCAGAGGGGAAGGAGAGAGGGAGAGAAACATCAATGTATGGTTGCCTTTTGTGTGTCCCCTGCTGGGAGTTGGCCTGCAGGGAACTGGCCTGCAACCCAGGCATGTGCCCTGGCTGGGAATCAAACCTCGATCCTCTGGTTCGCAGGCCCGTACTCAATCCACTGAGCTACACCATCCAGGGCTGACTTCTGGTGATTTTTATACCCGAGAGAGCTTGACCATCTGGCTTAGTCATTTGAACATATCTGTATGGACATGTATTCTATGTCAGCTACATCTTGGGATTGGCCAGGGGATACAGCAGGAGGGTACAATCCCAGAAGCTTAATCATGTCCATCTAGAAGGGTGATTTAAGCTTGCGAGTTTGGGGTAAGGCCTCATTATCTAGCTATTATTTTCTGAGGCACTTGGAGGTCTCTGAACTCAGAGACCTTGATGAGGACACTATTGGTTAAAAGTTGGTAGGTGTATGAAGGGTTCAACTTGTATTAATCTGTAGAAATTTACCAATATACTCAATGGGTCTTGTCTTTGTATCCAAGCCCTAGTGATATTAAGGTCACACTGCTCTAGTTTTTAATTTCAAATTTCCCTTAATGAAAAGTCTTTAGAGAACCAATAAAAAATGGTCTAGCTTGGCTGTTGATGAGAGAAGTGGCCTTTCAGTTACGAAAGGGAAATATATGTTAAACTTTCCCATGTCAAAGAATAGCCTAGGTTATATATTTTTCTTTGTGAACTGGGAATGTCTTTGTGTACAGTAGTTTGCGTAATATTCACTAAAGGTTATTAGAATCTGATAAGCCTCTCTGTTGCTTATGAACAGACCGGGCATGCTGAGAGTAACAATCTAATTACCCAAACTGCTGGTATCCAAGATACTGTCTCCCAAGATGAGTGCATTTGTGTTATGAGGTTCCCTCTGCGTGAGAGACAGTGGTCCTAAATAAAATGCACTGAATTGCTGCAACAAACAATGAAAATAAATCAGCTGCTCCTGTCAGTTCTAGACTTGGGTGATTTCCATTGTGGATAGAGCAAGGCCCCCAGTGTGTTTGAATTGAAGAAAAGCCATGTTGTGAACCATAAAGAACCATGACAACCCTTTTTGGCTAACACACTTGCTGCTCTTCTCAAAGCTTTGTCACCGGCAATTGTCCTTTTAAAAAATTATTATTCCTGTCTGCAGTTGTTCACTCTGTGCTTTTCTATCCTGCTCAGATGTGTTTGTGTAGTCCCCAAGGTCCCACCTGTGGCAAAGATGTTCTGAAATTGGGGTTGACTCTAACACAGTGATTAAAAAGTGATAGTGGAGCCATAGTGCCCAGGCTCAAAGCCCAACCTCTCTACTTACTATGCATCCTTGTAGAGTGCTTAACCATTCTGTTCTTCTGTTTCGTCGTCTCTAAATGGGGATGATATTGCAAAGAAGTTTTTTATGAGGATAAAATGAATTCTACATTTTGGAATGTGGAATGTGTAGAACAGTGCCTGGCACAGAAGAAATTCTTGATAATGAGAGTTATTCTCGTTGCCATTACTGTCTAGTGAGACAAGTGTCCTGGATGTAGGGTTAGAAGAGCTGGGTCCACTTCCTAGTTTGACCACCTGGATTCCTGATCTATGAATTTGAGAAATGTTATTCAACTCCGTAGTCTGTTTCCCATCCATAAAAGGCAGTAAGATGTAACTTATGGGGGTTTTGAGAAGATAAAGCAGGAAATGGTGTGGTCCAGGGCATACATTATGGAGCCACAGTGACCTGGATACAAATGTCTGCAGGCTATGTGGCCCCAGGTAAGTTACCTTTCCTTTCTAAGCCTGAGATTTATCCTCTGTAAAATGGGAACAGAAATGCTGTTTATGGTGGAGATTAAATGGTCAGCACAGTTTCTGGTCTGTGTTATATTGAACAATCAATAAACAGTGATGAGCAGTATCATCATTACAGCATTCAACCAACGCTTGGCCTGCGGCTGACACTCAGTGCACCCATTTCCCACTTCCTCCCTCCCTTTGCTCACCTACCCCCTGGGACCTGCCAGCAGCCTCTTCCCCCTGAACCTTAGTTAAAACCTGCTCCTTAGGGGAGTCACAATTCTCAGACCCCTTCTCCCCAATATGAACTACACTGGGAGGGAACTCACCACGAGATCTGAGCAAACAGAATCCACACCCTGGACCTCCTGGAAGTGAAGGGCCATAGCAAGGGAAAAATAAATGTCTTCCATCATGGGTCTGACCCAAGTCTTTGTTTCTGTGGCTGCTGTTTCTCCTCCTGACAAGAGAGCAGACATTCTGCTGAATGACTCTCAGAAAAGGTGTTTCTCAGTAGCTTCAGTGAGGTAGAGTTTACTAAAGACCGACACAGATGGCGGTTTTGAGTCCTGCCGTTTCTTCTCCTACTCACACTAACCCCGGGAAAAGCACTTTATACTTCTCGTCTTATTCTGGACTTTCCAAAGGGTTGGCATGGCAATGAAGTCCTATGGAATAGGGGTGTTTATTAGCACCATTCGGCTGATAGATCAAAGGGGTATGGGCAGTACTCACATTTACTGAGGATCTGGGATGTGTCACACAAGCATAAAATAGATCTCCAGTCCCAGCCATGCAGACGAGGAAGCTAATGCTGAGAGAGATCGACTAACTCGCTCACAGTATCACAGATGGGAATATCCAAAGATGAAATTCAAGTGAGGGTCCATCTAAGTCGCAAACCTTGAAGCTTAACCACAAATCACAGAAAGAATCAAGGACTTGCCACAGGAACAGGTGCATTGTTACTAAAAATTGGTGGAGAAGAGATTGTTTGAATACACAATTTATTTTGGCTTTCTTGATTAAAAAAAAACTAGTAAAATGTCTGAAATAAGTCAAGAATCTGCCTTAAGAAGCTCATAGTCTAGGAAATTCATTTGTATAACAGAGGGTAACATCCACATGACTCTAGCATGCAAGAACTATGAAATAAACATTTAGTAAAATCTAAACCTGCATTATAAACTACAGCAGCCAGGAGCCATCTCTGAATATTCACATTGAAATTTAAGTCAACTAACATTAAATGCAATCAATGCAGTTAACCCAATGCTGTCTGGCTGTCTTCCCAACACCGGCCTAGTTAAAAATTGTGCTGGGAAAATCGTGCCTTGCAGGAACCCTGCACTGCAGGAACCGCACTGGTCCAGCAGTGAAGAACAAAGCACACGCTCAGAGGCTGCAGAGCGCACTGCCCCAGAATCCTCCTCTCACGCCTCTTCTAGAAAATGCAGAAGGGACACGAGGAAACATTTGGGATTTGGAAATACTCCTTGTGCTGATTGTGGCAGTGGTTTTATAGGTGAATATATCTGTCAAAATTCATTAAATTTATAATTTAAATGGATATGGTTTCATGTGTGTAAAGTGGATATGGTTTTACGTATACTTGAGTGAAATTGATTTAAAAGAATATGATAACCACCAAACATACACACAGCCAACTCTAGGATGGATAAAACGAAGAGGAAAATATCAAATTTTGGTGAAGATATAAAGCAGTTGGAGCTATCATAATACTGTTGGTGGGAAGCTAAGAAAAATGTACAATATTGGAAAAATCTTTTGCTGTAACTTTTAAAAACTGAACATATGCATACCTTTGGCCCAATAATTATACTACTAATAAGTAACTAGTAGAAATGCAAAGACGTTCATCAAAAGATATCTAGGAGAATTTTCCTAGTAGCACTGAAATATTGATAACCTCAAACTGGAAAACACCCAAGTGGCCACAAGAGAAGAATTGGTTAACCAATTGTATATTAATACACTAGAATATTATGTATCAATGGAAATAGACAAACTGTCACTGCACAACAATATAGATGAAGCTCACTGATGACATGTTGAAAGTAAAAAGACAAATAGAAAATAGTAAACATGGTATCATTCCATTTATTTAAAAAATTCAAAAGAGGCAAAAAATTGTGGCTAGAAGTTAAGATAGAGGTTACTCTTGTTGGGGGAGCAGTGACCAAAAGGGAGACAATGAGGGGATTCTGGGGTGGTGGTACTGCATTCTTTCTTCCTTTTCTTACTTTCCTCATTAAATTTATTGGGGTGACACTGGTTAACCAAATTATACACTTGATGTGGGCGAGGGTCATGTGGGCACATTCAGTTTGTGAAGACCCACTGCCTGTGGCCTGTGATTTATGCCATTTTAAATGTGTGTTATACCTGAATTACAAATTTACTTGAAAAACATCTCAGCCCTGTTTAATACACTCACAACTCACAACCAGTTGGGTTTGAATCTGTTTTAGGGGCACTTGTGCTTCTTCAGAGGAAATAAGCCATTGCCATTTTAGTATGTTGTGAATCTCTTCACCTTGGGTTGACCCCAGGTGTCATTTGCAAGGCCATATGGGGTTGTTATTATTATGGGCAGTGCAATATAAGGTGATCTTTTAACCCCCTGTTGATAGGTGAAGGAGGAACCAGCCTCCAGAAGAGAAAGCATTCCTGACCCATGGCTAAGAAGCCCTGGAATGAGAGCAGGGGAGAAGTTCAAAGGGAAAGGTCTTTGGATTATTTCACTTTGTTAATCGGCTGTCTCTCTAGTTTGTGCATCCAGGTGAGAGGAGACTGGAAGATATGCCAATGACATAGATGTAAGCTTGGGTGGTGGATGTTTGAAAGGCATTCTGGTTAACAGAGGGAACTAAGGCCTTGCAGACACACAGGTCTGGACTTAAACTTGGACTTGATGTATTTAGATGAACTTGGAAAAAGTTGTGAAAACTTCAGAGCCCAGATTTCTTATGTAAAACAGAAGAGATATTCCACATTTGGGGCAAGTATTAGCTTTAAAGGTTAGTGTTTTTCATACTTTCTTTGACTGTGTTCTTCATTGAGATAAATATTTTACATCAGGACCTAGTACAAGCTTACACACATACACACACATGCATACACATCTTGCAAAGTAATACTTATCTGTGATGGGCTAATATTTTCAATCCTATTTTTTTAAAATAAAGACTGCCAGTTGCAACCATTTAAATCTATTTCGTCATCTGCTCGTAAGCCACTGCCCAGAGTTCGAGAACAATACTAGTTCATCACACCATCATCAGGCATAAATGAAACCACCATAAAAGGTTGGATAAAATAACCTCTTTAAAATTTCGTAAGACTGAAATTTGCAGTTCACTAGCGAAGTTGGGGTACCCAAAGCAAAAACTCCTGTTGGTGAAGCTGCTGGCTTTAGCAGTGGCTCTCAACCTTGACACCATACTAGAATCACCTCTTGGCCTTTAAAAACTCTGCAGGCCCAAGCCACACTTAGGCTAATTAAATCAGAGTTTCAGAAGGTCCCACCCAGGTTCCAATGACACCTGAAGCTCCCCAGGTGACTCCAGGGTGCAGCCAAGACTGCAAACCACTGGTGTAGTGGGCCACATGGACAGTCTGTTCCTGTTTCAGTCCATGCTTGATCTTCTACAGGGTCAGAGACAACTGGACATTCAGCCCCCATTTTTCCAGGCCCTGGAGGCCTGTCAGGAGAATTATTGATGTCCCAGGGCTAATACCTTGATACCCACTGTTGGGGAAAAGGTGAGAACCCAGTTTTTCTGGTTCTAAACCATTGATTACACTTGAAATTATCTGTGAATTCATCATAAGTGACATGAATGGGCAGCCTGCCAACCTCCTTCAGGTTGAAATGAGCAGGCTAATGTTGGTAAAGCACATTGAGGACCCTGGACCTAGTGACCGAGATGTTACACTAATAAAGCTGTACCATTTGGAGTTACTACTGAGCAGAAATAAAGACACGATTGTATATCCCTCCAGGGTGTGCCCAGCTCACACACTGCTGCTGTCTCCTTAGCTTGTACAGTGTGTCTCATCATGGGAAGGGCAGAGATTTAGTTTAATGAGAGACCAGAATTTTGTCCTTTTACTTGCATTCTGAAATATGCTTTTAACCAAGGCATCTCATGGCCCATAAGAGGCTTTTCTGATCACACTGGAACATAATGATAAAGATGGCCTAAACTGCCAATCTAATTGCAGTTTTATGAGAACTCTTCCTACTAAAGAAAATGTGGCTGAAAATTGACACAACAGAAATGCTCAGCAAGTTTTCTTTTTTTGATTTTTTGCAGGTTACCTCTTGTAAATGAGCATTTGAAAACAAAGGTTTGTTTGTGTTATTACATAAAAATGTCCTTTCATTTAGCATTTTTATTCGTGCTAAAGAGCAGAGGGGAAGAGCAAACAAGGATGGAGAGAGCACAGAGGGAACATCCATCTTTCGTTCTGATCAATCACTTCATTTATCACAGGATCCCAGGCATGGGCGTTATTGCATTACGGGGCTATCGGGCTCGGATCTTTGAGACCCATTTACTCTTCAGAAGTATGTGCTCTGATTAATAATGGGTGGTTAGCCACATAGTTGAGTAGAATGATTGGCATCTTTTATTGTTGTCTTTTAAGACTAATTTAATGAAACTGGCTGACCAGAGAGCAGAGGTTTGTTGCTGGACTGGCTAGCAAATGCTTGCCCGTTTATAAACCAAAAAAGCCCTCCTTCCAAAGTTCAAACACTTGGTGCTCCCTGGAAATTTGCTCCCTTGGATGTGGTGCTTAAGTCCTTAAGAGGCTATGGCCGCTGAGTCTTTCCTTCTTTTTCCTCTAAGGATGTTCCACCCTTTTGGTAATTGTTGAAAGTTAGTGCTGACACATGTAACCCTGTAGGCAGGAGACTTGATTAGAAATTGACCACTGCTGAGGTGCTGACGGTAACCCATGGGCCAGGTTAAGTTTGAGAAGGATAGGATGAAGTGTGGTAGCTAAAAACTCCACTAGAGAACGTGGAGTAAAGAAATACCTACCCTCAAACCTAAGAATTAAAAACAAATATAGAAAGCTGACACATAGTGAGCATTACATGCACGTGCAAGTGTGGACGTTGAGATGTATACTGAGTATGGGACAGGGACCCAGGCTGAAGGACAGTGGCTTCTCTGTGACAGCTGGAGAGTGGCGTGGGCTTGGGGGAATTAAAGTTTACTGCCCTCCTATCATGTGCCAGACACTGACAGGGGCTATGCAAACTGACTTATTCCACACTCGTACCAACCTTTCACGGTGGTGCCTCCGCTGGGTTTCTTTCACCTCCCACTTCCAGCCCCAGACTTCCTCCCACTTTGTTCTGTGCCCCTCCTTGGGGAACCGCATGAGCAGACTCCCTGATCTAGGGCTTTCACCTGGGTTTGGCTGATAGTTTAGCACCAAAAGGAAAGGGAACAGGAGAAAAGTGGCTAACTCAGTCTCCTGGTCTGTTCCTATGAAGCTGCCAAGGGTTGGCTGTAGCTCTCTACCTAAAACCACAGCACTTGGCAGCTTACCCTTTGCAAAGTTACCCTTTCTGGATTCTGAAAACTGTCCCTTCTGCCAGCCGTTCAGGCCCAAGACTGATGGTGACCCTGCGCCGCCAGTGCAATGGCTGCAGCAGCCCCGCTGGTTTCCCCAAGCCCTGTCAACACCCTGTCAATAATCCCTTTATTGAAATCATCCCAGCTCGAATGGGCCATCTGATTCCTGTCTGAGCCCTGGCTGAGACAGTATCCCAGCCCTGTTTTTAGACATGAAGTTCTGGAAACTCAGATGGCATAAGTAACTTGGCTGAGGTCATACAAAGAGTAACTGGCAAAATTATGCTCTGTCCTCTGTGAACACAAAGCAAGTATCCTCAGACATCTTGGTAAATGACATCCACCACTGTGGCTCGAGTTTTCTCAAAGGGGATTGGGTGACAGCTCAGGTGGGCATATGAAGCCAGTGAGGGGGGCAGTGTTGGCCAGTGCTTGTGATGCTTCCCACGGGTCAGTCACCCACTCTGCTACAAAGGATGTTAAATAGGGGGATGAAGGCATGAGCACATCTTAGAAGGACAGGGTCACGGAGATACCAAGAGCACCTAGGTGCCAAAGTAGAGCTCCTCAGAGACAGGAAACTACGACAGTCTGACATTTGCCTTTGCACTGTTAGCATCCGGTGACTCACCACAGTACTTTCTTTCTTTTGCAGTCCAATAGGAAAGAAGACAAACAGGACTGCTGTATAGTAAAACTTATGCTGGGGGAGCTACTCATCCCATTAAAAATAGTAGTATAGCTAATATTTATTGAGTGGTTTCTATGTGCTCAGTACTGTGATCATGACTGTGTGTACAGGAAAGCATTTAGCTCTTCTACACCTATGTGGAGGGTCCTGGTAATGCTCTCCTCTCCATTTTACAAATGAAGAGACTGGGTTGCAGGGACTCAGGAACTTGCTTAAAGTCTTACAGCTAGTCAGTGGTAGGACTAGGACTTAAATCCAGATCTGTTTGACAACAACGTCCTTTGAACCATTATACAGCGTGGGTGTATAGGTCGCTATGTAGGTATTCTCTTCCACCCCATTCCTCCTCTAATGTAGGTAATACAGTTGCAATTATCTGATGAATATGACCCACCTTCCACCCCCCCCAGTACACGTTTTCTCTTATTTCTTCTCAACCACCCAAAGGATGTCCTTTCAAAAACGGGAGAGCTCCTTTCTCCTTGCATAAGCAAGATGCTGTCTTTGACCTGCCGTGACTTTGAAATTATTGAATCTAGATATTATCCAGCTCTCTCATCCATTCTTTAAATGGAGAGAGCAGGTTTATGCTAAAAGTAATGGGCCAATATGTAAGATGTGCTAAGAGCTCTTTCATTCGATACTTTCCCAGAACACAGGAGTATTTCCAATTATCTTGCTTTTCTTTAAACTAGAATCAACAAATAAATAACAGATGTTAACTTCCATGGAAAGCTACTTACTGAACCCTGGCTGTTCTTGCTTACTGGAAACCGTTTAGCAGGGGATCATTGCGTTTCTGTTACCATGACAATATTTGGTCTCTTCCCATGTTTTCTTCCTCCAGATCTGAGCCACACTCTACACACTGGTTATGTATGATGGCATTCTTAAGGGGATTTTGTTTATTGTCCTTTATCAGAAGTGTGTTGTTTGTATGATTATTAAAGTTAGTCCAGTTATGCTTTGTAGCACAATTGACACTTCCACTTTCTATGCTTCAGATTTCAGCTCCAGGTTCACTGGCTACCAGCTGCTTTTCTGAGTCTGTAGGACTATCCCGGATTGCTAAGACCGCTGCACTACGTCTTTTAATGCATTTTTCACAATCAGCATAGCTTTCTTTTTTAAGAAGTAGACTTATTTTTAGAGCGGTTTCAGATTCACAGAAAAATTGAACAGAAGCTATAGTTTCTACATACACTCTGCCTCCCCTCAAAATCTCCCCCCACGATCACATCCTGCACCACCGTTGTATATTTGTTATAATTGATGAGGTCACACTGACCCATAATTATCACTCCAAGTCAATAGTTTACATTAGGGTTCAGTCTTGGTGTTGTACATCCTTTTGGTTTTATCAAATACACAATGACACGTGTCTACCATCATAGTATCACACAAAATAGTTTCACTGCCCTAAGAATCCTCTGTGTTCTGCTTGTTTATTCCTTGCTCCCCACCAAACCCTGGCAATCACTGATTGTTTCACTATTTCCAGAGCTTTGCCTTTTCTACAATGTCATATAGTTGAAATACTATACTATGTAGTCTTTTCAGATTGGCTTCTTTCACTTATTAATATGTATGTAAGTTTCCTCCATGAAAAGGTCTTTCCATGGTTTGATAGCCCATTTTGTTTTAGCACCAAACAATCTATCATATCGGCACACTACAGTGTATTTATTTACCCATCGAACTAAAGAAGGCCATTTTGCTTGCTTTCAGTTTTGGCAATGATGAATAAGGCTGCTGTTAACATCTGTGTGCATGTCTTGTGTGAACACAAGTTTTCAATTTATTTTGGTAAATACACAGGAGCATGGTGAGCATGATTACTGCCAAAGCACCTTCCAAAGTGGCTCCTATTTTGCACCCCCACCAACACTGAATGAGAGTTTCTGTTGTTCCACATTCTTGGCAGCATTTGGTGGTATCAGTATTTTGGATTTTGACCATTCTAATTGGAATGCACTGGTATCTCATTGTTTTAATTTACAATTCTCTAATGGCATATGATACAGAGCATCTTTGCATATGCTTATTTGCTATCTGTAAACCTTCTGGTGAGGTGTCTGTTTGGGTTTTCTGCTCATTTTTTAATCAAGTTGTTTGTTTTCCTGTGTCATTTAATGCCCATGTCCCTGCAGTAACAGAAAATCTCTGAAGTCAGGACCTGGGACTTTTTTCTCATAGTTGTATTCTCAGCACCTAGCTCAAGGCCTGCAGAGGAACAATAAATGTTCAGTGAAGGATGAGGGTGTGCACAAATGTGAACACAGCTGTCGTGATCAACAAAGTCAACCTGGAAGTATTGATACTCATATTTGCCAATTTACTCACTTTGATGTGAAGCTTTAAGAATTTAAACAACGTGTGCAAGATCATAGGAACTGAGCAGCAATTTGGACACAGGTAGGATTGACAGCAAATACCAAGTACTTTCTGCTTTCCCCGAATGGCCCAGTAAAAACCTTTAGTCTGCATATTTTTAAAATTTTCTAGAAGAATAAGTCCAGGCGAGAGAAAAGTTGAGAAACTAGAGAATTCCATTGATTGCTTTGTGTGGCCTTGCATCTCTATCACATGCTGTCTTCTTCTGAGCTGTGTATACACTGGGTCGCTAAGAGCCTGAGGCTCTAAGTCCTCATGCAGAAAAGGACAACAAGGGCTCAAGCCGGGGCAGTTATGGACAGTTATGCTTTCCTCAATGGAATTGCATGTTTCAGCCTAAGGACGAGATACAAAAGCATGAATATGTTTGTTCTTTATCCACTGGCCTGATATAAATCTAAAGCTGAGAATTGACCTGGTAGAATTTTCTTTGTTATCCACAGCAGGACTGCTTATTTATACATTTCCAGTGACTAAAAGACTGGACTGTTGAGAGCTGCTTGCACAGTGACCTTTCTCCCTTCTCCCCTCAACTTGCCACATCCACAAACCTTTGTCAGAGAAAGATCAGGAGGCCACCTGGAGCACAGAACACCTTAGACAAGAGGGCTTGGAGCTGTATCTATTCCTGTACACTCAGCCCCGACACAACAGATGCAGATCTAAAGGAGTCTGTTTGAACGAGTTGGGGCAAATTTTAGGAGCTCAGCAATTGCTAGGATTTCAATTTTAGTCTCGAGCCTGCAAATGTGTTTAGTGCTTATTCTGCTGCCTAGGTACAATATTCTCCTAAAGAATCCTGGTTCTCACCCTGTTCTTTTCTCCCTAAAATCTCTCAGAGGCAGAAATATTTCTCCTCTCTATATTGCTGGAGATTCCTCCTTATAAAATGTAGCACTTCAACTGTGATAAGACTAGAAAATGGTAAGTGTTCTGTCATTGCTAAAGGGCTACAAACAAAAATGACCTTTCTCCCCAGCTCTACCCAGCTGCCTGCCCCTGGTCTGGCCATCATCCCTGTCTGAAAACATTTGATGAGGTCTGTGAGGGCCTCCAATGTGAAAGGGTGTCCCCATCACCAAGTCTGACATCTGCCCTGCATCGGTGCATCTTATTATCCTTATCTGCTTATTGGATTACCATTAGCTACTTATCTTGACAATGCACAGCCATAAATATAATTTACTGGATACTGAAACTGTGAGCCATGGCTTGTTTATATCATTCTTTGTTTCTAGGAGAGATTTAGGAATACATATGTTTTATTAAGTAATCCTTCCTTTGTCCCACTCCGAGCAAGGGAACATATTTCCCAGTTCCTTTCCCCTTTATTTTCTTGACAAAGGGGCCCAAATAGAAATGAGGCCCAAATAGAGGACCAAATGGTTGATATGCTTTAATTTTTTTCTGAAACAGAAAGATATGGAATTTGAGCAAAATATAGTACTTCTTTCACAGTGGCTTGTATGTTAGTGATGAGCATGAGCCAAAGAAAAATTCAAAAATATTCCTGACACCTATGTCTCATCTATGTGCCAGTGAAGTTTTCAGAGTTCATGAAGTAAAAATCAATTCATATCTTACCCTTAATGTATGCATGTCTATCTTCATCTGCACAGTGTGTATCTATCTTACAAGCCCTCGAAGACAAAGCACCTACAAACTGGGTTCCAGTTGCCAGACATGGAACCCACTATTGGCAAAAATGCTCTGAAAGTCTTTTGAAATGCTTCTTTAACTTGCTCTAAAACTAACACCCTTTGCCTGGGAATGCTTTCCCTGTAGTTAACTGACATTTCTGTCTGAAACTCTTCCTTGGAATCTGATATGAAAAACTCAAGGGCAGGACACGAACACCAGGGTTGAGAATTTTCATTGGGGTTGAAGGCAAATCCAGGAATAGAATTCAGTGGCTTGGGTGTGCAAGGACTTTAAGAGTTGCAACCCTGCTAATAGACTCAACAGCCACTGTTTATAGAACTCTCATCAAGCTGTTCATAAACAAACAGGGAAGACCTGCCCTTCTGCTGTGCACTACACAGACACCCTCTCTCTTCCACTCTCAGAAACCCCAGAGGGATCCCAAGGCACTGATCTAGGCTGCCTTCTGTCCTCTGAAGCTCCCTGGGTTATCACAATATTACCTTTGAAGCTGGGAGCTGGGACAGCTCATTCATTCATGAAGGCAGATACAAAAAAAGAACATTTGCAAGTGATTTTATTACTTTTACCAAGTGCACTTAAGAAAACAAAATATTCAGGAGCCCTCAGAATTCATCACCCAAAACACGTCAAACTTCTGGAGTTCACCTTCTTCTCAGGACTGCTTGGTAAGGTAGCTCAAGCTGCCACCCCACCCTCCACGGGGTGCTCCTCCTGTAGGGCAGGAGGTTTCTGGGGAGCTCTTGAGTCCACACAGCACCCATTTGGTAACAGCTTTAGGTTTTCTTTTGTTGTTTTCCTTCACCCCACATTGGAAATCGGTTCAAAACGTTCCTTCCCTCAGAGTGCTAAGACTTTTGTGTGTAGTGAAATGTACAGAAAGCTTGAAATAACAGGAGAAGGCTCCTGTGTAGTTGGGCACAGGCAACAATTTCCTCTTGGGTATTAGATGTCACTCTCCACATGTTTCACCAGACATTCCTTACCACGGAGGATTTATTAGGAGCCAGGACTCCATGGGCACCATCTCAGTGGGATCTTTGGGGGCCTTCTTTTCCCCTGATAGTCTCTCTTCCTCCCTGCTTTCTATCTCCAAAACTTAAATTCCTTACATGTCAGTTCAGCTCTTGACTTTCCACCTCACATTGATTTACGGAACTATCTGGGCATAGCCAGCACTTACTGAGGTCTTCTAAAAAACTAAGGATGCTCTACTCTATCCAGTTATCTATATTTTATTGGAAAAAACTAAGGGGCATATTAAAATATTTAACAATTGATACAGCATTGCCCTTCTCAATCAGAGTGCAAGGCACAAACCTCCACGTGACCATGACTGTGTGTCCCACTGAAATTCAACTATGTAAAGGACAAAAAGCACAAACAGAAACAGTGCAACTATGGTTTTCCTAGGCAGGGGTTGCCCTCCAAGCTCTGCTGGCACAAAAGCAGTTTAAAGACATCCTCTCCCACTGGCTAGAGCAAGTCACTTGTTTTCTCCTTCAAATCACACAGATATTCTTGATATTATTTATTACTACATGGAATATCTAGAAATAGGAAGTGAACATTTATTAAGGGCCTGTCATGAGTTGAGTGCCAGCCATAGGTTATTTAAACCTCATACACTGATAACCTGGAGGCAGAAAACGTAATCCACATTTAACGAGGGAAGAATGGGAAGCTCAGAGGCTTGAAGTTGCCCAAGTAACTTGCCCAAGTAACTTGCCCAAGATTATACTCCTAGTAAGTGGTAGAGACAAAATTTGATCCAATATTTGGTTGAGTTTTTGGTCCATGCCTTTCCCTGCACACACGAGAGTGAACATTCCCCAGAGTAGTTTCTTCTAGCCCCTCTCCCTTGCCTCTTAGATAGACAGGGAGCATAATTCAGGCAGGTAAAGAACGAAGGAAGCAGATGGCCCTCAACAGCTTCAGCTTCTACCTCCTGTCTTCTAAGCATACACTGAACTCCTCAAAGAAAAAGTTCACTCTCCTGTCTATAAAAGCTCTAGAGTTCTCCAAAGCTGTACAGCTGTGTGAAGCACACTATACCCTCCTCCCCAAGCCTTGCTGTAGAACATTCACTTTATAGAAAGGCTTGGGCTTCATCCACAGATACTCACTACATTTTATTTCAAACATCTATTGATTGGCATGATTCTTTAATAGACTCCCATTGTTGTTGTTAATATTCAGGGTAAGATATTATAATAAACAAAATTACCTAGAATGTAGAAATGTTCTCATTTCCCCACTTGAGTAGAAGTTTAAGAATTTCTTTCCTCATGTTCTTCTACTTCCTATATTGACCCTTCTGAGGTCGGTATCTTGTCCACTCATGTGGTGTATTGATGGGATACCTAATGCCCATTTCAGGAAGATGAGGATCCGAGATGATTCTGAGTGGTGCAGGCTCTCCTTGTTCCTGTGCTTCTCTGATTACAACCATGTCTGCAGCTGGATACAGATCTGCTGGCTCATGCCAACAGAGAAACAAGAATACTTTTTTTTTTTTGCATCTTACAGTCACCATATTTCTTTTTAAAAAAATTTTTTTAGTCTTTTTAATTTAATTTAATTTAATTTTTTATTGATTTATCTTTAGAAGGGAAGGGATGGAGAGAGGGAGAGAAATATCAATGTATGGTTGCTTCTCATGCATCCCCTGCTGGGCACTGGCCTGCAACCCAGGCATGTGCCCTGACTGGGGATCAAACCACGATCATCTGGTTCGCAGACCCGAGCTCAATCCACTGAGCTACACCAGCCAGGGCACCGTCACCATATTTCTCAAAAACTTCCCTGGGGGGAAAGCAGAAAAGATTCACTGACACATCAGATCAGAATTAACCATTTAAGATTTATGTCAACTGACACTTTTCCCTGTCAATGAACTTCAAAAGTTTCAACAGAAATTCTTAGGATGCTTCTGGGACAACATCATGGTGAACAATCCACCATCATCTCTCATGGGGACTAACATATTCACCTCCTAACTGGTCTCCACTGCTCCCACCATGTGATGGGGCTCTCAAGGCCACTCTCAGGCTCAGTGATTTGGTAGTAGGCTCACAGGGCTCAGAAAGTCTATTATATTCATGGTGTAGTTTATTGTAGCAAAAGCACGCAGGTGAAAATCAACATAGGGAAAAGGCACACGGGCCAAGTCTGTGAGGAACCAGGCACAAGCTACCATATGCATCTTCCTGGTGGAGTTCCTTGGGACATGTCTAATTCTTTTCACAATGATGTATGACAACACATGTGAAGTATTTCAACCAGGAAAGCCTTGATGTCCAGGGTTCTTATTGGGGGTCAATCACATAGGCATGTGGTATTTGTGGGGCTGACTCCCAGCTACTCAGACTTCAGGCCTCTTACCTGGTGAGACTGGAACAGCCTAGCCCAAGTCCTCAGGAACAATGCTACCATCAAGCACAGTATTCCAGGGGCTCAGAGGCTAACTCCCTAAAGCCCAACAAGGGCTTCTCCTGAAAGTATTCTGTTATTATTATTGTTGAGCAACCCAGGCCTGCTGAGTTAAGCCTTTCCTGCCCACACCCTCATTTACCTTAAGGCTATTCTCTGCACTGCTTAAAGTGATTCTATTTAAAACCCAGTGAAGTTAAATAACATCATTCCTCTGCTTCCTCTACTTTTTTTTATTGCCTCTCTGACTCTACAGGATCTAGCTTGGTATCATGCCTTTGTTCAACTTATTTCCTCCTCCCTTGCTCGCTACACTCCAGCCACATCAGCTATCCCCATTTCTTAAAACCACAGGTACATTCCTACCTGAGGGCCTTTGTTTCCTCTCCCGAGAATGATTTCCCTAAGATATACACACTACTTCCTTCCTGGTCACACTATCTAACACTTAACTCCACTTCTAAAACATTACCTGCCTTATCCTTACCTATGTTTTTCCTCTTAAGTTACCATTAACTATCATACATTATAACTTCTTCGCTGGTTTCCTTTCTAGAATATAAACTCCTTATGTATTTTGTCTGTTCACTGGCCTATCCCTGGTGCATAGAACGAGTGCATGGCATACTCAAGAATATTTGTTGCATAGGGAGGCAAAGGTGGTTGCATCCATCCTCAGACGGAGGAAACAATTATCATCATTATCATCGATGAAGTCTCACTCTTTTCTGGCCGTTTTATGGATTACCAAGAGTTTTTACATCTGTTAACCACCTGGTCCTCACCACACTATGAGACAGTTATCATGAGTGGTGAGTCTTTCTTCTGTACGTGCGTGGGTTGTGGGAAAAGGCAAGTAGAAGAAAAGGCAGGAAGATCCGGATGAAAGATCCTTGAATCCAATGTCTAAACACTCTGAGTCTTTCACAGACTTCCACGCTAAGAGGCTTGCATGAGTCACTTTACCATTTAAGGATCCAGTTTCTCTTTGTTTATAAAATAAAGAGGTTTAACCTGTATTTGATCATTTTAAATCATGCACCTTCCAGAAGCTAGTTGGAAAATTCCATCCAGTTGTAGCTCCAGTATGGTTTTTTTGAACTCATACTGTCCACCTCTCTTCTGAGAAATGGCAACTTGGGTCCACAGTCTTCTTTCTTTTCAAGCTCCCATGATTGTAGGTGGGACTGTAGACCTGTCTAGTGATTCACCCTAAGCTTTCTGTGGCAATCCTTACTATCATAATCATGGAAGGTCTGCAAGTCTCTTCTAAGTCCACCCCTTTATTCTAACCAGAAATCTTCTATGCTCTCAAATATGCAATGGTCGTTTAATATCCTAGAGAAATGTTTTATGTGTAAAAAGCAGCATCCCAAAGTAAATCTAAAGTATTGTCTCAATTACATAAAAACATGTGTAACAAAAAGACTGGAAGAAAGTATGCAACATGTCAATTGTGGTTTCGTCTATGTAGTTAACTTACATTTTTTCCTATGTAGCTATTTGTTCATTTCTTTACTGTTAAAATATTGTAAAATAAATATGTATTGCTAACTACTCAGATTGCTAACTAAATTACTAATCAAAAATTTTAATATAAAATCAAAAATATAATAAAAACAAAATATAAAGATTATGTACATTATATATGTATATTATTTATAGTATCTATTTTTATTTTCCAAGAAAATTTTTTGAGCTTCTGGTCATAACTGAGAAGAAAAATGACACACAAGCCCTCTGCTTGTGCTTCATCTGCACTTAAGCAATCTCAACTGGTGACCAAGTTACCCTTTTGGAATTGTAAGCTACAGGATCAGAGATTTATTGGAAGATAATAGACGTTAGAATCACAAATTTTAATGCAACTTAAGTTGCTTCCAGAGCTATCTTTTGCTGCACTATAAATGAGTTTTCACTCACCATGGTTCACTGGGAAGTAACTCAGAACCAGGAAGCTTTGCTCTCTATCTATTCTAGGACAAAAAGGCTCAATTAGGAGCAAGTTCTTATTCAAAATGGATCCATCCAGTAGTGTTGACAGTGGCTCAAACCAATGCAGGACCATTCCAGAACAAACTATGTGCACACTCATGAGAGAGAAAGAGAGGGAGGGAGAGGAGAGAGAGCTGGAAAGAGAGAGAGAGAGAGATTTTTTACATTCCCTTCACCTGAGTCAGGATCCAGTACATTCTCACTCCCCAAATATAACTATTGTTCATTTTGGGAAAGCCCCAATGTACAGTAACAAGAACAATACAACCCTAAGTGAGTAGATGAGCCATTTCTACATTTCATTTACATTTCATTATTTAACTAAGTGGGAGATACCTGGATTTAATCCTCCATTTTTTTCTTTCTCTCTCTCATGTATACCAAGATGGATAGAAAAGAAAACTCTGCTTTCCCAGGCAGCACGTTTTATGGGAAGATGATGCCTAGGTGTGACCAACTATATCTGTGAGTGTTTTGGGTAAACATTTCAACTTCCATTATTGATGTTAATTTATTCAGTTTGTACCTTTGCCAGCCAGTCTCTGCCTAAACACCCAAGAGATTGGAATGCAACTGAACTTCTGATAACATGATAATCACTTAACTGTGTTCTGTGTCAGTGTATGTTGTACATACTTCATCTTCCCTGTAAAATGATGAGCTCTCAAAGGGTAGAGGCTGAATCTATTTTAAAAAAATTCTGTATCCCATCATGTGTTCCTGTAACAAGAGGTTACAGTTTGTCACTAGACTACCAAAACTGGGGACTAAGTGGCCTGTGGTTGATGGAGGAGTAGGCGCAAGAGAGGGCAGAGAACTAAAGTGCCTTGAGTACCAGCTTTTGCCAGTCACTGGTCTAAGTACACTACAAAAGTTAATTTCCCCCATAAGACCTTTTAGGTGCATGTTATACCTCAATTTACAGATGAGGAAATGGAGACCTGAGAGAGTGAAAACATTTATAAGTGGAAGCATTAGGATTCAAAAGCATTTTAGTCTAATGCTCCAATTCTAAATCTTGTAATTGTTCCATGACTTAAAAATGCCCTTGACTTTGAAATTTCCTTCAGATTATCTGACAGCCATAGAAACTTTATTCTGCAAGAAATGTACCACCTCCCTCTTGCTTTTCTGTAGGGTCCACTTTCCCATTTGTGACAGGTGTCCTGAATCTGGGGAGAAACTGTTTATTTTGAAACTTAGCGTTGAATATTATGCCCCCTAATTGAAATCCTAAAGGGCATTTAAGAGCCCCCTGGAGGCTGGTATCTCTAGTATTTGCAAGTTGATCCCTGCCCAAATTGAGATCACTTTTCAGAGAGCAACAGATCAAGGTAATGAATGGCCTTTCTTTATCTTTGCTTCTCTACATTTTTCATGGCAGATTACATGCCTGTCAACAGCATGCCAATCAAATCTTAAGTATTAATTATTTAAACCTCAGACAGGACATTTTAAAAATGGACATATTGCGTGGATGTCTCAGAATGTATTTGCTGGTGCGCATGACAGTCTACAAACAAAGTGCTTGCATTCAGTCCAGTTCCTTCACTGACTCCAGAAATGAAACATGCTGCAGCAGTTTAAAAGGAATGCCTTGCTGCACTGTATCGATCACCCTAGTGAGCCAGCCTCTCTCCCTCCTGCTCACAACATCATTGGCAGCTGGTAATCTCGGAGACACATCTTGTCCACTTAGGGAAAGAAGAGAAACTGGGAAGGACTTTTGGAACTGGGGAATGAAGCAATCTTTGGGCTCCATGCAACCAAAATGCTGTGCATGTGGGGGAGGGTAAAATTGGGAATTTAGAGGAGACCGAAGTAAACAAAATGGCCCCCTTATGGCCAGGACCCCTCATTTCTCCAGTGGGAATGTGAGGTTCCTTCCTAACCTTTTTTTACCCCCAGCTTACTTCAAAATTGTCTGCTTGCTAAGAGCTCGGTAGCAGCCTTTGTTCACTTGAATGTTTACATACAGTAAACCTGTGCAGAAGGAGCTCACCCTGAGATTTCCTGTAGCTCTTGCCATTAGCCAAAATGAGCATCTGGAAACAAGGCAAGTATGAGTGTGCCTGCCCATGTGCAATGGAGATTTGAGGAAAACACCATTGTGGAAAGCACATGGATGGTCAAATGCAGTGAGCTAACAGAGAGCCTGAGTGTCCTTTGTGCTTTTCCAGAATGGGAACTGACCATGGAACTCTGTGCCTGTGATTTCTGTCAAGTTCTTTCCTCTGAGACTTTATTTTCTTTGTGTTTTTTTTTCCCAAGAAAGTTGAACTTGAGACATGGTGGGTTGTTAATCAAAAACACAATAAAATGTTAATATTTACTTAAAATTAGACTCTCATCCCCAAAACATTGAGTGACCACATGAAATGAAACACCCTCATGCAGACAAGGCACAGGGGATTGTGTAACCCAGACTGCCTGCTTCTCTTCTTCCTAATGAAACAGCCTCGCCTCTGGTTTTATGGGCACAGCTGGGTCTGGGAAAGGCACAGGTCAGCTTGTCTCCTGGGGAAGGGGCTGGTGGAATTCTTCCATTCTGAGCTGCTTCTCTTTCCTTCATTCCCTCTTCTGAGTTCTTCCTTCGTTCCTCAGCAAAGGAGAAACTGATTAACTGATTGCAAATAAACTTACAATGAAGGCTTTAACTCTATCCCTTATGTTGGTGACTTCTTCCCACATGACCTTCTATGCGCCACACTCTGGTTCTTCCTATGCGGTCTTAGATGTTTGCCTATTTTCACGAGCAGACATTCTCAAACATGTCATTGCTGTGTTCCTAAGGTCAGTTACAGATTTGTGTTAGAACCCAGAATAGGTTGTGTTTGGATGTTGGGTCTTAAGACCAGCTTACCAGAGTCACGATGTTCACTGAGGTTGTAACAGGACTTGACCACTAAAGCTAAGAGTGTTGCCATGTGGACTAACACCTCGATCTCAACTTGCTAAGGCAGAAACACAGTTGAAATTTTACAGAGAAATGGGATATATTCCCACCAGGAAGGTGAGGGAAAGCTGTGTGTTCGGGTGGGTGGAGAAGGGATAGACGCACAGAGGGTCTAGACTGAGGCACTGAGGTGAGCCTGAGCTACATTGGACCCAAGCTATTTCCTTCTTTCTGATGTTGATCTTAGTTAAATGCAAAGAAGAAGAATAAACAAAAATTGACTCAATTCATCTATGTGTTATTCTGGACACATGGCAGTTTAAGTGACTTTTCCCTCCACCAATTTTTATTTTCTCCCTATGGTTCTCTCATACTCTCACAGGCCAAGGGCTTTAAAAAAAGAGCAGGGGTTAGACAGGGCAGATGAGAGCAACAGGGGAAAAATGGGGACAACTCACCAAACAACAGTAAAAAATCTCACAAAGCAAAAAAAAGAAAAAAGAAATAAAGAAAGAAAAGGAATAAGTCTTTGCTGGACAGTTTTAGAAAAACATGGCTGTCAAAAGAAAATTATGGAGGAGTTCCTCCTCAGATCACGTCAATTATTATCAAGATAGCAGCTGACCGTTTATGTGAAGTTCAACTAGGCAGGCTCTCAACAAACCCTGGGCTGGATCAGCCACTCTGGAGAAGCTAATTAGTGAGATGGAGAGGTCATTGGTCAGGAAGGAAACCAGGAGGAGATTGGTTTCTTTTTACAGTGGGCATTCATGCCCTGTTTCCCCAGCCGCTTACTCCTGGGATTGCCTCCCAAGCCTTGGCACCAGCCTACAAGGCCTTGGAGCTGTGCATTGCTCAAGTCATCAAAACAGCTTGGCATTTCATCGGCGTGCTCGCCTGGGATGTGCAGCTGGATTCAGAAATTTCCTGTGGACTCTGGCACTGGGCAGAGTGTTAGGACTGTCAGCACTGACGCAGTGTGATGGGGTTACAGCACGTTTCCTTAGAAGGAGATTCTCAGTCCATCAACACCTGCAGCCCAAGGCAGGATAAGCAGCCTCTGCTCCACTCAGGCTGAGTGAGGTCATAATGAAGTTTGATGAACAAGCACGGCACAGCAAGTCCAGATGTCTGTCAGCCATGAAACGGTGTTTTCTATCCA
The DNA here is from genome assembly GCF_014824575.4 of Sturnira hondurensis. Classification (NCBI taxonomy): domain Eukaryota; kingdom Metazoa; phylum Chordata; class Mammalia; order Chiroptera; family Phyllostomidae; genus Sturnira; species Sturnira hondurensis. The sequence continues at coordinate 3,049,812 of NW_028095197.1, read as the reverse complement.
GAGGAGAGCAGTGAATGACAGGGTGTGATTAGGAATTCACAGATCTAACTGGCTGCTTCCCATCTGCCCGGCAGCCCATGGCTGCCTCATGGCACTCACAAGTCACAGCAATTGCAAAAGCAAGGCAGGCAGATGAAGCCATTCCCACCTTCTCTTCTGCCATCCTACTTCTTTAGTGTGTCTGACTCTTGAACAACAGCAACAACCATTTGTTGAATATTTATTAGGTGCTAAGCACTTGGCATACATTGGCTCACTTAACCATTACGACAACCCTATGGTGTATTGTTCTTACTGAGATATGAAGCAAAGGAAACTAAGCTCAGAGATAGTAATTATCTCAGCCTAGGAAGTGGCCAAATGAGATTCAGTGTCATTTCTCTCTGACTTCAAAGCCGATACTCTTCATGAGTACACTGTGCTGCCACCCAAACTCTTTTAACTCTATTCCCAAGATTTTTAAGGAGTTACAGCTGTAGACATAGCACCTAATGCCTGAATTATCTAGGATACAGTGTGACTGCTGTAACGACCCCCATCCCCAAAGAGTACCTTGTGCCAGTTAGAAGTTTAATTTTTCTCAATCCAACCAAAAGTGATCCAACATTTATGTGGCAACTCTACAGTGTCATGTAGATACAACAGTCCCTGTCTCATTCATGTGGCCCTATGTGGTTCTTCACGATATCTGCTTCCAACTGGCAAAATGAAGACATATGTGGCAAGACAGGGCACACTTCCAAAACAACAACATCTAATTGACTAAAACTTATAAGGCCACACATAGCAATGAGGATAGCTTAAAATTAGCTTCTATTTTGGACATTTATATGGATGATTAAAATCTAGTGCCCCCCCCCCCCAAAAAAAAGCATGAAGAAGAGAACAGGACATTCTAAAGGGATCTAGTCAAGGGTAAGATAACATAAATCTGAGGTACAATCAAGTCATACTCCCAAGGAGGGAGGGAGAGAGGGAAAAGTGAGATTTTATGTCTATATGTCTATGTCTATATCTATGTCTATATCTATGTCTATGTCTATGTCTATGTCTATATCTATATCATATCTATCTATATATATATAGAGAGAGAGAGAGGAGAGAAAGAGAGAGGAGACGATGCTATCTGTAAAGGAACCAATGATTTATGTCTCACTCACTTCTAGTCACAGACCACTGGACAGAACTGTCACATAATTCTAACCAAACTGCAATGGAGGCTGGGAAGTATAGAGATGCTGGTGGATTTGGCGTGAGCAGCAACTGTCTGTGCCATGGAGATTTCACATAAAAACAAGAATTACCACTCAAATACAGCAAACTCAGACCAACTTTTACTAAACAAAATCTACTGCAGCATCTCATATCTCATCTGTCTTCTTAACTCAGAGAAACTGTTTCCCATTGAGTCTCACTCACCATTTATTAACCCATCGTTGGGGCTGGTGTCATCAGAATACAAGTTACAGTGATTTCAGGAGCTTCTTCCTAAGCTTTTCTTGACAATCCAGATCAATCCATCTAATAACCAGTGCTGGAATCATTTCTTCCTAAATGCCTTGTCTTACATTTTCCTCAATGACTTTCTACATTTTCTCATATGTTGCCTTGTGAAAATGCCCTTAATGTGTCCTTGTGGAGTTGGCATTTTATCACTCAAAGATTGTGGAAAACATTTAGTATGGGCTTTGCACATAAATATAAGAAACATTACCACTTTGCACATTTTAATCAAAAGTTCATGAATGTCTATATCTGCTCTTTTAATTCTATTCATGAAGGCGAATGCAATTAGTACCTTAAAGACCTAGGATGATGCCCTCGCTGGGTGGCTCAGCTGGTTGGAGCATCCTCCTGTACATCAAAAGGCTGCAGGTTTGAACAGACCAGGGATCAAACCTGCAGCCTAGGTAGGAGCCTAGTCTGGGAGCATACAGAAGGCAACCAATCACCATTTCTCTCTCTCTCTCTCTCTTTCAATCAATAATTAAGAGAAAAAACACATTCTTGGGTGAGGATTAAAAGAAAAAGACCTAGGTTGAAGTGTTGGTCCTCTGACTTATCAGCTCTCTGACCATGGACATATGTTTCTCAATCTTTTGAAGCCCTCACAAATATTTAGTGTAAATGATCAGTACTCCTGGTACTTTGCTATCATTTTAGATGTGCAGCACAGCAAAAAAATATTTGAGTGATTCATCTTGAACATTCCTGGTTGAGTTTGAACAAGGGGACACTCAACTTTCTTGTTTCAGCTCTCATATTATAAATGTGTCCATTATGCAGTTTTTTGCACTTATGTGCTATTTGTTGGAGCTTTCACCATTTAAAATATCCCCCAAACATAGCACTGCAGTGCTGTTTAGAGTTTCTAAGCACAAGATTGTGATATGCCTTCTGGAGAAAGTACGTGTGTCAGATAAGGATTATTCAGGCATGAGTTACGTTGCTGTTGGCCATGAGTTCATGTTAATGAATCATATATATAGATATTCTCTTTATGTAAAAAAGGTGTTTTTAAATAGAAACACATGAAACAAGATCATGTATTGATTGGTTGATGAAAATGTTGTGACTATAGGCTTGCAGGAACTTAACTCTGTATTTCCCCTAAGAGCAATGGTTTGGTATTAGCTAGATCTTTGTTTGAGGCAACTTTATAGGGCACAATCACTGACAATAATAAAAATCAACTGTACATTGATGAGGGGTGCCGCCACCCGCGGCAGCAAGGGTGGTCACGAGGTGAGGCGAGGGACTTAATTAAAAGAATGGAGAGGACCATAAGCTCTGCTGGCAAATGGCAACTTTATTCAAGGAACTGCAGGCTTATATGCAGAACTGCAGTGGCCTGAGAACAATGTTGTTTTACAAAAGTTTGTACACTCCCGAAAGCTATCAAGAGGGCAAGATGTTCTCATATCCTGAGAACATTAGCCCAAAGATAACAGTGTCCTCATGACTATCACTTTCTTGGAACATGACGCATATGCCAAGATCTTGTTCTTTCCTTCAAGGCTGAGAAGGAGAAGGTCCGGAAGATGTCAAGATACCCTCCGGCTCCAGGGACCAGAAACCAAGTCCCTCCACCATTTTCACAGTGGGGGACTCTGTCCTTGGTCCCCTGCGGCCTGGCGGGCTCCCACAGAGGGGAAACACTTCATCATAATTCAAAAGTTTTAACAATATTGCTTTCATTTCAAGCCTCCTTTAATTATAGTGATGCAACCATTGAAAGGTTCTATGTCTTGACGGTGTCCTTGGAGTGCCACTGACATTGTCAGCTAACTTTGGGAATACATGGCCTGGACACTGGTCATTTTGATTCCATATGTACTGTAGCATGATCCTCAATCCAAGATTTGGGTTCTAAACTCAGAAATGAAGGTATTTCATTTATTTTGACTTCACAATTAAAATAGGTTAAAATTTGAATAATTGGTGAGTTTAGTTAATGGGACAATACATTATGGAACATTTAAATTTCTTACTTTCTCCTGAAATAGTGGTGTAAATCCGTTTGTCTTCTCTCTTTCCTTCCTTTTATTTTTTCTCTATTTTCATCCCTTTTTCCTCTCTTATTCCACCTCCCTCTCCTTCTTTTTCTTTCCCTTCTCCCTCATTTCTCCTTTCTGTTGTCATTCTACCTTTCCTGCCTACATAGCACAAAGCAAAATGGAGACTTGAGGATGACTCATTTAAATGTGTGAATACATAGAGCCAGCACATCAAATCCACTGTGAGAACTCTCAAAATCCAAAGGTCAGAAGGCAATAGGAAAGACGCTGTGTTTTGAGATAGCTAGATAACTTTTAAAAACTCCAGTTTGTTTTTCTCATAACTCAGGCCAAAGGAATGAAAAATAATGGTGACACATTTTAAAGAAATCCCAAAGAACAGCCCTGTGTTTCTAAATAACTCACATCCTAGCAGTGACTTCTGAAAACATCATTAGCTGCATGGAACAAAGCCTGGTAATGAAATGAAGACAGCATCTCACTTAGAGATTCATTTAGGAATGAAGTAAATTTGGGGCTTTAATTGCCCTTCATGAAATGTCTGCCTGGATTACATATTCCACATTTTAATAACTAGCCTGCTTTTATTAAAGATGTGTGCATGTTGGAGGTAAAGTGCTTGATCTAGTTTAGACCCTCTTTTTATTCTCCCTCAGATGTGGAAGTTTCAGTCCTGATCCATCATCCCAAGTTAGGAGCTTGAGAGCCATTAGTTGAAGGGTAAGCCTTTTAGTGCATCTAGAGGAAGTCTCAATGATGCTTCTTCATTCACGTGGAGTCGCTTTAATGATGTGAGGGGCTACATGATGCACTTCACCCTGACGTTTCATTACTTTAGGCACTAACCCATTGTCAGCTATGCCATCAATATCTCATTAAATTCATCATTATATCCTTGACATTATTTTAATAGCACTGGCAACAGCATGGTAGAAATAAATAAATCATGAGCATGAATTTTGTTTTATGTGACTTCCTGACTCAATTCACCACTCACTTTCTCTTTAGCTATAAAACTGCTCAGGCGACCAGCCCCTCTTTTTCAGTTGGCAGGCGCAGTAAAATGGGAGATTTTGGTGGTTGCCTTCTGTAGCATTTGCTTTAACACTGCAGATTTTCCCATGAAGCCAAACACTTAAACATAAGGGACAAAATGTGTCTGATAGACCATGCTATGATGAGAACTTGGCCACAGCATGATCGACATCAAGCACCGATCTCAACTACCTGGTAAAAGTGAATGTCGTGATTTCTCCACAGAGATAAAGTGTGGGTCACCATGCTTTCTTCAATCCTTGCTAGGTGGGAGCAGTGTTACCATTTCAAGCTTCTCAAACAGTCTGGTTTCTATATTTCACAAACCTAAATAAATTGAATATCTCATGGTGAGAAGCTCTCTGCCCTTTTCTTTCTTGCAACATGTGAGCCTTTATACCATTTACTGATGTAAACTGAAGAGTATTATTTTTTTAGAACTATGCTGTGGCTAGCTTCTTTTGGCTCTAAATACTCCAGCTAGACTGTTTTAGAGACAAATAAAGTATTAAATTCCTGGAAAACCAAGGTAAGATCAGGGCTTTCTTAGCTAATATTGTGGCCAGGGGACACAGTTCCCTAAATCACATCTCTAGAGAACTCACCTTTCCATGAAATAAGCTTGAGCAGCAGAGGTGACCACAGGGTGAAAAACTGCAAATAGAAGATAAAGTAACACCATTTTTAGCTCAACCCCATCCTAATGAAAAACTTGAGTGAGATGGATTGGGTCGCAGAAAAGCAACTTTTCCTTCTACAAATTAGACTGATTATTCTGAAAGTTGAACAGGTATCAGAATCAACTGGAATCTTGGTTAAAATACAAATTACTACCCCTCTCTCCAGCGTTTCTGATGTAGTAGGTCTGGGATGGAGCCTGACAATTTGCCTTTCTTACACATTCCCAGGTGATATTAATGCTACTGATCTGGGGACCCCACTTTGAGAACCACAGAATTAGGCCTCTATTACCTACAAATAAAGTGTAACATGTGGTCTGAACCCCTTGCTCGTGCCCCCTCAAAGCCCACACCGAAGTTTTTGATCTTACCTCTGTAGCAGTGGGAGAGCGCCCCTCGATTGCTGGCTCTGACTGGCCCCTGCCCAGTACACTGAGCATCTCATTGCATTTCCCCAGCTCCAGGCCTGATGGATGAAAAGAAACACTCCGGGACTGTCAACTCCCCTTCCTCCAGTAGCGTGTGAGGGGAAGACGCTAAATGCTTCTCTAATTTGTTCTTTCTGATGATATAACATTAAGCAATCCAGAGTCTCCATCTCCTGTGGATTTACCTGGAAATTTCTTGTTTAAAGGAAAGCTATTTTCTTCCAGCTGTGCCCTCCTGGGAAACCCCCATCTCCATGTGCTCCGGAGTTTCCACAAGATGAATTTCTGCTGAATCCCTTGGATCAGCTCAGAGTTATCCTTTCTTCTGAACACACCATGTGTCCTACTCATGGATGATTTCCCATGGCCTGCTCACCTTCCATCATGAGCACATCAAGACACCCATGTGCCACACATGTTGTTGAGAGGTAAAGAGTATTTCACAGACATGTGTACTCAAATGGGCTCCCCTTCCCCTAGCACCTTGCCTTCTGTTCCTAATGGTATTTCTTAAACATGTAAAATGTCTCCATAGGGCTAACTTCTCAATCTGTAACATGCTTGCAGATTGCCTGGGCTACTCATTAGAATGCAGGTCCTGATTCAGTAGTTCTGCAGTGGGGATTGCCTCAACTTATTTTCTGACCAGTAGTGTGTCAGAGTGCCTGTCTCCTTACAGCCTAACAAGGCATGCTGTCCAATACTTTGGATCAATGCAGGTCAGGTAAAAAAAAAATGGCATCAGTGTAGTTTTAGAACCTTTTAAATTCACGTTAACGTACATGTGTGAAAGTGCCCAAATCACAGTGCCTAAGAAATGAATTTTCAAAGGGAACACACATGTAACTAGCACATGTGTATCAACAAACAGGACCCCAGAAGACTGCATGCCCCCTTCAGTCACCGTCCCCTCCCCTCAGTAATCTCCAGCTTGTGAGGTGATGCCTTAGATGAACGTGCCTGTTCTAGAGCTTCACCCAAATGGAACACAGTACGTGCTCTTACGGGTCTGCTTCTCAAGCTCTATCATACCTACCTCCTGAGACTCAACAGTATTGTCAGTAGTCCTTATCTTGCTGAGCGCTCAAAGACAAATCTTTTATTCCATTTCATTTTTGGTACATTTAGAATTCATTCTGGATTATCACATGGGTTATGGAGCCAAATTCATTTTCCCCACATATACTGTTCCCACTCCCTGTATTGAACAGACCATTTTTCCATACTAATTTAAGATGTCACTTAAATTATACATTAAAGTGTCACACATTAGAGTGTATTTCTAGATTTTCAAAATTCTGTTCCATTCAGGTATCAGTATCACTGTTGTATTTACTGAGATTTTAGAACGAGTTTTAATACCTGATAAATTAAGCCCACTCTCATTTCCTTTTATTTTTTAGAATTTTCCCACCTATTCTTATTTTTTTATATAAACTTTAGAGTTGGCCTGTCTAATTCTCAAACAAAGCAAACAAAAATCATAGTCATTGGATTTTAGTCGAGAATTGAGAATGCTTTAAATTTACATTTAACTTGGAAGGGTTAATGTCTTTATGATGTTGCCATTTTCTTCCCGAGGCTAATGTCTAGATTCTCGTCATGTCTTTTTTTTTTTTTTGTCCATTAAGAGTGTGGGAATTACAGAAGGAAAATAAAACAATACAGGGGAGCTATTTATTAAGTAATTATACGGAAAATTTCTGTGATCTCAAAGACACATGTCTCCCTGTTAGAAAGACCCAACAAACATCCAACCTCATGAATGGTACATGAAATAAACTCATAAACACTGTGGGATTTCAGAACACCAAGGGAAAAGGCATAGAGAGGAAAAAAGCAAAAAAGAAAGTTGGAAACAAAAAAAATGAGCATCAGAATGGCGTTACGTTCTTGATGGAACCCTCTGAGAACAGCCTGGGCAGAGATTGTTTGCCCCTTCAAGCCACTCTGCTCCAGGCTGGCTGCTGGGTGAGCTTCATTGTGAATGACTACATTACATTTGGAAATGATAACACAGTAATGGTCAACGACGCTTGCAGGTAACATTATATGGAAAATATGAACCAGGTGGTCCCCAATTACAACGCATTCAAGAGTCTGACATACCCAGATCAGGTGGAAGGTGAGCAGCCTCTTTTGAAGGGTGTGGCCATTCTTCCACTTGGCATATTGTATCACAGTATAAGCTCCAGGGGAGCTGGGACCTGCTTTATCAGTTCACAAAGTTACCTGTGGCATCTACAATATGACGTGCCATACCTGGGTCCTCTGTGAAAACTTATTAAATAAGTGCATGAATGGACATTTCCTCTCGAAGGATCATCACTGATTGTCCTATGAGGAATGCAGATACCAAGAAAAGAATGCACACAGGTAAGTTAGAAGTGAGGGAACCCCGGCATGACATGAATTCCAACTGGCGAGGGGCACAGAGGAGGCCAGTCTTTCTCAGGGTGCCCTGAGATTTAGAGGTTTCCCTTTGGCTCACCTCATGGTACCCACATACATAGTTTTTAATTAATAATGGAGACTTTAATGAAACATTTGGAAACACAAAACTATTTAATAATAGCACAAAAATGCTTGCTGTTAGAAGGCCTCGTTTCTAACACATGTCTTCTTATTACTTTTAGATTTGCTTTTATGTTTTCCAACAGTTTAAAATACACGTTTCCTGGAGAAATCAGCATGTCTATTTTCAGGGTTTGAAAAAACCATATTTTTGGCATTGATATAGTTTCTGTCTCATCTTGTGGTTTAGTTTATTTTTCCTGTTATTTATTTTTTCCTCCTATTTCTAATCCATGTAATGAATTTAACCTCTTGTTTCACATATATGCCTCATCCAGTGCCATGGACCGTGGAGCACTGTTTAATTAACTCCCTGTTATTTTCATCCCTGGTTTTATTTGGACCCAAAAATGTCCTCCTGTGTCTAGCAGATGCCTCGAGGCGCCTGACAGCACACTTTTGTGAACAACTTCAGCAGACTTGCCAAGTAGATTGAAGGCTCCTTTCTTCTACCTTAAAGAAATGTCCCAATTTCAAAATGACTCCCAGACAGACCCCCACCCTGCCCCTTCCCTCGCTCCAGGAGGAGGGAGCACAACAAAGCTCGGTCATGTTTCTGCTTATAATCTTGTTAATCTGATTTTCAATGACTTTTTAAAGTTTCCCTCTGGTAACTGTACCAAATGAGTGCATGTGAATGACTTCAGGGACCAAGGCAGGTTCTGCATCAGAAACAGGCCAATCCTGTGAGTGATTAGGAAGTTTCCTACAGGACCATTTCATGCAAATTAGATTTTAGCGCAAGATCTGGCTTCAAAGGGTAGAACTGATGGTTAAGTGGAAAAAATTATTCCCTTATGATTAAAAAGAAAAGGCTGTATTTTATACAGACTAGCGGCATCATTTTAATGCCAAACCTTTCTTCTCTCCCATTCTGTTCCCACCTTCTGTGAGGAAGCAGGGAAGGGAGAGAGAAGCCAATTACACCCTTAGACGTCTCTGTCCCAGGGGAAGCTCTGGGCCAGGGCTACTTTAAGTGAGATCTGTGGACTGGCTGCCAATTCTCACACTGCTGGTTACAGTTAACAAGACAAAGAACATGCAATGGAATATAAATCTATCCCATCACTAAACACACTGTGATTTGTGAAATTCACATGACTTTCTTGAGGAAAGAAGTGTGCTTTGATTTCACAGTCTGGTGCAACTTCTTGTCTCGATTGGACTGACACTTTGGGAAGCAGTGCTGTAGTGCGTGGTAGAAGGGAGGTGGCTGAGCTGCCTCCTGAAGAAGCCACTGAACTTGGTCTGATTGTGAGCAACAGCAACACACTTCAGCCACGTAGGGATACCAACGTGGAACCTCATGGAAATTTAGGAGCTGAGATCGTAGCCCCAAAACTCTATGAAGCTGGGGCCAGAGGCCAGTTCCAGATCCACAGCACTCTAGTGAAGGCAGCTAAAAAAACGTATGGACCTATATGCACATGCTGTTCAATGAACAGGTTCTGGAGGCATTTCACTCCTTCACTTAGACTGTTTGCTCCCTCTGGACTCATAGCACCTTATCATATCCAGCACTTAATGAATTGACCCTGAAAACAGTATTTAGGTCACTCTTTTCTCAGAGTTGCAACGAAGGTAGAGGAAACTTAGAGTTGTTACACCTCTGTGTGGGTATGCAGGGAAATACAAATGATGTGTTACAAACCCCTTAACATTCCACTGGTAGTAACTGAAAAAAATGTTCCATAAAGGTGTTGATCACAGTGCTACAGATATGAGAAAGGTAAGAAATAATATTTAAAACAGATGCAAATTAATTATCTGAGGAACAGATCTACCTTGAATTGTGTTTTATTTTGCTACATGTAACTTTTGTACACACACACATAAACACACACGTGCACAAACATGCACATAGATATACATATACATACCTGGACACACATGTATGTAATTATATGTGCACACAAGACCATGTGCATAATGTATGTGTATTAACCCATGTCATATTGTTAGCCCATATGTATTAGTTTCCTGTGGCTGCTAAAACAAATTGCCATAGACTTAGTGGCTTAAAATAACACACAATTCAGAAGGCCAGAAGGCCAAAATCACTTTCACTGTGCTAGAATCGAGATGTTGGCAGGACCATGCTCCTTTCAGAGGCCCTAGAGAAAGATTTGTTCCTTGAATGTCCCAGTTGCTGGTAGTGGCGGCATTCTTTGATTTGTTGTGTCTATTTACTGTACTTACTTGGATGCTGAATATTGAATTTGTAAGCTCTGACTTGAAATCTGTAGAGCTGCAACATTCACATCCACTCACCTCTAGTAGAAAGCACCAAGGACACCCTTATGGAGGTTTAGTGGAGCTGGTTCTTATGGATACGTCAGGTAGAGTTTAGGGGTAAGAGTAGGTGAGCATCTAAAATATTAGATGCTAAGCCAGTTTAGGGCACCCAAATGTTTCTTCTTATAACCCTGAAGGCAAGACTATTCTTACATGGTGTAGCTGAACATGGACCTGGGATCAAGGAAAGTAAAAAAGTCTCATAAATCCCACTGTAAATTTTGCCCCATTAATCCTGATTCAGAACACTCTGAATGAGGCCACTAGCCTACTCTACAAGGCCCTAGAAGGCATCTGTCCCTATAGCAGCTTCCAGATGCAAAGAATAAGGCAGGCACAAAATGTGCCTAGTGATTCTACTCATTGAGGATGACAAAGAAATACAGTTTTGATTGCTTCTATCACAGTCCTAAAATTCTTTGTGAGGAGTTATTCTTAGTTTTGGTTTTTTTCTTTGACATTTCTGTCATTATTTTTTTTGAAATTACAAATTGCATTGTATTAAAAATCGTTAAAGAACTAAATGTAATATTTCTAAAAGTCTACTATATTTTAAAAAATATTATTGAGTCAATCACTAAAATGTGAGGTTAGTTGAAGTCAGGTTGACATTTTTGTAGCTTATTCATTGAATCCAAGGGAAGAAGTGGGAGCAGAGATGTGTGGTTTGTACCCCCAGGTGAACTGGTGCCTTTGAGAAAAGCAGAATTGTGTAACTTCCCTCTCTCCTCCTCCTCTCTCCTCACTCTTCTTCTGGCTATGCCTTTTCTGTTCTCTTGCTGGGAACAAGTCTATTCTGTGATTTGGAGGGAATAAAAGGGGAGGGGTTGGGGACAGGATTGATGTTTTGAATTAAACTATAATGACTTGAGATTGAGAAATCAAAGCTTGGAGGAGACAAGGTAAGTGTCTTCTCCAGTTCCGAATCCCTGCCAGGAAACTCAGGAGCTAAAGGTCCTTCCTGGTTATGACCAAGTTAACCATTTCCTCTTGAGAATTGTAATGTTGGTATCCAGGTTCAGGTTAAGTGTCCAGGTTCTCTTCTGAGGAATAATAAGCAAAGAGTTAAAATATAGAATTTGTCTAATTCTTGAGCATTAAAACATGCAGTTTTATCTCCACCTCCGCCATCATAACTTTAGTTAGTATCTTTTAATTTTGTATTTATTAATTTGACAAATATTTCACAAGTTTCTACACAGACTTAGCAGTGGATAAGGTGATGGGAATATTTCAGTGAAAAGAACAGACAAAAAATTATGAAACTAGAGATAGTGTTCTAGTGGGAAGAGCAGACAATTTACAATAAACTCACCAAATAAGGGAATGACTTATTCATTAGAAGCTGATATGGTGCCTTGGGGAATAAAAGGAAAATTTTAAGGAGCTAGGGGAGTGAGTTGCAGTTTTAAATGGGGTGGCCTGATAGGCTTCAGCAAGAAGGTAACATTCACAGAAAGACTTAGAAGAGAAGGAGTAAGCCATGTGCATATCTAGAGAAAGAAGCAGCATGCATGATACAGAGAGGAAAGCCAGGGCAAAAGCCCCAGTTCACAAAGCAATAGGGAGAACGGAAAAGAAATAAGATACCTAAGAGCAAACATGAAAGACATAAAAACAGACACTTGAGTAATTATAATATTAAATGAGCAGGAGAGACTTTAAATAATTATGAATAATATGTTTAAGAAATCAGTACTGAATTAAACTTCACTACAGATTTAGTATCCTTTAAAAAGAGTCAAATAAGAACTCTTGCACTGAAAAATATGGCGTCTGATATTAACAACTCAATAGAAGGTTTTTTTATGTATAACTGTTTTTTACTGTTGAGACTATTACAGATGTCCCCCATTTCCTCTTTGCCTACCTTCGCCCAGCCCTCACCCTACCACCCCTCTGTCCCCTGGCCTTACACCACACTGTTGTCTGTGTCTATAGTTATGCATATATATATGTTCTTTTTTAAAAAATTCATCTTTTTTATTGTTGTTCAAGTACAATTGTCTCCATTCCCCCCCTCACTCCCCCTCAGCCCATCCATCCCCACCTCCCACCCTCAATCCTACCTGACTTTGGCTTTGTCCATGTGTCCTTTATACATACGTGTGTTTGAAAGCAGATTAGATGCAGACAGGCAAGACTGATAAACTGAATGATGAGTGATTAAGAATATCTAAACTGAAGTTCAAAGAGAGAGAAAAAAGTGAGAACTATGGGGAATAGTGTAAAAGCTGATTGTAAAACAATAGGAAATGGACTAACATGTGCAAATAGAAATCCAAGAATATTACGATGGTGATAAACTCAAATATATTAATTACAACAAGTAAAAATAACTTAATATCCCAATTAAAAGTTTCAGATTGTCAGACAATAAAAATATAAAAGTCATTTATGTGCTGTTTACAAAACACACCCCTTAATAAGTAAAATGATATTTTAAAATATGCCATTTAAACATCAACCAAATAAAAGATGGGGTGGCTATGCTAACATCAGACACAGTGGAATTTAAGGCAAAAAGCATTTCTAGAAATAAAGTAAGGTATGCCATAATAATAAACAGGTAAATCAACTGGGGAAATATAACAATTCTGGATATATATGCACCCAATAGCATGGCTCAAGACATACAGGGCAAGAAAATGATACAATTAAGAAAAGAAATTATATGAATCTTAACAATTTTACATTTAGAGACTTAAACCAGTCTCTACTGATAAACAAAAAATTATACAAAAGATCTTAACAATACAACAAATGCAACCTAATTGATACACACAGAATACTAGAACTAATGACAAAAGAGGATGCTTTATTTTAATAAAACTTGCATGAAATATTTACCAATATTTATAGGAAAAAACTACTTAAAGGTTTAAAATACCTAATGCAAGCCTCCATTTCAAGGAGCTAGGAAAAGAACACCAAGAGAAATTCAGAGAAACCAGAGGAAAGAAATGATTAAAAACAAAAAATCAGTGGAATGGCTATCAAATGATCAAAAAAGAAAATCAACAGCAACAAAATTGATGCTTTTAAAAGATTAATTAAAATCAATCAGCTCCTAGTGACATTAGTTAAGGGAAAAAAGTAAGTTACCACCGACAGGAATAAAATGAGGACACCAGTGTGCATCCTACAGACATTAGAAAGATCATAAGAGAATACTATAAACAATTTTACACCAATACATTTTAAAATTTAGACAAATTCCTCAAAAACACACCGGTTGCCAAACATGACCCAAGAGAAAACAGAAAATCTAAAAAATTTTTAAAAATTCAGTAATACTCATTTAAGAAGTAAAACTCTAGGCCCAGATAACTTCATCAGTGAATTTTTCAAATATTTCAAGAAAAAATATTATCAATCTTCCATGAGCTTTTCTAAAGTAAGCAAAAAGATGGAGCACATCTAAACTGGTGTTATGAGGACACCTTAATTTTGATACAAAACCCTGCCAAGGGCCCTGTGAGAAGGAATATTAGAGAATGGTGCCTCACATGAATATATGTGATTTCCATGTACCAGAAACAAACAGAAAACTAAGAAAAAATAATCTGCCCATTATTAAAATGAATACTTGAATTTAGCAAGAAAATAAATAACTAGTTATGAAAGGGAAAATTATGAAAGCATTGAAATAGTTAGGAATACATGTAAAAATAGGGAAGACTTCTACACTGTAAACTACAAAACATGATTAAGGGGCATTGAAGAAGATCTAAATAAATCCAACAACATGCCTTGATTGTGATCAACTGCAATCCAAAATCAACATGCCAATTTCCCTTCAATTTATCAATAGATTCTATATAATCCTAATTAAAATCCTAGCAGGGCTGCATATGAGTGTAAGTTAAAAAACTGATTCAAAAGTGAATATGGTAATGCAAAGCAGCAAGAATAACCAAAGCTTCTTTGAGGAAGAGCAAAAGCAAAGCTGGAGGACCTACTCAACCAAACACCAAAAGCTGTTCTAAAACTGTAGTGATTAAGCTAGTGTGATATCGACCCAAGGGTAGACATACTGGCCAGCGTAACAGAAACCATAAATAGGCCTACGCATATATGGTCTCCTGGTTTATGACAGTGAAATTGCAATACATTGAGGAAGGGATAGGCGTGGAGAATCTTTTTAATAAATGGTGTTGGCTCAGCTGAATATCTACTTAGAAAAAAGTAAATCTTGACTTCTATTTCACCCCACAAAGGAAAATCAATTCCAGATGGGTTGCTGATGAAAATATGAATGGTATAACAATGAAGCTCTTAGAAGAATGTCTTCATGAGTCTAGACAAAGATTTTTAAACATAGAACAAAAATCACTAGTCATAGAGGAAAAAATTGATATATATGACAAACTTCTGTGTATGAAAAAATACTGTTAAGAGAGTGAAAAAGCAAGTTACAGACCAGAGCAGAGTTACATTACCTGCAGTACATATAGCTAACAAGAGATTCATGTACATAATAGACAGAGTAGGTATATACATACACAATGCATTTTATGTATTTATGTATTATGCAAGAGTGTGTTTATATATTATTATATATAATATTTATATAGAAATATATAACTGTACTGATTAGAAAGAAGGACAAAACCCTTGAGCAGACACAGAAGAAGGTATCTAAATGGTGAATAAACATGAAAAGATGATCAACTTCATTAGTCATCTGGAAAGTACAAAATACAGCCACAATATATTACTTAAACAAGCCCACCGGAATGATAAAAATGATAGCAACAAAACCTATCAAATGTTTGGTGGAACAATCAAATCTCTTGTGCACTGATGGTGGGAATGCAAATTGGTAAGCCATGTTGGAAAAGTATGTGGCAGTATCTGCTAAATCTGAACATATGCAGACTCTATCACCAAATAGTTTCACTTTTAGGTATATGCCCAACAAAATGCAAACATGTTTACCATGAACATGAATAAGGATGCTCATAGCAATGCTACTTGTAATTAGCCTCGTATTGGAAACAACCAGTGCCTACCAAAAGCCGGCTGACTGGGAAGGGGTACATGGTGACAAGAAGGGGTCCTGCAGCAGAAACTGGCAGGGACACTCTGGTAGGGGACCCTCGTGGGTCTGAGAGTCTGAATGGGCTAGGTAATTGGCTGCTCAAAAAAGATAGTTTATCACAGATCTGACACTGAGTCATCCCTTCCCCCATTGCCACTCTATGATGTGAAGTGAGTCCACATTAGAAGAGGGACAAAAAGACCTTCTCTTGCCTGTGCTTAAACCCAAAGAGCCTGAAAATAACAGTTAAATGACTGAATTTCTTTGGAAATATTCTTGCTTCTTACCTCTTTTCAAAAATGTTGTGGTAAGACACACCATTTAACATCTTTTTTTCTTAAAAACTTTAATTTATTTTTAGAGAAAGGGGAAAGGAAGAAGAGAAGGAGAGAAACACTGATTGGTCACCTCTGGCATGTGCCCCAACAGGACCAGACCTGCAACCCAGACATGTGCCCTGACCAGGAATTGAACTGGTGACCTTTCACTTTGCGGGATGATGCTCAACCCACTGAGCCATGCTAGTCACAGCCCATATTATTATTTTTTAAATGTACAGTCCGGTAGCATTAAATGTATTCATGTCTCGCTACCACCAACACAAGAACACTTTTCATCTTGCAAATCAGAATTGTGTACTCATTCAGCTCTAAACCCCCACTTTCCTCTCTCCCTAGACCCTGGAAACCACCCTTCTACTTTCTGCCTCTAGGAATTTGAGAGCTCTAGGTACCTCACATAAATGGAATCAGACAGCATTTGTCCTTTAGTATCTTGCTCATCACACTTGACATAAAGTCATCAAGTTTTATCCATGTTGTAGCATGAGCCAGGAGTTTCTTCCTTTGTGAGGGCTGAATAATATTCTATTATATGGATATACCGCATTTTCTTTATTCATTCATCCATTGGTGAACACTTGGGTTTCTTCCACCTTTTGGTTATTATGAATAATGCTTCTATTAACATGAGTGTGCAAACATCTCTCCGAGTTAACGCTTTTCAATTCTTGTGGGTGTCTAACTAGAAGTGGAATTGCTGGATGACATGATGATTCTATCTACGTTTAATTTTTAAATCAATTGTGGGTTAACTGCCCCATTATTTTCCATAGCAACTACACCATTTTACATGGAGTATTTTAGAATATGCTTTTAACTAAAAAGGAAATGCAAGACAGATGCTAAGTTCTATTTTAGGGGAAAAAAACATTACAGAGGGCCCAGAGACATATGAAAGATGCTCAGCATCACTAGCCATCAGAGAGATGCAAATTAAAACTACAATGAGATACTACTTCACACCAGTCAGAATGGCCATCACAAACAAATCAACAAACAAATGTTGGAGAGGATGCAGAGAAAAGGGAACCCTAATGCACAGTTGGTGGGAATGGAGACTGCTGCAGCCACTGTGGAAAACAGTATGGAATTTTCTCAGAAAACTAAAAATGGAACTGCCTTTTGACCCAGCAATTCTGCTGCTGGGATTATACTCTAAGAGCCCTGAAACACCAGTCCAAAAGAACCTCTGCACCCCAATGTTCATAGCAGCACAATTTACAATAGCTAAGTACTAGAAGCAACCTAAGTGCCCATCAGTAAATGAATAAATCAAAAAACATTTACACAATGGAATTCTACACAGCACAGAGAAAGAAGGAGCTTATACTCTTCGTGACAGCATGGATGGAACTAGAGAGCATTATGTTAAGTGAAATAAGCCAAGTAGTGAGTGACAAATACCGTATGATCTTACCTTAAACTGGAACATAATCAACAAAAGAAAAAAATAAAGAAAATATAATCAGAGACATTGAAATTAAGAACAATCTAACAATAGCTAGAGGAGAGCGGAGAGGAGACTGGGGAGAAGGGTTTTCAGAAACTACCATAAAGGACACATGGGCAAAACCAAGGGGGGAGGATGGAAGCAAGGGAAGGAGGTGGGTTTGGCTGGGGTTGGGGCTAATGGTGGGGAGAAAATTCAGACAACTGTAATTGAACAACAATAAAGTAATAAAAAAGACACTACATTTAGTTTCAACACCTATGTTTTTCAACAGAAAAAAATGTATACAAGTTACACTAGTTTGAGCTAAGGAATCTGCTTTCTACATCCTGAAGTTTTAATTCAATAACTTGTCCCTTGTTATTTCTAGTTTGCAGAGTGCTTAAAAAGATGATTTAAAAAAAGATGATTTGAAAAAAAGATGATTTGCATGTGTTTTTGTCTTTGTATTCTATGTCTCGGCATTATGGAAACACAGGCTTTCCCTTACTTTTCATGTGTCAAGAAGTTAGCAGCAGCTTTAACTATGGATATACTTTTTTTCCTATAGCTTTCATCGTCTTTGACATCTTTATTAGGTTGGGTATTTAAACTTTGTCATTTTTGATTTTCATTATTACTTTTTGTTTCTAAGACTGCTTGTGTGCTTCCTTCTGTCCCTGAAATTTAACCAAGCTTATGCCCTTGGCCTTCCCCCAACCCCCACCGCTTTTTTTTTTTTCTTGGGAACATCAGCCAGCTCTGAGGGAATCCTAGGAAAGCAGAGCAGAACCTGGGAGTCAGAAACCTGTTTACATTGACACAGCTCAATGGCCAAGAACACAGTGTGTTTGAGTGAATAGGATGATGACTCAGGTTCCTGTTTGGGCAACTGAATTTTGTCATCACTTGTAATAGAAAGAAGGAAGGGCAGGCTTGTAGATAAACATAATGACTTCAGTTTTAGACAAGCTGAGTTTGTACTGCCTTTAGGACATTCAGGTGGTGTATAATGCTGTCCTATCTCTCATATCTACCCTAGTTCCAATCCCTTTTCACAACTTACGTGGCCCAACTCAGCAGCTTCTTACAGGCCTCTGTTTTCTGCTTTCTACTTTCCAGTCCAAACTACCTGTGCTGCTGGGTTAATCTTCCCAGGGCATGACCACAATCATGTTCCATGCTATCATATTCACACATCACACAGTATATACTACCACATAATATCACACCCTACCAGAGATCACGTGTCACATGGTACCACACAATTGTTATATACTATCGTTATATATTACATGTCACATAGGCTATACTATTATACTGTGTTATTGCATATATCAGACACCACATGTTATATACTTCCATATGATCATTTTTCATACTATCATATATTATGCTTCACATAGTACACACTGTGACATAATCATATCACATATAAAAACTTCTATCACTGAACAACTTTAAAGGACCCTGCCCATCCTCCTATATTAAGTATAAAACTCCTACCCTGGAATACCATTGAAGTTGAGATATTTTTTAGTTGCAGACACAAATTCTAACTTAAAAAGTCTTAAACAGCAAGGATACTTGACATTTTTTATTCTCTGGTAGATAGATAACATTAACTCCAGTTTAGAGAAGAGGAAACTGAGACTCCAAGTTCTTAACCGACTTGCCCATCATGTTAAATAGTTGATAAATGTCTGAGTCAAGATCCTTAACTCCAACTTCTCTGTCTATAGATTCCTTCCTTCTAGTACCTGATTGAAATTTCTCCTGCCTTCTCTATTTTGTATTCTAAGATATTAGGGTAAAGCAGATCTTAATGACTTTCAGGAGCAACATTTTTTCACGTTTTAGCCAATAAACCAAAAAGTCCTCTTGGAGAACCTGATGTGTCCCAGCACAGTGGGAAATATTAAAAATGGTACGGCCTAGTTCTTACCCTCATGGGGGGGTCAACCTGGTAGAGGCGAGGAGGCATAAAAGCACAGGTCATCTTTAGAGATCAATAAAGAGGGTTAAGCCTTTAATTGTGCAGAGCAGAAGAGCTGATTACACTGCAGAAGCCAATGAGGAGAGCATTCTTAGTGAAAGTAACAGCATGAACAAGGGCACAGCAGCAGGAATTTATGAAGAAACTGGTGGCTGTCAAACAGGAAGTCCTCCTGTCCTGCTGTGTTTTCCGTGTACCCACCACTTTTCCTCCTTCCTGCTCAGTTATAAGGAAAAGAGTGCACAGCTGGTACTGCATCTCCTTCCATCCCAAACCCTCCCTCCTTGTTGAGACTTTACTCTGACCTGTCTATTCTCTCTAGTTTACAGTCTCTTCCTTTCTATTGACTCCTTTCCAGCTGCATCTAAACGTCCCCGTGTAAGTCTCTCCCATCTTAAAAAGAAGAGATGCTTTCACAAACACATGTGCTTCCATTTCTCTCTTTGCTTCACAGCCTGATTTCTTAAGGAGAAATTTATGACTTGTGTTCAATTTCTCACCCCTCTTTCCCAGTCATTTTGATCCAGATTTCACCCCCATTGCGCCTTTTTGTACCTTCACCAAGATCCCCAAAGGTTTTCTTGCTGCTAAACACAATGGCCATTCCCCCTTGCTTGTGCTCTCAATCAAGCACTGGCCCAGCTCTCCTTGAAGCCCTCCTTCCTGGCTTCTCAACAGCACCCACCCCTGGTTAGCCTCTGTTATCATGTGTCTTGACATCATTTTAAAGCTCCTCTTTCTCTTCCCTTTTCTCCTTAAATGCTGGTGTTCTTCATGGTTTTTCCTTGGACCTACTTATGCTGTCACTGCACACTCTGCCTCAGCCATTGCCAACTCATGACTCGATCTTAATTGCTGTGAGTCCCAAATGTATAGCTCTGAGCCAGAGCTTTCTCCTGAGCTTCAAATTTTAATGGACATATCATAGGAACATCCCCAAGGCCCTCAGCATATCCGCAACAAACCTCGTCTTCTCTTCCTCCAACCTCTTTATCTGCCCTTCTACCTAGCACCACCACTCCCCTGGAACAAGAAACCTGGGCCTTCCACCCACCATGGCCAATCTACTTCTCATAGATTCTAAATTTCAAACACACATCTCTCTGCCTGCTCTCACCATTTCTCCTGCCACTGTCCAGCTATGCCCACCATCACCTTCATTTGAATAACTGGAGCAGCCTTCCAGCAGAGGTCCCTGCTTCTTATCTTCCTCTCACAGGCCAGTCGTAGCACAGTAGCCCAAACCAACTTTCTAAAATTCAAACGTGGTCATGTCACTCTCTTGCTTAAAAATTTTCAATGGCCCTTAGGCTATTGCCTGTTACCATGGGTGACCTCTGGTTCGTCTCTCCTCTCTTGCTTGTGACCATATTCTTCTCACACTCTTAGCTCTATTGATCTGGAACTTCTTTGTTTTCTAACATGTGTCATTCTCTCTTTTGCCTTTGAGTCTTTGTAGAAGTTGGTCTCCCTTGTCCGCAACACATTCAACTCTGCTTTTCAAATGCTTTTAATGATACTCTGAGAACTGGGAGAGGTGCCCTTCCCAGCCTCTACTTCTCTGTCACAGTATGTATCTTATTATTGCTCACCTGTCTGATTCTGACTAGACTATGAGCTCTGTGAGGATAAGAACTATGATTAACTTTTTAATTGCTAGGGCCCTTGGGTCTAGCCATGTGCTTGGTACCCAGTGGGCATTTAACATTCTTTTAAATAAAGAAGAAAATTGTATGAGATGACTCTGGCAGATTCTCCTTTCGAGGTGAGTTGATGGGAAAAGGGGATGGTAAATTGAAAGAATAGTAAGAAAATGGAATGAAAATAAAACCACTAATATCAGAAAACATCTGGGCTTGGGGTTCTGGCTTAGAATTGGAAAGTTTGAATCTAGTGTCTTAAATTTGCAAAGTATTTGAGCTGAAAAAGACATCAGATACCACCACTGCTCAATCCTCTCATTTTACAGATGAGAAAATTGACATGTAACTTGTCTAAATCTGCAATGGAACTAATCTAGAGCCAAAGTCTTTGGGGCTTGATGATGGTTATACGTAAAGAAGCCACATAGCTTCTTAGAGTCTCGGGGCTCTTCCTACAGCTGAGGTTAGTGTGAGGCTCCAGTTCCAGGCAAGAAGTTGGCTCAGGCACACAGCAACCACATCTGTGCTGTGGTTCCCACAGCCTTTACCACTGACTGCATCTCATTTCCCTCCGCAGACCTGCCTTGTGCTCAGAGTACTCAGGAAACTGCTTTACTCTGAAACAACCCTCATGCAACCCAGGCAAAATAAATTAAACTCCATCCCAATTTATTGTCCTCCTGCACCATAAAGACAACTCACTTTTCAATGAGACTCAAGACTTCCATTTTTTATTCCAAAGGCTAACACTAAAATCCTTCTTCACCTAATCTGATGCTGCTGCCAGATTTATTTTAAAAAGTAGTATTCTTTCCTGATGTTAATTTACCATTATCAGAGAGTTCTTCCATAAAATGTCAATGTGCACAAGTAGTCAGTGTTTCTGTAGGAAACAAAAGCTAGCTGACTGGTAGTCAGGTACACACAGGGCAGGTCTGCTCAGACCTGGGCTGGTACTGGGATATTTTGGTTGACCTTACAAGCAGGCACTAAGTTCTGGAAGGTAGATAAAGAAAGGAAGAGAGAGCCTGAATCTATCTCTGTGAGGGATGAGTCAATTATTTCTATTTATCTCTTTTGAGTGACAGAGAGGTGAGACTTTGCCCAGAAGGTAGATACAGCATGTCTGTGTGCTGGGGATAGGGTGAGGTGGGGGAGGGGAGAGATTGCAGAGACAGACTAGGGAAGCACTTTTATGACAGGATTGAGAACTCAGGCCCTGACTTAAGATTCCATTTCCTATACCAGGGGTGTGGAAGGTGGGAGGAGCAGAGAAAGACCACACCCTTTGGGATCACTCTACGGGGGTTTAGGAAAAATACTCATTTGCCAATGCCAGCAGCGTAGTAGCCTGTCACATATTCTTGTATGGCTAGAGAGCTACGAATGGTTTTCATGTATTTAAAGGAAAGTGTTTTTTTAAAAATATGTGACTAAGACCTTATGTGGTCCTCAAAGCCTGAAATATCTACTGTCCAGCCCTTCACAGAAAGAGTTTTCTTACCCTACCTCTATACCTAGTGTAGAGGGCCAAGCTGCCTGGATGACTTAAGAAAATGTGTTGTGGGTATTTCCATTTATAGAATTGCCTTCATGGGCTCCAGTGTAGGTCCCCTCAGGGCTTAGGAACAACCAGACTCTTGCTTTCTGAAGTTGCAGGGTCAGCCCCATTCCCTGGGGATCTCCTTCCTGGCTTTGCCTATGTGGCTTTGTCCATGTGAGTCCGTTCTAATGTTCCAGATTAGCTTCAAGATACTCAATACACTTATATTTTTCAACTAAAGGACTAATATATGCACAGAATTTTTTTATAAGAAGAAGTTGTAATGAAAAGAGTCTATCTTCCACCCTGGACCCCCAATTTAAAGGAATGACTATTGAGAGTTTGTTGTGCATCTTTATTCTGTGTTGACCTTTAATTTTATTCAGGTAGGAACAAGTGACACCACTGCCATGGCTCTTGCTTTCTTGTGTGTTTTTTTTTTTTTTAAGTTAGTAAAATAAGATCCTTCCACATGAGCAAATATAAGTCTGGATTCTTTTTAATAGTAGAGTAGTATTCCTTTGGCTGAATGTACTATAATTGATTTAACTCTTCCCTTATTAATAAAAGTTAAATCATCTCCAGTGTTGATTTATTACAAATAGTACAAAATTTTTAATCCTTCTATATAGCTTTGTACATCTGAGTAAATATGACTAGAGGATAGATAAATATTCCTAGATATGAAATTGATGAGTTAAAGAGTAAGGAAGCCCTCTAAAAAAGTCGTGCCATTCATTCTCTCACCAACAATTAAGGGATCCTTTCCTAACATCTTCCTTAACGTTGAGCCTTATAATTACTAATTTTCTAGGTGAAAATGACTTTCCATTGTATATCATTGTATACCATTGTATAAACTGTCATCTTTTATATTTGATTTTATGAGATCTGCCAGTTCATGCTTTTGTTCATTGAGATGTTGGAGTTTTTCTTTTTCACATCTTCCACCCTTCATTGCATACATGCTCCAGCATGCAGAGTCTTTGTCTTGTTTGCCCACTGTATCCCCAGAGCAAAACCTAGGAGAGCTCCAAGTTAAATGTCTGCCTTGGTGTGGTTTTCAGGACACTTAAATAGGTATTTTTCTAGAATGCCTTCTGCATGCTGGTTGGTCCATGAAATCCCACTGTAAGCACATCATACCTTTATCTCAAGGCTTTGACTCACATGCCTGAGAAGTAGTCTTGATGTGGTGGGCTCTCATACTTTGACATAAAAAATTCTTGAGCTTGCTAAAGTAGGCTTTCCTAAGATGACAGGATGGGACAAGATGACAATGCTGGGTGGTGTAGAAAGAGATCCCATCAAAGAACCAAATGAGCAAAAAGAGGAAGTTAGAAATTACAAAGATGACTTTCGTTTATTTTACAATAATTCTGGAACTGGATTAACTAGGATATTATGTTTTTAAGGTACACGCAATTTAACTTAGAATTTTTTCATGTAACACAGAGCTATCAATTCTGAGCCTTCTTGCCTCTTGAGCTCTAGGGGAGACTGGACGGTCTGATCTCACCCAAACATTTTTGAAAATTCCAGAAAGTGTTACCTTCTGCTTCCTTTGCATCTTAAACTTCAGTTTATTCACTATTTTATGTGGGATGTCTTACATTAACCCCAGCAGAAACACAGATTTTTATTTGTCGTTCCTACCCAATCACCAACAGAAATATCTCATGCTGAATCTTTGTGGTTTAGTGGCATTTATTGAAGACATTTTGTGGTGAAATTTTCTAATAACATGCTGAAGTCATCTTCATTCCCATCCTAACCCTCTGTCTCTGCTCATTGTCTTTTCCAGTGGATTGCTGTATGAGCTTTCAATTATTCTACCTCTGCTAAGACAAGTTATATGATTTTTTCCCAACAAAAAGGAGAGAGAGTGGGTCACATTTAACTCTACACAGAATTTCTCTAACAAAGACAGTTTTGCACCCAAACAGAAGTTTGGTGCCAACAGTGAAGATCAGAAAATGTTCTCTACCTTGTTGCATTTATAGTACTTTTTAACAGGTCCCATCATACCCTAACAACGACCACACACAGCTATCCACATGTCCACACTTCTCTCCTTTCTTCTCTATTTCCACATAAAGCAACTTAACCAATCTAAAAGCTGTGTGAATTAAAATGATTGATAGTTTTCATGGCCCAGCTAAGTTTCTGCTGGTTCATTGCAGAGCAATATATTAGACAGTTGGGGTCTAGACCTAACTCAGAAATTAGAATTGCTGACTGAGTAGAGCAGACACTTAGTGGGCTTAGTGATTTCTTAACCATTTGGGGTCCTAAGAGAAAGTCCAGACTTGTTGACAAAAGGCAACAGGGAGAAAGGGTTAGTCTAATACTTCCTCCGGCATGGAGAGGGTCTACATAGGCTGAGTCACACAATGTCCATACAGGTGGACAGGGGCTTAACAGAGAGAGTTCAGCAGCTAGTCACACATGAGGTGGATCTACCTGATGTTCTCAATTCTCAACACTTGGATATCTTGCCCGGCTCTATTTCAATGGGCATAAGTATTGCCCATTAAAACAGAGTGAAGGAGACTGAAAAAAGTGAGTAAGGTGTGTAGCAGGCTACTAAAACTAAAAATGGAGGAAGACCTAAAGGGAAAGTAAACTTGATCATGAATCTCTGGAAGAGAGCTCAACAAACTATAACCTGTGGGCTAATCCAGCCTTATGCTTATTTCATAAATAAAGTTACACATGCTGCTCAACTTACGGTGGAAGTTACATCCTGATAAGCCCATTGTGACTGGGAAATATCATAAGTAAAAAATGCATTTAAGACACCTACCTAACCTATCACACATCATAGCTTAGCCTAGCCTATCTTAAATGAGCCTAGAACACTTCCATTAACCTATAACTAGTCAAAATAATGAAACACAAAGCTTATTTTATGATAAAGCATTGACTACTTGATGTAATTTACTATATGCACTGCTTTTACACCATCCTGCAGTTGAAAAATTGTTATTGAACCATTGTAAGTCAAGACTATCTATGTATTGAAACACAGCTACATCCATTTATTTGAATGTTATCTATTTTTCACTCTAAAAGCAAAGTTGAATGGTTGAGCAGAAATTGTGCAGCTAGCCTGCAGGCTCAAAAATACTATCTGGCCCTTTATAGAAAAAAGCTTGCCTACTGGTGCTCTAGAATGTGAGTCCTTGAGAGCCAAGTATTCTGTCCTTCTTGTCTACCTCTTTATTTCCAGCACCTACAATAGTGCCTGGGACATATTAGGTGCTCCATCAGTATTTGTTAAGTGAATGAATGAATGAGTAAGCAAATGAATGAATGAATCCCCAGATACGAGGAATCTCATACTTTATAAGCTAACTTTCTTCAAAAAGCAAAACTGGTCATGGATGGGGTCCCTCTCAGCTGTGGAGAAACCATGGTTTACAGCGAAGCTACCAGAACCTGAAGTTAATTCTGACGGCAAAGAGAGGTTTTCAGACATTCCTAACTGCTTTACCAGCAGAAACCTCCCCTGTGTGTTTATTTCTAGAAATTAAGGCTAATTTTAAACCTGCAGAATTAGCTAAGCACCCTGGTAGTTTTCACTAATGAATTCTAATGGTTAATTATGCTTAGTCTCTTAATGGTTTCCTTCCTCCATTGGGGCCCTCCCTGCCGGCTCTGCTCAGAGGGCTCCAAATGATACCTACCAGCCGTATTTCTTCAAAAAATCTTTGAGTTCCCAGCATACTTTTTCCCCATTTACTTATTGATCTTTGTTTTTATTGATAATAAAGAGTTGATACAAGAAAGGATATAAGAATGGCAACCAGCTAAGTCATGTTCAACTTGCAGTTTTGAAATGCCTGCAAGTAACTTTCAGAACTTGGCCTTGGGTGAAGTTGGTATTTTGTGACAGCCCTTCCTCCCCAAAGACCAAAGTTTCTAAAGAAGTAAAATAAAGGCCTCATTCTTAGAACTAGAACTTGACAGGAGTATCAGACCTTATCTAAGTCACCTTACTCTGCCAGCCTCCCGGATGAGCATGTATCGAAGGACCCTGTGATCACTTCATTGGTCATTTTCCTCAAGTTTTTCCTTCTTAAGGAAGAAGGGAGATTATACTAAGAATGACAAGTCTTCACACTGGCAAATGTGGCCATGTATTAATCTATTCAGGGTGTTTTTATGAGAATATCACTGACTGGATAACTTAAACAATAGAAATTTATTTCTCACAGTTCTGGAGACTAGGAAGACCAAATGCAAAAAGCTACCAGATTCAGTGTCTGATAAGGTCCATTACCTGGTTCATAGATAGCATCTTCTCATAGTGCCTTCACAAGGCAAAGAGCAGAATCATCTCATGTCTCCTCTTATAAGGCCACTAATCCCATTCATAAAGGCTCTCCCCTCACAGCTTAATCAACCCCCAAAGGCCACACCTCCAAATATCATCGTACTTCAACATATAAATTTTGGGGGGACAAAAATATTAAGTCCATAGCACCTCTTCTTCCCATCAAAGTCCTAACACTAGTAAATAAAATACTGTATATACTTTTCAGGCCTCCTTGGTTGCTTGGAAGGATTCTAATTGGTTTACCTTTCTCGAGGTTTTCAATGTATTGGATGTTGTTTCCAACCAACATATAGCTACTCTCCTCATTTCTACACTCAATGTGCTCTGTTTACAGTGCCCGCTGTAGTGGGAAATTAAGTGCTATAGATACCAGAAATCAATTGTAAAACTGAAAGAAAGAAAGGAAAAATCATAGGAGTGGACCAGAGATGGGCCCTTTATATTTGTGATTCTGCCTACTTATTTGGCAATTAGATTTTAACACATGAGAATCTGGGGTTACATGAAATTGGAGCAATTTCAATTGGTAGCTTTCTCTGAATCATTGTGTTGGAAGGAGTCCAAAGAGTGAATGTGATTTTTTTTCCTCCAAAAGAGTTAACAGAGAAAATGTGAATGGTTTAATTAAAACAAGACCTGATAACACCTTGGAAGAGATTCTATAACTTTCTCCTCCTTCAGTTTACCTCTCAGTGATCATATAAATTAATTACCAAGACCTTTAGGTATTTGGTGAATATGCATCCCAGCCCCTTTTTATACACTTCCACGTGAGTGATGAAGAGCATTTCTGTAAAGCTATTGTAAGGGGACTGAGAAGTAGGGTTTGAAGAGTAAAACCCCATTCTGTGGCAAAGGTATGTTTAAAATATGTGTCAAAATGTGCAAAATGAATTATATCTTGCAAAGTATGTAAGACTGTCCCTTAGCACAGTGCCTGGCATATAGCTGTTGCTTAATAAATGCTTTTATATTATTGAGACATTGGCAAAAGTGAATTAGTATTGTTCTTAACCTTTTTCAAAGAAAACTATTACCAGCCCTGGCTGGTGTAGCTCAGTGGATTGAGCGCGGGCCTGCGAACCAGAGGATCGCGGTTCGATTCCCAGTCAGGGCACATGCCTGGGTTGCAGGCCAGTTTCCTGCAGGCCAACTCCCAGCAGGGGACACACAAAAGGCAACCATACATTGATGTTTCTCTCCCTCTCTCCTTCCCCTCTAAAGATAAATAAATAAATAAAATCTTAAAAAAAAAAAGAAAACTATTACCATTAATGTCTGTTATAAATCCTCCATGAATCCTGCAGTAGACATTTCCTGCCATCACAAGTAATTTCCCAGCATGCAAAACCCTCCTGCTCCATCATCCCAATGAGTTGTTATTCCAGGTGATTCTTTATTATTTATTTATTTATTCTCTCAATTATTCATTTATCCAACGCACACATAAAAAGTTCATGTTACGTGTTAGTTTCCGAAGACCCACATAAATAGCATACACACAAAGAAGTTAGCTGTGTATAGATAAGGTAAATCAATAACTGAGTAGAAAGAATAGAATTTAAAATATTATATAGAGTACGGCCCTATTTTATGTAAATCAGTAATGTTAAAAACTAGATACATCCATTCAGCTCTCTGTATTCTACAGTATTAAATAATCGCCATGTGTCAAGCATTGACCTATTATTCTAATACATTATTTAATTTCATCCTCAAAACACCTGCAGACATAACAATCACATCCCCAGTTTACAACTGAAAAAATTGAGGGTAGGAAAGAAAAAAGAGAAGGAAAAGGAAGACTCGGAGAAGACAGTACGAAAAGAATGCAAAGAGGAAGGAGGGGAGGGGGAAGGGATAAGTAGAAGAAAAGGCTGCAAATGAGCATTCAGAATACCTTTTTGCTGAAATCACACAAGCGAGTGATTAGATTTTCTACTTTGCATTTAAAGTAAAACAACAACAACAATGAATCTTCATTTCATTTTCCATCTGAGGCATCTTTACAGCATTATACACGGAGTATGCCATTCTTACCAATGGCCTGACAACAGGCTAGTAACCTGGACTATTGAAAAGAGCCCTAGAGAAAAAACTGATTTCTGAGAGAATGTATTTTCCTTATATATGACCTAGCATTTTGAGTAGGGATTTAAACTATGTAATTTTAAACAGAGTTGTAAAATTGTTTCATGATGTAAACTTCATAACAACATCCAGTTTTCTGAGCAAATATTGGGAGGCAAGTTTACTGTAGTTTTTACTGTAGTTCATTGTTTCCATGAAAGGTGGCGTGGGATGGAAAGGACTTTGACTGTGAGGGGAGGGATTTTAAGGGGATGTTTGGGGGAAAGTTCCAGCCAGCAGATGGAAAGGCACATGTGAAATAGTTCAACAATATAAGGGGCCTAAATCTAGGGTAGTAATTTTATAGAAAAAGGGAACTGATGCCCAGAGGGATTAAGTCACATGTTAGTAGTTTTCTTGGAAGGTTTCCCAGAGAGGGCAGGTAGTGGGTTATCTTGGATGGCACTGATTTATATAAAGTTTATTCAAGTGATAAGAGAGTGACTGGGAGAGGCCTCGAGGGTCCTTCATTGACATTTGGGATTTGGAGATTCCTTCTGGGGATTCAACATTTTGTCTCCTCTCTATTAGATTTCAGTGATGAGCAAGAAGAATATGAGAAGGAGAAAGGAGGGAAAAAAAGGAGAGAAAAGGAGGAAAATAAAAAAGAAAGGAAAAAAACTGGAATGGATTATATGATTGCACTCTTATTAAATGTGCAGTACACTGGTAGATATTCTATAACTTTTTTCATCTCACTAATCTTTTAACTACCAACAAGGCAGAATCGCTGGAGGTACATGTTTGCTACTGAGATTTAAGCTGACCCAGTGTGGGGTCTTGTTTAGCAGTCTGCATGGCTTTTACATCTGAGCTTGGAACTTGAAGTCTACCAGGCAGGCAGTGGGGCAGAGAAGATGGATGTAAACTGAGGATGAGCATGGCCAAGCTCACAAGCATCAGAAGGATGAGCTGGAGCCTTGTGAACTCCACAAGGACCAACAGGAATCAGTATTGGTTTTTCTTGCCTTTGACCTTGATGGTGTGGGGGTCATACAAAGGTTTGGAGGCCTTTGCCATGAAGTTAAACACACACCTGGTTCAGGAGTGAGAGGAGCTGAGGGCTGGAGGAAATAGCAGCGGCTACAGGCTCAGGTGTGGCCTCGTGCCACTGACCTGTGTGAGCAATGACCTGTGTGAGCTACAGCATGGCTGCTGCTTCTCTTGCACCCTCTTCTGACCCTTCCACAAAATATGGTCTCTTGTGACCTATACTAACCAAAGACACACGGAAAAAAAAAAGGTATTCTAGGACATAATTCAATCCAGCAAGTTAACACATTACAGAGCCACCACAAAGAGTCACTATTTTCTTTTGTTCACAGGTGAGAAAATAGAAGCACAAATGGGCTAACCAACATGTCCAAGGTCACAGAGTTAGCATACCATTTATTAGCCTTCAACCCTGGAGCAGTAATACTAACACAGAACAATGGCCTCCCTTGACTATGAGACTGCCCAAGAGACCTAACAGGCCTGGAACTTGCTGAGGGACAGCCCAAGGGACAAAGTGCTTAGCAGGTAGAGAAGGAGGACAGAGAACCCTTGGACCTGACAACCTCGGGCTGAAGAAGCACCCGGTCACCTGTGAAGATGCAGGGTGCAGAGCTGATACCCAGGAGAAGTCAGATGGACCACTGAGTACAAAAGAAGGTCCCTTGTCTGGATTCTACAAACCTGTAGCCAAAACTACTGTGTTAAGTAAGGAATCTATAAACTCAGGTGTCACTCTAGGAGAAATAAGAGAATGGGACAATTCCGAATTGACTGGGTACTCACCCAAAAGGGACACATTGAATCTAAAATTGACAGTTTAATCCAAAGTGATTCAATATCAAGGTTACATTTCTTTTTTTCCCTTAGCAGAAATAGGGATTTGTAGCTATTTAATGTTTTGTCATAGAGAAATAAACAACATTGTGTTTTTGCATCCCTGAGTTATGCAACCCACATCTGAGAACAGTGACATCCTCTCTGGGAATGGTCAGGCGCAGGGGTTGTGAGTGAAGACTGAGTGTCATTCTCCCAGTACCTCCCATCCCACTCTGTGCTAATCACTAAAGTTTGGGGAAACTGGTCATTCATTCTCTGCCTTTACTTCTTGGTTGGGAAAATCAGGGTAAAATTAGCACCTTACTTATTACCTGAGAATTCAGTGAGCTTCTCTGAACGGCACACTGGCAGTGTGACAGAAGACAGGTATATCACCTAACTCTGGGGGGGCACACTTACATCGTGTTCTCTATAAGGAATGGTCCCCCAACAGCAGCAGTCCTGCTGCTATGGCTGGCAGATAGCCTCAATAATGTTGGCTACTGTTATTTTAAGTACCATTCCTTGCACTCATGTTTCATCACATGCTTTGGAATGTCCTCCCTAGAGCCTGGGTGAGGGGCTTGTGAGCACCTGTGAGGTCCCTGGAGCTCTGTCCTTGGCCTCTTTGTCTCACTCACTAAATTGTGAGTTCCTTGAAGGTAAAAAATCATGCCTCTTATTTATCTGTCCTCAGGCCAAATACAATTAGGGAACATATGCGCGTGGCTGAGTGAACACAGCCATTACCTAAAAAGGGAGCACGTGAGGCCAGGCCTTCTAGTGTTAGATCTAGTGACCTTATCACACACGTCAGTGTTGTGAAAAGAATAGGAAAGTGGGTGTTACAACAGGACAACCAGCTGGGGAAAGGACCAAGACAGTAGTGCATTTGTTTCCTCTTGGTACTGTAAAAAATCACCACAAAAATATAATTTGATGTCTTTAAACAACAGAAATTTATTTTCTCACAGTTGTCGAAGCCAGAAGTCCAAAAGCAGCATCACTGGGTTAAAATCAAGGCACTGCAGGGCTGTGCTCACTGTGGAGACTTGAGGAGAGAATCTGTCCCCTGCCTCTTCCAGAGCTGGTGGCTGTGGCGTTCCTCGGCTCACAGCCTCATCATTCCAGTTTGCAGGGCCAGCATCTTCAAAAGTTCCTCTGCTCCATCCTCACACGGCCTTGTCCTCCATGTGCATCAGAAATCCACCTTGCTTTTCTCTTATAAGGACAGTTGTGCTTACATTTAGGGCTCACCCGTATAATCCAAGATAATCTCAAAATCCTTAATCATATCTGCAGAGACCTTTCTTCTAAACAAACAAACAAACAAACAAACAAGGTAACATATACAGATTTCAGAGATTTGGACCTGCATATCTATAGGACACATCAGTCAGCCTACTACCTACTACAGTAGTAATAGGCACTTTGTATAAAATTACCTGCACTATTTTCCCCCATTTTAGCATGGAAGGAAGTAGTTATGGTCTAGTTCCCAGGACATTTCCTGGCATTGTGCCATCCTGGAGCCCTGGGAAGAAAATCCATGACTGTGATTTTCCTCAACGTTCCCCCCTGAGAGGCAGAGCTGCTTAACTGTGGACAGTCATGTTACAAGCATTCATTGTGAGTTTTCCACGAATGTGGTATTGACTTGGATGTGTGCTGGAGATAAAAGGATGAAGAAAGAAGATGAGGACCCATCCTCAGAAAAAGAGAAAGGGAAAATAAAACTCAGAGGCACCCATATAGCTACTAGTCAACAAGGGCTTGATTAAAATCCCAGGATAGTATAGTCTTAAAGTCCAACCAAGTAGGAATTTAGTTGAAAGAAAAAGAACCTGGTCCCATTTAGGTACCATCTAAATGTCCCACTCTTCCCAGGGGAGTCTGATGAGCATTGCTGACAAGTCAGTTAGAGCTGCCTTCAACAAACCTCTGCAAAAAATGCAGGTGACAGGTCTCAGTTCTCGGCACTCTCGTTTCTGCTCAGCTAGAGTGCAAAATAGTGTCTGCATAGGACTGTGGGGACACACCAGTTTCCGGATTGCCTGGATATTTTTCAGAATTGTTGCTGAATTAGAAAAGACTGGTAGTTGACTTGGAGTGGGTATTTATATGCTGTCAATGATCTTACTTGTAACTTTCCCTGTAATTTATTTTCAAAGAGAATTTAGAATTGGTTTTGAAAATTATTGATGCATATGAAAACATAAATCTAGCAGATTAAGTAGAATGACATAAAAAATGAGGAGTATTACATGCAGATTTCAAACATTAAAGCATACTCCCAAATAAGCCTTTTATAGTATTCGCTGTGGAAGAGGTTTTAGTGTTGGATGGGTGTGTTTTGGTTACAGTCATAGAATTTTTGCTTCTAAAAATAGCATTCTGAGACAATGTCTTCTATTATATAAAAATCTCAGTCCATCCCTGTTTCTCTGTACTGAATTACACTTCTCAGGTACTGCTGCCCGAAAAAGCTCTCCTTCACTTTACACTGCCTCTTCTCACTCCTTCAGCGTCTTTCTCTGGTGAATTCCCACATTCGACAGGGGAGCACAGCAGGGCTTTTAAACATGAGAAGCCTGCCTGATGAATCTTCGGTTCACTATTAAGCAACTACCAGTTGTGTAGACTGTTTTTCAATTTGGAGCTTGTGAAGTTCAATGTCAAAACTTAGGATGCTGTTCAGGGTGGAGAGGAGGGGCTATTGTACTGGCTTCTGGGGCACAAGGACAACCAGTCACAGAGGCACAGTGACAGGACTGAAAGTGGAAGCTGTCCATCATACAGTCTTAAACTTGCATTCTGCTGGGAAAAATTAGCTACAACTTAGAAACAAGGCAAAAGGATGATTATGTGTCCTTGACGTCGTGCTGAAGCGTCGCCTCATCAGCCTACTGAAGGGACACCTGACTCTGGGGGAATGTAACTTGGTTTGCACAATCGACTAAGATTCAGATATTTACAATCCTCTGAAACCAATAAGGGTGATGAATTTCTTTTCTGAAACATGATAGATAGCCACAGGGGGTCATTTCATTGCTCTGGGGCACATTCACCGGGTAGTACCTAATTTAGTAATCTTATTTTCGCATCCCTGTATTTCCCACTGACCACAAAATTCCCAAGTTTTCAAAATCTCCTTTTGAACTGGTGTTAGCATCCTTTTGGTTTTTGTACTCATGAGTCAGATAAATCTTTGGTACATGTTCACTTTGTATTGTGTGATATTGTTTTTAAGTATTTTGAAAATTATATTTTCACAACTGTTACCAGGCCACACTGCTTACACTGAACTATGACCTAATACATTTTATATGTTTCTCAATACCTTTGTGAATGGCTCGATCACATGGTGTTGAGTGTTTGTCAAGAGCATTACATTCTTCAATATAAACATTTAAAATACAGCACAATTTTCATTTCTCTGTTTTGTCATTAAAAATGTTTTTTTTACTACATCATGGTTCTCAGAAAAATGAAAGAGGCCTCTTTTGATGTGTGAGAAACCCTGGTTGATCATCACCTCTGAAATGTGCTACACAATTGGAGAAATTCTCTCCTTGTTGCTAATGGGTGAGTGGAATTTTAAAGACTTACCGAGCAGTGAGAAACATTAATACATACCCCTCTTTACTTTCCTGAAATAAGAACTTAAGGATGTCTCTTAAAACTTTCCCTTTGATTTTAGTTTTTATGTTTCCCTCACAGTCTGGGTATCATTAACACCTGACTTCAAAGTCATAGGCCAAAAGCATGACTTCCCTCAAAGGAATTCTAGAGAAAATTACTTCTTAAAAATGGCCCCCTGGAATTTGAGGAGCCTGAAGATAGAGACCAGCGATTAGAGATCACTTTCTAGGTTGGTCCTCAATGCTGCTGACCTTTTGTTCTTGGCAGGAGCCCCCTGGATCCAAGCACTGCATCCATCACCTGTATAAACAGCAGCTCTGGATGGGGGGCTCACAAGAACCACAGGTGCAGCATGTCTAAAGCAGAGCCCGTGATGCTCTCTTGCCTTCCCTCTCTCAGTTAATTGTCCTTATTTTCCCATGACCAACCTTGGAGTCAGTCTTAAAATACCCATCCCTCTGATGTAACCCAACAAGACCTCCATGGTTCTACCACTAGACTCATCCACGCTGCCCACGTGCATTCTCAACAGCTACGGGGAGACAGCATTCTTCCTCCCCTGAGGGACAGCCATAGTCTCCCAATTCACCCACCCACGTCAGTTCTTACCTTCCTCCAATTTCGGTAAACACAAGTTCTTAACTGTTCATCAACTCACTGTTCTGCAGCTCACTGTTCCTATAGAATGAAGCTACTCCGGGACATGGCCCACACGCCTTGAATGGCTCATGCACACTCACCTCTCCAAGCTTATCCACCATCCTTCTCTCCCTTTGCTCTCTTGTCTCTTAGCTGCAGTGGCCTACCTTCAATGCCTCGACTATACCAGGTTCCAGACTGCTACAGGGCTTGTTTAAAAAAATTGCTGTTTCCACTGCTGAGAATGCTCTCTTCCCTCCTTGCTCCCTAATAGATGACTTCCTAACCCTCCTAAGCTGGGTCAGGGCCCCTCATTACAAGGTCTCACTTTACTCTATTTCTCTACCAAACCATTAACTGCAATGGAAATTGTAACAATATCTTAATGTTTGAATATTCAACATATCATTGGTATGCAGAAATCTATGTATTTTTCTCTTTCTTCTCTCGTGTTTTGTGTGTGTGTGTGTGTGTGTGTGTGTGTAAAGAGTCATTTCACCTATCCTTGATGCACAGGTGACTCTTTCCAGGTCAGAGTGAAAATATACCTCCTTCCTTCTACTCTTGCCACTGCACATAGACCAGGCAATTCTTTCTAAAGGGCAGGGCATCATATGCTTGAGAGAAACACAAGTTATTTTCTGTTGGAAATGGCTTGGGAACAGGTCTCATAGGGACTCAGTCTTCTGATGGGCAAGATTCTACTGGAACAGATATAGGGATTTGGAGTTAAAACAGTAAGAGTTTGAGGGCAGGGACAATGACAGGTAGGGTAGGTAGGAGATAAAAAGGAGAGATTGTAGATAGGAGCACTTCATGGGCACTCCATGTGTGGGGCTTGATCCAGATTAGCTCTCCTTGAGTGGATCTGCTGCTAGAAGTATCTGGGAAGTGGAATGAGAGGCAGGCTACCAGAGTGCAGTGAGGGCCATCAGAGAGCAGCAAGCCCACCAGGCAGCCTTCTTCAGGTGGCATTTACAAGTCATTTGCACCTCGGCCACTCTCCATCCCCCATGTGAACAGACCTGTAAATCTAGGGGACCTCTAGAACCCTAACAAGGACTAAGAACGAGTTAGACTTTTAGAGAGTCTAACTGAGCATGCTGGAACACTCTGAGCTGATGTAGAATTCATCTCAATTTATAATAAAGCAACGCTGCATTTAATACCTATACGTCTTCCATTCCCACCCTAGTGCAATGTGACTTCCAAGAGATCTGGTACTGTCTCCTGATCACTGCTGCATGCACATATCTGACAGCAACTGGACAACATTCATGTTGAAGTCCTCTCTGGGAACATGGGGAGATTGGGTCAGATAAGTGGTTATTACGGCATTTTAGCCTTAGAACTATCCTTACTTTTAAAAGAATCTGACTTAGAACCCCAATATAGGATCAGTTTATGAAGAAAGTGCTCTGGCTGAACGAGGAGTGAGGCTTTGGCCCTTAGCATCTCATAGGCCCCTTACTTTCTTTGCTCCTTCCTTCAGGCATCCTGAGCTAGACTCCCAACACCCGCAGGACTGGATCATTTATTAATAAGCCTGCCCTTCAAGGAGCTGTATAAAGCTTTCCAGTTACAACATGCTTTCCATTACGTTATTCTCATGAAATCAGTGACCTCTAAATGAGTTCTGTTCTAAGACTCTCTGAAATTAGTGTGGCTGGACAATGAGCTAAGACAACTGTAAGCTACAAGAGTTCTAAGGATGAGGCCATTCCCTTGATGCGTGAGACTGGAATCCCTGACCCCCAACACAGCTTTGTCAGCACACTGCAATGAGCTGATTCTAGTATTTCAATGAAACAAGGAAAGGTTGTCAATGGCTGTGGGCCCATCTTGCACCTTCCAGATGGTCAGTAAAGGTTGAGCTCCCCAGTTCCTGCTTTGGACAGGGGGGCCTCCCTGACTTCTTTGACTAGCTAGTGCATTAGATGCCTTTGCCTCATCTTAAATCCCCAGCTCTCTCATACTCGGATCTCAAGAAGGAGTGTAAGAATGCCATTCTGCCAAGTCTGGGCTCCATCTGCATATTTCTCCATGCCTAAATTAAACCCACTGTCTATCACATGTGTGCCGACCAAACAAAGTCTGCGGTACTTCACCAAGACCTGTTACCTAGACCAAGAGTGCTCTGCTCCCTGCCTCTTATACTCACTTTTAATCACTGGCATTTTGACTTAGGGGACTGTCCCCACTGAGTAAGAGTGACAGTGTTTATATTGCATTTCTTAACATGCTGGGACAAGATTTTCAGCATAATGCTAGCTGAAAATCCTTTGTGACAGACATGCAAATTAACTTAGATCCAAGGGCCCCTGATCTGTAAGAAATTATGGGGGATTAGAGCTAGTCGCTTGTTGCAGGAGAACATGTTTTATGTTGAAAATATGACTCATGGCTCTGGGTGGGCAATTTGGCCAACTTCTTCTTCCCTTAACACAGCTGATTGAGAGCAGCACCTGGATCCTGCAGTTCCTTAGATGCTTAGAAAGAGGCCCAAATTTTTCATACTACAAAAGAAACCAGCATTCACATCCTCATGGGCAAATGTGGTTATGATTCTAGACCTCAATTTAATATCGGATAGATCCTAAAAAAATATCATCTGTGCTTTTTTATTGAAAAAACAATCATAGAAAACAACGTTGTTCTCTAGCGGTGCTCTGAAAATATTTCTGTTTGACAACAGATTGAATTTGATTGATCTTCATGAGAATAATTTCTATAAACCCTAATTACCATGACCGAACATTATGCCTTCCAAATTCTTCTAGCAAGGGGACTCCTGTCTCAATCAACCACCCAGAGCCATTTTCAGACATCTTCTCCTTTCCCCACTCCTGCCTTTTCTCCAAATGAATGACCCATTTATACTAATAAGGAAATTCAGACTTGTGACTGGTAAGTTGTGAAGCCAACAATTGAACACACACCTGTGTTTCCAAAGGATATATTTTTTGCAATCTCTGGAATGATTTATCTATAAAATCCTTTCTCCACCAAGATTTTATCCATTTTCGTTTTTTCCTTCTCTATTTATTTCAGCCCATCCACCTACTTCCCACCCCCTCCTCACATATCACTTTCACATTAAGCCACATTTTTTCCTTCCATTCCTGTTTTCTAACAGCAGGAACAGCCAGAGAAAAGGGGAAATCGATTGGCAAGGGCTGGAGTTTAAACATAATGGTTTTTGTTCTCCCTCAATTGCACTAGATATTCAAAGATCGTAGAAGCTTTCCAAACAAATGCACTCATCTAAATTTGTTTGTCATAAAACAAATTTCCTGAGGGAACACCACTCCACTAGGAACAAATACTCCCAAGTCATTGGGAAAGTGCCGTAATGCCCCTGGACTGGGTGAGATGGATAAATGACTTAGATTTACTTTTTTATTCATTTTAGCATCTATGAAGATCTAATAATGCTAACACGTTATGCCATAAACATTGGCCACTTTTGGCTTAGTTTAAAGAACAAATATTTTAAAAGCCATGATACATGCATTGTTTGTGTTAACACTGATTCTCAAACATGTGTCATTCATATGACATGCTCAAAATTTTGCCATATCTTGAACCACACACACTGCTTATCAATACTTCTCTTTGTATCTAAAACTTTTCCTGTTTTTACAAAAATAAATATATTTGTAAAGGAAACTACATATCAGTAGACAGTTGGAAAATGAGACTCCAAGCCTCCCAGCAGGAGACCTTTTCTCTCTCTACCCCTCTCCCTCCTTCCCTCCATTCTTTCTTCTATCCCTTCTCCCTTCCCATCTTCCCATTTTTTTAAAGGATACTGTCAAGGGTTAGAAAGTGTTGATCAAATAACAGCCCTGCGTTGGATTTTCCTCCTATTGGGAATCAGGATGCATGAAGAGACTTTCTCCCTTGGTGAGGTGGGGAGTTTCTGGTGAGTGGGTTGCCGGGGGGAACGTACTTGTGGTTTCATCTGAGTATAACTTCCAGTTACCAGCTTGCACTAATAAGAAAAGAATTTGTTACCAAATTCTTTGAACATGAAATGCAAAGCCCCAAATATTTCTGAAGAAAATACAATGTTTCTTTTCTTTTCTTTTTCTCTTTCTCTCCCAATGTCTCTGTTCGGTCCTTGGTGTTTTTCTTATTTGTGACAGATAATCTTACTGCAGCTCTGTTTCCTGTCAGCAGGGCCCAGGCCACCTATGGGGTTTACACTGCAACTCTTCTTTTGGGAAAAAAGAAGCAAATGCCATTATTCTTACAAGACCAAAGAATCATTCTGCTGCCTCATTTTTTGTGAGGTCTACAATTTTGTTTCACCTGCTCTGAAGAAAAATTCAGAGCAAAAAGGAAAAAAGCCAAAGATATCAACTTACCTTTTACTTCTGTTTCTGTTCATTCAGTGATCCTTACAGCTAGAAAGAAAACAAGGAAGCATGTACCAAGACCTACATTTAAAATATAGATATATTTCAATAAAATTTAAGTATATTTAAAACATACAAATGATGTATCATCAAGGTATATTTAAAACTAAATAAATAATAAACATGGCTGTAAAAATTAATGGCTCTTTTACATGGTTCAGTAGAAGTATGATAACAATATAATTATGCCATTCACAAAAATGTTTCATAATTTACCCCAAATATTAATTTATCATGAATTAATCATAGTTGTACGATGAGCATCTCCTTTCATTTCTTTTTACGCTTCTTGGAGACTCTTCGTGTAACTTTATCTGAGGCCCCTTGTGGATGTGAAGAACCTTCCAAATGGCCCTCTGGCCCACCAGTGAGGCTTTGCTCTGGGTTAGCTTAGCCTTGATCTGCCAGTGGGGGCAGTTTTGTGTAAGTGGTAATGGCTAAGAGAAAATACCTGTGTGTTTTCATTCAACTTGTCTTCTCTTCTTGCAAGGGCTTGAAGTGAATGGACCATGAATCCCACCCATAACATAAGAGGCCCAGCCTTTCCTCTTCTGGTCTCCTGCCCGTGGGGCCCAGTGGGCCTCACTCCTTCCTTTTCCACATACTAACTCATTCTCACACACATCACACACACTCTTCTCCCTCAACAATCTGTACAAAATGGTAGAGGGAAGCAAACTATATAAATTTACTGTTGCATAGAAACATGGTACAATTGGTACATGGTGCATGTGGTCCCAGAAAAAACAAAAACAAAAACAAAAACAAAAAACCAAAAAAACAAAAAAAAAAACCATAAGGAAATGGGAAGTACAAATTTTAGCTAAGGCTGACAGCATTGCCCCATCTATAGTTTCATTGTATATGGGTCTGTGGTGGCCCTGGAGGTCCTGGAACACTTTTGTAGGTTGATAGGAATTTTTGTGAGTTATTAAGTATAAACCAAATAACTGTATCCAACTCATGAAACTTCCTTGA
Source organism: Sturnira hondurensis (assembly GCF_014824575.4). Lineage (NCBI taxonomy): Eukaryota > Metazoa > Chordata > Mammalia > Chiroptera > Phyllostomidae > Sturnira > Sturnira hondurensis. Next base: position 3,009,322 of record NW_028095197.1, on the reverse strand, counting down.
GCAAAATTCTTCTTTTTACAATATATATTTTAAAGATTTTATTTATTTATCTTTAGAGAGGAAGGGAAGGAGAGGAGAGAAATATCAATGTATGGTTGCCTCTCGTGAGTCCCCTGCTGGGAACTGGCCTGCAACCCAGGCATGTGCCCTGACTGGGAATCGAACCATGATCGTGTGGTTCGCAGGCCCGCGCTCAATCCACTGAACTACGCCAGCCAGGGCCAGCAAAATTCTTATAGAAACAAATCTTTTCTAGAGAAGCTTTCTTAGGGAACTCTGATATGGGCACAGATCCACTTGGGAGTGTTTACTAAAGGAGGAAATGGAAAGAAACAAAGACCAAGTCTAAACAATGTAGGGATTTTTAAAAAGTGTGAGGAGAGATTAGGGAAGATGAGGTCAGCTATTCCTTGGCCTTGGGCTGAGTGCTAGGCTGTGGTTGCGGAAGGATTAGGGGTGTGGAGCTGTCTTATTTTGAGGTGCAGTGACAGGTGGTTGCCCTGAGCAACAGCTACATGACTCATGGATAGGGAATAAGGTTGAGAAAGTCCCTGGGCTAGAAGAGAGAATTGGTTCAATAGGGAAACCCTCACCTTTTCCCATAAAGAAGCCAAGTTACTCTGTCTCTTGGGTATGTATAGAACAGAAAAAAAATGTGCATTAAAAACTTTGAGTTAAAAAACAAACAGAAAGGTGTCAGAATGTAGAAAGAAAGAAGAGACACTAATACCCCTGTGAATTTGTCATCAGAAAAAGGCAAATTCAACTTCCCAGATTTGATTTACAAGTTAATGGGAGGGAGAATTAAAAGTATAAGAGTAAAAATTCACTGTGCATTGTACATGAGAACTGATGTCATTTATGTATAGTGGCTTGTTTTGCATACATGCAATAATACACATGGAGGCTTCACTTACTTATTCATAAGCTTGTTGCCACAATGCTGCCGAATCTGAAAACTTTATCTATGTTCTCCAATCCTGAGAGTTCCAAGGACACAAGCCTTTAAAATTCTCTACAAGTCTGGATGTCTTGGTAATGAAACCCAGATTTGCCACCGTTGGTCCTAGGTTTCTGGGGACTGGGAGTAAAAATGTGAGCAAGGGGAGATGACCCTGATGCCCCATGACCTTTCTGAGGCAGGAAGATCACTGCCTTTGAGAAACTGCTTAAACAGCCCTTCGAGAACACCCGTCTGCCCAGACTCAGGAGTCCTCTCTCGGAAAATTCTCTGAGTAGCTCGCTTGTAATCCATCTGAAGTGCTGTTCACACGTGTGTCCAATTTCCTCCCTACGAGAAGGAAAAGGGAACTGGACCAAATGGGAGTTTAAAAAGCAGTGTAAAACTTTTGGAACGGGGCCTGAAAAATTTGGGTTTCAATCCCAACTCTGTCACCATCTGACTGTGCACTCTCAGGCAAGTGACTTCACTTCTCTGAGCCTAAGGTTGCTTATCTTTAGAAAGGACAGATGGAGCTAATGCTATAGGATGTCTCCAGGTCTTACATGATAGGATTCTTTTTAAGCATACATTTTCATTTTTTAGGACATATAAAAAGACTTTGATGCCCTTCTACAACACCCAAATCACCAATACTCCTCTGTGTGAAATTCCTTTGTATTATCTTCTCTGATTCTAACTCCCTCCCCCTGCCTCAGAGGGAATGGCTGTTCTCAATATAGTGTGTATTGTTCCTTGCATTTTCTCTATGCTTTAATTATATACAGGGTGGGACAAAAGTAGGTTTATAGTTGTTCATGTGGAAAATAATACGATAATTAACAAAATACAAGAATAAACTCTTTGTTTCACCTACTCACAACTATAGGCTTACTTTTGCCCCATGCTATATGTTTGTACCTCTAAGCAGTACAGGTTTTTCCCACTCTCAGAAAGTAGAACATTCCTATGAAACTTCTTAAAAACCAAAATGGCATTACATTAAGAAAAGAAGCAATTACCATTAATTTATACAGAAGAATTTTGAGCATTCATAGACCACCAAAAATAAACTATCAAACCGTATAAAATAACACATAAATCTAAAATAACACCAACATAAAATAAAATTAGGAATAATAGGATAAATATGTAGCCTGTGTAAAGTCAAAATAATGTACATACAATGTAGTTTCACTTATTAAAAAGACTGTCTGATTTCTCCTTAAGTACATGATAATGGGATACCATGTTTTATATACCTATCAATCCACTCAATGTATTTTCCATTTTATCCATTACTAGATATGAAACAAGAGACCGCCTTGATATTAGAAGAACCAATGGTAAATTCTGCAGCTTTCAAGATTCTTTCTGCATGAAAATAGTATAAACGGTAGCATAGGCAACTTGAATACACATACAATGTCATTACTTCATGCACCACAATCTAAAATCTTAATTATGAACAATTTTACACTAGGTGTTATCAACCCCATTAGCTCTCTTAGGCTTTTCTGATACCTTAGGATGTATCTTTCTAATGGATACACAAAACAAATTGAGATAAAGCATAGATACTCACAAATACAGTTCAAAGCTATGGTAGCTTGGTTGAGATTGTGAACATAGTTCAGAGAAACTCAATAGTTAGGTTGTTTTCCAGTTTGCTATTACTGACATCAATATTTTGGTAGGTATAGACTTGTTTACAAAGGTAAACTCTTAGTGGTGTACACCTAGGAATGGAATGGAATTGCTGGTCTCAAGGTGCCTGCATGCTCAGCTTTAGTAGACTACTGTTTTGAATTGTTTTCTAAAGAGGTTGTGTCACTTGATATTCCCACTAGCAGAATATAAGAGTACATGAACCTAGGATGTGTGGTTCTGATGTGGCTTCTCCTAGTAAGGCAATGTGTCCTACCTTTATTGGAGGTAGAATGTTTTGTCTAGTTTATAGGGTGATAGTGGTGGGAAATGAAAAATAATTAATATGATTCATTTATTCCATAAATATGCTTGAGTATTGACTATGTATATGGCACTGGCAAGTGCTGATGATCGAGACAGTCCTGCTCTTGTGGAGTTAACCACACATGCATTTATTAAATGTCTTTTTTGTCTATGGAGTTCATTGACTATTATTCTCATCTGAATACTGCAACAGACATTTGAGGTAAATATCACCTACTTCATTTTACAAATACAGAAACTGATGCACAGAAAGAGCACATAACTAAGAATTGGGGGTGGATTAGAACCTAGGCATGGCTGTAGATGGACCGTTCATCCCCCTGTTTGGCCCTCCCCCACTGGTTGTCTGAATACCTCTCTGCACAGGTAGAGAAAGCTAGTCGGTATGCTGGACTCACAGTGGTATTCAGTATGAATAGAAAATGTGAAGCAGCACATTTACCTGTCTTTCAGTTTGAGAAGCCTAGAAATCCCCAAGAAGGAAATTGGTCTTTAAAGCTCTCATGTCTGGAAATATTCTGAAACTCTTGGGAAGAGTTCTTATGTCTTCTCCCCTTCTTTCTTTCTGTATCTTTTGGGAGAACTCATGTTTGAGTGTGGATGTGTGGGTTATGGTCTCTGAGAAGTAATAGACGCTCCTACCCCACTGAGATATGAAACTGCAGGTGATGAATAATATCGAGTTCTAAAGAGCTGGAGTCTTAAAGGTTTTTGTGGCTTTTTTCCCTACAACATCTTGAAAGTATTTTCTCTGTGTCAACTACATATTCTAATCCTAAAAGAAAGATCATGATATTTGGAATATACAATGTGCCTTTTTACCTCAGCAAGGTATACAATTAATTCCTTATGTTCTGGAATAAAATGGTGAGGTAGAAAGTGTCTCTGGTATCCCCAGAGCTTCCAGGCACACAATAAGCATGTTTATCTTTTCATGTTTAGAAGTGGTCATTGCACACTCGTGCCTGCAGGAAAATGAATAATTGGGATTCCTTTCCATTGTTTTCCCAAAAAGAGTGTAAATGAAGTCATCAAGCCATCTGGTCAACCTTCAGCAGTCATTTACTATATTCATTTAGCAGATCTATGATCTATGAGTAAACTGAAATAACAAGTAAAGAGCTAGCCACAGAAATAAGAATCCTGGGAAAAGTTTGTGTTAAAAGGTTAAAATTTATAAAAGGAGGAAATGGAGAGAGAATACAACTTCCTCATACCTCATGCTCTGCTCAGTCTGCCTGTGTACCACCATCTGTCCTGCAGTCCTGGTTCTTAGTTCTGACTACTCCTGGTACAGGTAGTTTTCCTACCTCTCCACCCTGGGGGAAGTGGGCAAGTGGGCAAATTATTAAGGAGCACTCCCTCTCTACAATCAAGCTTCTGATTTTGTCCTAGGTTAAAGAATTTTAACAGCTAAAATTCAAAACAGGCTGCCAGGCTTCTAACTCTCTTTTTCTTTCCTCATTTAAATCTCCATCTTGGAGACCTAACCAGTTAATTAAAAACAAAAGTATTTATCAAATCAGAGCAGGACATACAAAACCAATACACTAACTCACAGGAATTAGGCCAAATTTTTGTAGCACAAGAGAGCTAAAGTAAAAATCAGCCCTTCCCAACATCTCTCTACCTCCTCTGGCAGTGTCCACATCTTTTAAGGGTGCATTATTTGGGCTATTAGGTCAGAGAAAATCTGTGATTACTTGGTGCCACAGTGACTCTGGATGTGAATATGCATGCAGCAGGGACATCAGATCTACCTTCCGAGTACCATCAGCGGCGTACACAGATTCATGGAATAAATCTGAAACCCTGTCCATCATCCATCCTCTACCTGGGGATGGTGGGGACACCATAATCATCTTAGCCTTTGGGTCATTCTCAAGGATGCTGATATAACAGATTTTCAGAGCCCGAATCTAGTTGTTAATTGACCTTTTAGGCTTCCTTTCCTGAGGAAAGTAGACTTTAGCACATTGAATTTAGATGGGGGCATTTTACTTGCCATTACTGGATGCATAAAGTTTTATAACTATCCAAATTTCTTTCTTAGAGTGTGGGAGGAGAGGGTGATGGGAATGAGTTAAGACTATAGTTGAGATTTTAAAGTGGAATAGAGGTTTTTTAAGACATAAAGTGTAGAAGAGACTACCTAACTTACCTATACATATGGCTGACCCTGGGTTATACAGTGTTTCAGGATAATAGTCTGTTTTCTCAGATGCCCAGATTGTTTCTCCAGATGTTCCAGTATGCCAAATAGGAGCTGTGTCTATTTCTTATACTATATCGGGGCTTTACGTGTGGAGGAAATAGGACAGAAATTCATTAATGACTATGATGGATACTGTGATACATTGTCCTAGTGCCCCTTTAATGAGAGAATTTTTGCCCCAGGTGCTAGGAGTGCTTTCAGCAGATAGCCTTCATCCAATATTACTTTTAGGTCTCTCTCCCCTGGAGAGAACCCTGTGTGCAGAGTCAGGCCCCTTCATGTGGTGCCCCACCCCCATGACCAATCAGTGTAGCAATGTAAAAACCTGCCTATCTCAGGCCAACTCTGATGGGTCTTCTTGCTTCAGAACCATGGGGGTTTTGCCAAGGCTATTCTTGGGTCTGCAGGTAGCTCGACTTTTATCTCTAGCCAATATTTCTTCTTCACCCTCCCTTCCCCAGATGTTGACCCAAAGAACATACTCTAATAAGTATACTTCATGATAATCTCTATCACAACAGGCACTAGGAATGATCTAGGAAAGTAGGTGCTAAGACAGGTTTTGGAGTTGGGTCACTCCCCTTACTAGAAACAGAGTCAACACTAATGGTAGGAGAAGTTCACATAACCCTTTGCACAGATGGACACAAAGTTGTTAAAAACTACACTGATGATGAATTTGGATATCATTAGCTGGTGAGGACTTTGAGAAATTTGGGGGACATATTAACTATAAAACAATACAACTTGTTGGCTCTTGCTAAGTTAAAGCTCTAGGGAAAGATAAGAAAAAGCTGAGTACATTAATTTTCAATGGGAAGTTCAGTGTGAAAGCCATAGAACCTCGGGAATTTTACCAAGAGGTGCTCGTGTCCTCAGAGAAAGGACACAGAGATCTAAGAACTGGGTCCAGGACTTATTTTGTAGAGTAGCTTGACTGCAAAGAAGGATGAACTCCCAACTCACATATTGGATAGAGGGCACCAGCATCAGTGGCAGCTCTTCTCTTGGGTCAGAGCTGAAAGTTGGACAGACCTGCTACAGAGTTAGGCTCATTGAGAGCAGTGGAAAGAATAGAACCCTCAAACAACAGAGGCCAACTAGCCATGTTTAACCATCAGAAGTCAGAGGAAAAATTATAATATTAAGTGGCAAGGCTGGAAGTGCAGCAGAGTTATGGGGACAGTTAATGGAATACAGCATGCTCATGGGGCAGAATAAACGAGTGGGTGACAAGGATACTGTTCGGTTTGTACCATTAAAAATATCAAGGATGGATGATAAAATGTGAAATGCCATCACATATGCCATAATCTGTTTGGGGAAAGTAAATCACAGGTCCTGCCCATAGTCCAGAGGAGGAGATTATTCAGTGAATAAATATGGGACCACCCTAGGGTCTATCTCCCATGCTGGGTGATGTGAAAAGCTACTAGCTTCATGCATTCATAGCAGGAAAAGGCTTTGTAACAGGTCTACGGTGCAGGGCAAACAGCTCTGCTATTTGAACTGTAGGGCCTGAAAGACACTGTGGTATTAGAGGCAAAGTGCTGGGAGGATGTTTTTTTAAAAAATATTTGGGGTGTCATAATTTTATATAATACAATAAATAATAAGACTTTATCCATGCAATGTCTTGATTATGTGATTTTTCTGGCTCATTTTTCTACAAAGTCATCAAAAGTTAGCAACTTCATTTCAATAACATAATTGAAAGCTGTGTCATTGCTCTTGGTAAATGTAAGGTCAAAAATAACTTTTTATTTTGAGAAGGGTCTTTCCGCTGATGCAATTATTACTAACCACTATTGAAGCTGCTAAGAGTAGATTACAGGCTGTGACAGCATTGGGTCAAATTTCTGATAAATTCTTTCAAAATAAGATTTTGGTGTATCTAGAGCATGATTCTAAATCTTCCTCTAAAGAGATTTAACTCTTTATACAAATCATTTTTGTGTAACTCTGAGTTTAATTTTAAACATAAATTTATAGGATGACATTTTAATGCTTCCTCTGACATTTCCTGTAACTTGTAGAGCTTATACAAGAAACCGAAAGTGACTTCATGATTTGTGTATAACTCAAAATGCTTGTTATAGAGTCTATTGCCATATCTTCAATGACAAGAAAACATTAATTTTAAAATTGCCTTTCTTGCACACAATTGGTTCATTGGGAAGTTAGTATGAAACCACTGTTTTTCCATTGGATACAGAAAATTTTTTAAATACATTTTCTATTTTTAAACCTGTGGATCTTTACTTTCTGATTTTGCAGCAAGTTTAGAGATTCTAAAGTGTTTGAAGAATTCTAGGAACTTCCTGATATGTTTCATTGCAATGTTCATGTGTATCCTTTTAAGGCGTTCCAGAACCTGTTTCTATGTGCGTGTGTGTGTGCATGTGTGCATGTGTGCTTGGTGGGGTGAGGCTGGTGTTCCATACACCCAAACAATTCTGGGACACCACTGGGAGTCTCCCATAGCTCAACTCAATTCTGACACTATTGACCTGGAGATAGTGTCAGAGTCCACTGGTTAAGAGCTCGGTCCTACAAGACAGCCCCCTCCCCTCACCCCCCTTTTCACACAACACTTCAAATGCCAATCACAAGTTGAAGTTGTCATCTGTGCTTCTGACTGACAGACTATAGATTATAGAGGTTCCAATGACCCCCTTCGTAGGTGTGCTTAATTTGCTAGAGCAACTCACAGAACTCAGACACTTAATTACTAGATCACTGGTTCACTATATTAAACGATATAAATGAAAAACAGCCAGATGGAAGGGAAGCATAGGGCAAGGTATGGGTCGGGGGGCGGGGGCTCCCATGTCATCTCCAGGCACGCCACTCGCCACTCTCCTGAATCTCCACGTGCTCACCAACTTGGAAGCTCTTGGAACCCCAGCGTTTTGTGTTTTTATGGAGTTTTCATTACAGAGACATGATCGATCAAAACTATCGAATACTGCTTCAACCCACTCTCCCCTCACTGGAGGTCAGGGGGTAGAATCGAAAGTTTCAAAGTGCTGATCATATGTTTGGTTGTCTTGGCAACCACTCCAACCCTTTCCAAAAGTCACCTCCTTAACAAAACAGAAGACATCTTTGTACCTCTCAAGACTCATCAAATTCCAGAGGTTTTAGGAGCTCTGTGCCAGAAATGGGGATGGGGACCAAAAATCTATCTTTCTTATTGTATACTGTGATGTATTATATATTATTTCACTTTTTACTATTTCACTGAAAAGTCTACTGGCTGAGCACAGGCAGTTCCTATCTTGGTGCTCAGGCCACACAGCTAACATATGTGTAGGTGCTATAGGAGAAGTTTCTGGGGCTGGAGGTGAAAGCAAGCCTTTCACTACAAGTCCCACCATTAAACTCCTGAGGTGTCTCTCCTTTCTTCCAGGGCTGTCACTATTGCTGCTTCTGCTACTGTTGCTGTCCCATCCCTTGGTGTCTTCAGGGCCTTGACCCGCCCAAGTAGGCTGTGTGCACCAGGTGCTCAGCCCTGGGTCTTGGCATGCACACTGAACATTGCCTGCTGTGCCCATGAGCCTGAGCCCTTGTGTCTGTACCCTGTTACCTGGTTCTCGCCCCCATGCACATGCATACTCTGGTGTCCCATTGGACTTCACTTATAAAAAATAAAATTGTTAACAATTTCAAGATGGTATCAACAGGACAGTAAACCAAGCACGTGGTCCCTTATAAGAGTGGGGTTCTATGTGATTACTCTGGTTGCATACCCATGAAAGTGTTACAGAACAGACAGGTGGGTGGTGAACGATGTACTATTACCAAAAAGAGCCCCTGCCTTTTTCTCTGGGGGTTCCTCTCCTGTACTGGGATCGTTTTGCCCACCACCAGAGGAAAGATGTCTCTCAGTGCCAGAGATTGGTGAAAAGAAAAAGAATTATTATTTATTTAAAAGTTACACAGACTAAAGTTCTTTAGAATACCCACAAATGCATATAGTCCTTCCTTCTCCCTTTGCCCAGTCTGGGGTACCGTATCTCAGGAAAGAGGTAGAGGTCCGTGATTCAGGATCCTGGCACCACCCACATGGCAAAAAGGGCTGCATGGTCCTGACTCTTGCCCAAGCCACATGGTCCGGAAAAGACACCAAATGGCTGCCGTGCCTGGGTTTAAATCCCAGCACCAATCTTCCTCTGCAGCCTCATTTCCGGCTCCTCCCACAATTGGCCACAGCTGTCAGCATTCTGAGCAGGCGTGGCCCTGTGGTGTGGAGCCAATTATCTCCAAGCTCTTTTGGACCCCACTATAAATCTCTATTTGTGGCTCCCTCTTGGCTGTACCCTGTTACAAAGCCAGCCCTGCTGGAAGCCCTTGCCGAAAAAGCGAGTGTCACTGGATGTCTTACATGCTGCTGGCTGCTACAATGTCATAGGAGCAGGTGGGGAAGAGAAGCCCCTTATTCTCTGTGTGTCTCTCCAGTGTCCCTTTAAGTATCCTCTACTAACAAAGATTTTTATCATGACAGTTGGCAAAGAGAAAATGTTCATAGGGTCCATCACCAGTTTCACAATGCAGGGTAAAGAATAGGTTTAGGGGAATAAAGTGTTAACCCACGTCACTTTGGAAATGCGTGGAGTCTGTAATACTAAAGGCAAAAGAAACTCTACGTAAGCACTGAACTCTAGCGGGCAGATTTTCTCACGTGTGTATGAGTTAACCGCCAGGCTGAAACCACTGTACGTGTAGAGTTGGATTGAACAATTCAGTAAGTGGTGGGAGCCAGGTTTCACAGTATTGGAGTAGAAGGTTACAGACAAGCAAGGGGAGGAGGCAGGAATGTTCTGCATGGTAACAGATTAAAGTTGGAGACACCACTATGAACCTGTATTTGGTTCAATATAGATATACATGATTATACATAGAAATATTTGTAATATGAATATATCTAACAAACTACCACTGGTTAGCACACACACATATATTTTTTTGATCTGTTGGCTGAGAAGGACCTGGAAGCAGTGACATCCTAATTGCAACAAGCACAGCTAGCACACAGATCTTGGTTTCTAATACCTTTCTCTAATAAAAGGAACCAGGGTTCTTTGGAGAAATGGCCGATTTTAGGAATGAAGCAGGAAATATACTAGATGAGTCTGAGTATCTCTAGTGAGTGAAAGCAAGAAAGTACTACAAACAAACAAACAAACACCCACAGAAAATACTCCACAATAATAGGGGTCTGTCAAAAGGATTCACATGCCAACTGAAAAAGTTGCAAAAGGCCAGCAGAGCTGGAATGATTTGAGCAACAAAATAAATAATGTAGTATTGAATTATTGCCCAAAGTATAAAATAAACATCTATGAGTCCTTACTGATATAAATAAATGATTGAATAAATTAATAAGTAGGAGAGAATAGACAAATATTCCATGCCAAAGAATTCTGAATAATTTATGTAGCTACTCCTCCCCCCTCAAGGTGGTAGAAGATAAAAAAAAAGAAGAAAAATTATGAGTAACTCTACAGTGGAGAATGTGAGAAACATTATCTCAAGCAGGTGAGCAGTTAGCATCAACAGTTCGATGTCATACTCATACTGAAAACAGGCATTTTATTTATTAAAATTAAAAAAAAGATTTTATGTATTTATTTTTAGGGAGAGGCGAAGGAGGGAGAAAGAAAGAGAGGCATCAATGTCAGGGAAACATTGCTCAGTTACCCCTCGTACACGCCCCATCTGGGGAGCAAACCCACAACCCAGACATGTGCCCTGCCTGGGAATCAGACCAGTGACCTTTGGCTTTGCAGTACAATGCCCAAACACCTGAGCAACTGATCAGGGTAATAGGTACTCTTTAAATGATGTCATGCAAATGGCCCATAGCTCTGTGGTCTTCCTGCCAAAAGCACAGTTCCCCATGATAAAAACCTCAGACAAGTCCCAACTGAAGAATATTCCATATGATAACTGACCTCAAAACTGTCGAAACAAAAGAACATCTAAAACAAGAACTGTCTAAAAACTGTCACAACCAAGATCAGCCTGTGGGGTCCTGGATGGGATCCTGGGACAGAAAACAGACATTAGGGAAAAACTGAAGAAATTTGAATAAAGAACAGGGTTTAGTTAGCAATAAAGTATCAGTATTGGTTCATTAATTGTGACAAATGTTCTATATTTCACAATGTTTCTAAATGTTCTATATTCCCAATGTTCTAAATAGGGAAAACTTGGTAAGGGATGTGAAAAATAGGGAAAACTGGGTAAGGGATATACAGGGATTCCCTGTTCTATCTTCACAATTATTCTGTCAGTCTTAAACGGCTCTAAAATGACAGTTCATTAAAAAAAAAGCTTGGAGGCTGAAACTTGACAAGTGGCACAACATGTTAACATCCTTCAGAGAGAATTCACCCTTGAAACAGGCACTGAACTGCCAAAGAGATAAACTATTTTGGCCCCACTAACTCTAGGGAGCCTCTGTCATTTGTTATTCCAGTAGAGGCACAGAGGGCACAGGAGTGAATGGCCACAGTGCCAGGGATGAAGGCTACACCTGGGCCATCAGCATATACTTCAACTTATTGAGGGTGATCGGCTATCTTCACTGCTGAATATCCAACCTGCCATTTATAGGAGCCAATTATGAGTCCCTGATATGGCACCATGTCTCAAGTAGAAAAATTGTCCACTTGGAGTTAAGTTGTCAAGCTATCTTGGATCCTTTTCACATTCCCAGTCCTTCTTTCTTTTCTCTCACTGACAAGTACTGATTCCCAGGGCACTCCTTAATAAACATCTTATATGCTGATCTTCATCCCAGCACCCGTTTCCCAGCCTATGACAAGTGTCTATGAACTGTCAGATTCCATTGAAGGTGACTTACATTTGTCATCTTGTTATTCTTCACAACATCCTGTGAGATGTTTTGAGAGGTAGCTGCTTTTAAGAGTCAGGTCAAGAAACCTTAGAGGTTAATTAACTTGTCCAGGGTTCTATCACTTTCAGGCCCAACTAACTTCAAAGACCATGTCTGGGATGTCTACCATGTTAGCTATAGCTGTTGTAGGAAAAAAGAAAAAGTCTAGTGTTTGTTTCATACCATAGACTAGACATTGTGTTAGGCACTTGGGCCTACGCATCATTCCATTTTCACAGCAAGCCAATTAGTGAGTGTTATCTGCCACTTTTATAGACAAATAAAACCAAAACTAAGGAACTTGCACAGGGTAAAAGGCAAAGTTGGTTCTGGAAACTAGGCCTGCATGATTCCAAAGGCAAGGCATTCCCCTCTTGGTCAAGCTACTTATGTCACCCAAGACGGAAAGCCACTTGGAGAACGTAAGAGAATGGAAGCCCTGAGGCACACATTTGCCCAGAAACAGCCCCAACTATGCAATATTTATCAAAATATCTACCATAGAGATGGGTCAGGGGAGTCCTCTACCAGCCTCCCAAACCCTGGGGTCACCTATGATTACAGTACTTATACCATTTTTTTATATAAAGCAGGACACTCCCAAGTATCATGGGACATTAGGTATAAATCAGACTGGCCATGGGGAAACAGAGTAATGCTCACCTGACTATAAGGAAAAACTGTAATGGATCTTAGGCACCATTCTCAGTTCATACTTAGCTGGTACCTTAAACCAAGCCACACTGTAAGTTGCATTTTAAGAGACATTGCTTCACTGATTCTCTAAATGGCCCTAGCTTTAATGTGTTAGGTTTTCCTGAGCAAATTCAACCATGATTCTGGCCTGTTAATCACACAGACACTCAAGTTCCACTGTGTTACAAACACTGCACATTTCCGATTTGTGGAATTGTTCTCCTTTAATTAAATGAAGCGGGGAGGTGTAGCTATTTTCAACTCTCTGTACAAATTACTACCCAGTAGAAACTGAATAATGTATGGTAAGTAGTACTTATTCTATTTATTGTACCATCTATTGATGTGTGTTGGACTTGTTCTATTTTGGAGGTACTTCCATGGTAACTGGACTCCTGACAAAGGCCTGTGTCAGAGCAGAACTTGAACATGCAGAACTTCAGACAATTGATGAAATAAAGAGTCAGCTTCAGTAGGCTCAGAAACAACAGTTTGGAGAATTGTGGTTTGCTCCTGGCTGTATTTGACAATGAACTTAGGGAGTCCTCAGAGGCAGCTCATGGAATTTATTGAACATCGACTGGTCTTGAGCAAAATGGTCGAAGAAAGGCTATTTTCACAGTCTTTTAGCTCCCTTGTCAATATCTGTGGCTCTGCCTCTTGTTCCATTTTGACCTGTGGATCAGGACCACAGCTTTAGGCAGAACCTTCAAGCTGGTGTTCGGTCTTCAGAGATGCAGGCTTTAGAGGACTGGCCTGAGTCCACAGTTCTGAGATATAACCACTGGCTCTGCCCTGAAGTAGAGGATAATCTTCCCTGAACCGGCATTCTGTTTCACACCTCCATACTTGGATGTCCTTGGAGGTCCCCAGACCTCTAACCTCATGTTCCTCTTGAAACTGGTGCTAGGAGAGGCAGGGAGCAGTCTTGATTGAGTCACTCTTCTTTGTGAAACTAGCAGATTCCAGTATTCTTGCAGGGAGTAGGTACCTAAGCTACACTGACTTTCTACAGTTCATGTCTGTAGGGACTGAGGACGCCATGAGGAAGCCCACAAAGCAGAACTTTTCCTGAAGCCTTGTCACCTTTATTCAATTTGTCATTTCTAGGGTGTATGACAAACACAGCAGTGACCAGATCCTGCTCTGCCTTTATCTCCTCACCCCCCTCCCCTTCTCAGAATCCCTCAGCTTTTCAGCCCAGGCTCCATTCAGCTACTGAGTCAAGCCCAGGAATGCAAAGGAGCTTAAGTGCCCATGGTGGGTATGGGTCCTTCCATATAAGTTGTCTTGGGAATCAGAGACAGTGTGGGGATTGTTTTTCTTTTCCACCTCTTCCAGTAGAGTTTTAGAGCAAAATCATTCTGGCTTGAATTCCATCAAAAACCAAGATGGTCATGATCTCTCAGGAACTTGCTCAGAACTTTGCCAAAAAAGGTCTTGGCAAAGGCTCTGTGTTGTTATCCCTGGGCCCCAGAAGGGAGGCTGATAGAAATGGTATCATATAGACAAACTTCCTGACACAAGGAGCTAACTGGGGCATAGACGGGAAGAGGAAGGGAAATGGAGAGATTTCTCCATTTATTAGAGAAAACAGCTTCTTACTTGGCTGACATAAAATTTGGAAGATTATCTAACAATCCCAGCTCCTCATCTTAGCCATCATTTTCTACACCTAATGTCTGAGAAGTGGCTGTAAACTTAGTACGGAAGGCAGGCCTAAAGCCCCGTCCTGTTCTTTCAATCAATGTTCCTGCAACAAAGGACTCTGTGTCCCACCTCCTGGTCTTTGGTCTTTGGCAATCCCCCACAAAATTATTTCAGTCCTGGGCATTCTTATTGGCCCTCCCTTATCCTCAAGCCTTAGCCAGAAGCCTTGACCCTCTGAGGGCTTCCAAAGTTGAGGGGCCACTGGGTCAGAAATAACAGATGTGGGTCTTGTATTTAGAACAGACCCAGCTCTTCTCAACTCTCTCATCCTTTCAGTTTTCTTTTATTGATAATGGTAATCCCACATCTCTCTCTGATCCTACCTCTATTTCCCTTCCCCTGTCCATAAACAATAGAAACAACTGTTTTGCCACTCATCAGCCTTCTCTCTTGGGATCCTGAGTATTTCCAGTTAAGGAGGTCAGCTATCATGCTAGTCCTACTTTCCTCCCTCATTTAATTAATTCTTATTCAAGTACATCCAATATATTCTTTGTCAATGACACATTTTTTGTGGAGGTGTTGAGACAACAGGTGTGGAAACCTGCTCTAGCTAGAGTCTTTTTTAGGTTAAGAAGAAAGCTGAATAAGATGTCCAATGACTGTAATCTTTTGATTTTTCTAGAGGGCAGAGATCAAAATTTGGAAAGAAAAAAAAAAGAAAAGAGTGCCTGAATGTTCACATCTGGGGTGAATAAATGTAATGGTGAGAGAGGGCATGGAGGGAACAGAGGGCTGGACACATTCCTAACAAACCAAGGGAGGAAGACCAAGTTGGGACTCAGTATTTTTAGAAGACTTCCGGCCTATTAAATCTTGAGATGTTAATTATAGGACCTGTGGATGTCAGCAGAGATCTTTTAAAAGAATAACTTAAGTGTCTAAAATCCCCCAAGAGCCGCTTTTAGAAATGGCCGTCAAAGACAACAAAAGCGAAATGCGCAAATGCCTTCTACGCAGGGTGGTGCTGGGCAACCAGCTCCCTTTCCAGTCTCCCCCCACGCTGTTGCTAGGAGACGGAAGGGCTATACTTCCATCATCTCCATACTTGCTAGGAGATTGAGTAATTGGTCTCTGGATGTGCGTGTGCTGCTTCCCAAAATATCTCTTTAGAAAGATGCGAGTGAGATGCGGAGACAGTCGGTAGGATGATGGAGGGCGGACACTTCCCAAGAGGACAGAGGGTTCCAAGAATCAAGATTGAAACTGGGAGGTGGGGAGAGGCCCACATGTGGGACAGAAATGGGGAGCTGTTTGTACAGCTTTCCTGGATTTTTTTCCCAGCCCTGCTACTGGGGACTGAGCTCCTGAGTGAAATGTGGAAATTGGAGGTAACAAAAATTTATGAAGCAATGTGGTTTGGTTTTTCATTCTTACTATTAATAAACAGCAAGGTTAGGAGAAATATTTTAATCTTATTTTGTAGATACTTAAAATGTAAATGCATACCCTTTATTGTGCTTGATTATAAGTGTGGAAGCCTGTTTTGTGGGTGTGGAAGGGGACTCACACCCACACAGGCATGCACACCCTTGTACACACATGCAGTTCACTGTGATCACAATGCTTGCTTCAGCTACAGGAAGTCGAAGAAATAGAACATCAAATCCCACAGGTGCAGGATCTTTGGAAATTAGGAAACCCGGGGGTGAGGGTCAACACTGCCTCTAACAGAGGCATAACTCTTCTGACCTTTCTGTGCCTCAGTTTCTTCCTTTGTAACCCAACAGGCTGAGCATCCCCAAGGCAAGCTCCAAATCTCTGTTTATTAGAGTGTCACATCTACTCCCGCCTTCTCCTCCTAGCCAAGGAACAACGCCATATTGTGTCTCTATGGAGGTGTTCAATTCTTTCTTATAATTGATGGGGACAACCCAGTTGATTCCTGTATTTTCAGTTACCTATTGCTGGAAGAGTAAATTTGTGAGTAGGAAGACTGATTTAAATTTTATTATTTTCTCTATCATGCTTTCCATACAATACTTAACATGTCTGAATTTCACTTTCATAGTATCACTTTTTTTAAGACTAAGGAAGGAGGGTGGAAGGAGGTAGAGGGTGATGCTACATTGACACTATATTCTGATCTTATAAATGAGAACTAAGAATCTGGGGAGTTTTCCTTAAAGTCACTGGCCAGATGATTGTGTTCTAAGAATTAGAATGCAGGAATTAGGAGACTCACCTTTTGGTTCTGACTGATCCCTAACTCATGGGACCATGACCAGATCCTTATGTGTAAAACAGGGGTTAGGGAAGCCCGTGCTCCAGTCTTCATAGGAATGTTTGGAAGAAAAAGGCCATGATAAATGTAAATGCACTTTGGAATATAGAAATGGTGCACAGAATATTCTGCATTCTTCTTATTGTGTGCCTGAGAAGTTTATTTATTTATTCAGCGAGCATCTTCTGAGACGCTGCTGCTACTAGGCCCTCATTAGACCTTCATTCAAGTGGCATGGACACGTGGTCTAGCATCTATCGTCCATCCTGTCCCACAGTTCTAGGGAGGATGACTTCCCACTACTACAGATAACTGAATTGTTCGTGATTGCACCCCCTGGATGCTAGACATTCTCCTAGGCTGAACCTTTGCACAGTGCGAAAAATATTCCGAAATCACTCCCACGAATGTCTGTCTTATTTTGTTCTTGAATACTCCCAGTGACACAAACCTCAGACACTTTACTTCCTGTGTTAATGAATTCCAGTGCCTAATCATTGTACAAACAGATGTTCCTTAGAAAAAAACAAATAAAATTATGGCTATCTTTAGGTTAGCAAACACGCCCACTGTTGGCTGAGTAGACAAATAAGCAATGCCTTCGCTTTTTTTCTCTCTCTCTTCAGAGATAGGAAAGCTTACTATCCTGTAGAAGGCCCAGACTCCCTCCTCCTCCTTGTTTTTAATAATGCCTAGGGAGATTTGGGATGCACTTCAGACATAAGAGCAGTGAGAATCTCTATTAGTTGTCTTGACACCTCTGATGAATTGTTTTTCACAGAGAAGAGGAGACACACCTCCCTTTTAATCTCTCTGATCACTTAAAAAGTTTACTTCCTTCCTCTGTGTGCTGTGAATGACTTGCATCCTGGAGAACACTTGGGTGAAAGTGAGCTAATGCAACTGAAGAGCAACCAGGGGATTGTGGACCAGGAACTAGCCTCTCCAGGCAGAGCTGGGTTCCTTGCCTTTCTCCTGGGTATTTGGCAAGCATGCAGAGTTTTCTGTAGAAGGATGAATTTGGGAGGAAGACCACAGGAAATCATAAAGGGATGCCAAGTTATAATGAATAAGAGTTATTCTGTGCACTCCCAGGAGATCTAGACCAATGAGAGGCATTTGTTGGCTCAGCACCAGAAAGTGCTTGCTAAGGAAGCTTTGTAGAAAGGCAAGTGGACTGGACCTGGGGATTTGGGGAGCAGGAGGAGGTATTCAGATACATTCCCTCTCATTAGTACTTGGCTCTCAACACGAATGTGCAAAGGACTGCCCTCTATGGCCCTTCCAACCTGTGAATCTGTAACACTGTAGAAGATCCAGAAGATCCAGTCTACCCAGCTCCACCCTCTACTCCAAAGCCAGGAAGGGCACAATTTGTCTCCAAAAAGTTCTATTCTAGAACTAGGAAAGTATTAATAGCTCTGTAAAGTGCTTTTTGGAAGTCCACTATAGAAAAGTTCCCTGGTAAGACTGAATTGAACAAAATAACCATTACCCTAAAGATATCACAGAATTATTTTTATGCATTTTCATTTGGAATAATTGCTCAATTTCCAGCAAATATAAAGGGAGGTCCTCTCCATGGGATTCTTTTTTTCTTTTTAATCCTCACTGAGGAAATGTTTATTGATTTTAGAGAAAGAAGAAGGAAGAGAGAGAGGGAAAAACATCAACCTGAGATAGCAACATTGATCGGTAGCCTCCCATATGCACCCCAACTAGGGATTGAACTTGCAACCTTTTGGTGCTCAAGATGATGTTTCAACCAACTGAGCCACCCAGCTAGGGCCCTCCAAGACACTTTCAACATTTCTGAAGATATGAATCCTTTTTTCACCAGCATGGTAATTCAATTGCCCATTTGAAAATAAAAATCTAACCATTCTTATTTTCAGTTATGATAATCTTGCTTCTTTTGCCAGCTTGTGTGGGGTCCCCAAACTAAGTCAGGAAGAAAAATAACTCCTTTCATTTGGGAACATTTGAAGTCATTTATACTAATAATTTAATTTATGTTTTTAAAGCACAACTTAGCTCAGCTGAACCTGGAGAAAAAGCCCACATTAGATAGTTTGTAAGTGATATAAAGTTTAGGAAAGTTAAAATGACTTGCATATGTTTATACCCCATTTCTAAGCATCAGTCTACCATAACTCCCTGCCTAGTTTCTTGACCTCTTAAGCTTCTTAACACCCATCCATCTATTCATTCATCTATTCACTCATTCAAAAATTTTTGACACCTAGTGTCATGCTTAGAGTCATCATAGACAGGGAGCCAGAAATACCAAAATCTCTATCTGTATAAAACATAGTATTCATATACTAATCAGGAAATGGCCCCCTAAATTAATAAATAAAATTACAAAATTATCATACAAAAAGGGCAAATGACTAGATATGCATACAGCAGACCAGTTGGAATATCATGGTTTGGGATAAAACTCATATGGACAGAATCAGTACCTGGTATATGTGGTCCCCGTTCAGTTGCCCATCACCATCCAGAATTGCACACATCTATCTGGTGTGGCTGAATTTAGACTCCTCAAGAAGGGTCCTGGCCTTGGAGCTTGGGGCTTATAAATTGCGTGGTTAAGGAAGTAACAGCCCCTCTCCTTCAGTGATCTAGAGCCAGCATTTAGCAACAATGTGGCTGAACTTCAACTCCAGGGCATCCTGCCAGCTCAGTTTCATGGGTCATGGGCATGTGTTTGCTCTCCGAGTTATATCAAGTTAGCAGCAGGATGACCCTTATCAGAACCCATGCCTAGAGAATCACCAGCTGCTCTGGCATAATAGGAAGTTGAAGTCCCAGCCTTTTAATTGATAGCGACTGATTGATTGATTGCCTTAGTAATTGGGCCATAAACGGCTTCTGTGGAACTTTGTAGGAAAATTATTTTCTGTGAGAACATGTAGTTTACTACTGAACTCCTTGATTACTGATGATTTATATTTCAAATCTATCTAGTGCTCTCTCATTCTCGTATTAGAGTTCAAGGCCCTTCTCTGTCTGGCCCATTTTCTGCTGAGTCAAGTCCTAGGTCCAGCACCACATATTTCTATTTGGACAATTAAATTTCTGTGACCAAGCCTTATCGTCCTGTAGAACAATATCTCTGTACCCCAGCAGTGCATCAGAAACACCTAGAGAATCCTCCTCCCCCCAAATGCCTATGTATTGCTCCCACCTCAGATGAGTAGCAACTAATTTTCTCAGGGTGAATCTTTGGCTTCTACATTTTTCAAAGTTGTCCATGTGATTCTGATCCATGACAAATGAGAAGAACTGCTTTCATATTCACCTTGCCACAAGACCATCTGTGTAAAGAGAATCATCATCTTAAATTAAGAAAGAATTTTTTGAGATTTCCAGGGAGAATGGAAGACCAAATGGGTGCACAAAGCCTCTGCTCTTGCTTTGAACATGTACATATGCTTGATAAACTATAACAAAACAGAAAAAAAATCCCCATGAACTCAATGAGACTAAAAGTCAATTAAAGTCTTGGGAGTAAAGCTTGGTGACCCATCTTGAGAGCAGATAGTCGGAATACCTAGGGGGTTGGGCGTCAGGGAGGTGTGGGGTTTGGGGGATGGTTGTGTTGTATTAGAAGATGTGTGTCCGATATGTAGGCCCCTCAGCTCTGGCACCAGAGCTACTGGATTGGGCTGGACAGTAAATTAGAAACATATCTCATATTTCTTGGGTATCAATGAGGCCTGGGATCCATGGGTTTCTCTAGAAAAAGGAGACATATCCAATAATTGCTAAGACTGATTTTGTCCCTGAAGGTTGTGGACTTGAGTTAAACAGCATGATTTAAAGGAAGTGAAAGGGGCATTTTCCACACTTGTGTTGGTATCTACAAATCCATACCTACCATAGGAGAAAAGGCTTTACCTGTCCATAGGGAGGTTGTTATATTGTCTGTGTGGCAACTGGCTGTGTGTCAGTGTATACAATGTGATGTGTGTGTGCAACTTAAATCTAGCTTATATACTAGAAATGACTAGATTTCATGGCATATGTAAAAACATATAGGTACATAGACAACATGTGCAGTGCCCAGGTGAGAAGTGACTTAAGTAGTTACTTGGTATGTAAAATATTGTTACCAAAACTACAGGGTTTGTTAGTTAGCATAAGGGATATTAGAAATTGTGTGTGTGCAAGATGACTCTGAGGATTGAAGATTTAGTAGAACTATTGTACAAGCCCTGTTATTCTTGCATGAAAGAGGCAGAACACTCTAGTAAGCCCAGCTCTCTAATGCCAGGAGCACAGTTTTCAGTGACTAGAGCTTTCTGAGTCTTCTGTTGTCCCTTTATGTCACCTAATTGAACAAAGACCAGGCTGGCCCTACCATTAGTACAGCATTGCATCTGCCCTTGAGTATAACTTCCATGCAAGGGCAGGGAGGGAAAGTTCCTTGGACCACATAGCAGGAACCGCCTTGAAGATAAATTATTGCTTATTTGGGTGAATTTGGTCTGAACTCTGCAGTCTTTATAAAACATCACCTATAGATAGCAGGGGAAAGGAATGGGATGTTTAGCTCTCATATAGCTCTAATCATGGGAGCCTACCAAAGAACCTGACATTGGGGAAATGGCCAAATTTGTAGAGCTCTTATTGCAAGAGAGGTGTTGTAACATTACTTCAAGCCTCAGACCACCACTTCTAGGCAGCTGCCTCTACCTGCAGGCTCGCCCTCCCCTAGAATGATGAGTGGGAGAATGGGATTAGGTGCACTGGACTCTAGGAAAGCACTGAAAAGGGGCTTTCACTTGACTTTGAACCTTGGCTTAGTGGTGGCCAAATTCTTACCTTTTCCTTAATAACCAAAGTCTGACACTGCAGATTTAATTTCATAGAAAATTTCTAGTCCCCTTGAACCTTCAGTCTTAGCATTAGCTCTTACTGATGACCTAGTTTCTGCAGGGCTGGGCTTTTGACTTGCTTTTGACCAGTCTCCAAGGGGCCCACAGCCCAGCCCTAAACACCAACTCAAATGGCCAGCCCAAACCCCACTTGAAGGGCCTCACAATGCCAGCCAGGTGCCTGCCTTTCTGCCTGTTGCCTGGACTAGAACCACTTGATTTCTCCCCTGTTTTGAGGATTTAATGACTTCCTCTCTGGCAAAGAGTAAGCATGTATTTACTGGTGAATTTCTTATGACCTAACTTTTTGGTAAGTTCCTTAACTTTCAGTGCCTCAGTTTTCTCATGTGTAAACTGCGGAGAACACTAGTACCTATCTCTCAGGGTTGACGTAAGAGTTGGGTGAGTTAGCATACTCTAGTGGGGTCAACAGTGGCCTCCAAAAATATGCCCATGAAGTAATCCTTGGAACCAGTAAATGTGATTTTATAAGGCTAAAGATGTCAGGATATTGAGAGGAGGCACTTATCCCAGGTTATCTGGGTGTGCCCTAAATGTGATGACATGTGTCACTAGAAGAGACACAGAGAAGAGGACATATGGTAAGGAGGAGGCAGAGATTGGAGTTTGGAGCGAAGTGGCCACATGCCGAACAACATCTGGAGCCACCAGAGGCTGGAACGGATAAGGAACAGATTTTTAAAGTCTCCCCAGAACCTGTGGCCTTGTCAACACCTTAATTCAGACTTGTTACCTCCCGTACTACGAGAGAATAGAATACTGTTGTTTCAGGCCACCCAACTTGTGGTAGTTTGTTACAGTAGCCACAGGAAACGAACACACACACACATCCTGGCACACAGTGAGCATATGTGTGATTAATCGATTTATTATAAGGGTAAGGGTGCCTGTTTTAATGAACTTTCTAATTGCAGTACTTCAGAAGTGCTCTCATCTAAGATTTTAGGCATCCTTAAGAATAAACAACATGATATATTTGAGGAGAAGGATTAGATGGGGTCTATAGACACAGTCGAGGGCTTGAGAAAACTTCAGTAGTTTGAAATTTAAACTGCTGGCATTGTAATTGTACCAATAATAGGAATATAAAAAGATAGTCTGGTAAAAATTTGGATCTTTCCCTGGCTGGTATAGCTCAGTGGATTGAGTGCAGGCCTGCAAACTGAAGGGTTGCTGGTTCGATTCCCAGTCAGGGCACCTGCCTGGGTTGTAGGCCAGTTCCCAAACTGGGGGCACTCTAGAGGCAACCACACACTGATGTTTTTCTCCCTCGTTTTCTCTTTCCCTTCTCCTCTCTAAAAATAAATGAATAAAATTTTTTTAAAAACTGGATCTTTAATTGTTTGAACAGGGTTATGGCTGACCAAGGCATTTATTTGCAGTTGAAGTTTCATCTTTAATCCAGTTTCTCTGAGTGGGAAGTGGGATATACACTTTGATCCTACAGGGACACATGGTCCTTGGAATCTAGATTTTTGGACAAATTGTTTCCCTTCTGCCCCTTACATAACTTTGAATTCCTAAAATCCCTGCTGAGCTTTAACCTGGCCAGATTTTTTTTTTAAACTCAAGGAAAACATACCTGCACTACGGAAAGAGTGTGGAGTTCATGAGGCAAAGTTCCTGAGGAGTTTGATTTTGAGACAGTCCACCGGCGAATCTTGTATTCACGAAGCCTACACTGGAAATGTTGCTGAGATGTCCCCTGTGCCTCTCAAAGGTCATGGGGAAGAGGTCAGATGCTGGGAAATATAACTGTGCAAAACTGAGAAATAGCAGGGTGTGTGGGCCACTCCTATGGCAGGGAAGGGACAGGCCAAGAGGCCCATGGACCACCCTGATTTTGTGCTCCTTCACCTTTATGATTTTGGAAATACTGACTAACAGAAAGGCCAAGGGACTGTGGCGTTTTGAACTTCACTACTTCTGCTTGTGGTTCACTCTTATTCTCGGCGCTGACCCAACCCTAGGATGCCATGAGACCCAACATTTCCCTTGGCAGGTTTCTCAGGTCTGATCTCTCAGACATCATTGTGATTCTATCTTCTCCCTCTGTGCTGTCTAACAATAGTAGCCATGAGCCACATGTGGCTACTTAAATCTAAACTAATTGAAATTAAATAAAATTTAAAACTCAGTTCTTCAGTCACACTGGCCACATTTCAACTGCCAAGTAGCCCCATGTGGCCAGTGGCTACCATATTGGATGGTACAAGTTGACCATTCATATCACTGCAGAAAGTTCTCTTGGTCAATGGTATTCTAGTTATCCAAGATATGAGTTGAAGGTATTGGGCTATGGAGGGATCAGCCAGGGAACTAGTACTGAAGCCTGTTTACTACCATTACCTTCAACTAATGAACACTGCAGGCACCTATAGTGATTATATCTAAAATACAGACAGACAGACAGGAAAAAGGAGCATATCATGCCTTATGAAAAGTCTATACATTTTTAAGTAATCATGTCATTTTTAGTCTCTCTTTTAGAGGATGTTATTTATTGTAAGACATCATTTTTATTAAATACACTGTAGTACAAGAGACTTCCCATGTCAGGTTGAGAGAAGCTGGTCACATGATTTACAAACAAAACTTTTTTATTTTTAAACACTGATATTCTGGTGTCACTTTGAAATCAGCCAAGATGCAGTGGGTCTTAGTAAAGCAATGGACCTCAAAACAGATCGCAAAACAGGAACCAGTAAGTATCAGCACGAAGACGTCACATTAAAAGAAAATAAAGCAAATAAAGAGTTCCAAATACCAGGTCACAATTTAAGGGGCAATATATCTTCAGAGAGATATTAAAATGTGTGTGTACATGTGCGTGTGTGTGTATGGCCCGGATATATACAAACATCTCTCTGTGCACAGAAGCAAATGCAGAGAGTGTCCCCATCTCTTGGCAGATTTGTAAGTGACAGGTAATGGTCAATGGCAGGGAGCAACATTTTACCATAATTTGGTCATTTGTCAAGAGATGGCATATTTAAATCCACATTTGGTTCAAAGACCTTGCATTGAAAACATTTCCAGCAGTTTTATACATTTTGAAAGCAATAGTAAGATATACAAGCTGCAAGATGGAGGCCTTTACATGTCATTTTATGTTCTCCATTTTTTTATATTCCAGTTCAAACATATGAATATTAGCAATTTTTATGATGCTTGCTCTGGAATGTTCAACATTCAGCCATCCTTCAGTCAGGATCATTTTTATGAATGCACAGACCAAAGAAATAAAACAAACACAGACCTGGCCTAGAATGCATAGACTAAAAAAAAATGACATCCTATGTTTTCCCATTTCATCTCCTGAGACGTGTGGTGAGATGGCAAAATAGTTGCTTGGTTGCTGTTGTGAAATTCACAGTGTTTTGCCTGCGACACATATACACAAATATATTTTTTGCTTTGCTTTGTGTTTGTGATAAATGAAGCAAATAAATAAACAAACAAACAAACAAACAAATAAATAAATAAAAGTGGAAGAGAAAGGGAGAAATTCAAAACCTAAAGATAATTGAATAACCTTTGACTCAAGAAGTAGTGATTCATTCCAGCCTTAACAACAAGGAAATATTCTTCGTGTGCTGTCATATTGAACTACAAATCCTGCCCACCTCTGATTCTTCAGGATAACATTCACTATCACGACCTTGGAGTCTCTGCATTCCACAATGATGCATCATAAAGAAATTGCTTTAACTACCTGTTGAGCCATTTGAGGAGTTGTATCCCCAGCAATCCCTCTCATAACAGCGAGGAGGAATTTTCTGTAACAGCGACAGAGGGCCTAACCAAAGCTCAACATTGGGAATAAAAGTCCTTGATTGGAAGGATGAAGAGAGAGAGAGAGCAAGAAAATTGAGGGTGCATATATGCAGTCATTTATCTTATTAGAGATACAATTTAATGCTGTTAGCATTATAGAGAGTCCGGTTTGCAGAAGGAAAGGGAAAAAAGATAATCCCATTTCTGACCAGGGGCTCCTCTTGTCATGGCTCTTTGCAAAGGACAGCCTTGCACACTGTTGTTTGCATTCCCACTTGGCTGTGGGAATTCCTCAGAGTCTCTCACCTCACTGTGGGGTCTTAGACTTCTCCCCATTGACCTTTGAGACACTGGGCTCCGAGCATTCCTGCTCTCTTCTGGAATGCTGGAACTCTGAACACTGGTATAAAGGGGTCATAGTGGGACAAGATGACATAATACGAATGTGCAAAAAAGATAAAAGATACGCATTTTTCCTTTCTTGGACCTTTACATAAGGAGATCTAATTTAATTCACATTTTCCTTTGCAAGGAGCCAGAGAAAGGACTCAGTGTGGTGGGATGGCTTTGAGTCAGTTGTTTTGGGAAGCACATTATCTTAACTAGGCCTTCCACCCATATAGTACTGCACAGAATTGAGAAGAGCAGTGTAGTCCTATCCACATGGAGAATGGAAGCATTAATGGCAAATGATGTTAAAAGTTTTGGTTATTTAGCAGATTTTAAGCAAATTATTCAAACTGCACCCTACCTATTTCTAATGTTATGTGCCTATAAATTTATACATAAGCACACAAACACACTACATATGTGTGTTTGTCTATGTATAAATCAAGTATTTATAACACATATAAATGCATGAACATACCACAGGTAATGCTGATGTGAACACATATGTATAATATGAATTCTGATATAATCCTTTATAGCATAGTTCAAAATATTGTCTAAATAAGCCTGATTATGATATTGGTTCAGTGTATAAGTATTTAGCTGAAGCTATGAGCATGATTATATCTCAGCTGCCTGTCATCTCATGTGTTTCATTTTGTTCTTCTAACTTCATATCCTGCTACATGAACTTGTTAGCATTTTTCTTTCCTGGATTGGAGTGTCTAGTGGACTGAATCACGAACTTCAGAGTCAGAACATTTAGGTTTAGTCCCATTGGTGCCAGAAGCTAGCTTGGAGATTTCTAGCATGCCATTTAACTTCCGCAAGTCTCAATTTCCTCAACTACTAAAAAAATGAGAATAATTTGCTAACATCTGTGAAAATTGTTTGGGACACTAGGAAACAATTTATTCATGAAAATGATTGCCAGAGTTTGGGCGAGAGAATCAGGTTTGTCACCACTACTGTTGCAGTTTTTGCTGAATCTGATGGCAGGCTGTACTCTGTGGTCATCATGTTTTAGAGTGAGGTTGCTCCTGTTCTAAAAATGAGAACAGCACGAGAAGAGGAGACTGTGCAGGACCAGTGTGGGGCATTTGAAGATACTCTGTGGTTCATTCAACTACTTTAAAAACAATCTGGTATTCTGTCAATGTAAGACATCGCTGAAATCAGTACGTACCCTTGAGACAACAGAGGAAAAAATAATACTTGGCAATATAAATAACTAGAAAGCTTGCACTTGCATAGGACCTTTCATTTCAAGACCTTGAGGGACTTGTCAAAAGGTAAGAAGAGTTTTGTTTTGTGTGTTTTTATTTTTGTTTTCTTGGGTTTTTTTTTTTTGTTTGTTTTTTTCTCCAGAAGAAAACAACACTGGAATGGAATGGAGTGGAATGGAATGGAACACTCTCGTCTTCTCATTTGCCTGAAACAATCCTTGCTCTAAAACTGTGCAGCCCTCCTCAGATGTGATCCTTCAGAGCACTGCCTCTTTGCTCTCTGTTAAAGTACAACAAAGAAGTTGCAGCATCTTCCCCCAGAGCAGCTGGCCAAATGGTAAACCTTGTAGGTTTTCAGGTCATTGCTGATGGAATCTAGAAAAATTTTGTACAAATCTGCCCCTTTGCGCTGCTTCACAGAGTGCCACAGTGTTTTAACAGTACCATGGGTCCTTGATAGGATATATACGTGCAAGTATATATCATGGAGATATGGCTTTCATTATATTATTATATGTATTCTGGAGGGTTTTTTTCACTGACAAAGAGAACACACAACTCCCACGTCTCATAGGCCAGCATGGAACCTGAAGGGACTGTAAGGTTTGTCTTGTCTGACCCCCTCCACTTGACTGCAGATGCTAATGGATTTCCTCTTGTTCTCTGTGAACCAATATTTTTGTTTTGTTTTTTATTTTTTTGAGAACTGGCTTTCAAACCCTATAATGGAAAATAAGGTATTCCAGTGATTAAGGGCACAAGCAAAACCTAAACAGAGCAATTGCACCTTCAGAAACAAATATGAAATAAAATAACTTAAAATGAATTAAAATCACTCCTTTTCAATCTGGCTTGCATTATAAAGATATCAAGTTAGCAAAATTCCCCTCACAGAGGGGAGCAAGTTTTCTTGAGGAACAGAAGTATTTTTCTTCCTTGGTGTAACTGATCATCTGAATAACTGTAAATTTTTATTTAAATTTACAACCTCATTTCACAAAACCTGTGTCTGTGCCCAGAAGCACACCTCCAAAGCTTGGTCTGGGCATAGCTTCTCATTGGCATGCTGTGCCTAATTTTTTACTTTACTTCTTTTAATGGAGTGAAGAGAACAAAACAGCACACTGACTATGGGGTACATTCAGAATGAAACCACTCTCCCAAACAGAGCCCAGAGCAAGGACTTGGCCTGTGTACACTGAACATCAATGCATAAGATATCCCCAGAGATGAGGTTTCCTTTCCCTCGGGCATTGACGTCGCCTTTCCCATAGTCCCACAGTCTCACTGCAGATTCGATGTGCATGAAGACATCCAGGCTTCAGGGTCCGTGTTTATTAAAACCCATCACCACCCTACAGCCCAGAGACATTTATACTTGGCTAATAAACTCCATCAGCTTCCCCTAATTATATAAGTTCTACCTTTTATAAATCTGTTCTACATATCAGGGGCACAATGTCTGGAACAGTAGTTTCTGCACACAAGGTATGAATTGACGAAGACCATGCACAATTTTGCTTGCACAGTTAAAAGGACAGGTGGGTGGTGGTAGGGGTTGGAGGGAAGTGCTATCTGAAAAGTTCAATATAAGAGAAGCTTGTCTCTGAATGTATAGCTTGTCCTATCTTTTCCGAGTGCTTGGCTTTCCTAACCAACCCTGAAATGATCTCTGGACAAGAATCCACCTATTTTCAACAGAACTTGACAAAGGATCATTGGATAACACTTGGACAACAACCCAGTGCTATGACCGTGCTCTACAAAGACAAGACTGTCTGAGCATGTGACATACCATCCCGTGTCTCGCAGAAGCCATCTTTTCTCTCTACTATACTCTAGAGTTTCTGGTGATGGGAAATGAATAGTCCATGCCACAGAGTTCAACAGTCTTTTTACTCCTCAGAACGATCCTCAAGGGAAGGTGCCAAATACATTCCTCCCAGCTAACAGTGCTGGGTTTTTCCTAAGCAGGGGCTGACGCCAGCTGATCCCAATGGTTGTCTGTGTTCCTCTCATATTGCGGTTGATAATAAATCTTCTTTCTCTCTGGTTTTAATCTCCCATCATTAAAGGGCTTCCCAGGTTGAACACAAGTTTTCCTTTTTCATACACAGGCTTAAGCCATCCATCCAAAAACAATAAGAACAGTAATAATAATAAATAAATAGAAGTGAATCCATAGAAACTCTCGATGTCTGTACAGCAGAAGTGACAGAGTTTAAGTCAAATATTGGTTTTCCCTTTTTTTCATCCACATCAAAGGCAGGAATACAACAAGGCATTGTTAGTCGTGGTGGGCAAACTGGAGTGTCTGCTGATATAACAAATTAGGTTTGTTAAGGCCTTTGTCTATGCAGAGTTAAGAGTAATGCAGAAGCCAGATTGATTAAAAAGAAAGGGTAAGAACTGTGAAGAAGGGAAGACAAAAAAAAAAAGAAACAAACAAAAAGAGAACAAAAACTAGAGAACAAACCCAGGGAGATGGAAAGAGAGAAAGAGATAATGCCAAAAAGGAGTCCATACTGTGTCTACGAATGGAGAAGTACACATTGCTTCCCTCTGAAAGCTTCTTGGTGTCTTTGTTGTTAATACTGTCAGAGTAGAGAACAGCAGATGGATGGCATCCAGCAGCAGTTAAAAGACGTTCACTCTCTTGGCCCATCTGAGGAGGTGCTTTGGGAAGGATTGGTCTGCAGGAAAGGGCCCTAGCCGAGAATATCCAGGTAGACCGGAGATGCCTTGGCCAAGTTCTGAAGGAGGGTATAGATGCCCTTGATGTTCTTCCTCATGTGGGGCTCTCGCTGCCAACACCCCAGCATCAACTCATAGACTTCCTGGGGGCACGTTCGAGGTCGCTGCAAGACTCGACCCTGAGTGATGCATTCTATCACCTGGGTGGACATCAAAGATGGGACCAGACAAGAAGAAAAACAATACAGATAAAATAAATGTCAGCACAAAGAAAGGGCTGCTTTAAAGAAACCCACTCAGTGTTTATTTTGTTCAGAAAGAAGAGAGCAATTATTATAGCTTTGCATATTTTGCTTAACTGTATTACCACCATTTTTCAAGCACATTGATTTCACCAGACTAGAGAAGAAAACTTGCCTGTGTAAATGATCCCAAACCTCTCCCTAGAATTGCAATGTGTTTTAGTTTTCTCAGCCTGAGATGGAGCCTAGGTCACCTCTGTGTCAGGGTGTTGACTGATGAGGGATCCTCCAGAGCATAGAAGAAAGTGTTCATTTTGGGTAATGAATTTCAGTAAAAGACAGACTTGGGCCTGAAGACGTGAGGTGCTTGACCAAGAACCTATGCCTCAGATATAGACATATTTGCAAAAGGGTTAGAATAGGAAAACAAAATGAGTTTTTCACCAGAAATGCATGGTGTAGTGAGATGTGCAAAAAGGAAAGAAACTTGAGACCTTATTGGAATAATATACAAAAGCTAGCTGTGCTCTAAGGGTGCTAGAATGTCACATATGTTATTAATTTGCTACATGAGCAGCACACAGTGATGCCTCAGTCCCATCACCAGAGGATGCCAAGCATGCCAGCAAACAGTCATTTTCCTAACTCTTAAATTTTGAGAGGGACTCTACTTTGGCCATGGCATTTAGGCACATAGCAAGCCTATTTTGGAAGTGCTGTACTGAAAAAAGCCACATTAGATCATGTCCTAACTTCTGGCAAAGGGGCACCTTTTGGTGTCAGCCCTTTAGGAGGGTCTCACCCGGCCCACTGCGCACCTCATTGTTGGACAGCTGGTACCAGGGCTGTTTGCCATATGTGAAGATTTCCCACAACACGACCCCCAGGCTCCAGACATCACTCTCCGTGGTGAACTTCCTGTACATGATGCTTTCTGGAGGCATCCAGCGAATAGGCAGCATTGTGTGGCCACCGACCTGGCAGAAAGGGGGTGAAAAAGAGGCATTAGTCGGCCCCAAACTAAGTTCCCACCATAAATGGAACATGTGTGGAAGGGAGACGTGGGGCACATTTTTCTTCCATTCCTTTATTTAAACTTATTATTTTCATTGTTTATAAACACATAAAGAAAATACCATTTCTTTATAATCTCAAGCACCAGAGACAGAAGGCAAAGAATGGTCCACAAATCTTTTTCATATTTCCAATTCTCTCCTGAAACTAGATAGGAGCAGAGCTGATAATTAGGTGGACGTTCATTTGGCAAAACACATACACACATTTTCTGGTATGAGAATGGCTCGGCCTTCTAATGAACAAGATAACTTTGACCAGGATAATAAGTAAGGGTCTCCTCATTCCAAAAATGGTCCACCAAGTGATTCTACTTCCTTAGTGAGGCCAGAATTTTCTTCCAGTTTAAGGTGCTAGGACAAGTGTACAATGCTTCTTTTTTTTTTTTTTTTAGAAAGAATGATCTTTTTTAAAAAAATATTGATTTATTTATCTTTAGAGGGGAAGGGAAGGAGAGTGGAAGAGAAACATCAATGCATGGTTGCTTCTCGTGCATCCCCTGTTGGGAACTGGCCCCTGCCAGGAACTGGCCTGCAACCCAGGCATGTACCCTGACTGGGAATCGAACCGCGATCATCTGGTTCACAGGCCCATGCTCAATCCACTGAGCTACACCAGCCAGGGCTTGTACAATGCTTCTTCAAACACCTTTCCCACAATCCAGAGATGAGTAAGACAGAAATTATTCCCATTTAAAGATGAGGCAACTGGGGTTCAGACAACTATCTACATAAAGAAGTCAGGTTTTTGGACTCTAAACTCAGAACTTTTCTGTATGACAGGGCACTGCAGCTGAGTGTATTTATAAAAATAAACATGTAACTATGATTCTGAAAAGCCCATGTTAGTTAAAACATGGAGGCTGAGGCATTAAATGTCAAGAGCATTAGTATAAGCAAAGAGAACTTAAGACTTGTCCATGACTTCCTACTTCTTGGAGAAAAGTGAAGCATTCCATTTTCAGGGGTGTAGCCCACTGGGGCTGTCTGATTTTACAACTGTGATCAGATTTCTGCACAGTAGCACCATGGGTGGTAGGTCCCATTTTTCATGCTGGTGAACCTCAGCACAACCAGCACAAATGTCGTGCCTGACACTGGGCAGCAGGGGAGCTTACAGTCACTGGGAATTCAACCTCATGGACACCTTTCAGTCCCTGGGTTCTGAGACTAAAGCCACAATTATAAGTCTCAATATCCATTTCTGATTCATTAAAGGACGGGAGTGGACTAACAGTGCTTGAGAAATGCTGCTTAACTCAGAGCCCAAGGAGCTGGGAGGGTCAGAGACATCTAATATGCTTGGTGGTTTCAAATAGCGCCCTTAGCCTCAAAAAAACAAAAAGCAACAACAACAACAACAAAAAACAACAACCCAGAAATGTGGAAGGAGGACGGTGCTTTTTGTTGTTTTCCCTTCTCTGTACAGTGACTCCAAATCTGACAAGCAGGAATGTAACTTGCTGGCTCAGGGTCAAGGTGCCCTCATATCTTTATTGTTTAGTTTTGAAGACACCAGAAGCTCTTGCACTAAGTAGAGGCTGGTTGTCTCTCACCTCCTTTTGATTTTTATCACTTGCTTCTCACCCCTGCAGTGACAGATAGTCACTGTGCAATGAGCACAGACTTCCCTCAGGGAGCTGCATGGACAAGACTGACAGTGATGGCAATCCTCAACCATCAGGGTTGATACCTGAAGCACAACCTATGTGACATCGGCACTGGCCGACCAGAAAGGATGATGGTGGTAAACTAATTTGAAGGTGTGTTTGCAGGAGAGAAGGAGAGAGATAGAGAACCATTTACAAACATCTAGAAGCAGCCAGCTAAAAAACACACCCTGGGATGCATTAATCCAGCAAGAGACCAGGCTTCCTATATTCACTGTGGATTCCCAGGGGCAGTGCAGTGACAACACCCAATTCACGAAACTGGAAATGCCGGGTTTCGGGGCATACCCTAGTGCACCATTTCCTAGGGGGGTAAACTTGACTAGTTGCCAAACCTCTCTGTGCCTTACTTTCTTCAAATATTAAATGTGGGTAACAGTGAATACCTTACCCAGGGTTATTGTGAGGTTAACACCTAAGCAGACAATATAAATTTCAGTGCACTAAATACTTTGAAGGCATTGCTTCCTTCTCTGTCATTTGACTGTCTGAGTTCCTCAACAAGGGAAGCAGCCATTCTGGAGAGTCAACACATACATCTCTCTTGCACTCCTCACTGCAATGACGAGTGTTCTGTGACCTTGTGACCACAGCACCTACTCTGCCAGGTTTTCTGTCCGGCACTGCTAATGGCCAAAGAAAAAGCTCCTGTTTCCTTTAAAGGAGAAAAAATAAGGTTCAAATTTTGATTTATGTGTTTTCCCATCTGATCATTTATTTTATGCTTGGACAGATTTTTCACTTTAATTCTTTCAAGAATCCCTTCTGGGATTTCACGCATGCTGTTATAAATAATGCTCTCCTTGTTCTGATGTCAAATGGGTGAGTGTGGGAGAATCTAATAAAAGTTCAGACAGGGTTCACAAGTTTTCTAAGCCTGTTTAGAACATTTCTGAACATTTCTTTCGCAGCCCTTTCTCAGGATTTTGGAGCATGTCACAAGAGTAGACAAAAAAAATGTCACCATTGTTACAAATTACTGTCACATTTCAGTCACAATCCCTGGATGGTTTTTGGAACCTCACAAAACCAGTGTGTGGCAACAAACACAATGAGACATTTGTTTTGCATTGTGCTACTTGGCAACTTGCCCTCACACCCTTGCTCAAATATTTGTGACATGGAATGCAGTCCCAAGTG
Organism: Sturnira hondurensis; assembly: GCF_014824575.4. NCBI lineage: Eukaryota > Metazoa > Chordata > Mammalia > Chiroptera > Phyllostomidae > Sturnira > Sturnira hondurensis. The sequence continues at coordinate 2,975,540 of NW_028095197.1, read as the reverse complement.
TGGCACCGGGAGTCAGTACTGCTGCTTCGGCTGCCAGCTATGCCCTGGTGCCTGAGGAGACCCTCCTGCGATCCATGTGGGTCAGGACACATGCTTTTCGCTAAACTCACCAGACTGAACTGATCAAGATGGGAAATCCAGTTAGCTTGGACTTCACTTAGATTTGCAATTTTTATTTTCCTCGACCCTAGACACAGGGGTTCTAGTCCTGTAATTAGGCACTGCCACGTTGTCACCACAGTCATCCATCAACTCTTAGTACCTCACATTTACAAAGAATTTGCACTCAGTTATCTCACTTGAACCCAACAGTTACCTTCTTGGGTAGACACTGGCTTGCCTTCACATTACAAACAATACCCCCAAAGTTCAAAGAGTTTAGTAGCTTCCCTAGAGCCACACACATAGTGCCTTCCCCCTGAACATCTTGCACTCATTCTGATGGGTCACTGTTTGTTTCCAGTCTCTGCAGTCTCCAGTACTTGCGCTGTATTTTCAGCCCACAAGCTTAGTTATGGCTCATCACCCAGGCTAAACCTGCTCAAGCCTGTTAGAAAATTTGATCTCTTTTCTATGTAGTAAAGACAAGCTCAAATTCCACCATTTCAAGGAACTCTCTGTCCCTGCTACAGCTCAGTGCCCTTTCTAAGTACTAGGAAGCCCTATGCCCACGTGGTAGAGCTCTGGTAACACTGTAGGCCAGACACTCCCCTTTTTTGCTACTTGACACATACTTCAAGAAAGGTGGATGCTAATCAGTTATGTCTGGCAGGCATGAGGGGGTTGGTTGATAAGCATATGATGTCTTCAAGTGGGTTTCTCATGAGTACTGACATTGGGAAGAAAACCTTATAGTTATCTTTCAAAGTTATCAGTGTTTGCTGCCTTCCTATCCATCCTCCAGTAAGTTCTCTAAACTTTTGATACAACCAAGTCTTAGATTAAATGAATGAAAACTGGCTCACCTATTTGACACAACAAACAAGAATGATTCAACAAAAGTCATAACCTCTTAATAAAATGCAACCCAAATGCAAACCCCATACTGGGGTTTGTAGGGAGTACAGAAGCTAAATTGTACAAGAAATCACACTCCTCAGTTTGCCATCTGTAGAGTAGGTGGGGCTCTAGGGGGAGGTGTGTCTATGCTGCAGACCTGGGACTATTTCCTCCGGGAAGAAAGTCTAAGAAGGTGTCACAATGCATAACACGAAGGGAGTATTGTTCTACAGATGGTGACTAGTGTGTCATACCTTAGGAGGCTAGAGAACAAGGACAAAGGCTTCAGAAGAAAGTAAAACCATGAAAAGAAAAGGGCTGAATAACCATCACACTGCTAATTGTTGCAACATGGTGAAATCAGCAAAGCTAACCAGAACAATATCTGAGGCCCATGGCCAAACAGAAATCATGGAGTGGCTAAAATAAATCAAATTACAGAAAATAATGAGTTCCGTTTTTAAAACATATGAAGAAAAAAACTTTTTCATGTAGCTCTTCATGTGATTTCCATGACATGTCACAATTTTGATGGTGATATGCATCAGATGATCTGGTTAAATGCAAAAATAACAACTATGTACTACTTAAAATACCTGGTTCTGGGCATCCTTTAAATCAACCTGGTTGAAAGACATTTAACACGATAAATCCTGGACAGAATACTAAAAGGCCCTTGATAAAACTGTCTTGTGCTAGAAATCGATGATTTTATTATTTTTAAATCAAATTGGACACATCTAATCACTACAACTGCAATATTTATTTCTTATCCAGGAAATACTCTTTGGACACATACTTTTTGGTCATTAGGTTGTAAATCATGAAAATTTCCTTGTCATTTCACAAACAATATGATTTATTTTTCTACATAAGAAAACTAGGACTTGAGGGAAATCAAGGAACTTGCTGAGGAAGTGTAGCTATGAATTGATGACCAGCAGTGTTGAAAACACCTTGCTATCCCATCATTATTTATGCTGATAACTTAATTCATTCTCACTTTTTACAAATATACAAAGCATTGTTTTCCCTGGTATAAGTTAATGATGAATGCACAACCCACTTTCTAAGTACACTGGGAGATGACAGAGGAGGTGACCAGCTTAACTCTCTTTTTCTTTGTTGGGCTTCACAAAAAAATTCATCTGCCATCCTCTTTACCTCTTCATCATCTCTTCTTCTGCTGCACCTTTTCTTCTCAGTGTTACCATCTTCCCAGTCTATTCCTACTTCCAGTTCTTTGAATATCCTCTCAAGTCTCCCTTGTCCAGCCCCATTTCAAATACCAATGTTGCATATAGTCTTGCCTGATTCCTTTCTTTGTTCCCCTCCTATCACATTTTTTTATTACTGTCCAATTACAATTGTCCAAATTTCCCCCCATTGCCCTCCCCTGCTTTGCCCAGCTCCTGCTTTCACAGTCAATCCCCACTCTGTTGTCTACGTTCATGGGTCATTTTCTTATCTCTCCAAATGATCATGATATCCTCAACCACAACTCATTATTCCTCCTTAGCAATGCCTCATTTTCCTTCTGTATTTATGAGAGCCACAGTGGTAGGCTGGAACCTTTCTATAGATCCACAGCAAATGCCTAGCTGGCTTGGAAACCACTGGTGATATAAAGTGAGTAATGCTAATCTGGGACCTTGTAAACTCAACTAGCAAAACCAATGATGCCTGGGAGGCCACTTCCAGTTTGTGGTATTTACTCAGTGAGTGAGTGATAAGTTGTTTGGAAGCCAAACATTTTACTCCCTTAGAAATATTCAGGCCAAAGGGCAAGCCACATTAAGAGATGATTAGCTGTCAGAGGCTTTTGGCAGCATTAAATATTGAAGAGACTCCTAGACCTCCTCACGCACCCTTCACCCAATTGCTTTGTTCAGTAGTTTCTCTTGATCTGTTCCTTAACAATTCATGAAAGCTGTAAATTTAATAAATAGCAGGGCCTTACTTATTTATTGTGTTGCATCTGTAGCATGAAGCTAAAAGGCGGGGGGCGGGGGGGGAGAAACAATTTATATAAAATATTCTCCTTGGAGAAACTGGAACCACTGTGGTCAGATTGTGGGCACTTTCTGACCACATCCAGGAAGACCAGAATTCTCCAATTATAAAGAGTGATGGTCTGCTCTTGTGGTTCATGGGCACTGAACCAAGGGATACCTCATAGGAAGAAAGTCAGCCCTTCCAGCCTTGCCAGAAGTCCTGAATGAACTCAGATCGAGCTGAGTCAGGAGAAATGCTGGTGACCTGGTCACCCTCTCGTACAGTGGGAGCTGATTATCACTACATCTAAAATTGCTGTTATTTGTAGCCTAGAAAATCCTTCATTACTTTTACCAAATGGTCATAGCAGAAGGATTATGATTTAGTAACTTCAATCTAAGTGTTTTGAGATTAGTCAAAGAGAGGGCATGCTGGACCCTATTGCTAACAATATTCCTGCAAATCTTTATTTTTTCACAATTAAATCTCTATCCTGCCAGTACAGGGCAAATGATCGTGTTTGGAAGGGAAAGGTCACAGAGCTATCATTGGTATCTCCTGACATTTGAATTCTAGGTGAGCAGATGCGGCAAATTCAATAAAATTTTGCATTGAGAATTCCATCTTTATTCTACCACAAAATAATAATAATGCAAATAATAAAATAACAACAATAACAATACTTCATGTTTATATAATGCCTTTTTGTTTTTTATAGCATAACTACATTTATTTATTCTATAATAATTATACTTGCTTCAAAATATGGTTGTGAAAATTAAATGTTAGAGAAGTTTTGAGATGCCATTGTGTGATGCCATTTATATGATAAGGCATTCTTAATAAGGCAAAACTGTGGGTCTAAATAACCTATAGTTGACAGAGGCTGGGAATTCATGGTGGGGAAAAGAGACTTGCCCTACTGGGGCATGAGGGAATTTTGTGAGGTGATGGCATGTTCTAAATCCCCTTGTGGTGGCACTTAAATGACTCTATTTGCCAAAACTCAGAGGTGAATTTTGTATACTAAAGGTGAATTGTATACTAAAAAGGTGAATTTTATTATACGTATATTATGCCTCAAAAAACTTGACTTAAAAATAAATAAATAAAGCTCTTACATTAATGCTCAGTATATAATAAGTGTGTAAATTATATTAGCTGTTATTCTTATGCTAAGTTTGCAACAATGGGGTAAGTCACCCATATTCTTTCATCCCAATTTGAGAAGTAAGGAATCTCCAGACTTGTAAGCAAAGTGACCTACCCAAGACCACACAGTGAAGAAGTGCTAGACTCTACACTAGGACCCAGCTATCCAAATGGATGGCATTTTTTCCATTCTGCCTCAAGTCTGACATGCAGTCAGATTTGGGGATAGGAAAAACCCTCTGCCAGAGTCGGCTTGGGCTACCATAACAAAATACCATAGACCGGGTGGCTAAAACAATAAAAATGTATGTTTTCACATTGGCTTGAAGTCCAAGATCAAGATTCCTGCAGTTTGGTTTCTGGTGAGAGCTCTGCTCCTGTCTTGCAGATGGCTGCATGTATCTTGTGTACAGAGAGTGAGCTTCAGGTATCTCTTATAAAGACACTAACCCTAGTGGATTGGGGCCCAACCCTATGACCTAATTTACCCTCTAAGTTACTTCTTTAGAGGTTTCCTCTCCAAATACAGAGACACTGGGTGGGGATTCAAGATATAAGTTTTGGGGGGTACAAAAGCATTCAGTTCAATGCTTATTGTTTTTATTCCAATACACTTGGAAGAGCAAGAACATCCCCAAATATGAAGAGTTGTGCGATTCTTGTCCAGAATGCAATTCCATAGTCTTCTGTTAGCATCTTTATGTCCCAAGGCTCACCCCCACCACTCTCTTCACTTTTGGGTGACTTTGAAAGTTTTCCTATAACTAACTACAGTGGTACCTTGGTACTTGCCAGCTTCAGAACTTGTCAAACCTGGTACTTGTTGCATTTTGGTAAGAAAAAATTTTTAGCACTCAGCACTTGCTTGCCACTCACCACACTTACCAGAACTTGTGCAAAAGAAAATGTTTAATCAATCCTCACTTGCTTGCCACTTGTTGGAATGAATTAATGACAGGTACCAAGGTACCAAGGTACCACTAATTCTAGAGCTTAGCAAATGGCTTAAACCTGCTTTTGCTTCACAGTAGCCCTCAAATTCAACTCACTTCCAGTTCAAAACTTAGGGCAATCTCAATCTTCACTTTGCCACCCCCACACTCTACCCCAATTTCCATGGGTGTAGCTAAGGGAGAGTGAACAGACCCTGGAATTATTTAGTGATATGTAGAGAAAGGCAGAAGGACTTCCTAGACTCCACGTTGCTTCAAGTGACAGCCTGCATGAATACTACTGTCCCCTATGTGACAAGACAAAAAAAATGGCTGAAAAGGAAGAGCAGATCAAAGCTCCAGAAATAATACAATTAAGCAACCAAGAGATAGCCAACCTATCAGTTGCACAATTCAAAGCACTGGTGATGAGGATGCCCACAGAATTGGTTGAATTTGGTCACAAATTAGATGAACAAATGAAGGCTATACTAAGTAAAGTGAAGGAAAATGCACAAGGAACCAATAGTGATGGGAAGAAAATTGGGACTCAAATCAATGGAATGGACCAGAAGGAAGAAAGAAACAACCAAACAGAAAAGAAGGAAGAAAGAGGAATTCAAAAAAAATGAGGAGAGGCTTAGGAACCTCCAGGACATCTTTAAATGTTTCAACATCCGAATTATAGGGGTACCAGAAGGGGAAGAGAAACAGCAACAAGTGGAAAACTTATTTGAACAAATATAGGAGAACTTCCCCAGTATGGCGAAGGACTTAGAATTCCAGGAAGTCCAGGAAGCTCAGAGAGTCCCAAAGAAGTTGGACCCAAGAAAGAACACACCAAGGCACATCATAATTACACTACCCAAGATAAAAATGAAGGGGAGAAGCCTAGAAGCAGCAAGAAATAAGGACACAGTTACCTACAAAGGTCTTCCCATCAGACTGTCAGCTGATTTCTCAAAAGAGACCTTACAGGCAAGAAGGGGCTGGAAAGAAGTATTCCAAATCATGAAATCCAAGGACCTACAGCTAAGATTGCTTTATCCAGCAAAACTTTCATTTAGAATGGAAGGACAGATAAAGCACTTCTCAGATAAGGTCAAATTCAAGGAGTTCATCATCACCAAGCCCTTATTATAGGAAATGTTAAAGGAACTTATCTAAGAAAAAGAAGATAAAAAACATGTACAGTAAAATGACAGCAAACTCACAATTATTAACAACCACACCTAAAACAAAAACAAACTAGGGAAACAACTAGAACAGGAACAGAAACACAGAAATGGAGATCACATGGAGGGTTAGCAACAGGAGGGGGAGGAGAGAGGAGAGAAAAGTACGGAGAATAAGTAGCATAGATGGTAGGTAGAAAATAGACCTCATAGGGGAAGGGCAGGAATAGTATAGGAAATGTAAAAGCTAGAGAACTTAAGATACATGGATATGAACTAAAGTGGGGGAATGTGGGTGGGAGGGGGTGTGCAGGGTGGAGGGGAGTGATGGGGGGAAATGGGACAACTGTAATAGCATAATCAATAAAATATATTTTAAAAAAGAATCAAAGAGTTCCAGATCTAAAAGTGATTATAGTTTCACCTTATTTTACATTTCCTCTAATCAGGAGCAAATAAGTCTTCTCTCAGTAAAGCATGAAACTGCAATCACACCATTTTTTAATCCTCACTTGAGGACCTTTTTTTCATTACTTTCAGAGAGAGAGGAAAGGAGAGGGAGAGAAACATCGATGTGGAAGAGAAATATTGATCAGTTACCTCCTGTACATGCCTGGACTGGGGATTGTACCCACCTGAACCGGGGATCAAACTCCCAATCCAGGTATGTGCCCTAACCAGGAGTCAAACCTACAACCTTTTGAGTATGGAATGATACTCCAAACAACTGAGCTACACTGGCCACTAATGTTTAAGAATCACATTGGGATATAGAAACAAGGAGGGTTCATTTTAATAATAGAGTGAACTTAGACATGCCCCTCCTTCCTCTGAGGACCTCTCCCCACCCCAACCCACTAACTCTTATCAACCTAAGGGGAGTTTCCTGAGTGAACAAGGGGAGGACAAAGATTTTGGAAAGAACTAATACAGCATGCCCACCAGCACGTGATGATTGTACTTATATTGTGTTGGCCAAAAAGTTCATTTGTTTTTTTCTGTACGATGGCTCTAGCAGTGATTAGCCCATTGCTTAGTGATTAGTCTTTAACTTCATTCAAAACAATTTTGTTACATTGTATTGTGACAGCTATCATATTGGCATACATTTAAGAAAAAATTATCGAAATTGGTGAATTGTTGGGGTACAGGGTAGAGTGGAATAAAGGGGAGAAAAATGGGACAACTGTAATAGCATAATTAATAAAATATATAAAAATAAAAAATTACTGAATTGTTGTGTAGTCATTTTAATATTGAAGATGGAAGAAAATATGCAACATTTTGGCATATTATACTTTATTATCTCAAGAAAAGTAAAGACAGAACTGAATGCAAAAAACATATTTGTGCAGCTTATGGAGAAGGTGCTGTGACTAATCCAAAGTGTCAAAAGTGGTTTTCAAAATTTTGTGTTGCAGATTTCTTGCCGGATGATGCTCCACAGTAGGGTAGACCAGTTGAAGGTGATAGTGATCAAATTGAGACATTAGTTGAGAAAAATCAATGTTATACCATGCAGGAGATAACCAATTCAAAATATTGAAATCAATAAAGTTATTGGTGAAAATGAAAAATGTGTCTTTAATATTATGGAAAAAACTAAACAGACCTTTTGGCCAACCCAATACATCACTCAGCAATGTGAATCTGTACATTCCAATGACATACATTTCATCAAGAGGCCATTTTTTAATGTTTAATATTACTGAGCTTTTCATGGCCTCCTGTGCATTATGGTTTTTAACCCAAGTGACCACCTGACTCTTTAGCATTTGAAATCAGAGCGTTGCATTCTGTCAGGGTGAAAAGTCACAGGGAATGACATGGTGCTGAGCAAAGGCCACCAGAAAAGCAGGGGCAAAATATATTCATGTCATTGTCTATGTTGAGGTGATTGCATTATGGTGGTTTAGTGCATAAATTTCAATGTGAAATTGTTTCTATAGAAAGAACTCAAAAAGGCTGGTATTCCAGCTAGCTTTTAAAAAAGAAAAAATCAATGGGTTGTCAACAGAGTAGGGGGTGAGAAAAGCACTCTCCATGCCAGCTGGGATTACTGTGATCGCTGCTGCCCGGGGTGCATTATGTCCAGTAAGTGAAGAGATCAGGTTTCTGGGTGGACACCACACATCTGTCCCACCATTAACCACAGCTCCTTAGTTAACACTGAAGACACTGCCAGAATGTACATTCCACCATTAACCCGAGAAGAGGACTTGATACACAAGAGCCAGTTAAAAATGAACAAGGTCCTCTTTCCTCCCAGTTCATTTTGATATAGAAACTGATGCCTGTATCCACATAAGTGCAATAATAATGAAAAAGTTGCTTTCTCCAGTGAGCTCTGAATGCTGTCCTGGCATCATGATGGCCCTTTTCTGCAATGTCTGGTATATATGGAATGCATAGAGATTGTGATCTCAGTTATAAAATACGTGATTTCTTATCATGTTCCTGAGAGGAAGGAAACGACAGTAATAGTAACTCTCCATTACTGAGCACCAACTCTATGTGCCATGTTCTGTGCTAAAGTCACTGCTTAGACTTAAAACTCACTTTTTTCGTACTTTTCCCAACATATCCACAGATAAAATGTACTTGTGGAAAGTGCACATATTATAAGCAGCAGCTTTTGCTGTTTTGCACCTGTGAAACTGGAACTCACTCTCTGACCAGCAGCTTTTCTGTGCAGAGTGAAGAGGGGCAGCTCAGTGTTATGGGAAACCAGTGGGTATACCTGGTTGTTTCTCAAACCTTTCCAGCAAAGCAACTAAAAATGCAGAAGTAAGTAAAAGACCAGGGTTGTGGGGAATAGTTGGGACCATGTTTGTGAGTCTATCCTGAGGTGCCTGTGACAAGTGTGGTATTATTTTCAAGTCTTAGTTTTGTCTTTAACATCTAACATAATTATTGTATTCAATATTAGACTCTACAATGCATTGTGAAAGTAATGATATGTCCCAAACTTATTTATTAAAATTTATGTTTTAGGAACATAGGCATGTTGTGTGTGTGTGTGTGTGTGTGTGTGTGTGTGTGTGGCTTCATAAGTCTCTGTTCTGGACACATCATTTTGTGTCCAAAGTCTACTGAGACTTGGGTTGGAGTGGCACTGGTGACAGAAATTGAAAGTGTTATGAAGTAAACAGACCTGGTTTACAGTCTAGCTCTACCACTTACTAACTAAATAAATAAAAATAAATTATTTTATGTCTTAGAGTCTCTCCTTTGCATCTAAATAAGAATAAAACCTTATAAAGCTAAATCAAGCTGATTCCCTTCTCCAACAGGCTAAGTTCTAAAAGAGGTGATAAACATCTGAATGGCCAGAAGTGAGCAAAAGAAACATACAGGCAGTAGCCTGGAGATGACAGAAAGAGACCTGCACGGCACCAGGATCCCATGTGGTTCTACCCACCGCATAGCTCCGAGGACTCTATTCACACTGCGGTCCATGTAAATGCCCCCTTCTAGAGTTGCCAAACCTGGGGACCTACATCAGAAGCCTGGAGCTCTACTCTGGTGCTTATAAGACTCTCCATGTGACTTTGGGCAAGTCATTGCCTGCCTCTGGGCCATAGGTTTTCCACTTACAGAATGAGGACAATGATACTTACTATGTCTTATCTGTGAGTCTCAAGTGAGGTAGCTGAGATAAAGTATGGCTTACATGGTAATACCCAATCCACATATATTATATCATTAATCTTGCTTTTTATATCCTTTATTTCAGTACATTTCAACAAATTTGTATGTGCATTTGTACATGCAAATTAGTATATATATTAGTATGCACATTTGTTTATACAACTTAGTATACAGAGTGTCATCCACAGCAATGTTGGGGAAACAACATTGAATGGTAGGTCCTTGACCACCAGAGTTTGTTCTATAATCATGGTACAAGGTAGAGAATTGATGCCACAGTGGAAATGTGAACAACTGGCTGTATGTTGTGATACTGGTGCGGTTGGCCCACTGCTAAATCTACCAGTGCCTTCATCTCCCTTCCACTAAGAAGTCAACATTACAATGCCTGAGCGTTTGCCACTCTGTCCAGAGATTATCATGAAAAGAAACTATTGAAAAACAGCACAAGAGAAACTTTTCAAAGATAATCAAGACCCCAATTTCTCACTGAAGTTTCCTAACAAGAAGGAGTTGACCACAGGCCCCAGGGAAGCTGTGATGGTTGGGCTGTGTTTAGCTTTGTGGCTAGGGTTCCACCACTATCTACCATTCACTGCAGGCCTGCATGTGCAAGATACAACCAAGAAGTTAATACATATTATTTCACTGAATAGCATGGAACCACAAGCCTAGTGCATGCAGGGATGAAGAGGGAACCCCAGTCAGAAATTTTCATCAGCCGCAAGTGGCAGAGACAGTGGCTTAGCCATGTGGGTTTTTCTCACTTAGTGGAAGTCCTGAAGTACACAGTCAAGGGCTGGTGGAACACTCTAAGGAGTCGTTCCAGTGACATCCTTCAGGAGACTGCTCAAACCTACCTGTTTCCTTCCACCTCCATTTTCATCTCCCTGTTCTGTCATTACCCTCCTAGGTTGACAGCCTTCTGACTGGCCTACCCTTTACCCATTTCCCTTCTTACCATTTTCCAATCCACCGCCCATTTAATAGCAAAAGCAATAATTTTAATATATTAAAAATCATTTGTTTTTCTGCTATAAACTCTTCAGTGACTTCTCACTGCCCTTAGAATAAAATTAAAGTTATTGAAGTGGCTCATAGCACCCTGGTTGATCTGAGTACTTCTTTCTGCAGTCTCCTTTTATGTTTTCCCCCTTTCCCTGCAGTGACCTATCTGTTTGGGCCTTGAATGTCTTAGCACTTTCTCCCCTTAGGTGCTTCATGCATGCAGCACCTCGATTTTCACCTGGCTGACTTCCCCTCCTCTCTCAGAACTTAACGTGAATACCGTACTCTTAGACATCAAATTCATGTTAGACTACTGGCAGTCCTGCTTACTCCTCCCTCATCATGCCAGTCAGTTATAACGATGGGCTCTTTGCATAGTTTTGTGCTTTCTATCTCCCTCTGACTATGAAGTTCTTGAAAGAAAGCACTATGCAGTGCTTGAATGCTCAACAGATAGTTGTCAAATGAAGAGAGTGCACCTGGCTGCCTCAGGCCTTGTGGGTGGACAATGAAATAAATATAAAAGGAGAACAAGGGGTTAAAACCAAAAAGGTGGCTTCCTGCTAGCCCTGCACAGGGCTCACAGCACAGGCCCCTTGGAGCAGAGAGTACTATCCAGAGGGAAAATGGAAAAATGGGCAGGAGCCAATCTGCTTTAGAGTGACACCTGTTTCTAATTTACACTGCAAATAAGGAATGGAAGCATACATATGTTGTACACAGAGTAACAAACATATGGGATAATTTACCAAGGAAAGCCATGGAAGGCAAAATTAATGAGTTGAAGTGACCCCTTGGTTGAGGAGAGGGTGCGAAGCTGCTGGGAGAAGTCAGAGAGAATGAAAGCACTGAGTGCCCTGTCCCTGGAGTTCCCTTCCCTTTGCTCCTTCTGTGGTATGTCCCATTGGCCATCGGAACTTCACTCTCAGAAGTCATCCTGCTTATAGAGGCCCTTGGGGTCCCATAAGAGTTTGCATGGGAAGGACTCTGGTGACAGATGCCTGGGGATAGAAGAGGCTTGTTCTCTATGGCACCACCTATGTTGAGCTGTGATGGCTGGAAAAGTAAAGGAGGCAGATGGAGATTGATAGTTCCACAGCCCTCAAACCGGCCCTCAGCATCACCACTACCTCCTGCATGGTCCTACACTCTAACTCTCATCTTCAAAGCATTATCCATTTCCACCATAGTAGATACTGTTAAGAAAAACTATCATGATGTATTTTGAATTCTCAGACCCTCACTGCGCAGAGTACAGATTGATGTTTAAGTCATTGAGTTGATAGTCATGTGTTAGTTTTGTATTATTCACACATTCAGCAAACATTTACGGAGCTACCTTCTAGGTGCTAGGCATTGTTCTGGGCACTGGGGACATGCCCTCATGAAGAGAAAGTAGCTGGTGATTGCTTTACACTTCATGTCCTCATGAAGCTCTCATTTTAGTGGGAGACACAGACCACACGTAGACAGCTAGGCATGACAACGTCAGGTGGTAATAAATACTGTGAAGGAAAATAATAAGTGGATGGAGAGGGTAGAGAAGAGTATTCTTTAGGTAAGAAGGTCAGCAAAGGCTTTTCTGCGCAGGTGATATCTAAGCAGAGATCTGAATAAAGTGAAAGAACAAGACATGCAAAATCAGGAGGAAGTACATTTTAAGCATTTGGGTCAGCACATGTGGCCCTAAGGCAGAAGCAACCTTGACGTGTTGGAACAGTAAGAAGGCCAGTGTGGATGAGGTGACTGTAGGAAGAAAGGAGTGGAATGTTACCTGGGGCCATCACTGACGAGGTTTTATATAACAGTGCAGGTGCACTGGAGGGTGTGTTATCTACAGCTATATGCCCATACCAGCATCTATTTTATATCTTTACTTCTGTATCTAAATAATGTGCTACCTCAGATAGTATTTCAAGGCAAGTGACAATATTATGGAGCTTTATAGCAAACACATAATCTACAACAAACACATAATCTATGACCTAACTTGCCATTTACTAACTAGGGAAACTAAGACAAAGAAATGCAAGACTATAGTCAGAATCAGGGTCTGAGGTGGCAGTGAAAGGCAGATATTTCAAATTCACTAATCTTGTCTTTTTCTCTTTGGTTTTTGCCTCTTACTTTGCACCACTTCCCCAAATCTGCCTGGCGGCATGACCAACTATGCACCTGGTGGCATGACCAGGTAGCTAAATCACCACTTCCTTTCTCCGAGCCCTGTTCAGGAGGAACAGTTCCTCCCCAACTCAGAGAATTGGACAGTGACATCACTGCACAGCAAAAATAACCAATGCTTTCTTTCACAGAAAGTGATAAACCGAGGAAACAAACTGGGTCTGGCTCTCTGGGTCCCCCACTGCTTTCTTTCAATAGGAGGAAGAGGGAGCTGTAGAAAGATTCTATTACTTCTGGTCCCTTCAGTAGCCCAGATGTATTCCTGTTTCTGAGGATGATAGTCTCCTTGATATTTAGCTTTAGGATTTATGCTGATGGTTTCTACATGCTTCTCTCTGTCGGTGCATGAGAGGAGACTCCCTCCACGTTACCTTGTTTTTCCTGATTATCTCCCCAGTATCCCATTAGTTATATGATCACATTACTACTCAGGTCATTCTTTGACTCCTAAAACAATTTGAGTTTCATTTGAGGAAGAAAGCTGTCCCTGTGGTATCCCGGGGGAGGATAGAAAAGACTCCATAATGCTGAAGTCCTTAATGATGGTCCATCAGCATTCTTTCTTCGTGTACCTTCCTCCCTGCCTCTGTCTCTTAGTCAACCCCATGCCCTGTCCTTTTAATTTTCAACTTTTTTTCTCCCAGGTCTCTATCTCTGGCAGTTACATTTTGCTTGGGCCAGAACCTCTATTTAGGTACAGATAATGGGCATTTAGGATACTATACTTAATGGTTAATGTCTACTTGACTCCATTTATGGAAATAGCTTTCATGAATCACATAAAGGTCTCTGAGCACTACAGTCTATTCTATAAGTACAGACTCAGGAATAACAACAATTCTCTTCAGCCCTAAACTGGTTTTCAGAGATGAAGACAAGAACATTCTAGAGATGGTCAGAGCGTCCAACCTTTTGGCATCTCTGGGCCACATTGGAAGAAGAGTCATCTTAGGCCACTCATAAAATACATAAGTATTAATGAAAACTGATGAGGAAAAAAAAGGTTTTAAGTAAGGTTTTAAGGCCACTCCTTTAAATAGCATCACTGTCCCTACCAGCCACTATTTTTTGTTCAAAGCTAAACACCTAAGAGACATCATTGATTCTTTATTATTTCTTATCCACCATCCAAGTCATCAGCAGGTTCTTTCTGCTTTACCTGCAAAACATATCTTGAATGAACCTACTTGCCTATTTCCACTGTCACCTGTGAATCTAAGCTACCACCTACTTGCACATGGACTAGACAATTGCTCTCTTAGCTCCAGCCCCAACTCAACAGGCAACCTATCTGAGTTCCTGTCATCCTAGTCTGGCTTGGCTTGAGACAGAGGACATCATTTGAAGATACCCTTCCTTACCTTTCCCCCAAGAAACTCCCTCATGGTGTTGGTGGCCTATTCCTACTGCCTTAGCTCCACAGGAATGACTCACTGGATGATATTCTTTTTTGCCTCAGGGGTCAGATTTTACTCCCCCCCAACCCCGCTCACTGTAAGTAGATTTCAATAAAACTTAATACTGGAGCAGTCAGGTAACAAAAAATGTATGCTCAAGTGATTAGTTTGTTACAAGCTATATTTGGTAAAACTTTCAGAAGAATGCTTATCTTTTGAGGCATTTGTGAAAGGCTTCTTATCCGCTTGCTAAACATGTTAATGGTCATTTCATTGCCTCTCTAAATTAGATCACTGAAGTTGCACCACTGTTTTAAAGTGGGGAAGGTGGTTACTCCCGGAGAGAAAAATTAGGTTCTGCAGAAGGAGAACCCAAAGTGATCTTAATAAGGTAAAACACTGCAGAGAGACTGCAGAAACTAATAGCGTCTGGGCAGCCCTGCATATCCACACATCTGAGGCTCACACCAGACATGGACCATGAGCCTCAGGGGTCAGGCGCTTAATGATCTCTGCTAATGAAAACTCAGCCAATCAGAACTGGCCTCATTCTCGTAGTTATCCCCTGGGGGTCTTCAGAAATTACGACCAGGCTTGCTTTGCATTTATGTCACCCACATCCTGGTCAGGAAATCTGGAAGCTGGGCAGTGGAAGGTAGGAGGAAAGCAGGTGAAAGGGTGGCCTGGACACCATCGTCAAGTGATAAGGTGATATCACCAGGAGAATAATGCCCAACTGCTCATCACCAAGGGCAGGTCAGGAAAAGGTGAGGGTCAATTGTCACATGAGGATCTCACATTTGATATAATCAGCTTTTTGACGCTAATGGCCAATAGGTCATTCACTGCTTGCATGCTTGGATGAGGCTGAGGGCAGCTGTGAAGTCCCTTTTTCTGGACCCCTCTGATGTTCTATATTAAAATACTCTGGGGGGCTTTTCCAGAGGTTCCCCCAATTAAAAAACTTAGGCCTTTACCTGTCCTGGCTACCACCTATTCCAACGAAAGTCTCTATATCAGTCAGTGCCCAGCATAGTAACAGACAGCTGGATCAGACTCCTGCTCCCATAATAGAAAAAGCCCTACAATAACCACCCACCACCCTAGATAACCTTTCCTCTCTGTCTGTATGGGGCAGGACATGGGGAGGGGAATGGGCAAGAGCAGTGGGGCTAATGGTCTGAGGGGCCGTGGTTGGAATGTTCCTGGAATGAGGTCATTTCCTTCCCTTTCCCTTCTCTCTGTTCCCACCCTCCATCCTCAACCTGAAATCAAGTACAGGACTTTAAGAAAAGTCTTCATAAAGAATGGGGTGCCTTAAGAAGCGGAGACAGGGACCACGTTTTGCATTTAGGCTTCTGTTTAGGCATCAGACTGTATGCACTGTCAGGGAGAAGGAAAGTGGATGGGGAAAGATGGTGGGGCAGAAATAGCCAGCAGAAGAGCCTGCTCTCTCATCATTCGGAAGGGATAAGTGGGCTTGTGGAAAATGTCTATGTCTGAGCCTTCTTGTCTATACCCTGCCTTCCCATGGGTGACACCTGATCCAGAGGTGTCCACTGAGAAATAGTGGACAGCAAAAGAGAGTGACGACTGAGAACTAAAGAGATATTGCTTTTTATCCTCAGTCCCTCCTCCCAGCTCCCAACCATAGGAACTAGAGACACAAGAGGAGCAGAGAGAAGTCCAGTCTGTGATGCTGGAAGAGGAAGCTTTGACATTAATGGAAGAATGAAGCTGTAACCTGGATTTAACTGGTTTTGTACCTGTAGGTGAACAGCAAGACATGGAGGAAATTTAGATGCATATTACTAAGTGAATAAAACCAGTCTGAAAAGGTTACACACTGTTCAACTATATACATAACATTCTTGAAAAGGCAAAACTATAGAGACATTAAAAAAATCAGTGGTTGCCAGGGCCTTGGGGGAGGGAAGGAGGAATAAACAGAACAGAGAGGATTTTTAGGACAATGAAGCTATTTTGTATGAAACCATAATGGTGGTTACATGTCATTATACGTTTATCAAAATGCTTAGAATGTACAACACCAAGAGTGACCTCTTGCATAAATTATGGACTCTGGTGACAATGTGTCCTACAGGTTCATGATGATAACAAATGTCCCACTCTGGAGGGAGATGATGCTGGTGAAGGAGGCTGTGCATGTAGGGAACAGGGGACTCATGGGAAATTTCTGTACCTTTTTCTCCATTTTACTGTGAATCTACAAGTACTCTATAGAACATAAAGTCAATTTTTAAAAGTGTTGCAATGAGGACAAAGCTATAGCTGTTACCAAAGCTCTGTTGTTTGGTCTTCATCTGTGCCATTAAAAATTTCAGAAAAAAAGGTGGCTAGACCTGCCCTGTCCTTGCAGAGATCTGCGGTTGTTCACGAGGCTGTGGGAGTGCTCTGTAGAAACTGAGACCCTGAGCAGCAAGCACAGAAGTGTGGCTCGGGAGAAAACAACAGAGCACGCAGTGGGGAGGATGGTGGCAGAGAGTGGTCCACCCAGCCAGCCTCTGGGTGGGAGTCAGTGTGGCTGGGAGCCCACTCTCAATAGGAACTGGGAAACTGGAAACTCTGCTCAGGAGCCTCTGAAATGGAGACCCAGTAGTGTTTGGGAAAGAGGCCAAGAAAATGTGGGGCAGGACTATTCTCATCCAGAAGTTAAGTTTACCATGGAATACACACAGTTTCCCTGTCATAAGATTTTTTTAAAGAAATAGACTTTTTAAATTTAATTTTGAGAACTCGAGAGCTAAAATTGCCGAAAAGGATTACGAAAATGTTGGGCATATCAGTATAGTGATGGTGTTGAGCTAGAATAAATTAAGTAAAGAAAGGATTGAAGGATATTAGTAAGAAGTGTCTTTAATTATAATGATTTGTGCCTTAATGGTCCAATATGTTGACAGTATCATAGCTCAAGCTATTAGAATATGACTTTCATCAAAACAGTTCTCTTTGAAAGATATTAGACTTTCAACAGACAGTGCAAAAAGAGCTTTTATAACTTACTGATGAGTGAATGTCATATGACTTATCCTTACAAGCTCCAGCAGGCTCAGGCAGTCATATAAGAGAAAACTTCAGCACTGGGGCCACTGAAAGAGTATTTAGAGGGAGAAGACAAAGCACATGGGCCCCTCCTATGCATATCAGTAAATGGCTGGGTTCTCTTATGTGAACCAAGGAGAGAGGCCCTGGGTGGCACCTGAGAGTATTCAAAAGGTGAACTGAGAGCCTCAAGATGAAAAGACAAAAGGGAAGAGTTTCTCTGGCTCAGATAAAGGAAAGGCTTCTTAGGGGTTTCCAAGAATGAGACTGACAACCTCAATTACAGATGAGAATCCATTTGGGCAAACTTTCACACACTGGCGCTTCATTAAAATGATGTCCTCTGAGTCCAGATTGCTGGACCATGACAGGGTGACACTGTATCATGTATAAATGAGCACCTTCCAGTAGCAAATTGCTTTTCTTTCCTGAATGGATTCACCTTACATCAAATCCTAAGTGAGAATTTAGTAAAGCAGAGCCTGAGGTTCAAGCTTATCTGTTCCTACTTTCTCAGGGAGCGTAAGGCCAGGGAAGCAAGAGTGAGGGATAAGAAGAGTGAGGCAAGGAAGGATGGAGAGACAGTGAGAAGAAGAATTACTAAACTAGCCACACTTGGGTGTCCATGTGACCAATTGCTTCCTTATAAATTTCTTCTGGGAGGCTGTGGGAAATACTGGGTCTCAGGACAGTCTGATTGAAGGGGAGAACACAGAATAATCTATTTGCAAGCTCCTGACTGCTCTTGTTCAAAGATTCCAACAATGGGTGTTGTCTTCCCTGCATTCCCTGATGAACGTGTGTGGGCATCAGAGTGAATCCAGTGGAGTTTCATATCTCAGCGTAGACAAGGATTCGGCAGGCCATGATGTGAGAGGTATGCAACGAGAGGTAGTGTATGTGAGCGGTACAGGTGTTTTGCTGTCAGTGGGGAACCTGTACATAACTGGTCATCATAAGGGCAACATCCGGATTATAGGGGTACCAGAAGGGGGAAAGAAACAGCCACGAGTGGAAAACGTATTTGAACAAGTAATAAAGGAGAACTTTCCCAGTCTGGCAAAGGAAATAGACTTCCAGGAAATCCAGGAAGCTCAGAGAGTGCCAAAGAAGTTGGACCCAAGGAGGAACACACCAAGGCACATCATAATTACATTAACCAAGACTAAAATGAAGGAGAGAATCCTAGAAGCAGCAAGAGATAAGGGGATAGTCACCTATAAAGGAGTACCCATCAGACTGTCAGGGGATTTCTCAAAAGAGACCTTCCAGGCAAGAAGGGGCTGGAAAGAAGTATGACAACTCATGAAATCCAAAGACTTACAGCCAAGATTGCTTCATCCAGCAAAACTTTCATTTTGAATGGAAGGACAGATAAAGTGCTTCTCAGATAAGGTCAAGTTCAAGGAGTTCATCATCACCAAGCCCTTATTATATGAAATGCTAAAGGGACTTATCTAAGAAAAAGAAGATGAAAAAGATGAACAGTGAAAGGACAGCAAACACACAGTTATTAACAACCACACCTAAAACAAAAGCAAACCAAGAAGACAGCTAGATCAGGAGTGGAACCATAGAAATGAAGAACACATGGAGGGTTAGAAACAGGGGGGTGGGAGGGGGAGAAGAGGGGAGAAGGCACAGAAAATAGCATAGATGGTAGGCAGAAAATAGATAGGGGGGAGGGCGAGAATAGTGGGGGAAATATAGAATCCAAAGAACTTGAGACACGTGGTTATAAACTAAGGGGGGGAGAATGGTGGGGGAGGGAGGGTGTGGGTGGAGGGGATTGAAGGGGGGGAATAGAACAACTGTAATGGTATAATCAATAAAATATATTAAAAAAATAAAATAAAATAAGGGCTGCAACAGAACAAGATGGCCAGTAGTCCCAAAGACAGGCAATGCCTAGAGGATCTGAAGCAGCACATAAGAGATATCTGCTATAGGAAGGTGGTTAGTCAACAGATCCCATTACCTCTTCCTTCTGCTGTGATTGTATCATAGCATTTCCCATCCAGGTCTTCAGAACCATCATTGCTTAAGTAGCCTGTTTAGCCCTTCTCTTTCTTCAATTTGCTTTGCTGAATGCAGAATCAATTTCCATGTCAGGCCAACTTGGTGTCTCCCTGTTGACCACTCAGCCACTACTTTATGCCTAAAATAACTCTTCTTTTCACCTCTCCCAAGGGTAGCAAGTGTCTGTTTTGGCTACCATGTTCCCCATAGCTCACAGCTCAAAATTCATAGTGTTATACTTTCTCTAGGCAGTCCCTTTTCTGGTAGGGATTCTGTTTGGTTTCCACTCCAGCTATCACTCCAGCAACCTTATTATCCCCCCAATTTCTAGAGTTGCCTGAATCTGTACCCCTTAAATACTATCTCAGTGCCTAAGCCACTTTCCCCCAGGACAGATTCCTTATAGTCAATTCTGATTCACAGGACTTTGGGATACCTATGCATAGACTGCTCATTTTGGGGGTCCATCCACTTCAAGGAGCACTTAGCTTTTTCTTGACCCTTGAGCTGGACTGGAGATTGCTTGTAATCTCAGAAACCAACTTTGCACCTACCACTAGCTAGATATGCCCAGCGTAGCACTCTGGTCAAAACCTAGCACCTGCCTGGCTCTACACCATGCCTGGCTGCACACCATGCCTGGCTGCCATGTCTGCTCTACAAATGCTACACTTTGAAGAGAAGAGCAGATCAGGAACTGATAGAGACTTCATCCTTAGTTGGCTTCCTGCATTACTCTGCAAGCCTCTTAAAGGGCAAAAGGCGCACATGCTCACCTTCATGGCCAAGTAGAGACAGGGATAAAGACACATACTAGTAGTCACTGAATGGAATGGGGACAAAGACCCAGGTGATACTGCAGATGGGTAAAACTGGGCTCACTAGCCTGGAAAGAGCCACAGAGATAAAGGGAGTCAATCAGTGGGGGGCACTAGAAAATCAGCTTGATCACAGAGCGCCTGCTGTGTTGGGGCACACCCATGAAGTAGGGGACAGGCTGTTATCAGGTACTTTTTCTCTTTTCCTATCTCTATATCTAGACCTCTTCTCCAGTTTTTCTTTTCATTTTATATTTCATGTAATACCATAATACACAAGGTTTGTGCAGAAAAATTCTAGCCATTGTTAATATAACAAGAGCGGTTTGTGTGACACTGATGTAACCTGGCAGCCAAAAAGAGTGAACTGGAAGGTACATGTGTGAACAATGATGGCTTCACGGTACTAGTCAGTGAGTGGTGGTAGATGCTATAGAGTGAGCATGTGTACTGTGTTGCTGTATAAATGGCTGTCTTGCTTTCAAAATGACTGAGCAAGCAGAGTGATGAATCTGCATCAAATTTTGTGATAAGCTTGAACATTCCTTCTCAGAAGCTATTCGATGATTCAGAAGCCTGTAGCTCTGGGCAACTGGTGATTGGCAGCTTCATGATGACAATGCGCCTGCTCATGCATCTCTTGAAGAGTTTTTTGGCAAAGCATCAGATCACTCAGGTGACTCAGCTTTCCTACAGCCCAGATTTGGCACCTTGCAACTTCTGGCTTTTCTCCAAACTAAAATCACCTTTGAAAGGGAAGAGATTTCAGACCATTGATAAGATTCAGGAAAATGCAACAGGGCAGCTGATGGTGATTGGGAGAACTGTGTGAGGTCTCAAGGTGCCTACTTTGGAGTGGACTGACATGCTATTGTCCTATGTAAAATGTCCCTTGCATCTTGTATCTTCTTCAATAAATGTCTCTATTTTTCATAGTACATGGCTGGATACCTTCTGGACAGACCTCGTATAAGGCAGGCTCAATATTAAAGGCCTGCCCATGGCCAGCAGCTTCCTGATTGTAGACCTTAAATAGACCCCTAGCTCTCTGACTGGGTATGCTACCTCCCATCACATGGTATCCTGGCACCAGCCTGTGACCTCTCTTGGGAATCACATGGTACAAGCAGACTCTGAGCCCCAGTGCAGGATCTCCGTCCTCCAGTCCAGCATAGTCAGGAGATAGTCAGAGTGGGAAATAGCTTCATTTTCTATCTGCAAGAGATGAGCTTAAATGATTTGCCTCTGGGCATCTGTGCTCCACTCACTAGCTCACAGCTCCCTGGGTCAGAGTCACCATCTTGCTCTAGCTCTCCGTCTGACAAGAGTCCTTAAAGATTTCTTTTGTAAAGCTTGGTGGGGTTAGAAACCATGATGGAGGTCATTCCTGAGTCTTATCACAGCAGTATTTTTCATGCAGAATTAATGAATTTCAAGTGCTTAAATTAACTCACATTAATGGGAAGGGGGTTACATCTTTCAAAATGCTTTTTCCCAAGGTTAATATTTTATGCTAAATCAGTTCACTCTTTAGAAATGTTTATGACCTATGTACAGCAGCCTCATATGTTCACAATAATGTTCAAATTGAAAGAATATGATCCTCACTTCACAATATAAAAATTACTGTTTGTTAAGGCAATCTTGCTACATTTGGGACTTGTGTCCAATCAGATATTTTTCTTTTAAATATCTGCCCCCCTTATTTTTCTAGGATTATACAATTGGGTAAGCTAGAAAGAGACTGTTGACTTCTTGGGATCTCAAATGTCTGAGTGTTTCTTGTTCCCTATTAAAGGTTAATTATCTTTAGACAAGTGAATGTGATCTATTAAATTAAAAACTTTACGAGTCTAGAACTTTACCCTAAATTTGGACTTGATCTCAAGTTTTTGTTCAGTTGGCTAGATAAAGATGGTATGTTCCAGTGTTGGAAACATAACCAACACATGTTCCAGGCCATATGCTGGTTCTTTACATATGGTAATTTATGTAGTTCTCAGAACAACCCAGCAAGCTAGGCTTTACGATGTCCAATTCTCAGATAAAGAAACTGGATCAATGATGTGCCCTCGTGTGTGGCAGAACCAGTACAGCAGCACCTTTGCTCCCAGGCCAAATCAGTTCCAATTTGCTGGAATTATTATTTGGATTCAGTTCAGAATGTACAGAAGTCATAGGTGCTCTTTGCTTGGGCACCTGGGATTCCATGGAACTGCTGGGGCAGAATGAGACTCATAGGCCACACCATGGGGAAAAGAAGAAAATCATGGGCTAGAGAAGTCTTTCCTTAAATCCTATCAATATTGTAACTACTCTGAAACAACAATGACAATGATGACAATGTTACATAGTCTTTCTTCTCAGACACACTGTTCTGTACAATGTGGTTCTTTCTAAAGCCAGTAGGCTGTCTATAGGGCATGTTGACAGGAGTCTGGGAACTCCTGCATCTCAGTAGGCAGCTATGAACTGCATTTCTCTACAGGAAGTCCTTGCAAGAAAAAAAAACCCTCTAGTTTTTCCAAGACTTCTTTGTGTCTAAGGACTCACATGGAGTTTATCACTCACTTTGCTATTTTTAAAAATGGTCTAAGGGTTACCTCTAAGCCCTGACCACAATATGGCTTTTCTCAGGGAAAATCCTGTCCTGCTAGTTGGAGCATGTTTCACGCATTGCAATTGGCCTGTATGCAGATGCACCCTTGCTGCATATTAGTGGCTCATCTGAGTCTAATTTAGGCCACAACACACACCAGACAGGAACTCTTTAATTCCATGTTCTCTTCAATGTTCAGCAGATTTTGTTCACTCAACAAATGTTAAATGCCAGTAATAACTAACACCTTCTCTCTCTAAATAAAGCACTATTTTGAGATGGTATATACATGACCATTCTGATTTAATGTTTTATTTAGAGAACAGGAAAAAAAAGCCACACACAGATTCTGTCAGCAATGATTGAATTTCAAAGTCTAAAAGTAGGTCATGATGACAGGATGGAGGATATGGGATGCTGAAGGGTCCAGGAGCATTGAAATAATCTGGCCTGGTAATAAAAAGTGTGCCTTCTGCAGTCTTCTTGAAGAGGACAGGGCGGGAGAGTGGGAAGAAGTCTGGGTGGGGGCCTTGCCACTGAGCTGTGGTCTGGGCTCTGCCACTATTGTCCAGCTGTGTCCGTTTAGCTACCAGCAGCTTCATCTTTATGGAGCTTCAGGGTCAAACTGGATGATGTCTGAGAAAGGTCTGTTCATTCATCTAAATGACTGATTTACAAAGTACATACTTATAGGGTGCCTATTTGTGTTCAATATGAAAAGAACCATGTATAATGTGGTTCTCACCTTCATAGAACTTAGAGTGGGGGAGATACTAATCAACTAATCTCAAAATAGGTATGAAATTCAAGTGCCATAAATGCTGTAGAGGAAAGGTACATGGTATATAAAAATAGGCTAGATGTTCAAAATGTCTGACAAAAACTTTCATAGAAACCTTCACAGTGTTGGTGCCTAAAGGCTCCATGTTATGTCTGGAGGGAACTTGTTAGTGGTTGAATAAAGTGAACTCAGGGTGGTGGCTATTTATTAACTTGTGCAGAGATATTTTAATTTTTGTAACTAGTGTTCTGGCTGAATATTGTCATTGCAAAAGAGCTTATAATAGAAGACTCTACTCTGAGCTGGAAGGCTGGTGAGGGGTGACATGTGAGCCAAGAACTGAAGAATAAATAGGTAAGGATAACTAAGTGAAAAGAAGAGGAGAATTGTTGTAGGCATAGTAGTAGAGCATGTTCAAAGCCTCTGTGAAGATGGATAAAAATTATATGTTCCAGTGTTGGAAACAAGAGGGAGCAACATGTGTAAGAGGAGCTGAAAGAATTCCAGCATGGCTAGGGTGCATTAAACAACAGGAGCCTAATGAGGCTGAGGTTGGGGGTGGGGAACTGCATAAGAACCCTAACATGTGGGATCTTGCTGTTCAGTGAAAGAAATCCATTGAGAAATGGGGAGCCATTAAAAATTTTAAGCCAAGAATGGCACAGCCAGATTAACATTTTACAAAGAATAATCTCTGCTGTGTAGAGCAGAGATTGCAGTGGAAGCAGTTACAAGTCATCCAGCAGAGAAGTTGGTGGCTCGGACTCATCGCATAGTGGCTGAGCCCCTAGGTAATAAGGGTGAGGAGAGTATCTAGTGTTTTGCTTGCTGAATTGGTCATGATGGTCATTCACTGAGATAGGAAACACGGCCATAAGCTTGGATGTTGGTAATAGAAGCCAAAAGAGAGACAGTTGGAAGGGAGAGGGGCTGACCATGTTGTGATGAAGCAGGTACTACAGTATTCAAGAGGAAACCAGAGTGCAGGAGAGTGGTCTGGACCAAAAGTAGGCATTTTGCTGTCGCTGATGCCTGGACTGTGGAAGAGACAGCCTAGGGAAGAGCAGTGGAGTAGGAGGGGGCCTTAAGAAGTTTCAACAGTTACTAGCCATACCTTTTATTTATTTATTTATTTATTTATTTATTTATTTATTTATTCATCTTTAGAGGGGAAGAGAAAGAGAGAAATATCAATGTATGGTTGCCTCTAGTGAGTCCCCTGCTGGGAACTGGCCCGCAACCCAGGCATGTGCCCTGACTGGGAATCAAACCGCAATCGTGTGGTTCGCAGGCCCGCCCTCAATCCACTGAGCTACACCAGCCAGGGCCATACCGTTACCTGTGAAGGAGACTAAGAAAGAGGGGCTAGAGAAGACAAGGAAAACATTGTGGTTTCGAATGAAGGAAAGAGAACACTTCAAGAAAGAGGGGGAGGGCAACAACTGTCTAGTGGGATGAGAGGACTGAAAGTGTTTGCTCTCCAGAGAGATTTCACTGAGGGCTTAGTGAGAGCTGCTGTGTTTTCTCCAAACTTTTTACTTTGAATTAATGGTAGACTCACAGAGAGGGCCCATGTACCCATTGCCCAGCTTCCCCCTATGATAGCATCTTACGTAGCCACAATATCAAAACCAGGAAACTGAGCTGGCATGATGCAATTAGTTCAACTACAGACCTGAATCTGATGACACGAAGAGCTGCTTTGATAGAACAATGGGACCAGAAATCAAATCAGAGTGGGTGGGGCAGGGAGTGGAGAGAGGAAACAGAGGCAGGGTAGATAGTAAATATTTATCCTGTGCTGCTCAGTGCTAGGCGTCACACCAGCGTGGAGCTCTGTAGAAACCGTCACGTCCACAGGATCTGGACAAGGAATCAGGGGAAAAGGAAGCTGAGGATACAAATCTATGTCTGGCAGTAGGCACCAGTGGGCCAAGGGGTAGGAACTCCAGTAGTGAGTCATTGAGATTGTCCTCTGAACCCCAGGCAATGTTGGAAAAAAGTATATGAGGATGGTGGGAAAGCATCATTGAGTCTTGTCCTCCAGGACAGATTGTTTTGGGGAGTTTGTCTGCATGATGCCTCTCAGATTTTACTAACTGTTAAGAGAAGAGAACCTTTCTGCAGTGGAGCTCCAAACATTTTACAGTTATCACAAACTATAATAGAACTTTAGAAGGAACTTTTGCTAATGGGTCGGAGTAACATATTTCTAACAAGCCCATTTTACAGATGAACACACTGAACCCCAAATTCCGAAGGAGCTTCCATCGCCCAACCACATAACCAGGTCCTCCCTGGATCTCAGAATTCTGATTGTGGACATTTCCTTTCCAGTGCCTCTTAGAGGCCCCTACTTCCTGTGTTACCCTGGATCTCAAGAAGCTGATTCCGTTGAGCCCTGTATGTAGTTACTTCTTCCTACGAAAGTTTGATCATTTTTATCCTTCCAATAACACCCAAGTTGGCTACTCCTGGGTATCAAACAGCCAACAAAATCATAGAACATGTTCTATATTTGTCTCTCGTTCTGGCTGGTGGATGGCCAACAACCAGAAAAATAAGTATATGAAACTCGAGGATAGATTTTACTGCTGCGCCACGTTCCAACTCCTCCCCCCAATGGGGGACGTTATGTGAAGTTCTGTTTTCAAGATGGAGAGAATCAGAGGTGTGGGGGCCAAGGAGGAGATGCAGGTGGAAAGGGGCGGTGGGGCTTGGGTCCCCTCAGGGCTGGAGCTGGCCTCAGCCTCACTTAGACAGGGGCATTGGGAGGTTCCCCAAACTGTGCTTCATCCCATCTCAGCCAGTGGGACTTAGAGAGCACTGGCTGCTGTATGAGAGAAGCTGTAACAGGAGGCTCTGGTCCTGCATACTAATTGGCTTACTTAAATGACTCTTCATCCCCTCCCTCCAACTGCAACAATCCCCTTCCGAAATCGCCTGCTCCCACTGGAGGAGGCTTGCTGCCATGGTAACCCAGCCTTCCAATGCTGGGAAAATTCACCATAGAGGGGTGGGGAGGAAAATTCCACAGTAGAATTTCCAAAGAAGGGCTCAAAGGGGAGGGAGAGGGGGAACAAAGGTTTGGGGAATGGTGTAGTAGGAGATAGGGAGCTTCCCTCATTGAGGGCCTCAGGTGCTCTATACAAATGTGCATTCAGACATGTAAAACTGCAGAGACAAGACTAGACAGGGCTGGACACTGTGAGACACCACCTACGTATGCTAATATTCAGATCACCTCATTCACGGGATGTCCAGTGCAGAAGACTGGGGGTAGGAACATGCTTGCAATAGCCTCTTTAATAAAATGTTCCCTATATACTCACTAAAATATTAGTAAGTAGAGATTGAATGTGCCCTGATCAAAATGTGGACTTTGTCACTGAGGGTTTTGTTATTGTTTTTGCTCTGCAGAAAGTCATATTTGAAACACAGTTATACCTCCTTTGAAAAAAGAGAAAATATCAGTCTAACGTGCGTGTCTCCCCACTGAGTTGCTCCAGAAGAGGAGAGAAACCACCCAGATATGCTTTTGCTAGGAGGCAGCCTGTTCCCACCCAATAGGACCCAAGACTTGCTGAGCTTGCTAAGGGGAAAAACAGCAGGGCAACAGCACTTAGAGCTGCTGAATCCCCTTTAATAGGACAAAGCCAAAGCAACAGACAAGCGTATTTGGTGATCCCCTCTCATTCTGGAGAGTCCCTTAGCATCGTCTGAAGCCCAGTCCTTTCTGAAATACTTCAATTCATTCTCCTCTATTCCTCTGAGTTTCCCCTTCAGGTCCCTTTTCTTTCTGGTTCTAAAGCAGGGCAGTGCTTTTTGCGTCACAAGCCCATGGCATCGTTTCTGAAACACCCCAGTGTTAAGGAGCTGGCACGCATAATGTCGAAAGGGGTGTTAGTTCTCAAAAACCAAAGCAAACACACACACTAATGTTCTCTCTGGGACCAACGTGGGAGAGGGTTTCTAAAGGCTGACCACAAGCTGATTGTGTTTCTGACAGTCCCCTTCTCTCAAAGGAGTAGGCAAACTCCACCATGCCTTTATCTGTGCCTGACAACTCCCAGAAACAATCCAGGGCTGGGAGTTAGCTTCAGATCCAAGTCTCAGGAAACCCTGAGAGCAGGAGATGGCCTGCACTCGGAGAGTGAAGCACTGGAAGCCACACAAAAACAGGAGGCAATTGGTTTTCAGATGGAGCAAGCTGCACAGAGAAAAGCTTATTCGGTCGTATTAAGTAAGGTACATAACAATGTCTCATTCACCTTTGTCCCTCTGATGTTGTTTTTGACAGAAAAACTTTGTAACGTGCTTGACTCCCAAGCCCAGGCTTTCAGGGAGACATTTGACAAATCTTTCATTTACTTCTTTTCAACAAATATTTGTGAAACAAACTCTGCTAGATGCCAGAAATACAAAGACAAATATGTGCTGGCACTTCTTTTAGTGGGTATCGAGAATAATAGCAATCTCTTAACATTTGCCGCCTACTTCCAGTTTCCAAAGCACTCCACACATCAGCTAATTCAATCCCCAGGGACAGCCCTATTGTGTTCAGGAAGGCCTGCGCTGCCTGAGCAGAAAATCAGGGGCAGAGAACCCTCCACAAAAGTTGCCAGCAGTGTTGGGGGGTGCTGTCCTTGACATGACCACCTCACTTGGCACTGGAAGTTTTAGGTGCTACAAGTGCATGTTCCCTGGGTACCAGGGAACACAGCTCTCTAGGCATAACTACCCGCTTGGGAGATGAAATAAATTAGCCTTCAAAGAAATCTTTGAAAGTGAGGACACTGTATTCAGAAGGAAAACTGGCTTTACTTTCAAAGAAGACTGCAAAGAAGACATTTTCAAAGAGGTGATTTAATGAGGTAGGAAAACTACTGGCCGAGGATGTAGAAGGTAGACAGCCTGGCCCTGCTCAGTGGCTTTTGGGAAATGAGGAAATTAGGCCAGATTATTTCTAAACTGCAGTTAAAATTCTGCATGACTGACCATACACGTTTGCAATTACATACGTTGTTCAGCAGCTCCTGAGAAATATTTGATCAAATATAATTTTAGAAATAGTGCAATTGAATGTTACTCATATGTGTATTTATTGAATTGCCTAAACTGGTCAAATGTCAAAAACTAAATAGCATTTTCAAGGTCTTTTCATTTTAAGGTCTCCTCCAACAGGTATTATAGGAATGATAAGAATGAAAAGCATAATGCCTGGAATAAAATAGACATTTCATAAATATATGAGGGCATGGATGGATGGATGGATGGATGAATGAATGAATGAGGAATGAATGTTCTTTGCTCCAGGAAGCAAAGAACAGAATTTTCTCATGGTGACGAACTGGAGACTGCAGAAGAATATCCTTCTGAGAAGTGTATCAGAGTATGTCATGCCAAAAACAAAAGCCATGTAACCAAGAAACAAAATAGTGCCTTGGGTGTAATGGGTGGGTACATCTGGAGAAGTTTTAATTCTACTACTTCAGTTCCACTGTTGTTTTCTTATGGTTGGTTTGTTGATTTATTGCTAAGTAGCCAAGTTGCCTATGCTCTCTGATCCTAGATATCTGCATTTGGAAAATGAGATTACTCCTGTCCCAGCTCCAAGAAAGCATGAATCTGGGCTGATTAAGTATCAGATTTCAATGCAGAGTCCTACCTTATAACAAAAACATTTGTTATTTTAAGTCATTTTCTTGCAGTCAGATAAGCTACTTATGGTACCCTCAGCTCCTTGGCATTTTGGCCTGTGGGCTGGCACACTGACAGCATCTCCAAGGTTATGCCAACATGGTTTTTGTGCAGATACATGCTCAGGGACTTAACACCTAGATCTCTCTGTCATGAAAGAAACCCATGGCTCCTGCTGTGGAGGTCTGTCTATGGCTCTCTGCGCCTCTGTTTGCTGTGGCTGTGATTCCTGGGAAAATGTATTCATATTTCTTCTGGATCTTGTAGCACTATATGAAAACTCCCAACCCATGAGAGCAACTAGCATTTACTCTTTCTGATTAAACTGCTTATCAGATTAAACTTTGTGCTGTTTTCACTTTCTGTGTGTATTTTGTCTTTCCAACTAGATCAAAAACTCTTCTACATGTGCAATCATATTACAATATATAAATGTACCAGAGTAATGCTCTATACATCTTAAAAATATTAATGTCAAATTCATTCAATTTAAAAAATAAATTAAAAACTCTTGTAGAGTGGGGGCCATACTGGTGCACACCTGTGTCCCCACAGCACCCAGGAGGGGCTAAATAAGCACTTGTGGATTATCGGGTAGTAAATACATACTAATGATTTTAGGAAAGTAATTGCAGCATTTAAGGAACCAAATTAGAAGTCCGTAACCTTTAATTATAGGCAAATATGTTATATTAATTATATGTGGATCAAAATTGTAAAAAATAAAAATAAAAATTCAGCAGTTCCACCATTAAAATTCATCTTGTAAAAATAAATTAAAATGTATACTGTCTGCATGATAAGTACTATTCAGTAGTGGTAAGTTAAACAAGAAGAAATTGTTTAAAGAGAAAAGCAGGAGCAGCATTATCTCCTCACATGCTCCATTGCTTAGTTGATGCTTCTGCTCAGAAAAATAACTTTTAAACCGCTCAACTTGGTGTTACTGATTTTTCACTTTTAATGCTTCGTTACCCTTTGATGCCTCAAAAATGAATAATCCGTTTGGAATGCGTGTGAGGCTAAGAGGGGAATGTAAAGAAAAGGAAAAAGGAGAACCAGAAGAAAGAACACACCTATTCGCTGCTTTCCTCAAGGACTGGCGTTCAGTTCACTCTGTGCCGAGTGAGCACAACTACCTGCATTTCCCTAACTTACAAAAGAAAACGGGGGTGGGGTTCCTCACCCATTTAGTTCATAAAACGGTGCTACAGTCCCCGTGCCCAAGCTATTTAAATGTCGTCACTGGGTCCTTTTGTCTTCCCCACACCACGCGTTTACCAGGTACCCGTGAGAGCCCATCCGGTTCAACGCTGGTGCTGAACTGACTCAGAACCACACTGTGCCCTTTCAGTGGGGGAGGGGCTGGCAGAGTGGACTTCCCAAAGGCTTCCTCTCACCCTGAAATGTAAAATTAGGCCATTTTGAGGTCTCCAATGCTCACTTTTAAAAATCAATAGGTATCAAACGTGATCTCATTTATAGGAGAAAGTGTGATTTGTCTTCATTATCCTCATAAGAAATAGCCCTAGCTAACCAACTCCACATTTCCTGAAGAACAATTATAAAATAATCTATTCTGACCTAAAAGATATTCTTTTTAAAAAAAAATATTTTATTTATTTATTTTTAGAGAGAGGGGAAGGGAAGGAGAAAGAGTGGGAGAGAAACATCAATGTGTGGTTGCCTCTCATGTGTCCCCTACTGGGGACCTGGCCTGCAACCCAGGCATGTGCCCTGACTGGGAATCGAACCAGTGACCCTTTGCTTCACAGGCCCATGCTCAATCCACTGAGCTACACCAGCCAGGGCTAAAAGATACTCTTAAGTGGTGTTTATGTATACCTTAGAATGTCCTGGGTGGAACAGCTAAAATAAAATCAACTTTCCGGACTTGTTAAACAAAGTGAATATGACAACGAAGCCCCTAGTTATGAGCACAAGGTCTCCCCTACCCTCTCTCTCTCTGCCCCCTTCACTGTCTCTATATCTCTCTTACTCACTTTCTCCAATAATTTGTCAAATGGTTTCAGTAGGCTGAAAGGAATTAACTTTATCAATAAATGAGATGCATACACAATTATGAAACTTGTTGATATTCTAAGTGGAAGAAGTTTTAAAGGTGGCTAAAACAGTTTCTGAGGTTACTGGAGCAATCTTTCTAAAGAATTACTATCAGTCTGAACTGGTGTGTAGGCTGTTTGCCAAGTGGTAGCTGTTGCCGGCCTTCAGATAGCAGCCCAATAATAACCATAATTTAACCTGTCCATATGAGCCTTGCAGATAGCAGCCACCTTTCATCTCTAAGGGGTGGTCCTACCAAGAACACAGATCGACACCTCTAAAGCTGCAGCCGCATGGATCTGCTCATTAGAAGTTCAAAGAGCTCTGGAGACCAGTCCCTCCTAGTCTTCCTCACCCCCTCCCATATTCTTTCCTGTTTCCTCCTCTTTCCTGCCTTTTCCGGATGTATTATTCACCTCTGAAACTGCAGCAGAAAAACTGCAAGACACCTACTACTTCAACTTCCTAACTAAACTGGGTGCTCCATGAAAGCATGACCTTTTTGTCTTAGCACAGAGCCTTGGTAATGTCCACAGAATTAATGCGCATTCCCTTTGCCCATAATGATGTCCACAAGAATATTGCTTCCATGCAAATTAATCCTGCATCTTAAAATCCTCATTCTTATCCAAAATTATGCTTAACCAATTCAAGATGGGTAGATGTTACTCTTTAGGAAGACCCCACAATAACATTTATCCATACTATACCAAACAGTGAGCATGAAGATTAATTAGTGGGTAGATATCACCCTTAATAAGTCAAGTACATAACAGTTACCTCTCTGACAGAAGGGGTAGTTAAGATCTTAGTTTGTGCAGTGAATACTATGCAAGTTGAACTCCTGGCTTTTACCAGGAGTTTATGGTAGTGGTAATAAATTCATCCATTTATGGATAGTGTGAATGCAGGCAGCGCCTCTTTACCTTGACAGTAGGGCGCAGTGCATTCACAGAATGGTTGAATACGCTTTGAGAGTTGCACCTGTGAAGAACTCAGAGGGGGTTGTCCTTAGTAAGCCTCAATAAGTGTTAGTTGCTCCAGCCAGCTGGTCACAGCACTTTCAAATAGAGATATGAGGGTTTCAGAAAAGTCAGCTTTACTTTGTTTCCGCTATGAACAGGGATGCAAAAATAACAGCAAGAGGTTGGTCCATGCTTGAACAGTAATTCTCTATGTGCCTGATTTATGTGAATAAAAATAACATATTAACACAGGGCCTGGCTGTTTCAGCAAACACTTCTGCAAGGACAGATATGTGATGTTTTATCTCCTTTTCCTAAGAAGACACAGCCTATTCCCATAGCTTAGTCAAAGGCACGTATATCTACGACAGGATGGCAAAGTTGTGCTCACAGCCCACAACAATAGCAGCCACTCTACTGGCTTACTGTGTAATATACTAATACCATTCAAAACTTTTGTAACACATGTCACTTCATTTGATCTCCACAATGACCTGCCGAAGATACAGGAGGAGGTCAACCAAAGATGAAATAGAGAGGATAAGAGACTTTCCAATGGCAACACACGAAGTAATGGCAAGGATAAGACTGGAACTTAGGTACCATGACTCTCAACCCCAAGCTTTTGCTAGCTTACACATGAATTACTTCTTCATGACCTACAGTTAATTTTTAAAAACCTGACTACATACTATACTTCTTTTGACATACCCTTTCACAGTGGTCCTTGGAGAGTGGTCTGAAGACCAGTAACATCCACTTTATTTGCAGACTGGTGAGAAGTGTAAATTCTCAGGCCCCACCCTAGACCTGCTGAGTCAGAAATGCCTAGGTGGGGCCTAGCAATCTGCTTTCCTGAGGCTTCCATGTGACTTCTACATACACCAAAGTCTGAGAACCACTGCCCTAGTATAAGGAGGCTAATAATAACCAAATTATCTCATTTAACCCTTACAACAACCCCAAGATAAGTAATATTGCCATTGCCATCTTAGGTATGAGGAAATCAAGGCTCTAAAACATTGGTCAACCTCTCTGAGATCCTGAGGTCGGTAAGGGAAAACTGCAGTACAAACTTACGTGGGCCTGACTCCAGGGGCCCCAGTCCTAAGCCCACCCCTCCACTGCTCTCAACAACTACAAGAGTCAGAAAGGGCTTTACTGGAAAGAGGTCCAATCAGTTTATTATTTCTACCCAGATTTCTATTCCTTTTTTTCACAACAGACTTCACATTTAAAATGATGTTTATCATGTCCCCCCACTCCCATCATCTCATTTGGGGGATGGAGTGTTAAAATACCCCGTTTGTCACATTCAACAGTGGAAACCTGAGCTTTCCTAGGGAACGTTCACACAGATACCCGACTCCAGTGGGATTCGGGCTCACAGAGCTTAGGTCACTTTTACATTATTGCAGCTTTGAAAGTGAAGAACACGTTGACCACTGACACTCTTCAGATGGTTGGCACTTATTTTCTGAAGGAATAAAAATGCAATTGACCTCAATTTCCATAATTAGAACAAGCTCAAGGGTTCAAAGAGCATTTTTTATTGTCAGACAAAGAGTTAAAATAATGGCGAAGCCCTCAATTAGCAGAGGAAACCCTCCTGATGGAAGTCTTGACAGCTGTCATTCAGGATACTTTTCAAAGAACTATAGGTGCTCTGTGGTTTTGTCTGGGAATCTGCCGATGCTAATCTCAGGACAGGGCCTACATTTAAGTGGTTGCATATTTCATTTTACCCTGCTTCCCTCTTCATCAATCTTACCTTGGGGTCATTAAGTTTTCAGGGAACCATGGAAACAGAAATGATTATAAACTTAAAAGACAGCAATTTGGTGTAAGATGCTATTTCAGGTCAAGTAGGCTGCAACTTTTAAGACTAGAAATGGGGACACTTAGGGGACTTCTTTCTTTAGCGTTCGCATCTGCAAAATGACCTTACTACCGAGGCTTGCTTCAGTAAGGTAAGAATGCTAATTACCCTTTTCCACTTCCCTATCTTTGCTTCACCCAGCAAAAGTGGTGTGAGGGAAGAACGAAACAGAAAAAAGGAAAAACCATCATAGCTATGAGAAAAAAACCCTATTTCATATGCTCATCTGCATGCTGTCCAGCCCCTCTGATAATCACACACCATATCTTTGTGGGATAGAAATTAATTTAGGATATATCGTATCACTGAAGCAATTTTGAAGTCCAAGCACATTAAGTTTCTTCTTCCTTTAGACCAGTGGTCATGTGAATATCAAACAGTAGCTATCCCATGTACTAGACAAGTGTTAGTTACCTCACATTTTTATATTCTGTGGCACAAAAGGGTAATTTTGTCACAGGACATTGGTTTGTGGGTAAAAAGTAAGAAAGGGCCAAAAAAACCCTTAGTGGCAAGATTGGGACAAGGAGGATAAAGTGGACTTGAGAAAAGCAGAAGGACTTGGGTGATGATGGCTTTAGCATTAAAGAGAGAGAGGCACCTATATACCAAGTAAGTTTAGATTAAATGCCTTCTCCTGTTAATTTAAGGTCGAGGCCAAGGTCCTGCTGAGAAAGAATGCTGCTCAGTTGTGCTTTGCTAGTCCTCAGTCAGTAAGAGCCACCCAGGAAACCTTGACATGTGTCCTCTCAGTGTGGCAATAGATGAGTTTTCCTAAAAGGGATCTTGGCTAAAGGCCACCTCTGGTGGGAAAAGGGAGGAAATTTTTCTCCTTTCTGGAGGAAAGGTAGCAGAGCCAACTCTGGTCCCATTGCTCAACATCTAATACTGAAACTTTGCTCTGTGAGGGTGTACCACTTGTCACTCAACCCAATCAAAATAAAAAATGGCATTACATGTAAGCACTAAGAAAATGCAAACTATTCTTAAGTAGTTTATATTTTCATTAATCAGAATGTCTATGCAATAACAAAGTGCTGAAAAAAATCAGAAATTAACTGGTTGATTAGTTATTCCACATAATATTAATCAGTCAACTAGATTGATGTCCCCTTGCCCAGTGAATTAGCTAATATCTTGGCTAAGCCAATTTAATTATTTTGCTTGCATACACTCCTCCTCAGACTAATCAATAAAAACCCAGAAACTATTTTTTAAAGGTTAAACTGCTAAGTGATTCAAAACAAAACCATTTCAAAACAGTTTCTCTTTCCAAAACTTCTTTTTTATCCAGTGAACAAAATGGCTAAAGCACAATGCTATTTTTTCAAAATACAATTCTTCTGCTTATGGAGAAAAAGGATATTGGGGTATTACACTTTTTCAATTAATTTATGAAGACAATAAAAAAATCAGCAAGTTCCAATTTTCAGGCAATTTGAACTATAGGTTAAATAAACTATGTTGTGTTTCTAGAATAAATAAAAAACAGATTAGAAAAATAATATCTGTTTATTTACATATACACGAACAATTACATACACACATGAACACATTTTCACACAAACATTTTAAGAAAACCTTCATTTAGAAGGGGAAAAAATAAAGAGCTCAAAATTTATTTGTGTTGAAAGCACATAAGCATAAAATCTCCATAAGAGAAAACAAAAGTGGGTTCCAAAAATTGGGGCATAGCTGATTTTGCCAAGTGTCCTTTTCATTCCCTTCAGACAGATCTACCCTTCAGTGAAGGCATCGCCTAAATTCACACAAAAATCTGGCACAGCCAAAACTAGGTGTTGGGAGGCATTAAGTAAAATGTACATCACAAAGCTAAAGTCATTTTGAAAAACATGTGCATGTTAAAATTCCATTCAGTGCCTGTACTGCAAAAACATTCTACACTACGTAAGTGAGACTACAGATGTGTGTGTACATGCACACACTGAGTTAATATGAAGTCACAAATTCATATGCTGCACTGTTCACAACTCAGAACAATAAAGCTAAAACTAGATCAGTAATGCTTGATCCCTTCACACATGAAGTGTATCATATAATAGAGAGATTTAGATTCTACAAACTAACTTCTGCTGTATATACTTATGCTATTTATAGATGTATCTGATCTCAGATGTAATACCTACTTCTGGTAGGAGAAACTGAAATAGTGTTTACAAGCATTCACTGAAAGCCATATTATAGAATCTAATCAAGAAGCACATTTTATATTATAAATATTTCTTGATTTGTAAGTTTTATAAATTCTGTCCAGAGTCTGAAAATTAAAGAGCTCCGAAGCAAACAACAAACCAAACCAAACCAAACCAAAACCAAAACCTGACATGGGTATCTGAAGAGTTTATTTTAGACTTCCTTTCCTCTCCTGCTATGACCCAGCAAACTCTGCTTTCATCCTCCGGGCCTTTCTTTACATCCCACTGAGGATCGCATTCATCAAAATCTCTGATGCCTCATTTGGGACACATTAACCAAGCTCCGCCTGGCATTTCTTCCTTCAGATATGCCACTCACTTTGCCCTTCAGATTAAAATGGTGGGTAAGAGACTTTCCTGTCTGTTAACTTCCTGACTTGCCCTGAATCAGCCCGAAAGACAGAGATCCTGCACCAATAACCAAAGGAATTCAGATTCACACCTGGGGAGAGTGTTTTATTCAGGAATTTGCAAAACTTTTCATGTAATCACCAATCTTCTCAGGGCTGAACGCAGTGGAGACACCCAGGAATTGGTGGTTAGCGATATTCATATACTGGTGTATTCTGTGCAACTGTTTTAAAAACAGGATGATGATACAGATCGAGATTCATGATAATGTTCATATCCTTTGAGCCTGTAAGTTAACTTTTGGAGCTTATCTAGGTAAATAATTCAAAAGAAGAAAACAGTCCTACATGCAATCATGCTCTCTGTACAGTTATTTAAGATAGCAAGAGAAGGAAAAATCTAGAAGTCCAACAATAGGGGACAATTACGGTAACTCCACTAGATGGAGTGACTTAATCATCAGAAATGATTATACAATGATTATTTTTATAATAAAAAAGGGTTATAATAAAAGACCAGGCACAACATATGAGTAAAAATTGTGGGTTCAAGGTCATTACAACTATGTAATGCATGTGTATGTGTATGTACATCGTGTATATGCTGTAAATCCTCATTACTTGAATATTCTGTTTTTGCAAATTTTCCTATTCCCTACAATTTATTTGTAATCCCCAAATCAAATGCATGTTTTCATAGTCATTCAGACACATGCAGAGCAGCAAACATTTTGAGTCATCTGATCTTCCCAGTTAAGGCTGAGCAAGCGGATGCTCTACCCTCTTGTCTTAGCTCTCCTACTGTAAATTAGCATCTTTTCATGGTCAATTTAGCCCACATTTTGCATATTTATAATTTCTCTTCATAATTTCACTAATTAAAATGACCCACAAGTATAGTACTAAAGTGCTTTCTAGTGTTCCTGAGGGCAAGAAGACTGTGATGTGCTTTCCGGAGAAAATACTTGTGTTAAATACGTTTCATTCAGGCATGAGTTATTGGCTGTGAATTAGTTCAATGTTAATGAATGAACTACTTCTATTAAGTAAGCTGTGTCTTTAAACAGAAACACACATAAAACAAGATTATATATTGATAGTTTGACAAAAATGTTGTGACCACAGGTTCACAGGAACCAAACCCTGTATGTCTCCTAGGAGAAATCACCATTTGCAAACTCAGTGTTTTCAGTGACTTTATAGGACACATCTACCACTGATAATAAGAATAAATATATAAACACAAACACATGCTTATATATGATATATAAAGGGTACACTATGAGAGAATTATGTGTATAAATATGCAAACATGTTATTATGTGGTTTTAGGGATAGATTCAGTTTTTTTTTCTTAAAATTTCAAAAATGTTTTTACCACATTGCTTTCACTATAAAAACATTTAACATGGAAAAAGAGTCAAAGAATCCCTGCTGAGTGATAACACAGTTCTCTGATCCTATATACAGTTCTTTTGAAATCAATGTCCTTACTACCTCTGTCAAACTCAGCAGGTTGGCCAGCATGTGTCCTGTGTACTTATTCTCAGGACAGGTCATTTGGTCTTAAAATATTTTAATTGGCCCTACTAAGAGGTAAGAATAATAGCAGACCTATATGAATGTACACAGCACAATCTTGCAGTAAGTATCCCAGGAAGAGAATCTGGTTCTCTTAGGTCTCTAGCATTGTGGTCTTCAGTGTGTCTACTCTAAACTGTTATTTGGTGCTATAGATTGACTTTTGTCTCCCCAAATTCATATGTTGAAACTCTCTCCCACAATGGGATGATATGAAGAAGTGGGGCCTATGGGAGGTAGAGTTAACAGTAGATTAGTTCATGAAGGTGGTACCCTCATGATGGGATTAATGCCCTTATAAAAAGAGAAGACAAAGTGCCCCCCCCACCTGCACATGCCAAGAAAGGTCAGGGCTCTCACCAAGAATGCTGGCACTCTGATCCCAGACTGTGACACATACATTTCTGTTGTTTAAGCCACCCAGTCTATGGTATTCTGTTTTAACAGCCCAACTAGAGCAAGACAAAGCTCTAAGTTCCCCTGTGACTATATTGAAGAGGTAATTAAGGTTAAATGAGGACATAATGGAGAAGCCCTGATCCAACAGAATTGCTGTTCTGATAAGAAAAGGAGAGATCTCAACGAGCTTGCCCTCTCTCTCTACCATGTGAGGGCACAGTGAGGAAGTGGCCATCTGCAGACCAGAAAGAGAGCTCTCACCAGAAACTGATGATGCTTGGCACCCTGATTTTGGACTTCCAGCTTCTAGAACTGTGAAGAAATCAATTTCTATTAATTAAGCCCCCTAGTCTATGGGAATATTTTTGCAATGGCAGCCTGAGCTAACTAATACCCTTGGGTTCAGTGGCCTTGCCCTCCAGCTTCCCACTAGGTTTAGAGGACAGGTTGTATGTAGAGTTATTGTTGGCTGGCTGCATCCTTCTATTAAAAGTCATAACTCTTGCTCAGGTGACTTTCTAGGTAACCATTCTCTCCTCTGTCGCCTCAGACCAAGAAATGACAAGGCCCTACTCTATCTTTCCTGGTTTCCCTACAACCTACCTACACTGTTGTAGAGTCCTCTTATTGAAATGTGTTTCTATTACTCAATTTCAGCATGCCAACTATGTTTTTATCAAGACCCTAAGAGGATCTAAGAAAGTATGGAAATTATTAAAAAGAGTATTTTAAAAAATGTAATTCCAAATACTCTTTCACTGATAGAGAGGCTGAGACTCAGGAACTCCTAGTTGACTGGTAATAATGGCATTCCCCGAGTCATCTGAATGTTTACAACTGGGATCAGTGCAGGACAGTGGCTGCCCGATTGCCTGTGCCACTTGGCTTTTGATGACAGTGCCAATGTGATAGTAAGAAATAAAGCCCCCTTTGGTCTGCCTGGAACATAGCTTATTAATATTACGTTTTTCTTCCCATACTCTATGAGCCAGACCTTCCATAATCTCTGGTTCCATTTGTGTTTTTGCCATGTCTTTTTCTCCATCTTGGTTCCATTTGCTGAAAAGTCTCCATTGTTCCAAGGGTCAGGAAAAAGGGGCAGGGGGAGTGCTTGTTTAGAAGCGATTGCCTAGCAACACATCTTCCTAATTCCAAGGACAAAGGCTATTTGCATTTTGGGAAAGAAGAAAGAAAAAGAACTCCACTTCTCATGAGTCCCAGGGTAAGAGTGTCTTGCTGACCACTCCTCAAAGGAACCTTCCTTCCTCTGAGAACTCCCCGTGGGTGGCCTTTCTTTGCCTGCTCCACTCATGTGTCCTCCTAAGGGGGGCGGGTACTGCCTTCCAAGGTGCATCCAGAGCTGCGTGGGGCACCGAGTGCCTCCTGGCACTGCCAAATTGCAGCCCCTGGCGGGTGGCACCAGGACAAAGCTCAGAACATCCTGATCTCATTCAAGTGGACATTTCTTTCCCACACTGTTCTTTTCACTTGTAGCTTTCTTTCCTGGAAACATGCCACACCCAGGGGATGTCCAAGCCTGCTGCTCTTAACCCTTAAACTGCTGGTGGGTGAGTACCTCGAGCCTGCTTAGGGAAAGCTGAAGACAACAGGGACATGGAAAGAGGAGATATTCCACCAGGAAGTTCTTGGCTAACCTACAGCAGGTGGGAACTGAGGAGAGATGAAAACTAAACTAGGTCGATATATGAGAAAAGTTTGCTATTCTGAACGAGAAGCTTCCTGCCAAAACATCCCATCCTCCAACCTGCTCAGTCTCCATGCTGAAGAAATAGAGGCTGGTTCTCTTCTAAGTGAGGTATGGAGAGGGATAAGATTGGAGTCCTCCATGTTTGTGCCTTAAAAAAGTAAATTCCTAGGCTCTCTTGCTCCATGTTAGGCAAGTCCTTTAAACTTATGAAACTCTGAATTACCTTCTATAACACAGATCTTTAAGAAGGACATGGACAACTGCTGACAATGTTTAACTTACTTAGTAACCAAGGAATGTTTAACTTACTTAGGAACCAAGGCATGTTGCCTTGCCTGAACTATGTAATGAAGGCCATTCCATGGTTGTGTTTATATTGGTTCCTATGCCTCCTTATCATGCTAAGATATTTGTCATGAGGAGAGCCTATGCGCAGGTAACATTGATCTATAATAGCACATACATCTGGCATGAAGATGTTATCATGTTTTATATAGCCTTGCTTTTCCTTTGTCATTTTATGTATTTTACACACATACACCCAAAACAAAGAAATCATGTCAACAAAGAAAGTCGGCATAAAGCTAATAAATATACTTTTTTTTGACTAATATAGGGATATTCCTGTAAGAGAAAAAAGGTAGAAGAAAATGATACCACCTAATCCTTTCATCTGCAATGCCAGGATATAAATGCATCAGAAGAAAATTCTGAATATTTTATAGGAGTTGGTTGATGGCCATGGAACTAAGAGACACATTTTTAAAAATACTACTAAGCAAAACTTCACCTTCCACAGAAGAACATAGCTGTGGCTTTGTGGTTTTTGTTTATTTGGGAAGGTGTTTTGTTTTTGTTTTTGGCCAGACTTGTAAATCCTTTAAGATTGGTCCTTAACTCTTCTCTGTGCAGAAAGTATTTTTATTTAATTCAATGAAACTGGGAATTGACCAAAGAGTTTTAAAGCCAAAAGGACTTTAGAAGTCATCTGAACCAAACACTGTCCCCATTTCACAATTAATACCTACACACTGAGGCCCAAGAAGGTTCTGGTTTGCCCAGATGACATACAGATCACATCGGTGGCACCTAATTTATAGAAATCATTACTTAGGACACTTTAGCTTCATGGGACCACAGGCAGTTGACCTTATTAGCAAGCCAACCTTGCTTCTTATTTGAAAGTGTTTTGATGTATATATTTTTGGGAATGAGGAACCTGGAATACTCAAAAGTATTCATTATATGAATTAAATATGCAGTTCCTATTTTGATTCTCTCTGTTCCATAAGGACAATTGATATTAAATCCAGAAGAGATAGAACAAATACAGTCAAGAGGAATTTTAAATCTAAAGGAGATGAGATAGAGAGCTCAAAGTTGTTTTTAAAAGAATGTGTGTCTCTAGGCATTATTAAATGATGTCCCAGCCTGTTCCCCTTGAGAATATTAAGCTTTGTGTTCATGCACACTGTAGAAAGTAGGGAAAAGGAAGGAACAAAGATGATAAATTGAGATGGAAAAAGGTTGATATAATCCTCATACCAAACTGAGTTCTTGGTCTTTCCCTGGTCTCTCCCTTTCTCTTTCTTCCAAACTAGGACAGTGAATGATATAATCATCTGTCCAATTATGCAGGTCAGAAAACTATTTCATATCCTCGACTTCTTCCTCTGCTTTGCATTTGCCATACACACAGGGTCCTACAATTTGCCTCTTAAATAGTTCATAATTCTCTTTACTTGACTATGTCTCCACTGGCATACCGTTGACCGCCATATCATTGTCTCTCTCCTAAGCTTCTGCAGGAGCCCTTAACCCATCTGCTCAGAGCTGCTCTGGCTCTCCAGAGTTGTACCATCCCACATCTTGCTTAAAACCCTTAGCAGCATCCCATTGCTTCACGATAATAAAAAATCCTTAGCACATCTGACAAGGTCCTTTGTTACTTAGTATCTTTCTGTTTTTCCGACATAATTTGGCACTTCATGTGCTCCACAGACTGGCTGTCTTTATTTCCTTTACCATGTTCTGCCTCTTTTCACAGGGCTTTCTTCCCTGTTATTTCTTCTGCCTGGAGTGTACTTTTCTCTTCTTCTGATCTAGTTAACTCAATCT
Source organism: Sturnira hondurensis (assembly GCF_014824575.4). NCBI lineage: Eukaryota > Metazoa > Chordata > Mammalia > Chiroptera > Phyllostomidae > Sturnira > Sturnira hondurensis. The sequence goes on along the minus strand of NW_028095197.1, from coordinate 2,932,790 downwards.
GCAAGGCTTGCTCAAAGGTTCCTGCTTTAGTCTTTCAGGAGCTCTTATACCCAGTCAGATTACCTTGCTACAGGTTTTTATAGCCCTTAGGACATCTGCTTCATGACACTTTTCACAGCTCTTATTTACTTATATTGGTATTATTTTATTAATGCCCGGCTCTACAGTCAGACCCTTAGCTCCACTAGGCTAAGATGCATCTATTTTTTGCTCATTTTTGTCTCCTAGTACACATAAGGTACTCGAAAGTATTCATTGTATGAATTAAATATGCAGTTCCTATTTTGATTCTCTCTGTTCCGTAAGGACAATTGATGTTAAATCCAGAAGAGATGGAACAAATACAGTCAAGAGGAATTTTAAATCCAAAGGAGATGAGATAGAGAGCTCAAAGTTGTTTTTAAAAGAATGTGTGTCTCCAGGCATTATTAAATGATGTCCCAGCCTGTTCCCCTTGAGAATATTAGGCTTGGTGTCCATGCACACTGTAGAAAGTAGGGAAAAGGAAGGAACAAAGATGATGAATTGAGATGGAAAAAGGTTGATATAATCCTCAAAACAGAGTGATAAAGCAGGACTCCAGAAACAACAGGTAACTGAACATGACCTTTGTGCCAGACAAAATTATAACAGTTAAGAACAGTTTGAAAGCACTCGGAAAAGGAAGCAGTGATGACCAGGAGCAAGTCATAGCAAATGGTCACCCAGTTTCTGTTAGGTGAACTCGCAGGAGAGCAGATGGGGGATTGCCATGGGCATAAATTGCACTGATTTCATCAAAAGTCTTGAAAAGCTCCCCATGATATCCTTGAGATGTAGAGACATGCAGGCTGAACTCACAGCTAGTCAAACACTGCTATGGGGAAGGCCAGCTTACCACTGCCCTGCCCAGGTCTGATTCACTCTAATGCTATTTCTCTCTGAGATATTTTCATTAAATGTTCTCTCTATTATAATTATGTAGTAATTATAATAACAATAGCTGACACATGAAATGCCCACTCTGAGGTGTGCACTGTTTAAAGTGTCTTTAATCCCTGCAATAGCAATTTGAGAAAGTATTACCGTTGTTGTCCTTTAACAGTTAAAGAAATTGAGTGTTGAGAGGATAAGTAACTGGTTCAAGGCCGTGCAATTAGGTAAGAGGTGGAGCTGGAATTTAAACCCAGAAAGTCTGGCTTCAGAGACCTTCTCTTTATGATATCCCCACCTCCATCTCCATGCTTCAGATGCTCTCAGCCAGCAGATTATATGATACCTGATTAGTGAGCATTTCTGCACTACTCTGCAATGCTCTAAGGTAGGAGTTGTTTGCCTGTAATGCACAGACTCTCAAAGGATTCATAGATAGAATTCACAGGGTTCTATACATTTAGTTTGCATCTAATTTTCACTAATGTCAAATAGAAAGTTAACATTTACTTTAATTATTAATGTAGGCAACAAGCCCCCAGTAATATCATGAGAATATATGAAGTTGTCACCTGTAGAAATCAGCTGTTTTCATATCAGCAACAGTATTGTTGCTGCGGCTACCTCAAAACACCATTTATGTTCACTACTTTGAAGTGACAATGGTTATTTGATCTGCCACCAGATAGCGTCATTTAATGTTTTAACAAAACCACATGTGTTACTATATTACCTATTTAACATGTTACAACTGTACTTCAGTGTAGCAGTGCTCTTTTGTAACTCTTTGCATTTTATTTTGTGCATTTGAAGCTTTCCTTGGGGAAAGGGTCCCCGGGCTTCCTCAGCCTGCTCAAGCGCAAAGCTGCCTCTGTGCCCTCCAAGCAGAGCTGGTGCCAGCTCTGGTGCGTGGTCGGTTTTCCATGACAGTTTTCCCTCTATGACATGTGTTTCATGCCCAGGCAAATAGTTATGACTCATAAGGGCTTACAAAAGGTAAGCAAGTGATAGCTGTGAACCAACCACCAACAGACAAACAAAGCATATCACATACACAGAATATTAAAATATGCTTTCTGTGGTGGCAGCTAGAGTTGCCTTTAAGTGCATAAAAGAAACACAGAGTCCAGATCAGCAGTAAACACTAGGGGAGTCCTTTGGTCTTCTCAAAGACTTCATAAACATCACTCCAGTCAAGGAGGGTTGACTAGCGGTGTGTGAAGATTGGCTGTGAAACACTTGTGGGCGGTATATCATAAATTCAGGAGATAGAAAGATACAGGAAGTGTGATGGCCAATGTATGTGCCTTGAAGGCAACACCCAGGGACTAGTCTATAAAGATCTGAGACAGCGCTCACATTCCAAGGAACCCATCCCAGTTTCGGGGGTGTTTATCCAAGAAAGCATTCCTTCAAACGTGGAAGGCAGAGCCCAGCGTGTGCCATGGGATCCTGTTCAACCCCTGTTCAGAATGTCAATGTAAACAGAACTCAACAGCAGCATTAACAGCCACTATTTCTCCCAAATTGGGTGGGTGGGTGGGGGGGTATGTGTCTTAGAGTCTGAAAAATACAGTATTCCTTTTCCTCCTTCAGCCAATAAAGCTACAGGGCTTTGTCCTGCACAATACATGTTATGGCCACTAGGGGCAGAGCTCTGAGAATCCACCAGGCGACTCCTCCACTTTCCAAGGAGAAAACTGGAGGAGCATGTTTGTGTTGAGGGCATCGGGGAAGTTCAGAGTGGGAAGAGCATGGCATTCAAGAATGGAGGTTCAGATGCTAGCTCTGCAACTGGATAAGCCGTGGTATCTGAACACTATTCAGATACCCTCTCTGAATATTATTCTCATCTGTATATTGTTAAAGATGGTTAAGAAGGTTAAACATCAAGCTGAGATATGAACGGAGGCCAATAAATGTTATTCTTCCTGACAAGACCTAACATCAACCTTCTAAGACACAGGTAGCAGACACAAGGCTCGCAGGTCGAATCCAGCCCTCCACCTTGTTTTATCTGGCCCAGCACCTTGTTTCTACCCAGCAGCAGGGATGAGCTCTCCCTTAACTGTGAAGGAGTAGTTACATTTATACAGTCCTAAAATTACATTCAGCCCTTTGAAGGCAACCTCACGGCTAGTGTGACCCCCAGTGAAAATGAGTTTGACAGCCCTGCTCTAAGACATGAACAGGAGTCTTTTAAGGTCACAACACAATTGTTTCCTACAATGAAGCCTAATGAGTTTTCCAGAAGAGATTCATGACTTGCCCTCAAAGAGCTGGGAAGAATTTGAGCACCTGTGATACCTCTAAGAAAACATGCTGATACTGACTTAACTCACTCTGAAGTTTCACCTCAGGCTAAATATGTTCCCCCTATGCCCTTAAACCTGGGCATTGGTGTGTTTTAAATACTTGCAAACCCCAGGAAGGTTTCAGTGCTGTGTGCAAAGGCAGGGTGGGAGCCTCAAATCCTCCTCGGCCTCCGCTGCCGTATCCCCGTCATCAGCAACATGTGAATGAACCAAATTATCTCCAGGGCTGAGGGCGTGGGCCACAGAGCCAGGCTCTGCTGTAAGAGGAACCCAGCGTCATGTTCTCCACCCCCCTAGGAGGTGGCTGATGCTGTCGTAGGGCTGTGAGGGAGGAAGCCAGCCTGGAAACGCCATGTAGGGAAGAAACTGTTTCGTTTCAGTGTTAGGCTTCTAAAATAGCTGCTAATAAAATGCCTTCATTCTGTGACACTTCAGTATAGACACCCACAAGGATACCTTGACAAGCTGTTTGACTCCTCACAAGCCTTTTCTGGCTTTTCCTGAACAGTCCCCCCACCAGTCACCCACACAGAGACACAACTGTGCAGTGACAGAGAAGGCCAGCAGGGGTCTGCCGAGACTGCCAGAGAGGCTGGGGAGCCCTGGCTGCTCGGATGTTGGCTTGTCCAGGAACAGGTCACATCAGTCTGAACTTGCTGCTTTTTCTATCTCTCTCTCTCTAGCCCTGTGGTGTCCTTGATGAAGCTTAACTAAAGAATGAGCCAAGCTCACCATCTAGGAGAGAGGGGAGATCCTCAAGAACATTCCCTTCACCAATTGAACATGCCATGGTTCAATGAATCTGATGGTAAGGAAAATGCGATAGTGATTAAAATTCAAAGCTTTCCCATTGGAAGTCCTAAAAATCCATTAATTACTGTAATACCATCAGGCACATAATGGGTCAAGCTTGAGAAAAAAATTAACAGCAATCTAGCCCATTTTGTTTGCAATTTCAATCTTAGCTTGCTAAGTAAGATATTTTATAATGTTACCATTTGAATCTTAGCATGGATGAGACTACAATATGTCCATAACGACTTTCTATAAATGCTGCTGAGCAGGGCCAATATGATTCTGAAACTGGACTGCACATCGGACTCACCTAAGAATCTTGTTAAAAATGTAAATTCCCATTCTCCTCCCTCAGAGATGCTGAATCAGTATCTCTATGGTGAGGCTCAGTAATCAAGACTTTGAAGAAAGCATTCTGAGCTATTCGGATGTGCAGTTGTGCTTGGGGATGCAATAGTGGGAGGTGCCCTAGAGCAAGTGAAATAATACTGCTATACATCTATTAGCATGAGAAAAAGACCTCGAGAAGCTGTTTCACAGTCAAATATTACAGGCAACTTTGTGTTTGAAAATCCTCTTAGTGGTACCCACTGTAGGACTCGTTTGTATCTGGTAAGTAAAACTCCTCGGGTTAAACGCCTGTCCTGGGTTCTCATGTTCACCGAGAGAAGCTGCTGCAGTTCCACAGGAGGATCAGTCCTGTTTTCAATGTCTTGATATGCATCCAGTGTTAGATTGGATTGTTTGAACAATCTCTTGAAGTTTTCTTCTTTTAATTGAGGTAAAACTGCTATGTAACATTGTATGTTTCAGGTGTACAATGTTGTAATTTAATACTTGTATGCAATACAAAGTGAATGTCTTGGAGTTTTATAGTTTTTGATATATGGACAAATAGACCAAACAGCCATAGGAAATAACTACCTGAGGACAGATGTTTTATGGAGAGTGGAGAGATTTAGTCAAGTCATGCTTGGGCTTAGGAGTGATCTTCAGTCAGGAGACCCACCACTATGGAAAGCATCTTTACTTTCATGGACGTCCAAGGAGAATATCAAATCATCTTTCTTGGAATCTTCTCTTAGGCAGTTATCATAATCAGTAAGAACCTAGAAGTGCCTAGCCTTGTAAGGCATTATGGAGGTCAAAATTAGAAGACACACATTCCAAGAAACACTTGTAATCACTCTTGTTTATAACTTCAGTCATTTGCAATAGTCTTTAAGTTTAACAACACCCCATCTGCTACGCTGCCTTTAAGACCCAAGTCAAATCTTATTTCTTCCAAAGAATTTTCCAGATTTCATCTCACATTCCAGTAAAAAAAAATCAATGTATTTCTACACTTTACAACATGTATTACACTGCCTAGTATTAGAGTGATTCATTTGTTTCTTCTCCCTAGGAGATTTGTGGTTTTCTTTGGGAATAGAACATGTCTCATTCAGTACATATTGAAGAGGCGTGGCTAAGAAGTATGTATGAAACATGATACCATCTTGAATTAATCCAGTCATTTATCCATCCAAGATATTCTGTCCCTAACCAAAGGACGAAGACTGGGGGAAATGTAAAAAGCGTGGAGCATTATTAATATTCTGTCCGCACATCTTTTCCCCAAACCTTCCTGAACCAATTTACATTTGGAGGCGAGGAATCTCTCAGAGGTAACAGGAAAGCTAAGATAATTTCTTCTTACTCAATATTCACTGGAGATAGAGAAAATCTACTCTCCTACTTAAGTAATAATCTTGTGTAGGCAGGAAAACTATAATTGTAGAAGAAGTATTATGTAAATGTAAGTTACTTAATTAAAAAGGGGGAAAAAGCCTTCACAGAGAGGAGCTGTTCTAAAGAGGTGGGAAAGCTTGTTTTCTTTACTGCAGTTTATCAGTGGTTCACAGATTTTTGAAACGACATATTTATCACAATGAGAGAGATGGCAACTGCCTTCTACTTCTAGGCAAGGTGGCGTAACAGGAAAGAGATTTGGCTTCTCACCTGAAACAACCAAAAATATGGCTTGAATAAATATACAACAATTATTCCAAGACATTAGGTTGCAGGCAATGAAGGACAATGATCCCCAATAGATGGAAATAATTAGAGTGAGTCCTATGTTTATCAAGTTTAATTCACTGCAAGGGACAGAGAGGGGAACCCAAGTGGAGCTCAGCATGCTGCCTAAGTTGAAAAGATGGAGCTGAGAGTCTGGTGAGATGCAGGGGGGTAGAGTGAGGAGGACAGGATGCCAGAGAAGAGAGAGCCGCACACAGATAGAACTCTGAACACCTACAGAGGGTGCTCGTTGTGTATTCCAATGAGTATTGAGCAGTGCATGCCTGTGAGGACACTGTCAGTGTCTGGGGAAGAACTATCCAAAGGGTCAGTGAAAGTAGTGCCCAGTGCTCACATAGAACCAGGACCAGTGTGGATTCCCATGAAGCAGAGTGAAAACCTCATGATTCATGGGGGAATCTACTGGGAATCTACCTACCCAGTAGATTATGCCTCGGTACTAAGGAATCGTTAGCTCTAAAGTAACCTCTAGTCAGGTACTGCTGAATCTTGATAGCAACACACCAAAGGACCAAACTGTTTCAAGGCAATATAACCACACCAGAACATAGCTCAAAAATACAAATGGGAATGCAAAAATATCCAGCATCCAACAAGATAAAATTCACAATGTCTAGAATCTAATCTAAAATTACCAGGAACACCAAGTAACAGGAAAATATGATCAATCCATGAGAAATCTCAACCCATGGAAATTAATCAGACAAATATATGGAAATATTTATTATACATGTATCCCACATGCTTAAAAAGATAACTAGAGGCACGGATAATTTTTAAAAGGTCTATGCTGAACTTCTAGAAATGAAAATGACAATGTATACGATGAAAAATAAATGATAGAAATAATAAAAAAACTACACATTGCAGAAGAAAGCATAAAGGAAGTTAAAGACAGAGTGGGAGAAACTTCCCAAAGTGAAACACAAAGGGAAGAGAATCCAAAATCCTAAAAAGAGCTCAGTGAGCCATGAGATAGCTTTAGAAGGTTAAATATAAGTGAAATTGGAGTCCCTAGTGGGCAGGTAGGGGGAACAGAAGAAACAGTTGAACAATAATCAGAAAAAATTCAAACTGATGACAATTTATAAACCCCCAAATCTAAGAAATCCAAGGACAAGAAATAGAAATAAAAGTATAGCAAATCGTATATAATCAAATTGCTCAAGATGAGTGATAAAGAGATAATTTGAAAGATGTCTGAGAAAAAAGAAGCCTCGCATACAGAGGAACAAAAAGCAATGATTATGTCCCACTTCGATTTATCATCTTCAACAAACTTTAAAGGCAGGAGCTCATTGCAAATAAGGAAACAGGCTATCATGGCGCATAAGGTGAATATAACATAATTTTCTTTTCCTAGAACTATTTGCTTTCATTTTCTCCCCATCCCCGTGGTAGAATCCTAGTTTGTCTAGGTCTTTGGTAATGAGCCACTGATCTGTGCAAGTGAGTTCAGCCCTTAGTCTTGACACACTTGTGGCCAGTGAGGTTCACAGAGGAGTTTTTGCAGGGAAGACATTCTGAGAAAAATTTACTTCCTAATGAGAAGATGATGTGCAGGGAGAAACTATATGCTACCTGGGGCTGCCTTGACTCCTTCCTCTACCAATTGCAGTTTTAATATGCTTGGAATTGCTACAGCCATCTTGTAGGCATGAGGAAAAACCCAAGAAAATGTAAAGTGCTAAGCTATAGCTCTCACATTGGGAAGCCTCTGAACCAATCAGAAACTGCCCACCTGTGAACTTCTTGTAAAAAGAATGAAATCAACTCCCTATCTTCTTAGGCCACCACTAGTAGCATATTTCCACCTTTGGTTAAATGCATTCCTATCTGATCAAATCATATGATTAGAAAAGGCAAATCAAAGATTTGAACCTTTGCCTCTAAGACCCCAATCTGATGCTCTTTTCTCTATACCTCAGCTAACTCTTTGTTGCTACTTTCCTTGTATAAGGGACTCTGCTCTGAGTACTGCAAAAGTATGAAATGTCACCAGCATGAGAAGCTGAGACCTGACTGCCTTAAAATTGGGATAGAAAAGGAAGAGAGTCCATGCTGAAAATATGTCTCAGTACTTTAAGAAATCAGAATCCTTCTGGCCCCTCCAAGCCGATGGTCTATGTCCTACCACCCTTTCCAGTGCACTTAAACATGTACTTAATTTCTGCATATAGCACTTCTATGTACAAAGTAGATGGGCTATTGACTTTAGGAGTAAGGGACTGGGAAGATTAAAAAACATGAGGGATTTATCCCGTTTCCAGCTAATAGTCTTCACTGGTTTGGAAATGGATAGGACCAGGGACTTGGGCAAAGGTTCTCCAGGCAAAATCTTTCCTGCTGGCCTCAGCCACTTTCTACAGCCTTCTCAAAAGTCCACACAGCAAGGAAATAAAGACTGAGAAGTTCTGCAGCAAGGAAATTGTTGTTTACCTAGTGATCACAGATCTCGTTTACTGGTGAGCACTCACTGACAGCTCATAGACCCAGTTTGAAGAGACGCTGCTCTAGGTCAATCAGATACACACAGGAAGGGGGAGCTGGGAATCTGTTGGCTGGATTTGCTTTCATAAACTGACACAATGCAATCTGACATGTCGCTTTCTGGCATAAAAACACTCAGTGGCTTCCCACTGCCAAAAGGACCAAGTCCAAAGTCTTTGGCATGGAAGCAGGCACTGGTGAAACCCGATAATAGCCTAAATAGCCTACTTTGTTACCTTAGATGTATGCAAAGGAACCCCCACTCCCTGGCCGCACACTCTGTGATGTTTACACTGCCATCTCTTTTCAAATGCTACCTCCTATGCCAAGAATGTCTCTCTTCCTTCCTGGCCTGGAGCCTTCTTGCCAATAGAACAATTTAGGGTTTGTATCTTAAATACCAGCTCCAGTGTCTTCTCTCTGTGAACCCTGTTCTGATTTACCAAAGTAGACTGGTGACTTCCTCTTCAGAATTGCCAGTACTTAACTCTATTACTGTATTTATCACATTGTCACATGTCTGAAAACTCCTTCAAGTCACAGCCCATGTGTGTTTTTTTTTTTTAATCTGGATTCCTTTAGTATCTAGTACAGTATCTAGCACTTAGGAGCTATTTCATGTGTGCCGAATAAATGAATGAATGAGTGAATGAAAGGACAATCACCCACACGTTTGCAACTCCCAAAAGCATATGTAAAGGGTTCTTAGAAAGACTTGAGTGCTAAGCCAATTTAGAATCTTGAAACAATTTATATGCAAATCTAGCTTAATACAGAATTAGTCTGAACTCAATGTTCTGATTTCTCTCCGACAGACAGGTTCCTCTAAGCTGTGCTCTCTCTTAGTGTTGTACAGAACATAAATTAAAGATGATTTCATAAAATAATAACCTCCTATGTTTCTGGGACCAGTTTAATCAAATGGCTACAAACAGAAAGCTCTATAATTGCTCGTGTGAAAGTTGAGAGTCATTGTGTAAGTATTGTGCATTAAGGGGAAAAATAAGGAAACAATACATGCAAAGAGAGTTAATGACATAGAGGACATTCCTCTTTTGGGAAGGGAGTGCATTGCCTCTTAAGTTGCACACTGTGCCTGGTTTTTAAAGGTTCTAGGCAGAGTATACCAAAGGAAGTTTTTCCACTATAGTATAAACGCAAATAAGTTTCAGCTTTGAGCTCACCATTGAAAAGAAATTGTCTGAGATAAGGACATCCCTGTATCCCTAGCTTTACTTCCTGAACTCAGTGCTCCTAGTCTCAGAGCCAGGCACACCTGGAATCTGAACGTCTTCTCTATTTAGCTACAGGGCTAAAAAGACTCATTCATAAAGGCTTTTCCTGCTGTGCGTCCTATTCAATAGTCTTTGATTGACCACCTGGTATAGCTAGTCTGTGTAGATACAAAGATGTATGACTTATCGTCTTCTCTTTGCTCTCATATTAGTGGGAAACATATATATAAACAAATTTCCATGATGCAACATGCTCTATGCTGTAATGTTGATTTATATGAAGTATTGAAAGACTTCAGATTCCTGAGCACTTACTCTGTTTGTAGGAAGTCGGGGAGCAGATGAAGCTAGAATTACCTCTTAAGAATTAGCAGTCATTCACCAGGGAGGTGCACTTACACTTCTCACAGAGGAAATGACATTGGCATATTACACAACCACTCACTGAAAACATTTGTGAAATGTGTCGATATCTATCTATCTATCTATCTATCTATCTATCTATATCTATCTATCTATCTATCTATCCATCTATCTAACCTGACTACCTACCCATATAATCTAGAAGGGTTCATATTACATGAAAATATTCCTTAAAAATAAATACATTCTTTTCAAAGACAAGCATGAAAGTTAACCCTTGATTATTTCTTATGTGTTTGCCCAGTTTTTAAAACATTAAGCCTTCCCCTCTCCTCTGTGGCTTAGGACTTTATTTTCTAGTTCATCACTCCTCTCATTCCAATGCGGGCAGAGAAAAGTTCTGAAGTTCAAATCCATTCTTTTTATTTTTTGTTCTATCAGCTGATTTTAGTACAATCCATCTTTTCTCTCTGCAGCTAACAACCTGGGATGGAGCACCTAAAGATGAATTTTGGACTCTGTTGCTAATATTATTTTAACATTTTAGGATTCTGACCACGGTTTTGTTTAGTCAAGCTATATTCATTTACTTTGCTAATTGTTTACCCTAAATCAATCTGCCTATTCTACTTCCTTTTCTTTCCCTCTTAAGTGGAAGGTGAATTAAAGAATAGAATTTCTTACCACTCCAACATAAAGCCCAAAAGAGAACAAGACATAAAAAAAAAGCTAGGATTTCAGAGGTTCAGGGCCCTCTATTCACTAACAGATCACATTCATTTTAAGCACACATGATATCCAAGTGGTGAAAAATACCAAAGTGCACATTAGAAAAATTTCAGTGGATCCACTGTGGCACAATAATGACCAAGTAGAGCAAGATCCTAGGTGTGTGATAGACAAAATGTGACAGAAATCTGGTTCAGATGCTTCCTAAATGTCAGGTTTTGCCCATGGTGGGAGGGAATAAAAGCAAAATAGAAGACAAGTACTGCAGAGCTGCTAATTAAAACAATTCAGAGAACATAAATGCTGGAGTAATTTTGGACCCACCATATCAGGCTGGTTTCAATGCAAATGTAGCGTTCCGATTTCCTCCTTCATTGGGAAGATATAATTAGCTCAGCTGCAACAGGGTGGAAGCCTTAAGGCAGCCGTTTCCTGGTGCTTCCAGCTCCCCTCGCTCCGCCACCAATGGAGAAACAGCTGCCACTGCCACCCCTGCCCCGAACGGCACAGAGCTGTGGTCACCCCACAGGGCTGCTCATAAGTCACCACAAGAAGACAGTTTGGGCTGCTAGTGGGACTGGTTCTTGCTTAAAAATAAGGGACACGTTACTTGTCAATAAAATGGACTCCAGGTCCAATCGCCATCCTTCTATATAAAATAGCCTTGGCTAACACAAAAATCCTCCCTCATTACTATGGCGGAAAGGATATTAAACACAGGTGATGACAAGTCACATTATCTATAGCATCCTGTCACTGTGGAGGGTGCAGGCTTTTGAAAAAGATCCGAGGAGAATAAAGAAGAAGAGGTGCCTGTAAAGGATAAACCCAAACTGTAAAGTGAACACAGTTCCCGGCTGCTGTGACAGAGAAGATGAAGAGGCACCAGGGATGGGGAGGGGTTCAACGCCAAGCTTAAACACCAAGCTTATCTACCTGGTGGTCCAACAGGTAGATAATTGATGTGTCAGCCAGGAGTGTTCTGGGAATCACCTCTGTAAGATGTTCTGGAGTTCACCGGCAAACACAGAGCAACAGCTTCTGCTTGTCTGCCTCACAGATTCAACAGGATGGACCCCACTGATATGCTTGTGATGTTTTAATAAGCAAAAAATATTCTGCAGAGGAATTCCATAATGATAAGTACTTTCATGGAACCACAAGGTGAAACAGCATTTTGAAATTTTAGAGAAGGCCAAGTGAAAGCCATTGATTTCTTGGTTTTCCTAACTACTATCACATTGCCAGGTCTTACGAACCTCACCTGCTTTTCCTGCCTATACCAGAAACCAATGTAAGTCTGGTTCTTTTTCCTCCTCCTCAGTGGGAACAACAACCAATCAGGAAATACTATGAACCCTGCAGCTGCACCTGAGCAGTGACCATGGCGTGGGGAAGGGGGTGGAATAAATGTGGCATCTTAATGACTGGGCTAGCTCCAAGAACATTTAACAAATAACCAATCAAAAGGAAGCACTTCAGGAATATGACATCTAAGTCGGGGGATTTCTTCATTATATGTTTCTTTGTAACATATAATAAAATAAGGTAGATGGCAAGATGTTTTCATAATGCATAAACAACCAGGACTAACCCCTTATGTTTACTGTTGTTATTTTGCTAGAATTGTCTTTTTCAGATTTTCAAAATTGAGATATAATTTATATACCAAATATCTACTTTTTAAACATACACATTCAATGGTTTTTAATGTATTTGTAAATATACCAAAAGACCGCTACACAATTCTAGAACATTTTCACCACTCGGGAAAGAAACTCCATTTCTAGTAGCTTTTACGCTCATTCTCCATTGCTCCCAGTCCCTGGCAGCTACGAATCTACCTTCTGTCTTTATGGATTTGCCTTTTCTGGATATTTCAAGTAGATGGAATCATAAAATATGTGACCTTTTGCACCTGGCTTCTCTTACTTCCCATAAATGTTTTCAAGGTTCATCCATGTTATAGCATGAATCAGTACTTATTCCTTTTAATTACTAAACAATATTCTACTGCATAAATTATGATATTTTCATTTATTTATCAGTTGACAGATACTTATATTATTTTCACTTTGTAGCCATTATGAATAATGGTGCTATTTCATCTTTGTACAAGTTTTTGTGTGAACCTACAACTTCGATCCTCTGGGGTATATGCCTTGGAGTGGAATTGCTGGGTTATTTATTGCAAGGAACCACCAAACTGTTTTCCAAAGCAGCTGCACCATTTCATGTTCGCACCAGCAGTTTAGGACGGTTCCAGTTTCTCCACATCCCCATTCACACCTGTTTTGTCTGTTTTTTCTTGCAACCATCCCAGTGAGTATAAAGTGGTATCTCATTGTGGTTTTGATTTGCATTTCCCTAATGACTAATGATATTGAGCATCATTTCATGTACTTATTGGCCATTTGTATATTTTCTTTGGAGCATCTCTACTTAAATCCTTTGCCAATGTTTTAATGGAGCGATTTACTTTCACATTGTTCAGAGTTTCGGTCTTTTTTCCTTTGCATTATTATTTTAGAGATTGTAGAAAAGGACATTGGGTTCTACCTAGCTCAGTCCTAGCTTTGGAAATAAAGCATAACTTTATTGATTTGGATAATGATATGGCTGAAGACATTTATTAGGCACTTACTTTGTGCCAGGCACTCTGTGACCTTGGTTAACCTACTGCTAAAGAGAAAGCTGTTGCTTAGGTCACGCGTTTCTCCATTAGATGCTCAGCAAGATCAGCAAAGCTTTCCCTTAGGGAAGTGCCACGTGTTTCTTTTTCTCCTGAGGCAAAGAGATGCCCCTATCCCTATCTCCCCCAAGGAAGTAGAGCTAACAGAGGAGATGCACCCATTGATAATAAAGGACCATCCCACTTTAGATAACTAGAACAAACTAGTCATCTCTAGACCAAGGACAGGTGCTTTGAAGCTCTATGTTGAATGCTTCAAGTTGAGACTATGCTCATGTTTTTTACAGATGAACCAATGAGAACCTTTTTCAATTGGGTCTCCATTCCTCATTCATACATAAAATGTGGCCAGTGCTTATGAAGGTGACAAAGAAAGAACCCCACAAAACATTCTACAGAAGAACATAGAGCAAGGCAATGGATTCATTGTTTTAGACCGGGAATTTTCAATCTTTTGCATCTCATGGCACACATAAGCTAATTACTAAAATTCTGCAGGATACCACAAATTATATTTTCATCAATCTGATGAAATATGTATAATTTTTGTTGCCTGTTGTCATTTTTCATTTGACAATCTAAGGAAAAAGAGGTCAGTGCCTGTGACTAAATATTCAAGTATTGCATGTTTAAAAAAATTTTTTTATGGCACATCAGTTGAAAACTCACTGTCTTAGACTAGTTGGAGCAAAGTCGAGTCAGCTACAGTGCAGAGTCATTGAAGGTGAGTGAAGCAAGAACTACAGGAAACAGACTGAGAAGGCTCCTCTTCAGAAAGAAAACACAAAGGGATGAGCAAAGGCAAGGAGGGACATTTTCACCACCAGTCCTGCCTTGATATGAAAGTTAGTCAAGTTATATGTTTTATCCCCTTAGGCTACATAGATATGGCACATTTATTCCTTTCCCTTCCTATTCTCTTCCTCTCATCTCCCCTTGAAATTCCAGAAAAACAAGAAAGCCAGGTCTAGGGTTTGAAGTTGTAGCCACCACACAAACCTTCAGTTTCAATGACATGACTTTAAAGGTTTCCAGAAGTGTCCCTTCTGTCTCATACCTGACTCCCAAGATCTCATTGACAAAATAGAACATGCCAAAGGGACCAATTTCTGGTAGTCAGTGGATTTGAATTATTGTCTATGACTATCCCTTAGTGTGTTTAGTGGTAGAACCCCAGGTGGGCTAGGTGGAGCTCTTCAGAAACAGGCAGGATGGAACTTCTCACATTTCACCAAGGCCACCAGCTAATCCACTGTCAGCTAAGACAGCTCTGTGTGGGAAGTTCCAAGGCCTGGTGTACGATTATTTATGTAAAGAGTTCACCTGAGGCCAGACCTCAAACAAAGGCTCCAGACATAATTTCACAGAACAAGTGCAAACCTTAAAATCCTTTAACTTCATGCCGTCTAGGAATTCCCCCAAGCCCTCAAATTTCCCTGCCAAAATTCTCAGGCTGAGAACGCTCCTCCTGGAGACATCACACACCGCTCTGGAAAACCATGAAAAGAGCAGGATAGGTGTTGTGGGCTGAACTGTGCTCTTCCCAGAGGTATGCATTGGGGTTTTAATTCCCAGTTCCTCAGAATATGGCCATATTGGAGACTGGGCCTTAAAGAGGTGATTAAGTTAAAATGAGGCTGTTAGAGAGAGCCATACTCCAGTCTGACTGGTGTTCTCATATGAAGAGGAAACTAGACACACAGAGAGACACTAGGGTTGTGCACGCACAGAGGAAAATCTACGCAAGGACACAGGGAGAAGGTGCTCTCTGCAAGTTAAGGAGAGAACTTAGAATAAACCAATTCTGCAGTCACCTTAATCTTGGACATAAACTTCTGCTGTTTAGGCCACTTAGTCCACAGTAGTTTGTTATGGCGGCCTTAGCAAACTAATAAAAGCAGGGACTCCCAGGGAAACAGGGCTCTGGGGTCCTCCCGTGGGCGCAGTGACTCACCCTGTAGTAGTCAGTGCTGTACACGTCCCGGGACATGCCAAAGTCCCCGATTTTCACCAGGAGGTTCTCGCCGACCAGGCAGTTCCGGGTGGCCAGGTCTCGATGCACGAAGTGCTGAGATGCCAGGTAGACCATGCCCGCTGCGATTTGCTGGGCAATGTGCAGCATCTGTGACTGCGTCAGCTCCGTCGGCGGGTTGCCTTCGGCCATCAGCACGGCGTCGGGTCCGTGTGCCCTGCAGAGGACACAGAAGGAATTGCTGGAGCTGGAGCTCTTTGCCTGGAGGGGCCCTTTGTCCGTCCCCACCCCCACCCCCCGGCCCCGTCAGCTGCTGGTGCTAAAAGATGCTGCCTGACTTAGCATGAAGAGGAGGAAAACACACTTCACCCACAGTTATACTTCAACAGCATCCAGGCTTCAATTCCCACAAAGTCTAGAATTCTCTGTGGGCCTGAATGGTGCCCCCACCCCAACATGCGGACAGGTTCATGTTTTAGGGGCTCCAGAAGTATGCTGGTGGTCAGGCACTGGCCACAGCCCCTGACCCTGAAAATCAGTAGGTGGCTGAAGCAAAACAAAAAAACAAAAAACAGACAACAAACCCAAACTAAAAAGAGAGTTTGGCTCTCCTAGAGCTATGGGTCATCGAGTCCCACCCCTCCCACTCCTCCTGGCCACATGCTGCAGCTGACGACCTGCTACCCAGGCCGACCCCTCCGGAGTGCCCCACCAGGGCCGGAGCTGGCATCTCCCGTCTCCCGGATTCCACCTGCTCTGTGCTTTCTAAACTGCCCTCATCTCCTGCAAACCCATTTCAGCAGAATCCCAGGGCACTTGGCCTGGGCACTCATTTCCTGTGGAAAGTAGCATCTCCTTGTGCCTACCCCTTCCCCACCCATCTCAGCTCACACACTGGCCACCATGTAGGAGAGTGTCTTTGAATCACAACACATTTATTTTTTTTACTGGGGAACTTTTATTCCTTACACTTTGCGGGGATTAGATTGTGATCTTTTATATCTTATTTCTCCCATCTTGCACACCAGCCTTTTCCCAACTGTGGAATGATTTAAGGCAGTGATTTTCAAACTTTTTCATTTCATGGCACACATAAACTAGTTACTAAAATTCTGCAGCACACCAAAATATATATTATATTTTTGGTAAATCTGACCAAAACTGGGTATCATTTTGATTTATTCACACCAGAATGGGGTATTTGCTCGGCTGTTGTCATTCTTTTATTGTCTGACAATCTAGGGGAAAAGAGGTCGGTGTCTCTGACTAAATAGTCAGGTATTGCATGTTTTAGAAATTCTTGTGGCACCCCGGTTGGTTGGAAATCACTGACATAAGGCATTGTAACGCTGATAGGTATTCCAGGGAGGGGAGGGTCCCAGTCTTAGGATATGTACTCAGGACCTGCATCCCTGCTCTGGAAAGCTGAGGGGTGAGCCAGGATTGATGTCACTGCTCCTGGAGGCCAGAGGTGGCGCTGTGGGGCAAGAAGTAAAAAGCAGGTTCAAAGGGCTTCTCTCTCTCAAAGTCAGTGCTAATGACATCTCTTTCCAGACATTTAACATAAATACAGAGGATTTTAAATGAATTTTAAAGTGGTGACTACACCTGCAAGATTCTAAAGCTGTGTGAGTGTTTGAAAATGTGAGAGCAGAATTCTCCAAGAACCCCCATCTAGCAGTGTTGCCCCTCCCCAACCCCCACCCCTGCCAGCCCCACCCTCACATGGTCTGAGTTAACTCAAGCACAGGCATTTACCCCGTCCATCAGGGCTCCGGCCCACAGTGGCTCCCCCTTTCCTTGATTTCCAAAACACACTGTCATCTGCTCTTTTGGTCTTTTATTCTCAGAGAACAGGCACTGGGCAAGGAGGTAGGGAGTTTCCCAGTCGATGGGGTGTCCAGCACCTGATCTGGGGGGACCTTTTAACTTTTCCATTGTGTGATTTCCCCATCAGTCAGTCAGAAACACAAGAGGATATTATGCTGTGATCATTTAGGTCCCCTCCACCTCTAAATATCTGATTGGACGGTTCTGAGGGAGGAGCCTCTTATTTTTGCGGGAGGCAAATCCTAACACATTTATTTCTCTTCCACTCAAACCACAGTCCCTGACCTCCTCTTGTCACACTGGGGAGCATCACCCAGGGAAATGCCTCCGGGGTCTCTTCAGCTCACCAATCTCCTGCTAGAGCAGAGTCTTCCTGTGCAGCAGGCAAGGCTCTTGGGCATCAGAACTGAATTTGAATCCCGTCCTGACACACTAGCGTTGACCTCAGGTGAGCTACAGAACCTCTCCAGACCTGGTTCCTCATGTGTAAAGTGGAGACACTGACTGCACCTTCCTCAGTGCACTGAGGTGAGGAGCAATCAAAGCTCTGCTTTTATGGTATTTTGTGGCTTTTCATCAAAAAGCCAGAAGACCTTTACCCCTCCCCTTTTATGTTTTTGTTGTCACAGATTATCCCTATTTAAGCTGTGAGTTCACTTACAAATTGCATAGCTATTGTCTTCTCTTTTTTTGATGTTTTTACTGCCTTTAACTTTTATGTAAAGTACAGGTGCCAAACACAAGACCCATGGGCTGAATCCGGCCC
Organism: Sturnira hondurensis; assembly: GCF_014824575.4. Taxonomy (NCBI): domain Eukaryota; kingdom Metazoa; phylum Chordata; class Mammalia; order Chiroptera; family Phyllostomidae; genus Sturnira; species Sturnira hondurensis. The sequence goes on along the minus strand of NW_028095197.1, from coordinate 2,914,612 downwards.
TCCACCTTGTTTCTATCCAGCAGCAGCATCCAGGTCCTTGCTCCTAGTTAAGGTATAGTTACATTTATTCAGTCCTAAAATTATATTCAGCCCTCTTAAGACAGCCATGAGGTTGATATGGCCCCTGGTGAAGATGAGTTTGACACCCCTGAAGGGGGTCAAATATATAGTGATGGAAGTAGATTTGATGTTGAGTGGAAAATATACAATCTAATATACAGATGATATATTATCAAACTCTACACTTGAAACCTATATAATTTTCTTAACCAATGTCACCCAATAAATTGAATGACTTTTTTAAAAAGTCAGAGAGAATGCCTTGACTGGTGTGGCTCAGTGAGTTAGGCATCATCCCACAAAGCGAAAGGTTGCCGGTTCTATTCCTGGTCAGGGCACAGGCCTGGGTTACTGACTGGGTCCCTGTTTGGGTGCATGCAAAAGGCAACTGATCTATGTTTCTCCCTCCCTTCACCTCTCTCTAAAAATAAATAAATAAAATCTTTTTTTAAAAAGGCAGAGAGAAAGGCTGTGCAAAAAAAGTTCCTCTTTTTTTTTAAAAAGATTTTATTTCTTTATTTATCTTTAGAGGGGAAGGAGAGAGGGAGAGAAACATCAATGTATGGTTGCCTTTTGTGCATCCCCTTCTGGTAGTTAGCCTGCAAGGAACCGGCCTGCAACCCAGGCATGTGCCCTGACTGGGAATCGAACCGCGATTGTCTGGTTCGCAGGCCCGCACTCAATCCACTGAGCTACACCAGCCAGGGCTTTAAAAGTTTCTCTTTTAAAAAGAATTTGTAAATAGAGAACAGGGGGACAGTGACCAGAGGGGAGAGGGGAGGGAATTCCAGGGGTAAAAGGGGAGGGACTTATAGGAACTAGTATAAAGGACAACAACTAAGGGAGGTGGAAATGGGAGGGAGGTGGGGAACACTGGGGGTGGGCTGGGATGGGAGTAAAAGACAGAAAACTGTACTTGAACAATAATTAAATTTTAAAAAATGAAAAAAAAGAATTTGTAAAGATTTTTGCTTACTGATTTTATAGCGAGAAGAAGGGGGAGAAGAGAGAGAGAAAGAGAGACATCAATTTCTTGTTCCACTTATTTATGTATTCACTGGTTGATTCTTACATGTGCCCTGACTGGGGATAGAACTTGCAACCTTGGTGTTTCAGGACAATGCTCTAACCAACTGATTGACCCAGCCAGGACCAAAGAGCTTCCTTAAAAAATAAGTGGAGACGTGAAGTGAAAATGCAACCTCTCCTTCAGGTATTTCTTTTTTGTGATAGGCCTGTGACGTCATTCTTAGGGCTTCCACAGGGCTGACCCCTCCCACCTCGCTAAAGTTTATTCAAGCCCAACCTTTCTTTCCCAGCACTAAGAGGCAGGGAAAGTGAGAATGTTTTCACTCATCACAGGAAACCTTATGTGACCTCAGTACCAGGAGAAGGACCTAGGGGAGCATATAAACTATGGGAAATCCTGAAATACCCAGAGAATCAAGGCCAGTGTGAAAGCTTCATAGATGTAGCACAAAGAGTAAAACAAGTTGTTGATTAGCCACAGCCCAGACTCCTCTAAGAATCTGTCCCTTCAAAAACTTTGGGGAAAAGGAAAGGTGAGAGGTCAGTGCAAAAGGCCATCTCTGCACAAAACCCCATCCTCTAGCCTCACACTCAGAAGGCTCCAGAAAGCTGGCCGTTCTCCAAGGCCTTCCACACTCTGCACAGCCACGGGTGGGAAGGGGCAGGCGCCTGCTCGCTTCCCTTGAACAGAAAGTCCTGCTGTAAATAAAGGGCAGGTAAGTTTTCTCAGCAAGCTCTTAAAGAGTATAAATAAAGTTAACACAACAGCCCTCTATTTCACTCCCCAAGTTACCCCGCAGCTCTTGGGAAAAACACATCTCATCTCTTCCAGGAGAACATGCTTTAAGAGGGAAAACGCCCCATCAGCCCCCTGGCATGAAGAACAGGAAGGTTCAGCGATCTTCTGACCAGGGAAGCTGCTCACCCTTCCTTGGCTTGTACTCTCTCCATGCGGATTATAGTTGGCCCTTAGCCACACTGTTCCACTCTGGAGTTCCATAGCATGGTGCCTTCCTTCCGATTTTTTAGCAGCCACCTCAAGGGGAAGGATGGCAGTAGTGAAAAGCCACGCACAGGTTTTGCAGCCAGAGGCTGTGGGTTTCCATCCAAGCCCTGTCACTCACTAGCTGTGTGACTCAGTTTCTTCAACTGTAAAATGAGAATGATGGTTATAATAGTTTATAAAGTTAATGCAAATTACAACACTTAAAATGCTTAGATCGGCTTAATAAATATTAGTTCTTAATGCTTGAAAAAAGTCCTGTTTATGTTCTCCTCATTAGACTGAGATTCTGGAAAGATTAGAAGAGAAACTCTAATCTTTTTGAAAGCAAGGTCTGTATTTTACTGCTAGCCTGACCATGTTGGCACTCGGTTGATGCCCTTTGGAAGAATAAAAAGGGTGGGAGGTAACTGTGGGCGTCTGTCTTCATAGGGCAGTGCCAATGACACGTGAAAATGCACTCATGGCGGTTTAATGGCTGGGTTCCCTTCAGATTGACTGTTCTCAGCACAGTATCGCACCTAAGAACCTGAGTCTTGGCATGGAAACCGCTTGTTCCCAGAGTTCAGCAGGTTCTGAAACTGATCAGAGGAGGTTTCCAAAAGCTTCATGCCCTGCATAAGATGCCAAGTGAGAACCTGGTGCAGGCTCCCTCTGGAGGGCAGGAAGGAGGGCTAGGGAGAAGGTATGCAGCTGAAAATGAAAGAATCAACACACATGCATGCTACACATGTGTGCACAGTTTGAGTTCACAGAACCATTTAATTGTATCCAGGTGAGCACATGTGGATTTATTATGCTCCAGTTTGGGGAAAGCACATTTCTAATTAATAGCTCAGAGCATGGGAACAAAGAAAAATTATTTCTCCTATGAGCAGCCAGACCTCAACCAAATTCAGTCCCTTTTTCTCCTTTCACATTAGGTCTGACAAAATGGTACGCAAACACTACCATCATCCACTCTCCTCTCCCCATACCATAAAAACTACGCTGCCCTTAGATAATACATGATTAGGATGACTGTCTCCGAACACCATGAGTTGGCTCCATATTCCTAATCTCACCTGGCATTTCATCACCCACACAGTCAGAGGCAAAGCAGAGAAAAAAGGCCCATCCTCGCAAAGGAGAACTAAGTGCACATGTATTCATGAGACTAGAGACGGTGAAAGGGATGGAGACGGCCACCTGATAACCTTCTGACCACAGAAGTACAGTCTCTCCTTCTACTGCTCTCTTAGTAATCAGCTTATTCCTTAGACTGAACACTTTCTGAATCTTCCTATGGCTGCATGAAGCTACTGGCACTGATTTCGGTGGAAAGCCCTCTTCAGCACCCACGAAAAAACAGAAGAGAACAGAGGTGTGGGTGTTACCATAACGCAGAAGGTATACTAAATGTCCCAGGAAGAAGAGGCAGAGAAGAAAGGTGCGGAGACAACATTTATTGATTACCTCCCATCACAATAGTCCTGGCACTAGCCCTTTATGTGGATAGTGTCATACCCCCTTTGTACGAAAGGACACTGAGGCCAGCAAAGGCAGGTGCAAATTAGCCACCTGCCCCTAACATCGTTCCCATTTCTTTTAAATTACACCATCTACCAAGAAATCACAGGCAGCACATTTGCTCATCTTTCAAAGCCTGAGGCAGCTCTCTTTGAAAGAAAACAGCATGTTAGGGACAGACACGACTTAGGAGGCTCTGACGCAGGCTGTCTGAACCATGGCTGCCTGCTCCCACCTTGAGCCCACCTCCTGCCTCGGCCCTTCCCCACCACTCTACCTGAGGAACTTGTTGAGGTCACCGTGCTTCATGTACTCGAAGACCATGATGAGTGGGTCACCCTCCACACAGACGCCATAGAACTTGACAATGTGCTCATGCTGGAGGTTGGTCAGCAGCTCGGCCTCACGGTGGAAGTCCTTGCGTGCATTGTCACTAGCGTCCTTCAGTGTCTGGGGATGAGGGACAGAGAGGGGAGAAAACAAGCATGTGTTAAATGAAGCATGCTAAAGAGAGGTTCCGTGGAGAAGGGGTTACTTCGGTGGGCCCTGAGGTGCCTGGATGGGAAGGAAATTCAACTCATTAATTACACAAAAGAATAAAAAAATGGCCTCCTTTCCGAGGGAATAATGTTTGCATTAATAACTGAGGAAAAGTCTCTCATGGGTATGCAGAGATTTACAGTTCAAAGCACCTGCACAGATGTTACCTCATTAAGTTATAGACTTGAGTGCTTTGGAGTCTTCATCCCTTTTAACCCTGGTCTGGGCTCAGCTATTACCATGGACTTGTCTCCCATTTTGGTGCCTGTGGTGCCTTTTAGGATGCAATGTGCACTTCACCTCTGCTCATATAACTTTTTAAAAACTTTATATTATGGAAATACCCAGTAAGGAGAAAAGCATAATATGCTCTCATGTACCCATCTTCCAGCTTTGATAATGACCATTTTGCCAGTTTGATCCGGCAAACTCTAAAAAGGCTTTTCCCATTGGTAACCACACACAGTTCTGGCTCAGGAAACATCCGTGCCAGCAGGCCAGCTACAGTGCCAGATTGAAGATGTCCAGGATCACACCAGCCTTTTGTTCTTGGCTCAGACCACTCTGACAGCACGGTGTCATAGCAGGGCACAGCTGGCATGTGTTGATGCCACATACATGTGCTGAGCTCCTGTTCTGTGCCAGTCACTGAGCCAGAGTTTTGGTGGGAATAAAAAGACACAGAACCAAATCCTTGTTTTGGGAGCTCATATGCAAATAGGGAGATAAGTTCCATAGGATAAGTCAAGTTTAAAACACAGTGTTCTAAGTGAACTGGCTGCCCTGCCTTTCAGTCCAGCTTGATGTCTCCTTGACATGCCTCTCTTGAAACGTATACATCTACCTTAGGAAACATCTGTAGCTGCCCAAACGACACTGAGCCACACTTTCCTGTCCCTACACATATTCATCCCTCTGCTTTGAATGTTGACTCAGGCATGTCACTGGTGTGTTGGAGGAGGAATAATGCCCCCCTAAAAGATGTCCACATCTTAATCCCTGGAACGCATGAATATGTTACCTTACACGGCAAAAGGGACTTTGCAGGTGTGATTAAGGATCCTGGTGTGGGAGATTATCCTGGATTACTCGAGTGGGCCCATCGTCATCCTAAACAAAGGTACTTGGGAGAGAAGGGCAGGAGGATCAAGAAGAGAAGATGTAAAGATAGAAGCAGAGGTCAGAGAGGAGAAAAGACTATGCTGCTGGCTTTGAAGATGGAAGAAGAAGCCACAAGCCAAAAAATATAGGCAGCCTCTAAAACTTGGTAAAGATTAGGAAATAAATTCTACCCTAGAACCTCCAGAAAGACTCAGACTTGTTGATATCTTGACTTTATCTTGGTAAAACTGGTTTTCAACGGCTGACCAACAGAGTTGTGAGATAAATAATTTGTGTTGTTTTCAGCCACTGAGTTGACAGTAATTTGTTATAGCATCCGTAGGAAACTAATACACCTGGTTAACACCTAACAGTCCTCCAGGACTGGGCTCGGATATCACCTTTCTGAGAAATGTTCCCTGACCCTCCCATTACTGTTACATCCTCTCTGCCCCAGGCTAGGTTGGATGACCCTCCCTGGTACACCTCATACTTAATTTGTGCCATATCATTGGCCACAGTACATTCAAATTGCATGTTTACTTGATTATCCCTGGTACAGATGGTGAGCTCCTCCAGCCTTCTATCTGCATTGTCAGCACTGGGCACAGTGTCAGGCACACAGCAAGTCTTCGGCAGAGGTTTGTAGAATAAATAATCAAGGCCACAAGAAGCAAATATAAGAGCAAAAGAGGAAAGGCAGCAAATGTTTCGATTGAGGGACAAAGAAGAGGAAAGCCCAAAGGACTCCTCTGGGTAGAGGTGGCATGAGTGTGTGGATACTTTTACCAGGGGACTGCAATCAGTCATTATCAAAGTCAGACTGCAAATGTGAGCACCACACTCATTTAAATTGGAACAGAATGGAAGCACAGCAGTCCCCCAGATGCAGACTGAGTGTAAGACTGCACACTATGTCCTGTGTTGAGGAGCACTGCCAGATGCCTGGTGGTCATTTGTAGCTCGCTGTCTTGACCCGCTCTCCCTGTGGGGACACCCCTGACTGGGACAACCTGTAGACCTTGGGTTGTGCCACAGCTCAACTTCCTGGAGAGCAGATGGAGATTAGTAGACAAGACACTGACTAGGGCATGTTCTTGGGATTAATACCCATGGGAAGAATTGGACAGAGGATGAAGTTGAGCTATAAAGCAGTCTCCACAGAGCCTTCTCTGACCCTAGAAGATGACCCTTCAGAGTTGTCCTGAGTAGGGCCAATGGGGCTGAGCCATTACAACCCTTTATTAATCAGCCATCAGCTGGGGGCCACCCTAGGAAGGAAGTGTGACCATGAGAGGATTTGCTGAGCCCTCACAGGAAGCTGGCAGCTGAGGACTGTCTGTTGTAGCTTTTCCAGTGAGTAGGGGAGCAGAACCAGGTGGTTCAAGATTGAGTCTCCACAGGGTGAGTGTGCAATATGCAGTTTACCGCGCCTGGGGCTGCTCTCCACACAGGAGGGCACAGGTGAATAGGCAGGGCCTGCCTCACATCTGCCGTGATGTGGGAACACTAGATGGCAGAGGTAACAGCAAGATCCCCAAGTCTTTCCTGCTATCATCCTCACTTGGAATCTAGCACTTTCACTAACTGCCTTCGGCAGAATATGAAGCTTTCTCCCCAGTGGTGACCTGACTCAAGGAGAAAAATTACTAGTCTAGTTTTCACTAGGCCCAAAGAAGTTAATTCTTATGCCAAATTCTAAAGATACCATTAGATAAAAGGGTCTGGTGATGGGGTTTCCTATTCCTACTTTACTAAATGGTTTTCGAAGAGGTGTCTCTTAAAAGTACCACCAGTTCTCACTAGAACCGGCAGTTCTCACCAGAACAGTGAGAAGATTTGGGCCAGCAAGTGCCCAGAGAGGCCATCAAATTTTCATAAGTCCATTTCCATGGAAACTGCACATTTCTTCACTTAATATCAAAATGAACAGTGGTGGAGAATCTAGGATCTGAAACTCTGCTCCCTCAAAGCTTCAGAAACCGGGCTTGTACCACCCCAAACAAATTCCTTGTAACCTTCTGTTACACAGGGCAGAATGAGGGGTTTATGTTGGTGATTTGTATAGGTTGGTTTTATCCATGGGTGTGCTTTTATCTATCTTTAAAAAAAACCTACCTACTATTTTGTTTTACTAGACTTCTATGTACAAAAAATAGCAGATGAGGCAAAGAAATGAACATGAAGTAGATGATGTTGTCATCAGCTGGACCCTTCCCCTGGGTCCACAGAACAAAATACAAACATCTGAATATTTCTCACACTTGGATTTGCATTACGGATTTGAATATGTGTCTGTCTCCACTACTTTCTTGGACAGCAGAAGCATGCTGGGGTCACCTGTTTATCACTGGCTGCCTGAACCAGTGTCAGGCAACAAAAGAAGCCCTGACCCATGAAGTCTGTGTAAACCAGAGGTAAGAGGGCATTAGAAAGGAACAAAGCATGAATGCTCATCTGGAAAGAACATGGTCCCAAGTAAGGAACAGAAATAAAGGAAGTGCCGGGAAAAGCAAGCAGGCAGGAGAATGCCAACTGGATGGGGGCCTTTTCCAATGCGCTTTGCCCTGAAAAGCTGGTCCCAAATGTTTGTATTCCCCTCTTCGTCAAAAGACAGATCTTCACAATGGTGGTGCTCAAATAAAAAGAATGCTAATTTAAAATCAGAAGATCCAGGTCAAATCCTGGCCCTGCTCTGGACCTCTCTAAACTCTGGTTTTCCCCTCAGTAGAGGGAGGGTAAAATATCATCTACTTCACAGGACCAGTGGGAGAATTGGGTGAGACAGTGTAAGTGTGTATGCCTTCCAGGGTCCCTGTAGAAGTAATGTTTGGGAGATTTGCATTTGAAAACACAACAGGCCTGTGTTCAGTTTGCTCACACGAGGACTCAGTAAAGACAAAATGTTCTCGGATAAGGCATGGGGACAGTGCAAGACCCAAGAGCAGTATTGCTCCTGATGCCGCCACCATTTTCCTCCCAGAAGCCCTTCAACCCTGCAATGTTTTCTGAAGGATCCAGTCTCTTTACTCAGAGGCTGCTCCAAGTGTCTGAGATAGCAGTATTTGCAAGCCCTTGATGTGTCATTAACAGTGAGTTGGAGAAGGTGATGGGACACATTTAAGTCATTATCACAAGGCATGAACAAATTCTGCATGTAATCTTCTCGAGTTTTAGCTATGTAGTGTTTATTCAAATACTGCAGTGTGTGTGTGTGTGTGTGCGCGTGTGTGTGCGTGTGAGTGGGGTGAGGTAGGGGTGGGGAATGTCACACAGCTTGGTAGAGGAGTAGACTGGGAGAGAAGACAAGAAGGTAGTATTTTCCTTGGGACAGGGGACAAAAACTGACAGAGTTAACAAGCATCTAATATTTCTATTTCCCAAAAGCAAACCGCTGTGAGAAGAGAGTTCACTTTTACTTTAATTTCAAAAGATGTGCTTCAGTAACATTTTCAGATTTAAGAGAGAATATTTCACTATTCATGGGGCAAATGCATCCACACACTTGGCTTCATCCTATGTGCCCATCCATTTTTGCATGTTGGATTCTTTCTCTAAATTATGATTCAATTCTATTTTAAGAGATTCAGAAAATAGGGTGGTAACGAGTTGGGGAAAATCATCTTCTGAATTTGGCACTCCAAGGACAGAATTTTTCTAAGGGTGGAACCATAGCCAGACAGCAATCAGAAGTTGGAAAAATCCTGCTATCAACTCTATTTATAAAAATCATCTCTGTTTTAGTATCATGGCTGATTGTCATTCTACTCAATTAAGGGAGGCTTGGCTGGTTCTTGGAGTCCCTTGGCAATGGACATGAGGTGGCAGCCTCTCTTCCCTGACAATTCCCTCCACTTAAGTTTCATTTTGACAGGCATGTTTGCCCCATCATTGAGCATTGCTATTTTCTTACTCCCAGTGTCTGCTTTGTAACTTCATTTCTTCTTATTCCTGTGAATTTCCTGACACTCCAAAGCCTCCAGCCTTTCGGACACACTCTCGAGGGAGCGGTCCCATCCAGAGCTAACGTGAGCTACTGCCTGGCATACACATTGATTTAGAGCTAGAAGACTGGAATAGCAGGAAACAAATTTCAGCACAGAACTGAGAAGTTACTGAAGTAAAGTAGAAGAAAGGGAAATGCATATTCATCCGAAATACTTCCACCAAATAATAAAGCTAACAAGAAGTTTGTACGAGAGGCAAGAGAGCTTACTTAAAATTATTGTGTTATTGGATGTTGTAGGACATGATAGATGATTCTGAATTTCAAAATGTAGGTGGTTTAGGAGACACAAGGTAAAATAGAGATAGTGTCTTTTTCTTTATACTGACCTTAAACTCTTCTCTTATACTTTTTAGAGTATACAGAAACAGAGTTAAAGTAAAAGATTCTTAAAAAGAAGAGACTATTCTGGGAAGACCTCACTATGCCCATGCCCACCACCATGCTTAAAACATAGATGGCAATGAGTGAACTCCCATATGAGGCAACCAAATGCATGAAAACGTTTGTTAATATGCCTAAGTCCTTCTGGATCAGGATCTTTGGGTCAAGACCTATTGCGAAGGGAGACTCTTACTCTTCTGATATCTTCTAGACCTGCCTTGTCCAAAATGCAAACCAACAGTCATGTGTGGCTAGTGGTCATTTAAAACATCACTAGTCCAATTTGGGATGTGCTGGGAGTATAAAACACCAGATTCTGAAAACTTGGTATCAATAAATATATTGAAGTAATAATATTTAGATATGTTGGGTTAAGTGAAATATATTAATAAAATTAATTTTACCTATTTTTTATTATGTATACTAAGAAAATTTAAAATGCAAATGTGGCTTACAGTTATAGTTCATGTTATACTTCTATTGGACAGCTCTGTTCTATAAAAGCCACCTCACTAGGCTATTAATGGGCCAACCTGCTTCTTGGGACTGTTAAGAAGCAATGTTAGACTGAAACGGAATGAAGACAGACACCATTCTTCTAACATTCTTACAGGCAACGGTTAGCCAAACATTTAGAGTAAGCCACAGTCACACTGCTGCACGATTCCTCTAACTTTTGGTTCTCCTCTAAAGAAAGGTAGAGGGAGCCTCAACAAATTCTTATAAAAGTGAACTTTGGAGGAGTATATTTTAATAAATTCAGAAATAGAAACATTTTATAAAAATAAAATCTTAGAAACTAAGGAGAGTATGATAGGTGACTCTCCCATGTCCCTACGATGTAAAACACAAATTAAATCATTGTAAGAAAATAATAATGATGACTAACACGCAGACAGTGCTCACTGTGTAGTAGAGACCAACACTCTGTATGTATCAACTCAATTGTACGTAGCTGGCCTTTATGAGGAAGGGCTTCAGTTACGTATGAAGTGACAGCCTCAAATACAAGATCCATAGCCAGGGTATTGATTGCTGTTGTAGCTATTTTTCACAGCTGTGCTGACTTTAATGGTTCAAAATCTAACAATTTGACCATCCAGTTACAAACATGAGGCTAAATTCTAACTCACATACTTTTAAATACTTTCAGTAATCTGGGGGACAAAATTGATAGTTTATGTGTGCATATTACATCAACTTGCATATTACAAATGCTAAGTGTTGGGAAGATATGAAACTAATTGATAGAGAAATATTGACCAAAACAGTGAATTAGAAGTTGGCCTCCAATATGGAAAACTGCAATATGTTTACAGGCTTTAAATATGCCAGCATACAATTGTCTGAGTCAATTTTACCAGCTACACAGGAACTGGTGGGGCATGTAGACTGTGACTCCACTGTGAGTTGAGCTATTGTGTTAACATCGATTCAAAAGCAACACAGCTACCACAGTAGACCCATTCTGGAGATGCAGAGGTGTGACATGAACCCCCCAAATGTGTTTGGTACCAGATCAGTCCTTAACAGAGTGATGCACTGTTTTGGTTATAGCATTCCTGAAAAGATGAAGATAAACTAGAGATAGAGCAGGGAAGAGGGTTAACAAGACAAAAAAAAAAGATTTCTTGTCAAAGGTTAAAAGTTGAAGTTATTGGGACTTAATAACTAGAGCCTACCTGACTCAAGGGCAGGAGGGATTCTTACAGGGGATTGCTGCTCTCCATTCTACAGTGCATGTAAGCATGCACGTGTGTGCACACACATGCGTGCGCAGGCACACACACACACACACACATCAGGGAAGAATACACTTACACCAAAAAACAATAGAAATCAATGAAGCAATGTCTGGACCATGAAGATGATTAAGTCTTTCAACTAGCCACCATTAAAAGTTCTACAACTTCTGTTCCTAGAGATAAAGTAAAGACAGAATTGATAGTACTTTGTGCAACATTATGTCCTGTTAGGGCAACAATGACAAAAGTTCTTTTAAATACACTAATCTTGTTACCATCCATTTCCATTTTGCAGGACCAAGGATCTACATGTCAGTGCAAATGGGGAAGTGGAGGGGAAGCATAGGAAGAGGGGGGAATGGGAGAGGGATTCCACATTAATCAAGATGTGAGTATGAATATGATGACTGTCAAACGCGCACACACAAAACAGAAAGACTGAGAGAAAATAGCCACCTGTCTCAGAAAGAAACGTGCCTGGGGAGAGCACTTGAATTGATGAACGCTTGATGCACTTTCCCGTTTGTGAATTGCTTTACTATTCCAGAATTGGAGAGAATGAGCTTTCCTTTTCAAGCTTGTATTCTGTCCTTAAACATATTCTGAGACAACTGACTCTTAGTTACTTCTTTCCCACAGGTGGTCTCATCTGTGCACGTGAATTCTTTGCCTGGCTGGAGCACAGGTAGGTTGCCTGGCATGAAGACTAAGGGGAATAACTAGACACATAGTATTTTCCTTCTTGAGAAATATGACTGTTAGTAATAGAGACCATGTGAGCAGCAGCTGGCATGGAAGCTGCAGTCAAATGTTAGAGAACAGCAGAGATGAGAGAGAGCTGCACTACATTAGCAAGGAAGCCTAGAGGACAATCCCTAGTGTCTTGCTGAGAGAATGAAGAAGGGACAGTCATAGGACTACCTCAAGTCTTGAGGGAACTTTTGGATCCCAAGTATTCCTGTCGCAATGATGCCTAGTTGTCCTGTAGTTTGGCTATAGCATCTTTAATATCCTTTTGGGAAATCAATGCCCCACTTTCAGTCATGTGTGTTGGGTAGAGTTAGTCTAATCCTCCATTTCCAGGGATATGCATGTAACTTTGGCTGGATAATCAGAATATTCTATTCCCTTGGCCATAGGTCCTGGTGACACAACCGAAGGCACTCCAGTAACAGTCAGACTTTGGACTTTTGCATAATTGTTGGGAAAGAAAAGCTTTCTTTTAGGTTGCTAGGTTGGTGGGACCTAAGCCCGGAGTCATTACTGCCAAATCTTTACCATGGTGTCAGAAGAACTTGCCTGAGAATGCAAGTCAATATAGAGGAAAGCAGGATGAAGATAGATAGATATAGAAAGAAAGAAAACAGAGAGAGAGAGAGAGAGAAAGAGAGAGAGAGAGAGAGAAAGAAAGAAAGAAAGAAAGAAAGAAAGAAAGAAAGAAAGAAAGAAAGAAAGAAAGAAAGAAAGAAAGGAAGGAAGAAAGAAAGAAAGGAATTCCCTGGACTTTGTAGTGCTGGCAGCTAGGATACCTATAGTAGAGTTTACCATTATCTTGAGTAAATAGATTCTCTTTTCTGATTAAACCATCTTGAATTAGTTTCCAATGAGCATTATATTGCTCTTCTCCTCAAAGCTGATTACGTTTTGCTGAAGCCAAAGCCCTCACTCCAAGACCCAGCTTTCTTTATTTCTACCTATTCCCTTGAATTACATTTTTACTCAGAAAACACGTGTCTCTAACCTTTACATGCAAATGAGAACAACTAACACATTCCTTTTTATTATTTGATAAGTAGCATTGTGTTGAATTTTCTCAATTTAGGTTATCAGGGCATGTGTAAAATTTGATAAATAAAAGGGCAGTGCACAATGGACATGAGAAAACCTGAGTTTTAGTCCTAGGTGTGACATTAAATGACCTCCTGCAAGCTGTATGACTTTGGGTGGGTCATTTTTCTCCTCTGGGTTCCTGCTTCCCCACTGGCAAAATGTGGGACTTAGGCTAAAGAATATCAGTAATAGCTCTATGTATCTGTACAGTGATTTGGTCATTTCTAAAATAATTCTTCATTAGATTACATTGTTCTATAGATATTATCTTCATAGTTCCTCTCAGCTGTAAAATTCTATGAATATCAATAGCTCATCAAATCACTTCCTTACCTAGACATGCCAACTGCCAACTCATCACTTTTTCTATAGTCTATCTGCCCATTCATTTGCCATCCATCCCTTCATTCATTTAACAAGCATTTACTGCATGTTACACATATTAGGCCATGTGCTAAAAGACATGGTTCCCACCCTCAGGAATATGCCACCCCAGTGGAGGAGACAGACATTCATGCCATTGATTAAATAAGCCCATGAATACATACATAATCACCAACCTTGGCAAATGCCATAAAGGACAAGAGATGCCTTCATAACAAATAATAGGGGTGATCTGACCTACATTGGGGCACAAGTAATGGGAAGTTTCCCCAAAGAAAAGCACCTTGATTTGACAGCTGGTGGGTTGGTGGGAGTTGTATGGACCACGGGGCTGGGCTAGGGGCCTCCAGACATGGAACAGCAGCGTGTTGGGGCCCTCAGTGTGTTGGGTGGTGCTTGTGGCTGCCTCAGGGTAATATGCCAGAGGGCTTATCAATCAATTCTTCCAAATCCTTGGTGAAAAAAGCTATCATTAGGTCCTCTGCTAACAAGAAGATATTCAGAAATATGAAAAGCAAAAATTCTAAGTTATATCCCAAAGAAAGTCCTCCTGAACCTAGGTTTCACCATTTCTCATATTCTCAAGTCTTCCCGTGCAGCACCTCTCACTCACTTTAACTTATACCTCGAGGGACTCACTTGACTTGCCCAGGTCTTGGTATTTTCATCCATCACATAGAAAACGTGGGTTATATACATGATTTCTAAGGGCTCTCTTGTATTTAGCACTTGATGTTCCTATTTATACTCCGAAGTTAGTGGAGAGGGAAAGAAGAGGCCATCAATCCATTAGTATTTGTGACTGATTTAAAAAAAAAAAAACAAAAAATTAGCAAGCATTTATAATAAAAAATGCTGTAGGAATTCTAGCTATTTAAATGGATGTTGGATAGAGCCAAAAATAGCTAATGCATCTAATGCAGGGAAACTACAGTAAAATGTTTCTTTGATAATTGAGGTACTTAAAGGTAAAGTAACTCATTTTGATGAAAGACTGGTTTCTTTTCATCTCATCCTTTCTGTGGGTTCTTCAACTGTAATTCAGTGTAAAGGGAGAAATGGTTCACAAATCCATTTCACTAACATAAAAAACCCAAAGGTCATCCAAAAATATCAAGAAAAGGGTAAGCAGGTTGAATCCAAACATGCAGATACTCTAATGGGAGACACAAGCTCCGCCTCCAGGTGCCCTTGAGTGCCCTACACATGCCTTGGGTTCATTTCCATCTTAAACTGGCTCCTGTGGATCCCTGAAGCTCTTAAGTCACTTGGAGCAGACAACACCCGAATTTACAGGAACCTGACATTTGTCAGTTTGAATGCAAAGCCTTGGATTTCAAACCAGTCAGTTCTTTCCAGAGAAGGAAAAAGGACAATAGCTGCTATTTCTTAGCATGCATAATCAATGCGGCAGGGGTTGCTAGGCAACGGGCAGAAAGACATCTCTGGGTGCCTCCAATGGAAGAAGAGCAGCCCTGGCAGCCACTCCTCAGAGGTGACAGGCTGTGCAGGCTCTGGAAGCTGTGTCCAGTTTGTTTCACTCCTTAGAAAAATCCTTTTATTCTAGTTGGGACTGAACCATAGAATCTTCCTCCCAGCCTCATTAGATAGTCTTTGAACAGACTTCCAGTTGGCCCACAGCCCCAACAGTGAGCAGGTCAGGCTGGCAGGCTGGCAAGAGGCAGCTCCATGAAAGGTCCCTCTGCTATTTTGATCTAATTCATCCTGGAGTTCGTGGAGGATCTGACTTGTTCCTGGCATGGCTGCAGCCTCTGGATCCTAGAAAATTAAAATGGGCATCCTCTTCGAAGCTTGTAATCATGCTAGCAAACATAAACAAAGCCCCTGATTCCAGCAAAAATGCACATTCAAAGTCAGTGAAATGAGACTTCCTAGGTGTGTGACCTTGAAGTTGGAATGAATTTTTTGAGTTGCAAGCATTTTGTCCTCTGCTTGAGATAATAGTTAACTGGAATTTCAAGAAGGGGACTAGCAAACAGAAGGAGTCAGGGTCTGATAAAAGGGCAGATCCATTTGTTTTGTTTTGTTCAGCAATGTTAACTAAAGAACAAAAACTCCTCTTAAGTCATTAACTTGCAGACACTTATTTGGCAAAGCCAGGAACTGCACGAGGACTAGGCTCTGGGTTTGGGTCAGAGGTATGATCAGGGCCATGACTGGGATTTAAACCAGAGAGAAGTCTCCCTGACTGAGGTGATGAGAGCTATCCCCAGGTGGCAGCATGCTGTGAGCAGGACCACTGGCTATACATGGCTGTCACAAACTAATCCCTTGTCATTACCAGCCCAAGCCCTGATGTGGTCTTAGCATGTGTTTGGGAAGCAATGTAACATATGAGCTGACTGCCCAGGCTTAGCTATGTAACACCCTTTCCTTAAGGGCACCAGAAGAAGGACAGAAAGGCAGGCACAGAATAAGGAATGATACTAAGGTGAAATGTTATACCAAGAAATTGTGTGCATCTATATATTTGGCTGAGGTCTCTCAGCTACTCCTACACTGTCATCTAGGATTCCTTAACCTCCCAGGATTTTCTCACATTCAAAGCCTCTCTCACCTTGTGACCCCATGAAGTGAATTCAGAATCTGAAGCCCTGATTTAGCTCCCTGGTGGCCCCCAAATAGCAGTGGGAAAAATGGGCCCAGAACATAAATCCACGGTGTTCAGTCTCTTGGTCTATAACACATGGCTAGATCAGAATTAGATGTTCCCCAAGCTTCTTCTAGTTCTAACATTTTATCAGTCTATGAATCTACAAAAATAGAGGCACCTTTTGGTCTTATTTATAAAAAAAAGTTAGCAGAAGAAGAAAGCAAAGACTGAAGATTTAACACTGCCAAATGTTCTGAACATTTTGTGTTTTAAAAATAACAAACTTTTTGAGTAAATGAAAGAGGAGGCAATAGCAGGGATTAAACACTCCCAAAGTCACTGAAGAATTCTTACTTCACACCTTAACCCGCTTGACCTCACCTTTCTCTTAAGTCTTCTCTCCTCTCTCTTCCTCTCTATCTCACCACCAACCCCATCTGTATCTTAGTGAGATAATGTTTATTTGATAGCTATTACATGTATCCTTCCTAGAAAGGTCTGACCTTTATTCACTCCAAAGTGCAGATTTTAGGAGCTTTTTCTGAGAGTCTAGGAGTACTGATGATGCTCGGCTTATTTTTGATGACAAGAAAAGCAAATGCAATTTTCATTCGAATGGACTTTAACAGAAACTGTGTTTAGTCTGCAGGATGGGTAAGCTCAAGAATAATTTTCTCTCTCCTCAGTTACCCATTTTGTATGTACTGAAGTACATTAATGTAAAGTACAGCAGTAATGGAATATACTTTTGATTAAAAAAGTTGAGTTGGCATGCTATAACTAGTAAACAAATACCATCCATATAGATGTTGTGTATTTGGCAGGAACAAAGGAACATACAACCAGAAAACAACCCCAAGTTTAATCATATTAAGTCAAGAATTTACATATAATTATGCAATCAGCTATGTCCACATTTATTTGCCACTTAATTCACTTTATAAATGTTTCCCTCTTTCAAGTGTTTTACATGTGTTATTCAATGCCTTCATGAGTTTCTTTTACATTTTAGCAATACATATGTAAAAGACCTACAGAAGGTTTTGTGTTATTTTGTTAATTCTCGTGTTTTAGAGAGCTCAGGGGAAATTGTACCCTCTTCAATAATTTTTATCTTATTGAAGATTAGGTCTCCTTTCTGAATTTTTGAGAAAATGGCTATGATAAAGGAATTTCAGGCTTTCTTGTTTTAGGGAAACCTTGTATCTGCCAGGGGGGCTGAGTCCACAAGAAATGCCGTGCACCCCAGGATTTAATCATGCCTGCACTATACACAGCCTGGGACCTTGGACACATGTGGGAAGGACAAGGTAAGGAATAACAGATCACAGCAAAACAGAGGCCTAGAGGGAGTGGACTCCACAGTCTCCCTTCCGGAATGTCAACATAAGACAAGGTCCAGCTGAGCTAGGCACAAGCACCAAGCAATCTGCGGAGCCAGGTTGAGTCTCCAAGACTTAGCTGGTTGAATTCTGTCTGACCCCAATGACCTCCACCCAGAATTCAGTTGAAGTTGACTTGGAAGAGTAGCTCAAGCTAGTCACAGCCTGCAGACTGGTAGACTGCCCCTAAAGGAAACTAAAACAGTTGGATGTGCCCCAAATATCCTTCTCACTGTCCATTTAGTTAACAGAATTTGAGCATATCCTTCATAGCAGACATAATGCTTCTGATTTGGCCACTAAAATCAGGTAACACTTCCACACATTACTGCGACCATGGATAATAAGACATTCTGGAATGTTCTCTTACCTTCACTGCCACCAAGATCTTGTCCTGCTCAGGACAGAGGTTATAGCATTCAGCTAGGAAAACTTTTCCAAAGGCTCCTTCGCCTAGCTCTCTTTTCAGAACAATGTTATGTCGCTTGATGTGCTGAACAACTGTAAAACAAAGACAGAATGGAAATTGGAATTGAAGTACACAGAGGTGAAGGCAGAGGGTGGCGGATCAGTGGCCCATAACCTGAGCTCTTCTCTATACACAGCAAGCCAGAGGAGAAGCCCGGTGTCCATGTTCCCAGTCCACCCCAGACAGCTGGAAGGTGGTTGCATTGGCTTGCTCTCCAGAGCTCGTTTATTATTTTTGACAGAACTAAAGTAGTGACTTAGCTGTTGGTCGCAGGATGTCATCAATGGACTTCACAGACTAGGGAAGGGGAAAAATGAGAAAGAAATGGACCTTAATGGCAGGAGTCTTACAAGCCAGATGTTTTTCACACTTTTGTTAGTAGTGTCTAGTGGGGAAAGGCAGAGAGATAGTTAGGAGTCCCTAATCCTTTGTTAAACTGCCTCGGGCTCCTGAGGGAGAGGGGCTCAGAGGACACAAAAGGAAAATACGGGACCTGCATTGTGAATTAACGCTTTGTCCTCACCCCAGTGCTAGTCTCTTGGTGAGTGGGTTAGACCATGATTGATCCTCAGTAATTCTTTTTGTTGGGACCAGAAATTTCCAGGCTGTGCCAAAAGCTTCCTTTCTCAGTCCCTTTCTAAGATCATGCTCTAGGCTGGGCTCTTCAAAACAAAGAAGAAATGCTTCTGGGGAAGAGCGCATATTTCCTCCCTTAGTGTAGAGCAGAGCAGGCCCTTGTCACTCAATCACATCCCTTTCTGGGGAACAAGGCAGGAGGCTGTCAAAGGCCTTTGGAAGCCCATTAGCTGCGAGGTGGAAAGCAGAGCACAGCAGTCCTCAGAACAGAGCCGGCGGAGAGGCCCAAAAGGAGACTGTAGAGGACAGCACTGCGGTGTAAGCTTGTGTCTCTCCACCAACATGTCAGTTATGAACTCCCTTAGCACAAGGGGAGCACCAGGACATCGACTGCCTTCTTTTCGGAACTCCTCATCCCTAAATCGCCATATTAAAAAGAGATTGTGGCACTCTCTAGAGCTTGGAATGTGTGGCCAATAATGTTCTCTCTTTTCACTCTCACACCCCCCCACCCCTGCCATGAAGCAGTGCTCTCTGCAGGAATTCCAATGATCCTGTGTGGGAAGTGAGGAGTTGGGACCTGAACCCTGGTCTGTCTGAATGCAGAGTCCATGTTTTTTCTTCTATACCACAAAGTTTCTCTTTAATTGCAAATTGTGTTGAGCATGACAAGGGAGATAAAAATATATAAGTAATACAGTAAATAGTAAAAATAATCCCCCTGCCTCCTCTTTGCTTCGTTTGCCCTGCAAAGGCCGGTTCAAGTCCCCACTCTATCAGAAAGCTTTTTAGGGTGACTCTAATCACCAAAGACCTCCTCCTCTGGATTCAAATTAAATCATGGCTTGTGCTTAGTTGAATTCTGACTTATTCCTTAGTTATTTCACATCTGTAAACTCCTGGAGGTTAAGACAAGCCCTATCTACCTCCTGTTATCTCCTGTGCTGAGCACAGAGAAAGGATTTGTTACTGTGGTTTAATTGAATAACCTTTCTTTAAATGCTTTTTTTTTTACTACAAACTGCATTATAAAAACAAAAGAAAATACAGAGTGTATCTGTGCAGTTTAAATAATGATAATAACATGAATGCCCATAAAACCAAATTTCCATTCGAGAAACAGAGTGTCACTAGTGCTCAGAAGCACCACCGTGCTCTTTCCTGATTGTATCCACTTCCCTACTCTCCTCCCAGGAATAACTACTACACTGAACTTATGTCAGTTGTTTCTTCTATCATTGGTTACTCATGACATCTCCTTAACAAGATACTGTTTAGCCTTGCCTGGTTTTGAACCTAGATAAATAACATCATACCATGTGTATTCTTCCACATCCCACATCTTTCATTCAACGATGCCCTTCAGATTGAGTTTTATGGAGTTATAATGTGTGTGTAGTAGTGATTCTTTCGCTTTTACTACTTTATAACATTTTGTGGAAGAACTGTGCCACCATTTGTTTTATCCATTCTATGTTGGTGAATATGCTACACAGTTTCTTTTTAGATACAACTTAATATAAAATGCAAGTGGTGATTAAGGTTTTACTTTAATAGGATTTTTCCCCTGGTAATTCATGTGGTTTGAATCAATGAGGGCTTCCACAGGCCTCTGGAACTCAGGATGATAGAAATCAAAAAAGTCTTTTATGAGCAACTATATTAATGACTATAAGAATGTATATTAATTAATATCTCATGCTCTAATAGAAATGCCTGGATTTAATAGGAGAGAAATGTGTTCATTAGGTAGAGTGCCCATATAAAGAGACAAGTGTAATTTTGCAGAGAATTAGCTGTCCTATTTAAATCTACTATTTAACTCCATGGTTGTCACATGTTCATTGGGAATTAAATAGCCACTTGATTTACTTTATACTCTCACTAGGTCGAGGCAAGTATTTAACTTTTTTTCATTTGATTTACATTTTCTTCTTTTTGAAAACGTTTTCTAAGGAGGAGAAAAGTTGGTGGGAAATAAGTTTACAAAGCTATAGATAAAAAAAAAATTAATCATCTCCAAAACTAAAATGGCTAAGACCAGTTCTTTTGTGTTAACCTTGAAAGCATTAAATGCCTCTTTTCTTTAAGAAATTGTAGCAGGGTGCAGCCAAGGGGGACCCACAAATAGGGATTTGTAATGGGGTCCAGAACTCAGGATATTCAGGAAATATTACACAAACACACACACGCACGCACGCGCACACACACACACACACACATATATATGATGCCCTCACACCCACCAGTCTGAGCTGGGGGATGGGACACATGGAGCAGAGCCATTGAGAGCTGTTTTGCATAGCAACAGCTTGCAACTAACCTCTGACATGGTCATTTAACATATCTATAGCCTCTAACTGGTTTCATAGATATGTTAAATAACTGTGGCCATTTTTGAGCCAGGGGGATGGGAGTGACTCCAACCCAGGATGCAACTGGGGAGCAACTCTGCCTGGTTACAGCACCTATGTGAGAGCTTGGAGATGATTGGCTCCACATCATGGGGCCATGCCTGCCCAGACTTACTATGGCAGCCCAGTAAAGCTGGACAGATACAGGCATGCTGGCAGGTGTAATTGATTGTGGTAGGAGTCAAAAATGGGGCGACAGAGGAAGATTGGCTCGGGAATTACACCGAGGTGCAGCAGCCATACAGAGAGAGGATCATGCAGCTGTGGCAAGAGTTGAGAACACATGGCTTGGGTGAAAGTTAGGACCACCAGCTTTGGGGTGCTCCCTTTTGCCATCTGGCTTAGGCAGCAGGAGAGACTTTGCCTGGAAGAAAAGGAGTGGAAGGACTCTTGCTGGTGGGCCATGAGAAGGTGCCACATGGCTTCGGATTAACTGGAGATTGTGGCGGCAACACAGCTGGCGGTGCTGGGAGCCTGAATCGTGGACTTCTACTTTTTTTCCTGAGATACAGTACCCTGGACTGAGAAAAGGAAAGAAGGAAGGACTGTGCACATTTGTGGGTATTCTAAAGAATTTTAGTATTTTAACAAAGACATTAAGTCATTACTCTGACTCTGTATAACTTTTAAATAAATAATTTCTTTCCTTTCCACCAGTCTCTGGCATTGAGAGACGTCTTTCCTCTGGTGGTGAGCAAAGTGAACCTATTACCATGGGGAACTCCTGGAGAAAAGTGGGGGGTCCTTTTAATAATAATATATCACTCACCAACGCACCCCTTTCGGTCTGTTCTGTAACAAAATAGCTACCTTGCATTAAATTTACTTTGCTGGTTTGGGAACTAACAGATTGTATGAACGGTGGCCTTTTGCCAATGTATTCCTTCTAAACAGAATTAATCTCTCTTTTATTGTGTAAGATTGAAAGCCATTCAGGGGCATAGGTAACAGTTTACATTTGCATTCCTGACTAGGTGTTATAGTACTTTACAGTTGGTGCTATTAAATATTTGTTGAAATATGTGCTGAATGTTAATAAGACCTCAGGCAAACACTTGTTTAATTGTATTATTTCAGTCAATTCACAACAGCCCAATCGAGTATGTAGCAATAAAGTGGCCCAATTCTCTCAGATGTCAGGAGTGGGAACAACAACTACCCAGAGGCAATCACATCACTTAGCTATTTTTTTTCCATTCTCCTCCAAAGAGCATCAGGACTTGTCCCAACCTGCCTTACTTCCTGTTTCCTGCAATCACCACAGGAAGTCCTTGGTACCATCTTATGGCATCCCTTTTTATCCACCCTCTCAACCCAGCTTTTCTAGTAAGTGCCCCAGTCTGAGTTGATGTCACCCCTTCACCTCCTTCACAGACCCTTCTGTGGGACTTTCCGGGATTGCCACCATTCACCCATAAGCTCTCCTTAAACTGCCCTCCCTTCACCTCCTTGACTCAAGTAAAACCTTGGCTATGCCTGGAGGGCATCCACACTTATTCCCAAACCCACCCCACCGCCCTCCCAAACTGAAGCCATCCCCACCCCTTAACCATAAGTATCCCTTGGGCCTGATTCCTGGCTCTTTCTCTCTCCCCTGACAGAGCCCCAGCTATCACAAAGTGCCTGTCTTAGGGAGCCATCAGCCTAAACAACCTGTGCCCCCTCCTTGCTGACATCTGGGTTACTCCTCTCACACATGGAGCTCCTGGATGACATGCTCCCTTTTCACCTGCCAGTGCCATCCCCCTCAGGGACTGGGACACAGGTTCTACAACTTGCATAGGCTGTAGAAACACTGGGGTTCCATTTATCCTGCAGTTAAAAGGTGAGGATCTGTGAGGGTTTGATTTTGCTAGTGCATGGCAATAAAATGACTTTTGATAGAAGCAAGACTTTCTTAATGAAGGAAGCAATGCACTGATTCCAGACAAGCTCCTTATTTCATTGTGGACTATACTAAGGATTCCATAATAAATAAGCTGTCAGGTAAGCATGAAAAGTTTTTACATACTTCCTTTCCCTGAGGTCAGACAATTCTCTATTTTGTACTTTAGAGACTTGATTAAAATCATCTAAACTCAGATAAATAACTAATAAAATAAATAAATAAATGCTCACACTGTAACATAAATGACTTCCTTGATTTGAAGAAAAACTCAAAAAATAATTGATTTTTAAGAAGTTTTGTAGACAAAAATCTCTCTTTTTCACCTTGCTCAAAGAGAAGGATGCATCAATAAGAGGTGTATGTGGTATTAAGTAACACACCACCAAACTCATGTGGTCTGCAAACTGACCTACGTGCATCAGAACAGTCAAAACAAAGCAGATGGTAAGATTATTGTACAAATAAATCTGTTTTACAGAACCAAGGAGAAGTCAATGACCAGCAATAGTAATCAAGATGAGTGGCTGAGAACTGACTGACCATCTTTGTCATTAATAGAATTTTCCAGAGTGGAAATTTGGTGTCCTTGGTCATTTGCTTTATATGTAACAGAGTTGAGTAGGTTCCCTGTTCTGTATTAGTATTACTTTACAGCTGAAAAATGCATTTTATCACAAAGTAGCTTCAGTAGTTTACAAAGATACTGGCAGTTTCAGATGGTCTGCTGTTGGGGGGGGGTATAAGGAGACTAAATGGTAATGGGGGAAAATACAATGAAGACTAAATGAAAAAATAAAAGGAAGGAAGGGAGGAAGGAAGGAAGGAAGGAAGGAAGGGAAAGAAAGAAAGAGAGAGAGAGAGAAAGAAAGAAAGGAAGGGAAGGGAAGGGAAGGGAAGGGNTAGAGACTTGATTAAAATCACCCAAACCCAGATAAATAACTAATAAAATAAATAAATAAATGCTCACACTGTAACATAAATGACTTCCTTGATTTGAAGAAAAACTCAAAAAATAATTGATTTTTAAGAAGTTTTGTAGACAAAAATCTCTCTTTTTCACCTTGCTCAAAGAGAAGGATGCATCAATAAGAGGTGTATGTGGTATTAAGTAACACACCACCAAACTCATGTGGTCTGCAAACTGACCTACGTGCATCAGAACAGTCAAAACAAAGCAGATGGTAAGATTATTGTACAAATAAATCTGTTTTACAGAACCAAGGAGAAGTCAATGACCAGCGATAGTAATCAAGATGAGTGGCTGAGAACTGACTGACCATCTTTGTCATTAATAGAATTTTCCAGAGTGGAAATTTGGTGTCCTTGGTCATTTGCTTTATATGTAACAGAGTTGAGTAGATTCCCTGTTCTGTATTAGTATTACTTTACAGCTGAAAAATGCATTTTATCACAAAGTAGCTTCAGTAGTTTACAAAGATACTGGCAGTTTCAGATGGTCTGCTGTGGGGGGGGGGTACAAGGAGACTAAATGGTAATGGGGGTAAATACAATGAAGACTAAATGAAAAAATAAAAGGAAGAAAGGAAGGAAAGGAAGGAAGGAAGGAAGGAAGGAAGGAAGGAAGGAAGGAAGGGAAAGAAAGAAAGAGAGAAAGAAAGAAAGAAAGAAAGAAAGAAAGAAAGAAAGAAAGAAAGAGAAAGAAAGAGAGAGAGAGAGAGAGAGAGAGAGAGAGAGAGAGAGAGAGAAAGAAAGAAAGAAAGAAAGAAAGAAAGAAAGAAAGAAAGAAAGAAAGAAAGAAAGAAAGAAAGAAAGAAAGAAAGAAAGAAAAAGGGAAGGGAAGGGAAGGGACCTTGGCCTAGTTGACATATCCTGCTTAGCACACACACCTTAAATTGAGACATTTGTTGAGTCTTGTATATGTCAAGTACAGGTGATCTGCAGCTCAAAAGAAAGATAATTTAAAATTTTGAATAGGAAAGTAAAAAGTCATGCAGGCTCGGAAGATAGTGTTCTGTATTGGAAGCAGTCTCTCTGCTTCTCTATAGACCTAAATGTAGGGCCAGTTGCCTCAAAGGTAGGTTCCATCTCAGAGGACTGGATGCTATGATGGGAAGAGAATTTAAAGACCAGTGAGGCTGACTCCTGGGTGTTTGACTGTCAGTGAGTGAGACTTGGGGCAGGACAGTGACTTTCCCAGGGCTGCACAGGTGGAAGGCGGCTGAACGAGGGCTCAGTTGTCCTGGCTTTCAGAAGAGCCACCCTTGGACTCGGTAACACAGGCCCTATTTCAGACTGAAGGAGGTAAGCATTTCCTGATATTAAAATGGAAACAGGTATTTCATTTAGTTAATTATCTTTTCTAGTAGAAATGCTTGAAACATTCACATTTATCATCTGAAATGGACCAAACATCTCATAGTGAAGAATTTCATTAAAAATGACCAATAAACATAAAATATGAGTGTGATAAGCAGGATATTAAAGTTAAATACCTTGAAAAATGCTTGAGTTTGATGTAAATATAATAAACAAAACTACTTACTATCTATCTTAATGTCTATTTCATGGGCAGCATATCAAAACAGGTAAAATCATCTACCTTGTAAAATTAAATTTGCATAAAAGATGGAAACTATGTTTATGAATTTCCTCTACATTTTTACTAAGATAAAAGTTGGTAATAAAATGAAAATAAATGCAATTAGGACCACAGACATAAAACACACGAATAAAAGACATGGCCAAGTCTTCATAAATAATATTAATGATGAAATAAAATATAATAATACTGAGCCGTTCTTAAGCACTTTTCAGGAAAAAAATCCCAATGTGCATTAACACCAATTAATTTTCATATCCTTCTAAATGAGGTCAATAGTCACATTTATTTTACCAGTGACACCACAATTAATTGACTTACTTGTGGTCATAGAGCAATACACTTATCCTTTTCCAAGTGCTATTTCCGATGAAATGAGAGGGAAAGAAGTGAGGGCCTAACACGTGCTGATTGCTATTAAGAGCCAGAACAGGTGTTGAGAGGCCTACAGGGGTTATCAATCTTCACCTCGATCCAGCCTGGTACCCTTATCTCTGTTTTTAGATTAAGGTAGAAAGAAGAGGATCAGATGAGCTAAATAACTCATCTAAGCTTGTACCATTAGTAACAGGTAGATTTTGCTCAACTAGGGAATCATGGGTCTACTTTTTGCAATTCAGTTCAACAAACTTTTATTAAGTGCCTACTATGGCCTGGGCATTTTTTTCTAAGGTCTAGAAAAAAGGATGAGTAAAATAGACCCTAGTTAAATAAAATTCTTCAAAAAAAATCAAGAAACTTACAAACTAAAGGGACAGAAAAGTACAATACATATATCTACCATGCCTTACTTATACCTTTGCTTCCTTCATAAAAGATTTTAAATACTGTATGGGACTATGCAAGGAAAGCAAACTTTAAATAAGAACTCAAGTCAAGGAAAATGAAAGGAAAGCAAAGACAAGGCATTAGGTAGAAATGCAAACGTGCAAATTCTAGGGTCCCACGGGGTTATTAAAATTAAGTAATAATTTGACTCTGAGCTTTCTGGCAGCAGAAGCCAAAAGAAAAACAGTAATTTATAAAATCTTTACTACCCAAAGTAAAAGTACAGACATTCCTTGTGGTAAGAGCCTTTATAGCATTTAGTTTTCAAAGGAATATTCTGAATGGATTTTACACAGGAAGTCAATGTCCTCACAATGGCCCTAGAGTAAATAGTGAGTTTCCTAAGACTATTTCTCAAAGCAGAACTCAATAAGATTGAAACATGTGTCACAAAAGCTACCCTCAGACAAGCACTGCACAGGGAGTTGTCCACAGCTCTTACCATTCAATGACATAAAAGTCAATGTCTGTGGGTACACTCGGGAATGCTTTGGGGACAGGGTTGAAGAACAGGTGTAATTTCTGCACAACCACTGTTGGGTCTAGAACATATTTAGCAATCTAAAGTATTTTGTGAATAAATAATAACATGAAAATGTAAGAATACATGAGTAATTGAAAAAGAAATAAAAATGATGAGGAAGGAAGTGTTTTAGGTGGGGGAGAGAAGGAACAAGGATGATGATAAGTCCAGAGTGTATTGGAGAAATAATGATTTACCTTGGTTTATTCCTGAAGAGGCAGTAGGTGATATGCTCTAGGAATAGGATGAGACTGGAGCACAACAGGCTTTGAATACCTCACTAGGTGGTTTAAACAAGTTTGGACACTAAAAAGTATAGACTTTTGAACAATGATGTCACTGCCCTTTGCCTTCACTTCCTCATCTTTAAATGAGTATATTTGAACTAAATGGCATCTTAGGTCGGCTTCAGCACACACATCCTGCAACTTGTGAGTCCATGACTTTATTTTGTATATGAGTTCTAGCAAGAGTTATTGGAGATTTTTTGAGCATGGATGAGTGTTAAGTATAAATCATTAGATTACTCCGGCAAGGTAAACTGGAGGCAGAGAAGCCAATTAGGGTGTAGCCGTAGAACTCACTGGCACAGAGACCAGTGTTAAGCCAAAGGTGGCTCCACCCAGGTGTCATTTAGATTTCCTCTCCAGCCTCTTGTCCATGGGATGCACAGAGCTCAGAGTGACTGCCCCCAGGGAAGCT
Organism: Sturnira hondurensis; assembly: GCF_014824575.4. Lineage (NCBI taxonomy): Eukaryota > Metazoa > Chordata > Mammalia > Chiroptera > Phyllostomidae > Sturnira > Sturnira hondurensis. The sequence goes on along the minus strand of NW_028095197.1, from coordinate 2,887,065 downwards.
GAGATCGAGTCCATGATTCCAAATAAAACAGAAGATGATGCCAAAGATAATGTTTTCAGGGAAAGACAGAGAACAATGAGTCATAGAATGGGACCAAATTGGACAGGTCAGAGAGGCCAAAAAAAGAGCCACAAATGAGCTTAAGTAGAGCAAAAGTCAGACTATTGGGGCAGTAGAGTGAGTGGTGAGTGAAGACATGGAGGTGGTGGGTGGAGATTGCTCTTATGGGACATCAGGGGCAGACAGGTCAATCTAGACATAGCAGACACCTTGAATCTAGAAGGTGGGGCCGGAGGGTAATTTGAGGAGGGAGAAATTTGGGAGTGCTTATAAGCTAGGAAGAACAGTAGGGAGTAAGAAATTTAAGAGGTTCAAAAGAAATAAAGGGAAAGAGTGAGGGAGGAAAGGAGGGAGGGAGGGAGGGAAAAAGGGAGGGAAAGAGGAAGGAAAATTGGGGAGTAAGATTTTGGGGGAAGCCTCTGAGAGTACAGTGCAATGGAGGGCACAGCAAAATTCTAAAACAGAGAAGAAAGATTTTGAGTGAGCCACTTCTGAGGGCCTCAGCCTTGATGCTCATCACAACATTGAGTTACTGAAGGGGGAAGTGGACTTTCAGGGATCCCCAAGGGCCCCATTGTGGGCCTTCGGGCTAAGCCCTGAAATAGGTCCAGCCATAGACAAGATAGACTCTTGCAAGGTAACTTTGCATTCCTGGGAGGGAAACAGGTACCAATCTGCGTGCTCCACACACTATCCAATGGCATCCAAAATGATCCCTCCCTCCTAAACCAAACTTTGGTGCCCTCATGCTAAATGAGAGCAGGGTAGCTGTGGGGCATGCCAGAGCAATGCTTAATTTAACCCAATCATTACAGTAGATAAATGCAACTGAGTTATTTGAAGTTAAATTCCCAAAACTTCTTGTAGAAAACAGCCAAGGAGGGGGAAAGCCCCAGAAACCTTTCAAGCTGTTAGACTGTAGGGAACACCATACTTTGAAATACACATATGGCACATCCTTCGCTTTGACAGCCCCTACGAGCCAAAATTATATCTGTTCTTCACATTGGCATGCGGTAGAATTGGATTGATTTGCCTTGACACCCCTCCCTGATGGAACAATACTTGTCAGTCAGCCCCAGCAATGTTTGTATTTTCAAGAATAATTATACAGAGTGATTGTACAAAACCCTGGCAGGTGGGCCAGTCAGTTTTTGCCTATCTCTTTGACCCTGTGTTCCTAAGCCCTAAAGTTCTTTCTGCTCCTGAGGATGGAAAACATTCCTTTAACACCCCACTTCCCCATCCCCAACTGTGTGCATACACCTCCATTTAAGGGTCCTATGTGGTATCTGTTCTGTCATTTGGGATCCTCCACTCCTGTCCCCACATTATGGAAACTTTCCTTTGCTTAATAGTTTAAACCAGTAGCTACTACATTTTCCTAAATGACTTCTTCAAGTTAGTTGGCCTTTGCCAATGTACCTTCACAGGGATGCTCCCACTGTGAAAGAAATTTGGTTTTGATGGGGATCATTCACAAACCACACCATGCACATTCCAGGGCTTTCCTGATTTGTGTCTTAAGTTTGAAGAGTTTACCCTAACAGAAGTAGATATATAATATATACATGCTACATACATATAACATAAATTCCTGTACATATACTCTAGTGAGGGGGCAGGAATTGGTCGGAGAAATGCAGCTATAACAATAATGCTATCAGAGTGTGATAAATGGTGATGAGAGGGGCAGGCAAAGTGCTACATAAGTGGCCCACTCAGGGGAGGCTCCATGAAGTCACTGAGTGAACTCCAGAGAAGTAGATTGGAGTCTTTCGGAGGAAAGCTCTGAACACAAGGGGCAAGCCCTTAGTCTACAAGCAGTGAAAAGTCAGTGAGCATTTATGAGGTCCAGAATTTTGTGCCAGCTTCCCTGGCTGCTTTCCTCAGCTGTAGATTCTGCCCTAATTCCAGAGAAAGGCAGATGCTCAGTAGAGCTCATTACCAATGACAAGGGCTACTGTCTGTAAGAATGAGGGTCCCAGAGTAGATTTGGGGGGGTGCACCCCAAATGTTTTCTAACTCTGGATGGCTTTCTGTCCAATTATTATGCAAAGCAGAGTCCTTTGATATTTCAAAAGATAATCCTTACTTATAGCTTTTCTTCAAAGGGTTTTGCAATACTTGAGGCATCTTTTAATCCAAGATACCACGCCCCACCCCTACCACCGCCATTTCACCATTTGAACATCTATGTGAAAAGAACTGTTTAGTGCTGTGGAAGAGAACACACATATTCTGCATGCTAGGCATTGTGTTAGGCACTGTACATACACTCTTTTATTCAGACATCCTGATGGGCCAATGGAGAAACATTTTAGGAATACGGTCTCCATTTAGGAATATGGTAACTGAGTCTGGGAGATGTTAAGTAATTTGCCCAAAGGCATACAGCAGGAAAGTGGGCAAGATAAGGTGGGATCAACTTCAAAATCCATGCAGTCTTTCCCAATAGAACACAACTCTTTCCCCAAAGGATGGGCAGGCTATTAGGGAGATGAGAGAAATACACAATAACAATCATTAAAGGCAGAACATAAAATTTTCCATGACAGATATAAAAAATACAGGGTTAAGGGTGTTTAAAAGGAAAAAAAAAGCAAATCCTCTGAGCACAGAGTTTGAGGTGAGAGGATGTGCCACTTGAATTTTGCCTTGTAAGGTGAGCAGGGCCGGAAGAGTTGGTTGGTAAGAAGGGCCTTGTAGGACATAATGAGTTATGACATTTCCAAAATGCCAGTGTGTCACTGACTTGATCATATACTGGACCTTCATGTTAAGTCTAAAATCTGAAAACCATCTATGTCGAACCAAATGAAATTTCAACAATCTCGTTTGTGCGGGCCCAAATGAGACAAATACCGGCTATTTCATTTGGCTCAGCCTAATTTATTGCTTGGCTGTATCTTTGCAAACAGAACTTCTGAATGTTAGAAAAGAATCCATATATTTTTTAATTAAAAAAAACATTAAGAAAAGCAATACATGCAACTGGTAACAAATAAGTACTTCTAACAAGCTTAAGACAAAAAAGAAATTGTACACTTCCACGTTCCTTCCTGTCTTCAGTCCTGTTCTCCTGGGTTCGATCCAATTTGAATTTTATTCTTTCTAGGGATTATATCCATAATTCTAATTAACATGTTATACCTTCCATTTTTTCCTAACTTAAGACACTTATTCACTTTCCACAATGTAGGAGGAGGATTTTGCTCATACTACCTCCCACATCCTACCAATAATTGATAACTGTATTATTTTCAATTCTTCTATTCAATATCTATCATATTGCATCTCTATTTTAGGTATCCTGATACTATTTTGTATATGATGAGCATGTTAGGACCCCTGCCTTCCTCTGCCCTAATCACTTCCCATATTCTATGAGTTTGATCTTTATTGCAACTGTGCCAAACCTTTGTGATGTACAATCAATTCACAATATGATACAATTAAGTGCCTTATCCTTCTATAAACTGGAAAGCAATAAATAGAATTTGTGTTAATAGAACCAGCTTAATACTGTGTATTGCAAAGCTAAGTGGGTGCCAGGACTGCATTTTCTTCTCCACACGGCTAATGTTAAATCTAGTGCCATTTTCATGATACCCCGATCCTTCTCATGACAGACATTTATCAACCAAATACAGTATATAGGTCAAAAGCATAAGAACAGGGGAAGGCAGGGAAGTTAAAGGCTGTATGCAGTCAGCAGAATATTGCTATACCCTGTCCCCAGAAGTCAAATCACCCTTTCTCTGTAGCTACCAGGCTTATCTCCTTCATTCTCTGTCTATTTACACCCTCCATCTTTGATGAGCTGTAAAACCGAGGGTGTGAACTCATGTCGAGAAGCACAGTGTTGAAGGCAGTTTATGAGCTGGGAGTAGATTTATCATGTGAGAGTCATGGTGCTTGGGGTCCTTTCCTCTCTGTCTTTGGATAAGGGCTTGCATGTTCTTCTGCTTTCTGGAGCACTTCCAAACTTTGCTATCAATGCTACAAACTCAGCTTTTGGAGAATGGCTGTAAAAAGTGTACAACGGAGTCGCATTTACCTAATCACACTGCTTTAGAAAGGAGAGAGATGTTCCTGTCTCCTGGACTCAGGGGTCCTGTTGAAGATTCTGGACAGGGTCATGCAAATCCGGCTGCTGGTATGATTCCTCGAGTTTGGTAATGAAGTCTCATAAAAATTGACTTCTCCTGAGATTTTCAATGTCACTAAGACAAAGGGAAATTAAGCTGGCTGACTAAAAATTCTGTTCTTACATGTTATTATGAACCATTTACATCTGGGATTGGCATGGTCTAAAGTGTTAAAATGGCATCTAATACTTGGAGTAAATAATGTTTAACAAATTCATTCAAGAACAAGTCGAAGTTTAAATTACACAGTATGCTGAAGCTGAGGAAGTAATCAGCAGCAACAGTGCCCCTGTGGGTGTGGATAAACACTGCTGCCTGGTAGTCCTGGTGGACAGCCTCCAAAGAGAACCCGACTTCTTGGCAGTGACGGAGGTGGGGTGGGAGGTTTGAGCAGTGAAGCCAGAACCTGACAGTGAAGGCCCAATATGGGACTCAGGTCACCTCCCTGACCCAGGCTCCTCAACTTGAAGATGATTGAGTGAATCAACAGTATTTGTAGGGGACAGTAACATAGTCTTACATTTTGTTCCTCTACCTGACGAACATGCACATGGTTATAATGAAATGGACAGGACGGAGATCCTTACAAGCTCAGATGAAACCACCCAGCTGTACAGGATACAATGAAAGCCAAGGAGGAAAAGGTCCATTGAGGAAGGAAAGTGACAAACAAGGAGGAAAGTGTCCCATGGACAGGAGGGCCCAGGGTGGGGGTGGGGGGAGCACTGAGTGAAGTGAATAGAATTTGCAGGCAGAGATTAAGAGTCAGAAAGAGAAGCCTCGATCCAATTGTTAATAACTAATTACACAGCTTCAAGGCAATTCACTTAATGTCTTTGCCCAACTTTGATTTCTTTCCTCTAGCTGTATGATGGGATTAAAAATACCTGACCCCAGGACCCCAACAAAAACAAATGGTATTCTAAATTAAAACCACAATGACAAATAAAATGTATTATAAATGCTATATGGTGTGACCACAACTGTATAACAATTTGGCAATTAAGAGTACACAGTGCTTACAGATATATTTTATTAGTTCAATTTAATGCTAAATATTATAGACGACTACAATAATAATGGGCTTTCTGGCCTCAGAGTGCTTCGAGGCTCATAAAGCACTCTTAGATGTTATTTTATTTGAGCATTCAAACAATTCTGTTAAATAAACTGTGAAACCTTTCTGAGTTCCATCTTACAGCTGAAGAAGCAGATGCTCAGAGAGGCCAAGGGGGTCATCCAAGGTTGCACAGCTAGTCAGTTATAGAGCCAGACCCCAAACTTGGCCTTTTAATTCCAAGCTCAATGTTCTTTACACCCAAGTGACATAGAAGGCATTCTGGAATCTAAGAATCAAGAAGGTAAAAAATTCATTCTGGAGTCAGAAGTGGTAGAAGAGAGACTAAGATCAATGCAAGACATATTGCCAAGCAATGGCCTGCTAGAAGCATGTGAACTCAAGAAAGAAGTTAATGTGGATGGTAATTACAGGAAAGGTTTCACAGATCAGAAAATATCTGGCCTTGACTGGTGTAGTCCAATGGGTTGGGTGTCATTCTGGAACCCAAGAGGTTGCCTGTTCAATTCCTGGTCAGAGCACGTACCCGGGTTGTGGGCCAGATCCCCGGTCGGGGGCGTACGAGAGGCAGCCAACTGATGTTCCTCTCCTTCTCTTTCTCCCTCCCTTCCCCCTCTCTAAAAATAAATAAATACAATCTTTTAAAAAAAGATTCAACCCTGGGTTGAAATGTAAAAAATTAATTCTTTTGAATAATGGAAGGTAAAGGTGGATTCTTAAATAAGAAGGAGAAGCAAAGGCGTAAAGGCAGGATAGTGGACATAGTATGACTCTATTCAATAAGGGGTGTGATGAGAGGTGATGGGTTGGAAACCACAATAAAAGTTCCAATAGGTTGAATAGGAGCAGATCATAGAGAGCCTGAAGGTTAGATGAGGGGTATAGATTTGATTCTATAAGGATATGGAAGCTATTGTAGGTTCCTGAATGAGAGGGGGGCATTATATAATTAGTATATTGTTTGGTAGGGATATGCATAGTGTATTAAATGTGAACTGAAGCTGAGAAAATAGCTAGGAGATTGTTGCTTTAATAAAAGCATAGTCATGAAATCCTGGTTTAGAGTCATGGCAATGAAAATAAAAGAAAAGCTGCCCTGGCTGGTGTAGCTCAGTGGATTGAATGTGAGCTTCGAACCAAAGGGTCAACAGTTCAATTCTCAGTCAGGACACATACCTGGGTTGCAGGCCAGGTCCCCAGTGGGAGCCATATGAGAGGCAACCACACATTGATGTTTCCCTTCCTCTTTTTTCCCCTCCCTTCCCCTCTCTCTAAAAATAAATAAACAAAAGAAAAGAAAAAAGAAAATGTAGAATAAATAAATAAAGGAAAGCTGTAAATTCTAATGCCTCTGTTATTTAATAATGGGAGTAAAAGCATCACTCACTCGTCTGCCATACTCCACACGACTCTCAGAAACACGAGTGGCTTTCTCAGTCAAGTTTCCCCCTAACTCTCCTGCCAAATTAAACAATCTAGTTGCCAAAGCAAAGAGTTCATTAAAAATCACATGCATTTGTCAGAAAGCTTCCTTATTTCATCCCGTAGTCTTCTATCCTTGAGGGCTTCTCAAAAATAGAATGACTATACCCGTGCACAAACACCTTTGGGATCACCTCAGACCTTCTCTATTCAGGGAACTATAGATTCACATCATATGAATCCCTGCGCCATCAGAAGATGTTGTCATGTGGACCCATTGGACCCGTATCTGCATCTGCTCTGAGGAGATACGGGTGAAAATGGGGAGCAGAAGCCGATGCAAAAAGCCCCGATGTGGACCAGAGAATGAGAAGGACAAGGGGCAGGAGGACAGGGACAAGTATGGCCTCGGTACACGGATAATCTGGGTCCTAATACCTTGATTGCTCGGGCCAGCTGGAGTCTCTGTACTTCATCCTGCCTTCCCAGCCCCACCCCAACACGATGAACACTAAGGGCTGAAACTGGTCCTGTCCTTTGTTTGCCAGGTGGGTTCATAGACATGGTGAGATTTGAACACAGCTACAGCCTTCATCTTCAAAAGTGAATTGTAATAAAGATACACTTCCCCTTTAAATTTCAATAGCTTTGTTGTGCTTTCTACTCCCTCTTCACTGCAGTGTGTGGGCATTACACACACACACCCAGACACCTCACACGCTGCACTGACAGCTGCTTGCCAGTCAATGAAGTCACATTGCTCTGCCATAGGGATGTGTGAAATCAGCCGCCTCACAGGAGGTGGGCAGAGGCACACACGACGCAGTCAGTGTAAACGGGAATTTTCTGTCTCCTGTGCCTGGCTGTTTTGTTGGCTTATTGAGCAGAGGAGCGAAAAGGCGTCATTGGGTCCAGAAGTGTATTTAGAAAAAAAACTGGTCTTTTTATTGTCATTTTATGTGATAATAACTTCCTGAGACTGTCACCTTGAGATTCACGCTGGATGGACGAAGCAAGCTCCTGGCTCTCAAAAAATTCAACAGAATTGTCCTCCTTTTCCCATGGAAATGTCAACAGCAATTATACAACTTGGACTCCCTAGGCAAATGTACCAGAGCCCCTCCAAGGGCTGCTAGACTGTGGACAACTCAATCACTGTCACGCCGTCTTCAGCACCTTCAGCATCTCCCTTAGAATTGACTCTTATAATGCTTCAGGCCAGGCAGGTGTCTCGTGGCCAGGAGCTGCCCAGCCCAGTTGCTCCTAGCGCAGCACACACGTTTATGGGCAGGCATTCCAGCAGAATGACCTCCATCTCAGGCTCTGGCAACCCTGAAACTGATGACCTAGACCAATACCTGCAAACTTAGGTGTATTATTTTGCAGGACTTTTATATTCCATAAACAGAACTATTGAAAGACAGTTATTTATTTTGGATTGTATGTACTTACAGAATGCCTGGTAGTATGTAAAAAAAAAAAAAGATTTGTCTCACCTGACATCATTAGACTACCCACAAGGACTTCTACACCCTCAAAGTTAAACCTCTTTCCAAGACTAGTCGACACCAACAAGCAGGCTTGATTGTTTAAATTAGAAATATACAGTGGGAGGAAAGCTACAGGACACTGGGATGGGATGAGACTCTGGAAGCCTAATTAACAGGACTAGGACAAGGGAGTGTGACAGACTCATACACAAGTGAGCTGGCAGCCCTAACTAATTAGCAACAATTAATTTTACGGTAGGAGCAAGAACACATGTATTATGTTCTATAAAAGCTTAATAGGTGTCACCATAAATCACTCCCATCTCTCCCCTGAAATTCTACTTGCAAGCAGGCTGCCACAAAATCTTCAAGAATTAACACTGTCGAGCTGCCTGCTATGTCTTGGATCTTAACATGAGAAAAAAAGATGATTTTTTTCTCTGCCACTTGGCCCTCCACTGATCTCAACTGCTGTAACTGGAGGCGGGCTCAGCTGCCCCCAGGCCCTGAACCTATTCTGATTAAGGAAGGTAAAAAATGAGCACCCCAGGCCTGCTCCTGGTAGGACCTGGGATCCATTGTCCCACTGTAGACTGGATGGCCATGTGCCCAGAATAAGCTCCCTGCCTGAGATGAAAATCAGAATTCTTCATCTATATCTTCTATCAATTGGAAATGCCTGCACGGAACATTATGTTGGTCAGGGGCTGAATGGGAAAAGGAGCCCTGACCATGAGTAATGCCTGCTGGGCACGGGGCTTAGGAACATTGCTGCTGTTTCTTTGTGCCTGCTTTGTTTTCATATTCTACCATTTTTTAAATTGTAGTAAAATACACCTAAAATTTATTATTTTCAAGTGTACAATTCAAGGGCATTAGGTACATTCACAATTTTGTGCAGCCATCATTGCTATCTAGTTCCAGAACTTCTTTGTCACCCCAAATAGAACTCCTGTACATGTTAAGCAGTCAGTTCCTATTTCCCCCTCCCCTCAGCCGCTGGCAAACACTAATATGTTTTCTATTGCCATGGATTTGCCTATTCTGGATATTTCATACAGATGAAATCACACCATCGGTGTCCTTTTGTGCCTGGCATCCTTTCACTTACCATAATGTTTTGAAGGTTCATCATGTTTTAACATGTAAAAGCACTAAATTTTTCTGATCACCCTGACTAGCCCTGTCTATTGGCCAGTGCTGGTCTCCTTCAGTTTCCTAAATAGTATCTCAGTTCTCTTCTGAGCTGGGAACCCATTAGAAAGCCCAGCCAAGTCCTTCCAGGCCCCTTCTTCAAATGGTTGCAGGTTATTTCTCATCCTCCCAGGCTCTTGGTGGGACCCAACTCTAGCAGGGCAGATTAACTGTAGCTAGGACTCCACTGTTTGTTAAACTGCTCTTTCTAGCACTATCCACCAACCAAACTGGACTTCCTCAGCTTGGAGGTAGACCCAACTTAACCTCTGGAGCGCTGTACATCGCTAACTCTAGACTAATAGATTTTAGATGCCAGACTTCAGTCAGGTAGTTGAGTGCCCCCCAGTCCTGAATCTATATTTGAGTAGTTTTGCTAATCTTCCAAAAAGCTAAACATTTTGGGATGTATAATGCTAAATTAGAATGTAAGAGATGTGACTTCTTCCAGGAAGATGGACTAGACATATTTTTCCCAACTCTTCCCACGAACTTACAAACCCTGGACAATAGATAGAATAAACATAAGAAAACTCTGAAAGGTGGAGAGATTGACTAGAAACCTTGGAATTACATGGTGATGAGTTTCTTGAATTGTATTTTTGTCTCATATATTCCCAGATTGGAAATGAATAGGCCAGGAACCTGAATATACACAGGCAGGAAAATGCTCAGAGAAAAAGGCTGCTCTCTCTTTCTAAAAAGACCAGGAAAGCAGCCGCCAAGTCAGACAGGAAAATCTTAACACAGTTACCACTTTACTCCTGCCAAACCCCATAGGAAAATTGTGGCTCCACCCTCTGCCACGCCAGCAAAGGCTATGTGGGGAGCCTGGACTGCTTTCCATCCTCATGAGGCTGTAACAAGGTACCCAGCCACAGGCCCATGTGATACCAGAGAAAAGGCCAAACAGAGAACTGAGACTTTCATACCCACCAGGCCGTAACAAGTGTCCACCCACTACCACTACAGTATTCTTGGAGACCATGCAGGGAGCCTGTACCCTGCAGGAAATAGGCAACCCCCTTCTTCCATGCAAGGGTGATGTCAGAGGTAGCTGAGTGGGGAGTCAGGACTTTCACCACCACCCAGCAATAGTGAGGCCACTCTTCTCCCCCATACACTGCAGTTTCAGGGGAAGCCACGTGGGAGAAGTAAAAGGCATTCCAGCCCTCCCAACCAAGGAGGTATCTATCAGTGGAGGTCTAATAGGGAGAGGAACCCCCAACAGCACCAAAACAGTAACAAGGACACTGCCTCCTTGTGTTAACAGGGGTTGAGTGGAAAACCAGCAGTAACAAGGCAGATTCCCCATTTTCCCTACTAGGATGGTATCAGAGAAAGCTAGCTAAAACAGAAGATTTAAATAAACTCTGAGTCCCAAAACGGAATACCCTTGATTTCAAAGCTTCAATCAAAAATCACTGATTATACCAAGAACTGAAAAGATCTCAAACTGAATGAAAAAATAAAATCAATAGATGACACCACCAGGATAACAGCAATGTTAGAACTATATGACAAAAATTATAAAGTGGTTATCCTAAATGCTTCAATGAACAACTAAAAACACATTAAAAGAAATGAAAAAAAATAGTCTCAGCATGGAAATAGAGGATATGAACAAATACCAAATGGGAAATTTAGAACCAAAAAATACAATTACCAAAATTAAAAACTCAATAAATGGGCTCAGCTATAAAATAGAGGGGACAGAGGATAACATTCAGTGAACTTGAAATAGAACTACAAAAATTATCCAGTCTTAACCACAGAAAGAAAATGGACTGAAAAAAATAATGGAGTCTAAGCAGATGGAACTGTGGAACTATAACAAAAGATCTAACATTGATGTTAGCAGAATCCTAGAAGAGGAACAGAAAGCATGGTCCAAATGTAGTCAAAGAAACAAAGACTGAAACTTTCCAACTCTGGCAAAGGACAAACCTGAAGACTCTAGAAGTGAATACCACACAGAATAAACTCAAAGAAATCCACACTATGAAGATTACAATCAAACTTCAGGAAATTAAAAAGGGAGAAACAAATCTTGAAGCCACTGTGAGGAACGATACCTTACCTAGAAGGGGGAATCTATTTGAATGACAGCGGATTTCTCATATAAAATGATGGAACCCAGAAAAAAGCAGCGTAAACTTATTCAAGGGGTGAAAGAAAAATGCTATCAACCCAGAAACGTATGCACAGTAGAATACCCTTCAGGAACAGAGAAAGGAAAAATTGGACAAACACATCTCCCTTCTCCTTTGGAGGTTTCTAATTTCTGCTTGGAAGCAAAAACTGTAATATTGTCTGCTGTGATTTCAAATACATGTAAAAGAAATAATGAAAGCAATTATAGTATAAGTGAAAAAGGAGAAAATAAAGGGAAATGAGGTTTCTATATTTCATTTGAAATTTCAAAATCAGTAGATGGTGATACGTTATGTACACAAGGTGGGCCAGAAGTAGGTTTACAGTTGTTGGTATGGAAAATAATGCTGTAATTAATAAATTGCAATACAAGAATAAACTCTGTGGTGTGCACACTCACCACTGTAAACCTACTTTCCCCTGCCCTGAGTACAATATAATACGAAGAGCAACCACTGTGCAAAAGGACATGCTCAAAACAACTACAGATACATCAAAATAAAATTCTAAAAAAAAAAAGCTCAAGTAACCCACAGGAAAGCAGGAGGAAGAAAAAAGAGATATAAAAATAACAATGAAAAGAGAAAACAAACAAAATAAATAAAATGGGTGACTTAAGTCTTGCCATATCAATAATTACATTAAGTAAGATGATCTAAATACACTAATTAAAAGACAGAAATTGACGTATGAGGTGAGAAACATGACTCAGTTCTAACGGCTTCTATAAGAAAGTCACTCAACTATAACAACATAGGTAACTTGAAAACAAAAGATAGATGGATGAATATACACACACACAAATATATTTAAACATTCTGGAAATGACAGAGCTATAGAAACAGAACATAGTGGTTGCCAAGGGTTATGGATAAGAGAGAGAAGCCTGAGGAGGGAGAGGGTTTAGCTACACGAGGAATCTTGGTAGTGATGGAAATGCTCTGTGTCGTGACTGTATCAACGTCAATACCTTAGCTGTCATGCTGTACTATAGTTTTTCAAGATATTGTCTTTGGTGGAAACTGAGTAAAATTTACTGGAGATGGCTTTGTGTTGTTTCTTACAACTGTATGTGAATCTGCAATTATGTCAAAGTAAAAACAGTTTAATTAAAAAATGTCAGAGATGCACCTTATGCCATTGGACATGTTTTAATACGGACACAGCACATTGCTTGCTTGTAAGAAACCGTGTGCCACTAAAAGCTATCATTCATTATTAACAATTATGGCTTTGATTCCACTTGCATCAAAAGGGAGCTCCTTGAGGGCCTGGCTTGTATATTATTTATTCATAAATCTCCCACGGTGCCTAGCAAGCACCCTGCTATGTAATAAGTGCTCAATAAATGTTGGCTTAATGTTTTTTATCAGTAATGCATTGAGCATGTGAATATGTGTATTGTGTACTGTTAAAACATTGCTTGCTGTAAATGAGAAAAATATTAAAGAAATGTGTCATGAAGTAAATTAATGCCATCTTTAAAAAAGCAATTAGATCCCTGTTTCCTTTTTACTAGTGGTCTGTTTACTTTTTTCTCTCTTTGTTTTTGTCTGATGGCAAAAGTCATCAATGTTCATTACAGAAAAGTTTCACAGTCTAGGAATGTGTAAAGGCCTCCATGGCACTATTTCAATGACTGGATACGTCACTTCCAATTTGACATAGCTGCCCAAAGGGTATGATTCCAGTTACCGTGTTCATGGAGTCACCTATACAGCAGATGTATGTTGAGGGTCTGCCAAAGGCAGTCATGTGGACCCAGAGGGAAGTGGGGTTCCCTGCACTCTCCTGGAAGTGAAACGGACTCACTTGTTTGAAGGGTCCAACCAGGGGGGTCTTGTTTCTCTTTTCTGGTGGCCAATATCAAAATAACTTAAGCTTCCTGTACTTTGACATCTTAAAGGGACAGTGCTCTCTGGTTAACTATAACCACAGCTGAGTATTTTCCTAGAACTAAAGGGGACATTTCCAGGGGACATCTGCCAAAGGATATCAAACTAGCCTTTATATATGAGGTTGGGAGATCAGAAACTGTGAAATTGGGCAAGATTTTGAATCCACACATTCAAATGCATTCAGAAACAGAAAAAAGTAAAAAGCAACGCAGGACAAGATGCTGGAATCCATAACCACTTTGTATTTAGGTCAAATCTGTGTTCTTTGAGAAACTTTATTCTTTAAAGGGGGGGAATGTAGTACCTCTGAAGAGAACCAGGCAAAATCTATTTATCAACCAAAAATGCATTCTTTTCATTTTTTGATAGTTGTATTGGTGTAAATTTTATCCACCAGCTTGAGCAAAATTAAACAAAGCTTTTGAGATTTTTTTTGCCAGGCAGGTACAAAAATGTGTTTGCTGTTTTTTTTGTCCCACATTTTGAGAAAGAAGTAAACTGACTCAAGAGAGTGTAATTCTGTTCATTGCTCCTGTTGACAATAAAAGGGAACCAAATAATCTGGACTTTGACCAAATATGAAAGTGCATTTACTAAAATGCACTTGGAACCCCAAATGCAACACATTTTTCAGCTCATTTTCTGAAAATGTTCTGTTGCTATGGAAATGGCTATGCAATTTATCTGAGTGAAACCCATTCTTCACAGGTGAGGACCTTCTAACTGGGTTCACCATACGTCCTTGCCTTTCATGTCATCATCTAGTTGAAACCTGCACCAGAAGCAGCCCTGCCAGCTACAAACAGAATTGCAGATGTCAAGTTCACACTTATCATCACTTGTTATTAGTGATGCTAAATGCATTTTTGGTGGTTTGAAGGAGATTCATATGTTTCAGTTCAACAAATATTGGTTCCACATTCACTGAAGGATGGCCACACATACCCTCATCCCCACTGCATCTCACCCCATTGCATCTCACCCCATTGCATTACACCTCAGAAATGCTTTGAATTTCCCCAAAAGCATACTGGATTTTTTAAGCCATATAATTAGTTAAAAATATCCTTCTGTTTTTAAAAAACACCTATTTAAAAATCACTTTACAAAAGAAAAATGATAAAGAATAAGTCCAGGAGGGTTGGGAGGGCAGGCTGTTATATGAAGTACAATTTATATAGGCATAAACAGAAACACGGAAAGCAGTCTTCCACAGATAGAATGGCTGCCACACGTGGTCTTAAAAGCACAAGAGGCCGCTTCTCTCTGAAAACTTCTCTCGTTTTCCTTCACCCTCTCTGCTGGTGCCAGGATTACCTGGTCTTTATGTGACTGGACAGGGTTCATTGCCATCCACTAAACCTACTGCTCTGAGAGGGAGGGACAGGGGATGGATCCATGTTGATGGGAAACACACCAAACCCAGAATCACTGATGCAGTGGCCGGGCAAGAGTGGGAAGAGCCAGTTCATGGGAAGAACCAGATCAAATCGCCGCCGCCACTCTTCCTTCTGTCCCTGACACACTCATTGTCTCCCACTCTGCCCACCCATGGTCTGCCAAAACTGCCCTCCAAGGTCACTGACTGGCTCCACCTCAGAAACCCAGTGTTTCTCTCAGCCTTCATCTCTGTCCTCACTGCATCACTGGACACTGTCGCCTGCTCATTAGAATTTCTGTCCCTCCACTTCCATGGCACTAGTTATCAGGTTTCCTCATCTTTTCCCTCTACTTCTTGCTGCTCCTGAATTCTCAGCAGTCCCAAGCCCGGAACCCTGGAATCAGTGCCTCCTTAGTCCTCTCTTTTACATGTTCTCTTCAACTCCAACTACACATCATTTTCAAGCCTCAAGCCATCCTCCCATACAGATCTCTCTCTAACAATATCTCAAACCCCAGAGCTCTTCTGACCCGACTTCCCATTTGCAACTTTCTTGAGAACATTTTGCCCTGAGGGTCTTTTCTACTCCTGGAATGCAAAGTATTAGAAGTCAACTGCATCTTCGGCCTCCCCATCCTGACCCTCCACTTGTGTCTTTCCTATCTCTCTCACTATTCTTTCTCATCCAGATTGATACAAATCACTTTTGATTCTCCCCTTGTTGTCACAGCATACATGTAATCAGTGGCCATCGATCCTGCCTCTATGATTTCTCTCATGTCTGTCTTCATTTACTCCATTAAAAGCATCACCCTGACAAGACCCTTCGTCCTTTAATCTGTATTAGTACCATGGTCTCCTGTGTAGAATCTGTCTACCTGATACTCCAGGTTTACTGTCCGAGGGCACCCCACCAACAATATTACTCACTGACTTTGACTACAATACAAATAAAAAATATTTTTATCTTGCAACCTAAGACACATGCGCCAGTGTTCACCCTAGATTTCATAAAGCATATTTACATTCATTAGGATGGTGCACTTTTTAAAATTGAACTACATCCAATTTTATTTTCTTAAAAAGTGACTGGTATGATGCACGAATGAGCTGAAGCATGTATGTTAATAAGCACTGATTTATAAGATAATTTGGTAGAAAATTATTTTCCTCTTGTCTTTCCTACATCCTATCTTCTACCATTCAGGTGAAACAGAAAATTTCATCATTCTTTAATCATGCCTAAAACATTTTTTTATTGTGGTAGACTATACATAATGCGAAATTTACCATCTTAACCATTTCAGAAGGGTGCGATTCAGTGGCATTAGGTACAGCAACACTGCTATGCAATCATCCTACCATCCATCTCCAGAAATCTTTTCATCTCGAACAGCTGAAACACTGTGCCCACTAACACCCCCTTCTCTCACCAGCCCCCGGCAACCAGCATTCTACTTACCATCTCTATGGGTTTAACTACTCCAGGTGCCTCACATAAGTGGGGTGATAAGATATCTGTTCTTTTGCATTTGGCTCATTTCACTTACCATAATGTCTATTAAGTTCAGCAGTGTTGTAGCAAATGACACAATTTACTTCCATTTTAAGGCTAATAAATATCCGTTTATGCCACTTCTTTTTATCCATTCATCCATTGATGGCCACTTTGCCCTGCACTTTTAAGCCTGCACTTCTGTGCACATCATTTCCTTGCACATTCTTAGTTTATACACTCCCCCCCACACACACACCTTCTACAATCCCTCCATGGCATAGGTATGGGGATAATAGTGACACCTGGTATTTCCCTTGAGGAAATACCCCTTCCCTCATCATCACCTTCTTTCTTCCCCTTCTGAAATGCTCTTTCTCCATCTCCCACTTACATGGTTCCTTCCAGAATAAAGATAATTCTACACTAGCAAATCCTTTCTCACGAATGTGTCCGTCATCTCAACCCCTGTGGGCCTTCCTCTCTCACCTAATGCTCATACCGTCACATCAGCATCATCTTGTTGTCTACCTTTTTTCCTCCTTTTTTTAAAAAAAATTAATGTATAATGCTCCTTAAGGTTGATAAACATAGGTAGGGCTAGGAAAATATTGGTCTAAAGGAGAAAAAAGCCAGATATTTATAAACTAAAAAAATATGTTTCTATTTTATTTAAATACTTGGATTATAACAGCATTACTTTCCACTACTTTTTGTTGCAAAACTAGAGATCTGACCTTGAGTGAAATAGACTTTTGTGAGTCACCTTCATAGTCTAACCACCACTTATAAACTAGTTCCTATAAGATTGATGCATTCCAACTTTCAAAAAAATGGCTTTATGGTCAACAAGTATCTGTAATGTAAGAGAAATATCTCCTCTTTTCACACAATACCTTGTTATTTGGAGTGATATCACTAAATTTTCATCTCTGATATCAGAGAAGAAACATAGTTTGAATCAAAATATTCACAGAAAATTCAGATGTCCCTTTTAGCAATTTGCTTCCACTTCCTTAACTACATTCTTAAGCTGCAGTCATTAGAAGAAGATAAAATATTATGGTGGTGGGTGATGGTAGAAAATGCCATCTACAGTGGAGGCAGGAAGAGGAGATAAAGGAAAGCATGTAAAGAAACCATAAAGTAGAACCCATGCTTGGAGAATACGTGGTTACCTTGCTAAGAACATATCTTATTAAAACTCAAAAGTATATATAAAAATGAAAGAGCTCTGGCCAGGTAGCTCCATTGGTTAGAGTGTTGTCCTGATAGGTCAAGGTTGTGGCTTCACTCTCTGGTCAGGGCACATACGGGAATCAACCAATGAATGCATAGATAAGTGGAACAATAAAAATCAATATTTTTCTCTCTCTCCCCTTCTTCTCTCTAATAAAATTAATCAATAAAAAACAACTTAAAGATTAAAAAATAAGTTTTGCTAGAATCATACAGCTAGGCAAGTCTCTGCAGATTCCATTAATAATTAAACTCTTTACAGCATTCTCAGTGACTCCTAGAGGAATACATTAAAGACAGGGGGTATCCTCTGCCCAAGATTAGACAAAAAGGCGATTCAACAATGAGGATTAGAATGCATGAATTCTCAGTTCAGAACACCATGTTCCTAACATACAGGGTAGAAAACAACAATCTGTAAAACCTTCTCATTAAGAAAGGGAAGCCAAAGAATAATGTAAGGATATTTCCATATTTAAGCTGCTTTGCAGCACCTAGCAGATCCTTTTTCTCAACTCTTCTTTTTGGCATTGTAGGTGCTGTTCATTTAGATTCACTAATTTTGAACGGCCTGAAGCAGCTGCTCAGCAATAGTTGGAGCATCTGCTTAGTAATACTCCAGGCAGAAAGTTCTACAGAGACATGAGTGAGGCATTCCCAGATTCAGTAAAATACAGTGTTCTCAGGCCAGCTAATGCCCTTAGCATATTTTGGAAGGAAGGGAGGGAGGGAGGGAGGAGGGAAGAAGAAAGAGAGGAAAAGATATAAAAGAAAGAATAAATGGGAGTCGAAAGAGAAGGAAAGATTTTCCTGCCTACTAAGAATACACTGCTTTTTCTAGCTGACTTCTTTTCCCATCAAAAAATAAGATGCATTGAAATCAAAGACTTTGCCCAATTTCAAATAGAGTTAGCAAGTATTTTAGTGCTGGGGTGATCATAACATAGGAATTTGGAAAAGTGAGAAAATTGTGAGAATATAATTAGCTGTAAAATATCTCCAAATGATCAGCTCCATGCCACACTCTGGGCTTCCAACCTCAAAGTCACCCCAGGGTCGCGGCATTGATCTGGCAGTTCCAGATGCCTTCCAAGAAAGCCTTGCCCAGGGCGTGCGTTTATTAGGAGTGCATTGGTCAGCACTGTGCCACACTTAGAGCTGCTACAGAGTCAAGAGTGCCGGCCAAGAGACTTTTCTGCAGTGATGGAAACGATCTATCTGTGTCATCCTATTTCACAGACATCTAAAATAAGAAACTGAAATTCTATTTAATTTTAATTGATTTAAATAGTCATATGTATAGATTTTCAGCTGGGCAATCCAATAGAATTTAAAAATTCCCTCATCTCTGAGGTACATGGTGACCCTAACGGGGTGGGCTGGAGAAGCGGATGAAGAATCACTGAAAGAATTTGTAAGCATTTGAAACCATGCCAGTGACTTGACAATTATGTTGTATTTAGACCCTGCAGAAGCCATAGCAGGCTTTGTTGTACCTATTTCATGAATAAAATGTCTAAGGCTCAGTTGAGCAATGTGGCTAAAACCATACACTTAATAGTAGCAGATTTATGCTTATTTTATGGGGCTTGGAGAGCATTGTTTAAATTTTTTAAATTATTACATAGCTTATAACACTTTAGATTAGTCTCTTCTTTTGGGGGTCCTGTCTATGAGTTATTTGCTGAAAAAAACCTTAATCAAATATACAACCTATAACTGCACATTTTCTCTTTGAAAGCACCTTCTACTTACCATGCTCCACTTACTGATTTTATTTCCAAGTTAAAATGTGAACTGCCTGTATGCAGTTCATTAGCACACCGGCTCCTTACCCCCTGCTACCTACTCACTCATCTTTTGATCAATATGCTGCTCCCTGATGCTTGCAAAAAAGTTGTTGTACTCAAGTTGATACATTTTTTTACTGCTGAAAACTTTTACATTGAAAACTTGGGGAAAGGAATTTTAAATGAGTCAGTGAAATGGGGCTTTTAATTTTATACAGGCTGTCATCTCAGAAGAGCTGAGGAGGCTTCCTTCCCATTCAGTGACTGGAGGAGGCAATGTTTATGGTCTGATCACTGAAAAATTGACAATTTGCATTCAGACTCACAAACACAAATACTTTTTAAAGAGCACTGTCAAACCTTTACCAAAACATGCCTCTGAAATGCGACTGCCTCGGTTCACTTCAGGTCTGCTGTGGCTGGGAGCTACAGATGATGAGTGAAGGACCATAGAAGCCAGCCCATCACTGTGCCCTTGGTATTCTTAGGACTCTTTGTTGGGGATCCACATTTAAAAATAAAAGCTTCAAGAATATCCTTCCTTCACTATCCCTAACCCCACAAACACATTAAGAAACAAAATCCTTTGCATGCTCTGAGCTCAGCAGGTACTGGCAAAAGGAAAGCGTAGTAACAGAGCCCCAAGCAAAAACAGATAGATTGGTTTCTCATCCCACCTTTGCTATTTATTAGCTATGAGACCCTAGACCAGTTGCTCTTCAAACTGTTGTCTGATGTTTTAAATGAAGAGGTAGAACTAGATGATTTAGAAGGTCCCAGACAACACTAACATTCTGAATACAATCATGTTATAGAGAAGCCACCACTTTCTTTCCTTGATATCGGTGGAACTGGTCTGATTCCCAGTAAGAGAAGCATTGGGTGCTGTGTCTTGTGAGCAAGATGCAGGTTGAGATGTGTGTTGCTTGAGATGCCTGCCAAAGTATGTTGTCCCTTTAACATGGACTCCTTCCTTTACGCCAACCTAACAGGTATTATTAAATCCTGTCCCTCCTTGGATTTTCTAAATGGCCCTAAGACAGGAACTAAGAATCGGAGGAGCTGAGTGTTCACCCAACAAAGGACCAGAATCCTGATCTGTGGGCACCTAGGGGGTCTGCCACTCTACTGTGCTGCTCTGTTCATTCTTCTGTCTGTCCCTGACTCTCTCTCTCTCTCTTCCCTTCTCCCTTCTTTCCTCTAGGACCAAATCTTCACAATAGGAAGAAAAAATTAAATTCTTACCTAAAAGCAATAAAGTAGTATAACACGATATTTTCAATAATCAGCTGGCTCAGATTCCTGACCCGTAGTCAGATATGTTTCTCAAACCTGCCGCTTTGACCTTTAACGGAACAGTTGCAGGAGTGGGAATACCAGACCTGGGAGTGTGGCTTGGCAGTAGTAAGACTGGTGCCCTCCCAGCTTTCTAGAGAGAGAAAATAATGATTGGTAACATGACCAAATTGTTAAATGTTTTATTTGTTTGGGTACATGCTGACAGTGAATTGCTACCAGGTCTGGGGTCCTCAGTGCACCTCCTTGGATATTTTAGGTATTCTCACCTATGTTATGTCCTGAAATACATGTTCAGCTTTTGATGGTGAGTTGCTTTAGAACTAGGTAAGGGGAAAAAATCTCTAGGTAATTAGAATTTGAAAACATATTTAGTACTCCTCAATACAAGGAGCCAAACATCCATGCTGGTGTCTTCCCAAAGGACCCATTAATGCATGAGTTTTGAGGATCAGCATCCACCTGCCCCCCAGATCTCAGAGTTCAAATCACTCCAAAAAAGGTACTATGCCCGACTTCATTGTCACTGAAGACAAGTACCTCAGTAAAACAAGCCCTCATTCAGAAATAAACTGAAAACACTAAAACAAACCAACCAACCATCTTTCCTTTTAAGCCAAGTCTGTGTGTACATAGTAGGAACAAGTTTGTGTATCCACACAGAGAGGTCTACTTCACTCAGTACATTGTGGATGGCTGCAGGCGGACACAATTTTATATATCGCAGCATCACCTGGAAGGCCACAAACAACTGGTAAAACGGAGACGTTCTTCTGAGAAAATGGTGGTACCAGAGAATGCAGCTTTGAGGGAGAAGCAGACTTTGTCAGGCCCAGAAGTTCGACATTGCCAAGCCTCTCTTATATGGCTTTATCAAATCTTATTACCTACAGTCATTTCACACTAAAGCCGCAAAAGCGGTAGCATTTTTGTTAGAGATGAATCTGCCTTATAAGGATGGTTTACAAAGCCAACTCTAGCTATCGTGGAAAGAATAAGCAGCAGCAGGTAGGACCTGTCCCCTTTGTCTTATCCCCTGGGCTCTCCTGTGTCTGGGTTTCCTTGCAAAGCAAAGGCAGCGTTGAGCACTAAACGGGGGTCTGGTCTTCTCCCACCCCAGGGTTAAACTTCAGCTGCTATGGCTCCAAAGACGTAAACATCCCTTGGCCTTTCCCTCACAAGCCTTTTCTGCTGGCATTTCTTTTACCTTCGTCAGATCTTTGTGTGGTAGGAGGTGAAATTCGCCACGGCCCCGTCTAACATGAGTGACTGCCAACACAGGAGCACCCCTGTAACCACCGTTTTGAACTCTGCATCTAGTAGATTTTTGTTTGTCTCCATTTTGTTGAGTTCTTTTTCTGGAATTTTGTTCTGTTCTTTCACATGGAACAGTTTCTTTGTCTCCTCATTTTTGCAGCCTCCCTGTGTTTATTTATATGTATCAGGTAGAGGCTGCTATAACTCCCTTGGTAGAGTACCAAGCAGAACTGTTAAATGAACATATGTTCTGCTAGTTTTGTTTCAGAGATGTGTAAAAGAGCTGGGTAGCCCAGAATACTAAGCACAATAAATGACTTTAAAGACGCCTACCACAAGACTTTTCTTTCTTTCTTTCTTTCTTTCTTTCTTTCTTTCTTTCTTTCTTTCTTTCTTTCTTTCTTCCTTCCTTCCTTCCTTCCTTCCTTCCTTCCTTCCTTCCTTCCTTGCTTCCCTCCCTCCCTTCCTTCCTTCCTTTCTTCCTTTCCTTCCTTCCTTCCTTCCTTCCTTCCTTCCTTCCTTCCTTCCTTCCTTCCTTCCTTCCTTCCTTCCACTTTTGGGGGATACCACAAGTCATTCATACTGGGTTAGTCTTGGAGAGAACAATGTGTGCTTCAAAGTTCAACCACTGCATGATCCATCCATCGAACATGTTACTGTGCCCCTCTCTGCCGGGCATTGTTTTAGCAGTGAGTAAAGGAAATCAAAGTCCCTGTCCCTGTGGAGCTTACACTCTGACACAGTGCCTGGCACCAAAGAGTGTTCACTGAAAGTTGCTAAATGAATGCATGCATGTACTTTCATCCTAATAGCAAATCATCTGGTTAAATCTGAAGTAGTTAGATAATTTCTTCAAAAAGTGTAGCCATGCCCACAATCAATGTTGCCTTTTTAAAAAAAAACCCCAAACAAGTCAATCAACCATGATTAATTTCCCAGAAAAAAATCTATCTCAACAGAACAACAACAAAAACAAGAGAGAGAGAGAAGCTTACTCAAATGGGCAATCTAATGATCCTAGGAAAATGCTATTTAGAAATTAATGTAACTTCTATGAGAGAGCAACACAGACAAGCACCCTACCTATCACATCCTTTAGAAATCTCATTGAATGAGTTAAAGATCTCGGGGTATCATTTGTCTTTTATTATCAGGTAATAATGGCTCAGGCTTTCTCCACTCAGCAAGCAAGCCCCTCACACTCTAAGCTTCTCCTACTGCTGCAGTAAGAAGGGAGAAGGGAGTGAAACTTGGCAAAGGCAATCCCTAAGAGCTTTATGTTCCCTCCTCTGCAACACCGTATTGATTTTCTCACAATCCCCAAAGATCTGAGACATTTTATAATCATGACCATAATTGAATGCCATCAGGGGTTCAAGGGGACTTTCCTCTTTAACATTTAAAGAGACAATAGCATCAGTTTAAAAGACATAAAACCTTACCCAAAAGCCAAGGCAGTCCCCTGGACCAACCCTGCCTTTCTGATCTCTACTTTCTTGATTGTGGCTCTGAGTGCCTGGTCACTGGCTCCAGAAATATGTGAAGAAAATTCCTGTCCCTCCTCAAGATTTGATTATCTATCTAGCTCCCAGGACAGGACAACATGCAGAAGAGGAAACGAGCTACTTGGGGAGAATCATTTCCAGAGAAAAACAATTTAAAAGGCTTTCCTCAGAGATTGCTGCTCTTAACAGACAAGTAATGGGTCAAAAGTGCCAGGAAATTCCAAACCTATCCACCTCCAAAATCACACACAGGCAGTATCCCCTCAGTCACAGAAAGTGGAAATGTCTGTATCAACATAATTGCTTAAACGTTAAAGCTGGAAAGTTGTAAAGTATGTCTTTAGGATTTAAAAAACATTTTTTTAAGTCTAAAATCCACTGAGCCTCCTGTCCTTTTCCGGTCTTACTGTCAATATCCTACACTTCCTTCTCTTTGTCCAGAGTTGGTAAGTTGTATATGTCATTTTCTCAAGTTGCTTATTACCTAAAGGTTACAACATTTTCCCCATTATTGCTTGGATAAACTTAAATCCTGTATATTTTCCTGCAATTTTAACCCAGATGAGCCGAGTTGAAAATGCTTTACCTTCTCTGATGCTTGTCTAATCTCCCTGTCTATTAAGCTTTGTCTGTACCTAATTAGAAGAAAAGGCTTACAAATCGTGTCCCCAATCCTGCGCAGTTTTTTGAAATCATCATAGATGATACTAGAGATGATCAATAGCATCTACTGTTTTTGTTTTGCCATGCAGAGGGCAATTTATTCATGTGATGTCTGTCATCACTCATGTTCCATAATGCTATAAATTAGGCTTCATGGTAAGATTTTTGTGGATGACCATTGTTTGGATGGTCATTTTACATGACCGCAATCTTGCCAGACTGTAAAAGTCAAAGAAGCTCCCTGTTTTTGGTTAGCCTTAAGTCAGGCATGCTGAAATTCAGATAAGATATTTAGGTGGAGGGTGTGGGGAGAGTTGGGGAATCTTTCTGTTTCTTGCTGAGTGGAACCTGATTGGTCCATGTAATGAGGTAGAACAGAGAATTGGGGTGGTGAAGCTGCAATAAAGCAAAAAAAGAAAATTGCTCGACTTTGCTTTAGCTCAGCAACCAATGACCCATTAACACACAAAGCTAAATACAATCATCTGTTAGTGGAAATAAGTGTGATTGCTGCTGGTCTGGATATACAAACTGCGTCCCATTAAATTAAGTACGTGAGATGCAAAACACAGAGAACCAGCTCACAGTTGGAATGCATTCAAGGCCTTGGAGCAACAGCTCTCTTAGATGAATGTGGGTTAAAACCCCTCCAAGCATGGGATCTGACCAGTACCTGTAGTTGTCAGGCAGCTGTTAGAGTTTTCATTTATCTGAATTACACTGAGTGGCTCTGCCTTGGGATACTCACTGCACAGTCTGGCCCTCTGAAATTAACAGCCTAAAGATATGTCCTTGCAACACTTGGTTGGAGAGGCCTCCTGAGGCACATTTCATCTGTGCCGCCCTCTCTGAATGTACCACGTCTACCTTGGAAAGTAGATGACCTGTTTCTTGTTGTCAAAAGAACTCTGTGGGTTTGGAAAAGCCTCAAAGATAATGTCACCTCCTGCATGCATGCTTCTTCTACAATGGATGGAGGCAGAGTGGGTGGCGCCTGCCTGGTTGGCCAAAATTTTTTACTCTGCTCCACAGATACACACCATTCTCCCCCTGGATCGTGCCACATGTTTTAAACAAACTATTTCCTCCTCTGCCTTGTGGAATGATCAAAAGAAAATCAATAATACAGAATCTGATTTGCAGACACAAAGGCAGACTCACTAATAAATGTAGCCGTGTCTGGTATTCATGGTGTCTGCATGGGGATGCTATCCCTTCTCACCTCTGCCATGCACCAATCCACATGGCCACATCCACCTTGTCATTGAGAAGCTGCTACAAACATCAGGACACAGAGTCAACTGCTCGAAAAGTGCTGAGCATCGGGGATGACTCCAAGGACAATTCTGACTCCTGTGAGGCAGCAAGACACACAGTGGTTCCAGAAGCAGCTCTGAATGGAGCACAAAGAAGCACATTTCCAGGATTTACAATGGTCAGAAAGGATTTCATAAGAAAGCTCAGTTCTCACACAGAATACATACCATATGCTGCCATTTATATAAAGCTCTAGAACAGGCTAAATGAATCTATGGTTTAAGACAATTACAATGGTGAGGATTTGTTGTCTGATGGAGGGCCGGAGAAGGGGATTGACTGGAGAGGCATAGGAAGAAAATGCATGGGGTGAATAGTACTGTTCTGGATCCTGATGAGGGTTTGGGTTACTTGGGAGTATGCATTTGTCAAAGTCATGGAACAGTTCATTTAAGAGTGATGTATTTCATTAGGAGTAACTTTGTCTCAAAAAAGAAACAGAAAAAGAGATAGAGAATGATAGAGAGAGAATGAAAGGCGGGAGGAATGAAGAGAGGAAGGAAGGAAAGAAGGAAGGCAAGAGGGAGGTATGGAGGGAGGAAGGGATAGAAATCGAACACCAATATCGAACTCTAGGTTATGCTTATTGCTGTATTTAGGGTAAAAGTGCCCTGTTGTCTGCAGCTTCCTTTGAAATGCTTCTAAAAAAACAGATGTACTGATGATGATAGAGAGAGATCTCCATCGCAGAATCCAGATGGGTATATGGGTGTTCACAGAGGAATTCTTACAACTTTTCTGCATGTTTGAAACTTTTGGTCAATAAGGTATAGGAAATGGAAGGAAGAAATGCAATTCTACACTTCAGAAGTCAGGTTTCAGAGTTCACGGGCGTGCCAAATGGAATATCTCGCAGGGAAGGTTTCAGATGTGAGAGGCAGTGCACACATGGATTCTGCTGCTGGGGCCTCTCTCTCTGGGCTCTACTAGACTGAAACACATAATTCTGCTCTGCAGCAGAGCTCAGATAACTTAAGTAAGAAAAACGTCCTTTGGATAATTTGCAGACTTTGACCTGAAATAAGGGCAGATGCATTTAGATATATGATTCGTTTTCTGGCTGCTGTGCTATTTCAAAGAATCCTTGTTACTGCTTTCGGTGAAAAACTCCCCCACCAGTAAAAGAAATGAATCAGACTGGGTTACTAGAACCATACCCTATAACTCTCCTAGCCAACATCCATCTTGCTATCATATTGACCTGAGTTCACCTATTAAAAAAATACTTTTAGGTTGACATATGTGGGTAAAGAATTCTTCTTCTTTATTTTTAAAGCATAATATATTGCCTGAGTATAACAACTTAAATTACATCTATGGAAATCTTA
Source organism: Sturnira hondurensis (assembly GCF_014824575.4). NCBI lineage: Eukaryota > Metazoa > Chordata > Mammalia > Chiroptera > Phyllostomidae > Sturnira > Sturnira hondurensis. The sequence goes on along the minus strand of NW_028095197.1, from coordinate 2,860,347 downwards.
ACAAAACAGGGTTCTTTTTATATTTCTGTAGATTCTAATTTATAACTCATTTCTAGGGGTGAAAGAATGAAAACACGGACATGAACATCAATAAAAATCACTGTTATTTGGCTTTAGGACTCGGTCATAGATGCATACTAAGTGAGACAAATACATGGACTAACCATCTAGGCTATATCCTAGTTTCCTCCCAGTTCAACTCTACTGGGTCTCAAGGCCCAAGTAGATAACTGAGAAAAGAAGAAGAAATGTAACTTGCTTTTTAAGTGGCATCTCCACTTGGCAGAGTGCCAAGATTAAGCAAAACCAAGACATGAGTACTGATAATTTCCAGAAGATTTCATTTTACTCAGCTCCTTGGGGTAATATATTTTCATACTAGCATATACCATACATTCTGGAAGAGTGTGTACAATTCCCTTGCTGTGGATTATTACTTGGCGGTCTCCAATAAACCACGTGGCCCTATTTTCATGCCCTTGTGTAAGTTCTTCCTGTCCAGTCCGGGCTGATCCTAGGACCTGCTTTAACCCATTCAAGGCAGTGAAGTGAGACTGTGCCATTTCTAAACCCTAAGTTATTAAGAAGACCTGGCTACTCTGATGTGCTTTTTAAAATAGTTGAGTATTTTCAGTCTTCTGTGATGTGAAGAAATGCAAGCGTCCATGTGCAGAAGTCCACATGGAAGGGAATGAAAGCTCTTGGCTGATAAGCCCAGTGAATTCCCAGCCAGCAACAACCTGCCATGAGCAAGAGACCATTTTGGACCTTCCTAGTGTCCAAACGAACAGAGTGTAATGTAGAACATCACCTGGTCAATCCTTAGAATTGTGAAAAATAATAAAATGTTCTTGTTTTAAGCTGCTGAATTTTGGGGTAGTCTGGGACACAGAATTAGATAACCAAAACCCATGTTTAAAATAAAATTTTTATTTCAAATATATTTAACAACAGAAGAAGGCATTTAGAGTTATACCCTGAGACCTTGATCCACCAGTCAGTCAGGGGACTTCAGTGACATGATGGAGAAACATTTCCTTAGAATATAATTCGAAAGAAGATAATCCCCCAGGTTCAGATATAATATGTAGTTGATATATGATTAAGAGGAGCTTGTGCCCCAAGCCTTTGTTAGGGGATCAGAGCTAAGCATTTTTTTTAAATCAGGCCTGTTTATACCAAGGTGATTGCTAATGGGACCATTTTAAGACATTGTGTAAGTAGGGGCATCATTTATACCTGGCACTCTCCTCCAGATCTCTTCATTATTTTTCTCTCAAATTCCTGCTTCTGTCACTAAGAGACTCCATTCACTTGGCCAGATGTAACTGACCCTAGAAAGTGGGAAAAGATCAGTGAAGTCTGGTCCATGTCTGCTCTACCCAGGACAACCTAAAGCTAAGACTAAGAAATAAACCCTCACGCTAGCAGTTCATCCAACGGTCCCTTCCTAGCAAGACCCTCAGCACCTCTCTGACAGATTAAAATCTCTGAGTTAACATAATGAATAATTATGACTAATTATTTCAGTACCTGTCTCATGAGAATGAAAATGGTTACAGTTATTAGTATTGATCAGTCACATCCATGGACCCACTCTTACCCAGCACCAGATGCAGAGTATTTGAGAACTTGGTACAACCCAAGGTGAGGTGGAGAAGGAGAGGGACAGAAAAGGGATAGGAGGACAAGACTCACACCCACTGACTACAATAAGCCAGGCATGATGCTAGATGTGTTATATGCATTGAAAATCACTGAAGATGCAGCAGAACTGAGCAAGTGGGCATTTTTAGTCTCATTGTATGCATACCACAGTGATGTGGCCCAAGTGTTTAGTGCAGCAACTGGCCCTTAATAAGTGCCTCCAAAGCCCTGGCTGGTGTAGCTCAATGGATGGAGCACGGGCCTGTGAACCAAAAGATTGAAGTTCAATTCCCTGTCAGGGCACATGCTTGGGTTGCAGGCCAATTCCCAGCAGGGGCTAGTTCCCAGCAGGGGATGCACCAAAAGCAACCGTACATTGATATTTATCTCCCTCTCTCCTTCCCTTCCCTTCCCTTCCCTTCTAAAGATAAATAAAATAAAATAAAATAAAATAAAATAAAATAAAATAAGTGCCTCCAGATAGTAGCCATTAGCATTTTTTATTGTGCTGTTAATGTCATTCAACGAAATGGAAACTGAGGCTGATCGAGGTTAGGGTCACAGGAGCACCAGTGTGGGGCCAGGATTAAAGTCCAAATCTGTTCGATGGCACTGTCTCTGTACTAGTAATAATGATTGTGTTGTAAAAAGAATCGTCAATTGTGCCCCACCCCGCCATGATGGCTGCTGAAAAAGTTGTACCCTTAGAATGTGACAAGCAACAATATGTTAAAGTTATATCGAATTTCAAATACAAAAACATTTTGGGGTCCTGATGAAAGCACCAAGGGTGTTCTAAAATTGCAAGGGGGGAAAATGTTTTAGAAGGGCCGTTTGAAAAAGTCACTGTTGTCAACAAATGAAGAAAGGTCATTCATAAGGCAGTTGGCCAACACGTAAAAGCTGAACTTCTCAGGGGATCTACACCAAAGCAGATTCTGTCGCCTGTGACTTGCCCTGATAATGAACTCAACCATCGGCTGTTAAGGGTTGAAGTGGGTGTCTGGGGTCAGGTCAACCTCATGTGTGTGGAGCACTTTAAGAACTGAGCCCACCCCCTAGGGATTTCCACAGGGCTGATGGCTAGGTGCTTGGTGATGAGTGGTGGCGGCAAAAGAATTCCTATGGCCTGGAGGCCAGGGGATGCGGGTTTGTGTCTTGTCTGTCCGTTTCTGCCCAGACTACGAGTCTTACTTAAACTCTCCAAATCGTACTTTCTTCATTTATTAGAAATTGCCTGAATGTGAATTTTATCCAATGTCATGTACGTGGAAACACTTGGCTGTGGTCTCAAAAAAAAAGTTTCCTTTCCCCTTCCCTTTCCAGAACAAGTTCAGTTCTGTCGATGTTCATCACTAACCTCTGAACCCAAGGATAACATTTTCCTCTGCCTTTTTTGTCCTGGCTGACTTCTGTTTGCCTTATTAACTACTTGGAAAGTAATGAGGCTGGATTTGTTTTGTTTTCTCTTCTACTCTGTGGTTTGTCAAAATGCCATGTACCTTTTAAAAAAATGGGTTTTGTTACTCCTTGTGAAATTTATTTAAATCTTAAGCAAATAGGACACAAAACAAGATCATGTGTCCCTCTTGTTCTCTATAATATCCAGAAAATAATTTACAACCTTAAGTAACACTAACAAATAATTTTTTCCTTAAGGAAAAATAAGTGAACACAGCCCTTCTGTAGTTTCCCAACTTAGATTTTTCTAGTAGGGTCTAAGCCAGAAAGCTGAAATCTATATAACAAAGCAAAGCTGAGAATGGATGCTGCCATCTTGCTGGAGACGGTTACCTAATGCAGCGACTGGCGATGGCCAGAAACAAAAACAGTATTTTGGACCAAACTCTGGACTCGCGCTTATGGATCAGTGATGTATTTTGTCTTGCCATGTGACGAATGCTTAGTACAGTTTACAGTCAAGCTCCAGAGAGGCTGCCACTTTTGTTTTTGGATATTAAATCATTTTCTTCTTGAACCCCACATTACTTGGCTCCAAGGCCTTTTCTACTTGTCATAAATGATGCTGGAGTATGGCTTTTTAATTCCTTTGACAGCAGGAAGGCATCACCTCCTGGGGGCGCTTAACTAGTTACTTGATGATAAATAGGTCTTGAGGCCTTTGGCAGCTGTTAGCCAGATTCACACCACCAGGGGAGGGTGGGGGGTGATGGGAGATAACCTTAAATGAATCCTTAAGTATTCCTTTGCTTTGAAAGCTGACCTAGGGGAAGTGTCTGGCTTAAGGGGATAAGAAAATGAGTAACGCACACTTGATTACAAAATATCAGTTTGGGCTTTTGCAAGATTTTGTAAGAACCTCTTCCATTTCTTGAAATATGATCAATTCTTCCAAAAAAAAAAAAGGCAGGAAGTTCCTTCTTTCTCCCTTCCTTTCTTTTTCTTTTTTCTTTTAACTGAACTGCATACCTTTCCCCCAAGCAACAGAGTCCGAGCCTATGCAGAATCTTTATCTTTTGTCCATGCCCGTTTCACCCTTAGCTAGCTTGGCAGAAACTGAGAGCTCATGCCTTCCATTAAGGCAGTCAAGAAAAAAATGCTTACTAGGATTTGCTCCCTCATCAGCCTGACTAATCATACTCATTCACTGTTCTTTTCATACAGATTTTAAATTATGACTCTCAAAGACACACACCACCCAAGAGACATCTGCTTCCTGGCTTGCTCTGTTTCCTTCTTCTTAACCCAGGGAAAAAATACTCAGTGGCCCAGGAAAAACACCGGCTAAGCAAAATCTAGAAGTGAGAACTGATTGGTTTCAAGCTAGTGAAGGGTCAAGTCAAGGAGAAGGTGTTGAGATAAAAGTAATGGGGAGCTAGTAGGATAAAAAGACACAAGAGGATCTTCTCAATCAGTACATTCAGGGAGAGTATACAGCCGACAGAGTCCGGTGACAAGCCTCAGATGCCTCAGCCCTGGGACAGACAAACATCTGGTGTGTACAGGTCACCAGGGCAACGCTGGTCTGAAACAGTGTGAGGTACTCAGCCGGAGAGCACTAGGCTGGACTTGAGCACAAGCCTAGGCACTGCTCAGGTAGTGATTACCTCTCCCTGAACCATCAAATGTTGGGCATTGAAGAGGTTAGGGGACCAATAGCTATGTGCACTTGGGAAGCAACTTCTCATGGGTCCAGGGTCCAAACCGAAATTTCACCTTCAAAGGAAAATATGGGGATATAAGTTCAAATTCATAAAATATGATAACCTTAACTTTCTCTCTGGAACTTTCTTTGCATGAAACTTCTTTAGCTGAGTCCACAGCAAATTCTTTCTATAGGTCACATATATCTACAAAAGCATACGGTGTTGACACAAAGAGCTAAATCCCATTTCTTTATCTACAGTGTTCTGAGTTCTCTGAAGACCTCGTCTTTCTGGCTAATTAATTTGTTGGCAAACACAATTTAAAAAAGCACAGCATCTTCAAGACTGCTGTTGGAAAACCATTTTGAATACTTCGTTTAAATAAACCACACAGGATATAGGTCCTCCTGACGCCCTCTCCTTCTGAAGTTGCCCAAACTAACTCTGTTTATTGCTCAGCTTAGGCCTTTCACCTGTACTTGGCATAATGCTTCTCCAGATTATTAAAAGCAAAAGAAAAAAAGAAAAGAAAACTTCTACTACAAGTTCATTTCATGTACTCGATTTAGTGCAGCATAATGAACACTAAATGTGGTTCACATTTAAATCGTGTTTTTAATGTAAAGACCTAGAGCTCCTAAAATTGAGTGTGCAATAGCCATTTTTCAAGAAGCTGTTTAATAGCCAGAGATCATGTTTCGGGGGCTCGACCTCACTATTTAGAACTTGATCCCCTTTCAGGGATTTGTTCCTCGAACCTCATTTTCAAGGGATCATCAGAAAATAGGCTTCTGGTCTTTTAGGTTTCCAGTTAGTAAAGCCATATATAAAATGCTCAATGATTTTTGATAAACGGGCTTCATTAGATCATAGATTTTGGAATTGAATGGTTTGTAGGGGCCTCAGTGATCATCTTTACATGAGAGAGTTATAAATTACTAGTTAGTCCAGGAAACATTTTGCAGGCCAGACAACACACTATTTCTTTCGACTGCCCTAGGCTAACTAGGAAGCATGCAGACAGCCTTTTTCCATCAGTTTCCTGGCCTCTCCACCACATCCAGTGTATTTTACTCCTTGCATGTTTAGCTTGGGCTTTATCTTTTATGTCTAATACTTTGAAAACACACCTCAACTCTGAGAAATACCAATAATAGTGCAATTGCAAAATACCTTGTTTGCCCCGAAATATATCAAATGAGGGAAATATTTACAATCACCATTGCTGGCACCATACACAGTGTAATTAGTGTTAAGTGTCCGTGATAAACTGTGCTTCACAAATTGCTCAAGCATCATAAGCATTATGAGAAGACCATAGTTTTATTAAACACTGAAAATTATATTTTTCCCAGTGGTCATAGTGCAAGATAATGAACTCCCAACAAGTGGCAACAGAAATGCAAATTCAATTTTGCACAAGAGTCACAAAGACCAATTGTGCCGGTGGAGACACAGCCTCCATCTAGACAGAAGGAAAAAATTCCTCATGTTCATTAAATGTGTGTAATTAGGAAAACATGAAGAACAACTAGCTAATGATTGATATTGTATGCATATCCATGTCTGTAATCTCCTTTTTTCAAAAAGTCTAGTCAAAAGTTAAACCTAGCTCTTCTAGGTTTCAAGTTTGATTTTTCAAAGGGGCTACCGACAATGGTGAAAGTAGAAGGCACCCTCATCAGGTCCAACCATTTAGTAATTCTTCCTTAAATTTTTGCTTTCTACCAAGTGGCATGCCAGGGTTTTAATTTATAAGAGCAAATTTTATTATACAAATAAGCAGACACTGTCTGGGAGACAAAATTGAAGCAGCTCTGATCGTTTTATTAATTTATTTGATTTACTTCTGGTTTCTCTTATCCAATCTTATTTATGTCAAAGTAAGTTGAAGCAGACTTCATTATGCAGTAAAATGCAATTTGAACACTTTTTATTGGGACATGGTGATTCGATCATTTCTCTCCTTAAATCCCATTATCTCTTCTTACATTATTTTGTACATACCAAATCCCATGAGATGAAATTCCATAAGAAACAGGAATTTGTGAGGAGGGATGAAATAATATCCCATTAATTCCTTATACTATGAATACAACAGTTAACATTATTACCATTTTGCAATATGATAGCATATTTTCTCTTAAGAAAATTAACTGAATTAGTGAACTTGACTTTTTTAAAGTAAACTTTTGAGGGAACTCTGTAGTTCCTAATCATTTCAATATAGGATTATAAGAAGTATTGAACCTAATCTGTCCCAGTTTGGACCTTTTTGCATTTTGTTGTTATGTGGATTACAAAATTTGCCAAATCACTACCAGATCTTTTCCTCTTGAAATAGTGGCGTTTTAGAGTTTTTGCATTTTATTAACTTTATGAAGTATTTGTGAAAAAATTAATAGGCAGAGATTCCACTCATTTGTTATTTACCTGTTTTATGTCAGGTGTAAGGTTAGTACGCAGGGCAATCCTCAGTTCATAAATGCATCTAGTTACCAGATGGCTGTTTAGAAACAGGAGTCATTTTCTCTTGGAGACACTGCACCTGTGCTTAGGATGACAAGACTGTGCCTTAAATGCCTTTTAAACCTCTGTGCTATACGGTACTCTCCCAATCACAATTCCTATGCCCTAACCCATCAGGAGTAAGATATTTCCATGTTTAGAGATTAGTAAGAGCTCTCTGATGAACAGAGAGGGCAGCCAAGTATCAGCAAAGGAGAGAGAATCAGGTAAAACTCACCAGCAACTAAGGTATGAGCCAGTCCTTCGGGCACTTGCCTTCCTATCTCACCCAGATTCATGGCCTTTCCAGAAAAGAGCCTTCCACCGTGTGTCTGGCCTACCACAATGATCTCCAAACTCTAACAAACCTGCTTTTGTAACCAGGCAGGTTTTCTGGTCTGCCTTCTAGTAATTCAAATTGGATGGATAATGATTGGAATGCTGTGATTTGATTCTTACAAAGCATATCTAGTTATTATCTCTGTCGCTCATACACAGAGCAAAAACAACAATAACAACAACTACAAGGACCACACAGTGAGGGTTACAGGTCCACACACACCTTTGCTTGCTGGAAACTGCAAATAGCCACCTAGCTAGCTAGAGGATGCAGGGTGAAAGGTAAATAAGGACATGTCTGCTCCAGCAGTGGTGCCCTGCAGTTTTGCTGGGCATTTGATAAAAAAAGATTGGGCAAAGCCTCAAACAAAAGGCTACGCCATGACTCCACCATCACCTCCCAAATCATGTCGCTCCCATTGGGTAGCTCTCCATCACAGATGTGTTCCTGACATCCTGATCTTCACCATTTGAATAATTCTTCACTGTGCTATCATAGGTTATTTAGAACATAAAAGGTGCTTTTTCATAGTATAGGAGGGAATTTCATGATTTAAACTGTGAGCAAGATAAGAAAGTTTCAGAGATCATCAGTTAAATTAGCTATATTTCCAATCTGTGTAAACATATGCAACTGTGATAAAGTAGGTGCTTAAAATATAAGCTCTTCAATGTCCCCTGACCTTGTGAAGGCCCTGATGCCCCCTCTTCCTGTGGAGGAAGCGCCATTTATTAATGCCAACTCATGTTTTTCAAAAGACTCCCTGAAGGTTAAAGATCTACAAGGATTTTGACCCCTCTCAATTAGTCCGTTTGGAAACATGGGCCTTCGCATGGAAAACAGAAGAGTGTGTCCAAGAGGGTAAGCCTGAAAAGTGACTTGTCTGTTTTACATGATGTTCACATGGCTGGCATCCAAATCGGTTGCTGGTAGAATAGCTGGTGATCCAGCATTACTGGCTCTGCGTCCCGTTGGCCTCCAGGAACAGGGTGACCGGGACAGGTGCAGCAAGTGCCTCAACCTTCATTCATAACATCACCTAAAAGAAAACTCAGCAAATATGTGCACCTCAGATTTCTCTTAAAATACTCAGTGCTCTTTGAATTCTGTCTTTGGAAAGATGGATATCAAGTTCCCCGAGGAAATGTGATGGGACAATCTCAGAGCAGTGAAGGCATTCAGGAAGGGTTAGCAATCTGATATTGAATGCTATACCTAGGATCTCCTCAAATAAAACAAAAAAGGCAAACTTTTCAGAATTGGTTCAGGTGGGGTGGTGGGGGAGAAGTAGAACTTTTACAGGATTTTAATTAGCCAAATACAAATGTCCAATCATTATGTTGTATACCTAAAGTAAAAATAAACTTTTATGTCCACTGTAATTGAAAAATAAATTTAAAAACACAAAGTTAAAAAATAAATAAAAATGAGGGTTTATTATTCATGATTGCTGAGCATTTCTGTTCATACCTTCATGGAGAAAACCTCACGACTGCCCCAGTGGGCTCTGTGCCAACCCCAGTCCTGGGTCAGCCGACCGACCACTGGTTCCTTTCTCATCCAGTAATAAGTTCACTGCCCACCATCTGGCATTCTCCAGCTTTTAAGTTAGAAGGTTAATACACTCAGCATACCTTGATAAACCCACATGAAAGGTGCTATACGAACACTACTATTCCTCTTGCAGAGTTAGAAAATTGCTAGATATTATTTTTTGAAAAGGTCAGCAGTAGCAGATGGCTACAAAGAGCCCAAGACTTCAGGAGGCTGATCTGGGCCTGAATAGAAACTTTCCCACATGTTAGGGTATAATTTAGGTTTATTTTTCCTCCTAATCTCTCTGAGTCTTAGTTTTCCCAGCTTCACAACAGAGTAATAATAACCATTTCCAGCACTAATAAAAATTAATTTTTTAAATATGAAAATAGAACTCATGGGGTCTGGTGTATACCAGGTGTTAGATATTGGTTGTGTAAATTCTAAAGAATGCACGTGGTAGAAAGGGTGCTCATGACATTAAGAAACAGGCTGAGTCAGAATGAGGTACTTAAAAATCTCTATTACATTTCTCATTTGGCAAATGTGATACTAAAGCTGCAAGTATGGAAAAATAAAGCAAAACCTAATGAATTTGTATAAAAGAATTTCACTTATAGTTTATTAGCTTGTCCAATTTTGTATAGATTATTTCTCAAATTTACTGAGAAGGTCCTCTGACCCTTCTTGCTTTTTTACCTTTTGAAAAAAATCTTAGATTAAATTTAAACTGTGCCATCTTTGCATCTGTTACATTGTAAACAGCACAAAAAGTTGAGGAAAGTCTTCTGTAACTTGAAAACTATTATCTTTCTCTCTAAAGAAATGTTTCACATCATTGACAAATGATTCAAATTCTAATATATATCTTTGTTGTGTCATTCATGTTGGATTTTGTACTCATTCATCAATAATGTCATGATGTGGGCACCTTCTTTCCTGAATCAGATTGTAATCAAGCATCTACTTGAAGTCTGATTTTGTCGAACTATGGTTGAATTGCAGTCATAGGTTGGATGCAGATATAAGAGTTCAGCAAAAATCAACTTACAGCATTCTGGGATAATCAGCTGGCTATATGAGATTTACAATAAAATGTGTTGCATTTGTTAATATTACTTGTAAGTTGTTAGCTATACATCTTTTATGTCAGTAAAATTTAAAATAAACTTTTTTACCTGCAAAAAAAATCTTTCTCGCTCTCCTCACAGCCATGTTTATTTCCTCCCTCTGGAGAGTTACATTTAAAACTGCAGTGGGAAGATGAGAACACATGTCTCTGCAGATATTTCCACGGGGAGCATAAGATGGTTAGTGCTGGAGGTGCTGAGGCTGGCTGAGCAAAGGGGAGCCAGGGAAATGTGTCTCCAGGTGCAGGTGGGATGGGGTGAAGGAGCACAATTAGGCCAGGAATGCAGGGAGGGAGGGAAGACTGAAGGCTGACCAGTTCACTAGCGAATGTACACAAAACAGACCTTTGCAAGGACTAGCGGTTTACTAAACCTAGGCTACAAGAAGCCAGTGTCCAGGGCCTTGCCAGCGTCAAGGAGTGACGCTGCGTCACTGTCACTGTCACTGTCACTGTCACTGACGCAGCGTCAAGTGAGGTTCATGCCTTATACTCAAAATTTAAGAGAACACCCAAAATTTAGTAATCGAGATGAATGATATGTTAAGGCAATATTTTTGAAAATAAAAGTTAATGCAAACATCAATGGTGAAAAATATTAACATTGTAAATAACTATAGGCTCTGACCCTGTCAGGGGTCAGGACACCACCTACTTTATCCCAGCCCTCTCAGATCCTGTCTTTATGTAAAATTTTGCGACTTTCTTCCTAGGTTGTTTTTCATTAGTTTTTGTATTTTAAAATACTGCATTAAAATATCATTTATCTTGATTTCTGAGATTCTTGGTGCCCCCCACCTGAAGTCCTGCACCCTAAGGGAGAGCCTCCCCCACCTTACTCTAGTCCTGGCCCTGCCTGGGTGCCAAGGGGCCTGTGTAAAAGCCAAGGGGTGCTGCTTGGGAGCCAAATGGGAAAAAATAGGGACAACTTCTAGAGGTGTTTGTGGTGCTTTTAGAAATCCTAACATTGAGTTATAGTCTCAAGTATGTAAGAATAATCAGCAGGTGACAAAAGTAGGCAGCAGAGACCACAGATCTGACACTATTGTCTTTATTGGTATATGTGTTTGTCTCTGAAGGATAAACTACATCACAAATTCCAGTACAACAGATCTTATTTTCACGAACATGTCTGCATAATAAAGAATTCCAAGCTCCAATGATCACATTGATATGTGTGGACAAGTCCTGGAGTTTCTGAACATAGTAAAAGAATGCAAGTCATGTTTTAGGTCCATTCTTTTGCATCAAATATGAGAAGAAAATGAAGTTTAGTAATGTGTAGCAGTCCACAGAGGCCCCTCCCTACCTCCCCCCACCCCTTTAGATCATGATGCAGCATCAGAGGGCAGAACCTCCATCAGAGGGCAGAACCACTGAGACCAGCACTGCAAGGCAGCAGACAGGCCCAGCAGGAGAAGGCTGGTTGCTCGTTGACTGCAGCGGAAGGCAAGCAGAGAGACCTCTGAGAGAGGATCTCTGTAATACCCAGTCTGTGCACCTAGCAGCGGAAGGGTCTCTTTGAAGAACATCATCCATACCCACCCACGGAAGTCCCCCTTTTCAAAAGTGGGCAGAGGATATGGGAACCTCTTCAATTCGCCCACAACCCAGCAACCCATCTCATAGCTTGGCCCATACACAGAAGCATGGCACTTAATAATGTGGATCTCTTCTAAGAGAAACAAGAGAGCACTGGGATGTTCACACCAGTGACCACACCCAGGTATCAGTTATTAGACCCCAGTCTAGCTAACATGCACTTTAATTAAAACTTGGGATGTAACGTGCAGGAAATAGCAGAGAGTACACATCATCCCACAGGAGAAGCAGGATTTAAGAAGTGGGTGGTAAGCTTATCCCTTTTGCTGTTTGGCCATCAACTCCCTCCCCCAAGCTCCGGAGTTCAGGAATCAAAGGTGGAGCTCCCCACCACCAATATCTCACTAAAAAAAACGAGGGCTTTCCTCTTCAAAAACCACTGTTGATAAAGGCCTAGGTAGGGCTCAAGGAAAACTAAAACCTTATGTGTAACTAGAGGAATTTTACCATCAGTTCAAAACAAAGGCTTTTAAGAGGGAAGAAATACCCTAAATGTAGCAGCACTTGGGAAAGAAGAAAATAACCCTCACCAAATAAGGGTCAAACAGCGATATGGATTCATAATTGCTTCTGTGGGTATCAGGAAACAGCACTCATGGAACTAGGAAGTAGGAAGAAATGTGATCAGCAGCATCAGGGTTTCTGAAACTCACAAGCAGAGAAAAGGAGGAAGGATGGCAGAACGAGTTGAACAGAGGAACTGGTATTTATGGGTTAGGATAAATGAGACATGAGACCCAGTTAGTCCAGCTGATTGGGGGACCCTATTAATAGAAGGGAAGAATGTGGGATCTGTCCCTGCGTCACCAGTTTGTTTCTCTCTGTTCTTTAGCAACAGAATGAAGGCCCACTCACGTGCAAAAGTATACTCTTTTCAGGAGCAAGGGTGGGAACGAGTACTGGGCATGAGAGTATAAATGAATCTGAAGCTCCATCACTTTTACAGGAAATAAGCCAGGTGGCTGGTCAGTGGCGCCAACTCTGCTTACTTTACAAGCAGACATATCATGTAGCCTCCTGAGGTAAAGACATTCCTTAACATGGAGACTCGCTCTTTTCATATAATTAGAGCATGTAGAATTTTACCTTGCCCCCTCTATATAAACCACTTTGTTGGCACATTAGAAATATGGCACTTGGACTAAATGCCATCATTAGCTAATAATGAGCTTGGGTTCCACTTTAATGGACCCAGAAGGTCAATGGCATGGTTAAATAAATGTGCTAAATAATAGCAACAGGATAAAAAGAATGCTGATGTCTACATATATTCATAGCTTATACAATAACGATAAGAATAATATAAAAGCTAGGCATTAGATTACTGCTTTCTTTCTAGAATTCTTCCCCCTCCCACCTTTTGTTTCAAAATTATGCAAATCTAATCTCTCACAAATCATAGGAATCTACCTGTTCTGAGCTCATTTTTAGAATATGTCAACTGTGATATTATTATGCAAAATACCAAACTGGCACACTACTAGAGAGTATCACTGAGAGGTCTCCTTGCCAGGAACCCAGTTTAGGCCCAGATACCTAAGACATCAGAAAAAAACTAGAGGTTATTGGGTGGCTAACTCCATTACGTTTAGGCAAGTTTCAATGCCTAAGGGGAGATTACAAGTCATCAGAGGTCTTTCCACAACCCAGGGATCTGAGTGGAAGAAAGACATTTCTGAATAGTGGGAAACATATTAGATATAACTACCTTGGTCCTTTAAGGTACAGGACACTGAGCTACATGAAAAGAGTTGGCTAGCCAGGGTGAAGGAAGACAAAAAGTGGCCAGCTACTTCAGCTGAGCAGTGATCTACATTGGGAGTCATCAAGAGTGTCTACCCTAAACCAGGACTCTCGGGTTGCCTTGGCAGAACAGGAAGCCCTTTACTTCCTGAGTCTTCCCAGCTCACAACACAGGCCTCATCCTCGCTACGATGTTCACCACATATAAACAGATCTCCTATGGACTTAGGATCACTCTAGACCAGATCTGACATGGCCCGTCCAGCCCCTAGCTCTGTCTTAACCTATGGATCATGAAGCGAGCATGAAATCTAAAATGGCAGTAATATACCCACTACGAGTTTTCCAGCACAATCTACCCAAGATGAACCATTGCTATAGAAATATGAACAAAGCCCAGTCCAAATAAAGGCTGGGGCACAGATGGGTAGACTTTATACCACAGGAGATTAAAAGGACATTTGCAAGACTAGAAAGCTATATGAACAAACTGTATTGTCAGCAGTTATATCTACTAGAATTACAGGAGAGTTTTTATTTCATCTTTTTTCCCCAAATTTTCTACTATAACCTATATTATTTGTGCGTATTTTAAAGTATCTTATTTGGGGGCAATTAAGACTTAATTCTGTCTCATTGGCAGAAACTGTCAGGTCTCTACTGACTCAGGTGGCCAGGCAGCCATTATGGTTTGACTGAGAATGTCCTGGTTTTAAAATTGAAAATATCCTAGGAACCTCTTCAGTCCAGGTGGTCACTGAACTACAAACATTTCCCTTTACTATAGGCCACAAATACTGCTTTTTCATTCAGAAACATGAAGCATTTTTTCAGAGGAAGGGATCAGGCCAGACAGAAGGCGGGCAGCATGGACTCAGTACCACTGTGGGCTCCCCTCAGAAGGCAGCTCTTGCTCCTGCTGAGGGACTGAGTCTGAGGAGCCCAAATGCCTTTGTGTGTGGCTATCAAGTGAAACTAACTAGTTCTTTCTCCATGTTTTTCTTGTCCATGGTATGGAACAAATTCACCTTACCTGCCTTTCAAGAAAAGAAATGACTACCAAGAAAAAGAACACTAAAATAGACAAACAAACAAAAAAAGTATGATTATCATATCAATGAGGACAAAGAAAGGGCAGCAAGACTGTGTCTTGCTAAGGAGAGATGGCATCATGAGTAATCTGAGAAGAAGCCAACCATGGTGGGTTACCCTTCCAGGCTGGCAGAATCAATAATCAGAGAGAAAACATGCACTTTCCAAGGAGAAAATCTGCGTCTGTTACAACAGCCACCATCAAGGATTGAGTATCACATCCAAGAGAAACTCCCATTGCACCATCTCAACTTAACCATAGGGAACACTCAATTGTACAAGGCATCTGGGTAGCAGGAGCTTCTTCCCAACACAGAGGCTCCTCTGCGTTTGTGTTTGCTGAGCTGGCCCTGGTCCACAATCTGCTGGTACATGCAAGAGTGACCAACTGGAAACTCAAATGGGGGTGTGACTTGATTGGATTTATCCTGCTGGTATCCACCCTCCAGTTGAGCTGGGCCTTAGGAAACACCCAGAATAAACACGTTAAGGTTCTGCATCTGATGGCCTGCTTCCTGCACAGCACTGACAATTTGGTGAAATTGGACTGGAATGTTAGATGTGAGGGGGCTGTATAATTCCATCTTGGCTGGCTGGTGATGTGGAAGTAAAACGGCTTTCCAAATATCACTATGAGGGTCTCCTTGACCTAAATCCAGAATTGTTTCTCCTTTTCAGCTTTCACCTATGGAATAGAAGTGTTTTCTCTATGGATCTAGGTATCTTCTGATTGGGTGGTATTTCTTTTTTGAAAGCAAATAATAACACCCAGTGGTCAAATGCTAATAAAGTGCTATCTCTTCTTTTACTTCTTGCATATTTGATTGAATCTCGTTTGCTAACAAATCTTTACCTCAGTGGAGTTTATCACATGACTTACATTGTGTAAGTGTAATTATACAGCATGTATTCATTTCCTTTCTTCTAGAGAACTCAAGGTGCTTTTTAAAGCATTATTTGATAGTTTCTTACCATCTCCTCTGGAGTTGAAAAGAGAATATAATATCAAGCTGTTATAGCTAGCAATGGGGGACTATGGCACCAAGAGGGAGAGAGAATTGAACTGGGACCTACAGAATTTAAGCAACGTGCCGTGAAGACCCCCAAGGGATGAATTGTCAAATCAGTGTGCCACAAACAAAACAATTTCTAAGGATCCTAAAATAACTGCATTCTCTCATGCTGGGAAGAATGGACTTAGCTTGTTTTCAAAGTGCAGGCCACAGCCTTCAAAGGGATGTAAACAGTTCCCAAAGCAGCTATTATTTGGCCAATTAAATGCTTAAAAGAAAAAATATTTTTGCAAGATGAAATTAAGAGGCAAAGGACAGAGATAAGTGCTAAAGCAATGGTTTCTACGTGTTTGTAAATCCTACCCCTGACCATCAAAATGGACCATAGGCACAGAGTGTACTCGAGTTTGGAAATAACCTCAGGTAACTCACTGTGATCTCGCCCTTTTACCTAATGAGCTCCTAGGGCCCTTGACACAATTCAAAATTTTTGCTCATGTGTACTCAAAGTAACATTGCAAATGTGTCCAAAACCTCTGCAATTCTGTGAAAAATATCACCCTCCCCTTTCCCTCCCCTTGTTGGTAACACAATGATGGTGTAGGTATGACAGTTAAGGGGAACAGGAGGGCCCTGTGTGATATTTTCTACTACTTTTAAAGCACCCCCTCCCTTTATTACACTTTATTTTCTTATTATTAGCTGGTCTATGAATCTGTGCTTATGTACATAATTGGATAATAAGCATGTAACCAATAGAAAAGCACATGTGTGCACACACACACCACATACATATACACCACATAAACTATAATAACGGGAGAAGTATGGCACATTCTGCAGAAAATCAGTAAAGATCCACTTCATTGGAAATGGAATCGAAGCGGGGTGAGTCACAATTCTTTATATGCATCTACCCCAGGGAGTTACTCAGCCTAGATATCCATAGAGGGCATGCTCAGTGAGAACACACACAGTACATATTTAGAGACAATTCTCATTTAATGTAGGCCCTGGGCCTAAGACCCCAGCTAATTTACAAGGTTTTTCCAGGA
Organism: Sturnira hondurensis; assembly: GCF_014824575.4. Lineage (NCBI taxonomy): Eukaryota > Metazoa > Chordata > Mammalia > Chiroptera > Phyllostomidae > Sturnira > Sturnira hondurensis. Next base: position 2,843,575 of record NW_028095197.1, on the reverse strand, counting down.
AAGACACAGTTGTAGGAATGACAGTAGGTCTATGGCATTTACTTTTCCTGCAGGGGAAGCTATAACACATTCCCATCCTTCAAGAGAACCCAAGATCGATGACTTGGGGGTTTTGCTGGTTAGTGTTTTTTATTTCCTCCTTTTTTTTCAGCTCCCTTTGTACCCTGCCTGGCAAAAATGTTCTCAGCAGTCAAGGAGAGAATAGCAGCACAGCTGCCCTTGAGCCGAGTTTGTAAATCCTATTGGGAAACTACCCCGCACTGTCAGATGGTGTGGTTTTCAGACACGTCTATACAGACTAGTTGAATTAAAGACCAACTCCAGACTTGATGTTGCTGAGCTCCTCAGCTCCATCTTGCCATCCTGATTGATCGAGGAGATGGGTCTATAGTTACAGTGGCATAGCACTTTGAGGGTTTAGTCATTAGAGCACACTGCTTTCTCTTTGGAAGGCAACTTCTTGCTTGGCTAGGTTATGGAAGCTAAGGAGTGACGTCAAGATGTTGTCTGGCCAGAATTTGCAGATAACCATAGAACTCTTCTCCTCCATCAGGCATGGATTTAGCCTCCTTTAGTTCCTGCAGTGACACAGGAGCCTCCAAATACCAAATTATTATCAGGCGGTCTTGGGGGAACCTCTGGGCCCTGCAATAAAGTAGACAGACTTGCTATTGGAAAGCGCTCGGGAGCAATTCAGTCCTGTTCAGATTGCTCTAAAATCCTGCAAACCATCTCTAGACTTGGTAAATGAAAACCTGACATAGCTCCTGGTAGTAAAAAATGAATTCTGGGGATAGAATGTATTAACATCTTTCACTTAAATGATCTTACATATCATTTAAAGAAGTCTGTTTTTGCTTGTGTTTTTTTTTAAATTTGTTTTTTGTTTTGCTTTGAAAGCAGAGTTACACAAGTTGGGAGGCTGAGTAATTTTTGAAAAGCCACTTTTGAGCGTTGTCTGTAAAATAAAGTACGCTGACTCAATCTGGTGTCATTTATTGTTCCCACCCAGTGTTTTCAATCTTGGGAATTTTGCATAAAATGTTTTAATAAATGCCTGTTCTCACTAGAAAAATTAGAGTATCTAGTAATACCTGGCCCTGTTTCAGCACAGCCATCAAAATGCCATATTGTATTTCTGATCTGGCCTGCTTCTCATATTGACCTGAATAATCTTATAGGTAGTTGGAATTTAGGACCCTTCCTCTAAGCTATCCTATTACAATACATTATAATTATAGGATGATATCTTTAACCATTGGCCTCTCCTACAAGACCCCCTGAAGGCAAGAAACACACATACCATCATTATCACCAAATCTGCAGTTCCTAGCACTGTAGAAGTATTATGGGTAGTCAATAAATATTTAATGAATTGAACTTTGCTACATTAGATTCTTACAATTCAGTAAAATAAAACTGAGACCATTCTTTCTTAGTAAGATTGCACAGCTATTTGAAAGCCAACATCTGTGGGTAGCCAGGAAGATTTAGAAAAAAGAAGTAAATATGCTGGCTTGTGGCCTAAGCCTCTGATAGGTCAAGAGGTAGGTGGTGTACTGTTCAGGTGACATTTTGCTTTAAGTGTGTGGGAAAAGTTCTAAACTTTTTCCGAGATGGTCTTAAATTTGTTTTCCAGATGAAACCTACCCAAGTTCTTGAAGATCTTTTCTCTAAAGGTTCTTTAGAGGTTAATTATAAAAATATTCAATGGGAATCACTTAATTAAAAGATAATCTCCCAAAGTTGTATAGGCCTATAGCAACAGATCTCTCTGTATGTAAGGTCTATGTATTTTAAAATATTTTAATTTCTTAATGACTACAATCAGGATGTTCAAAGATTGAATTTCTTATTAAAAGACTATTCCTGCTAAAATTGTTATTTAAATCTGCTTAAATTGGCTAATATATTATTGAAAACATGTCTAACAAATAAACTACTAGGTAGGCAAGTTTAGTAGGAATAAAGCCAATGAAAAAGGCTATGGTCATCTTTACATGTTGCAAGTCTGTTAGTAATTAATATTTCAGTAATATATATCCACATCTGGTCAACATCTGGCCAACATTAAAAGTACCTCATGTTTCATGCTATGAAGAAATAATTCAGCAGATATAGTTTTTGCTCTCCAGGAGCTTACAGTCTAACATAAACAAGACTACAGAAATACACACACGAGAGTGGGCATACTCTTAATCAAAGGCAACAGATACATTGAAAATAAAGGGAAAAATTAGGGGGTAAAGAATAACATTTAAAAAGGTTAAAGGTAAGAAGAGAAATAAATTGCTTCTTCATTCTCATTTCTTTAAAAAAGCATCCATGAAAGATGTATGATTGTAAATGTTCTTTAAATTATGAAAGAGTATATGACTTAAAGCCTAGAAGAAAAAAATTTTCTTCTGCTATAGGATACTGAATGATGGAAAATACTGAGCTGAGAAAAGATGGCTGGGTGAAGGGCCCTGGACAACTGTCCAAGGAAGAAACCATCAAATGGAGAATCAATGGTCTGGATCCCTATAGTAGAGGACAGAAGCTGAGGGAGGCTGCAGGTCTCCTCAAATCTCTTGCAATTCCTTCTAAATTCAGGTGGTATAGAGTGGTTAAGCCACAAAACCAAGACTCCTCCAAAACAATAAAAATTTGTAATTTGAAACCTTTACAAAAATCTCCATGTGCTATAGGTTAAGGAAATGACCTGTGGAAAGTTTTTTGTGGGAGTCCTAAGGGAAGAAAGCACTTCTAGATAGAACCACAGACTTAGCATCTGCATAGTCCATTTTCTTCCATAGGATCTCATTCATTTGTTTGTTTACTTGCTTTCTTGTGCATGTATTTATTTTCTTCTATTGGACTTGTTGAGATGATGCTATCTGCTTGATTATTCAACTTTATGTTTCTTCCATCAACAAAGGAGAACAAACTCTTAAGGACAGGTTAATTTTAGTCAACCTCAATTATAATACAGCCTCAGGCTTACTGAAGTACATTATACAGCCTGATACTAGTGTCAAGGTACTCTGTTCCTAGGGAGAACCATCAAAATGATGCAGATTCTCTCATCATAATAGCTTGCTTTGCCTTATTCAATATTTGACCACCTTGCATGCAGGACATCTCAAAGACCTTTGGAGGATGCTTATCTCTACGAAGAATACACGTCTTTAAGAAATGCCTCCAAATATCTTGTTCATACCATAATGACAAGGTTAGAATTAAAAATACCTTGATTTCAATTAATACATTTTATTTCAAGAAGCTCAATAGTCTTCACACCTGCTATTCTATTTATCTTGTCATATTACATATTCAACTGAAATCTATGGTGGGGTCCAGTCTTACACACTACAAACATATAATTCTATTCGTCCTAACAACTAAACTCAAATCTACTATGATAATATCTTGAGGTAAATTTGAATGAATAGTAGGAAATAACATGTGTTTCCTCATATGTGAGCCAATCTGATACTCATTACTAAGCCTCCTTATCCCATGAAGAGTCTCAGTGAAAAGTAAGTCCCCAAATGCTAACTTTGTAATAGTTCTCCCTTACTTCTGAGGCAGTGAAGGACAACAGCATTTAAGAAGAAGTGAAAATATGCAAATAAACATAAAGTACCAATTATTCAGTGCCAGGGAACCCTGGGATATTAGCTACCTTCACAGCTCCTTATTCATGTATGAGGGAGGTCCTGGAGTTCCAATAGTATAAGGCCTGCTTGTCCATTGTGATTTTATTTTTTGTTGTCCTTAAGGTTGTGCTCCATTTTTTTTTATATTGGAGCAATGGCTCCAAAAAAAAATAAAGTAAGAGTCTCTGAGATAAATTTTAAGCTTTCGATAGAGGCTAATGGGTTAATTTGGTTCTGAAAAATACGTCAGCATACTTAACATGTTCTTTGCTATTGTGGAATCACAACCGTTTCATGCTGAGAACTAGGACTAAACAAAGAACACAGAACTACCAGAACTGATACCACCTGTGCACAACATAGCACTTTCTGACTACCTATAGGGTACATTTTAATGATTTTCAATAAACCAAATTTAAATCCCACCAATTGCCAGTCTTTTAGTAACTGATATAAGTGCATTCTAATGATATTTCTGGTTTCTTTCTCTAGCTTTTTCAAGATAAGCAGGCCTTGATTCCAACTTCATGTTGACAAATGGTTTTTGGAAAATGGATTACAAGAGAAGCCAGTAACTTCCCACAGTTCCAAGCCCAGCAGGAGACACACCCTGAGAATTTCATAAGCAACAAAGTAAAGAATCTATTCAACAGTCCCAAAGCCCCAAGAATCCTGACATTTCACTGCCCTCCTTCCTTGAGTCAACCCTGTCAGGGGCTCTGATAAGCATGCTTATAGATACAGCTATGCAGCAAATGGGCCAATAAGTATAAACAGCTGTACTTACATGTGTCTGGCTTGAGCTGACTGTTGGTGATGCCAAAATACTGGGGATTTTCAATTACAGGGATCTTGGTCATTCCAATGATGACGGCATCAGGGCCGCCTTCTGAAGACGATGGGGTATTACTCCCATTGGAGATGTGGTGAAGTGGGCTGGCAGAGTCGTCATCATTGCTGATAACTGAAGCTGGGCCTGGAGTTGGGAAAGATACACATTGCTCTGTAATGCTTTAATGTCTTTGTAACTCACACATGTAACATTCACCCACTTAAAATGTACAATTCACAGAGTTTTAGTATATTCACAGAGTCATGGAACCATCAATATACTCTTATTTTAGGACATTTTCATCATTTCAAATAGCTGTCATTCTCCATTCTTCCCATTCCCAGCCTTAAGCATCCATAAATTTACTTTCTATCTCTATGAATTTACCTATTCTGAAAATGCCATATAAGTGGAATTATAATACATGATCTTTTGGGACTGACTTCTTTCACTTAGTATAATATTTTTAGGTTCATTCATATTGTAGCATGTGTCATTATTTCATTCCTTTTTATTGCCAAATAACATTTTATTTTACAGATATACCACATTTTGTTCAGCCGTTCACCAACTGATGAACATTTGGGTTGTTTCAACTTTTGGGCTATAATGAATAATGCTGCTATGAGGATTCATATACAAGATTTTGTGTAGACATACATTTTTTAAAATGTTTAGGGGTGGACTTGCTCGGTCATATGGTAGCTCCCTGTTTAACTTTTTGGAGAACTGCCAAACTGTTTCCCAAAGTAGCAGCACCATTTTATATTCCCACCAGCAATGTGCCAGTGTTCCAATTTCTGTACTTCCTTCTTCTGTAACTTAATATGCAGGCTTCCCCTCTGTTCTCTGAGCATCTTTAGAACACTTGCTCATTGAAACTCCCAGCATCAATCTAAGATCCTGATGTGCTAGAAACTCAAAGATCTGAGTTACTTTTTCTACTCTTTGAACAAGACACTTACTTCCTTTTTACCTCTGCATTCACTTACATGTCTAAAGTGATATCTACTTGTTATTTTATGAGACTACTGATATGAGAATGTGTTATAAATTTAAGTGTGCTTCATGAGTAAAAATTGCTATAGTATTACTAAATGATCTTACAACTGGTGGCCTAGAATTACATCGGACTTTGCAATTACTCTGTTCCTCTCTCTGTATATGCTGTCCATAGCTGTACCACTTTTGCCTACAACATAATGGCTCCATCCCATGGTAATCTACCTGCTTTGCCTTTAGCCATAATATTATTTATTTACAGAGTCATTCCATGAATGTCATTATACTAAAGCAATAACCATAGAATTTTTCATAAAACACTTTAACTTTCTAGTCCCGTCTCAAGAATGCATATGTCCATAAATGTGGCCTAGTGTCTTTCATCTAAACCATTTAACCATTGACCACTAAACTCATACTGTTTCAACCAAAAGTAGATTCATAAAGAAAAAGTCTGTATGAAAGCTTCAAAACAATTAAGATCTTGGTGGCTCATGGTGATCACTCATACACGAAAAGGAGACAAAGCTCCCTAGACATATATATTAATGACATGTGTTTTTCCAGTGTACTGAATGGGTGCAAGGTCCCGTGGAAAGCAACCACTCACTGGCTAGGACTACCAGCATAAGCCAAGAGGGAGAAAGGAAGGAAAGAATGATGAGGAAAGACAAAGGGAAGGCCATGACAGGCAGAACTGAATAGATAGCCAAGGCAAATGTGTACTAGGGAAAGGAAAGACTGAATCACTATTTCCTGAGTAAGAGAATGTGTACTCATCCAAGCCCCAGGATACGTGTTTCAGCACCTCCTTCCATTCTTTATCTCTTCCCTCAGACTTAACTATTTCAATGAGATGCACCACAATTCAAAAACAAAAGCTTTTGTGTCGTACATGTTTAACCCCCTCTGAAATATCATAGCAATCCACCTCCCAATTCTAGATTCTTTCCCCCCCCTCATATGTGGATTATCACAGTATGTAGTGATAACAATTGGACGTTCTCCAGCTAGCTGAATCTTAAACAAACTATGCAGGAGGCAGCCAACTGCTATTATAGGTAATTTTTAAAAGCATTTTCTCAAGGGGATATGCATTTAAGATGCCTTTAATGATACAACCTGGCTTAATTCTGCAAACAAGTCCTCACACAGCCAATTTAGAAGTCACAGAACACTCAAAGCAAAGGCAATCTCCCCAGTTGTGCTCATCTTGTGCCGAATCACTGGCATTAGCAAAGAGAGGGATTTTTGCCAAGAATAAAGACAAGTTCTTTCTAATATCCTTAACCATCCCTGTTTTATGATTTGCTTCCTGGCAGGCCTGGATCACCCAGAGCTTAAACCCAGAGATGGAAAATACAAATGTGTTGTGCTAAGGTTTCTGCCCCTTGTCAATAAAACCTCCCCCTGCTGGCTCCCTCACTGTTCTTGGGGCAGCCGCCCCTCTGTTGAGGTTACCCAGGTAGGCTACTGCCTGAACTTGCTAAGCAGTCAAGGCCACACATTGCTCAACAGACTCCAGGCTACACATTTACCCTCAGAAATACAGGAATTATCATGTTCGAATACTCCACATGCTGTCAGGCCAGCGATACTTGCTCCTGGAGCCCCTGCAACGATTAGGAACATACTGATCCCGGTTGCTTTCATCTCTGATTCTTCCAGCCCAAGTTAGAATAAGACTATCAACATTCCCATAGCATTTCATCATTTCAGAGAAGGTTGATACCTAGAAGCCAATGTTGAGATTCTTCCAGGAATCTGAGCTCTGAATCATCGGCCACAGACACAGCAGGGCTCTAACTTGAAGAGTTGCATTGAGAGGCTTTCTCTTTGCTTCTCTGCCTCCCCCAAAAGACACCCTTTCCTTCCCCTGGCCTCTCTGATTAAAACCCCAGACTCTGAGGTAAGGGATCTAAAGAAAATGGGCTCTCTTTTAGGGGTGGGGGCAGGGAGCGAATTTTTAAGCATAGGAGTGATATAAAGAACCAGAGGTAATTTTTCAGAAGCCTTTTCACTTTGCCAGAAGGTTGCTGTTGACAAATCTGCCCAACACACAAACCTCAGCCATTCATCAACTGGAATATTAATTCCAGTGCTGTTTTCTCCATTATTGATGCTCCAGACCCTGGAAGATTGATGTGGCTGGCAAGGTTGCAGGGGTTCAGCCCACTTTTCTAGGAACATTTTGATCTAACGGAGCTCAGCAAAGTTGGGCAGGGGAAGAAAAGCTCTCAGTGGGGACAATGAATGTCTACATAATTTGACAGCAGCCTGTCTGTGCATGTCACATGAGGTGTCATTTTGTGTCTGTGCACATGCTTGAGGAGACACGATGAAAAGACAGACAGAAGAGTCAGGGGCACATCACAGTGTTATAAGAATTTCACATGAGGACTTGAGAAAATGTCTTATGAAATGAATTAGAAGTCTTAAATTGCTGGGTATGTGCAATTTGCTGAGTTTCGAGTAGAGAGTCCTAATTACTGAGCTGACAAATATGAGTTATGCCTGGAAACATTTTTAGCTTATTTTTTAATATGCCTCAAGTTCAAAGAGGCATTTTTCTTTTCTCAGAGCTGTTGGGTGATAAGCCCTGCATCTTTGACTTTAGAGACCCTATTTTCCTGCAATAAAAATCAATGAAGGTCATCTGGTGAGGAATGTCATCTCTCAGGACCAACAATGCCTTCAAGGTGACGGGAGAGGTTCTTGAGCAGCCATGTTAAGCATGTCATTTATTTTCTGTATTCTCATGCTTTAACATCTTGGGCCTTGGTGACACTGGAGCCATCAAGGGCTACCCAGTTCCTACAGATAGTGAAGAATTCCCCCCTGAGTGTACCTTTGATGTATAAACTAACTAATCCATAATCAATACCCCAACCACATTCCTTATCAAACCATCACTCCCCAGGCACATTATCCATGTGCCTGGTTACCCCAGATCCAGGTATCAGAAAACCAGGGACAGCTCCTACACCCCACACCCACTGAAGTTCCTCAAGCCATCCAATCCTAAACCTGCTAACCCTGCCTCGCCCAGTCCTTCCTGAGGAAACCACAATAAAGGCTCTAACCCACATTTTCCCCTCACTCCCTCTGCCTCCTGACTGACCCAGGTTCTCCCCACTGGCTTGCCCCTGAGATGTGGCATGCCCTCTTTTCTTGGGAACTGTCAATAATGAATTATCTGTTCATCAATGGCAGTTGTCTCCTGACCTTTCGGCTGCCCTGTACCTGCCGAATAACAAAACCAACATTTTAAAGCAGCAGCACCTCTAATGAATGTGGCTGAAAGAACAATGCTGAAGGGTTCTTTCTGCTGTGGCCTCAAAGGGTGACATCCTGTGATTGAAGCTTCCCAGGCACCAGCACCTCTCTGCAGGGCAAACTGGCCTGAACAATGTCTTAGTGGCTGCAGTGATTTGCTGTTTAGTGGTGGGAAGACCCCATCCCACAGCACCGTTGTAAGAAAGTTTATCACCCAACTCCTCCTGCCTCCATGACACACACACGGCACAAACCATAAAACAGGGCAACTTCAAGATTGCCCAGCAGGACACTCCCTGGTACCTCAAAATAACTATGATCAACTGTGTCTGAAATCTGCCCTGCAGAGTCTCTGACAAATCCTGAGGTGGCTGAGCTTAAGGTTCCAATTTGATCACATCTCCATTTATCGTTTGCTGGTTAAAAGCTTTCCCTTGGAATTCACGGGGCTAGTTGAGGGTCAAAGTGATTGATGTCAAGCTCAAAAAGGGAAATGAAACGGGGTTCCTCATATGGATGGATAAACACATACGGGGCGGGTGGCTCAGAACTGAAAGGCTTCGTGACACTGATACAGCTCTCTTTGCAATTTTACCTATGGTCAACCTTGCAACCAAAACAGATAGTAACCAACAGATACCCACAATAGTTAGATCTTGGAAATGCATGTGCAAAATGGAAGAAAGTCTGTCTTTTCATGCCTTCTAGACAATTCCTGTTCATTGTCTCTATACCCACAGAAAATACTGAACAAATTGGAGGTCCTGGGAGATTACACCTGATTTCAGTCCTAGAGATGAGATACATTATCTGCACTCATTTGGGAGCTACGAGCTCTGCTTTTTAATTGTCAACACAACAGCAAGGAATAGAACGCAATCAAGCACAAATCACAGTGTCTGGATGTTAGTCTTGTTTTGGAAGAGAAATAGTCATAAACAAACAGCTGACTTACCAATTCAGAAATGTATTGCATTGTGGCCAATGAGAGGAAGCTAAGAACCAAGTTTTTCCTGACTAGAATATTCAGCCAACTGTGCTGTTTTATTTCCTTAACCTTTTAAAAAATATATTTTTATTTATTTATCTTTAGAGGGGAAGGGAAGGAGAGAGAGGGAGAGAAATATCAGTGTATGGTTGCCTCTCGTGTGTCCCCTGCCGGGAACTGGCCTGCAACCCAGGCATGTGCCCTGACTGGGAATCGAAGCTCTGGTTTGATCCTCTGGTTCGCAGGCTGTGCTCAATCCACTGAGCCACACCAGCCAGGGCATCCTTAACCTTCTTAAAAATGCATCAGTAACCTAGAACTAGTTGACAGTTGACATGTCCCCATAGGGTAAAAACAAGTCAACTTCAAAAATACAGAACCATAACTTAACTCAATTAGCAATGATAATGTCTTTTCTGGAAGAATTCTAGGCCTCTTTCTTCAGCAAATCAGAAACCAGGAACATGAAAAATGACTCAAGAGACAAGTATGAAGAGGGCTAAACAGTTTCATCTGAATTAACACAAGCTCATTACTTATCCAAAGAAGGAGTAACTACTTACCAACACCTTGTCTTGATTTTACTTTCCCAAATCCAAACCATGAGAAATCTGAAAACCACAACAAAACATAAAATAAACTTCGAAAGAGAAGCAGAAACGAGAGGAATTCAGCACTGTCCTTACTAAAATAACTCCAAGTCCCTTGAAAAACTCCACGGAGGACTGACACTTCCTCTCAAAACAGCCAACCCTTGGATTTTTGTGTAAAGATTTATTTCTCATCCTGAGAACATGAAAGTTCAAGTCAGATAAGGGACAGAAGCCCATCTTCCAGAAAAATGACCAAAACCGAGGGTTAAAAGCTCTAAGCAGTTTTCTTCCTCCCTTAGTTTCTCTCTTTCCCCAAAACATGGAGTCTAACAGAAAAGTTGCACAACACATCTGACAAATGCACTGAGGTTCTGAACCTCAGCCATGTAGGAAAATAAGAAGAAAAAGCAGATTTTTTCTGGAGCCGAGACAGGCAGTAAAAGAGGACCGTGAAATCCTGTGGGAGAACTGACACTTGGGCTGGATGGGGATTCAAGAGTTAAAAAAAAGGAATCAGTCCTACATGGATTCCACGACTAGACTTGCTGTGTGATGGGGGCTGGGGGGCAGCTCAAGGCAGAGCTGTGCCTCTTACAACACAAGGCTCTGCTGGCACGTGTAAGGAAAGACCTGCCAAATGTTCTGAGGCACTCCAGTGCATAAAGCCACGATGAAATGTCTATTGTTTTCCTGGGCCCAACTATGTTCTTCCAGATAGTTTCCACGGGGCCCCAGAGTGAATTCTGCACAGCAGGGAGATCCTTGGATACAAGGCCAATAAAGGAATGGAACCCAAGTAAGGAACTGTGTTTCTGAGCTTTTTTAGATCTGTAGTGATTTTTGCAGAAATTAGTATAAAAAGCTGTGTAGAAGAGCCAATTTAAATGAAATACTGTATAAAAAGCCATTTGCACACTCAAAAATGTATTACAAAATTGTTGTCACGATTACTATTTTTTTCAAGTATATTTAGTCTTTCCTTCACTGGCATTCTAGAATTTCTGTTCTCCAAATCCTAAGCTGATTTTTACTTCTGACTGATATTCCTGTAAATGCTTTCTTCCAGGTTTTAGAAGACAGGCGGGAGACGGGTGAAGATTTGGCCTCTATCCAATGCCAAGTAAAGATTCCTTTGCACAGAAGACAGTGAATCACATTCACAGGGTCCTGGGTCTAGCAAGGCAGGGCTGTGCCTGTGGATTTCTTAACTATGACCAATCTTTTCCAAAACAGAGTGTATTTTCCTACTGATCACTTTTTTTCTATATTTGTTTGATTTATATAGTTTTTATTAAACTGTATATTGAATTAAGACTGCTTTTTCCACCTGGATATTTTTTCAAAACAATATTTCTATCTTATAGAAAATCCACTGAAGGACATAGCCATCCCTTACCAAGGCACACAGGTCAGATTATTTTCATTCATTTCCTACAACAAACACAACTGCAAGAAACATATTTACACATCTTAAGTGTTCCCATCCTCATTTTCAAATATTATTCCCTCAGGATAAAACTCAGAGATAGAATCATTGGATTAAAAAGATGAATATTATTAAGGCTATCTTTGACTATAGCCTGAGTATGTTTGGCTATATTGTTTGACTACATGTCAACACATGTAGTCAAATTGCTTTCCCATTATATCTGGTTTACTGTCACAAACAGTGCATGAGAGGGTAGGAGTGTATTTCCAATACGAAAGATAAGGGTGAATCATTTCCTATGTCCATCCTTCCATTGGTATGTCCAACACCTACCTGAGCTGGTGTTCAGCTACAGAAAGGAGGACCGCAGATTATAGAGAGAATCAGAATAAGGCAGACAACACCTGTGCAGTCATTATGATTCACCCCACCTCCCCCAACCCCAGTCACTTCTCCCTTGGTCCTCAGCCAAACCCTGTAATATATTATCCTCTGTTCACTGACAAAGAATTGAGACTCAGAGAGGCTGATAGACTTAGCAAAGGTCACAGCCCACAGTGACTAAGCTTTCTGATGCCAAAGCTAGGGGTTATTTTTTTATTCTCTAAGAGTTGCTCTTCCAAAAAGAGCCAAAATTAGCCAAAGTTCACAACATTATAATCAGGATTCAATGTTATATATAAAAAATCACTGCAAGGAGTCATATATTCTCATTTATTTATTCAACAGGCACAGCAGAGAGTTCAAAGAGAAATGAGCTGCATAACCTGCCTTCTAAGAGTTCACAATCAAAGATCAGCTACCCCACAAACTATGTCCAGGGTGTATAGAACTCAAAGGAGAAGCATCTGTTAAATTCTAAGGGGTGGGGGCTAGGAGTCCAGGAAGAGTCCTCTGGCTTCTGGACAACAGATTAGAATTAGCTAAGAGTGGGAAAAGCAGGGGGGCATTCTTAGTGTAGTAATCCAGTCGTGGCTAGCACGGGCAGTCCTGCCTCCGTCAAGGGGCTGATGTGGTGAAAGTGGAGGGAACTGAGAAACAAAATAAGGGCCAGGCCAAGAGTCTACATTTTATAGGTGACTCCTCTCCACCACCCCCACCCCCCAAGAAATCTCAGACTAGGCAGTAACAAGATCAAGATTAGTTTTAGAAAAATCATTTGGGCTGCAGAGTACAAACAGGATTGTGAGAGGGCACGAGACTGGTTAAGGAGGCTTCTTGGAGAAAGCAAGACATGAGAAAACTGTGGCCTGAATCAGGATCTAGGGAGGGGAGGGCAGGGAAGAGAAGGAGGTGGTTGTCCGGCATATTTAGGGGGATCAACAAGACATGGTGATTGATTGCCAAGTGAGGGGAGTATGGGAAGTAAACAACAAAGGTTAGGAGTTTGGACAGTGAGATGTATGGTAATGTTGCCCCCAGTGTCTCCAAGGAACTTAGAAGGGAAACAGGGTTAGGAGTTCAAACTGACAACATTAGTGTGAGGCACAGATCCCAAATTAAGACGTCTGTGTGAGGACAGGTGTTTGGATGACAATATACATGTCTAATGCCCAGAGTGGACTTGCCCAAGTTCAAGAACTCATAGTTTTATGGGAAAGCAGAAGCTAGATGCTGTACCTAGGACACATTTCTTGTTTGGGTACATAAGACAGCCTGTTTTGCAGGAAAATAACAAAAGGGCATCCAACTGAGGCTAACTTAAGAAAAACTTATGCCCAAATTGTTAAAAAAATTTTCTAAGTTTTCTTTAATAGTAACACAATTATTATGTAAGACAGAATACAATCTCCTTGACTGTACCTCAGAGTACTGGGAAAATCTAACAGAGCAGATGAGCAAGGTCACATTGGTACGTCTGCCCCGCCTCCCCTACCCTAGAAGCTGTCCCCGGTCTGGCAGTCCTTTCACGGTGGACTTCAGCAGTACTCTTAAAACCTTAACACTAAATTTCACCAGCAAACTTTTCCCAAAAGGCCAAAAAGAAACAATTTCTCAATTTCCTGTGATGTTTCAACCATTGGGAGTCAAGTCCTGCCAAACATTCTTTCATATTCTGTTTAATAAGAGACACTTTATTCACTGCAAAATAAAGGGCTCCTTCAAAAGTAAATGTAGTTGCAGGGAGCTTAAAGGGAACTCTCCCTTTTGGAATCTAGACCAACAAGGATCCTAAATTATGCAATTAACCAATTAAATCTATTGTATGTTGAAGTTCAATCTTCCCTGACCAGAGAAGAGAAAGGTATTTCATAAAATAGCACATTATCACACTGACAACTCTAAGATGGGACTCAAACTAAATAAAATAAATGTCTAGAAAGATTGCTTTTCTAACATTTCCCAAAGGAAACAGCTAGAATTTGGGGAGCTGAAAAGGAATATTTATGACGCCAGCAAGAGAATCAGAGGAAGGAACAATGAACAGGCAATGTGGAGAAATTCAATCTTCCCGGTGGGTGCTGACTTGCACACACACTAAACGAGGTTGTTAGAAGGGTTCTGAACTCCAAAGAAAACAGTTTCTAGATTTTTTTCTCTGTCAAGTTACAGAAAAATCATTTTAGTATATCAGGAGAAAAATCAGTTTCCTTCCCTTTTAACTCTGGAGAAATTAAAATTTGCTCTGTTCTCAGATGTAATTTCTTTATGTATTAAGGCAAGACTTACCACCTCACCCCCAAGAAAAGCATCTCTAACATTCTAAGGGAAGCAAATGGAAAATTACGATTCATCGACAGAAATGTACTCTACTTCCAATTTCTATAGCCACACCCACTCCCTAAAGGACACACAAAAGAGGAGCTTTCAGCTGCCTTTGTTGCAGGAAAGTGTGAACTTGACAGTGTTGAGCTCAGAGCAGACATTCAATCAGTGCTTGATGGAGTAGCCAATTGCCTGTTACCTCAAATAAGGAGCTAGAAGGACTGGTCATTGGAGTGGAGAAGAAATGGATGCAATGGATACTTCACTGATAATATACACAACTCCTTGTCCAACTGACAAACAATCAGAATGAGTAATAGTTTGCTTCAAATGAATCCCAGTTTCTCAGGCTACTGAACAGTGTATTTTGGGGCCAAGTTTCCACTTAAATTTAATTGTAATTTTTCACTTAAAGACACAACCTTTATATATAAGTTCCATACCCACTGACTAGGAAGTGGACTTGCTTTGAGTTAAATTGGTTGTGGAATTGGTTGAGTTAAATGCAAAGGTTCTGGAATCCCCCTGACCAACTTTAAACTCCAACATGACTTATTATGCTGCTTTCCAAGTAACAGTGAACACCTCCAGTATAAAAAATATGAAGAAAAATATGTGTATTTTAGCTAAAACTGCTAGCTGCTCTCTGAAATCTTTATTTTCCTCTTTTTTTGTTTCCCAGGCTCACAGCTAGACTACAGTGACTGGCCCTGCTTGCAGTTAGTTGTGGGTATACCACTGAATTATAGCCACTGGACAGTGGACAGAGTGATGGATACCATTTCTGGGCCTGGCCCGTCAAGACTTCCCATGCACGCTATCCCATGCTTTCTTCTTTACTTATCCAAAATGAAGACAACGTTTATATAAAACTTGGATGCTATGACTTGAAGTTAGCAGAGAAATTCTCTGCTAATTCTCCCAGTGAGTGTAGACAGTGTAGAAACTGAGTTATTCTACTGAGGTCCAAAAAAGCTGAGCTTTTTTATCCTTCAGCTCTCATTCATATGCAGGAACTATTGCATTCGAACCACTATCCACTTTGGTACTTATTTATCATGATGGGGAGCCTACCCTAACTAATATATATACACAAAGAAAAATACGTTGTTTTTTTTTAACACAGTCACTACAGAAAGGAGTATGGAGGTTTTTCAAGAACCTTAAAAATAAAATTACCATATGATCCAGCAATTTCCATTCTGGTATTTACCTGAAGGAAATGAAAATGGTAACTCAAAAACATGTATGCACCCCGTATTTATTGCAGCACTATTTACAATAGCCAAGATGTGGAAGTGCCCATCAGTGGATGATGGATAAAAATGTGATAGATATATACAATGAAATATTATTCAGCCATAAAAAAGAAGAAAGCCTTGCTATTTGCGACAACATGGATGGACCTTCAGAGTATCATACTAAGTAAAAACGTCAGACAAAGACAAATACCATATCATCTCACTGGTATGTGTAATCGTAAAACAGAAAAATATTCCCAAAGACACAGAGGACAGATTGGTGGTTGCCAGAGGCAGGTGGGGGCTGGAAGGGTTGAACAAAATTATTGAAAGGGGTCAAAGGTAAAAGCTTCAATTGTAACATGATTAAGTCCTGCAATGTAATCTACAATGTGGTAACTACAGTTAATAATACTGTATTGCACATTTGAAAGTTGCTAAGAGAATAGATCTTAAAAGTTCTCACTATAAGAAAAAAATTGTAACTATGTAAGGTAATGGATGATACCTAGACTTACTGGGATGATCACTTTGCAATATATACAAATATTGAATCATTATGTTGTACACCTGAAAATGTATGTAAATTGGGTCTTTAAATTATTTATTTATTATTTAAGGTTTTATTAACTGACTTCATGTCTCCCCAACCCCCCATCACAAATTTGAAATTGTGTATCCATGTATATTTACCTTTTCTGGAAAGTCCACAGATTTCATTAGACTTTCAAAGGCTTCTTCACACTCAAATGCTAAGAACCACTGAAGTACATATAAATGCATTGTATTCTGTGGTGATATTCTATTTAATCACCTTCCCTATCAATGGTTGATCTGGGTGCTGAGAATCATCTGTCATCTGTCACCTCGATTTCGCAGCAACCTGCTAGTTTGACTCCTGCTCTATTCTTGCCTCCCCTAATCTCTTCTCCACAGGGCTGCCAGAGTAATAATTTTCAAGTGTAAATCAGATTATTACATTCCCCTGCTTAACATCCTTTAAAGGTTTCTTTTTGCATTCAGCACAAACTTTTGATTATCACTGTAGAGTGTCACATGCCAAGGCCTCAGCCAACCCTCACGGTCACCTCACCCTTCTATTTCATAAATGGCCACAGTGGCCTCTTTTCTGTTTCTGCTCACTTTGCACTTTTTCTCCCCAGGATCATCTCCTTGGCTCTTCTTATGCCTAAGCACTTCCCCTCCTTCGGGTTTCAGGTCAACGGTCACATCCCAGTGGCCTGAGCCTCACCACTTTAACCAGAACCTCTCTCAGCCTCTCTCCTCTCACAAATATCTCATCCTTCTCACTGTGTATCAATGAATCACCTAATTTATTTGATTTATTGAGTATGATCTGTGCCCTTTACTAGAACTTGAGCTCTAGGAAGTCAGTAACCATCTTAGAGGGGGCTATCCTGGAAACGGACTCTGACACAAGGATTCAGGGGAAGGCAGTTGCTGAGGAAGGGATCCAAGAAACACTAGAGGGGAGTGAGCAAGTAACAGAGGGAGGGGAAGGAAGCCCATAATCATCCATTTTCCAGTGGGTTACACTGCGGACGACTGTATGAGCTTGGGTGCATCATTCTCCCACCCCGTTAGGCTTTATTTCCCACTCTCTGAAGACAGAGGGTGAGACATGGCATTGAAGGCCTGCTCAAGCTCTAGCAATCTACAGTACAATACTAATCATTAGGCACTGAGGACTGAGAATAGATTGCCACATGGCTTCATATAACTTTCAAGGGTATTTTGGGAATGTGAGATCATGTACAATTTAAAGAAAAGCTCTCAGTCAACTGGCCTAGATTTTCTCCTGCTGAATACCACTCAGATGCTTTTGGGTCACTGTATCCTTATCTTGAGAGAAGGGCCCATGCTCTGCAAAAGCAATTTTTAAAAGCACTACTTACTTAATACTTGCTATGTGCCAGGAATTTACCAGAGATTAGATATCATTTCAATTAGAGAAAATTGGTCAGCTTCTATTGCAGCATTAAAAAAATAAAAGCAGACAAAAGCCTTAAATCCTACAGAAAAAGTTCTGAAGTCTCAACTAGAAATAGATGAAACTAGACTTGCCTGGAATGTGGCAAAATATCCTGATCTTCCATTACAAACATTTGATTTTGAGAAAACAAAATTGTCAACTACCTCACCTTTCATTTTGAACATATAGACTATTTCAAAGAAAATTTAGCTGCTTTACACCTTAGTCATTCACAATTAAACTGGACAAGATGTTGTTTTTAAAAATATATTGTAAATTTTAAAAACTTTTTCTTTAACAAAGGTAGTGACAGTCTCTCCTGAAGGGTGAAACATGGGACCTGGAACACCAAACAATTCATTTCTAAGCCTGGAACTTTGAGAAAGGCAGGGGCAACCCCTGCTTACTAACAAGGGATGACAGACAGGAAGACTCATATTAAAGCTTTGCCTTCTATTGCATAACCCTTGTGAGAGCTCAAAATGCTCGATGAAGACTTTTTTCCAGCTGTCACAAGCTCCCTTCAGGGAAGGCAAGTGATGCCCGGATGTACACACAGAAAACTGCCCTGTTCACACTGACTTAACATTGGGTGAGTGGCTGCTTGAACTTTGCCCCAAATTCTCTGCAAAGCAATGTTGATAAGCACAGGGAGCAAGCCTTTGGGAGGGAAACTGGATGACTCCCAGGGAATCATCTTAGAAGTGGTGTTAGTGACCTTCAAAGACAGCTACAAGCCCACAGAGGCTGGCCTATACTTTATGCCGAGTTCCCACGAGCTTTTGTTTCCATGGAAAACCTAAACAATGACCCTGGCCTCCTTGACTTGCTCAGACCTGCTCATTGTGCCCTGTCACCAAGCGAGGCCAAAACGAAGGGAAGCTGCTCTCTCTCCTCTCCTTTGCACAAGGTGTGTTGCCACATGGAATGCATTTGAAAATGTCTATGCACTTTCTGCTACATATTTATGGTTATATCCATATTTATGATTGTGGTATTTATATTTGTATGTATATAAAACATGCAAATTCTTTTTTTTAGTTCCTCTAAACCAGGATTTGTTTTAGCCAATGCAAAACATCACATAGGACTTTTTACTGTGGGGTATTATGAAATTTTGAAGGGAGAAGAGCTTGGTAAGTTTTTCAAGCCGTGATTCTCACTACAGGTTATTTTCCATCATCAACTGTATTCAAACTCTCCCTTGCAGTCTGAGAACATGGTGACCTGCTGCGTGTCATCCCTTCAGTATCTTTGTTATTCTTTTCAGTGACCCACTGTCTCTCTTCCCATCCCACCACCCCTTCCATATTCTTGAATCCAGCCAAGGTCAGGAAATGTGTAAGGCCAATACAATAACCAAGATACTTATTTAATTTTATTACTGTGTGCTCTCCTATTAAGAACCTCCCATAAAGAAATAAGACATAATAGGATTATATGAACTTCTAAAGCTGGGTGTGGAATGAAAATAATTGAATAAAATGGCCATAAAACAGAATGAAATAAAAACCCATTGTTTAAAATGCAATGCCAGACACACAATTGAATGATCAGACACTTTGCTTGGTATCACTGGAAGTGGTGACACACTGTCAGTGTAAGAAACCCAAACCCATAAGATAAAACTGCATTTCTTTCTTTAGTGTTTTCCCATTTAATGTCCAATATGTTCTTTAAGACCCACTACTTTTCTGGTAACTAATCAAAATTGACTGGCTAGGCCTGTGGTTCTCAAATAGGGGCCATTCTACCTCCCAGGAGAGAGCTGGCAATGTCCGGAAACATTTGGGGTTGTTGCAATGGGGGAGAATGAGGTGGAGGGTGTGTACTACTCGCATTTAATGGATAAAGGCCAGGCATCCTGCCAGATGGCCAGCAGCACACAGGAATGTCCTCCGAAACAAAGAATTTAAGGCTCAAAACACCAGGGGTGTCAAAACCGAGAAACACTGTCCTAGGTCATGGGCCAGCCAAGTAGAATTCACCTTAGAACCTTCCATCTCTGTTAAAAAGAAACCCTAGCCTGTCTCTGCTCACTGCCCCATGGGAGGTTAGTCTTCTCTTATGTTTTCCAATGTTCTTGTCACTGGCGTTCTTGCTGCCAGTCCCATCCTCTCTCAATTTATCTGGCACCTCATGAAAAGGAGCTCTGATACTGTCATTTCTGTTGCTCCCAAACATCAAAAAAGAGGGGCAATGCAGTACAAGAGCAGAGAAACTGGGTTTGGAGTCAAAGCACTGGGCTTCAGTCTTGGACCCACCATTTCCCGACAGCTACAATGACTTGGTCCCTCTAATAACTGTCTCTCCTCAGAGCAATAATTACTGCCCTGGCCACCTGCTGGGGCAGCTTTAGGATCCTGTGAACTGATCTGTATGTGAGGCCTGTGTAAATATTCTGGGATTATATAAACATGGGGCTGAGGAAATAATAAAGCCTCAAATGCTCAGTGACATTCATAACCCGACTTGACCCCAGCTTTATTACTGAATCCCCTTAACACAGGCAACATACCAGAGAAACTCTCAGCTTGCATTCCTTAAATAAGCATGCCTCGAATTTTCCTATTTACTCATTAGTTCATTCACCTGAGACATGCTAGACAATGTGATTAATGCTGGGTGTGTAATAAAGAATAGAATAAAATAAACACAGCCCCTGCCTATATGGAGCTTCTAAATTTTGTTTCTTTGTACCACTTTTTTTAAACTTGAAAGGAAAGCTCCATCTTTGATCCCTAAGCCCCATTTATTCAACCAAATCCACCTTAAAACTCATTTCACATGAAGCATTTATTCTCCAATCACAAACTGACATTTGGACTGTTTGTCTCTCATGGTGAAACCACATTCTTCACTGTATTAATTATTTACATAATTGTATTCCTCCTATTAGATTTGAAAGACGGTGAGTCAAAAAATCTTCTAATTCAATTCTTCACCCCCTTTCATAAGCTTCTTAACTGTTATAACAGTGCCAAGGAAGGTACTTTATACACGGGAGGTACTCAACAAACATCTCAACTGCTGATTGGGTCCAACTAGAAGAATTGAAAAGTAGGGCATAAGGCACCACAATAATAGTAGAAAATGAGTCGTGAAGCACAGACAGACAGCAACAGTAGCAACATTCACTACTGTTGACTACTATTCTCTGTGCTTCTGAGGCGCACTGTCTTTTCCTGTCATAGCTTGTCTCACTCTGAATTTTAATGATCTACTTACTTGTTGGAACTTCCCCCCAAGTTCTTCATGGGCAACAAATATTTCTGTCTTGTCTCCTCGTGTACTTCTAGCACTGAGTACAGGGGCTGGTGCATTTTAGGTGCTCAATAAAGATGTATTGAATAAACAAAGAAGTGAAATCTAACTCTTCGCTTTTGCCTTCTTTGATCAAGAGCCAAATTTGGTACAACAGGTTCATGATTGTGTTAAGCACTACACTGCTCACCTCCCCTTTCTGGCCCAGCAGGGTCTCAGGACCCATTCCACCCCCTATTAGCATCCTCAATCCATGTTGCTTGCTTTTGCCAATGAAAACAAGAGCAGAGGTGACAGGTCTCACACCTAGGCAGACAATTTATAGTCAGACTTAATGTAAACTGGGGTTTCTACTTCCGCTTCATCCTGCTGCAGAGAACCAAAAAGCCTCATGTTCAGATGGTAGAAGCATAACGTTCTGGGTTCCTGAGAGGCTAAGCTAAAAACCAGCACCCTCCTGATCTGTGTTGTACATGCAGCATTAAGAGAAATGACCTTTTCTGTTTTAAGGGTTATTTGTTTCTACAGCATAACCTAGCCTACCAAGACTGATACAACAGTGAAGTTCCAAATGGATCTTATTAAAAGGCAGTCTTCTCTATAAACATATGTGGCATTTATTTAATAAAAGGACTCCAATCTGTATGGTTAAGAGAGTATACACCTACATATGCACTCTCTAAAGCATACACAAATGTGTACATAAAAGCATAATAAATTAATGTTAATAATAAGTGTGCACAGTTTTTCAAAACTCATTGTAACATATTAAGAAATAAGAGTATCTGTTCCAAATATACAACCTCTGACTTTCGGCCAAGACGGGGGTATAGGTAGATACACTTTGCCTCCTCGCACAACCAAAAGAAGGACAACAACAAATTTAAAAACAATAAACAACCAGAACTGCCAGAAAATCAAACTGTATGGAGGTCCAACAACCAAGGAATTGAAGAAGAAACGTTCATCCAGACCTGTAGGAGGGTCGGAGATGGGCAGCTGGAGTGGACAGGACTTGTGGCAAGGCAGTGGCTGGCAGAGTGGGTGGTCCCACATTTGTGTGCAAATAAACCAGAAAGAACAACTGGGGAGCAAAACAGACTGCGCAGCCCAGGGTTCCAGTGCAGGGAAATAAAGCCTCAAACCTGTGACTGAAAACACCTGTGGGGGTTGAGGCTATGGGAGAAACTCTCAGCATCACAGGAGAGTTTGTTGGAGAAACCCACAGGGTCCTAGAACATACACAAAACCACCCACCTGGGAATGGGCACCAGAAGTGCCTAAGTTGCTTGTGGGCAGTGGAGGAAGTGACTGAAAGCCAGCAGAGAGGCAAGCAAGCGGCATTGTTCCCTTTCAGACCCCTCCCCCACATACAACACTGCAACACCGCAATGTGGTTTGCCCCACCCCTGAGAATACCTAAGGCTCTGCCCCTTACTACATAACTGGCTGTGAAAACAAAAAAAATATTGTCCAAATAGAAGAACAGATCAAATCTCCAGAAAAAATACAACTAAGTGAGGAACAGATAACCAACCTATCAGATGTAGAGTTCAAAACACTGGTAATCAGGAAGTTGGACCAAGGAAGCACACCCAAGGTACATCATAATCACGTTACTCAAGATTAAAGATAAGGAGAGAATCTTCAAAGCAACAAAAGAAGAGGAGACAGTTATTTACAAAAGAGTTCCCATGAGACTATCAGCTGATTTCTCAAAAGAAACCTTACAGGCAAGAAGGGGCTGCAAACAAGTATTCCAAGTCATGAAAGTTAAGGACCTACATCGAAGAATACCCTATTCAGCAAAGCTATCATTTAAAATGGAAGGGCAGCCCTGGCTGCCCTCCAGCTCAATGGATTGAGCATGGGCTGTGAACCAAAGGGTCACCAGTTCAATTCCCAGTCAGGGCACATGGGTTGCAGGGCAGGTCCCCAGTGGTCCCCAGTGGGGGCCACATGAGAAGCAACCACACATTGATGTTTCTTTTTTTTTTTAAAGATTTTATTTATTTATCTTTAGAGGGGAAGGGAAGGAGAGAAGGAGAGAAATATCAATGTATGGTTGCCTCTGGTGTGTCCCCTGCTGGGAACTGGCCTGCAACCCAGGCATGTGCCCTGACTGGGAATCGAACCTCGATCGTTTGCTTCACAGGCCCGCGCTCAATCCACTGAGCTACACCAGCCAGGGCAATTCTCAATTTTTTCCGACCATAACTAAATATTAATCTCCAGGAACTTTCTTTGTTCCTAAATTCATGGTCATTAAACAGATGCAACATGATTAGTTGCATGGCTGGGTGTTCTTTACAGTGTATATTAAAAGCTACTTAACACATTTGCTCTCAGATCACAAAACCATAAAAAGAATAGACCCTTGCTGCATAAAAGCCCATGTAAAACAGGATTAATTAGAGATGCAGCTGGGGGATATCATTCTTTCTGTGTTCTTTACTAAATTGTGTACCCCCCAAATTCATATGTGGAAACCATGATCCCCAGTATAGGTTCATTTAGGCCTTTAAGGCCATAATTAATGTTAAATGAGGCCATCATTTAAGATGAGGACATGGGGTCCCAATCTTATAGGGTTAGTGTCCTTATAACAAAAGATACCAAAGTGTGCGTTCTCTCTCTCTGTCTCTCTCTGTCTCTCTTCCTCTCTCTCCCCATGCCAGTCACAGAGAAAAAGGCCATGTAAGGACACAGTTACATGGTGGCTGTCTGCAAGCCAGGAAGAGGGCCCTCACCAAGAACTTATTGGGTGCACCTTGATCTTGGACTTGTAAGCTCCAGAACTGTAAGAAAATATGTCTTTTTGTTTAAGCCACCTAATCTGTGATATTTGTTATGGTGACTTGAGCAGACAGTTTTAGTTTCTTTTATTTGTTGTTGCTTTTTGGATGCCAGCCTGTATCCACTTCCTCCTCAAGTGGTAATGATTTTCATTTAGTTACCCACCCAACCCCAAGCAGCCAATGTGTTTCCAGATGGAACCAATGGCTCAAGTGTAAAATAATCAGCATAATTCCACTCCCTGCCCATAGTAGTTGGTTAAAGAATTGGCATGTGACTAAAGTTAGTCTGATCAAAACAAAGCCTAGAATATGTGTGCAAAAGTTGACATAAGTGGTGTTCTCTTTCTAGGAGGACAGGCCTCTGGAAGAATGTAGCATCAGGCGTGGACAGAAGTCATCTTTGCTGCAACCATGAGAGAAAAGTTTGTCTCCAGTCAAGGCAATCCAATGGCAAAGAGCCAAGGATGGATCCTGGTTGGTTTTTCAGCTTTGGATAAAGTCATATCCATAGCTTTGCATTTACTCTTGATGGTGTATTTATTGTTCAAGACACTTGCAATGTTAAGATGCCAAACTAATATGGGAATGGGGCAATAGAAGCTAATTGTCAGTAAGTCAATCCTGCAGCACCAGAGGCCGCAACGAATGGATACCATATTCTGGAGTCCTTCCAAGCACCCAAGTTTTATTACCACTAATGTTGAATTGGCCTATTATAGAGACATAAATGTTCTGTTCTTCAAAAGCATGTTTGACAGGATTGAAAGACTTTGGGATTTCAATGACTTGACTCCTCTGGAGATGGGAGGACAGCCCATTTTAGCAATTTCTATGGGGATGAATAGACATATACTCCAGCTATTCAAATATTTAACTAGCCCTTTTGTTGTTGTTTTGAATCCCAACTAGCTGCAGCTGCCTGTTTGTATCTGTTGTGCCTTTAAGGGGCTTGCTGATTCAGTAGGATCCCTTGAATGCATTAATTAGCCTTCTCTCATTTTCCTAGCCTATGCCTATGAAGAGATGAGCATTTGCAGCTCCATTTGCAGAGTGGGATATGAGGGTTGAGGGTACCAGATAAATGGAGTCCCAGAATTACTTGCTTTTTGATGGGCAGTTTATGCATGGCAAGGTTTGTGTGGCTGCATGATTAATTATTGGCTATCACTATTGGCAGGCAAATGAAATGTGGGCCCTGGATTGAAGTATAACAGGGAAGATGAGGCATTAATCAGCCCAGGTACATGAGTCAGAGGAGGTAAGGATCCAGAGAAAATAAAATGTTATGGAAGTCTTGGAAATGATTTATCATTTTTAATATATATCCTCTAAGCCCACTCTTGATAACTGCTTATAGGTCTCCACATTGTAAAGACTTGGACAATAAAACACTGTTTTCTTAAAACACTAAAGTGAAAGGTGCTGGTGGGGAAAATAAAGAAGCATGAAGAATAAACTGACCATAAAAGGAAAAAAATGTTTGGCTTAAAATTAAATTTCCACTTGTTTCTTTATAAATGATTTAGAAATACAGCTTTTACTTGAAATAAACTGTGTTTTATTGATCAAATCCAGAGACCGATATGAGGTCTGTCCATGAGGGCCAATTTCTCAGATCAGCTTGGAAATTATTATAAAATAAGAAAATGTATTTCCAAAGAGTAAGCAGCCGTGGAACTCTCAACAGTTAACTGACTGAATTATTGTTAACTGAGTTTCCTTGAGTCTGGAAGCTTGGTTCTACATAATCAAGTATTCAGATTTGGAAGTTAGGCAGAGTAAAAGTCTACCAATGAAGTTGAGACTTATATGAAATGAGACAACCTCCCCCCACCTCATTAGTATTATTCCTCTTTGGGTTTCTTCAACCCAAGAAATTCTGAGGACCATTTTCAGAAAGACTTCCCTTTCTGTAATGGACAGAAACAAGCAGCCGCACATTTCTTAGCATTCTGTAATACTTTATAGCTTCTAAGAGTAATGGTTTTCTTAGTTCCCCTTCAGAAACGTCAGATGTTTCTAGAAAACACGCAGAGAAAGAAGGCGACTGGTCAACAGAGCCCTTGAATCAAGAGTGGGGATGAGCTAAGAGGCCACTGCTCTTGATTGAAGAGGTCAAGAGCCTCTTTGCATGGAACAGCGTTGCACCCAAAGTATGTATGCTCAACCCCCCAGACTAAAATTAGTCAGTCCTTATTGTGCTGAGGCACTTCCATGGCTGGAAATGAAAACAGGATTAGGAGGTATTCCAGAATCAACCATATTGGTTGTGTCATCAAATTTTAGGGGAAAGGATAAATAATTCTGCTGATTGCTTCGATGTTTTGTCTGTGGGACACAATGTATCTGCATGTATAGAGATATCTGGGCCACTAAGATGTTCACTTTCAGTGGAATGCTTCCCATCGCACAGTCCTGGACTTCATTGTCCCCCAAATTCAACCTGGGACATTCACTGTTTCATTCTGTTCCTCAACAAACATTTATGATGATAAAGTATCTTAAGACAAGTGAACAAAATGGACAAAAATTCCTACATCAATGCAGCTTACATTTTGTGGGGCAGGGAGACAGATGATCAACAACAACAAAGAAATACAGGGCATATGTGTGAGTGCTTAGGGCTTTAAAGGGAAGTAAGGCAGGGAAAAAGGACTGGGGTGATCAAATACAAGTAAAGGCTGCACTTACATAAATGGTCAGGGAAGGTGATATTTGAGCAAGGACCTAAAGGAGATGAGAAGAGCATTCCAGACAGAGGGAAGCACATGCACAAAGGCCTTGGGGAAAGAGTGTGCCCAGAGTGGGCTCTGAACAGCAAGGAGGCCTGCAAGGGCAGATAATCCAGGAGAGAGCAGGGAAGTTTGGACCACATTAGCAGCTGTGGAGGGAGAGTGAAGCAGTTGGATTCTAGATATATTTTGAAGGCAGAGCTGACGAGGGGTTGGACAAAGGATATGAGTGGAGAGAGGAGCCATGAGAACTCACAGATTTGGGGCTGAGTGTCTGTTTATTGAGCTGGGTGAGACCCCAAGAGGATCACACCCTGGGGGATAGCCCAGGGCTCTGTTGAGCCCAGCTCAGTGTAAGATGCCTAGTGGGCATCCAGGTGGAGCTGCTGAGCAGTTGGTTGGCCAGAGTAGTCTGGGGTTCAGAAGACAGGTTTCCACCACAGGTGAGACCGAGGTAGAGTTGGCATTTAGAGGAATTCGAGCCATCAGACTGAATGAAGTCCCCACAAACATGTGTAGCCGGAGAGGAGAGAGGCTCGGACACTTCTGGAGGCTCAGCAATGGTTACAGCGGGGAGATGAAAGAAGTCATCTCTGAGGCAGGAGGAAAATAGAAGGTGGGGTGTCCTGGAGTCAAGTGAAGAAAGTGTCTGAATTCGATGCAAGAAGCTGTGCCAGGTGCTGCTGACAGGCTGAGGAGGGTAAGACCTGAGAAGGACCATGGGAATTAACAATGGTGACCTTGAAAGGGGACCTTCTGGAGCTACATTCAGAGTGAAAGCCCAATTTGAAGGAAATAAGGGGAAAGGTGGAGAGTGGAGTCCAGAGAGGAAGACAGGTCTTCCCAGGAGACCCTTGGAGGAGGGGAGGAGAAAGGGCAGTGGATGGGGGCAGGCGTGGGAGGTCAGGAGTTTGTTTTTCATAAATGAGAAATGACAGTGTATTTGTAAGCGGATGGGATGATCCAGGCAGACAGAAATGTGATGTTGCAGGGGAACAGCTGCTGGGGTGATGTCCTCCATTGAGTAAAAGGGGGCAGAATCCAGCGAGCATATCAGGGCTGTCCTGGGAAACAGTGCCAGGAGGGCAGGCAAAACCACTGCTAGTGAACAGGTGGGGACATGCAGTGGGGTGGCTGTGGGGCTCTCTCCTGAAGGTGTTTATTTGTTCAGGGCAATGAAAGATAGATCTGGAGCTAAGAGTGTTAGAGGAAAGGAAAAGATAGAGGGATGCGGAGAGAGAACAGTATGAATTCTTCTTCTAGAAGAAAGGAAGAGTGAGGTTGCCTGTACTTCACTGCAAGGGGACACCTTGTGGTGCTCAGGCTGGGCTGGAGGAGTGCTGGACATAGCCAGGGTGGTTGTTTGCCAAGAGAGAGGAAGGATGCTGTATGTACAAGGAAGCCATTATGGCCAATGACCACGTAATCAAAGCTGGAAGAAGTGAGGATATAAGCTCCAGGTGAGAAAGAGTGGAGAGGAAGGAAAGGGAAGAAAGGAAGGAAGGAAGGAAAGGAGGAAAGAAGGGAGGGAGGGAGGGAGGAAAAGAGAGACGGAGGGAGAAAGGGGAAAGGAAGCAATGGAGGAAGGAAGGGAGGAAGAGAGGAAGGGAGGAGAGGTTAAGTTTTGTGGTCTGGGATGATCAAAGGACTGTTCACATCAGGGTAGCAGAGTGGTAGCTGGAAACAGAATGGAAGAGAAAGGCTTCTTGAGAGTTTGGAGATGTTGCTAATGACAAGGCGAAGAAAATGTCCCCACGAAGAGTGTGACCACAGCAGGACAGAGGATCCATTTCTCACAGAGAACCAAATGTAATGAGAACAGACTGGGTATTTTCCCTAATCAGTGAGAATAATCAATGGAGAGATCTTATTTTATTTCTAAGGCCTTTCAGAAGAAAAGCAGGAAGAAGAGAGGGAGGGAGGGAAGGAGAGAGAAAGGGACATTGGCAGCAAAACAGCAGCACTTAATACCATCATATTTCAGAAAGTAGAGTCTGAGAAAAAAATAACCAAGAAACCCAAACCCTGTAGTTTCAGAGCTCCCCACAGTCTTCACTCCATACTTCTAATAAAGAGCAGCAATTTGTCTGCATTTTGCAGACGCACATGACTCACTGGCAGCCTGCTGGCACAGTGCCTGTTTGCAGGGATTCTGGGAGAGCGGAGGAATGACTCCTGGGCGGCAAAGCGGAGAAGACCCACAGGCACACTGGGGCCTGGCTGGAAGAATGCACAGCTTGCTCTGTGTCTGCTGGGGCCTCGGGAGTCAGCTGCACGTCATAAAATCTAACACTTGATCAAAGCCAGCACAGAGCTGGGCATGGAGCAGGCACTCCGTGTATATTTGGTCTTGACCGAAGGAAGGCAACTGGCACTGCTCCGGGCCTTTATGGCGCACAAGGCAACCCCAGGACGTGCACGCCTTCAGAGGAAGGTTGAAATGGGCGGAGACCCTGCTGGGGTGAAGACATTTCTGGTGACAGGAGACTGTGGGGTGAACAGTTTGAAACCTCAGAATTTATTCTTCACAAATATTTAGTGAACAACTATTGTAGGCTAAGCTTTGTGCAAAGAACTGGGGGGTCTGATGTCAATTGGTCATTGTTACATACTCCCCAAAGTGGGTAAGGTACAACAGAAGCCAATGAAAGTCAAATTAAAATGTGTGCTCACATGTGGTCTTTTTTTTTTTTAAATAAAGATTTTATTTGTTTATTTATCTTTAGAGGGGAAGGAGAGAGGGAGAGAAACATCAATGTATGGTTGCCTTTTGTGCATCCCCTGCTGGTAGTTAGCCTGCAAGGAACCAGCCTGCAACCCAGGCATGTGCCCTGACTGGGAATCGAACCACGATCATCTGGTTCGCAGGCCCGCGCTCAATCCACTGAGCTACGCCAGCCAGGGGCACATGTGGTCTTTTTGTCTTAGGTTTTTAAAAAGTATATTTTGACTCTTCTGGAGAGAAGTTATTAGAAGAGCAGATGAGAGCTACCTCAGTGTGTCACACAAAAATCATCTGACAAAGATACTCATTAGGTTGACCACCAAACCACAAATGGAGAACAATAAATAATACATAGCATTGATCAGAATTAGTATGAATGTGGGTTAATTACTAGAGAAATAAGGGAAGTGAGGTAATTTATTTTTCAAGAAGTTAATGAAATAGGTATTTCACTTTCCAGGGCTTTCTTGTACATCTTGGCATTTCTTCTGCTCCAGATATTGAATCCAAGTCTTACAGCAAGATATTGTGAAAAAAATAATTAAAGCTTCTTTGCAGAATTTCAGTTATATTTAATCAATGAGGTTGAAGGTAAATAGTGCTATTCCATATTTTAAGACTAGAATTGAGTATTTGAAGAAATAAGCCATTATTTATCTACTTTATATTATATACCAACAATAAAAGTCTACAAAGTAATGTATATTATGGGAAGAAAAGTAATACTAGGTAGGTAAATTCACTCCTCTGGCATTATATTTTTTTCCTTAAAAGCTTTACAACAGTTTTCCTTTTTTTTTTTCCATTATAAAACACATGCTTACTTTTTGTAGAAAATTTGAAAAAAATGCAGGAAATATAAAAAGAAAACAAAGATCACCTCAATATCCCATAATATTAACATTCTGATGGCTTCCTCTCATTATTCCACATAAAAATAAGTTTGGAGTCATGACTCATATAGAATACATGCTGAGCTGAGTAGAGTTTAACTGTCTAAACTCCATTGTCAGCATATACTTTATTTTACTGCCTTTGGGATTTCACTACAATTCAGTTAATCATTCTGATATTATTAAGCATTTAGGTTTTTCCTTTTCTTCTGTTATAATTTATGTGGAGAGTATTAACTTTGTACACACAGCTTCCTCCCCACCTCTGCGCCTGTCTTCTGGGTATATTATAGCTGTTGCTATTATTGTTCTCTTATTGTGAAAGACATTTTCTAATCAATATACTGTCTAACATTACTGCTAACATAAGGGTAAGATATTAAATAGTCTGTTGGATATCCAGCCAGATTATAAAACTGTCAATTCATTACTGGGTTTAGAAATAGGTTCTCCGCCATTTTCCAAACACTTATAATACTTATAAAAATATCTTTCACTTTCCCTTAAGTAAACCTCATATCTATTTCAGATTTTATTTCATTAGTAAGAACTCCCAGAACATGATAAAATCAGAGTGTTGAGTATGCATTCTTGGGTTACTTCAGATTTTAATGGGAAAACTTTTGAATTTCACCATTAAGTCTGTTAGTACAAGATGTAGTATCTTTGTTATACAAAGGAGATGTTCTTCTCTTCTTAGTCTAGTATATTTTATCAGTTATTTAATCTCATCAACTAAATGGAAATCACCAGGATTTCTATTGTGACCTAGTCTTGGGCACTGGATTCTTAGGTTATCACGGCAGCATGAGGTTATTCTTTTATTATTAGGTTGTATAAAAGGTTTTCTGAAGTTTTATCTTTTTATGTCTAAAAACCCTTTCCATTACATTGGACAAAATTGCCTGCTGCAAATTCTCCCACCAATGCCTCAGATTTAGCCAACGTTTACCGAGAGCCTATTAGGTTCCAGGCATGGTTTCTAAGCACATTACATGTATCTCTCAACCATCCTATAAGGTAGATCTTACTGGTGTTCTCATTTTATACATGAGGAAATGAAGGCACACAAAAGTCAAACCATTCGTTTGCTACCAGTGAGTAGGAAATTTAGGTCTTGGACCCCAGGCTGCTGGGGTTCAAGACCCTGACACTGCAGCCTGCTCATAGTCACCAGAGCCATCCCCTTAGATGGAACCACAGCTCTGTCACCTGCCACTCAGGTAGCCTTGGGCAGGTCGTTTACTTTTCTCAGAAACCTCGTCTCTAAAGTAAGAGTAACAATAGGAACAACAAAACCTACCTAGCAAGCACTGGTGTGAAGATCTCTATGTCTGATGTGGAATAGACACTCAATAACATGAAAGTTAACATTTCTTATTATTACTTTTATTTACCTAAGTATTTGTGAAATGCCTACTCTACACTAGACATTTTTCTGAGTATTGGGAAACAATATGGCCCTCATGAAACTTCTCTTATAGTGAATTCCAAAATTATTTAAGATTATATTATACTATACAATACTCTGCATAGGCTTCCAGTTCATTATCTGTCTTCCTGAAAGCCAAACATTCCCAAAACCCAAAGTTGAACTCATTTGACACCACAAGCTGACTTAAACTGCAGTGAGGTTATCTGTAGACTTGACTTCTTCTGGTTGGTACGCCCACAGAAAATTACAGAGTGTGACTTCAAAGAGCTACTCCAGGTCCCACTGGGGAGGGCGGTGGTGTTCACTTTGGAACCTCATTTCATTTCTAAAATCTGAAACGTCCCCAAATCCAAGCATCTGATTTCAGGGGTTTGGGACTAGGGGGAAAAAAAGTGTGGTCCTGTATAATCTATGATATCAGATTATGCTGGAAAAGAAACACATTACAATATGATGTAATCAACAGTGTGACCACTTTGTTTTCTCAGTTAGAATGCAAGTCCTTTAAAGGCACTGCCTTCTCTCGCTCATCACATTGTCTCCCACAAATGCACATGCTCCTAAGTATGTTTATTGATAATCATTTTACTGCAATTAATTCAATCCAAAAAAATTCTCCCTCAATCCAAGGAATATTTCAATTCCTTGCATGGCTACTTGCCTCAGAGAAAAACACCAATGTAGCAACCATTTTCTAACCAAATGTTGGGCAAATGGACTGGGCTTCCCTTGACTTGTGTATCTGTGTACCTAGAGGTGATTTTCTGACTCTTATCAATGTTTAGCCTTAGATATCTAAAAAATAGGTTTTTTAAAATAAAATATTCAAAATATGTCAGCACATTTTAACGATTTTACTTCCACCATAAGGTCGACTCAAAATGTTTTGGCAAAGAGCAGAAGTATGGCGTTTGCTCAAACAGTGAGGAGCTCTGTTTCTCTCAAAAAAAAGATCCCAAGATGCAATGCGCTCCTGCGTTCTGTCTTGGAACAAGGCATGAGCCATTAAATCCTGTCTTACACTTCAACC
This sequence comes from Sturnira hondurensis, assembly GCF_014824575.4. NCBI lineage: Eukaryota > Metazoa > Chordata > Mammalia > Chiroptera > Phyllostomidae > Sturnira > Sturnira hondurensis. Next base: position 2,810,997 of record NW_028095197.1, on the reverse strand, counting down.
AGGAGGGCCTCCTTATGTTTTTGGAACTGTTTCATCTTGTCAATTGTTTTGAGTTTCATATGAGATTAGGATTTGCTGGCATTGCAGGGGGGAGATGCTGAAACGGCCTCAAGCAAGCTCTATAAGCCATGAATAAGAACAATGGCTTACACTATTTTCATACATTTTATTTTTCAAAGTAATTCCTTATACATGGCTTCAGAAGACTTTCTCATTTGCTGGCTCCCCTGGGTCAGCCTTATGTGGCTATGGTCTGCATGACTATTTTCAGCCTGATGTAGAGGACAATGTCTCTGCACAATTTTACAACATGACTTTGACAAAGGTGCATCTTCGGTTTTCAGCCAAGCCAATGTGTCATCTTCAGATTTGGATAAGTTTGTTGTTATATCTGTCTGAGTCTCATAGTGCAAATGCCAGGAAAAATTATCCCAGGTTTCTGGTTCTTGATGGACACACCCTTTTTTGATGTGGACAAATTCACTTTTCTGAAGATAGCCATGGCTGCCTTTCAGAGTCAGCCTGGTTTCAACAACAGAAAAGAGCTTAGCACACTCCATCTTGAAGAGAAGGATCACATACAGATGAACGCTGAATCCATACACTGTGATGATTGATAATGATGATGGGGCCAGGGAAGAAAGGAAACTTGTACAGGGCTAGGTATTCAATAATTGCTGACTGATGAATTGTGACAGCTACTAAATGCCACCCTAAAAGAAAGCTACACTTGAAAAGATGCATAGGTGAATTCAAGCTCCCAGGTTAAATGCATGGGGTTGAATTGCGGAAGTCTTTCATAAGGTACGCATGCCTGAAAGAGTGGGAAGGAATGCATAAGCAGTTGTTATGGGTTTTCCTCGCCAAAGGAATACCACTCACCCCAGGGCAAAGAGGAAGGCTGTAGCCACCACAATGAATGTTAATTATTGTCTGGGCAAGAAGGTCACTGCTTTTAGTCTCTTTTGCCTATGTTTTGTATTATGAGCTGGACTAGCTACACAATTTGTGGTGTCCAGTGCTAAATAAAATGTGGACTCTTTATTCATAAGTTCTTAAGAATTAATCTTAACAGCACAACATTAAACCAAGAAATCTTGTGCAGGGAACCCTGTGTGAAGAAGGCACAGGTCTACTCCCACAAAGCTGATGCCAAGTATGAATAATGATTTCTACCTAGTACTACCATTATCCTCTTGTTGCCTGTAATTGGTGGGCTCTGGGAGTCCTAGAAGGCTCAACAGGTGAGCAGAGCTAACTATATTCATAAAGACTTCATAAAACCCTGACTGGGTTTAGATGAGGTGAGGTGGCATATAATAGGACACTGTATACAGAGCATAAAGGTAACTGGAAACAAGCAGGGACCCTTGGTAAGGCTTGAGCCTGGAGAATGTGAAGGGTAGCATAGGAGGGCATGGGAAAAACTGGGAAAGTCAGATGACGATGGGATCTGAACAGCACAAAACATCTCCTAATCTGCTCCTGTTGCCAGAGCCACTGTGTTTCCACATTCAGCATAATCTCACATAAACCCCATAATGTCTTAAATCTAACTGCAAGTGGGCTTGGTGATGAGTGCCTACTCTGGGGGGGTGGTCTGCATCTGTGACAGGTGCAGTGCAGCTTTGCCTCCAGATGTTGTTGATAGCCCATTCCCAAGAATTACTAGTGTTTTCAGCCACTGATATATGAGAAACAAAACACACTCCAATTCAGTGAGGGAAAAATAAATCCTTGCTATCTCTTGTGGAAAGACAACAGCCACGTAGGAGCTTCCAATACAAAAGAAAACTATGGACCTTAGTGAAGAGGATTAAACTGCCCCATCCATCAAAGACAAAAAGAGAGCATCATAAATCTGTGAGCAATCCCAGGAGGCACCTGGTGGGCCTCACCATCTATCTTGGACTGACAGAGAGGAGTGTGGGGGGGGTGTCTTTGAGATGAGCCCTGCATCACAGCTTCCTCTCACACCCAGTCCAGAGCCCAGCAGCCTCAAAACATGCGAGTGAGTAAGCAGAATATCACTGCCAATGAGGCTGCCAGAAAGATTATTGAACAAATCAGATCCCAAGAAGACATAAGCAAAATTGGCTTAGTTGTTCAATATACAGGAAACAAAGACATTCTAAACTGTTGGGTAGCATGGCACATGTAGGGCAGAAATGACATCTGGGAGAGCATGGAGTGAACTTGCCCTCACATGTGCTTCGTGTGACTATTGCATTGCTTTAAAAAAATCTATACATGGCATGCCAACATTTTCAAATCAGAAAATTTCACGTAAGAATACTGATTTCAGCCTTCTTTTTAAAAAAATAAAATTAGCCCTGACTGGTGTGGCTCCTACTGAGTGTTGTCCCACAAACCAAAAGGTCACTGGTCCGATTTCATGTCAGGGCACATGCCTAGGTTGTGAGCCCAGTCCCTAGTTGGGGATGTGCAAGAGGCAACCAATCGATGTTTCCCTCACACATTGATGTTTCTCTTCCTCTCTTTCTCCCTCCCTTTATATCCTGCTGCACTCATTTATATATTGTGTCTGGCCCCTGTAATAACCATTGAGTTTGCAATCCCCAAACCACACATCCCATGAATAAATATAATAACTAAATATCTTACTCTTCTTCAGCTTGGAAAACAGATGGACAAACGTTTTCTTCCTTCCCTTCCTTAAACATTTACTAACAAAAAAATCAATTAAAAATTTTTATTCCAATTTTTTTAAGAGAAAGAAAGATTATATTGAGTTAGAGACACAAGGGCAATAATTCTACCTTTTTGGGAATGGATAAGAGAATTCATATGTTTGGAGAGGTGGGGTGGAAGGTGGGAAGTCTGTCTTATTCTCTAGGAAATCTTCCCCTGAACCCTGAATTTCCCTAACGACAAGCAGAATTAGGGAGAAAAAGCAGATCCAAGGAAATGCATATTTCCCTTTCATAAAGATAAATCCTGAAAGATAAATTTTTAGCTTCAACACAGAATGAAGTTATAGCTATTTGACAAATGATGTTCTGGGTTGTCATGACAACGGGGCCTGTTAGAGGTATGCATAAAAAGGCCACCCATAAATCAGAACATTTTAGGAAAGGGTTAAAATAAACATTTCTAGACTATTCCCAAGATGTAGTGCCAAAAATATAATTATAGACATTTGTATCCGTCTGCCATAAAGTATGACAGCTCCAATTTTACAAAATGTTAATTAAAAAATCTATTAAACCCATGTCCCTCTGAGAGAAATTAATATCACACCTAAGGTTGGGAGTCAGTGCAACTCAGAGGCTAGGAAAATTGGATGGCAATGTCAGAAAAGAAGGCTCAAAAACAGGCTAACCTACAAGCAGTTTATTTAAGAGTTTGGGCTAGATTCTGACCATCAAGACAAAAAATGCTGGGGATCAGATGACAGGGCTTAGAACCTTTTTGGAGGCTTGAGAGAACACAAAACAATAATCAAAGATCTAGAGATAGAATTAAAAAGAAAATGCCAATATACAGAGGGCAGCTTGCCTTAAAATATGTGGATGAAATGCCAAAGAATCATTCAGTCGTGGGGGACACAGACAGTAAGCTGTGACCATTAGCAACCTCCAGTGAGGTCAGGAAAAAGGAGAATTGGCTTACAATCAGACATTGGCAAAATGCTTCTTAAGATAAAGGTCATGAGATTCCACACAGGGTCTTAAATTGGCGATGTATAGGTTAAATGGAATCGAGACAAGTTCTGTCTGGCCTGCACAGTGTTCTTTTAAAAATGTACAGTGTTTGCCAACATTTAAAAATCAGGAGGTTGCCACAAAATTCTGATTTCTTCTCTTTAAAAAGATGAGTTGGCAGCAATACACATGGATGGGGCAATTGGAGCTGGGTTCACAGAACAGAAGCTCCATGAGAACACAGTGTTTGCCTTGCTCAACCCTGCGGCCTCAGCACCAAGAACTAGGGACATGAGAAATGGTTGAATATGTGAATTAGCAGAAGTTGCCCTCTTTAAATAAGTTATGCACTCTCCAGGGGGCCTACCCCACCCAGTCTGTAACCTGCCTAACCCCTACAAGCATTTGAGGTTTCCACTTTGCTCAGTGCCGTAAGCTTTTCTTTGCTTGGGACACTATAAAGCTTCTTGACATAAATTCCCCATAAAACCCACTTTAATTGCTACATATTGGGCCACTGAAGTAAGATGACAGTGCAATAATATTATTTGAGGGTTTTTTTTATAGCCCCCAAAATGAACTTACTTTAAGGTTTTGCCATCATAGTTAATCCTGCAGGCAGAAAGCTCTGTAGAAGTAGGGGCTCCCCTACTATCTGAAAGTGGAACGTTCTTATGAAACCTCTCATTAACCAAACTGGCATAAAGCAAAGAAGCAATTATCATTACTTTATATGGAAAATTTTTTGAGCATTCCCAGACCCAAAAAATAACCAGCCAAATCATACCAAATAATGCATGCAACCTAAAATAACACTAACATACAGCAAAGACGGTGCCACTCAATGCTTAGGATGCCTGCTGCCTCTATAATGGCTCGCTGCAAAATGCTGCGTGCTATTTTCACTTTTCACCTTTTCTCATAAAGCAAAAATTCTGTTTAGATTTCTTTCCGTTAGTAAAAACAGGTACTACTATAGGTCTTTCATAAAAGCAAAATGGCAGAAAGCAAACTTTCCATAATGCAGGGATAACCACACTTGCCAAAGCCTCTTTCCATGCTTGAACAGAGCAAGTACTTCTGATAGGCTTCAGATCTCATCACTTGTTTATTCACTCAACAACACTGAACCTCTTCCATGTGCTGGTATGACTGAGGGCTATGTGATATGTCTCTATCACCTTGATGTCCAGAGATTTAAATTTTTATTAAATGAATAAATCTAGCAGGTATCACTACAGACAATAACTATACAGTGAATCTGCATTTTGCTAGATACTATACAGAAATGAACTTTTACCCTTACTTTATATAAAGGGAAACTGAGAGACCGGTTAAGGAATAAATCCACAGCATGGGCCAAACAGAGATTTGAACTTCGATCTTCTTGGCCCCTATACCGTGTGCATTCCATTATGCTACCAACCTCTCAGATAAACTCAATTCTCAAGTATAAGGAGTTCAATAGTGGCCTCCAAAAAACGTATGTCCAATGCTAACCTCTGGAATCAATGAAAGTGATCTTAGTTGGAAAAAATGTCTTTGCAGATAGAATTAAAGAACTCAAATGAGATCATCCTGGATTTAGAGTGGGCCCTAAATCCAAGGACAATTATTCTGATAAGAGGAGGAGGAGAAGCCACAGAGACACAAAGAGAAAAGGGATGTGAAGACAAGCAAAGAATGGAGTGATGTGTCCCCAAACCAAGGACCTCCAAAGGTTGCCAGCAGCCCTCGGGAGAGAGAGGCATGCAACAGACTCTCCCCAGACCGTCCAGAAGCAGGCAACTTTGACGACACCCCAATCTCACACTCCAGGCCTCCACAACTGTGAAAGAATAAGCTTCTGTTGTTTTAGCCACTGAGTTCGTCTTCATTTCTTACAGCAGCCTGAGGAAACGAATACATCAAAATATTCCTGGTCCAAATACCTAAAAAATACCCCCCCAAACTTAGCCGGAACTGTTCATAGAGGGGGTCAGGCTGCATTCAGGATCTTAAAACTTTACTGATCTTCCTCACGTCAGAGGCTTCTGTTTCTGATCAAGCCTTTCAGCCTGAGATCCCACATAGCATAATCCAGAACCATTCTCACTTCTCAACAAAGGTGATCTCAACTGAGTGTTATAAATATTTTATTTGCTTCTTTGAAAGCACAGAGAACATCTCTAATAGGAGTGGAATGTTGTCTAGTGTTTTGGAATAATTCAACTAAATGCAGCAATGGGGAACCCAGGCTCTCCTTGACAGATGATCAAATACGGCACAATGCTAAGACAGTACAGGAAAAGAGGTGTCATATCTATGTGAGCAGTTCTGGGGAAGCTTCTAGGAGGAAGACAGGAATTGAGTGGGGCCTTGGAAAGGGACAACAGTCATAATAGTCATGATAACAATGATATCATTACTCAGCACCTACAACATGTCACAGGCTATCCTACTCTCTTGCCAAACTTTTCCCATTTAATTCTTCCCAGCTCCCTTCAAAGAAGCTCTTTGCCACTCTCATTTTTCTGAGGAAGAATCTTGGATTTGGAGAGTTAAGGGCCAAATCCAAGGCCATTCAATCAGTAAGTGACAGGTAAATGTACAAGGTGGTGGGAGAAAGACGGTCAGGTCAAGAAGAGTGAGTAGCTTAGGAAAGTGGAACAGAGGTGGTGGGTGGGGAAGGCGTGGTTGAAACACCTGGCTGCAGGGATAATGTTCTGTAGTTTGAATGCCCTATTGAGAAGCTCAGACATGATCTACTCAGCCATATGAGTTGCCAGAGGAGTGTGAGTACAGGACTGACTAGCTCAAGTCTGTATTTGGGGAGGAAAATGTTAGACTCAAGAACACAAGGAGAGAAGGCGAAAGAAGACCAATCTGCCCTTCTCAGATATGAAGGGCCTGAAGGAAGATGGTGGGACTACAGAAAAAGGGACAGGTTTGAAAGATATCAGGGAGTAAGACATGGTTTGATTTCAGGATGGCATTTGAGAGGTGAGGGCAAGGAGGCTGTCCTGGTTAATGTGGAGGTTTGGAAGGATGAACAAGGCCATTTATCAAAGCTCAAGGCACAGGTCAAGGGCTCAGTGGGTAGACATGGTAGGTTCAATGTAAAAAAAAAAATCCACCCTGGGTGGTGTGGCTCAATGGATTGAGTGCCAGACTGTGAACCAAAGGGTCACAGGTTCAATTCCCAGTCAGAGCACATGCAGGTTGCAGTCCAGGTCCCCCATGGGGTGGTGTGCCAGAGGCAAACACACAGTGATGTTTCTCTTTTTTTTCTCTCCCTCCCTTTCCTTCCCTAAAAAATAAATAAATAAAATATTTTTAAAATATCTGATCTGTTTTTGCCTCTATGACCCTCAAGCTGCAGAGATGTCTGGTTAGCAGATGGTGTGGCAGCTTCTGCCTTTTCTCCCTGACTCTGATGGCCTTCCTTCGGGGGGAACTGCTTGGAGTTTAGAGGGTGTATCTTTAAATTAAATACATGAATAGTTTAAAACTCTCCGAAGGAAATAGTACACTATAGGTTTGAATGATTCAGACTGGTTCACCTCAAAAGCATCAGGATGGTCATGTCTCTAGGCCTAGAACTCAGCACTGGGGATCAGAACACCCCCAAACACTGCCCACATCTCAGATACGAAATCACCAAACGCCGTGAAAGAACTGAGAGCTGAGAGTTGTCGCCGGCTCTCAGGAGCCCATGCCGGGCTGTCTAGAATGTTGTCAGTTTCAGAGCACTTTCTAGGTTCCGATCAACCTGTCCCTTCCTTCTCTGAGAAGCCAACCAGTCCTCTCTCCATGCAATCCTAAAAGAGACCATTTAAGAATCTTGGGTCAATATACCAAAGCAGTCAGGGTCTAAAATAATCTGAATTTGCACATTGATCTTATTGAGAAGCAGCTGGAAATAGTGTCAACAGCCCCTGAACAGGACTGGGACCAGAAAAGTCAGGGTTCAAATGCTGACTCGACCTTTGGTTCTTATTAGCTATGGGCTTGGAAAAGCCACAGATCTTTGTGGGTGGGCCATGCTGGGGTCCCCTGGGTCCACCGTGGCTACAGTTGTGCACCCAGCTCTTGCAGAAGCCAAGACACGCATCTCTTTCCTGAGGTCTGCCCTTGAACTATTGCAGCCCACTGTTGTCCGTTGAGACCCTCAGCCAGTGACTAGTAGGCACATGAATATGAAATACTAATAGCCAAATCTCTGGAGAGCACCTTCTATTCCAGAGTTCCCTCTCCAAAAAGCTCTCTGAAACCATTCTCCTGTTAGCTTCCCCTTCCTTGCCCTGCCTCCCCCATTCCCTTCAGGCTGCCCTGGAGTTACCCTTAATAAATCACTCATGTGTGAATCCTCACCCCAGCATCTGCTTCCAGGAAGCCCTACCAAAGACCAGTATCTGCTCAAGGCTGTGAGGAAATGATCAGATCTTAAAGTTGCAAGCAGAATATATAGCACAAGGGTCACAACAGGCAAAATTTGGCAAAAAGACCTGTTTCCTTTGGCTCACAAACAGTTTAAAAAATGTGAAGGGGCTTGCCAACATTTAAAAACTGGGAAGTTTCACAGAAAACCCCAGATCTCCCCTTGTCTTGAAAAACCACACGGTCTAGCTACCCTGAACCTCCATTTCTTGCAGGAGCCTGGAGGCCAGTCCCTACCAGCTCACCCGCTCACATCTGTAGTCACTGGACTTGGTAGCCTATGGTCTAGCACACAGAAAGTACTCAGTCACGTCTGTCAAATCCAAACGAGGCATCATTTTTCTTGAAAACAATCCAGGCTGAGGCTGCTGGGGAGCAGAGAGAGCGATTGTGTAAGAGGCTGCACCGCTGTTCCACTCCAGCTCTCTCCTCACGCCCAGCAAGGCACTGACACACACTTCCACAAACACTCTCCTGAAAGAAGATGAATCAACGACGGGCGCTGCCGTGTGATAGGAAATTTGTTTGACAGGGAACACATAACGAAATGAAATAAAATCACTTGCGGTTTGAGTGTGCAGGCGAGAAAAGCAAAAACAGGTCTTGGTTTCAGATGTCGTTTTATGTTGCAGTAAATAAGCCGGTGCCTGCAGCTCAAAAACATTTTAAGCATTTCAGAATGTTGACTTGACTAGCCTGTGTCCTTTTTTTTAAACAATGATTATAGTTGAAATCCCTTCAACCAATGTAATTGATAGTAGGTCATTGAAAGAAGCAGAGGTTCCCTTGAGCACTGGAACCCAGCGGTCCACCCAGGACTGCGCAGGTCACTGTCAGATGGGTGGGTCAGGAAGTCATAGAGATGGGACCAGTTGTTCTCCAGGACATAAGTTAAGTAAAGGTCAGATAAGACATCTCCTCTTGTCTGAAAGCACCTTCCAAACTGCAACTTCAGGGAGCATAAGTGACCAGGGGCCCCAGCTACACCCTGAAACCTGTATGAGCTCTCAAATCCACCCCCTCATCTGCAGTACGTCCTTGCTTTCCATGGACTGCTTCAGAACAGACCGCCGAGAGTGGAAGGAGTACACGGCACAGCCAGCCTGGGAGACAAGGACTTGTCTGATGGCCGACATTGGCTCAAAGACTCCTCAGTGGCCTTGCCCATATTTCCTTAAAAGTGAAGATCCTTAGGTCTAGGATGCTTGACCTAACTTTCCCTCCCTCTCATTTACCAGGCTCACGCGTGCATGATAGTTCTGTGCTTTCACCGCCTTCTCTGGCTCCTTTTTCATTTCCTCTCGCAAAAGAGTTTCTCCAGATTAAAGTCTTTGCAGCTTTTGTCCCACCTGAGCATCAGCTTCTCAGGGGACACATCTGCCTTTGGACGTTCTTTCTGCTCCCATGTGCAGCGACCTCTGTCCACTCTACCCAATAGTCACAGGCCCCAACTTCTCTGTGGTTTGCATGAACACGGAGGAAAAAACCACTTTTGAGGAGAACTTAAAATGAACTTTCAGAAATCAGGTATGGAGTTAGGAGAAAGAGTCGGGGCAAAAGAAAGAGGAGGAGGAAAACAGTGTAGGAAGGAGAAGGAGGAAGCAATTTCTCAGAGTTTCTCCATTTTTGACAATTTTTGACTTAAAAAAGAAAATGGGCACGGATGTGCCCTGAAACAGGACCCATACATAACCTCTGAGGAAAACTCGGAGGCTTCCTGTGTTACCCGACTTGCTCCAGAAACCCAACTGTTAAATTGCCATTTGAGGATGAGTCCCCTTCGAGGACTGCTGGCCATGAAGTACCGTGTGACCACAATGAAGACACATGGTTATTATTCTCAGCACCCCAAACCGCCAGACATCCAATTGTCATTTTGTGGAAAGGCAGAAAAGGGGAAGTACACTGCCTGTGTGAAATAGGTAAACCATAACCAAAAAGAAAGAATGTAATAACAGCACACACACCCTTACTCCGCTGAGGGGGTTACTGGCAGAGGAAGCCTTCAGGCTGGTTATTTCATAATTCACAGTGAGATAGAAAATGGAGACCAAATCAGCAGCCTCATTTACAAGCCCAAGAAAATGGAAGTTTCCAAGCTGTCACAAATGAGGATGGAAGCATTTGCCAAGTCAGAAGTTTAGCCAAGTTTGAAATCCACTCAATCCTCACGTCTTGGAGCTCAGAATGGAACACCAACCTTTGGGGATTTGTAATCATTTCCCCTCAGCAGGATTTCTTGCTTTTTATTAGGAGGTAAAAACAAAAAGCAAAACATGCAATATGGAAAGGATTTTCAAGGAGTTGGGGGCATTAAGGCACAGTGAGCACTGGGGAGGCAGAAATGGCAGAAACTGTGTATGTACTGGGGTTAAATTCCCATTCAATCAAACAGGACATAAAGCATGCAATAGTCCCACTCTCTCTGTGTGTATGGTATGAGGCATATTGTCTTTCCTTGCTGGTCTCTTTCTCACAAACACACACACACACACACACATACACACACACACAGGCACACATTTCTCTCCTATGTGCACATTCTGCCCAAGCAGTTATAAATTTCTAATGTGTAAAAATTAAAGAAAGGGCAAGGCGTATTTGTGTGGAAAGTGAACTAGAGGAATAGAAGAAGAAATCATTATTTTTTTTTAATGATAACAGGGGAAGAAAAATAGGTAGCAAGGGAGGGGATACTTTTCACCAGTTTATACTGAGTCAGGAAGAATTAGTGCCACCAGAATGCAGTGCAGAGGTCTGATGGCATCTCAGAGCTCACAGACACAGGGTCGCCCAGGAGGCAAAAGAAAGCACTGACCTCAGAGAAGCAGGGCCAGAGCATGGGTCTTATGGACAGATGAATCTGAGTTGCGTGACCTTGAACAAGTTACTCAACTTTCAAAGTCTTTGTTTCCTCCTGTGTCAAATGTGAACAATAACAGCATCAACACCACTTGATATTACCATTGGGCCATAGCCCATGAGGGCAAAGATGGCATCTGTTAGGCTTATTGTGGTAGCTCCCAGAGCTTGGCACACTGTCTGATCTATAAGTGACCATACATAGTTATTGGATTTTGAATAGACTCAGTATTATGATAAAACAAGATGATGTATTTAAAACATTTAGTATATGTCTCAGTTAGGGTCATGTCAAGGAAAAAGAACTCACCCCAAATGATTTTAATTGCAAGATGTAGGAAAAATGTACAGATGTATGGGCAGGTTAAAGGGACAAACAAAGAAAGGTGAAACACTGGAGACTGACCACAGTGGCTGAGGAAACAGATGAGGAAAAGGAGAAAAGAGGGAGCCCATCTTGAAGGACGGCAGAGGTGACAGATGAGCCCTGTCTGAGATGAGCCTCCCCTGGTGGAACTGAGCAGACATATCCTGACTTCTCTCCTCCACTGAAGACCTGGTAGCCACCCAATGTTCCAACCCACCAAGAAGCCGGCATGGCACCAAAGTAAAACGTGGCGTGCGATTCCACTGTGTTTAGAGGAGGATGGTGGAGAGGTGGTTGGTCCCTCCAAAGCCGGAAGCCTAAGTAAATGCAGAGATAAAAATCTGTCGAGGGAGTGATCTCCCCAAACCCTAACACACCCCAATAAGTTATGGCTTAGTTCATTTAAAACCTAGAACTCCTCCAAACATAGAGCGGTGCTGGTGACTGGTGACTGGTGACTGGTGACTCTTACCACCACCCCTCAGAGTTCAAGGGTCTTCACTGAAATTGCATGAACTTACCTGAAGCTGATTTCTAATCCTTAGAGCGAACAGCCACGGCTTACATTTTTATGTAGCAGTTCAGCAAGACTAATTACCGTACAGTGAGAATTACTGAAAACAAATGGAAGGGTGGTGGATAACAAAAGAGGTATTTCCTTGCCTCCTGGGAAACAGAATAGAAATTCTGAAAGATGAGAGGGAAGGAGAGAACTTATTGTCCCTTAGTTCACCGTCAGGTAAAGACTTTAATTCAGTAGGCGCAGGCCCTAGGGTCTTGTGGTGTGTGAGATGAGACTTGACCAAATAAGCATGTGCCCTTGGCAGCCTCTTTCAGTCACCAGCTGCCAAACAGGAAAGTCGGGGATGGGAGCCTCGACATGACTGAGCTGCTTAGATGCTGCTCTGTCTTGTGTTTCGGAGGCAAGGAGCAGCTCAGGCATTTTCTGCCACCTTGTTCCAATGACTGGACCCTCTTCATGCTGGTGACAGGATACGTCCTCAAACATAACTCCCCACCATGCCCCTTCCACCCTACGCCCACCCAGGCAGTTTCCCTCCTCATCACTCATCTTGGTGTTGGGACTGCTCCAAGTGAATAGGAAGTGAATTCAAGTTCAAGAGTAGTGAAAAAATCCACTTTAGAACAATCAAAAACAACACATCCATCTTCAGTTACAATGGACAAAACAAAAAAACATGCTCTTGGTTTTCATTAGTTAGTTAGTACTAAGTAGACACTTCCTGCAACTTCTCTATTTCATAAGGTAAGATTTTGAAATCAGGTGCCCATTTCAGTATTGGGCCCCGTATCTGCGAGTCAAAATCTTCAGGGCTCGGTTAGCGGCACACACAACCAGGGGCTTCCTGGGGCAGCATGTGCCTCTTGGTGAGTGAAGTCCACCTTACCTTTGTGCTTTGCCATGGCAATAATCTCTGCTCAACTGCTAGCGATGGCGAGAGTGACCCCTGGGCCCTTGCATGGCCCTGAGAGTGTCCTAGGCATCTGCTGGACTCACCCCAGGCTCCGCCCTGCTTAGAGGTCCAACCCATACAGGTTAGTTGCTCTGAGCTCTGGGCCTTGAGCCAGCCTGCCTGAATTCAAATCCTGGGATTACCACTCATCAGCTACATAACCTGAGGCAAGGCCCTGCATCACTCTGTTCCTCAGTTTCCTAACATTTTAAACAGAGGCAAGAGTATCACTGGCCTCATAGGATTGCAGGGAATGAATTAATACATAAATAAATTAATACATTAAGCTATGTTTCAATACTTAAAACATAACGTGCTCGGTATGTACTGAGAAATCAATACCCATTAACTATTACTCTGTGTCTTATACTCAGTGGTATATCTTGCTTCAAAAGTGTTAGAAAAAGTACAGGCAATAGTAAAAGTACCTTAAATTAAGTGTTGGTAAAACTTCAGTGCCACTTATTTATAAAGATTCAACAACAGCAGAAAAGCCCAAATTACAAAATATCATTAAATAAATAAAATTTTATTACTTCGAACATGAAGTAGCTCCAGCCAAGCCAATCCCGTGTTGCCTACAACAGCCTTTATGGGAAACCTCCTTGGGAAGCGCAAGAGAAAATTCTATTGTCATTTGTAGCTTGTTGCCTCTAAACACTTGTTTGTAAGGCCTGAGGGAACTTGAAATAAGTCTTTTCTTTCAAGCAGTCTCTCAGCCAATTCATTTGTTACTTTTATTCTTAAATAAATAATTCCACATGGAGAATTCACAAGTTTAAGTAGATTCTATTCAAAGGATCGAAAATTCTAAATTCATAAAGTGAGAACAAAAAGACAGGCCCTATTGCAGATATGTCCTTCAATGCTCTTTCCTCTGGAATCCTGAAAATACAGAGTGCCCTTCAAACTCACCAGATAATCATCACACAGGCCCAAACACAGTGTGCTATTATGTCATTGATATCAAACCTGAGGTAGGGCCAATGCACAAGACTCACCAGGGCAGAAAGAAGGTCTAGGAAAGCCATCGTGTTGACTCCTGAGAAAGCTCCCAGGTGGCATTCTTGGGGACACACTCAGAATGACCAGTGAGTGAAATTCCCTTTCATTTGGACTCCATTACCTGTGCTTACACAATCACCACATAACCCACACATGGACGTGAATCTGTGTGTGTCACAGACACTCACTGAGAAATATCCAAGTTCAGTGCAAACCTCTCTCATCTCTTGTAAGAGCCCAGTGAGGAGGTGTGATTGCCATTATCATTACCTCATTTTGCAAATGAGGAAGCCGAAGAATGGAGTGGTAAAATGACATTCTCAAAGTCATTTAGTTTGAACATAGTCTGCATCCAATGCCTACTGCCTGACGTTGTTATATGACCTCCAAATGGCCAACAAAACCTCCCCTCGGCAAGGCACATTGAAAAGGGCACTCAGAAAAAGGCTAAGTCACCAGCAGTAAACAGACTCTTGAGAGAGAGAGTCTGTGTATCTGGCTTGGTAAGACATCCGGTCATGCTGGATCCGTTTTCCAGTCCCTAAGTCTTTCATTTGGAGTAATACTCTTCCAAGGTCACCAGAAACAAGCTCAAATGAATCAGAGCTGAGGCCCCACAAGCCTTAATGTTAGCTCCTATCTTAAAAGGGGACAAAAAAAAAATTAGGAAAGGACAGTGTGGCCCAATGGGGGATGAAAAGCAAAGGAACAGGAAGTATGGGCACTGTGTTAATAGTTATGATTTGATAGTTTCTTTTCTCTATGTCCCTTTGTCTTCCTCAATCTCCTCATCCATGAAAGTACAAGTTCTGTTCATTTGACCAGAGTCCCTTACAATGGAGGGACAGAGCACCAGGTGTGTCCTCTTATTGGGATCTGGGTAATTCTAAGTTTTTAAAATACCAAAGGACTTAGCCACGGAATGTAGGGTTTGTTTCTCTTTTTAAATTTCCTGGAACTCTTTGTTGTCTTTTTAGTATTGCCTTTTCCCCAAATGAAAATATACCTGAGATTAAGAATCAGTAAACAATAAATGTATAACTCACATTAATGGAAATTTAAAAGTTCCTTTGGGGGAGATTGAGTCCAGAATTTGTACTAGGTTTGGGATTCCCCCACCTAACTCTCCATGACATTTCTCATACTCTTTCTTCTAACACCTTTACTCCCGGACACCACCAAGGACCCACAGGGTGATGAGTTATGCTTGAGGAAGGTAGGTGACGTACACAAGGCCCTGGAGAGAATGCAAGACACATGGAGATGAATTATAAAACTTTATTCGCTTGTTAAAAAAATGAATGCAGCAAGTACATTTATGATCTATCCACATGTTAAAACAGAACTTAAAAATGAAGTAAAAAATGATCATCCACTATTTACAGGAAGTATGAAAAAATGACTTTATAACCCAGAACATTGTGGAGAAAAAACAGGCCATGAGAGTGGTTCACAGGCTGCCTGTGGATTACAGCAAATGGATTCCAGCGTGAAATGGGGGACACTCAAGGATTTGCCTTTCTCTGGAATCTCTTCGTATTTTCCCTTGTACTTTTTTTCTTGTCAGCTTTACTGAGGCATAATTGACAAATAAAATGGCAGGACATTTAAAGAGTAGAGCACAATGATTTGACATACATATACATTGTGAACAGAGTCACTTGCTATTTTATATTTGTTTATGCCCTCTTCTTAAATGGACTGTCTTAAAATAAAAGCGAGAAACCTTTGTTCTTCTCTTTACTTCTCATGCAATTTTTTCATGAAAAGTATGACTCCAGACACAGCTAATAACAACCTGCCCTGGGTGCCCATGAATGACCATCCCAAGGCTCCATTGAAATACTAGCCCGAATTAAACTCAGAGTGATCTCACTGTCAAAATCAGATGGCTGGGGGCTCCTTTGGCCCTGAAGAGCAAAACAAGGAAATGGACTGCCTTGAATGGAAAGCTGACTTCTGTGACAGCTGTTTCTGTGTCACTTTCTGGGTTGGGGACCTGGTTAATTCAATGTGGCAGCTCCTCACAGGAAATGACATCCCTGCCCTATCCAGGAGAGTCCTTAACCTTCCCAGGTCCCCCCAAATAAGCCTGGCATGGTTCTCAGGTATTGTAGGTGCTGTGTCTGTGACACAGCAGAGCACACGTCACAGGATGCCTACTTCTGTCCTAGTTTTCTTAGGGTCAAGTCTGCCAACTGGCACAAACCCAGGGGGCTCTTCTAGATAGGAATGGCACAGCCCAATGGCTGGATGGAGCTACTCATGAAGACCCCGGATTACATGGAACTGCTTCCCTTCCGTTGCTCTCCCTCTGCACCTGGAGTCTAGGAAACAAGATGAAATGAGCTCCTATTGTTGTGTGAGATGAAAGCCAAGGAAGGTGCTATAGACAGCGGGCACTAGAGCAGGAGAGAGTCTAAGTCACCCACCCATTCTCTAACAGAGTGAGAGAAGAGTTAGTTCAGTTTCCCCTGGGTGCTTTGATTCCATTCCATAAGGGGGTAAAAAAGGTGTGTGGAAAGCAACCAATAAAACAAAAATAAACTCTCAGTTTGTCATGGAGTCAAGTTAGAATGCTAGATAGAGAGAGGGAGTAGAGGAGAAAGGAAGGCGGGGTGGAGAAAGGGAGGGAGTTAGGGATTTTAAGAAAATAAAGAGAAAAGAAAAAGCAGGAGAAAAAGCAGGAGCACCTCCATCATACTCACCCTCACACCTGGCCATGAACTGAATTTGCACCTTGAACTTCTTGAGCTGTTTGCTCCTTAAACAGTTGAGTAATGGAGGCCTCTGCTCTGTCTAAGGAGGCACTTTTAACCCTAACCCTCTGGGTGTAATTCAAGGTTACTCGAAGAGTGGAACCCAAAGC
This sequence comes from Sturnira hondurensis, assembly GCF_014824575.4. Lineage (NCBI taxonomy): Eukaryota > Metazoa > Chordata > Mammalia > Chiroptera > Phyllostomidae > Sturnira > Sturnira hondurensis. The sequence continues at coordinate 2,794,335 of NW_028095197.1, read as the reverse complement.
CCACTCCCTCTGTGCTCTGTGTTGTAAGGCTGGGGTTATTTAATTCTCATCTTTGCTCTCTACTTTTGGAAACGGCATGTAATAGGTCAAAAATGATATTAGTCTCTGCTGGAGATTAGGAGTGAAACCCCTGAAGTGTCTTTCAAGTCTGTGGGGATTCATTCTTCCTGTTGAGATCTAGACCTTCTTCGCTTCTTTGCTTCTTTGGCCTCAGACTGATGTCTCGTGTGATGACAGTGGGAGTCTCTTAGTCTCTCTCAGCTGCCTTGGAGGGTCTCACTGGGACCAGGTTCAAGATACAGGACCTGAACCAAGACTCTTGAAATTGACACAGCTGTGCTCCATCTGTCAATGGCCACATTAGTACATTAAGGACACCCATGAAAAGGGGCTGCTCTCTTTCCCCTGACCTTGGCTGCACCTGCACAGGCCAGGCAATATGGACACTGGTGAAAGGAGTCACATCACATAAAACAGGAGAAAGGACTCATTGGATTGCCTCTGGCCACATGGAAGTGAGGCCAATTAGGGGGTAAAGGGCACACACTGATGCAAGAGAGTCTCAGGCAGGGGGAGAGGGCCCAGTTCAGCATTGGGTGGAAGGCACAGGAGAGCCCCAAAGGTACATGACGTGCTGCAGATCCTGGAGGTGCTAGATCCAATGGAGATAACGCTCTCCATGGCAATGCTGGGAAGATGTTGGCAAAGGACGGAAGGAGACATTGAGAACAATGATCTTGCTTTAAGACAAAAGTAACAAACTGGCAGCCCACAGAATTGTTTTGTTGGCCTACATAACATTTTAAAAATAACTGAGTCAATTTTTTTAAAAATAGGGACATTTCACATAAGAGTCCAGGTTTCAGGTGTCTCATAAAGAATCAGAAGATTTGGATCCCTGGGCCCACATTCCCAGGAGGCAGGAGTCGGCTGGGGCTGCCTGAGAGCTGCCGCTCTGGATGGACACCCACCCAGGGCACCTTGTTCATTTCGGGTACCTGCCTGGTACAGAAATGCCTGGTCCTTCCTGGAGGGCGACAAATGCGATTTCAGCAAAAACACTGCCTGTCCTTTACTGATGTTGCAGAAATATATGATACCTGTCACTAGGAAGTTCGAAAAGGATTTCTTACAGGGACAAAGAAAGCAAAAAGAGGAAAGGGGGTGGTCTAGAGTACAGACTTGAGAAGCTATGATACTGACTGTGATCTCCAGGGCTTTAAAAAAGTAAAAAGTAAGGAACTCAAGAACCGTATGAAACAATTCCCTAACAGCCTGCTGTTTTCCTCGTTCCCTAGGAGATGTCAACTGCGGTTTGATCCATTAAATTGCCTTATCTGTCCACTTCTCTCCCTTTTAAAACAAGTATCTACCCCGCCATTCTTCCAGCTGTTGAGTACAAATATCCCTTTATTTTTCCTTTTGGGTCTGGGAAACTTTAAAAATAGGCCTCACACAATTCACCCCCCTTTTAATGGCTCCATGGATAACATAAAAGCTTTTTAAAAATCACCAAATGGCTGATATTTAAGAACCCGAGCTGTCCTGACAGCCTCTGCTTGGCTTCCCGTTTGAATTTCATTTTTCTTCCAGGGTTCAGGATTTCTGCAATTAGCTGGCCTCTGTGTAAATCAACACCTTCGGGAAAGATCGGCATCTAAGTAGTGACAGGAACTGTCACTTAGCAGCAAGCAAGAAAATGGAAATTCAGATAATATCCAGACCTCCCCATACTGAGGGCCAGCTGCCCTAACACTCAAATGTCCTTCTGGTGAAAAAACAGAAAAACTTTTGAAAATGAGGAACCTGTTCCGCTTTGGAGAAACTGCCCCTTTCGGGCCTGGGTATGGAATAGCCACGTGAAGTGCTGTGATCCATAGGTTTCTGTGCAGTGTCGGCATCAAGCAATAACACCATAGTTAGTGGCTAAGGTAAGAGACAGAGTTTAAAATATCCATCATGAACAATCTTTTTATATCAAGTGGTACCTAAGTGGATTCTGGTTTATTAAGCATAATACCTTGGTTACAAAGGATTCAAAACATTTCCAAACATGATAGACCAGTTAAAAATGTATGCATCCTTAAAGCTGAACTGTAAAATTTGTGTAACTATTAAAAAAATTTGTTTAAGTCAGTAACTTTCTGATTCAGCCATGGAGTCTTTGCACATGTCTTTTTTTTTTTTTACGTTCAATATTATTTTGTACTGGTTTCAGGTGTACAGCATAATGGTTAGACAATCATATACTTTATGAAGGGTTCCCCTCAGTATTTCCAATACCCACCTAATGCCATACATAGTTATTGCATTATTAATTATATTCCCTATGCTGTACAGCGCTGACTGTATTTTCAAAGGACATGCTCCAGGCCTGGCTCTGAAGTTCCCTTAACAAGAAGGGTGTGAGGTGGGGTGGGGTAGGGCAGCCAAACCTGTCCTCTGACAGGGATCCTACCTGGCACAGACTGAGCAGAGTGTACAAGGGTCACTGCCATGGCCAAGTGAGTGAAACAGGGATCCATGGTAAGACTAAGGCAGGGATGCAGGATTCTGTGTCTGTAAGGCTGCCCTCTCAGCAATGAAGCTGGACAATAGAAAGCACATATTCATTAGCAACCTGCCCCCTCTGTGCTGCTGGGGTCAGAAGAGCTGTCCTGCCCACGAAAACCCAGTGGTACTGTAGTGTGTGGTAGGGAAACTACCCTACTTACAATATCAACTCCTGCTCACAGCAGGCCAGCCATTCTGTGTGCAGGCCTTTTCAGAGTAGAAAAGCTGCAGTTCTGTTATGGGAACAGCATGAGAGGCTGTGGCCTTATCACTGGACAAACTTCTGAAACGCAGATGAACTGCAGAGGGCAAAGGAAAGGACATATGCACCATATGCATATATTTCACTCCTCTAGTTATTCTGAAACCGACTACAGCTAACATGAATCTATAGCCCCCAACCAAATTGCTGCTGCTGCTGCTGCTGCTGCTTCTTTAAATACATAAATACCAGCTAATCTAGTCTTTAAGAAAGTCTTTAAAGAAACTTTAAGGAGGTCACTAGCATTGATTGCATGGCTCTGGACCTTTATTATGAGGAAGAAAAGAACCTCTCGTGACATCCCCAAGTCCCCACAGTGACACTCTATATGCTCTTTTAGCTGTTGTGTTGTAGATGAAAAAAATTAGACCTTCTCAATTCTGTGCTGATTAAACAGTAGAACATGATGCTAAAATACTGGTTACATGGAGATTACAGTTTAGTGTGCACCCACGTATACCTGTCCCTAAATTTAGATTTTTTAACCTTGTAGTTCATCTTTAATAAACAGAAACAATAAAAAATCAAATATATTTCCAGTATGGTCACACAGCACATCCCTCAGAAGAGAAGCACAGTTCAGTGGAATTTCAATTCAATTCTGTATTTGAACGATTGTAAGAACAGAAGAGAAGCATTAATTTAAGATGTTTTCTTGTGTCTCTGCGTTGCTGCCTGTGAGCGGCCTCAGCTCTGGTGTTCCCCAATCACAGCTCGCGATCTGCAGGCTTCACCCAGCACCTCCTGCAAACACCGCCCACCTCCACCAGAAAACCCCAGGTAAGCAGACTTCTGGGAGAAGCCAAGGCCCACCCCAAGAGTCCAGCTTACAAGGCAGCATCAACCAACATGCACCACAGCCCCTTCCTCTGTCTTTTCCTGTATTTCAGCTACCCATCCAGGGGGATCTTATGAAACAAAACAAAACCTAAAAGAAACACAAAATGAAATGTAAGTCATGCTGAAAAGAAAAACCAACAGAAATTCACATGCAAGTACAATCACTTTTAAAAGAATGTAATAAATAAACATCCAAATTAAGTCACAACATGGAATATGCTTTAAAACATAAAGTGATATGCAATAACAAAACAGAAATGGGGAGAAAATGTGCATCTCATTACTGAGCAACTTCGCTTTAAACTCAAAACCGATTTTGCATGGCACATGGGACATGGGAAAGAAACAAAGAATTCTGCCCACAGCTCCACCCACAACGGTATCACATATTACATTCATATTTTAAGTAGGAGAAATCTGAATAATCAAGATGACCCCTGGAGAATTTTCATGTATAGGGAAAACCAACAAAACCCAACAAGAAATATCAACCATAATCCTAATTCTCTTTCCCCATCTAATTTAATCAAGTTATTTCTAAAATAAATGATACATTACTCAGCAACCAAACCAGAGAATTGGATGCACTTAACGGGTGAATTACTGAACCACACAGAGGTTTAGATTTTTTTCCAGGAATCCTAATAGTCAATAAATAATAAATTAATTACCTGAAATGAATCAAGCACCACAGCATATATATGACACACACATATAGAGAGATATAATATCCATTATATCACATATGATATATAACACATGGCATGTAATATGCTGTACATATCTTAAATATCATAAATAAGACATATAGCTTATATGTATGCATTTTACATATAATATATACAAAACATATTATATGTAATACTTAGTATGCATTAACTCTACAAACATTTACTGAATACAGGCCAAATCACAGACACTGTAATAGATGACACAAAAATAAAGAAAATGAAGTTCCTCGACCGCAAGTACTTCATTGCCCCACAGCTGGAGAAAGCTGAGCAAACAACTCACAACAATAAAGACCAGCTAATCTAGTTTTGTGCCAGGCTCTCTTCTAAGTTCTATGTCCAAAGTAGCTCTTTTAATTTCATAATCGCTCTATTAAAAAAGGTTCTATTATCGCTTCCTCTTTAGGGGTGAGAAAACCGGGGCCCAGAGAGTGAAGTAGCTTGAAGTCTGACACTGGTAAGTGATGGAGGTCAAATTCTGAGCCAGGAACTTGGATTCCGTGGCCACAACGCCATGTCCCTGTGCACGGAGGACAAACTCCCTTCCAGCTTGCCCATAAGAACCCAGCAGGAACAGGGAAGATTCCCCTGTTACATATAATTCTACGTGTAATTTGCATGAATCTTCATCAGATTCACAAGTGACAAAATAGATCATGTCATGGTAGAAACCACCCAGAAGTTTTCAAGTTCAGCTTTGAAAGGCGCTTCTGAACAACCCCTCCAGACTCTCGGTCTCCCTCAACCTGGTGTCTGGTCTGCCAAGTGCTGGTGGCATCTGCCTGCAGAGCTGTAATTACCCCCACCAAGCTGCATCATCATTTACAATAACATTACAGAGCCTCGTCTTCATGGCATTTCTGTCTCCTGCCCTTCCTAGTCTCGGGAAGAGGACTCAGTATGGACGTCAAACAGGGTTTTTGGATTTGAACAGCCACAAAGCACTAAGAACTTAGGAGGTGCACAGGGGCACTGATTACTTCTCCTTCATAACTCTTCCTACTGTCTTTTTAAAAGTTCAGCCTCCAGACAGACAGACATAGGCTGCACCAGTTTTGAGGGCGCTATGGCATGTGGGACAATCGTGCCAAATGAACCAACCAAACCCTTTAATTCTTTCATCAGGTTTTGAAAGGGTGATTCTCAAATCCCTTCCCACTGAAACAATAGGATTAATACGGGGATGTCAAGTTTGCCAATAAAAACAGGAGAAACTTGGTGATACAAAAAGAAGACGTCACCCCCAAACAAAAAAGATTTGTTGATGCAATATACTAGATCCTGGGCATTTGGCACATGAACTCTAAGAGTTCACTGATGTCAATGTGTGTATAGCAGGAGCCAGGCCACTTCTCCTTGGCTTCTATTTGACAATTTCCTCCCCAGTGCTCCTCCAGGCTCTTTAATATTACAGTTGGGAAGCAATTTGCTTTGCTAGACACCAGCTCTTCCGGACTGCCATGCACTCAGGGAACAAGGGGCATGTGCCCCTATTTAAATTGATGTCCACTCTTCCACTCCCTTCTGCTTTGCCTTTTGTGACACATCCTTCTCAAAGAAGCATACCTTGGCTCCGTGCACCCTTGTGGTAAAAAATGAGCGAAGCCACCACAGAAACACAGGCAATGTCTTCCTTATGAGGAAAACCATCCTGTCACACAGAGAAGCAATGCGCAGTATCTGCATGCAAACTGTCATTGCCACCTCCCTGCAGCTCAAGGACAGCAAGTCAGCCTCCTCTCCGCACCTTTGAGCTCCACAGACTGTCGATGCACTGAAGATCCACCACCATATACTGAAAAATGAGTTTGATTTAAAGATTTGATCTTTTTATAAGGAAATGTACCCAAGGCTTCATATTTGTCAGGGATCAGCGGTCAAATTCAATCGGGGCCCCCACCTACCTACCAGGATCTCATGACTTTTACCCTCTTACGTTATAAGAAAACTCAAAAGAGGGGACACAAAATGATATAAAACAATAGATAATTATTTTCTGCTGGTGAGGGGGAAAGTTTTTAGACCACAACAAATGGCTGAACATCTTGTGGGTTTAGCAGCCAAACGAGCTGTCTAGCTTCTGAGCCTGAAATATAGCTATTTTGACAATGTGACATTCTGAAGCATTTGCAGCATTCCGATGGTGCATGGTACTTATTGTGAGAACAGCTCCTTTATCAAAAACAACCTTGGAGAAACTTTGCCACCGCTGCTTCTACTAGCTGAGCTAAATCAGAATGAGATAAAGGAGATGCTGTCTGAAAACACGAGGTGAAGTTGAAAGCAGAGAAGAAAAGCCGGGATGTATATCCTAAAACTCAGTCCCTGCTATTTGCTGATTTCAGATCTGCTCACTGACCTCTTCAAAGGGAAGGGCTGAGGGCACTGAAGGTCACCAAAGAAGCACTGTGCTTTCTTTATCATCGGCTTCCGACTCATTAAGATGTATTTACATTCAAACGTGCCCACATTTTCCTCCTATTACTCAGAAGCAATCAGCCATAAAATGGCAAGGATCTGCAGTACATTTAAATTAACAGCAATTTATCTGGAGCAAAAAGGAAAACTGCTGAGTCTGAAAGGAAGCGAAGGGAAAAGAAGAAAGATGCAGCTGCTATCTGAAAAAGCCAATCTTACCACATTTGTTATTTGGAGACTTCAAGTAGAAAACTGCCAACTTGGGTGTCTGATTGGCAGGGGACCTCTTGGAAGCCGGTGTGGTGCCTGAGGTGACAGTAGAGTGGCTGACCTTCATTGGAGAGCAAAACAAATGCTCCTTGAGCCTTCTGGAAAATGTTTACTAGGTAAAATCAAAGGATAAGCTCTTGTGTTCTCATAACATTAGGTGCCTGAACAATAGTAGGTGCAAAATGTTTTTGTTTTCCATCGCAAAGTGGGACTTGAGCTAGGTGCAATTCTGCTCTATTTCAGCACTACTTGTCCTGATTTTACATTTGGGGGACATTTAGTATCTGTTGGTTCTTGCACCAATGAGCTATTACTGTCATGCCTTTTCTGTTCTATAGGGGACTCACTCAATCCACATGGCCATGGTGATATGTCTAAGGTCACCTGAATGAAATTGATACAGGATACAGCCAAAGGGGGGGGGGGGCAAAATAGATTTGGAATGGTGTCCAGAACTTAAAGTGTATAGGAATATTGGAGAGACATATTATTAAGATGTCCTCACCCCCCACCCCTAGGTGTCAGTTGGGGGAAGGGACAAATGGAGCAGGGCCACTGAGAGTTGTTTTGCATAGCAACAGTTTTGCAGCTAACCTCTGGAATGGTCATTTAACATATCTATAACCTTTAACCTGTTTCATAGATATGTTAAATAGCTGTGGCCAAGTTTTGAGCCAGGGAGAAGTGATTGGCTTCTATCCAGGATGTAACTGGGGGCTGATGCTCTGAGACAGTGCCTGCGTGAGAGCTTGGAATGGACTGGCTCTAGGGCATGGGCCCATACTTGCCCAGGTGAAAAGGGAGAGCCACGCTGTTTTGGAAGAAGGCAGAGGCAGCAGCCATTGGAGGGAGAGCCATGTGGCTTTAGCAGAGTAAGGACCCCCCTCTTGGCGAGGTGAAGGAGAAAGCTACGTGGTTTGGGGCAGGATGTACACCCCTGTAGCCAGAAAGAGAGAGCCACACGGTTTCAACAGAGTTAGGACCCCTTCTTGCAGTCATGAAAGAGAGAGCCATGTGGTTTTGGCAGAGTGCAGACCCCCTCTTTCCCAGGTGAAAGGGAAAAACATGCAGTTTTGCCAGAATGGAGATCCCTGCGGCCAGGTGAAGAAGAAAGACAGGTGCTTGTGGTGGAGTGCGGACCCCTGCAGCTTTGGTAGAAGAGGCCCACGCGGCTTTGGGGCGCTCCCTTTGGCCGAGTGGCCTGGAAAGCAGGAGAGACTTTGACTGGACCTTGGTACAAAGAACTCTTGCCAGTGGAAGGTGCCACATGACTCTGGATTAATTGGAGATCCTGCCTGGACAGGCGACACAGCCCACAGTGCCAGTGACCTGAAAAATAGACGTGTGCTCTTTTCCTGATTTACGGTACCCAGAGTTGGGTCAGTGGGAGAAGGGAGTGCTGAAATGGTGTCAGCAGAAATTCCCCAAATTATGAGTTTAGGTCCTGGTGCTTCCTTCTCTGTGTTGATTCTACAAGTTCCTTAACCATCTTTAAGACACCCTTTTTGCTTCCTAAGGATGGGCTTTGTACATACACCATGTCTTCTTCTAAGATCTCCATCTACCAAGTGATCTCTCCTTATAGAAACCTTGACCATTCTTGAAGGTCCAGTGCAAAAGAGGTCTCCTATGAGTATTTAGTTCATGGGCCTCTTAACTTCTAGGGCATTCTCTTCCATTCATTCACATAGCCTTCTTTCAAACCTTTTGAAAACTTGTATTTCTTTTCTTTTTACTTCCTGCATCCCAGACTGTAAGCCACAGAAGGGCAGAGAGAACAAATCTACAAGTCTTATGTGCCCTACTCTGCCTTGCACAATACCAAGGGCTGAATGCATCTTACGTTTCAGAATAGTAATGTCTAAACTTTGAGTTTTATTGGACAATCGTGATGTGCTCAACGGCAGAACCAAAATGGGAGGGAGGGTGCAATACAGTGTAGAATCTATTGTTTTTCATTGGTAACAGGGTTAGTCAGATCACTTCAAAGCTGCTGCGCAGAATTAAATATTTCCTCAGAAGTATATTGAAGGTTACAAAGTTAGGCACGTGGACACCCAGTGAGTGTGTGCTTCCTGAGGCATTTGAAGCTACTGGAGAAAAGGTGACAAACTGAGTTTACTTTAATTCTCATGATGATCAAATACAGTGGCTGTGGGAGTGAGATGAGGAAAGTGGGTGTCCATTTGTTAGCTGAAGATAGAAACTAGAAATAAATGGCTGAAGATGGTCAGCAAGGCTGTGAAAGCTCTAGTTTGACTTTGCAAAATGAAGTTTAGTTATGAGCCAAAGATCAAGGCAAAAAACACAAAGTTCTTAGCAAAGCTCAGATGCGTAAGGAAAGCCAAAGCCATTGCACAATTAAAATTAGGGGATTCTAAGGAGGATATGATGAATCAGCAGGGCCTGATGACAAGTGTCCAAGGGCTCAACCACTGCCCTGTCAGGGACTTTGCATGGAATGGGCAGTACATCCAAAGACTGATGCCATTGCCTCTACCTGTGGAGTTGCCTACAAATAATGTAATGGGGTAAGAAAAATACCATGGAGTTCATGACTTGAGGGGTATTAAGACATTCAAAAGGCTTTCATAGCAACCACACTGAGATATCCAAATCAATGTAGTATTCTCCTGTGGGTGTGTCTAGCCTCTGGCTTACTTCAATGAATATGCATAGCAAAATCTGTGGTGTAGCTCTATGCAACATGAAATAACACCTTCTTCAAGACATTGTTTCACAATTCCCAGATCAGGGAGGCTCACCAGTGGCTCAGCATATAGTACACATAAGCCTGGCACTACAAATTTCATTGTAGAAGAGCACTCTTGTTGTTGCTGCTGATAAAGATTTGTGTCTAGATTTGTTTCTGCCAAAATACTCTAGCCAGTGATTCTTCTGAGTATATGAAGCCAGAATACTAGAACCAACAGTAACCAAATAGGGAACAAATGACATAAAACCTATTGCTCAATTCATCTGTAACTAATGTAAAACCTGCAAGAACTTCAAGCACACACAGTGGAAGTTGCTTGGCTCTGCTCAATTGTGGCTGACAGAGCACAGACCTTTGGTGCCTCGCTGGTGCCTTTTACCCAGGACAACCACTAGCAGAAAGCCTACCGTTATCTCAGAATGTACCGCATGGTGCACAGACCAAAATGGATCTGGGAATAAATTTGTAGAAAAGCTAATAATCTATAAAACAAGCAAGAGAAAACAAATGGGCACGGATCAGCCAGTGCCACTCTGATGACCATGATGATAACGATGATGCTGATGGCGGTAATGGTAAAGATGAAAGAGGGAGATAGAAGAAGGAAAGGCAAGAGAAGAAGGAGGACTTAAAGAGAAAGTAGTTGCTGTTGATACATTTGGAAGACCTCAAGCATGTAAAAAAAAAGTGACAATTATTGGAGAGTGACCATAGAGATAATAAGGCCTCAGAGCAGGACTACAAGTCTTTAGCTGATCCTAGAAAAAAAGAGAGTGGGTAAAAATAAAATTGTCCTGGACCACTACTTTTTCATTAGTCACTCTAAATAATACTTGAGAGTTAGAGTCTGAAGATCATTAACATTTAAGATACTTGCTAAGAAAGCAACACGGGGGAGGGGGAGGGAGGTTAGTGAGCATAGTGTCCCTGCCCGCCGCTGCAAAGCTGAAAAGTCAGATCCACTAATGCTTCCAATTAAGCGGATGGAGTGTCAAAGAAATTACCTTCACTGGAATGGAGGCACCTTATAAATCTCACCTCCATTTAAATTACCTATGAGCACAACTGCTTCTTGGCCTTTGGCTAAGATCAAGTATAGTATCTGTTCTTTTCAGTTTAAACTACCTACTTGCACAAGATAATGAAACCTTAGATAAGCACCGAGTATTCCAGAATGCAAAACAAAGATAGGTGGGGTTGATAACTGCAGTGAACTGACTAGGATAAACAAGGAATCACCCAAGAGCAGTAACAAAAAGCAAGGCCTGTGTTCGGTGGGGCCATGGACACCTTAGAAGGTAGGCTGCCATCCTACAACCAGGCACAGAAGGGAAACTGCCGAAGTCCACATTCTGAGGACTTAGCTCCAGCTTTACAAGGAGTCTCGATCATGCAATCACTGCCCAGCCCTGCAATGGTTTTCTCTCCCTCATCCCTGGCCTCCTCCTCACTGCCCAGCCTCCACAAGTAATGAGACTGCCTCGCGCTGTCCAGGGTCCTGCTCCAGGCCACAGTGGGTCGCAGGTGTGCTTCCATGGCTGCTGCAGGCATGAGCAGGAAGCTGCCTGGCTGCAAACATACAGTAAGTCCTCACTAAACTCCATCAACAGGTTCTTGGAAACTGTGACTTTAAGTGAAACAACATATAATGAAACCAATTTTACCACAGGCCAATTTATCTAAATGAGTTAAGTTCCTATGGTGTATTTCTGGTCATGAAAACATTACGAAACTTCTAAGGAAAGACCCAAAACACTTCTTTATATTAAACAATGAAATAAGTATAAGCTATATATACATGTAAAAAGATTAATGAAAACAAACAAGATAATAATTTTTCTAAACAGCTTACTCCAGTTCAGGGTCAAGAGTGTCCAGACAGTGACCCCAGCTGGGAATGGATTCTTTTTTCTCATCAATGTTATAACAAAATGATGTTGAATGAAAGGATGCTATTCAAGGTCCTGTTTCTTGGTATTCATCCTCTTATCCAGAGAAGTGAATGTGCCCAAACTCAAAGACAGGTGAAGATTATGGGGCAGAAAGGAAATCCTTCACCCAAACATGTCCTTCTCTGGTGCCTTTTACCCAGGACAACCACTAGCAGTAGGCCTACCATTATCAGAAGGTACCTCACTAGAACAAGAATTAAAAAGTGACTGTCCTCCACAGAATCTGAGATGTGATGGGAAATGTGGGTTGAAATGGTGGTTTATCCACCCAGTCAGTCTACCTGGGACATTACCTGACACTGCTCTATAAAGCAACATTTAAAATCCCAGATGGGACTCTAATTTAAAGTCCCAGACTCTGCAGAAATGAATCTAACTCACACCCCAATGAATATCCCTTACCCTTCCAAAGCTCATAAGGGCATACTCCAAAATTGCTTAGCAGTCTGGAAGAGTACCGACCCACTCACACCACCAGGAACAGAATCTACACTCCAAAAGTGTTCCAACAAAAAGTGGAATCCTCAGGATTCTGGCACCAGAGACAATTGCTATGCATGCTCCTTGGGAGTAGCCAGTGACCTATTTCAAAACTCCTCAGTTAATCAAAGAGCTTCCTCTATTCTCAACAGGAAACTTGCAATGTGTGAAGTTGACTTCAGGGTCACAGTCTTATATGCATTCATACTGAGGCTGCCTCAGACCCCCCAACTTGACTTAAATTAACCCCACCGTTCTAGAAGCCTCTGCTGTTAGTGACATTTTTATTTGCTCCAAGAGCTCACTTTAGAAAAAGCCTGTGCTGCTATGCCATCACACCTCACTATCCTTACACCTCAACAGTGTCTCAGGACAGCTGAATAACAACCTCAGTGCTGAATAACACAGCAAAACCTCTTTCTGAAAGACGGTTAAGATTTTTTATACTCCTTGACCCTTACATGTGGGAACACAGCAAGTCCCTTCATAATTCTTTGGTTCTTGTACAATTTATACATAAAGAAAACTGAAAACTCTGGGTTCTTAAAAGCATGCCTTTCACACACACACACACACACACACACACACACACACTTTCCTTTTAAAGTAAAGTATGCATGGCAAATATGGCATATCAAATATAACAGCTTGGTTAAGAAATATGACAGCCATGCCAGGAATCAACCAGCACCAAGACACTGAGAAAACAATGCATTCTAGATATTTTAAATGAAAATTTAATGTATGCAAATATCTGAAATTCCTTTAAGAAAAGCTTTCCAAAACCTACAGCAAGTTCTTTGCTACATCAAAGTGATTGAAAGGGAAAGGCTACTTACCTTGTAACCCTACACACGTTCTTAGCTCACAACAGAATCGCCTTTTACATAAGCACAAGAGGCATTCAAAGATGTGATGGATGCACACATTTCCTCATGTGAAAGCAGTAAGAAATTTTAAATGCCACACAGATAAAAAGACAGTATAATTACATGTGCATAACAGGATGACGAGATTATAAATCAGTATTTCTTTCTTTATAATTATGGTCATTTACCATCCATTGTTTAACTATGCAAGATCCTAGAACTTCACTTACAGCTCCCATTGGAATTAGAATTTTAATAAGTACAATCGTCCCACATATTTATTTATCCTCCTTGACAATTGTGTTTTGAAGGATTCATTTCCATGGCAATGCCTGATGGCTGCTGGCTGGCTAGACAGCAAAAAGCAGTCTGAAGCCAGATAGACTTGAGTTTGGATCCTGCCCCTGTCCCTTCTGAGCCCTGTAGTTCTAGCCGAGTCAGGGGACCTCTCTAAACCTGTTACCCAACTCTAAAATGGAAGTGAAAAAAATAGCTGGCATTTTGTGAATACTAGAATTAACATGAGCACCTAATACTGCCCATGCCATATACGGGTTCCTCAGCTCAGGGGAGTTGCTAGCATCATGTCTACTAACATTTAGACAAAGTGTCAAACCTTAGAAATTCCAAAGTAGCCTATTGATTTTTAAAAAAATACAATTGGAGTGTTCCTTCTCATTAAAGATACTTGCGCATTTTACCAAATATGTATGACTTAGAAAAAAATGTTCACGACAATGAACTGTAACCCATAAATAAAATGTGACCTTAATTTACCTTCATTGAGCCTATTTAGGACTCTATTATGAATTTGCAATATAAATTTAAACCAATTAAGCCCTGGCTGGTATGGCTCAGTGGACTGAGTGCCAGCCAATGAAGCAAAAGGCAGCTGATTCAATTCCCAGTCAGGCCACATGCCGGGGTTGCAGGCCAGGTCCCCAGTAGGGGGCATGTAAGAGGCAGCCGCACATTGATGTTTCTCTCCCTCTCCTTCTCCCTCCCTTCCCCTCTGTCTACAGTCTTCTAAAAAATGTAAAGCAATTAGTGACAACATTCTTAAAGCTCACAAGATTGAAATATACCTTCATAAATGCTTGCCTTGTTCCAGAATAGTGTAACTGAATGTTTCTCTCTTTCATTTCCCAATGATCCATCTTCCTGTTTTGTTTTTCTGGGTCACCAAAATGTCTCTCTTGGGAGGATATCTCTCAATCTCACTTTTTCTCTCTCCCCTCATCTGTCTCATTTTGTCCATGTGTGGGTCCTTCTCTCATTTCCAACTATTACTATTTTCTCCTATGAATTGAGAAGAGCCAAGATATATGCTGACTTCATTATTTTTTATTTATCAAGTGGAAGCTGTTTTCTAGATTGAGATACTGATAGGGTGTCCTATTAAAAACTTAATTTGAGTTGTACTTCATTTATGAAAAGTTCTCTCCCTCCCAATCTGTGTTTCTGTGTTTTTTTATTTATTACTCTATTTTTATACAACTAGAGATGAAGAACATTGAAGCTCAGTGTCAAACAGAATAGAAAATATACCATTTCTAAAAATATTATTAGATAATGTGAGCAAGAGAAATATAGAAATTTATAAAAATCTGGCTTCAGGTGTATATCACATACGTCTTTTGTGCAGGGGACTGTCATTTGCATATGTGAAGTGAAAAGAGATTAGTCCTTCCATTTTATAGATGAAAACATAAAGGAAGGAAGGGGCTAAGTGGTCGTATTTTGCTTGACATATGTACATGTTTCACTCATTAATCACACAGTAATAAACAACCTCCCATTATGATGACAGGACACCAAAGTGTAAAAAAAGAAAAATGATCCTGTGCAACTCAGCTCAAAACTTCACAACAAAAACTCTTGAGCTTCCTTTCCAAATCAAAGACCTCTGTTAGCCACCAAGAAGGAAATGCTTCAGGAACCAAGAGGACTCTAAAGTACATGAACCCTTGCTACACAAATGACTGGGGTGTTGCTGGGGTGCTCTTGTCTTATGCACGAGAATAATCACATCTCAGCACATCCCAGACTTCCATTCACAGTCATGGGCAGTGAATTCCAATCCCGCACCCCAGCAGCCACTGCAAATAATTACTTTCAACTGCATTTTCAATCATAAGTCTAAATAGATTCTTTGTCATGCATGAAGAAGTAAAAAGTAACAGTAAATAACTTTGCTTAAAAACTCCATCTTCAGTCTTAGAAAAAGGGTGACCCCAAATGAGAGTTTGAAGCTCTGGGGATGCAGTGGAACCCCAGCTATCAGATCCTCAGTGTGGTCACTTGCGCTCTTTTACCATGTTCAGTAGATAAGATGTCTTTCTATACCGTAATGGTGGCAGAGTGCTGGTAGCATCACTCTGAGTCTGAAGTCTGGCCAGTGTGGCAGATTTCACACCCATGGTGAAAATGTCTGAGAACCATTCCATGAGTCCAGTTCCAAGGCCACAGCCACAACAAAACTTTTGGTGAAAGGATTTTGCCTTTATCCAAAGTTATAGGAATCTACATTTCCACTACTGAGGGATATACATAGTAATCATGAAACCACATCTTGATAGAATTCCAGCTTGCAATTGTCTTAGACACCTGAACAAGCTGCCCCAAAGCCAGAGGAGAGCCTCTAGTCTCAGGTCCTCCAGCCAGAGTTGCTTCTGAGGTGTTGCTGATTTCCTCTAACCCAGCATCTTCCAGCAGCAGCTAAATGAACCAAACCCTAACTAAATTTAACTGGCTAATTGCACCTAAATTACAGTCACAGAGCCCCTTCAGAAGATCCAGTCAATTTCTGGAGGGAGAAAGTAATGTTTTACTATATAATTATAAACTTAATTAACATAAAATTAATTAATTAGAGACTTGGGCTGGTGATGAACACCATGATTTGGCTGCTGTTTTTTGTATTTTCCAGGGGGAGCTAAACCTGGAGAAGAGGACCAACTTGTGCCTTAACTTTATTTTCATCTCACCTCCCTCACCTCTAAGCAAACTGTTAGACGTCTGGTTGATACTAAGCGACATGACATCTAACATACAGAATTCAAATGGAGATACTTTATTGGATAATCTCTAGGAGGAAAAAAATCCCCATCCTAAACCATCATATAGCTACAACAGTTCCTACCTGGCAGTGCGCTAAAATAACAGATGATTATCCAAAACAATCATTGCTCTGTCCCAGAGTATAATGACAAACTCACCTAGAGCCGAAATAACCATCTGCCACAGATTGTTCCACATGGCTTGTTTGCTTATTTTTTTTTAATTCTGAGAAAGAATTTAAAAATGATTTTGGCAAAGAAGGGTAATTTCACAAAAATGACCCAGTTTCCAACCTGTATTGCCTCAACTATTGTGTTAAAATGTTTTGATCTGACTTAGAAAAGGAGGCTGAGAAAGGTGCCTCTAAGGATGATGTTGATGGCACAAAGTAGGTTTTTGGAGAATAAAAAATATTCTAAAAAATTCTAATAAATTTTTTTATTTAGAATAAAAAATTTCTTGTTCTAATTTCTAAGTATCCATAATTTCTAAGAACTCTGACCGGCATCTCTCATACATGTTTCCCCCTAATTGCCGTGAAGGTGGAGAATGGCGTCTGTGTCTGACCCTCCATGAGGTAGAAAGAACAGTGGTTGACAGAATGGACTTTGAAGCTAGAAAGTACGATGACTGTGCCAACTTGGGCAAGTTGCCTCGGTGTCCTCATCTGTGAAATGGGACTAATGATAGCACTTAATTTGGGGCATGTAAAACATGTTCATTAAATAGCAGCTATTTTCATCACCTGAAAACTCTAGCTCTCCACTTTTGTCCCCTTAAAATTGATAATGTTTTATTTTCAAAAAGAGTTGCAAATGTTTAATGATATATATCTGATTTACTGGACACCTGGGACAACACATGCCCCAAATGGAAAAGACAATTCAGTGCTGAGATTACAATTTAAAAAATAAATGTTCCTGTTTCAAATAAGAACTAATCCATGTTGTCGCTGAATCAGAGAACTCTAGTCAAGAAAGGAACGTGGAGACCCAGCAGTCCACACACTATAGTCTCACCCTCTCATCTGAGAAGAAGGAAGATAAGTTTCCAAGAGCTTGAGTGACTTGCTCGATAGCACAGAGCCAGCAAAGGGCCGACTCAGAGCCCACAGGGCTGTGCTGGCTACAAACTCAGAGTGGAGTGACATGTCAACATGGTGAGAACATTCCGCAAGACAGGCGGAAGCCAACGACAGAAATGGGACCAGCTGTTTTTGATGTGAAAACAAACAGCTCTGGTCTGGGAGTCCTGAATGCATTTCTGTTGACATAACCACATATTGTATTTTACTTTATTTTACTTTATCTCTACCTAACATTAAATTGTTGTCCACATGGAAGGGAAATGGAACCCAGTCCCCGTGCTCAGCTATCACAGAATCACCCAGGACTGTTCATGCAGAGGCTGGCAAACTTCTTCTGTGAAGGGCCAGAGAGTAAATATTTTCAACTCTGTGGGCCACACAGTCTGTCGCAGCTACTCACTCTGCTGCTATACCACAAAAACAGCCATATACTACGTAAAGGAATGAGCTGGCAGTGTTCCAATAAAACTTTATTCATAAAAACGGACGGCAGGTCAGGTTTAATCCATGGGCTATAGTTTGTTGACCTTTGATTAATGCCATTGTCTGCTTAATATTGTCTTTACCTTATTTCCTTTTCCATTCTTCAGCTTAAGCCTCCTCCTTAAATGAGCATTCATACTGTTTCAATATTCTTACCAGAATATGATTGATATGCAGTAGAATCTAATTTATTGTACATGAGGAAAAAAAGCCAGCATGAATTAATGAAAGCTCTAAATTAAGAAATATATTTAAAGAAATGCAGTTTTATTCCTTTCATATACATATAGGAATTGAAATTAAGCCAATAAAACATTTCCAGCTTGTTCAAGTAGGGGGTAATTCAGACTTACCCAAAAGAAAAGAATTTAAAATTATATAATTCATCAACTGTTTTCATGAAATTTCTTCTAAAGGAATTAAGAAGTTTGTTCCCTAAGACAGTGAAACGCAATTCCTACCAGCCCGTCTTGTTTCCACTATTAATTAATCTGGTACTTCCTTTGTTCACAGAAAATGCCCAAACACTCCACCAAACCAATTCCTCATTAAATTTAATGACCTGATCAGCCAGATTTTTTGAACTATCTTTTTTTTAAGAGTTTTGAACTTTCAGAAAAGCTCTGTAAATTCTAATCTTATGGCATCGCAGATCAATACCATCTCTGAAACAGCGTTCCTGCTTTTTTTCTAGGGTCCTCTGTTTGACCTTTGGCCAAGATTATGGATTGGTTATTCAAAATCCATCCCCAACCCCCTCTTCCCTTTCTTCTTCTATCTTTGAGGGAGAAAGCCAATAGATCTGATTTCCCAGTGTCCTTTGAGGCTAATCACGGGCACGTGACATAATTATGTCCACAGAGATATAGCTAGAAGTCCAGAAAGAGCAGGGTCCTCTCTTCTTGAATTAAAAGGCAAAACCTGATCAGAGAAAGTGGCATTGCCCTTCTTTCTTCTTTCTACTTGGAATGTCGATTTGACATCTGCAGGAAGTGCAGCCACCTTGACACCGCAAGGTCACACACATGAGGAAGAGGCCTACTTGCTAAAAATAGCAGAAGAGAAAGGAGTAAGCAGTCAGTGTCCCTTGATGGCATCGTGAGGTCACCAGGATAGCCTTGGATCCAGGAATTCTTGTCGTGTAAAACAAATTTCTATCTGTTTAAGTGGTTGTTTATTTTGTTTATTGTTGCAACGGATTCAATCCTAGGGACACAATTCAAGGAGGCTTTAGGCTTATTTCTTTTACTCTGAGGGTGTCAGGGAGAAAGAGAGAGAGAAAAGGAGAGGAAGAGACTGACTCTAAACTAAACAGCCTTAACTACTACCGAAGAAGAGTAATCAGCTTTCAAGTCACACTGCAACACTGTTGTGGTGCCCGGACTTCTGTGCAATGGCCCATGTTAGGATAACATGGGGCTGGGTAGAGAGCCAGGGCAGAAATGCGCTAAGGACAGCCATACCTGCGGCCTCAGAGAGCCATGGGAAGCAGCCAAACATCCCCCATGCCTCTGAAAGGGTCAGAGAAATGACCCTGAGAGAGCGAAGGTGCACTCAGTTGCATGAGCAAGAAGATAAGGAAACTTTGGAGGATCCAGGAGAGGAGAACTGAGCAGAGAGGAGATGCCCTATGAGTATATAACCCAGTGAGTCAGGCATTGAGGAGGAGGTGCTGAGGCTGGCCAACCCCTCAGGCCAAATTCTAAAGTTGAGAAGAACCAATAGACTCCCTTTGACATCTGAGGATTGGACAGTTGAGAAGAGATTGTGGCTGCTTGTTCTAAGAATTCTAGGTAGCAACTGTCCCACATGTCCCCAGTTTCCAGTGCCCAAGAAAGCAGTAAGATGGCATGGCACTTAACTTGTGCCTGTGTGCATGATGGCCCTACATGGTTCTCTTGTCCCCCAAGAACCCATAGTGGTGACCAAGAACATCCATAAGTGCCTGTGCACCCCCAGAGAGGCACAGAAGTGGCCAAGGCTGTCACTGGGTATGAAGACAGCTGTTGGAATAAGGGTGACACAGAACAGCCTAGGTAGACCTCACACTTGGGGCAACAGCAAGACTCAGAATGTCAGGAGTGGAGGCACCAGGGCAGAGGCCAACACTTAGGACCAAGGACCAAGCAGAGGCCAGGGGGAGGCTGCTAGTTGGTGGGCTCCTGCCGGTCCCTTCCCCGAGTGGCATGAACTACATTCAGATGCATGAACTACAGCAGAGCTGAGATCTCAAAGTATAAAGTTAGTTTAGGAAGATGAAGATAAAATCCATAGATGTTGCTCAATCCTGGACTAGAAGGAAGTTTGATCTTCTCCAAGCATTGATTTCATGAGATTATGCTTCTGACTACCCATATTCCCTTACTGAGGTTTCATCTTCTCACCAAACACAGCAAAATAGCAACGCATCAATAACAGGGAGATGCCTATGTATCTGATCAAGACATGGGAAAGAGAAATCCAGGTTAGTTAATATTAGATTCAACTGACAATGCCCCTCCTTAGATAATACATATCCTCCTCAACTGTAATTAAAAAGGTCTGTGTGTGGAAGAGAAAAGGCAAAAAGAGGTAACTAACATTTCTCCTGCGACTGACTGCATGAGGCACCTTGCATACTTTAGCTCATTTAAAGTGTGTTTTCTCATATCTCACGTGAGAAAACTGAGAAGATAAGCAACTTACATAAATACTGCATGTCAAATGTCTTCTGGGAAAAAACATTCAGAACATTACTTCACAAAATTATTATCTGTGTTTGTGACTGGGAAAACCAACACCTAGGGCAAACAAATAGGCCTAAGGCAGCATGGCATTTGTGGGACACATAGCCACACACACCATCCCCAACTTCACCGTGTGAAAAATGCTGTCTCTCAATTAGCAGAGCAGAAATAGTAGTACTTTCATAATGATTCACACTCTGCAATTTAGGTCATGCCTATGGCAATGAACATCCTCCACTTAGATTCGCCGTGGCTAATTTGGTACCCTCCCCCCAACCACCCATACGCTGGAAGGTTTTTTTTTAGTTGTTTTCAATTAAGCCAATTTGTCACAGACACCTCTGTTCTCAATAGGGTATATTCGCCCAATTCTCTTTTGTTTTGAAAATAGCAAAGTGGGCGAAATACATGTGCAAATGTTAGACTCAAATCACTGCAGTTTGTACAAGCAGTGACTGTAAATAAGGAAGAGAGCTCGTAACAGTCCCACGGACAGAGACACACACACACATGCACGCACACCAGCTGCCTCCCTTTATTGCCTCACTATGCACATTTTGCCCACACCATTGACCAGCTACACATTATTAAGCATCACTACAGAATGGACACCATGGGAAGCATTCCACTTGTGTCAGTTCAAATCCTCATGACATGTCTGCTCTCCCTGTTTACAGAAGAGGAAATCAAGGCTCAGGGCAGTTATAGAATGGTTACTTTATAGGAAATCTATAGAACACTGAGGTCAAAAGATAAGTCACATATGAGTGAAATCATATGGTCCTTGACTTTTTCAAGTTACTGGAGGGAAAGGGGGATGGGAGGGCAGTAAAGGGAGTCAAATACATGGTGATAGAAGCAGATTTGGCTTTGGATGGTGAACACGTAAGGCAACATACAGATTATGCATTATAGAATTGTACACTGCAAACTCGTGTAATTTTACTAACCAACATCACTTTAATAAATGTAATCTAAAAATCATTTTTTAAATAAAGCCCAGAGTTTAATGCTTTACCTTACTAATTTGTGACCTAGAACAACTTTTTTAACCTTGGGTGAAGCTCTGCTCTCATGTATACATGATGATAATTACATTTTCTTTAAAAATGGGTAGAAAGAATGAAATAAGGTATCTATAAAGCTTGGAGTATGCGGACTTAGCACATGTATTAGGCTGAACCATATGGACCACACGCAAATGCCTGTATTTGACCTCTTTTTGAGCCTACAAATGACCACTTTGTACGGTTCAAACTAATAATTGCTCGGCAACTGGCATTATTAGTACTAGTATTGTTGTTGTTGGTCAAGGATAATCATAGCTGGGCCAAGAAGGGATTTGAATCTGAATGTCACTGATTGGCCAGTGCTTTTTCAATGCTATTTTATACTGAATGCCCATTTAATAAACTAAAATTGACATCAGGGAGCTAGAAAATGACAAGAACAACACTGGTATTTTTTATTTTACTAGCAGCATTTTATGAACGGGACAACATTCTTTCATAATCAGCTCTCAAAATTTGATTGAAATGTATTAACCAAATGCCAATTGAATAAAAATGTGAAGTGTCTCTCTTCTTTAATGTACAAAAGGTCATGATCTACTGAAAATTGGGATCTGCCTAATTAAACAGTTATAATTAACTCTTCTCATAATATTCCACAGTGGAATTGCTGCCTGGTTCATACTTGAGACTAGGAGGAGAATTCAGCAGCATTGGAGTAAAAGCACAATTAGATTTTCTCTTCCTGGTTCCATGATGGGAAATGGGAATAAAAATTACTCTCTCTTCCCAGGCTGGGGAATCAAAGGGCAAAGAGACTCCCCCCACATCAAATGCCCGCCTGCTCACTGACAAGCTTAAAAGGAATAAATTCCCATCTGAAAACGAAACCATTTCTTGTTGTTTTACCACACTCCCGGTGACTACATATGTCAAAAGAGTCTAGACATTTTTCAAGCTTGAGTTGTACTTTAGACAATACCTTTCCAACTCAGAAACAATTCTAAAAAAGAAGCCTTTCTCTCCAAAATATGAGATTGTCATCTCTAGGGTGCTGCCTCAGAGGACTGCAAAAGCCAGTCAGAAAAAGAATTCTTCCACCTGATTTTTTTTCAACATAAATAACAAAATACCATTCTAAGGGCAATGTGTAGAGAAGAAATACCATGGTCAAGAAAACATTCGAAAATATTTGCATGGTATTTTGACTGGAAACCACACATGTTCTCTGGAACTTTTCAAGGAGTCTACCACTGATACGTCAACAACCAAAACAACTCTGGAGATGAACTTTTTAAAAAGACCATTACCACCTTGGGCTCCATCAGCCTTTATTATGCATGCAACCAAGGTTTGCTTGGGAACGTTGCGGACAGATAGTCGTTCTTTTTTTTCTTTTTTCCTTATTCTTGGCTGGTTGAGGCATAAACAAATATAACTAAATATTAGGGCAAAGGCAGTTAACTCTAAGAGTTCATCTTGATAGTCTAGTCAAAGGACTCAAATAATGAGATGATCAAAAGGAGCCAATCTTTTGGAGGGATGAGGGTCATGGGGCAGGCTCCCTTTCATCTGTCAGTCACCATTTTGAATCTGGGGTTGTACAATTATCAAAGCTCTTTCCAGAAGATTCCAAGAGAGCATTATACTTATTCCAGTCAGTGAAAGAGGTGAAAAACCTGCATTAATATTAGTAAATCAGAGACTCTTTACTCTAAAAGGCTCAACTTAGCCAATAAACACTAAATAAAATAAACAGAATGTGATAAGACACTATTAGGCAAATTCCAAGAAGGCAATGTCACATTTAAAAAGAAAGAGCTAACTAAAATATCACACAAAAATACTTGAAGAGGAAACACATTCATGAATAAAACCACATAATAGCAAGGGATCATTTTAGTGACCATAATTCCCTTCTCAGTGCAAATTGGCAATCATAAGGGGAGTTTGTCTCTTGATTCCTTAGATTATATCTTGAACTAAATTAGTCTTTTTTTAAGATTTTATTTATTCATTTTTAGAGAGAAGCAAAGGGAGGAAAAAAGAGAGGAAGAGAAACATCAATATGTGATTGCTTCTCACACACCCCACCCCCCACTAGGGACCTGACCTACGACCCAGGCATGTGTCCTGATTGGGAATCAAACTGGCAACCCTTTGGTTCACAGGCCAGTACTCAACGCACTGAGCCCTGAACTAAATTAGTCTTTAAAGTCTTGAAACTCTACTGTAGATGTCACTTCAGATCCCCCCCCACTCCATGTATACCCACACGCCCTCCTTCAAAATCTCATTGGCCACATTCAAAACCTAACTCCCTGCACTGAATCTATGAAAATCCATCAGAGTGGATACAGGAGATGATTTTCAAAACTCTAAAAAAGACCAGCTGACTTAGCAAATATCAACAGTGACCTTGAGAATATTGATCAAGCTCCGTTTCTCTGTTACAAGGGTAGGGAAATTAAGTAGTCTTCTAAATCATTAATGGATTCTTTTTATGGTCTATTCAACTCCCTCCTCTCTCCTTTGCCCAAGCCAGTAATTTGCATCTCTATGTCTTGGTGCAAAATGAGAAAACTTCTGTGAAAATGCTCAGGAAGAGAGCCCAGTTTTCTTTCAAACACTGCTTAGAATGCCCAGGGGAAATTTAATCCATTATCAGCTGAATATCTGCCTTAGAAAGATATATAATTTTTGCCTCTTTTGTGGTGCTGATGACTAGTCTCCCTTAGAAATTTATTAAAGAAGTGATGCAAAGAAAATACTTAAGCACTTAATTTGTAACTAAAAGTTTGCTTGACATCATTTTTTCTAGCTAAAAATTTTGTCCGATAGAGCATTGAGATTGGCACATAGGCCAGTTAGGTTTGGAGACCAAGAATCTGTCTATGCACTGCGGGGAGACCCACATTAAAATTGTGACTGTATTGCCTGGAAGAAATAAAATGTCATATCCACTCCATTCATTGCCATCCTAATACATAACCTATTTTGTTCACCAACCACCTAAAAGTGCCCTGGGAGGAGAGTAGTAAGTGCTGTTATAGGCAGAAAGATGGAAAAGAGGTAAAAAAGTTTAGGGTTACAATGAGCTTGACTGATAATCTCTGTGGCCAGAGGGCAAGAAAGAGCACAGCAGTAGGGCAAAGAGATAAGGAAGACAGCGGTAGGGATACATGCAGGGAAATGTGTGCAGGAGCAGGAAAGACCTCATGGATTTAAGTCTGCCACTAGCTCTAGGCTGATCTTGGCAAGTCCAAGGCTCACTCTGGGTCTCAATTTCCCCAAAGAAGCTGTACTAGGAAGCCTCTGACCCCATGATTCCAGGTCAAACATCAGAGGACCTGTGACCCAAACTTGTCTTTCTCTGCTATCTCTAGACCAAATCCTGAGTGTCAGCATTTTCAGTTGCTGGACGCGCAGATACCTGCCTCTGAGGGCCAGGTCAGCAAGACATTCTGCTTTCTTACACTCAGCGCTGGACTATCAGGATCTGGCACAGATACAGTGAATTCAGTTCACCTCACTGAGATTTCTGTCTGTTCCCCAACAGCTCAGCAATTTCAGTCTACTCGATTGAAGCTGGTCCTCCTAGTGACCATACCTTCAGGGTATACCTAGTGACAGTCAGCAGCTGCTCCCTGTATCCCTGCTAGTCTCCTTGCTTCTTCTGCCCCTCTCCTGTGGTAAATGAGAGGTAGACACTTCAGCTCCTGCCATGTCACAACCTAACCTTTCTTCACCTTGCTTGGATCTTGGCCTCTCAGCGCTGCCACTCCTCTGCAAAGCCCCTGAGGGCCACCAGGAAGGCCTTCTACACAAGTTTCAGTGGCTCTTTCTCCAGCTTCGTCCAGCTGACCCAGCTGAGGACTTCAGTGCTAGTGATAACACCCTACTTCTAAATTTCTCTACTCTCTGGATTTCCTTGCCAGGCTATCAGGCCTCTCTGTCCTCAATCTGGCCATTTCTACACCTCCTCCTCCACAGTTTTGTTTGTCCCCAAAGCTCTCTCTTCCTTATTCTCTGGCAGCTCATCCACACTCCAGGTTCTTACCTGGAGTTAGACTATGGCTTCCTTATCCAGGTCTCTGGCCTGTGTCTTAATTCTCTATTTCTCACCACTGAGAACTAGACACCTGTTCTGAGGAGGGCTGGAACCCTACATTCAACCCACAATAGCTCATGAAGTTGACAAAACCCCTCTCCAGGCAGCCTATGAGAACAAGTCTACACCAGGCTACCCTGATCTTGCCCTTCCTTTTCTGTTGTCCATCCTTGGTAAGTCTCCCTGGACATCACTTGACCCCTCTGTCCTCATGCATCCTGTGTCTCAAGCACAAAAGACCCTTTCACACAGAACCCTACCCTGCCCTCATTCACCTCTGCACAGAGTTCCCCTTGCTACCTCCCAGTATGGGGGGCTTTTACCTTCAATAGCCAAGCTCAAGTGCCCCCTTCTACATAAAGCTAGCCCTGAGTCTCTGAGACTGGGGCAGCAGAGTCCCGACCACAGCCCCCAGAACAGACACTGATGAAGAATAGACACTGATGATAGAGCATATCACACTGTTCTCTATGACTGGATTTTCAACAAATACATTTAGTGAATACTTCTGAAGGGTGACCCTCCCTCCTAATATGACACAGAGAATAGACACTCAACCAAACATCTGGAAAACCGCAGAGTGCCTCAGTGAATCTGATCAGCATCTAGTGAATTTACATTTTTGTTAATTCAATTTTCACTCTCTTACTATTACTATTGGTCTCTGAACTGTTTTAATTCCTAAAGATATTATATTATAATATAATAATAATTAAAATAAGTAATATCTGTTGAATGCTATTTTTACGCTTGCTATGTACAATAATAGCAGCTAATACATAGTGTTAACCATATGCCAAGCTTTCTTCAAAAGTTTCGCATGTGTTAATTTTTTTAATCTTCCAAATAGTCCTGTTAGTATATTGTTCCCTTTTGTAGTTCTCACAACTTTATAATATAGGGTACTTATTACCACTTTTGCAATTAAGAAGACAGAGTCTTTGAGAGGTTAAGATATTCACCAAAGACCACTCAACTAATATGGGGTGGTTGCTGAAATTGAAAGTCCCATGTTTTTGCCTAACTTCTCACTTTTGAGAGGACGAGATGAAGAAAAAACATGCAGAGTTTACTAAGATATATCAGCCATAGTCATTACTGTTTATGCAGTAGCATTCCACCATGACCCAGCACCCCAAATATCTGAGAGATCTATTTGCATCATCCTAATTCTGCAGGTGGGCAAAGAGCCAGTGACGAGTTCTGTCTAGGAGCCACGTCCCCTGGATTCTGAAACTCCCAAGCTGGTGCTGTTCAGTTGTCCTTGCCATTCTACGTGAGATCATTTCACACCTGGTCATTTTGAATATGCGTTGTTTTTGCTAGCATCACTTCAAGCTTCCAGAAATCTGACTAGCCTGGAAATAGAATTTCTCTTCTATTTGTTCAAGGATAATAAAATGTCAATGAAAAAAATAAGAATAAAGAGTGGGTTTTAGATGTGTTTTGCAAGGAGCCCCCAACCGCTTACTGGAGAGCCACCACCTCCACCCTGGCATGTCCACAGTTCCTTAAAGACGACAGGTGTTAGCAATCACAAACATGTGATGATCTCTTTGAACTAGAAGCTTGTAATTTAAACATGCGCAACATCGAATCTTTCCAAAAAACAAGCTGTTATCCCATTGCCCTTTTTTTAAGTTTTAAGATAGTACCTTTTTTAATAGTTTTCTTTTTGGTTCAATACCATTAGGCCAAATGATGAAAAGATTGGCCTACAAAGAGAAAAAGTAACATACCTTATTTTAGAGAAAAACAGAAAAAAAGGAACCAGAAGTACAGACATATAAACCCAAATAACAAAAGAGGGAAAAGAGAGAAAAGAATAAATGAAAGGAATAATAACCCTGAACATCACTGAACATGTGTAACTGACGTCTGCCCCAGTTTGGATCCTGGTATCAGCACTCACCATATGTCCCTACGGGACTCCAGGCAAGTCACTTTGCCTCTTTGTAGCTCAGGTTCCTCATCTGCACTTTCTCCTCTAGCTCATGAGGTTGTCAAGAACATTAAGTGATATGAGACATGTAATGTATGGAAACATGCTCAGAACAAGGCAAATGCTCAATAAATGAGAGTGACTGTGGTGGTGGTGGTGGTTTTCAGAAAACATACATTTCACCAACCTGATCATTCCCAGCAGACTCGGAGGCTGTGAGACTCTCAGATGAGATGGGTTGGTGGGGAACAATGACAGGGATTAGCGGTTCACACTGAGACTCCACCTGCTCTGGTTTCCTAGGTTTTGAACATAGGCATGCTCGACTTTGGGAACTCCCAGGTCATGTTTCTAAAAGATTTATCACTTCCTTTCATAGCAAGCTTGCAATACATCCCAGTGCCCACTGCCAGGGGAGAGGCTCTGAGAGCATGGCACTTGTGTGAAAGTCAACAGTTTGGCTGGGAATGAAGGAAACCTCAGTTCACCCTTTGTCTGCAGTGATTAGCTGCCTCTGATTCTGGAAATTGATGGTTTACGAACAGTTAGTCCAACCCTCATGCCTCCCCAAGACATTTTTCTAATGTAGTCTGAGTTATTGAAGAATTAATAAAAAATTTTATAGGAAAACATAAAGCACAATACACAGTTAAAAAGCATACACCATAAACACTGCATAATTAGGGATTTCTCAAACTGGAAAGTTCTAGTATTTTGGAGGCCCAACTGGAAACCCATTCTCCTATGAAAGCACCTTGATAGCATGAGTCAAAAGTAATCTTTCTCTTTGAAGCCCCACAGTGATTCCTCGATCCCCCTTTTAAAAAATGAATTATGCTGGCCCTTGAGTCATACAGAAGCTAATTAACCACAAGGGCTACACAGCACTTTATTTAGCATCACAACCACACTCCTTTCTCTGTATACACATAGCAGGCCCTTCACATGCATTTAATGAAGGTGAATATACTCATCAGATGAGAACACAGACCCTCAGTTTTCTAACCAGCATGTGTGGAAAAAAAAAACAGCTGGACTGATACCACCTCCCTACTCTGGAAATGATTGGTTTTAACCCATGGAGCACGATTTTGGTTTTAGATTTGTCATTCCTGTTGTTTAAGTGGGGAGAAAGAAGTGGGGATCATTGTTTCTCCAACTTCTGTGATGTGGCTTGCATTTTTAAATTTCTGCTAACATCATCTGTTTACAGGTCTCAGGAGAAATACAGTATAAGATGAAGAAGGCGCCTTTTCTCATGAAATGCATGAACCTGAATTAAATGGGATTTATGATTCTCTGGTTCCCCTCTCTTTTTCTCAGATTTCCCAGAGCAAATGTATTCTACTGTAGACATGTGTTTGTCAAAAACATTTTATAAATGTTCAGTTCTCAAAGTAACTGAATTGTGAGAAGGAAAAGATACTCAATAAGAAATGAATAAACCCCCAAAGGCCTTATTCTCCCAACCGATCAGAATTAAAATGTTAATAACTTAAATGGATGGTGTGCTAGTATTCTGATATACACTGAATATTGGACACCTTTGTCATTACATGTGAACACCATTAATGTGACAAACATTAATTATTAAACACTCTGTCCCCACCCCTCAGGAATCGTCACTGAAAGAAACAGAGTCCTCTACCTGGGACCTTGCGCACAGGCACCAGGAAAGAAATACTAGCTAAATGTGCAGCATGTAAATAAGCAGTCTTCAACGATCACACAGAAGATACACATCTGGATGAAGGTCCTTTCTCTCTTCATATATGAATCTGTAACTATCAAACTCTGCATTTAACCTGCCGAATCTCATTTCACTCCCACAACGCACGAGGATACAGAAGCACCACTCCATTGTCCAGAAAAGGAAGAGGCAGCTGGGCCAGGAGAGGAAACTACCTGCATCCACACGGCTAGTAACCTACCATACGGGGATTCGAATTTAAATCTACTGGACTCTGCCCAGGCCTTTCCATCAAGCCATGTTGCCTTGGCCCATAACACTGGTGGAACTCATTTCCAATCTTCCCCATTAGAACCACTAGTTTTAGTCTGAATCAGAGCAGTCCCCCTTAGACGTGGTTTTGTTTGACATGGTTTCAGTTACCCACAATCAACTGTGGTCTGAAAATGTTAAATGGAAAATTCCAGAAATAAGCAACTCATAAGTTTTAAATTGGACACTGTTCTGAATACTGTGATGGATGCCATCCTTCTCCATCTAGCAAGGGAAATTAGTTATCCCTTTGTCCAGTGTATCTACATTGTATACGCACGCTCCCTGCCCTTAGCTATCTTGGTTATCAGATTGGTCATCAGAGAGAGAGAGAGAGAGAAAGAGAGAGACATATTTACATAATTTTTATTACAGTATATTGTTACAAATGTTCTATTTTATCATTAGTTATTGCTGTTACTTTCTTACCATGGCAAATTTATAAATTTTGCTTTCCCATAGGCATGCATGTATAAGAAAAAAAGTGTATATACAGTTCAGTACTTTCCTCACCATTCCAAACATCCACTGGGGGTCTCAGAACATGACCCTTTGGATAAGGGGGTACTACTGTGCTGAAACTGGGTCACTCCTGTTGGCAGTGCACCTCCAGATGTGCTCCCCAGCCCTCTAACACTCTCCCCACTGCCCCCAAGTGTTCATTCTACAACATACACAGAATTAGGATGCTCTCCCCATCTCCCTTTTTCCTCCCTGCACAAAGTCCTTTAGGATAAATTCTATCTACAGGATATCCAAGGGCCTCCTTAATTCCCCTGCAGTCTCTCCTCCCCATTGTCTACACCCTTTCTCTGCTCAGTCCTTTTTTTTTCTCAAACCAAGGTCCTTACAACTGTATGGATGCCAGAAGTTTTCTCATGCTCTCGTCTTGGGACAGGAAATTTCTACCTGGAATCCTCCTGTCCTCCTTCTCCCTGCCCTTCCCCAGATCTCATACTCTGCAAGCTCCAAAGCTCTCTCCAAAGTTCACCTTTAGGACCAAGTTCTAGGTTAGCGCTCCCCCAGCAACCTGCACTTCCCTTCTCTCAAAGCAACTTTCAAAGTATATTTAAAGTAACCACTGACTCTATACTTTCCCAGTAAAGTATATTCTCCTGGAGATGAGCCCATGTGACCCAGTGCTTAGTATAGATACACGTTTGTAAATGAATACATAGAAGTAGGAAGGGATAACAGTAAACACTCAGCCTTTGGGGGTGAATCTGACTCGGAGAAATAGCTGAGAATCATTCTAAGCAAGATGAGTAATTAATGTGAATGATGAAGCTGGGTAACACTGTTTAGGTCCCAAAACCAATTCAACAAAAATACATTAAGATAGAGACCATGGTTGAGAAGCAGAAGTCCATCCTTGTGGGTACAAAATGTCCCTTCATCAGCTGTTCAACAGCCCTCAATAAACACCTGTGAGAGGAAATGTCATCAAGATTGTTCATTACATTATACTTTAGTGACCTCTCATATTGGGGGTGAAAGGTCAAGAAGAGGATATTCACAAGAAGACAAATGTTTGTATTTCTTATCTGAGACACACATTCTAGAAGCTGCAGCAAATCTCAGTGGTTTCTCTTGGCCTCTCATATATGATCTACTTTCTCATACTCGGGGAAGCCCAGCCTCATACTCCCACCCACTTCAAGACACAATTCAATGGATGACATAAGATTAAGCCTCATAGCTTGATCACAGGTATTGGTTTCAAAAAAATAACTTCTACAGAAGTCAATTCTCACCAAGCCGTTAACACATCTCTAAGTGTTTGTAAATAGATGACGGCAGGCTGGGCCATTCCACTCCGGAGTGCAATCCCTTATAAATGCTAAGGCAAAGAGACATCATTGTCATTACCTCAGAAAATGTGGCACTTGGAGATATGACAAGTAAAATGATTTTTATCATCCCTATCCACAGTTCAATGGGGATGAGCCACATCTATAAAGTAAGGGTGATTCAGCCTGTTAAGTATGCAGAATGTCATCATCTTTCAACACAAGATGATTTTTGATGATTTTTTTTTATATCCTAAAGTTCCATCCAAGTGGGAAAATGCAGAAGCAGAACTTCTGCTAGAGTGGCAGTCTCAGAAAAATTAGGAATTATCGGGCAGAGGGAGCTAACAGAATACGGAAACATCCTATGTTCCCTTCACAATTCTGTTCCCTATTGAGGAAGCACAAATTCATACCTAACTCTTGCTTCCCCTCTTCTCTACTTCCTTGTAAATGCTTTTACAAAGTTTATGGAGAGCTAGATTTCAAGTGCTTTCAGATTCGAAATGTCCAAAACAAAGTTTTCTACAAAAACTGGAGTCCTGGCAAAGCTACACCCTTGGCTTGGTAAGCATTCTCTGTTGAACTAAAGATAAATGATCTGTCCACTAACGAGCAAATGACATAAAATTGTCATTTGCTGAAACTTAAATCCCAAAGCCTGTTCCTTCCCCCCGCTGACATTTTTTTCTAACAGGCCATCTTATAATCCTTTAAGGCAGCAATTTTCTCTTATATAAACTAAAAACTAAACTAAAAACTTTTTAGTTTTAAAACATTATTTAGTTTTAAAAACACTAAAACTATTTAGTTTTAAAAACTAAAATCTACTTAGTTCTGAGGTATTATCTAAAAGTCCTCCATTAAAAAAATCATTACAAATGGCCATGTTATAAATGACTTTACCAGCAAAGAGCTTCTCTAGTTCAAGTGAAAGACGTTTATGGGAATTACATGATAAGGGGGTTAGTTAGCTCCTTGTAAATTTTTAAATTTCAGACAATATAAAAAAAGTCATCACAACTCGATGTTACCTTCTATTCATTGCATTTAAATGGAACATACCCTTTAAAAATCTGGAAAACTCTCTAAGCAATGTCAGTTACATTCCTATCTTGTCCCTTGGTTACCCTTAATAGGTTCATACCAGTTGTACATGGGTCCCCCCACTCAGTGCAAATACTTGCTACTGTTTCCACCAGGGGGCATTTGCCTCATTGAGAGGAAATACTTTCAACTGTTTAGCTAACTAATTCAAGGGAATGAAAGAAAAAGTATTACTTATATTGAAATGGCTAAAATACGTATTTTGTTTATAATCTGGAAATTCACACTTTTAATGGGAAACAAGAAAGTTAAGTCTTTTTGTGGGCAGTTTTTGGATTAGATACTTTGTATATATGAAAAGATATTATTTCAGTATAGAAAAATTATTCTTATGTTCTAAAAGGTAGGACATACAGAGAATGTTATAAACCCTCAGAAGCGTCAGCAAAACATGCATGTAAAGATCACCCACTATAATTAGAGACTAATTTTCAGGGTTATAATTAATTTAAATTAATTTTAGGAGCTATAACTGATGGTTTCTTAAGATTCTTTCCCATCCTAAAAGTATTAACAAACTGCCACAAAGACAGGAATTATCCCCTTTTAAAGATGCCTGCTTCTCAAAGATCATACCATCTTTCCTCACTGATTTCTCTGCACACGTGAAGTATGGAAATTGAAAGAGAGAAACAGGGCTGGCCTTCTTCAGAAAGTTATAAAGACGGGGAAAAAAAAGACAACGGATATATCACACATTTACCATTTATACTGTGAATCCTATACTATTTCATAAAAATATAATATCCGTGTGAAGTTACAATGAACACTGTCAGAAAGCACTCAAATACAGAATTCCTGAGGGAATCTGTATCAGAACCACACCTTTTTCTGTTTACCTACCAAGAATATACCACACAAAGTTTTCCATATTCCTGAGATTAGCACCGACTCATCCAAGCTGGAAAACTTCTCCTTTATTTCTTTGCAAAATAAGATGGAAGAAAAAAGTCAAGTATGATAGTTCATATTTCTATCTATAACCATCTAATACACTAGTTCTTAACCAGGAACTAATAGATCAATGAAGACTATTGATCAATGAGTTCTAGCACTACCACCATGCATGATCTGACGGCAGCTTTGAACATACCTTTTTTTCCCCCTACACAGTGTCCATCATTACGTATTAAAGGGAAGTATTCACAGTGGGAATCACAGACTCTCAAGGTAAAGTTGTTTGAGTTGGGCCTCGATATTTCCTTAAGCTAGGACTTCTTTCTTCTCCCATCTAACTGGTGCTTCTGCACCTGCCTATCAGAAGCCAAACCAGAAACCTTTACAAAATATGTGGGGGGCTGAATGGTGCATTATTTTATTAGAGATTTTGCCTGTTTGCCCTTAAAAGGGGTTAGCAAACTTCTTCTGTAAAGGGTCAGATAGCATATATTTTAGGCTTTTTGAGCCTTCTGGTCTTGGTTACAGGAAATTCATAAACACATGAGTGAGGCTGTATCCTGATAAAATTTTATGTACAAAAAAAAAAACCCCACAATAGGCCAGATTTGGCCTTTGTTTGGCCTTAGTTTGGGCCTTAGGTTGACAACTTCTGTTTCAAGGTAATAGCTCATTTTTTTTCTTCTCCTGCGAAACTTTGTCATGTAGTGCAGCCCAGAGGTTCCCTGACAGCAAGCGTGTTAATTGTAACTAGATTTTTAAGGAAAAAATAAGAGTTCCATCTGTAGTAACTTATTTTTTATTCCTAAAAGGCAGCTGCCACAGGCACGCCTCTGACCCACTACAGGTGTGGGTTGTTGATGCCGCCATAGTCAGGAGTGGTTTGGTTTCTTCTTTGCACATCTAGCATTTGCTTTTACTGGCAATGGATAGAACTACCTCTGGTTTCTCCAGAGAGACAACCATCATGCCAGCAGGATTTCAGTCCCAACACACTTAAGAAAAGTTCTTTAAACTTGAACTCTCTTTTTCTGTGTAACGAAATGCCTGGCCTTCCTATTCCTGAATATCTGCGGAGCAAGTGGAGTCACTGGCATCTAGTTATGCTTCCATTTGTTTTTAATTTTTTATTTATTAATTTTAGAAAGAAAGAAATGGGAAAGGGGGAGAGGGAGAGAGAGAGAAACATCAATTTGTTCTTCCATTTACTTAGGCATTCACTGGTTGATTCTTGTATGTGCCCTGGCCAGGGATCAAATCTACAATCTTGGTGTGTTGGGATGATGCTCTAGCTAAAGGAGCTATCCAGCCAGGACTAGG
This sequence comes from Sturnira hondurensis, assembly GCF_014824575.4. Taxonomy (NCBI): domain Eukaryota; kingdom Metazoa; phylum Chordata; class Mammalia; order Chiroptera; family Phyllostomidae; genus Sturnira; species Sturnira hondurensis. Next base: position 2,759,709 of record NW_028095197.1, on the reverse strand, counting down.
TGAGCCTTTAAACAACCCCCTGACTGCTGCTACGCTATTCCCATGATAGGGGGAAAAAAGAAGTTGCAGAAGACATATGGCTTGGCATAGCACACCTTCCTCAGAGAATCCTCCCCTTCTTAAGAGCGAGAAAACTCTTGAAGCTAATTTGTCTTAGTACATCTGGACAAAAATTTGGGACAAACACAAAGCCCTCTTTTTACAAATTGACATCTGTTTTTTCCTTACCAAAAAAGAGAAGATGGGAGTGAGGAAGGTGGCTGAAAATTGTTCTCTTGAACATGGCAGATGAGTTGTCTTTTCACTTCGGCCTTAGCCTAAACAGCAATCTACGTGTTCCATCTCCTCGCTTGTTAAAGCATTTGCTTTACATGACAGAGCAAGCCCCCTTGGAAATTGGTGCACTTTATTAGCAGAAAAAGAACCAAGTTGTAATGGAATTTCTGAGTCAATGTTACCAGGCTTCCAATGGAGTTAATGTAGACCTTCAGAATATGCATCTCTGTGGATGTTTTTATTATTACTTGTTAACATTTTTACTCTTGTCCCTGTGCCCAGAGACCTTGGCAAGACGAGCAGTTTATAAATCTGATGAATAAGTAATTGAAGCCTCCCAATCAATATCTCCCAAGGGAGAAGAAAGGAAGCTCTAAAATCTGCATTAAAGTCCAAGTCGCCCTCTCTGGTAAATGCTGGGGAAAGAAGAGGCAGACTCCAGGGAAAGCTTGCTTCACCTGGTGGGCTGAGTGCAGCAAGCTGGACCCTTGCACTTAGCTCTCAACAGAGAGTAAATTCTCCACTATGTCAGGGTCCACATGGTGGGCACAGATAGGCCAGAAGATGAAAGCAGTCTGGGTGCCCATGAAGCACAGGCCCCTAGCACGAACCGGGCAGTCCTCACAGGAGGGTCACTTGCTTCCCGTGAGCTTCACTGGGACTTTAGAGTCTGGGCTCACACAGAAATTCTCTGGGAAAATGTCTCTGTCAACACAGCAATAAACCACTCCAGAGAAAGGCTCTACAGAACTCTGCAGCCAAAGTGGGCCCAAGGGGAATTCCACGGCAAGTCCCCTGAAGAGGTATAAAGCCTCATTAGTGCAAAGAGGATTTACTACGCTCCCGGGCCAACCAAGAATGAAGGTGACTTGTTCCCAAATTTGTGATTCATTATGATTCTACAGATCACCCAATTATAAGGAATCATCACTGGTTGGCGCCTGAATAGCTTCCCATCCTGCTCATCTAAAAATAACACTGACAATCTGACTGCACCTACAGGCCTTTCCATAGAGGAGGAAAATGCTGAGCTGGCGGGTGGTTTATTTAAAGGAAACAAATAGTTAGATTGGTTATACCCACAATATAAAGGAAGACTTTTTAAAAAATGAAATCACACTTTCAAATGAAGTTCAAAAAATCATTTAGGCTATCATTCTGCCTGAAGGTAAGTCTATCTATAAATCTCCAGGGGAAGACAGACATTACTACTGTAAACAACTTTGAAAAACAAAGTACAAGCAAATTGCATGATCAAACCACCTTCACTTTAGAAAAATTGCTAATTGGGGCTGTTTTGCAACGGGCTGCTGGAGCTTGCTCGGGCTCATTTGTTAGACCTTTAGGAATTTGGGGATCAGGGTGACTTCACACTGGTAGCTTGAAATCAATCATAGTAGAACTATTTACATCATGGAAATCAGCAGACACCCAACCCCATGGTGAGCTGATTATTAAATATTTATTAATGCTCCATTGTCACGGGATTTGTAAAGTTGCCCCAGCTTTTTCTTCTTCAAATGCTTGCATTCTTTGAGAGTGGAGATAATCTCTAGGAGTCAAGGCAGAAATCTAATTTCCAATTTTCTGGATGATTTAGCCTGTACTGAGAGCAAAGGAAATCAACTGCTTTGCAAGACAAGACAACCCCTTGACAATAAACTGCCGTATCAGAAAGTTACCCTTGGCCCTGATCTACCTCTGCTGTTCTTCCTATTATCTGCTAATCTTTCAAACATCATTTAGTCCCTTCAGAGCTCTCAGAATTATGTCACCTCCCACAAACTTCAGGATAAGAATGGGTTTGGTTCTTGAACGTACAACTGACACTCTGAGTTGCCACTAGTGACCTCACTGTTCCTGACGCACAGCCCTACTTGCCTTCTTCGTAAAACATCTCCTTTCAAGTCAGGAGCTAGACTCTGAGTGCCCAGACTACAAGTTATTTACCTTCTAGCCTCTATCAAAAAGAAATAACCCTTATTATAACCTAGGGATTAGTTGATGTGTCCTTCATGACTTCTAAAAAATACTCATCGGCTCTAAAACCTAATAATTGGGATGCTCCAACACCATTGTTGGGGGATGATTCTCCACTGGTCCCTTGCACATTGCAGAACAGAGGCACTGACTGCCTTTTGTTCTGGATTATTACTTTGAGGAAGTTTGTACAACCAACAGCCTTAGAAACTACAGATAATATGTCCAAAGCAAAATGAAAGCATGTTTACTGCCTATTAAGAGTCAAGATTTGTTTTGCATAACATAGAGTATGTGTAGGCATCCTTATGGGCCCACTGGCACAACCCCCACGAGACATGGGGTAGAGATAACTAGTTCTCGTATGTTGCTAATGCTGCTTCCCACAGAATGAGTATCGAGTCCTTTGCCTCTGACCCAGGAGTCTCATGTTCTCTCATGTCTCATGCCACCGTCTATGACACTGTGGTAGGCTAACTTGTTCGCCTGTAAGTAGAGTAAAATCCTAGACCCTTCACAGTTCTTGACACCTGCTACCTATAAAGCTTTTAAAAAGTAATATGTATCTATAGTTATCTCTCTCTTTGTTTCTATCTGCATCTATCCACCTACCCATCTACTGAATAAGAACTAACTATGTCCCACAGAGATTCTTTATAGCTCTCTTGGGAGGTACTGTATAAGATAGCCCATGATTTCATGTTCCTAGAACAAAAACTGCAAAGCTGTTTCACTCCATTAAAGACATGCACGTGAAACTGGCCAAAATGGGCAGGAGCAGAACAGTCTTCTGTGCACTCTAGGACAGGGCTCCTCAAACTTTAAGGAACATACAAATCACCTGGGGATCTCATTAAAATGCACATGTGGATTCAGTAGACCTGGGATAAGGCCCAAGATTCTGCTTTATAAAAAATTTTCTTAAATTATTTATTTATTTATCTTAAGAAGGGAAGGGAAGGAGAGAAGGAGAGAAATATCAATGTATGGTTGCTTCTCGTGCGTCCCCTGCTGGGAACTGGCCCCTGCTGGGAACTGGCCTGCAACCCAGTCATGTGCCCTGATGGGGAATCAAACCTCACTCTTTTGGTTCGCAGGCCCGTGCTCAATACACTGAGCTACACCAGCCAGGGCAAGATTCTGCATTTTTATCAAGTTCCCAAGCAATGCTGATGATGTTGGTCCAAGGAGCACGCTTTGACAGCAAGACTCTAACAGCAACTGAATATAAATGTTATGCATGTTAACACTCTGATATTTGCATAAACTCTAACATTTTTAATGAAAGTATTGACAAAAATCCAGGAAGTCCATCTACATCAGAGAATGCTTGTATTGGCTTAATAAAGAATACTAACACAATGCCTGAGAACCTGACCCTGAGTGCTTATATACTTACATAAGGAAAATATCTATATTTGTTATGAACTATCCTTTAGCCTACATTATAAACACATTCTATCACAGAAGGAGCCAAGGAAACACGCAAGAGAAGACCTTCCTGGGTTAGATAGAGTCTGCGGACTGTAGCAAGCACTAAATAAACAGTGCGGATGACAATCCTCACGGCTAATGGTGCTGATAAATGATATCTTTGGCCAGACTAATGCTAATTGGCTAAACTTAACAGGGAGAAAGAAAATAATATATGGACATAAGATTGACTCAGAAAAATTAAACGTGCTGTCAGGGAAAACACAGTGGGCTCAGAGGAGAGCCTGAGGTGGGGTCTGCACACTGTCCCTCCCTTGCTATGGGAGCTGAGAGAAGCAGAGGGACTCCAGGTGGAGGTGATGCGCAGGTACTCCAAGATCCAGACCCCTTGCCTGACTGAAAACTACCCTTGGAGAGGAGGCTCCTGGCCTCTTTTCTGACTTCACATGTGTTCCCGAACTTGACCTATGTGCTGTCCCATCTACTCACATCTGAATGTTCACTTCCAAGGGCTGCCCACCAGGCTATGTCTGTGGTCAATCCCAACAGATGACATTTGCCAAATGAATGAGGGAGAGAAAGGAAATATTAAGATGGAAAAGATCACAGAGAATAAACAAAGGCAGGAATGAGACCAGGTCAAGGAGAGGGGGCATGGCTGTCCTGAGTCAGAAACAACTGTACCTCTTAAAAAAAATATGGACTCAGGCAAGTGAGCTCATCTCCCTGGGTCTCAGGCAGAGTCCCCATTTTAAAAATAAAGATAAAGATGCCTGTATCACAGAGCTGTGTTAAGTAACTAGAGGAGATCGAATATGTAAAATACTCAGCACAGAACCTACCATGGAGTGAGAATTCAATAAGAAAATAATAACAGAGCTAAGTGTTCTTTTTGGAAGTGGAGAAAAAAGATAGATGCTATTATTCTCAAATCAAATTATCTGATTTCTAGATTAGAAAATGGCTACCATAGTTCTTCTGAGGAAACCCCAGAGAAAGGACTAAACACAGGGCGGAAAACTCCATTCCCCACAGCTGATTTCAGACATGACCCATGACTGGCAGCAGATGTGAGAGAAAAAGAGAGAAAAGGAAACAGATTGACTACTGAATTTTAATAAGATGGAAGACAGCAATAAAAAAACAACATTTCAAGTTCACTAAATAAGGATTTCTATACACTGTCCTGCTTGCAGAACTCAGGTAGAGAGACTACATCCCTAAGATAGGATTTCCCTCACCCACTCTATATTCTCCCCGACTCTTGTATAATTGTTAATCTACTGTTGTCTCCCTCGTTGCAATGGAAGCTCCACAAAGTAGGGACTCACTCTGTCCTCAGGGTCTATTACAGGTTGGCCCAGAGAAGGTTCTCAGTAAATATCCGCTGAAGGAATGAATGAATCCAACATTAGTTATTTAATAAGCATGGTTACTCAAGGATTTATAGTCCATTAAAGCAATATGAGGACCATGAGAGCAGAATTTTTAAAAATTAGTAATGTTATCATAACTCAAATGAACAGCTTTATTAATCACTTCCAACTTTATAGCAAATCAAAGAAGAAAGTAAAAAGGGCTTGGCAGGGGCCAAGAAATCCACCTAAACACGATCATGCTTCACATTTAGATGTTCTAACCCTGCCTCTCAATGACTTCTTTGTCAATTTCTAAAGTCGGTGGCTCCACTGTATCCTCAGGACCAATTCCAGACTCCTCGGCATGGCAGGCGGCCCTCTGCAGCCTGGCCCCTGTCCATCCCACCATCATCTCCCAGCACTGTCCTCTTATATCTCCAGTGGCACCCAAACAACCCCAACACAAACCTCCCAGTCTTGATAGGTGCCTCCTTCGCCATCTCTTCCATATGGCGAACTTCTCTCATCCTTCCAGACCCCATTTGAAGGTTGAAGGTTGACTCTCCTCTGAGAAACTTCCTGATTTTTCTGGGCAGAACGAATCGGTCTTCTACTGGGCATGGCTATTTAGATTATATACTGCCATATTATTCACCTAGATGTCAGCCCTCCTCTGGACCACAGACTGCTTGAAGGCAAACAGTGATATATATATATAATTATATATATATATATATATATATATATATATATATATATAAAATTTATTTATTTTCTGTGTCTGGCACATCGTACATGCCCAGTAATATATTTATCAGAAGGACAAATAAGTGGATGCATGACCACTGCTGTACTTTCTATTCCCCATCACTGTCCCTCCCAGCTGTTAGGTGGCCTTGCAAACAAAGACAGGAGACCACTGAGAAGGTTCTAATGTAAACTCTATGGAACACATAACATCTGCCGGGCATTATCTCATTAACCTTTAGGCCAAACCCGAGTCTGCTCCTTCTATTAACCTATTTTTGCCTCAAATGCAAATTCCATTTTATTCTTTATGAATTCAGAAGGCTGTTCTCTTCTCATTTTTCTTCCATCATAATTCTCATCTCTTCAACTATGTCCCTTAGTGGCCCTCAGGTGGCATCTGACTACCAAACTGCTCTTAGCCTNGGCATTATCTCATTAACCTTTAGTCCAAACCCGAGTCTGCTCCTTCTACTAACCTATTTTTGCCTCAAATGCAAATTCCATTTTATTCTTTATGAATTCAGAAGGCTGTTCTCTTCTCATTTTTCTTCCATCATAATTCTCATCTCTTCAACTATGTCCCTTAGTGGCCCTCAGGTGGCATCTGACTACCAAACTGCTCTTAGCCTACTGGGAATAACCTACATTCCTGTCTCTTCAAGATCCTCTTATTCCAAAAGCCTGACTAAATATTTCTGCTGCCTTCTCATTCTTCAGTATTTATTCTGCCCAAGTCACTTGAATGGCTTTGAAGTGGTTTATAAGAATAAACCATAAGGCCCTGGCTAAGTAGTTCAGTTGGTTAGAGGGTTTTCCCAATATGCCAAGGTTGCAGGTTCAATCCCCAATCAGGGCACGAACAAATATCAACCATAGAATGCATAAATAAGTGGAACAACAAACTGATGTTTCTTTCTTACCCTCTCTCTCTCCATTTTTCTCTTTTTCTAAAATCAATCAATAATTTTTTTAAAAAGCCATGAATATCAAAAAAGACATGGAGGAGTTTTCTTCTGTCATTATACTTCAGTTTAGTTAAAAAAGACATTTATGAGGGTTAATTCTGCCTTATGCATTACCAAACAATGGAGACATAGAGATAATGGAACAGAGTTATTGACTTTGAGGAGCTTTCGGGTTACTGGGAAAATTACTAGGTATAAGCATTCTCCTTATCTTACTAGGGAGAATGTAGATAAGCATATTCCTTCAATATGATGGGCTGAGCATTTTTCTGGATACTCACAGCAATACACGTTTACAAAAAGGGACTTTGTCCATCCTGAGGGTATCAGAGAAGGATCTGGGGAGGAGGTGATGCCTGAGCTTTGTCTTTGACAGGTAAGAAACAACCAGGCAAAGGGATAGATGAACAGCACACTAGAAAGAGAGAACAGCTACTGTTTATAACAAATGCCAATGTCATATCACAGAAGTTTTAAAGGCCTCTGGTGTGGCTTTTGTGTATCCTTGCTAAAACTGTCACATGTGGAGGGCTTGTGTAGGCAATGAATAATTCAAACAGAACCCCAAACAGATCCTAGATGGAAGCCCATTTAGATGACCAGGCCATTACTGCCGTGGTCTTTAAGGATTGCTCCATGAAACAGACTGATAATTCCTGTGAGATGAGTTAGGGCTTTCAGGATGCTGTGGTCCATTTAGAGGCCTGAGAAACTCATTCTCTAGACAGCATCCTGGTACAACAGAGTCACAGGACTGCGCATGACCACCCCACAGGGAGAGCCAGAAAACTTCCATCCTCCTGAAGTACATTCCCAATGCCCTAGCTTGTTTTCACCTTCTCCATGACTCTGTTTTTGTGTGAACTACTCAGACTGTCATAAACTGGGCAAAAACCTCTCTCTACACAACAAATTGATATGACTTGATTCAGATGTTTATTAGAAATTATTTTCAATCACTCTCGTTCTGGGAAATTAAGTTTGGTGCGGGGTAATGTGTTTTGTTATTTCTTAATGAAGAGACAGTCTCCTTCAATTTTAGAAGGTTATGAACTTTGATGTTGGAATGTGTCTTTGATAGCATCTAGAAATAGATATTTTAATACACCAATAAGGAAAGGGAGTCCGCAGGGCAGCGGTTGTAAAAGATGAAGCATTCAAACCAGAACAATCTGAAAGTAAACTATGGTTCTGCCAATTACTAGCTCTGTGACTTGGACACATTAATAAACGTCTCTGGACTTCAATGAATTCATTCTTGCAATGCACTTCAATGAATTCATTCTTGCAATGCAGGATTTTTGTGAAAATCAGAGAAAATGTGTCAAGGGTGCGACACACAGTGCCACCTCGCTCAGTAAGTGGTAACTAAAATCTATAGCTCACTTAATTTTTAAATTAAATTTTAAGATCATCCACTTACACATATTTGCCCAAATTAGCAAACAAGAGATAAAAATAGCTTTAAACATACTGATAAAAAGCATTGAGTAATATATTTAATTCCTTAGAGCTTCTACAGGAAAAAAATAACTATCTTAGGTTAGTTGCTCAGAAGCAAACCCAGAAAACAGTTGTTCATGGCAAGTGACTTATTAAGGAAGGGCTTTTAGGAGAGAGGAAAGCAGGAAGGGGAAATAGAAGAAGTGGCAATTTCAGGTGAAGCCTCACCCTGGGCCTGATTCTACAGGCAGCTCCAGAGTATAAATTACACCACAGATCCTACAGAAAACTGGTCAACAATCCCACCATGTTGGTCCAGTCTGAAGACAAGAGAATAAGCTTTCTTGCTTCTAAACCAGTCAGTCAGTAGCTGAAGATGGGCTGAAAGAAGAGGGTGGAGGGACTTAACTCCCAGAAACCTCAGCTCTGTGTGTACATGTGTTCATGTGCATTCACGTGTGTGCATGTGTGTTGGTATAGGGGTAGAGCTCCACTAGTTCAAGGCTAGCCCTCTGAAGAAAGTTCCAGGTCCTAGCCCTTAGGATCAAATGTACACAGAAGCCAGGATAAGCCCACAAGACCAGTAAAGGAAGTTGGAGGGAAGCCAGGTGGAACACAGACAAAACAATTGCCACATTGATTGAGAGAACTTCATGGAAACCTATTTGTGTCAACTCTTCCTTCTGATCATTGGAGTTGGTCCATCACCGAATGATGTACATTTAACTGTAAATTCATTTTTCCTTGGTAATTTACAAAAACTAAGTTCGAAGTAAACATTTCCTAGGAATATAACATTTAATTTTGAAGGTTTGCTCTCAGGCATCAAAAAATGAGCACTTCAACCAATTACAGATGTGGTTTTCTGCTACAGAGAGCTGTGCCAGTCACTAATAGAGGGCACAGACACTGCTCAGATGGAAGTGATTGGGAAAGAGCGGTGGCCAGCCCCTCACATACCAAGTGGAAAACTGGCATCAATGACTCCCGGCTCTTTCATATACGCATCTTCATGTAACCATCCATACCACTCTGAGATTCTGGGTCTTATTTAAACTGAGTGTACAATCTATGCATCTAGTTATCACAGATCTATTGTGCAGATATTCAAGACTCTGATTTGATCAAATAAATTCTTATAATTTAAAAATAGAATTTCTTGTATCTCTATGTTTTTACAAGCAAAAGGGGAAGGCTGACTTTAAGATTTCAGGTAACAGGAACTCAATGGAGACAGCCGATTGGGTATGCAGACTGAGTCACAAGATCACCTAAGGATTAACCAACATATTATTAACAATGGCTACAGAAATATGAAACATCAAAATAATTCATCTGTCAGGGTCACGAATGGCTTTATATGCCTCTTTCTTACAAACTTCCAATAATGTTTATAATTTGGCAATTTATCATTTTGGCAATTGTGTTAGTTTCCCTGGAAGATCAGGACTAGAACAGAAGAGTATATCCAACAAATGCTATATAATCAGATATATGAGAACAAAATTCCTGAAGAATTTCTGAGGGGCCCAGCTGATATAACACTAATACTTAATAGGCATTTTGAGTTTTTGCACCTAAATATAAGTTCCAATTTTATATAAGCAAGTGCTGATGGCTTCCACTAAGGGAAAGGGGCTCTTTATTCTTTTAGGGACTCTAAGAGCACCCCTAGGAGCTAAGTTGATGAATGACAGGCACCTGTGGGTTTAGGAAGAAGTTGGGGGAAAGGAGGGGATTTGACCTAAAAAGGTCTTATTCAAAAAAATAAATTCTCAGCCACTACTACAGTTATAAAATGTTTGCAATAAGCTTTAATTTCAAGATAAAACATTTGCTAAAATCAGTGCTAAAATGAAGCTACTCAGATTCGGCATCTCCCAGTCTTGGCGTTTTTTGAGAATTCAGAGTTGGATTACAATTCTCTGCATTGTTTCATAACTGAAAACTTTTTGAATTGATGAGAATCTGATACGTAGCCTAAAATGCTGAATAGAGGGAAAACTGGGATGTCAAGCTAAAATTAATACTGTCCAAGAATCCAGGCCAAGAGTTGGGATTATCTGAAACTATGGGAATTATCTTCCATTTTTGGATTTTCATTATGCAGGTCTGTGAATGTCAGATTGACCTTTTCAAATATGCTTTGTTGCCAGTAATATCAGAGTTAGTTCCTTGGAATTTGCTAACCCATAGGCATATGAGGTGATGGGTAAGAAAATAAACTAGAGTAGATATGTATCACTGGCCATTTCATAAAGAGGAAGCTCTGCATGACAACAGTGAAGACTTGGAAAGAAGCAAATCCCCAGGTGTTACGGGAAGGATGCAGAGGGCTTCGTCCCACCCCAGCCAATGTGTGGCTGGGGAGAAGGAAGGAGGAATAGGAGAGAAGCGTCCCAAGGTGGCAGTCAATCAAATACGTCCCCAAACACAGAGAGACTAAGAAGGGGGGGGGCGTGAATCATAAAGACACAACAATGCATTTGAGGAGACGTGACTGTCTGCTCATAGAATGATCAATCCCCACTCCCACATCATGGTGATTCAAGAAAGACAACTAATCCAGACCACAAGATGGGAAAATGCTATTAGCAATTTGCCGGGAGGATAATAAGCAGGAAAATCAAGTGTTTGCTTCCTCTCTGGAAATACACAACTTCAAAAACTTCCTGCCTTTCCTTAAGTTCTAGCCTTGTCTTTCAAGCCAAAGGGAACACCAAGCAGAGAACATAGGTTCTACTTAATGTTTAAATCATCCGTATGAGGAAAAATAAAATCCCCACAATGCCTTGGCTCACTCTGAAAATGTATCATTTGAGTTCTCAAATAGTGGCACTTTCCTCTTAAAAGCAACTGAGATCTCAAAAACAGAGAATATGACTCAAATTATATCAGCCATGAAATTAACTATAGTCTAACGACCCAGCTTTGGGAATGAACTGGGCTGCATAAAAGAAATCAGAGTGAAGATGAGAAGAATTATAAGAAAAACTGGAGACATAAAGCCTGGGTCTTACCCCTTCTGATCTCAAGTGGCACGTCCACGTGACCACCACCAACCACAGCCTTCTATGAGTGTATAATGCTGGGGAAATGCAGACGACCAACAAAACTTTAGAAGCCATCATTTTGGGCTGGTGTCACAAGTACACACACACACACACACACACACACAGTACATTTAATACTAAACTGTACTGTTTAGTATTAAATTTCCAGTGTCTTAGGATAGTCCTATCCAAATACTCTTTTTAAAATTTAAATTAAAATTATTTACTTAATACTTTCCTTTATTTCATTTTTAACTTAAGCTTTACCCTAATTAATAATATTAGAAAACCAAAAGCATGAAGTTCTAAGTATACTTTTCTAATAAATAGTGAAATAATTATAGAACTATCAGAATTAATGATGCCCCAGATTTGAGGAACACACAGATTCATCCAATGGCAATGTATAACGGTGACAACACATACCAGCAACACCCCATGGCAATACGTACGAGTGCTGAAGCAGTGACTCTGGCATGGAAGTAAGTTTCACTTATTCGTATAATGTTTCTTACTCTCACAGTGTAAAACATTAAATCTGGAGTCATGAGGCCTGGCTTTCAGCCCTGGATCTGCCACAACCAGCCATGTGACCTTAGTCAAGTTGCCTAAGCTCCGTGGGCTCCATTGTCCTCATCTCCATAATAAAGGCTGTGGGTGATCCCTAAGCTTGCTGCCCTTCTCACTGTCTCTGATTCTACCAATAATCACAAAAATGCAGGATGGGTTATTATACCTACTTAATGTTTAATCATCACGATAAGGAAAAATAGAAGAATTCTCACAATATCTTTCCTCAATGATTTTGAGACACACAAAATAAATAATAATTTTTAAAATAATATATCTAATATAGTAATACTGACTATAAATCTCTTCTTTCACCCCATGACCTTTCCAGTATAGCCAGCTGGATACCAAATATCCATCGCCTCAAGAAAAGGCTATCCAGAGAGACCTGAAATTAAAAAGTTGAAATCCTTGGTAGAGGCTAGGATGCTCTTATTTTTGTTTTTGTTTTGTTTTAAGAGAAGCCAATGTGCAGAAGGAATGATTAGATGGAAAACCACCATTCTGCAACCCTTAGAAATTAAAGACTTGTTTCAGAAAATGACCAGAACTAGAGACTAAGCCTAATGGGAACCTGTCCCCATTAGGTTCAAGTTTTAGCGGGTTGAGGATATTTGGTAGAGGCCAAGCTATCACCCTGCAAATTGGGAAGACTGGCAGTTACAAACATCTGGTGGTCACCATCTTTTAAAAGTGTCCAAATTACTATAATAGTATAACAACCTGACATCATGTGCTTATAAATGTGGTAGAATGTGAAGTCCACAGCATGTCTGTGATGCTTTTCCTCCCCCAAATGCTTCACCCAACTTTGATCAAGCCTTTAGAAATAAGTTCTGACTCACGGGAAATGCAGAGGATAGAAGACAAAGTAAAGATACTCACAAGGAAACAGGCAGACAGAGGCAGAATGAAGAACATTCTAAAGGACAGCTGGCTTGTCCCTTCAAAATACAATGCCAGGAAAAAAATAGAGGCCATATTTTTGACTGAAAGGGACCAAAGAAACACAATGATTAAATGCTATGCATGAACTTTGATTTGATCTTGGTTTGAGAGATAAATAGCTAAATATGTATAGAATTATTTATTTTTTAATAATTGGGGAAATTTAAAGGTGTACCAGGTAATATCTGTTATTACAGGGTGGTTTTAACTTTGGGTGGGGGCACAGTGATAATAGTATTGGGCTTGTGCATTTAGGAGACATTGTGTCCCTAGTTTTAGAAAAAATATGCTGGAGAATTAAGGAATGAAGTGACAGGATGTAGACAACTTAGTTTTAAACAGCAAAGTGTTAACCAGAATTTGAATCTAGGTGCTAAGGATCCAGATGTTCATTGTAATAGTCTTTAAACTTTTCTTCAGGGTGAAAATTTCAAAAAATACAATAAAAATAGAGTTTAAAAAAATGCTATAAACCTAAAAAAAGTTGGAGAAAACTCAAGACCCATATGTGTGACCAAAAATTACTGGGAAGAAGACAAAGCCAGGCAAAACCAGTTTTCATGTTCTTTCTGCCTCCAAGGGAAGTAGGAAGAGTCAGTGGGAAGACAAACACATTAGACACGGGTAAGGGGAGCGTTGCAGCCTGTCCCCAAGTCAGGTCTGGGCGCCGTGGAACCACAGAACCTTTTGTCAGCGGTGGAGATTCAGAGGAACTCTGACTCTTTCTGCCAAAACCTGAGAGGTGGCCAAGAAACCAGAGCAATCCCAAGCCTTAGGGTGATAAAGTAAGAAGACCATAGTGTGTGTCCCCAAATGTTTCCTGTGTCCCGAAAGTTTTAAGGATGCCCTTTCAGAGAGGTGTATAGGATGGCAAAGTCTGCTTAGAAATACACCTGTGGTTAGAAAAAGACGGTACACCTGTGACTCGCCCAGGTGGCTGAGAACAACTGGGAAAATGGCCACCATGGCCAAAGTTATACCCCGTCCTGCGCCTTCGCACTTGATCAGCCCTGAGGGACGCACTCCACCACCACCCGGAAACCGAAGTGCAACCTGAGAAAATGGAGTGAGTGAGTGGTCTTGATTTGAAGAAACAAACATAAAATTTGCTGTGATTGCCCATAACTGCCAGGTTATCCAGATTGGTAGCAGAATAAAGTCCAGCTACCTAGTGCAAAAAGAACTAGAAATAAATATTCTATGGAACTTACAGAAATATAAAATCTCGTATCGTATAGTCTGTGCCTGAGATTTGTGCCTGCTCTATTCTCAACCCCATCCTAGGCATTTTAGCTATTTCTCTACCCACTGCCACAGCATGACAGGAGAAACGAGTTAAAATATGAGAAATACATTATTATGAGATATACAAATAAATATACATCTAAAAGTCACCTTGCAGTTTTCCACACTCGTAGAGGAAAAGCTGCATGTGAAATACAGAAGTTATTTATTCTGAGCTATGGAATATATGTGGCACTTCAATATTGATATATCTAATGTTCCAAGGATTTATTTCAAACAAAATAGCAAAACCATGCTGTGACGTCTGACTCAAAAAAGTTGGGAAACAGCCCAGCTCTTTATCTGCTCCCTGAAACCCACACCATTCCAGGAAGAGATGGAGCAGCAGGCTGCCTCTCTTGGCTTAAGCTGGAATGTCAAAGGTGCTCCTGCCAGGATTCACACCACATGCAAGTAATAGTAAGCAGAGTCACTGGGGGTGCCAACTAACGAGGAATTAGCTTCTGTTTATAACCAAGAGGCAACGCTTTCTTGAGATGATTACAAGTTTGAAAATGTATCCAGGACTGTTTAGTTTTGACCATAAAGATACAATATTATGTATGTTAATATTAAGGAAATTGTGGTTCCACAGTGAAGGAAAAATAAAGACTGTATCATTACACACCAAACTAATAAAGGATTATCACCCAAAGTACATGACACTCTTTTAGTGAGTGGGTAGATGTTTTGAATAGTTTTGTATCAGGAAGGTAGATATTAAAGTGGGAGGGGACCCTCAGATGCCTTTTGGTCCTGTACTGTTATTTCTAGCCTTTACACAATTTTCTTTTATAGATAATCGAGGAAATAAGGTGGAGAAGGCTCAGCTGGGTGGTGGACTCTCCTCAAGTTTTACCAGGACTGCTAAAGTTGACAAGTATGACTGTACATGGAAACCCCACCTCATTCCCAAACTTCTCCCACCCACCACACACAACCCCCAGCCCTGACCTCTGGTCACCTTCCTTCCTTCTACACTCACTGGTCAGGGCTGAGGCAACTCTACTGCCTCCGTGTCAGGAAACTAATCTCTCACCAAAGCCTTAAAGGGTTAGAATGCAGTTTCTCTCTTTCTCTCTATCCAACCATCTTTATCTTTTTCACTCTCTCTGTCCCGAGACCAGTAAAGTTCCCAGATGATCACAGAAGAAGCCAGTGTGTTTAAACAAAGGTCTTCTACTGCCATTTGCCTGGCCACACCTTGGGAAACCCTTTTTCATCTTTGATAGGCTACAAATACATAAAAAATTAAAGTCCATTTTTTAAAGAAATCATGTTAGCAGTCATAATATTCTCCAGGGAAAAGGAAAGCACACCAGAACAGATGACTCCATAAACTTCTTTCTAGATTTAAGCTAATGGTTACTAGGGGTAGGGTCTCTTCCCCATCCAACCCCACCTGCTCTTTCTGTGCCTTCCCTACAGTAAATGCTCCTCCTGAAAGAAACGAGTAAAACCTACATGGCAAATCAATCACTCAATCAAACAGATTTCTCATGAGTGCAACACAATTTAAACTGATAAAATGTTCAAAGACAGTAACATTAAGAATTTGCAATAATTATCACATGGTGTCTTCAAGGGTTGAAAAGCTTAAAATGAGCATAGTGTTCGGGAACTTTATAACCATACTGCATGGCTATAAAGTAGAGACACATTATACTTATAAATTTTTTATAAATTCAATAATAAACCTTAAGACACCACTATATACTGTGTACATTTGGGACATTTTGCTGTAATTCAGACTCAGTGTAAATTAAAACAGTACTATCAGACTCGCTTCCTTAATAATGTATTACTATAACATAAACCTAAAAAATTACAACTTCTCGCCCTGGCTGGTGTAGCTCAGTAGATCGAGCATGGGCCTGTGAAGCAGGAGGTCGACGGTTTGATTCCCAGTCAGGGCACATGGCTGGGTTGCAGACTAGGTCCCCAGCAGGGGACACATGAGAGGCAACCACGCATTAATGTTTCTCTCCCATTCTTTCTCCTTCCCATCCCCTCTCTCTAAAAATAAATAAATAAAATGTTTTTAAAAATAACCACCTCTCATAGAATCAGTTTAATGAGCCAGGCACTAAATTAAATACTGATTTAATTCTTTTATTCACCTGAGAGATAGATATTATTGCCTCATTTAACCAAAGAGGAATCTAAGATTTAGAGAGTTTAAAAATCTGCCCAAAATGATGCTCAGCTGGTGGGAAATATGGGATTTGTACCTGAACTTATCTGATTCATAAGTCCCCAATGTTATGTATCTCTATGCTCCTAGGTCTGAAGACTAAAGAGGTGACATCTCACAAACAAAAAAGGATGTGAAGTATTCTAATAGGCTATCTTCTGAATCATCGCATGACTATTCTGCTGATTTAAAGCTAAGCTTATCTCCACAATCATTCAGTATTCTTGCCCAAAATAAAGTAAGCTAAAATCAGAGCATATGTTAGAATTTAAGCCAAGTTATATGTGTTCTTCGTCAATTCTAAAAATCTTGTCCAGCAACATCAGATGCTAGAAGTGAAAAGAAGAAAACCAAAAGAGAGAGTAAAGAATGTAAAATTCGGAAGCACAGAGATGTGGAAGGACAAAATGTCGGGGGCGGAAATAAAGGTAGAAAAGAAAAACAAAGAAGGAAAAGAAGAAAACCAGCATGTTTTCCAATTTGGGAAATCCTTTTTAAAGTACACCACCATCTGTGCAAAAGATCAACCTGAGTTCACTACAGGATTTATGGAGGACCAAAGAAAGGGTAACAATTTTACCTTTTAAATACAAAATCTAATTTCTTAAGGAACCCTCCCCCTTTTAGTGAAACTAGTAATGTGGGAAGTCCCTAAACAATACTGAGAGCACTTCCTACATTACAGGCAAACCCGGAATCTCCCCTGAATCTCAGGATTCACTGGAAGTGTGGGTTGCCCCCGTGAGACCAGTAATTTTAAAAGTTCAATGTTAGTGCACTTTCAAAGCTAAGGGAAAAAAGCTGCTTCTTCCATTTCTGTCTTGGGTGATCTGGCCAGTTGCTAAAAGTTTTTACCCCTTTTCAAGATGCTGCAAAGAATAAGCATGATTTGTCTTCATAGAGACATGACTCAAATGTTGCCCGAAAAGAAGTAAAAGCAGACCTTCCCACTCCCCCCATCAAACACGCAGAGAAAACACTTTGATAATATCTCTAAATGACGGGACAGAAATGCTTGGGCCAATTCTTTTCTTTTGATAAATTTCCAATTTGTCAAATTACCAGATAACTCTTTCAAATGATGTTTTTTTCCCCGAAATTTCTGAGAATTTGATTTTTATTTAAAAAGTTTGTTCTCTGCTAAGAGAGAGTAAACTATACTTGAAGCTCCCTCTGAAGCTGGAGGGAAGGGCAGTTAAAATGGTTCCTGTGAAAACCTATGTTCGGTCATACTACTTTGGAGGTTCACATTTCCTCATTATAAAAGAGAATCAACAATGCTCATTACTTACTTTATAAAAAGAGTTAATCACTAAGTTCTTCAAGATTTCTTTTTCTTTTTATTAGTGGCTTTTTAACTCCAGAAAGACAAAACAATACTTTTGGTCTCACGGAAAATGTCACACTGAGTCATTCAAATGTCTTTACTCCATGCAGCTACGTACAAGAAAGAGTACTTCAAATTAAGTTTTAAATTTTTTCAAAAAGATTAAAGGTCTAATTCTAAAAACATACACAGAGCAAAACTGATAAAAGAAATAGGGTAGGAAGAGCCTTCCTAATAAGCAAGACACAGAAACTAAAATGGAAGAAAGGAACAGATTTGATTCTATACTAAATATTTCTTTCCAAAGACACTATTTAAAAAGTCAAGAATAGAGGAAAATGTGAACAACATGTACAATCATTGAAAGATTGATTTTTATACATATAAACATATAATTTGTAAGATAAGTCTATAAATCAACAAGTAAAGATAAATGCTTCTTATTCTTCACATAATAAAGTTGTTTAACCTTACTATTAATCAAAATATCATTTTAACTGAATTGGAAAAATATAAAAGACTAATACAGATGAATGTATAAACGAAAAGTTGGTGGGAGTATAAATTGATGAAGCACTTTTGCAAGGTAATCTATTAATATCAATATTTAAAATATACACATTTTTCTCAGCAATCTATTTCCAAGTATCTGTCTTAATTATAAGATATTATTTGAAATAATTTTCTGTAAATTTGATTAAAATGTAAATGTCCATTTCAAGGAGAAAATAAATCACAATTCATCTACAACAATAATAGCCAATATTTGTATAACAATTACTAAATGTCAGGGACTTTCCCAAGTGCTTCACTCACGTAAACACAGTTTGTCTTAACACAACCTCACAAGGTCCATACAACTAACTACTGCCCTCAGCAGTTGCTGAAGCCCGAAAGGATGAGAAACTTGCTCAAAGTCACACACCTTGTGATGGACATAGCCAGGTTTCACACAGAAGTAGCCTGACACCAGACTACTCAAAAACACCGTTAAATAAAACACAGTACAGACCTCAGTACTGACATGGTAAGATCTACAAGGCAGATGGGACCCTTAAAGTAGGGGAAAGAGGAGAACATCTGTAATAGTGTCGACAATAAAAAATAGTAAAAAGAAAAAAAGATGCAGGCAAAATTAGCATTATAATTTCTTTATGAAACCACAAGTGAATATATCTATTTGATTATCTACATAATAAGGGAAGCTATGCATTTTCTTATTCATACAACCTATGCATTCTAGATGGTTTGAGAAGAGAAATGTCCACTTTTAGTTCTATTTCCAAAGTGCCTGAAATTGTGAAAATAAGCATTGATTCATGTGTTACTCTCACAATTTTTTAATGTTATTTGTCTTGAAAAAATAGTGGGGTGGGAATCGGTGGGGGGGCATATGGAAAACAGTTTGTCCTTACAGATGTTTCCACAACTGGTTCTGGCTTTTGGTCACATTTTTCCCTCTTTTAAAAGTCGATCCAAATATCTGTTAAACTCAACCTCCTAAGCCTTCCAGAATTGTTTTCAGCTCATAGAAAAGGCTTTAACCTTCGACCTCTTTAGCTTTGGCCCCAGTATGTTTATGACTATTTTTAAATAGCCAAATTTTTGGTTGCTGTTGAAAGACATTTAGAAGATCATTTATAAGAGGAGAAACTTAAACTCTGGACCTTGACTCTGAACTTAAGAACACATGGCTCTGCATGCTTAGGCAGTGTAGTTGTTCGGTCAGTAAGTAGTTAGAAACATCCACCGCTCAAAAGCAGAAATAAATGCAAAGGAAATACAGAGACTGTTGAGTTGGAATGAGAGAAAGCCTTCCCTCTCCAATGCCTCCTGCAGAATTTCTTAGTGTCCCTTAGGTATTTACTCTAGAAAGACAAAGATATATCAATACCTGGGGAACAGATATCATATGTGCACTTTCATCATGAAACGCAAGGATCTCAAAGCTGATGGCCAAAACTATTCTTACCATTGTGATGAGTGCCAAGCTCCCTCCACCCTTCTGGCTCTCTTACATTTTTTCCAGCCCTGTACACCATCAACACCATCAGGCAGGCTCCCCACATAGAGCATTCTTGGAAGCCAGGGCAGCCCCTGGGCCCCCAGATGCTTGCATTTCCCCTTCATGGGCACTTCAACATTTTCAATGAGCAAAGGGAGCCAGGAAGCATTATGAGAGCTAAACACAGTGAGAGCACTCAGAGGCCTGGTTGCCTGTTCCTTGGGCAATAAAGCTGCTCTGGAAAAACCTTTCTGGCCCATTTCAGTGGAAATTAAAATTAAAATAAATCAGAGGCAGCCTTAAAAGAAAATGGATAAAATTACACTTTTACATGTAGGAATATCAATTCCTACATGTAGAGACATACAATTGGATACATGTGTTCCACATTTTATGCATCAATAGTAAGCACACATATGATTGATCCCAATACAAATGGCCAAACACTAACAGGAGAGCCTTATTTGGAACTTCTGCAATTATGATAACTAGATATTTGACCAAAAAGCAATAGGGCAGTTTAAAGGCACAGAAAAGAGCATGGAAAAATGCACTGGGGTAAATTCTACCATTTGATATCATCTTCCAAACACAGCCCGTAGTCTCTTGGTTATAGAAACAAGAAGTTTAAAACACATCAAGCCATAATGCAAGATATGTACTAGGTTAACATGCAGATGGGAGCCACTAGCTGCCACTTCTGCTGGATTCAGAGCAGGACAAAGACACATACTCCGAGGCCATACATTCAGAGAGGCAGAAATTGAAGATGTTTGTGTGCAAAAATGGAGAGCCAAAGTGAACCCTCTAAACTTAAACAACAACAATTATCTAAAATAGCATGTGAGAACATAAGACAAAACCTGAACAAAATGAACTCCAGTGTATGGTCATTAATGATCTGGAATAATTAAACAGAAAAGGTGGGGAGGGCTTTGAACCCTTCAGAAACTTAGAAAAGCCTCCCAAACTCTCTTTAACCATTCACAGATGAGCTGTACTCCGAATACTGTTTTCTAATTACCAAACTAAAATGGGCGAAATTGAAAATCCTTTGTGGTCATTCATTCTGTCAATTGTTTTTTGGGTGCCAACTGTGCTTTTGGCATGGGATAAGTAATGATGAAAAAGACCAGCATGAATGTTGTCACCATGGGGCTCACAGTCTGGCCTACCTGTTCTAGATGGCACGACACAACACCGGCATTTGGTTATGGTGAATCAATAGAACAGAGAAAAAACTCTATGACGCTTACAGTCACATAGACCCATCTCCAAAGAGTGCACCACAGCCTCTTGGTTGTATTTTAAAGTCAAATGTTTAAGTCCCTGGTTTGGAATATAGAGATCACCTCCCCATGGAAGCAATGCCATCAATAATGTTTGGGGTCTCAGGTCAATCTATGAGGCTGGAGTGGTCCTGTATTCAGCCATGATGTGATTTTAAGAGGTTTCTGGTTTGTGTTACCCAAGGCCCTTCAACAGTATTAAAATATAGTTTATAATCACGGATTGAGATGGTCAATGCTTAAGACCGAAGTGTGCACTCCTGGGGGTGGGTAAGAAGATGTAATTGCCTGTGGGTGTGCCGGCAGTCCTCCTCTGCCTCGATCTGCCTCAGGACAGGGAACATGAATGGGGACAGAATCTCCTGGAAGGTGCTTATGAGGGCAAGAATTCCACTTAAAATAACTCACTTCCACTTGACCCATTGGTTCTGGCCAAGACTATGCACATTTCGTACCTGGTTACTCAGAAATCACAACTGACACATTTCTTAGTTATTTCAGGAAGTATACCAGTGTTTTTACTTTTTCTTCCCTTTTTCAGACATGTTTTTTTACAGCAGTAATCGCAGCCCTAATAGCATTTACAGTACATTAACGTACATGAATTTTTAAACACCACCCTTTAAGCAGTTTCATGTGTCCTCATTGCATGAGCCTCATCTGCTAGAGCCCCCCAAAGCATCAACTCGGCATCTGACTAGTAAACCAACAGCTCAGCACGGGGTAGTTTTGTTCAAACGATGGCACAGGTAGGCATGCAGCTAAACATAGAAAAAGTAGCTGTTCTAAATAAGAACGTGAGTCTCTGAGACAAATTTTTTAATGATTTAATTTATATTTAGAATTAAGAGAGTGAAGCATGCTGCCTGAAGGAAATCATTTACTGGCTCTCTGACAAAGTTAAGCAAAATTTTTCTTATAATCCATTAAGAATACCCTTAGGTTACATGTGAAAAATGTAGGTGCCTTAGCAGTGATCGCCCCAAATTATCCAAATAAAATACTGTCGCAGTCTCAGTGCCAGAGTCCCTGTATGAATACAATCTTCCCCGAACCCAAATCTCCTCCACTGAGCTACAGGAAATGTGCTAACTTTCAGAGATCATTCAATCGGTCATTTTCCTAATACAAAGTTGGGGTGGAAAGAGGTTCTCAAAGCTGTCGCTGAGCTCCCGAGAGGTGGACTATCCACTCCCTGAAGAGCCTATGAGATAGAGGATCTCAAACTGAACTCTCAGTGTAAGAAAGGGAGAGAGCTAGGAGCTGGCTATTTCCTGTAAAAATCTATGCCTGGGACCGTCCACTCCAAGTGCTTCTACGGAAAGGAAGCCCCTGATCAGAATGAGGACAGCAAAATGCCATGGTAGGTGGCTGACATGCAGCGAGCAGAAGCCTGGTCCAGACTGGGTGCCCGCTGAACAGGTAGATCCAGGAAGGTGTGCAGGACAATGGTTAGTTTGCTTTGCAATGCCTCTCCCGTGTCTTGTCACACTCAGAAAGAGAGCGGGTGGCCCATGTTTATCCCATGGAACAGTGATTCTGAAAGACTATTCCAGCAACATCAGCATCCCTTGCAAACTTCTAGAAATGCCCATTTTTAGGCCCACTGCAGACCTATTAAATCAGAAACCCTCAGGGTGGCCCAGAAATCTTTCATAAGCCCTCCAGGAGTTTCTGATGCCAAGTCCAGTTTGTGAACCACCACCATAGGATTAATTAAAATCACTGTAGCATATAGTTCCTCTCCCAAGGCTCAGTTATAATTGGAAAACGAGAGATCTTTCCACCTCCAAAGGAAATTTCAAGGGTCAGCAGGCAAAGGGGAGTCAGGTAGAGGTTTGGCGGGTTCTAGCCCAAGCTTACCACTACTTCCCTCATTCATCTTGGGTTTGGGAATCTTGGTAACAGGCACTAACAAAGAGAGAGGAGGAAACATCAGGAACAGGTCTGATCCACCCAAGGGCTCAGCGTACATTGGGCGACTTCTAGCTACTTAAACATTCTCTTCCGAGTAAACAAGACACATTAACAGTAGTTGTAATAAACCATACAGATCAAGGAAGCCTACCAGACTTTCTCTCCAATGCAACTAAGACACCATGAAACCTTCTTCACAGCTTTCCCACGATAGTGGCTATTCATAAGAGACCACACAAAATTCAACAATAACATATTAGTCAATATAACTTTAAACTTCTCAGAAAGTGCTCTTAAACCACTGAAACTCTTGACTATAACAAGAACATATAAACAAGTCTCCCTTAAAACTAATTTTCACTCTCTAAAAGAGACCAGCGACCTATTCTTGGGTGACATAATCCCTAATTTTTAATCAAGCACTCAGAATTTTTCCACTTTAAAAGAAAAGTCACTCGTTCATAAAGCTTTGAGGCACCACCAATGGTTGTTGCTCTGCTTCCCAGCACCATTCCAATGTCAAAAGACGAGAATCTGAAAAAGCAGTAGTAGCAGCACCAAAATCACACCACAGAAGGTTTAGGAGTCAAAATGAACAGCAGGAAGATCCTTTCTGCACAAGGTACACACGTCCATCACTAGCCTACTGCCTCGGAGCCTCGCCCGCCTTTCTGAAACCAAAGGGAAACTTGGGTACTATTTGCCTATGTCATCACGAGTCCCTCGATACTCAAGAAACCAGTTCTGTGTCTTCTGGGACAACTGTCCTCATTGGAAAGTGGGTAGTGCTGAGTAACCAACATTGTTTTTCTTTGTCTTGGTTTGTAGTATCATATCCTTGTTGCTATTTTTCAGCCTTAAAACCCAGCGATTGTAAGTCAAGCTGCTTCCTTCTTTAGTGGTAATTAGCATTAGTCATACGCCAAAAATGATTTCACATAAGCAGTAAAATAAACACAACCCTCCTTACCTTTCATGCCAAACTTGGAGTGTCTTGCCAACTTCAGCAGAAACAGCATTACCAGCAAACAAAATCCCACTACAGAGGCGATCACCACCACGGCATAGACCTAGAGAGAGGGAGGCAGAGCAGTTACGGCCTTGCTGACGATTTCCCTCCACCCAGAAGATGAAGGCGATGACCGTTAATATTTATGGAATTCTTACTACGACTTGCTCTTCTAAGAAATGTATGCACATCAATTCACTTAATCCTCAACAACCCTACAATGAAGAATGTAGGTCCTATTATTATTCCTACTTTACAAATGAAAAAAAGTATATAAGCTAAAGCTATAAAATGGCTACCTAGTTAATATTATATAAAGATACAAATACATGTAATTGATATATGTACAGATACATGTAATATATCTATGTTGAGTTATACATGTAGATATTGAATATATCTCTATCTCTTCCTATCTATCTACCTACCTACCTACCTGGAGCAGGGAAGAGAAAAGCATGAATAAAAAATATTGTTAATTTTTGAAGTTGGTGAAAGATATAATGGGATTCATCTTACTATTCTTGTTACTGTGGTACATGTTTAAAAAATGTTCATAACAAAAACATTTTTTAGGTTGGCTATTTTTGCTCTTAGAAGTCAGGGTCTCCTAAAGCAGTGAGTAGGCCCAGAAGGGAGCAAGAGGGCACTTGTGGGTGACTTCACTTGTGAAAGATCATTGGGTTATACATATATGACATGAGCTCTTCTCTATATGTATGATAGAGGTCAATACAAAGGCTTTTTTTTTTAATTAAAAAATGTAATTGCAAGAAGTAGAGAGCGTAAGGGCAGATCTCTGTGAGCCCTGTCACGACCCTGAGCTGGGGGCTGCTGAGGCACCAGCAGGTAACGCTAATGAAACACACACTAATTTTTTAGAAACAAAGGTGGATGCGGGGCTGTCTGTCTCCTGCCATCCTTACTGCTCACGTCAAGGCCCTGCTCCCAAGAGAAGTTTGATTCTCTAAACTGAGAGTTGGCTAACATTTGCTGAAAAGGCAGATGATTTCATTGCTACAGCAAGATCTTAGACTAAGCTAGTGGTCCTCAAATAGAGAAAATATGGCACCCAGCAGACACTCGGCAATTTGGAATTGTTACAACGAGGGGAAAGGCACTACTAGCACCTAGTGGATTGAGGTCAGGGACGCTGCTAGACATCCTAAAGCGCCCCCCCCCCTTTGTGACAACAAAGATTTAGTCATCGACAATAACAAAGGTCATTAGTGCCAAGGCTGAGGACTGCTCTAGTGCCCTCTTCATCTCTACCATATTAAGTGCTGCTTTTCCAAAAGGTGGCTGCTCATTAGCTAGTCTTGCAATAAGGACAAGGCTGATAGAACTCCCTGCTAAAACATGTAACGAAGCAAGAAATAAACCTTTGTTTTTTTAAGCCACTAAGATTTGGGAATTTTTATTACTGCAGCATAGCTTATCCTGACTGATACACCTACCTCACAGTGAGGGCAGCACAGAGTAAGGATTAAGAATATGGGTTCTTGCCCTGGCTGGTGTGGCTCAGTTGGTTGGAGTGTCATCCCATAAACTGAAAACTCAGGGGTTTGGTTCTGGGTCAGCGCACATGCCTAGGTTGTAGGTTTAGTCCCTGGTCGGGGTGCATATGGGAGGCAACTGATCAGTGTTTCTCTCACATCAATGTTTCCCTCTCTCGCTTGCCTCTCTGTCTGGAATCAGTGGACATATCCTTGGGTGAGGATTTAAAACATATATATTTTTTTCTTCCCAAGTTTGAAATTAGATTTACCATTTATTAGCTGTATGGCTTCAAAATTACGTAACCTCTTAGCATCTCATGATCATCATGTGTAAAGAAGGAAATATAATAATTCTACCTTGCTGGTTATAAATTCTCAATGAATTAACACAGATAACAGGACACAGATAGGCTTGGAACAGTATCTGTCTACAATAGATAGTAAATCAATGTCAACTATCATAATAATCATAACAATAATAAAAACAGATTAAGAAAACATTTAATAAGCAGCCCAGTGTCACACCTTTGAAGCTCGGCACTTGAGCCAAAATCTGCCCAAGTATAAATCCTGCAATTTACTCCTTATACTTTCTCTCCAAAGCAAGTGGCTGAGAGTGAAGCCAGGATAATAAAAGCACACGGCAAATCCCTCCACAACACCTTCTCTGATGTCAGATGGAAACAGCATTAAATAAGTCACAAAACACAGGAAAAAAAGCACATGGAAAGCACTTGACCAAAGTAGAGCGAAAGTGTAATAATTCTCCTCTCTGGTATTTCAGCTGTGAGTGGCTTTCCCACAGAAAGCTTTTGCAAATGTCTGAGTGTACACTAAACTCTCTTCACAGTCTATAAACAAACAAAATGATAAGGATTCCTAAAAAGCTAGTTGTGGATCAACTTGTTCTAACCAAGATCATTTCCCTTGAATCTGTCTAATAATTTGGGGAGATTTTTTTAAAAAACTTTATTTCTAACTTTTTCATGGGAAAGAGATCACTGTTTTCTTTTTAATTTTAGCCTCACTTGAGAACTTGCTTATTGATCTTAGAGAGAAAGGAAGAGAGTGAAAGAGAGAAACATTGATATGAGAGAGAAACATCTATCTGGTTGCCTCTCACACGCGCCCTGACCAGGGTTGGAACCCACAACCTAGGTATGTGCCCTGACCGGGAATCCAACCGTGACTTTCCCGTTTATGGGATGACATTTCAACCAACTGAGCCACATTGGCCAGGCTGAGGTCAGTATTTTAGCTCTAAGTTCTCTACCTTATTATTAGATTCCAGACTTCTGCAGGTAGATGAAAAATACCTAAAGATACAAACTTAAACTCTATTTCATAGATCAGAAACCTAGGATGGAGAAAGGTTAAAGCACCTAGCCTGAGTGCCAGGACCTCTCTGTAGTCCCACGGCAGCCTCTTGTCTCTTCGGAAAGCACATGACTAGTATTTGAGAGATTCTGAGGCCTCTGTGCGCAGGACACCTTACCAGCTGTGAGAGCGAGGACAGAGCCTTCGCTGCTCCAAGCCCCCAGTTCCTCATTTACACTTGGGAATGAGAATATCTGCCCTGCCTTTTCTACATGGCTGACGAATGCTCCATTCAACCTAGAAAATGAGAAGGGGTTCTGCTGCTGAAAAGCGGTCAATGGTCTGCCAACAAATATGTAAACCTGTTGAAGCAGTTGTAAATGTAAAGAATCCTTGAGTAAACAGAGATGCTTGTGATAATGAGAATAATAATTTCCTCAAAAATGGCTCCATCAAAAGCAATTTCATGTACCGTGAATGTGTTGTGGTGAGAATGGGCTCTGTGTGGGGGATTAGCTGGGGTGAGATATGCCAGTTAGGAACTTAAATTAACATTTGGATTCAAAAGAGAAAACTGAAGTTGACATAATTATTAGTAACTGAGATACCCATACGCCTGTGGGCTTAACACGTGCTCTTGAATGCCTATGGACACACACAACTTTCTTAAACCAAAATACTTTAAGTGGTTCGATATGAGAAGAAAAACAGAAATAATTGCACAAGGCAGGAATTGAAAGCATTCCACATTTGACTTACCACAGCATTTGTCTAGCTATTTTATCGTAAAGCATATTTCAATGTAAAGCATATAGTCATCTGTGGAAATACGTGTGTGTCTCCCTATACAGGATGTGCATATTGTGAGCCTCCCATTGTCAAGGCCATAGCCCTGGTTTAAATACACTCCACATCTTTTTATTACTGTACCAAACCCTTAACTCATCAGGCCACTTCCAATCTCTGTCTGCCAACCCAGTCTATAGCATTCACCATGAATCTAATCAGCCTGATTTTTATTGAGGACCTCCTAGGTGCTGGTCATTATTCTAGTGGCTGGGGATACAGCTGTGAAAAATCTTGACCAAGAATCCAGGGAAAGGAAAAAGACATTAAACAAGTAAACAAATAAACAAGCAAGGTCATTGTAGACATTGATAATGACTCAGAAGAAAAAAGAACGGGGTAGTGGCTGCCTGCTGACACCCTTGATAAGTCATGTAATGACCTTCAGGAAATGCATGGTTTATAAAGACAACAGCAAATGTTAGGCTCTGAGATGAGAGTGAGCCTGGAGCATGCAAGAGAGTGTTTTAAAAAGACAGCTGGTGGGCAGGGAAGAGATATGGGAGATGAAGTCAGAGACAGAGACCTGCAAGATATGTCGGACCTTGTCACCCACCGTGAGGAGTTGGGCTTTTATAATAAAAGTTTTATTACGATGTATTGGGAAGACTCTGAGAATGAAAATGAGCAATCTGATTTGTGTTTTTAAAAGGTCACTCAGGCTTCTGTGTAGCGAAAGGAAGATGACAAGGGTGCGAGAGGCGGACAAGGTAGAAGGGGGGCAGAGTCATCCAGGAATGAGCAGTGACGTATGCTCTCTCTGGAAAGGGCCAGACGGGGAATGTTTCTGGCTTTGCAGGCCACGCCGTCTCCGCCTGCCAACGTGGCACAAAAGGAGCCACAGAAAATATGTAAATAGACATGACTATATTCTGATCAAACTTTATTGATGAACAGACATCTTAATTTCATAAAATTTTTATGTGTCATAAATCATTTTTCTTTTTGATTTTTTTCTCAAACCACTTAATAATGTAAAAACTATTCTTAGCCTTCAGACCTCACAGAAACAGGTCATGAGCCAGAGCTTGGCCGGCAGGCCTTAGTTTGCCAACCCTCGAGTTAGCCTGCAGCCGTGGCAGTGCAGGTGGGGACCTACGGATGGGTTTGGAGTTTACAAGGAAGCAGAGTTCACAGGAAGGGCAACTGGCAGCACATGACAAGTGAGAGAAAGGGAAAAATGGAGGAATCGTACTGGGCTTTTACCTGAGCAGCTGACAGATCGCCCTGCCACAGAGCCTGGGAGCCCTGTGACCCTGGAGCTCTCACAGGCCCCTTTCAGTGTCTCCTCACTGCAAAGTGCATCTAACCACCTGGCCCTGTGTGTCAAAACCTCATGACCTGGCACAGGCAACTTCTCCAACCTTGCCTCCAACTGCTGCCTTTTGCCTGCCTTACCTTCCATCAAGACTGTTTTCCAGTCTGCAGGCTCTTGTTCACACCCTTCAAATCCCTTCCCTTCTGTTCCTCTTTGTCCAAATCCCAGGCATGTTGCACAGGCCGCAGAAAATGCCACCTGTCCCACAAAGACTCCTCTGGCCCTCCCAGCAGGAAGGAACAGAGCGCCTGCCCCTCTACTTCTGTTTCTCAAACCACACACCACTCCTCCACTTGTACAAAGTGCTAGTGTTCACATCTCCAACCACTGACTGAACTTCAAGCTCCAAAAAGAATGGACCTTAGTTTCATTCATATTGTTTATATTCTCCCACATATATCCATATATATCCTTACATATGCTGGGCGCTAATGCTTTTATTAAAATATTTAAGCAGACAGGTGTGGAAGGCAGGAGTAATTAATTATACATGTGCCTGTACCAGAAAGCTGCTTTCTTGCTCTTCTAGTGATAACCTTTTACAGCTCAGATATTTAAAACAGGAACCACCAGCATTAAGTCAGGGGCTGCCTTTATCGCTTCTCTTAAACCTTTCCATGAGTTTCGCTGAACTGCAATGCCCTGTTTCCATCTGAGCAATAAAAACATCCTGTTGAAAGACTTGCCCTGAAGCAGCTCCAAAGGTCTTCTTTCTGTTGTTTATTTAATTTTAGACAAATATTTTGAAAAAATACATAAATAAAGACAATACGATAGCTACCTGCAACATGCAGGCATCCAAAACGCCGAGAACCAACCTAGGAAACAACTCTCTATCTCACTCACCGAGAGATGCTCCCGGCCCCTTTTGTTAGCATTGTCTCTGGAAGAATTTTCATTACTTCTGTTCGTGGTGTCCCCGATGTCATTTGCTACAGTCCCATAATCTTAAATTGGAGAAAAGGGAAAGAGAAGAAACCATGAAGTTGTCATTAGGCTGTCGACAAACACAAGGCCATAGTACGACCCAAGAACAAAGCCAGACACATCACAAGATTTCACACGGCTGACAGCCCAGCCAGGGAGGAATAGGACCTGACTGTTGGGTTAAATCCCTTGTGGTGATGGGACTGCACAGTGCCAACCCTGCACAGTACTCAACCCGGATCTCTACATCCTCATCTCGTTTTGTGGGCAAATTCTGAACCTGGTTTGGGATTTTTCTCTGCACAAGAATATGTCCCCTTTCTGATAAAGTATTTAATATAAATACAAAAGAGAATCAATCATCTAAGAATCACACATTTATAGATCAAGTTTGTACATGTTCTGTATAAATATATAAATGCTTTGTATTTTTATTCTAAATAGATATGGTGTCTATCATATGTATCCTGAACAAACAACCTCATTAAATCAGTCCCAGCTAAACTTCTCTGGATAGGATTTTCACACAAGCCTTGGGGTAACCAATTTAAATTATATTTTTATTAGCAGAGAGTCCCTTTGAAATTGGGTAACAGAAAAAGCATCTATTTTCTGTTTGCTGTTTTGTGACTGACTGTAAAACTACATTCTCACCATTTCCATTGTTAATATATTAAAACTTAATTTCAAACACTAAGAGATATCATTTACTTGCTTATTTTTCCCTCTTCATATTCCACCCAGCCACTCATGCAAAATTAAGTCATTAAAGTATCTGTGGGGTAATATAAGGACACTCCAACCCAAAGACCCAAAGTGGTATCTGAGGCCAGTGGAAAGATGACACTAAGTCTTAAAATTACTGGACAGGAGTCCAAAGCACAATTTTAAAATGTTAAATCACAATTCAAACATGTTTCTTTGTGATACAATTTGAGATACTCTTCCTGTAAACCATATCAAGACAAATAAAAACAAAAACACACAAATCACATGCACAAAATCATCCAAACCATAGCATGAACAAATCATAGCTTACCATGTATAAAGCAGGTCAAGACAATATAATCCCCAGTTAAAATTAGCTCAAGTTAAATGCACATATAACAAGCACATAAACACAGAATCCTTTAAAAAAAGTCAATGTGCATATAAAAATTAAAATTGAAGAATAAAATATTTCATGAAATAAATACATAAATATAATATTTAACCGCTCTAACTTTTAATCAACCTTAAACTTTAAGCCGAGTCTTGAAAGTTAACTGCCACTTCCCCAACAGAGGCCTCCTGGTCAGGAAGGTAGCTTAAAAATCTGCTAAAGGGGCATTTTTACATCTAGAAAAACTTTCTGACATTTGATTAAAATATCAAAGTACAGATGAGATGTTTAGTTAAAAGTTAGTACAGTGGGCCTTTGGTTTCTTCCCTTCCACATTTCTAAAACACCACCATTTTATTCCAGGGGTTCAAGCACATTCTCCAGGGAAGCTGGTCTAAGTTAGTCAAGGGTTAATCCATCCTGTTTATCAGTAATGGAGGCAAGATGGATCATGGCCCAACTGAGTTTTGAATCAGGCACAAGGAGGGCCAGATGGAGGTTTCTGGAAACATTATCTTTCTTCTGGAGTCCTTTCAGAAACTCTCCCCTTTCTCCCATCAATGTGAATGACTGTAGCCTCTCCGTTGACTGCATTCAATAACCCATAAGGGAGGCCAGTCATCAGTGAAATCAGAACAATGGGCAGAGGAGGGTAGAAATGAATAAAAGCTGGGCCCCAGCTTTTAAACCCAATAACAGGATTGAGCTGCTGGTTTAACCCACCCTAATCTGCCCTGCCTCTGAGGTCCTGTCTGTGAGCCAAACTTTCTTATTGTACAAAAAACATAATTTTGAATTGGGTTTACTGTCATAACTAGAAACTGATACACCACCCTTTTCTTGGTAGCCGTGGCTTTTAAACAGGTAATTAGTTCCCAATTATGGAAACAAATTGTCTGTTACAGCAGAATGGATTTACTACTTCCAAGAACAGAGCATGAGAGAGAAAATGCTATTTACAGGCACTGTAAATATCAAGGGGAAAAGGCCATCAATATTGAATGATTTTTTTCTGAAATGTCATTTTAGCCTATGTAATGATTGAAATGTATATTTAACTGAACTTCAAGGTCTTCTTTCAGTTGATTTATTTCATGCTATATAAATTTTTTGAGTAAATACAAAATAAAGACAACATGATAGCTACCTTCATAAATTACCTCAGGATAGTTTGGGTCTGCACCTGAAAAAGCAAAACAAAGTAAAGATCTGTAAGTGTGCATACAAAGTTTGAAAAGTACTACCTTATACCCACAAAATGTGCTAAATGTATATTGAAGATTTTATAAGTGAATAGATTATTCTATAGAACAGGTAAATAAAACCTGAAATTCTCAGTTTGCTTTATGTTAACTCTGTTCCCCTCCCCTGTCCCACAACCTCCAGCCCTCTAAAAAAGAAAAAAAAAATAAAGAAAACCCACAAATCACTTTAGATGGCAAAACTTCAGCAATCAATGAATCATGACCTTTTATTTTTGCTGTTTCTATTACACAGTTGGCTATTTTCATTGCAGTTTTGGTTATTTTCATCCCAGAGACAGATCATTTCTGTATCACTCTTATTATTCTCTGATGATTTGGGGGTAACTTTCAAACAATGTTTTGGCAGCTCTATTTACATTCATGAACACATTAGCACCTGGCCTGTGTGATGGTATCTAAAACACAATTGTGCCCTCTGCTTGGTCTTCAGGGAGGCTGTGAAGGCTAAATAGAATCTTTTCTTTCTTTTTTTTTTTTTTGCCCTGACACAAGAAAAAAATTAATGTACTTTCTCTACTGAAATTATTTACGTATAAGAGATTATAAATTAAAATGCCAAATAGAAATCCAAAGTATATCCACTTAATTTTTTGGATGACTCTGTATTCACCAAGGTGATCAGACTCTTCTGCTTAAAAATAGTCCCATGAGAATTTGCAGTAACATTTTAAAATCTTTTTATTTTTTAAAGATTTTATTGATCTATTTTAGAGAGAGGGGAAGGGAGGGAGAAAGAGAGGGAGAGAAACATCAATGTGTGGTTGCCTCTTGTGCACCCCGCACTAAGGACCCAGCCTGCAACCCAGACATTTGTCCTAGCTGGGAATTGAACAGCCAAACCTTTGGTTCACAGGCCAGCACTCTATCCACTGAGCCACACCAGCCAGAGCACATTTTTAAATCTTTTTAAAAGTCACTGTCAACAAGAACTGGTGACAAAAAATATTTCCTACTTATTCTCCATTCAGAACTAACTGGGCCTCTATATGAAAGTCTACTTAGAAATAAAATTAAATTTTGATATAACATTTAAGTGATCACAAAATAAATTTCCAAAGCTACTTCCTATGCTTTTAGTCTTCACTTACCACATGAAAAAGTAAAACTTGTAAACCTTAAACTTCACTCAGTTCTCATTTCACTTTTGAACCTTTAGCAGAAAAAAAATACTATTTTAAAATAAGGTAAAACCAGCCAATTTTCTGCTCCTGTATTCCCTGGAGAATAATTAAGCTTTGGCCTGAATGAAGAACCAAATAAATATAGCCCTAATATTTAAATTAAAATTCTAACACAGTGCAACTAGAAGAACACCTACTTCAGCAGGAGAAAAATTAAACAGGTGATGGTGCACTTTCACGCAGGGCGGCTGCACACGGATGTGCAGCCCGGGCCCCGGGCTCTCAGGAGCGCCTTTTGGGCCGCTGTCTGTGTGAGGGGCGCCATTCACAGTGCACCCCTGTGCAGCACGTGAATGGCCCTGCATCGATTCACGCAAAGTCATCGATGCCAGGTAAATTTCTACTGAATTTTGAGTTTTATTATCCCAGACGCCATTTCTGCATGTCAGGCTGCAATACGTCAGTATGTATCGTCAGAATTGTCTGTCGCTGCTGTGACATTCCAGAGGAGGGCCCTGAAAGCTGCCCTGGAGTTTGAGAGGTAACTCAGTGAGTAAAGCAGCAGGAAATCCCAGGGGCAGCCCTGGTCATACCATTTGCTGGGCAGCCATCCACATGCTGATGTCCTTTTCCTTTGCAAAGTTCCTGGACCAAATGGTGTCCCCTCACTGTGAGGATTTCTTACCCCTGCTGAAGGAAAAGTCCTACAACCTCAAGTCAGAAAGTCATTCTTCGAAATTCTCAGCAATCTATTACTTTAAGGAATCCCATTCTGGTCCCTTTCTCCATTGTACCCTCAAATGTACAGTCTGAATGTGCAAGGCTTGCCCACCAGAGTCCACTCTTCACTGCTAGACCTCACTCCAGGTGCCCAGGACCCAGACTTTCCTCCCCACAAGCCCTAAATACATGTGACAGGGTTGGCCAGACTTTCCTCTACATCTGTCACTCCACTGGTGGCCTACTACCAGTATCAGCACCTTGTGACCCAAGACAAAAGGGAGGGAGGGCTAAGGGTTGAGCCAGGAGAGATGGTCTTGGGTGGCCACATGCTCGCTCATTACCTCTCACACATGTCTCACCGAAGAGCTCATGGAGCAGGGGCCATGGATGAGGATCATCTCTACCAAAACCACTATGAGGGTAATGCCCCCAAAATGGAATTATCTTCTGGAGGGTGGGCCCCTTGAAATATAGGCTTCCCCTGCTGGGTGAGTGTTCTGGGAACCCATCGTACATGGTACACCCATGTGTCAGTGTACCAGCTGGTGTTGCTGTGAGAGGCTGTGTTCAGCTTCAGTGAATTTTTTAAATTCCTTCAATGCATTTGCCCATACTGTGACCCAAAACAGCATGACCCCTGCGCCCCACCCTCCCTATTCACCCAATCTCACTCTGAGTGACTATTTTTCCCCTGGATGAAAAAAGTCCTCAAAGGGAAATGTTTTGCTGATGTGGAAAATGTGAAACAAAACACAGCAGGAGCACTAAAAGGCATCAAAATCTATGAATATTAAAAATTGTTTTGAAAAGGCAGAAAACTATACTTGAACAACAACACATTTTTTTAAAAGTTTTAAAAAAGAATAAAATAAAAACAAAAACTGTTTTGAGCAGTAGAAAAAAACATCTCAATAGCTGTACTGCACCAAACGGAGAGCACTTTGAAGGGGACTGAAGTTTAAACCTGGGGGAATGAAGACAGAGTTTGGGGGTCCTCCCTTATGTGTTCCACAATGGAACTCCAAAAGTCTGACAATGCGAACTTCGAACCATGCCTTCTGGCTCATTATGAAGATATAATTGGAGGAGGATATCATCTATTTTATTTAACAGTAACTTAATTTGATTTATATATTTTAAGTGGTTAGATACAAGTGTGAGGACCTTCTTCTGTACAAGGGTGGCCCACCACCCCAGACTGCCTGAAACCAAGGGGATTCCTGAGACACTGGACTTAAAATTTTAAAACTGGGATAGTCGCAAGCAAATTCCTGCAGTTTGTCAGAAATAAGGCTCTCTCTGAGCAGACTTTTAATGCTAAAACTGGGACTAGTCAGGCACCCTGGTTTGTGCTCAGGCCCACAGAGACCCCATACCCATCACCACCCACTTTTACAAATACAGTCCCTTAAGAAAGTAGTAAGACATCGTGAGGATGTGGATCCAGGTTTATCTAAGCCACACAGTGACAGGGCCTCAGTGAAGATGACTGACAGGTGCCACCCACATCTTCACAGAAAGGGAACCCCCAGCACATTCCTCACACAAAACTCCAGGGAAAATCCAAAACATCAAAACAATTTGTCAAGTATCGAAGAGTGGGATTTAGGGGTAGGATCTAAAATACATAGATTAGCCCATAATCTGTAACACAGTTATCTTCCAGACTTCTGATACCTATCAGTGCGTGCTTTTCCTACCAACCTGACCAGCAAAGCCATCAGGTCACATCTAAAATTTCTGAAAAGCACTACATTGTCCTACCTTCAGTTTCCCAGCTGCATGAGATGTATTGTCACTTTACTGTCACTGCCAGCAAGAGCCAAATTTAGCACCAGATTATGAAACTCACAGAAAGATAATGTGGGAGGAACAATGATGGTTTTTCCCCCTCCTGAGCATACTGTACTATGTCTGATGAGGGCCCACTCGTCACCATAAAGAAATAAATGCCTCCTCATGTACAAAGGTTTGGGGAGCCTGGCCCAGTGAGGAGCAGAGACCTAGACTTTATGAAAAACAAGGGTCCCATTATTCCCACTGGCCCCAGCTCATCGACACAGTGTTTTGCTTCTAGCAACCTCTCAGTGAAGTGAACCTCCCGTGACGTTCACACTTCCATAGTGAGGGGGTTAGTGACATCATTTTAAATGCAGACATAGGGACAAACGTCACCACTTTCCTTTCCAATTTCTGGTAATGGTCAAATTTGTAAAATATCCTGCTATTATTAAGTATAATTTATAACTGGGATCTTTTACTTAGTTTAACTATGACTGTCATATAACATTGTTGTATGCCACGCTAGAAAATCCTGTTGTTGATATTCAGGACTCAAAGGTGACTAAGGACAGGCAAAGACTATCTCTGAGGGAGAAAAAGCCAACAGAAAGAGGATGGATGAACGATACATGAATAGCATCCAGCTTGAGTAATGCACGTGTCCTGGGGATTTGAGAAGGGTTATGCTTCCTTGAAATCTATCCTAGTAGCTCTCGTTGGGTGAGAAATCTCAACTATAGACAACAGGAGGGGGCACCAAGCCCAAAAGCTGCATGGTGGGAATCTCCGGAAAGGAATATGGGAATCTGGGAAGTCCAGGCACCCCACTGGCATTCCAAACAAGCCACAGACCACTTGCTCCCTCCACAGTCCACTCAAGAGCTGAAGCTACAACCGTTTGCCAACCTAAAGAAGATGAGGACGGAGCAGGGATGTCTGCTTATCTGATGTCCAAGTTCTATTTTCTGAAGAGTTGAGCATCTCCAGGTGCTACACTCACTTGCACGTAGGTTCTCGACCTAAGGCCTGGTGTCTGGGACTATAGGGAGAAGACAGCAGGTTCAGAGCTCAGCCTGCAGCACTCCCTTGAAAATAATAAGAGACTGTATTCCAGTTGCACGTGCACTCCCAGCAAAGCTCTGCATTAAATGTGTGATGTCTGAATCCCCAGGCACTTAGGCTTCTAAACATGGTCGATTAAAATCACTTTCCCCCCAACAGTATCAAACCAGAGCCCTTCATCATCCTTATAATGTGATGCTAAATGGCTTAAATGAGGACTTCTTTAATTTCCATCTTCTAAACTCCGTTATGGCTCATGAGTAAATCTTGTATCTTTATGTAAATCTTCATGAGTAAATCTTTATGACTTTTTAACTGGGAGAGGAGACTGTACAGTTAAAGAAAAATACATTGGTAGGATTTTTAAAAACTGTGGGAAGATAGGTGGCCTGACAGTAGGGCTCCCTTTTCATTCTTTTGCAAAGACAAACATAATGGTGGAGGCCAGAAGACACATCTGTTTCCCTCCTTTAAGCTTTTATAGCCTCTATTTAATGTCCTTAAAAAAAGAGAGAGAGAGAGAGAGAGACTTCAGTTTCAATTCTATTTTGAGATTCTCTTTAGTGTGATCTTAAAAAATGTTTCAAAGAATTCCATATGATAAAGCCATAGCAAAAGGTTTGGTCTTTTCAAATAAACTGTCCTTTGTCAACAGTGTTTTCTTACTCAGGGTGGCCTGCCTTTTGATTTTAGATCCTTTTCCTCTTCCCTTTCTGAGCGGCAGGCTGAACTTGGGGCCTGAAAACGCTGGGGGTTCAGGTGCCTGGGTTTCATTTCTGGCTGAGCCATTCATGTATACAGCACGGGGAATCTCTCCACTTTTTCTGCACAAAGGAGTTTTCCATGCACTAGGAAAGGATAATGGCACTGGCCCTGGCAACTCCTCAGGAGTTTCGGGAAGCATAATTAATTAACATTAGTGCTCTGGAGACATAAAGAACTATTTAAGTATAAATCTTAATTATCATGATTAGTATGAGCCTATAGCCAAACCAGACTTCACGGTTATTTAAGTCAGAAAAGCAGGTGGAACTTCCCCTCTCACTCCCAGGACAAGAATTGGGTACTGACAAATGGCCTGAGGGGCAAGTAGAGGGGGGGGGCATTTATTTTTTCAATGTTACTCATTTGGAGGAATTCCCTTTCTCTACACTCCCTGGCCTAAATACACCAAATCTAAATCTGCCAGTTCAAGGGCAATTCTAAGTGCGCTAGTTCATCCAGACGTCATGAATCTTTTCATAAAACAGCACGGCACGAATGCGAAGCTGTGGGGAAAACTCTTCTAGTATTTATAGTTTGTTCCTGACGCGAATTTCGCATAGGAGACAACCGCTCCCGGATTAGGAAGCATAAGTCACTAACTCCCACTGCTTGTGTGAATGAGCATTCTTGAGCTGTGACAGTCTTCCTGAATGAGTGGGCCATAGAGACGCTCTTTATGTACTGGCTAAAGAATGGGAAGCTTTAAACCAAGGGTATTTTATCATCTAGTGTTCTGGCTAGGTTTGTTCCAAGCCTAAACGATTAGTCACTCAGTAATGATTTCCATAGGAAAATCTACTCTTACACAATCAACGTGTTCACGTTCCTAGAACTATCTGACCTTGAAAATTCTTGAAACATGTGCTATCTTATTAGCAGGTACTAACAAAGACTCCAGGGTTCTTCTTCCTGACATTCACAAGCAACATGCCATTACTTTCTGTTTAAAATTCTACTTAAAAAGACATCCTTACCACTTCTATTCTCCACACAGTCTCACATGCTCTTTCATGTTCATAAAGAGAATTTTTCTATATGTAGGATTGAATTCCAATGACAGCCATCCAGTGGATCGATTTCATCTCACACAAGACTTATTCTTGGCCCGTAAGCTAAATAGGATCCAGCAGAATCTTTGGAGAATTCTCAGATAGCCCCACACATTCTATGCATATTCTGCACTGCTCTCTCTACTTTTTATTCCCTCTCCCAAGCCTCCTTAAGCCATGCATTGAATTCATCTTACTTTTTGCCAAACCTAATTAGAATATATTTCAGTGCACTAATTACTCTATATTTTTATCAATATTACTATTGAGAGCCTAGAGGAGTCAGTGTGGATGCCTGACCAGTTCTTCCAGGACCTTCCCCAGGTTCTGCTGAGCAGAACTACCCTGGCTTCTAGGCTTGTGGTCCAGGACTTGCGGCATCGGCATTGTCTGGGAGCTGATTTAAAATGCACAGACTTAGGCTTTTCTCTCAGCCCATTGAGTCAGAATCTTCATTTTTAACAGGAACACTAGGAGATCTTTTTGAGAAGCTCTGGTTTATAACACTGTAAGTCTGACCAAAGGCAAAAGGCCCCAATGGGCATTAAGATGGAAATTTATACTGAAACATAAAGCAAACCTAAAAATAGCTAGATATCCAAATGTTAAGTGGGGCAGGCACTCTCTTATAGAGGCTGCACAAATGTTATGGGTGTGGGTAGCAGATGTGCTTTGTTCCCAGTGACCTCGTTCCAAATGGAAGGAGAAAGGGAAAGAGCTTAGACACCAGAGATGGCTTAATTTCCCTACCCTTTCTAGGAAACAACCTTTGACTTAGTTTTCTTCTCAAAGCTCCAAGGTTAGAAAGTTCACATAGTCAGGTGACAGAGTTCCGAGGTCCTCCTCCCTGGGCAAGTCCACTCTCTGAATAAGGGAGGACAAGGCCAGTGCCAAGAAAAAAAATCCGGGCAGAAAGTTTCACCCTAATGGCTATAGAGCATCAACACAAAGGAGGTGAGGAATGGGTTCCTCCGTTATTACTCTCCCAATGCCTACTGCTAAGGGGATAACCCTGCAGAATTCATGAAAGAAGTAGCTGTGAGCTGGATCAGTGTTTGCACTGCACTTGAAGAGGTCCCAGAGCAGAGAGAATAAGGAAGGACTGAGAAAGAATTTTCTTTGGGGAGAAATGTTGGCCTTGCCACCACTGTACCATGGGGTTTCCGCAGCACTATTCTGAGAACTTGAACTTATTTCCTGCAGGCAGAAGACTCAGAGGACAAGTGCCTGACTCCTGCCAGAGAAGGCTAAAGCAATATTCCTGTGGTAGAGGAATATAGGTAACATTTGGGTTAGATTTGTACACCCAGAGGTGTCAGAACAAGGGGTGGTGAGGGCTCCTTGAAGAACAGAGGGAGATAGCATGGTAGGAAATCTGCGTGCAGAGTCTTAGGTCCTGACAACAGAGCCCCCTGGAGGAGCAGAGGGACCCAACAACACGAAGCTGCATTCCAGGGTGCTGAGGAAGGAATTGCTTCCACCAGCTGGAACAAAAATGTGTTCACTTCTGTCATGGGAACTATAGAAGCGGGGACTGTAGAGCAGAATCTCCAAAGAACCCATAAAGGGGTCCAGGTAAAAGGTCCATGAATCAGCTCTGAGTACATTCAGGCCCCAAGACACAAAGCCACCAGAAAGCACACTTCCATTCCCATCCCTTCCTCCTGGGCAGCAGAGGGGCTTAAACCTCACTAGCAAGCTCCAACTCCTACCCCCATGTAGCCGGCCTGAACAGGGAGCGGACAGGAGACTGGCCCTTAAATCTTAGCCCAGAGTTTTTATTTCTGACTCAAACAGGACACGCTATTTCCCAACTGAGCTTTTGTCTGCAACCTAAAATGACCAAAGGATTGTGTGTTACTCAACAATGAGTGGAAAAATCTTACTCAGGTCAGAGCTCAAGTCTAGACCAATGACTCTTGCCCTTAGTTGAACTTGGAGTCACTGAGGATCTTAAAAATACAAAATGCTGAAGGCCAAGCCTCATCTGAGAGCCACAGAATCAGAATTGCAGGAGGTGTGCCTCAGAAACATATATCAAAAATGAAAATAATACTTAAAACTTCCCACTTGATTTCAGTGTGCAAGGAGTTGCATGCCATTGTACCAGGCATTTAACGAGATTTCTCCTAGTGAAATAACTTTTAAAAGAACAGTGAAAAACAAAAATAAAATGCAACTAGTTTCATTGTCACAAGTTTTGCTCATCAGTATGCTAGAAAGATAAACACTGTACTTCTCTAGATTTCATTTTGAAACCCAAGGCTGTTTTATGTTTTGAACATAACCCAAAACTGAACAGAGCTGATGAGTTCAC
Organism: Sturnira hondurensis; assembly: GCF_014824575.4. NCBI lineage: Eukaryota > Metazoa > Chordata > Mammalia > Chiroptera > Phyllostomidae > Sturnira > Sturnira hondurensis. Next base: position 2,718,814 of record NW_028095197.1, on the reverse strand, counting down.
TTCTATGCAGATTGAAATGATCAATCTAGTGTCTGAAGTTTGGAAAAGCCTTTTCTCCCTTTCTCAGTTACTAGCCAGGTTGCCAGTGATTAACAGATGGGAAGGCTTTGGCTTGGTATCCGGCATCCTGCTGACATCTAAAGATCTGATAACACCTGTCCTTTATGAGCACCCTAGCTGGGTCTGGTGTTGGAGTCTGCAAGGTCCCAGCACTGTGGAAAGACATTCTATGGGACTCTTACTGCCTGCTCTCCACCCTGTGGATGGCAACCTCGTGGCCTGGCTGATGCTGGCTAGAGGTCTCTGTGCCTCATCCTTTCTCCCAGTGGCCTGTGGAATGCCTGCCACCACCACCTGTGTTTCCACACCACGCTACCATGAAGGCAATCAAGACTGCAATTATGTCCAATCAGTCCGTCCTCTTCCATGCTCACCCATTTCTGTTTTAGGGATGTTTTGTTTTTGTTTTTTTGTTTCTGTTTTAATTTCTTTCAACGCAATTCATTCTCTAGCTCCAACGAAGGAATAAATCCCTAAGCAAGGTGACCATTCCATGGAAATCTCAGTTCCAAGCTGACCAAGGAACACACACGCCAAGGACAGCAGAGCTGCCATTTCGATTCCTTGGGCTTGGCAAACCCGCTCCCCAGTGATCCCAGGCTGCTGCTGCCTTATAAGCCAGGGAACTTGCAGTGTTTAAAAAACAATCTCATCAAAACAACTGAGAAAATATAGCTGAAATTTTTTATCAGAAATATTTGGAAAAGCTAAGTTTCTTCATCAATTACTATGTGATGACAGCAAAAATACAGAACACATATAAACTCCAACTTGATCTGTTGTCCTCAACTTGGAATGTATCTTTAGACCAGTGGGGAAATTATATACATATATTTGCTATTTGTTTATTTTTCTTTAGCTTTAAAAGGGAGGAGAGGGAAAAGAATCAATTCTAAGAAAGGCCATTATCTGTATGCTGTGGCTACAAATCTTGTAAATACCCACAAAGATTCTACCACATAAGCCAAGAGAGGTCAAGCTCTAATTGGTCACGCTGGTTTATGGCCCATGAGGGCTGTTTATATCTACTATTACTCTGGGCCAAGTCTCTTTCATTTCCACTTTCATTTATTACTCCTTGATAGCTGGTCCTTAAGTAAATACTTAAAGGAAAAACCCAAAATCAGTCTTTTTGAAAAGCAGATATTTTTATTTTAAAGACCTGATAAAACTAATAAATGAACAAGAAGAGGAGAGGGGAAAAGGGCAGAGTACATCTTTATAGAGTTGAGCTTAATTTTTATTTTTGATAAATAAATGATTATTTCATTTAAAGAAAATATTTGAGAGATTCCAAGTTATTCTTATGCCAGAAAATATTTTTTTCCTATCACTAGCTAGGTCCATACTAACAGAAATAATTGATAAAAATGAGGCCACAGGGATAAGAAGAGCTAAGCTCTCCCAAACATTGGCACCACACAGAAATGTTCAAAACAAAATACATCAAAATCCTCCCTAAAATAGAAGCTGCTTACTACACACACCAAACGGTGCATATATCAAAGCACATAGACCACTTCTAAAATTGTAAATGCCCAACCTTCACCCTGCATCAAGTTCACCTCCAACAGTTTCAAAAGGCAGTTGGCAAAATTCAAATAGAGTCTGAAGTTCGGTTACCAGTAATGTACCAATATCAGTCTCTCAGTTTTGAGCAAGGTACTGCAGTAATGCAAGATACCAACAATAGTAAACACTGGGTACAAAGTATCTAGGAACACTCTCTTCTGTCTTTGCAACTTTTCTGTAAGTCTAAAATCATTCACAAACAATAAATTTACTTAAAAACGAACAAAAAGCAGTTGTCCTAAAACAGGGTCTCTGAATTTAACTAAAAGTTGTATTCTCCAAAACATGCTAGGGGAAAAACACACACACAATAATCTAGAGATTTACTACAGCAAATGTAGCCAAGCAGCTAAACTCAATTAAAAGGAGGAATTAATGGAAAAGACAATTGCCTGGGGTGTCTGGATAAGGCACCCAAACACAGCTAGCTTGTTTTATATACTCCTGAAAGGCTGTCTGTAAATCAAACCTATGGAATGTAAATCACGTTTTGATCACTCTAAGGAAATGTGTGCATTTGCATATTCTTAATAAATACCAGGAAAATGGGAACACTTATCATGTGATCAGAATTACGACACTTTCATTGACCATTGAAGCTGGCTTTGCATGCATCACCTTTGTCCACGGAGTTGCTCTGCAAACCACAGGAGTTTATTATTCCCAAGCAGCCCTTGCCTCTCAGGCCTCCCAGTCTCTGTTCTCCCTTTCTCTGCCAAGCCATCTTGGTGTGGTTTTGGTGAACTCAGAGCTATTACAATGAGGAATTCAATTTATGTATAGGTCCCAATATCCAAACACAAGCCTTGGTCTCCACAATACAACAGGTCTTTGAGCAACAAGACCAAGCAAGTATGAATACTCCACTAAGCAAGAGAATCTGAAGCAGGTAAATGCCTGACAACTGTGCTTGCTGTTACTTGGGCTCATACTGAAATCCTACTGCTGGTCATGGAGCAGACTCCTAATGCCAGCCCTCCTTCTCCCACCGCATTGGTCAGATGGAAACTATTACCAGTCCTAGAAAACCAATTCAAGATCTAATAAAAAGGATGCCTTAATTCAGTCAGTCCAGGTAAGAAAAACATGCCAGGGAACTGGTTTCTCATCCATGGATGAGTTAAGGAGCATTCTGAGTTCCAAATGGATAAGGGGCTAGAAAATAGGTCTTAGATTGTTCAGGAGCCAAACACATGGTTCTCCTGCTCATGGTTTTGCATGAGACTTGCCATTGTGGCTACAAAATCTCATTAAACACTCAGGATAAAATAATATGTGTATATGAGATCATTGTTCAAAATTATTCATTCCCCCATCACCTCTTTGGGAAGAGTATAAGTCCCCGGTCCCTGGACGTGGCTTTGGCCCTGTGACTTCCTTTGACCAAGAGCACATAGGCTGAAGAGGCCACATGTAGTCCTGAACCTATGTCTTAAGAAGCCTTGCATATTTCTAGCTGTGTTTTTGCACTCCATACTCATGATAGAAAGCAGACCTTCTGTGTAACTGCTGCTTCTTTGCCTTACACCCTGGAATAAAGACGCATTGGACAAAACTGCTCCTGCTGACCTACAGACCCATTAGCAAGACTAGGTAGGTCAAAATGACGAGTCTAAATAATGATGTTGTAAGCCACTGGGTTGCGGGGTAGTTTGTTGTACACATGATTTTGTCCATAGTTGAGTAGTAGACCCTATCCTCTCTCCAGATGCAAAAGTATCAGGTACTCACCACCATCAATTCCAGGCCAGCCCATGAAGTGAGCAGAAATCTGCTTCTCATCCTTCCCATACTCGTTCTTGGCTACTAACTTGTAGTCCCCATTGTTCATGTGGGTGGGATTATCCAGCTGGAGGCAGCCATGGTACTCCGTGTGATTGGTAACATGGATTTTAGTACAGATGTATTTGGACTCATTCAGTATTGCCCCATTATAGAACCACTGAAGCGCCGGTTTGGGGTTCCCTTTCACAGTGAATGGAATGCACCAGTGGTGGTCTGAGGTTGGAGATTCGAGAAATGTGATAGTTGGAGCAACTAAATTGAAAAAGAGAGAGTTAATAGCATCAGAAAGTTCAAAGATTTTCCCCATCTCCAGATTTCTGTCATCGATAGGGGGTTTTATTCAACCATTGTTTGGTTTCAGAAAACACACATGACCTGCAACCCTGGAATCCAGCAATATTTTGTATCATCATCAAGGCTGATGCAACTCCCTACAGAGAGCTTCAGAGAGATTCTTTTCCCTGCTCTGCCAAAGACCCGTGCATCACAGCTATTTTTCACATCTAATCAGTGTGGGAACCAGCTCCAAAGAGATCCCAGAGGTTTCTGACAGTGGAAAGGGTTCAATTGAAGTTGACTTCGGTTTATATGCCTTGATATTATATAGATTGATCATCAAAACATCGAGGGCCACTATTTTTAGAGTACATCACTAAATAATACAAATAATGACTAAGATGACTTTGGAAATTTTGCCTGCAGCCCAAATCTCATATGAATTATGCAAAACAGATCAAATTGATCAGTGCAGTAAATGGTCCGACCAATGCTGATTGATTTCACTGATTATCAATAGTAAAGGCTCTTTAAAAGCATCACATTTTATTATAATACAGTGGGGGTTTGGGGCTAGGATTTCAGATGTCAATGTTTTGATCCTTTTAATGCCTGAAATTCTATCTAAACATGGACAAACTAGAGATTATTTGAACATTAAATATAAAGCACTTTATGCTTCGGGAAACAAATACTAAGAAGCATCCTTAAACAGAGTAACTATCCTGAGTGAAGGGATTTCTCTAAGTGAAGAAAAACCCCTAATAACTGTTTCTTTCAATATGGTCTGACTGATAACTACACAACCAAGGACTGGAAAACACCTTTGAGACCTAATGGCATCATTTTTCGGATGAAGAACCTTAAATCCAGTGAGCTTAAGTAACTTGGTCAAGGCTGCTGAGGGAGGCAGATCTGAAACAGGAGTCCAGGATCCCTGATGTCTAATCCGGAAGCCCTGCCCCGCATGCCCCGCCTCTTGGTTGTACATGTTCTTCACATGAAGGGGAAAGAAACTGTAGCCTGATGACTAATACACTCTGAGTGGAGTTGCTGCACAGGTTATCCCAGTCATTAACATTCCTTATCAATTATTCCTTCTACTCTTTATCCAAACTTTGATAGATACGGTTAATTTTTTAGACCATGGCTCCCACATAAATATCAACATAAACTGAGAAAATTTGAAATTTGTATGTCTTTATTTGTAGGTCTGGGTTACAAAAACAAAGACCACAGTTCCTACTTCACAGTGGGGTAGGAACCACACTTACCTTCCTCCCACCAGCCTAGGCCCCAATGCCCAGGACACATTTATTCATTCCACCATGCTCAAATGAGCTTTTGGTGAGGTGCTGATTTAAAGACCTTCTGATTAAGTCAGAAGCTGGTTGTGCAGGTTTTGGGATAACACTAACTTCAGGCTCCCAGGAAGGTCAAAATGATGAGAAATTATGAATCCAGCAACTACTGAGCGTAGTGGTAGTATTGGCATTGGCAAAAGATTGTGGTTGGTGATATCAGTCATCCACTCCAATAGTCACATAAGAAGGCCTGCTATGAGTGGACATTAACCAGTGTCTGCATATGTGTGGTATGTATTTGTGCATGTACACATGCCCACTTGTGTTTTTCTCATCCAAATCCTTATTCAAACAGAATAAAACCTCATTAATTTATACCATGCCAACATAGGATTTGCAATGATGTGAACAGTATATGTGACTTTTACTAAATTCACACTGAATGCTACAATCTGGAATGTTAAGATACGTGTCATGGTATTTAAATACTGGAAAATAATGCACATATGCCTAACAAGCATTAATACCATTAATACCCTCTATCTTAGTAGAGGGTACCCACCCTCTCTTTCAATGTATACAGAAATTTAAAGCAGTTATAATAATAAAAGGCTTTTGCAGGTGATAATAACTTTCAATAATTTAAGTAGGACTCCTCTCAACCTTCTTATAGAGACTTGATATCAAACTAATGAGGTTTTATTGCATCAACAGTAAAAGTGGGTGTTTATAAACAGCCAGCCCCATTCTTTAGGTATCAAAACTTCAGAGTTTATTACTGCTTTTATATAGAAAAATTTAGAAACTAGTTAATCATAATTTAAACTAAAACTTATGAGCAAGAGGAAGGTGATCAGCTCAAACCTATTCTTTCAAATAAAGACAGGGGAAGGCACAGAGGACAAGCTTAAGATCGAAAAAGAAGCTCAAGAGAAAGACAACACATGAGGAAGAGAGATTAGCAGAAATAGAACAAGTGAAAGAGGCTGATAACATTTCTTCATTAAGTATGCACAGAACACTGCATACACATTTTTAACACACTTAAGCAGCACCCAGAGTGCCCCAACAACAAATGTAGGTGTGTCCATGATCATTTGCTATTAAAAACACATGCTGGTCTGATTACGTACAATGCACAGTGAGGTTCACAGAATCTTGATCTTCTCCTACAAGATTTTCTGCCACACAAGAGATTTGCTTTCCACTGTCATCAGATGAAATGTTAGTTATCCTTAAGGAGCCCTGTGTGTGGCTTGTTTCATTCTACAAATGAATTAACAGACAAAGATAATCTTTGTTAGGAGTGATCCCAAAGTGACGAGATTTGGGGTTTCTTCCCCTGACTAGAGAAAATAATTAGTAACATTAGAAAAAAAGGCTTCCAGCCTAATCGAGCACAGGCTAAGGAGTAAATCAGAAGTTGTTCTATTTCTCTAGATTTCAATTGTTTGATATGTGAAATTAATTTAATCCTTGAACGCCTACCTACCTTCCTCCAAGGGAAAAGGAGAGTCGCTCACCCTGTTTACGATGACACAAAAAGCTCACTAGAGACACACAGTCTCTCCAGATTATTGAGTTTACGTAAGTAAAATGCAAACCTGCATTAGTCTTTGTTAATTAAGAATAAATATAAAGACACACCCAAAATTCCTGGTATGTGGCTCTATAAAATATTAAATGGTTATCAGTAGGTTAATACAACCTCAAGTTCTGAGACACTCTCTCATCTGTCTATGAACACAAAGCCAAAGACAAGCCTTACCATATGTTTGGAAACCAGATTACCGACATCCCAGTACAAATTCGGAACTGGATCGCCCGCAACACTGCACAATAACGTGATAGACTTTCCTTCCTCCACAGTGAGGTTCGGTGCAGCCAGATTTGCTGACGGCAAACCTGTGCAGCGTGGAAAGTAAATGGAGACATACACAAATAAATGCATTATCAAAATTATAGCAATAAGTTGAAAACTCTTTATGCTTTAACATTAATGGTGATTTGTTTAATTTCTGAGACTGACTTATGTTGATCTGAAAAAAGTGCCAAGTTGATAAGCTTTGCAGATTTAATGTGAACCAATCAGGTGTGATAATAAGATTACTAAACAGATTTTACCTATTTCTTGCACATACTATTGCAGAATAACTTTTTATTTTAAGAGACACTAGTTTGCAGAACTGTGTCCCCTACTTCCTTTTCTGTTCGACTGTTGTTACTAAAGCAGGCATTATGTCTGTGGACCATCTTAGCTCCCTGTCTCCTTCCCTCCACTTTTTTTATAGTCATGAACAAAACAGGGAGAGGCATCTACATTCTTTGCATAAATCCATTTTTTTTGCTTTAAGTACCTCATAAATCTAACCTACTACCAGACCTGGATTTGAAAGAGTCAGACTATGGAAAGAAAATGTAGCATCAAAGCATTTTTCAGAGACATGAAGCTTGAACCGTGATGGCATTACGACACTTCCAAGCCATATAAGTCATGTTAAATATTATGGGTAAAATTGGTCATCCTGCTTATGATATGATGAAAAAAAGTAGATGGAGCCTTATCTCAATAAAAAGTTCTTTGTAGAAAAATCCTGAGAACGTGTTAGTTATCTGACAAAATTTTGAACCTTATAAACATTTTTCACTATTTCAAGGCAGCATCAATTTAATACTTTTACATTTCAAAAGCTAGTTTTCCTTTATTGATGCTGCAATCATTAAACTATCACGCCCGTGGGGTGCTTACACTGCTTTTAACCATATAGGAATCAGAATATTTTTCACATGAAGACAGGTCTCAAAGAGTATAGCAATATGTCAGGTCCTTCCAGTCAAGCTAGTTAGTCCCTTGCTTGATATCAGAAGCTCTGCTTGGGAGTGCATTCACTCCAGCAGCTGTGTCCCATGGAACTATGACACATGATTAACTGAGGAATAACCCAAAGATCAGAAAAGGCAATTCATCTTCAATGGCTGTTAAATTGCAATTAACCCACCCACCTAGTGTTCTGTGACCCATGAGCCTCACAATGCTACCTATAAACCCTTCCTTTATGATGTGCTCCTTAATGACAAAGCCATTACTCTTTATTACGAAAGCCAGAGTGAAAGAAGATTTATACAGCGTATGTCTCATGGTGTTCCCACCATTGTCAGAGGACTTCACAACAAGCTTTGGCTTTCAGGGACTGGTGTAACTTCCTCAGAGCTCTTCCTTCCTGTCAGCATCCAAAGAGTATAATGTTCTGTCTTCCATGGCATTTCAGAAAGGCCCCTAACATTCTGAGTTCTACAGGACAACGAAGCAAATATGAGGCATCAAGACTCAGTGCAGTTAACAGGAATAAGGACTAGATCAGGAGTCAGGAGCTCCAGATCTGAAATCTGACTTCTACCATGTGGCCTTGGATGAGTCATTTCCTCTGTCCCTGTGTTTTCTTTTAATTTCTATAAAATTAACCTGTTCATTTACAAGATCTAGCTCTAAGTCCTTCTAGTTCCAAAATTTGGTGACAACTTCCATAACAATTAAGCTTTCCAATTTATTAAGAAGGTGTCAAGGCAAGATATAAGATAAAGACTCACCTAGTGAAAAATCTTCTTGAACTCAGTGGTATAATCTAGGTGACTTTTTTAAAACTATATATATATATATATATATATATATATATATATATATATATATGTTTAAATCAAAATATAGAGTCACACAGTTTGAAGAGTCTTTAAATCTGTAAAACTTATTGAGAAATATTCAGTCTACTTTGTGATAAACAGTAGTCTGCTCCCCCCAGAGGCACTCATTTCATCTCTGTTCAGTTCTTTTTTAGACCTGGATTGCTACATCACTAAACAGCATGATCATATTGCTACTTCTCGATTTTTCTTTGTTAATATTATCTGCTGACCTGTCACTGTGGAATATAATAAGGCTCACATTCACAGAGAAGGCCAGCCCTGCCCATATGCCCATAGCACACTCAGCATATTCTGTCTTCACACCCTTACCTATGCTGTGAATTTAGGTTGTCTAGATGTAGATGTAAAGTTTATTATAAAAATATGGACCCTACAAACAGCTGAATCACCATATGTAATGGTAATATTTTATCAAATTTAAGAAAGCACTAATTATAGGCTATAACATTGTGATATGTACCACTAAGAAAGTAAGAAAGTTATCCCAATTCAACTATGATGAAATGCTTTCTCACCATATAGATGCTCTTTATTTGGATGTTGAACCTTCTAGATATCCCATCAACTTTTTTCATCCTTTGCTTCCTCTGTTCCGTGTTTGTGTCTATTGGTTCTATTTACAGGGAGATTTCCTCAGATTGGCCTGTCAAAACTGCTTTTGAGGTTTTCATTACTCTGTCACATATTTAGTTTCCAAGACTCATCTTTTGATCCTGAATGTTCTTCTATTTTTATAGCACCCTGTTTTTACTCTGATGTCTATGAGAGATTAACCATAATTTGTTTTTAAATGTTTTCTCTCCACACAACTTTGTTTCTTGTAACTTTTTTCTTTCTCTTTGACTGTTTTGTACTTGTCTTTTATATTATAAGATATCCTCAAACAGCTGGTGATCCTCGGCCAGTCACACATCCATAAGAATGAGGAATTAGAAGCACTGCACATTTATTCACTGTTGGCTTCAGTGGGGGGAAATATTACTGGCCTCCTTACTGGGTACTCCCTGAGGTCAGTATTATTAAATCATTTGGGGGAAGGGACTGGTCCAATTATTCAGATAGTGTCCTTTCAGCATCCTCCTTGGGAGAAGAAGGCTGGAAATATCAATATTCAGTATGTAAATCTATTATTTTCTTACATTTCTCATAGTCTCAACTCTATCTGGAGATCCTCAAAGCCTTCGTTTTATGCTCTTTAGAGAATAACCCTGCTTGGGGCAATGGGGGTGCAGTCACCTGGGATGCATAGAACAAAATGGGATTAACTCCTTCTTAACAGACTTTCCACCAACGTCCTGTGTTTGGCATCACCTGTACTGTCATTTCACGAGCCTCGTAGTCGTTCTGCAACACAAAACAAGCTTCCCCTTGCCTTTCTCCATCGCCAACTTGGTGACCAGCCTTCTCGGGGTTTAAGCCAGTTACTAGTCATCCATTCACTCTCTGGCTTGCAACTAATTTCTGTATTTTGTTGGCTCTTCTGTCATCTTCTTTGTACTTACAGATTTATCTGCTGATACTGTGGGACCTCAGATCCAGGACCTGCCATGGTGCTTGTTTTTAAAGGATGACCCAAGGCCTCCACAACTAGAAACAGCCTGTGGAGCTTGGAGACACCCTTCTTGGTACTTCGAGTACAAACCTATTGGGTGAATTCCCTACCTTTTATAAATGTATCTCCTAATTTAGAAATTCTCAGCAGGAAGGGGTAAAAATAAAGAGGTTCTCAGCAGAGAATCCTATGCCATAATCTTAATTTCCCCTGTAATATCTAATAGAATTTTCTTCAAGCCTAAGCTTGTATAACAATTCTAAAAATATTTGTTTAATTATAGCAACAATAATAGCACTCATTGGGCATTCACTAGACAAGACACTCTTCTCTAATACTTGAAGTTTTTGTTTTATTTAATCCTTACAACCAATCTTAAAGTTAAGTATTTTGGCCTCATTAAATTAAAGAAGTCTATGAATTTTGGAAAGGTCAAATCCATCCTCTAAAGTTGCCTAAATCTTTATCCTGGGATTTGAACCTCACACTCAGGGTCTTCACAACTACTCTATACTACCTCCCCCAAATTGCATGTATCCATGTTAACACAGACCATAAACACCAGTACATATCCATGATCTAGGAATTTGATTCATTTAAAAAATAGTTACATTCCTACTGGTGAGAGAAGAGTGAGTCTCTCTTATTCATAGAGAAATTATATCATGCTGTCACAACAGTTTCCAAAGAAATCTGTGCAAAATTGGCCAAGTCTAGATCTTTTCAATGTAAAGTCTCCCACAAATGAGTAAGCATCTGACTCACGTTAGTTCTACATTAATATGCTGGCCAAAGACTTAATAATGGAAAAAACAATCTGTACTTGAAATATCACTTGAGGTTTAATTAGCACAATAAAAATGAATTGTGAAGCATGAATAGCCAAAGCAGAATAAACTATTTGCCAGGCACTACTTCCTGGCTTAATAAGATTTGAAATAGGCACAAGAACAGAGCAAAGCTCAGCAATGCTTCCCAACCACTTCTAGCACTACTGTAATGGGATCCTGATTTAAGCTTCAGAGACATCTTCCTCTGCATCTGAGAAACCTCACTGGAGGTAAGAGATGGTCAGCTGCCCACGCAGACAAACACCTTTATGACAATGTCTCTTGACCTGTGTTCAGGAAAGACATACCAGCCTGTAGACCTCAGCAGAAAATCATCAACCATCTAGTGAAAAGGCTGAATTCCTTTAGACCAGAGTTTTTCAAACTTTAACGTGCATATGAGTCAGTAGCAGATCACATTAAAAATGTTGCTTTTTATCCCAGCAGGTCTGGGTTGGAGCCTAAGCATCCACATTTCTAACAAACTCTCCGCTCCACAGACTGCACTTTGAGTAGCAAGGGTTTCAACAATGGATGTGACAATTGTTCATGAAGCTTCTGCTTCAAAAGCTATTATTCTTAAACTGACAGGGGCCCGAGCAATCGGCTAGTCCACCAAACTTCCCTCCAAAGTGTGAGTGTGTTCTTTGAAAATCTAATTCTTTGAGTTGCTCTGTGGTTAGAAAAAATCTAATATAAAAAAAACTATACAAAATTCTGTAACTCTGATGTTCACTATGCACATTACCGTATTCGGGGCACTGAGAAGTCCTGCTTTAAAGAAAACCATTTAACGTCCATTGACCTTATATTCCCCAAGCTTATTTGAGTAATACCATTTCTTTGTGATATCTTGTTGTGGCTTTATTTTTATCTGAATTAATTTCACCAAATATAATATATACACACACTTAAATTCAGATGTAAAGTATATTTAACGCTAAATATTCATATTGATGATAGTAATAACATTAATAAATATTTAGTGAGTATTTACTATGTGTTAGACCTCATCTATTTTCTGTATAATCTTATCAGTCAACTTTGAAACTCTAGAAAGTAAATACCACTAATACCCCTATTTCTAAGTGAAGAAATTAAAGCTTATAAAGTGCCACGAATAGACAGCTCTGAGTGGGAGCTGGCCCTGATGCATGTCTGTCTGTCCATGGCCTTAACCAATACATTGATTGGCTGATCCATTACTGGGCCTTCCGTGCCTCTGGTTCCTTCCATTACTGCACACTTCTTGAGAGGGGACCATATTGATTAATCCCTTTCATCACTAATTCCAATGCAGGGTCTCACTTTCTAATAATTGAAGAAAACTAACCTGCAATCATTTTGGATTATTAAATGGGTTTTGTAGTGAATGAGATAGAACAACTTTGGGTTTCAATTTTCAATATCCATCCATAAATCTGAATAGTGTTTTTCCTAATCTCCTTTCAGTGATCCTGAGCTCTGTTCATTTTGTTTTGGGTCATCACTCCGTATGTATAGAAACACTCAAGTAAATTATGATTTTGTCTACTTTCTGTCTTCTCTCTTCCTATCATCTTGGAATATCTTCCAATTTACTTGTCTCCTAATCATATATATTTCACTATCAGTAATGAAGCCAGCATGAGCCTGACCTATTCTGAACAGGTGGCTTTACACCTGGTTGCAAAACTGACAAAATTAGCTAAGACACTGTCCAAGCTCAAATAGGAAACTGCACCCCTATGCCTGTGTGAGCTGTGCTATGACAGTGACAGCAACTATAAGACTTCTAAACACAAAAATTTCAACAGTGGCTGACAAGTTAGGAGAAAACAGCTTCATTTGCCATTCTAAAAAAGGTAGAAAGAAAGAAATAATCTATTGTGAGTCTTGCCTTATTTTAGCAAATAAAACTTGATCTCTACTTAAAGTAAGTAAAGCAGCAAACTAGATTTTATACATGTTTTTCAAGAAAAATCCAGCTAAGAGGCTAGGAAAATGTTTCATACCATTCTAACTTTCATAGAGTATTAATACAGCATTTCCTTTTAATTTTCTATAAAACAAAGAAGTAATATCAATCTGTGTTCCTAGTTCAAAAAAAACAATGAAGAAAGTATGTAGAAATATGCCAAACAGATGTGTACTACCAATTATGGTGGAAACCAAAGTAATTCTTAAAAATAAATGATTAAAATCAATTTACCTGAAGGAATCAGGCCTCTCCTTCCAAGCACCCATGGACTGACCTTTCCCATTATAAACAGTATTTTGTTGATGTGTCTTAAGGAGTCTCCGCATTAAAAGTGTGAAGGTTGGAAATGTAGAAAATTGATATTGTTGGTAGAAATAGCAAGGGAGCCAAAGGCAGGACTGATTTCAATCCATGAGACCGTTAAGGGTGTTTTATACAGTCACTGCACAGTCCTTCAACCACCGACTGAATTAACACCTTATGTTCCCTCTTGGCCATGCTAACTAGTTACTAGTAAAATAGGTTGAAGAATGGTTTTGACCTGACCCAGAAGAATGTTGCCCTTTTTGAACATATTTGCCATCTGGTTAGGAGAGAGCATTTGATCCACTACTAACACTTCCTGAAGAAACTCTCTTCCAGACATTTGAGTCATAATTACAGTATAAAAATATGAAAGTGGAAAGTCTATTGCAAACCAACCACTGGTGATCAACCTGTGTATAGGAATTGAGCACAAAAATTTAGAATATGCTATGTGACAAGGCATTTCACCATTACGAAGCAGCAGGGGCTTTTTTACGTGGAGTGATAAATAACTTTCCTTTGTTACCACTTGTATGGCTCCGTTTTTGCCTTTAGAACCAGTGTTCCTAGTGCACGTTCTTTTCTGATTAATGTGGAAATTTTATGTGAACATATTGTGTTGCTGTGCAGTTAATAAAGTTTTTCTAAGGTTGAAAAAGACTTTATGGAGAAACAGACGGTAACATGTTTCGCAGCATGAATACGTCTACCATAATTCACAGCAGGAGGGGACTGTTTGAAAAATACAGTGAGGCGTTTTGACCGTGCTGCTAATGGGAACATAGGAATGGTGCAGCTAAACTGCCTGCCCCACCTGCCATGCTCACTGAATCACTAAGGGCGAGAGGGAAAAAAAAAAAGAAACAAGACGCTTCAAAATGCAATGATAATTGGTAATCTATTATCAATTATCTATTACATTGGTAATGTCTATCCATTGTGCTATACACCTGAAACTAATATTAAAAAAAAGTGTTGAGTGTATCCTGTAATTGAAAAATAAAATTTAAAAAATACACACAATTTCAGAAGTTTAAAAAACGCAATGGTGACAACAATTTCAAAAAGAACTATAAAATATGGTCTAATTTAGCTAGAATAATATGTGTTTAAGTTTTCTTTACTAAACTGAAATATCCACATCATTATATTAAAAATTCTGTCCAATCTGATCATTAATATAATATGGTCATGAATTTATCAATTGATCAATTCAACAAACATTAATCAAACCCCTATTATGTTCAGGGAGTCTGGAGGATTCGTGTTTGCATGTAAAATGTAGATGATTTGTCAACCATATAATACCTACAAGAAAAATACAAAAATGGGAAGTTTTTTGTATTTGTTTTTAATCACAGTTAGCATTCAATGTTATATTAGTTTCAGGTGCACAATATGGTGATTAGACATTTATATATATGTTATGAAGCAATTACCTTGATATATCTAGTATTCACCTGACACCATACAGAGTTATCAGAGTATTATTGACTCTGTTCCCTATGCTGTACTTTTTATATCCAGTAACTATTTTTATAAACTTCTCCTTCAATAAAGGAGAAATTTTTAAAGAAAACCCACCCTGTAAAGAATTAAATCCCAATAGCTCTTTTTACTGAAATTAAAATACTAATAGTTGCAAACTACATGCAATAGCCATAGTGATTGGCAAATTGGTTTATAATGATTAAACACACACAAGGCCGTATTCTTCTTTTTTTTTAATGTATTTAATTATTTTTCAAGTACAGTTTTCTGTCTATTACTTCCATCTCATCCCACCCGCCGTGCTGAGTCACTCTTAGTGTTAGCTAAAAAGTTTCATCACAAAAAAAGTGAAACTAAGATGAATTCGACATACTGCGACTTCATTAGATACAACAGATATGTTTAAAAGTGTGCAACAGGTGAGGTCCAAAGGAAAAACCACTGAGCATGAATCTGTGTTTTAAACAAGATCTACCTTAAAGATATGAGCACATTATCTGTTTTCTTCATCATGGAGTTTCGGAGACAGAATTGAAACCCCAAAATCTAGTGTAATTTACTTTCAATCTTACTTCTCTTTAAAGAACCAAAGTTGGGAAACCATCATGAAGAAAATTAATGCATGACTAAGCCCCATATTGAAGTTTCCCCCTTGCACCTCAAATCTCTAAAAATGACGGAAAAGTGTTTAAAGTACAGAGCCATGTTGAAAAAAAAGAAAGCATATTGTTGAGGGATGAGAAACTATGAGGAAACTCTGAACAAGAGAAAGCAGGGAAATCGGATTAAAGAAAAACAGCCCAGCTCCAAATGAATACGTGGCATGTGTTAGACAAACAAGGAGGTGATAGGCCCAGCCAAGACCGAAGGGGTGAACTGCAAGGCAGAGCAGAGCCCCACCTAGGCCAAGCCACAGGGGCAATGGTTAATAACGGGAGAAACAAACTGTCCACATCCCACCCCTACCTTCCCATCATGGGCACAGACCCAACAACAGCTGTCGCCACCCCCCTCCAACTGGAAGGAATGAGGGCAAGAACTTGACAGGAAGAAATCAGTCATGCTAGGTGCTGTGACAAGCTAGAGATGTAGTGAGCCCCAAGGTGGAAAAGGCATTTCAATCACAATAACCTACCACTGGAGATCGTAGAAATTAAACATTGATTGTTGGAAGAGAAAAATTCAGTAGCTGCAAAAATAGCTGAAGGGCAAAGTAGTGAGGAAGCCAATTCTCCCATAATGCAGCACAAAAGAACAAGCAGATGGAAAGTATTAAGGAAAGTATTACAGGAAGGTTGAGAGGTATGAAGGGAGGAGCCGGAAGTGTGAATAGTCACCTAAATAAATTAGAAAATTCTTCCAGAACTAAAGACATGAACACTCATACTGAAATAGTATCAACCAGAATATTTTTAAACACACACATACACACACACACACCCTAGTTACACTATGGTAAAATTTAAGAATAACATGGATTAGAAGAAACATTTTAGAGCTTCAGGAGGAAAAGGAAAAGCAGAGGTTACTTATCAAGAAATAAGCAGCAGATTGGCCTCAAGCTTCTCATCAGCAACACTGAAATACGGGGAAATATGGGACAATATCTGCAAAATTCTAATGTTATTCTGAGTCTAGAATTTTACTCTCAGCAATACCACTGAGAAGAAAAAATACAGGCTGACTTTCTACCAGGCAAGAACATGACAATTTTATTTTTTTAATTTCCCTAAAAAAGTACTAGAGAATACACTCCAAAAAAAAAGCCACTCAAAGATGAAGTAGTAAAATATACAAAAGTCAGTGATAAAGACAAAAAAATAGTAAATCTTCCCCCAAATCAAGTAACAATCTAAAAACAAAATCCCACATGAAAACAATGTGAGAGTTGGTAGGAGGAAGAGAAGTAAAATATCTTGTGAAGGGTTAGCTCTAGATGCATACGGAAAGTATGTTTCAATATGTGTGATATTTTGTCATTATACAGCTACAAAAACAAACATAATTTATAACTTTCAAAGAATTAAGAAAAAATAAAACAAAGAATACTATCAATGGAAGAAAAGGAGAGAAACGGAAAGTACACAAAGGCTATAAATGGCTGACTCACTGAAGAATAAACACAGTGCCCAAAAAATATAGAACATACTCAATAGTAAACAGTAAAAGGTAGACTAAAAAGCACCAGTATACTATTTCTTAGACAAAAATACATTTGCTAATATTAAGATACACTTTTCTGGGGTGACTATAAATTGGTACAACCATTTTTTAAAGTACAAACTATACAAACCAAAAAAATGTGCTTCCTACTATGTTCTCTAGAAAAGTCTTTGCATCCGTGTATATGCTTATTGAAACACTTTTATAGCAAGGAAAAATGGGAAATAAGCTAAATGCCCATCAATATGGAAAATGTCATGTAATGAAGACGTATTCTGCCATGATACCATGCGATGATGGTAAAAAATATGATAGATCTATGGCTGCCGACCTGCAATGGTCACAGACAAATACAAGACAAGCTTTATGTGTAACATGGGAGGTCATTTTTATAACAAAATGTACCAATATGATTTGTGCAATTATACATAAGCAAAAAGAAAATTAAAATAAACAGAAAAATAAAACAGTAAGAATATGAAAGTGGTAGAAAAGGGAGTCTATCAATTCTCCTTTTATAATATTGCTTTTTGAAAAGCATTGTTGACATTGAAATTAATTGTGAATGTTACTGTGAATGTTACAAACCCTAATGGATCCATCAAGCACATGCCCTCTGACAGTGCATTCAACATCTCACTCTCATTCACACAATGCATTGACTAATTTGTAGGAATTGAATAAAAAAGTGTTGAAAATTGACAAACTGAGGAACAATCAGGATCAGGCCACTGTCACCAGTCCCCTGCCACAGTCACAATGGTCTATCATCGACGGGCAGAGTAAAGTGCATTGCCGGAATGCTCCAAGACAGCCTGACTGAAAATTAAAATAAAAACCAATAGAATTGGTTTCCGGTGCGGGCAATGCAGACGTCTATCAAGAGGCAGTTTGTGCAGTCAGAGCAGGAGTCAGAACTTTCTCTGTTTTTCTCTCACAGGTTGCTGAGCCAGCACCCTCCCAACAGTCTATGGGATTTGGGAGCTGGCCAAGAGGCCAGGTGACTCAACATTGGATTTCTTGTCCCTCTAGGCAATTTCTCTGATTGGTGCAAATTTACACCAGAACAGAGAACAGTTACCTTCTTATCAATCAGAAAAAGACATATATTAAAAGCATTGGGTTTTTTTCTTCAGTGCTGGCTAGCAAAGAAAGCTGAGGGAAGCTGGCAAGGGAGCAAAGCCGGATTCCCCCATCGAGAAGACAAAGATCTCTGGTTATGACAGAAAAACCTGTGGGAGGGTAACTGTTATCTTCTAAGCCCTTACAGGTTAAGAAACAAACACTTAATCTTTCTCTTTATCACAGTCTCATCAAAAATAAGCAGCAGCTGTATTTTCCTTAAATGAAATTTGCCCCTCTACAATAGGGTCTTCTGAAAACAAAGAACCGGATGTTTATGGTTTAATAGGAAGACTCCTCACGGCCAAGAACCAGCTGCTACATGGCTTTGTGCTGAGTCGCCAGCCACTAAACCAGAAGATTAAATATTATTATGAACTGATTAACTTGTTGGTTAACTGATTAAAATTTTAACAGAGGAATAATATGAATATGTGAGTATTGTAGAGGTATGTCACGGAAGCCCTTAATGGTAAGATCCTAACAGGCGCTCTTAGATTCTCCTTCTGTATAAACACACTGGCCCTTAAAGAGCACTGTGAGTTTGTCATATGGTGCCCTTTTAAGTTCTGGAGGTGTAAATGCTGAGGAGAGAAGTGTGGACAAGAGTCAAGGAACAGACTGTAAAACCCAGACATGGGGGAAAGTACATTAAGGGCAGATCTGTGGAGTCCCATCAAAAGACACAGACATCTGGCAAGACAAGCTGAGGGGAATGTGCTGGATTGAACTGCATTTTCTTGTGCTGCCAGGACACGTTAGCACCTTGAGATCCTTTCCTCTACATGGCCTGGGTGCCAACCAAGTGTGTATGTGGCCAGTGGAATACCACACTCTTAGCAGATACTTTTTGGATGGATGGATGGATGGATGGATGGATGGATGGATGGATGCTTGCATGGATAAATGGATGGGAGGATGGACGGATGGATAAGTGGATGGGTGGGGGATGGACGGATAAATGGATAGATGGACCTATGGATGGATACATGGATGCATGGATATGGGTGAATGAAGAGATGCATGGATACATGGATGGACAAGTAAATAAAGGGACGAAGTATGTACTTTTTCTCCATACACCTTAAAGTCAACATTCAAAATTAATATTTTGCAAAAAATGTTCAGCAAAGTTGCCCCCAGCTGATTTCTCCACACTGTACACAAATGTTGCTCTATTCACTGGAGACGTTGACAGCATACTGTATAAAATCTGGGTAGTAGTACTCGTCCCAGACTCTCTACCACACCAAGTCAATTAGAATAATTAATAGCAACTAGAACTGATTGACTTAAAAGTAAATTACCACAATTGGGTATCTGCAGGTTTGCCAGAGGGATATTCTTGCTGCTTTCGTTTAGGCAGTACAGATTCTGAGTTTCTGAACTGGATTTTGTCTCCTGAAAAGTCTTGATCCACATAATATCACAGGAGCACACAAATGGATTGCCCACCAAGATCCTACGTGGAACAAAAATAAAACCTGGTCAGGCTTCCCTCTTTTAATTTTAATGACATTCATGTTTATAAAGCTCTACAAAGTTATAAATTCTTTCTAGCCAGCAATCTTTGAAAGTCATGCCCACCTTTATAATATAACAGTACTTATTCATTAATTTAATACTTACTGAGCTTCTGCTACATGCAAAATAAATGATGCAAAATGAAGACCTTTCAGAATAATAGGGGAAAATGATAGGGACAGAAATAGCTATAATGTAGGATAGAAGAGGGTGTCATGTCTTATAAAATGGGGAAAAATAAGGTGCATAACAAATTTATCAGTTATTATACAGTTATTAAGAAGATCTAAGTGAAGATGCCAACAGGAAGTTTTCAGGAAACTAACATCCTTATTTCTAGTCAGGCTAGAGATTGAAGTGTTATTTAATAAGCTCAAACTTCAGTGGGGGGCAAAGCAACGTCATTTTAATGTAAAAGGAGACTGTTAATGCAATGCTAGACTGAAGTGTGAGAGCTAATCAGGGGGCGCTCACAGCTTTCTGCAACATCAGGTCAGTATGACTGATGCAAGGAAGTTGGAATGAAAGCGAGCGAGATCTGGGAAGGAGCTCTTAGACCTCCAGCCTGCATGTGCACACGTGCTCAGGAGTTTAGAGAGCATGCGCGACGGAGCTCCAGACTGAGCCTCTTGGCCCCCTGTGAGAGGGTCTGCTGAGATAAAGCCGCCATTCACATGCTACTGGGACTCCTGTGGCCTGCGACTGGTGAGAGAGGAAGTAGTCAAAAAGGAAAATAAAAACCACAAGGAAAAAAATCTTTAAATGCTTATTTATAATACCCAGTGGTCCATTTAAGATGAATTCCATTTATGGTAATGAGCCTTTAAATGAGGCCATTTAAAATCGTTACATAGGCTCTGCCTGGCATTAACCACAATACTTAAGATTTCAATGAGGACAGGACCTGGGCTTTGCAACACCATTTACTCCTGTGGTTTTCTGGTCGGGTTCTAAGAATCTCAGGGATCCCTGGAGTCTTTTACAGGAGTTTCTTTGGGGGAAATGTGGTCATGGCAGACTCATTTAATTTGTGTCTGCTTGATGGCCTCCAAGTATCCCTCCAAAACCAAAACAAGATTTGATGCTATCAGATATGGAATATAATGCAGAAGAGATCCACAATGTTCAAGTCCCAATAATCCAAGCTATTTCCTGGCATTCTGAGTACATAAAAAACTAAAGAATCTTTCTGAAAAGAAAGTCTGATTAAATCCACAGAGGGGGTAAAGAAGCGAGGGGTTCTTCAATTATACGTATAGTGACGTTCCTGTGACCACAAAATGCTGGCAGACAACTGGCTGCTTCTTCCAGCTCACAGTGCAAACTCCTTTTGCAGTGATTGCTATTATGCTTATTTGTTTAGGCCTCTCCCTCTCTCTCCAGAGAGCAGAATGCTGGAACGCAGAAACAGTTCTTACATTGCCATGGCCTGGTGCCATGGTACTTTGATTTGTAACAGGACACAATTAACATGTGTTGAATGAATTGATTAAATATGTTGCAGAGAGAATATTGAAACATGAATTTGCAATCAGAACTCCAATTTTTAACCCACCAAGAATATTTCCTGCAGTGATGCTTAATTTTTTTTTTACAGAGCTCCTTACTCATTTCATATATCTTCCTTAAGTTTTTTGTGTGTATTCCTGGGTCAGAGGTAAACCTAGTACCCCAACTACTGGAATTCGGTTTATTCCAAATAATTGCCCATCACTAAGACTTTCACCACGTAACCCTCATTACTACCGACTATCTTGTTGTCGCCCCACTAGTGACATCTTCTGATCTTCACCCTGCAACTGGGTGGACCCTACAACTCAGGCAACACACAGTGTAGGCAAAAGTTTTGCCTGGTATTTAGAGGTCTTGTCCACCTGGGCCCACCACTGTTGCCCAGAGCCTCTGCTTTAGGGTTCTTTAGGCACCTTAGCCATAGGAATGTAAACCGTTTACATGTGCTTCATAGTGATAACACAAAAACTGAACACACTTGGAAATGCTGGCTATTAGATGTCAACGCATTTCAACATCTTTCCTATCACTTTATAGCCAAGGACACTGGGGCATAAGGATAAGCACTGAATGCAGGGGCAGACCCAGGAGAAAACCCGTCAAGAAGGGCTAAGTAGGGAGAAGGTCTACCCATCCTCCAGTGTTCACTAAGCACCAAACAGGCAGTGGTCAGTGGGTAAAAGCTGGCGTGTCTGCCCATTGTTATTCTCTCCTTGAATGGGTTTGCATCCCACTAGGGCAGGGGCGTCAAACTCGACTTCACCGGGGGCCACATAAGCCTCGTAGTTGCCTTCAAAGGGCCCAATGTAATTTTAGGGCCAAATGCAATAAATAGAACTACTCCTTCACTGTTGAGGAGTTGACACCCCTGCGCTAGGGTCTGGACGTCATAGAGACCAAACAGACGCTATGAGATACATAATCTTTCCCACACAAAGCTCCATCTTTTTCCTTTTCCCTTCACTAGAAAATAATTCATTTAAGTAAAAACAATATTTAAATTCATTAGAAATGATATATTACTGAGGTTTCTATTTTTATTGCTGAATCATGTCTTCATGAGGGAAAAATAATAAGTAACCAAAACTTGAGAAATCATTTTTCAAGAATTTTGGCATAAAAATAGATCTGCAGCATCACTCATTAAAAAAAAATACTTCATTGCCCTTTTCCTTGTAAACTGTTTCCCCAAACACAAAATTATTACTTACAGCTCAGACAAGTCAAGGTGACGGAAATGTTTCCTGGACAAACTCGTCAGTTTATTTCGGGTAAAATTGCTGAAAGGAATCAGAAACACTAAATGTGAATCTAAAGTGATACAATTCAGAAATAAAGTATTCAAATAGAGACTTGTTTGCACAACATAATACTATTTGATCCTGGTTCAGACCTTACTTAGACCCAATTGTCTCTCCCAGCTGAAGTAATGGCTTCATTTTCCTGCCTCTGCTATAATTTTTGCCAATGGAAGGAGAAGCATAATATTTTCATATTGCTTATTTGAAATCTCTTTTTTTAACCGAAAGGCTTATTTTTCATATGCCAATTCAGAGCCAAGTTATATACCTCCTGGAGATTTCTGACCTTTTAAACAATTAATAGAAAGATTAAAGTTAATTTAATTTAAAACCATGAACTCACCAGGGAGAAAGATACTCTAACACCAAAGAGCATCACGAATATTTTGAAGTCATGTTCAATGACAGATAAAGTCATGTTCAAACAAAGTTATGTTCACATACACAACTCTGAATAGGAACTGGACTTCATACATCCTTATAGGAAAGAACGCACATACTGGCTGATAAACTCGGCTGAGATTGTTTGTCTGTGACTTCTAAATAACCAGCTGATACCACAAAGAGAACAACAACAAAAAATCAGGTCATGAGAAATATGTCAGCTACTCTCTTGAACTACTCTAGCTACATGTCATTTTAAACATTTGGACCAATCAATGAGAAGATGGCATATTTTGGGATTGAAGAAAAATACTGAATTTAATGACATGTTCCAAATACGTAGTTTTTTTCAGTGGACAGGAGTTTTAGTTCCCACTGATCAATGCCATGAGACACTGAGCTAGGAAATTCTGAGCCATAATCCTGGCAGCTGACTCCCTCTGTGAATCTGTTTACTAGTTGAATTTATTTAAAAAATGTCCAGTGATCAGGCCTCTAGACATGTATTTGATATTTGTAACATGAACATAGAACAAACATCAACTTTCACAAAAAGAGCCAAGACCTCAAAGAAACTGCCATGAGCCTTTCAGTGTCTGTTTCCTGACGTGAGTGGTGGGCTGAGAGCCAGGTAAGGATGGGAGACCCGAGGGTGACAGTAATCCTGGACCCTTACCTGAGCTAGTCCTGTGTCAGCCTAACAAAATCATTAATTAATAGTATCTTGATGTGTCCTACCTTCAGAAGGGGTTCAGCCCAAGAGCTCATCGGTAAATAAAGAATATACCCCCTTGGTGCCTCATAATTTAAGAATGTGTGCCCGATCCTCAGCTTATTCTATGCTGACATTTCCACTCACCCAAACTCTGACCTACACCAGGGTGCCCTCTGCCTTCTGTGCATGCATCTTTTCTTTTCACACTGAATGTCCAGTGCTCACCCACATGGAAAAGGTACTCTACACGGAAGTTTAAAAATGTGGCCACTGCCCTGGCTGGTGTAGCTCAGTGGATTGAGCGCAGGCCTGCAAACCACATGATCACGGTTCAATTCCCAGTCAGGGCACAAGCCTGGGTTGTAGGCCAGTCACCAGCAGGGGACTCACGAGAGGCAACCATACATTGATATTTCTCTCCTTCCCTTCCCCTCTAAAGATAAATAAATAAAATATTTTTTTAAATGTGGCCACAAAAAATCGTTTCTTTCTGACTGTGAATTAAGAATAGCTTTCATTGGAGTATAATACATTGAGGAGTCAACCTGCCTGTCTCCTCCACAGTCTTGGAGACACATATATTTTCACTTTCTTCAGAATCCTCCATCCTTCTGGGGGGAGGGGTGTGGGGAGGAGGTGGGGGGAACGGGAACCTGCTCTTCCTCCCAAGAAGAACAGGAGAGAAGAGCTAAGAAAAGGACACTCGTTGTCAAGGCTCTTGGGTCAGCCAGCGAGCCAGGACCAGGAGCAGCTGCCCCTATCCGGCTGCTAGCAGCATACCCCGGAGCCGGTTACACGCCAAAGAACAAGATGAGTTTTTTGAACCATACTTATTATTGGGGCCAAAAGCCAAAAGGGAAAAAAAAAATAAGGAGAAGGAGGAGGGGATGAAAAAAATCAACAATCCTCTTACTGTCTGATTATAGCACTTTGAAAAGGAACGAATTAGCGCCTCTGTAAAGCCTCTGGAAAACACCAATGCTGGCTTTTCTCACAGCCTCTGGGCTCTCAGGGACCAGGAATTAAGGCACCAAGCAAGAAACTCAGTGGCCAGTCACAGGAGCTCTGGAAAGTCCCCACACCAGGGGGGAGGAGGGAGTGGCAAAAGTGAGAGACAGGGACCAATTTTAATTTCCTTAAAACTCAAACTGAGATGCTCTGCTGCACATTTGTATGCTACTGAGAAACTAACAGGGATAATCAGCACATTCCAGGGACACCAAGAAACAGCTTCTGATACACAGTTCTTTCCCAGCTCACTGTCACCCACCATGGTGATATTTGAGTTGCGGGTGCAATTTGTTGTAGACTGCTCTGCCTGGTTTTAGGAATTGTATCTGTACCCCTTGTGGCTAAGAGCGAGGGACGACCTTTGGAATTCGAGCCGCAGGAGACAAAGCTTGTCTCTGGTAGGAAATGCTGCCTCAGTTTCCTCTCCCTGCCCCCAAAGCTTGGTTGGAAGTCAATGATGGGTAAGACTCCTCACAGTGGGGGGCAACCTAAGCCAGACTCGTTCACTTGGGAGGCCTTCATGGAAGGACTGGGAGGGGGCTGCAACAAAGAGCAATGGACTCTCATGCCCGCCTCATCCCAGGCTTTGTCAAAGCCCAAGTCCCCATGTTCTCTGGGAGAAGCGCTTCCTGGCTCTAATCCCCTTAAGCCTAAATACCTGATGGAGAGAGGTGCAGCTCCTTGCCTTGCTAGAGCGTGTCCTGGGGAAAACTCTGGCATCACAAAGACTCGCTGATAAACCTGTGAAATCTGCTCTGCTAAGAGTGCTTTCATTCATATGATAAGGGTCCGAGAGGAAATGAGTGTGTCTCCCAAAGTTTCTGCAACTCTCTTCCTGACAGAAACTGACTCAGACTCTGAAGCCCTCAGATGTCTTTGAAATGTTATCTACTGCTTGATCCTTGCCGCCCTGTATTCCTGTGTATTACAACCCAATAAAAGGCTATGGAGGAAGGCGCTAGGGGCATTTTTTCTCCTCAGAGATACTGGCGGCTGCTGGCCTTTGTCTTCCCTGAGAAACAGGCCACAGCCCACCTCTCATCCCCAAGCAGATCCATATCTCAGTCATTATTCACTGTTGTCCATGGCACCCGGGGGGACTCGACAGAGAAGTAGCCCCCACAGCAATTCACTTGCGGGAAACCAGGGGAGAGGCAGCCAGTTGCCCCAAGGCCTTGCTCTTAAGCAAAGGTTGGGACTAGGGTCTGAGAAGACAAGGACTTGCCTTGAGCCGCTCCTCCCTCCCTGCCATTCTCAAAAGCCAACTATTTAATTTAATTCCTTTTTTTTGGTGGTTAGAGCCTCTTTTGTCACATAAATGTGTGAACCTTACTGAAATTTCATGACTTCTCCGTAACTGTCTGAATACTTGCCTGACTTCATTCTGCCTTACCATGTAGCCATGCCTACAAATATCAGTAGCATTTTTGCAGTGTGCCCAATGATTGGGCTTTGAGACAATTGGCTTTTAAAAAAAACTGTATGGGATATGTCCATCTCATTTTTTTTAAGATTTTATTTATTTATGTATTTATTTTTAGAGACTGGGGAAGGGAGAGAGAAAAAGGAGAGAGATAACAATGTGTGGTTGTCCCTTGTGTGCCCCTACCCCAGACCTGGCCTGCAACCCAGGCATGCGCCATGACTGGGAATCGAACCGGCGATGCTTTGGCTCACAGGCCTGTACTCAGTCCATTGAGCCACACCAGCCAGGGCTATCCATCTCTTCTGTTTCCTATTTTTAAATGGCACCTCTTTGCAAGACAGGGATAGATACCTGGCTTTATTTAAGTTATGCACAACACACAGAATGCCACTAAAATTATTCTACCGTATATCACCCTGAAAACAAAAACACAAAGTGGCTTTGGTTTTCTAAAAATAGCATACAACAAGAAAAGCAGGGAAAAAATAAAAGGTACCACAAAGAAATCATAAAATCTATTACTAAAACTATAATTAAACATAGCCCACTAAACAAAAATCACAATAGGGGAAGTGATATGGTAAAAGACCCAATAAAATGTGGTTGTTGAGTAATTTGGGTCTAAAGTCAGCTGTAATGAAAATACCAGAAATTAACTAATGAGGTCATCAGTTACATTTAAGTGATTTCATTAGGGCATTTTGCCTTTCTCTTCCCTCCGACCTGTCTCATTTACTCTGTCAAGGACTTTGCAGACATCACATCTGCGCAGGCAAACCAACCACAGGGATAATGCCAAAAGCGTTTAAGTGAAATACGTTAATAAAGTTCCTTGGAGTTTTATCACACTTTTGCCAAATGTTTTTTATAGAGAGTCCAGGCAATGGGCTCTCCGGGAATGATTTCTTCTATAACCCACATGAAAATCAGTTGGAGAACTAGTCTCCCCCCAAAAAGAAAGGGGACAAATGTTACAGGAACGGCTGATTCTCAGTTGCAGGGATGGCACGGGCTTTATTTCTGTACTTACTGGAAGAACTCGGCCAGGGGTGAGGCCAGGAGTCCTGATTCTGTCACCTTCAATCTGTGGACCTGAGAATACCCTGCACCTCCCTCAGTCTGATTTTCTGCCCATGAAATGGGAGTCACAATGATCTTCCCTACCAACTGGTAGAAAAATCAAGTGAGATAATGCAGGTGACCATGAGACACAAAAGGACCAGTGAACACAGACAACATTTCTCCAGCAGAAGGTCCTTGATCTTCATCAGGACATGGGGACCCCAATCTGAGCTTAGAAGTAGCTGATTCTCTGTTTAAATACGAAACCTTTTAGGAAGGCCACACCTCATTGACTAAGTGCCATAATCTAACAGGATTTAGCCTCCAGTAACTTAAGAGCTTCTATTGGCCCTCTTTATTTTCATTTGACCTCAGTTAACAAATCTTCAACAGGACATCAGGGGAAGCATTTGCTATTGTTAATAATTGCCTGAACTGTTGGCATGTCCCATAATTGACTTTTCTTCACTTCTGTCAATCATGACAGAGAGCATTTTAAAAATGAAAGTTCAAAGAGGACTTCTTGTGGAGGGCAAGGCATTAGTAATGTTTAGTTCCCTAGAAAGGCCGCAGCCAAGTCAGTTTCTTTCAACTCTACCCATTTAATATCTTCCAGAGAATGTCATGATTCCCAGGAAAAGAACCAAGGACATGGTACCAGGACATAGTTTTCACACCAGACTCCTGCCTTTGGCCTATTGCTCTGTCCAAGATGGAAATGGCCCAGAAATCCATGAAAGGGAATAAACAGGCTGTTCTAGTACCCTCCTGAAACCATTCAGAAATCAAAGATAATGTTTCTAAGCTGTTGTCACAGCTAAACTAACTTTTAAAAAAGGGGATTAGAGTTGGAAAAAAAATAAACAGAGGGTGTGGAAATATGGACTAAGTTGGGTCCTGGGAAGCAAAGAATCAATCTTTACTTACATGTGCTGCAAGTTGCTGTTTTTCAGAAATGCTTTATGAGCCACAAATTTTAATCCGGAATCCACAATTGTCCTATGAAAACACATAATTGCATGCATATTAGAACTAACTGGTGAACACCACCTAACTAAAAGAAAGTTCTGAGATAAAGTACACAAGTCCTGAGCACTCACAGGTTTTTCAGTCCCGTGTAAGCTTCAACATCATCTTCATTGATGATTTCCAACCTTTTCTGATTTGCAATGTAACTACAAAAAAGCAGAGAGTGAAAACCATTGAGTCAGAATGTAAACAGCACATAAAAGAACGGGCAACTTCCACGTGACCTCACTAGGGTGCTCAAGGTGCTCTTTCCCCACCCAACTTAACCCTACCATTAAAAAATATACAGCTAGGGGAGCAAAACTGAGTGTGGTTACAAACAAACCAAAATCGAGCAGCCGTCATAGTCAGTGACAGGTTCATCAGGCTTCATTTGTCTTAGTTTTTAATTACTCATTCTTACTAACAATTTCAGTTTTCCTCCCCTTTCATGGTATCCCCTGTGCTTAGAGGAGAAGATACCTTGGAAATGCATTTGTTCACTGCCTCTCAAAAGCAGTCCACCCTTATAGCGACAGCCACAGGGATGCTGGCATCATCACATGCAAGACGCATCACACCTTCGCTCACAGTCCAAGAGAAGCAATGACTTTCTCCTTCCACTTCCTAAAACACTGTGGCAGATTCCCCTCCCTTTTTCCCTCTCTCCCGCCCTCCCACCCTTTCTCCCCACTTTCTCTTCTCCTGCCCAGCATCTTTCTTTCTGCCTCTGTCAGTAATAACACCAATTTTTCCTTTCAGGAAGCAAGTTTTACAAACCCACATGGCCCGAGTGTGCTCTCTTTAGGAATTCTCCTCTATCCCTACCCCTCAAACCATCAAATTCAGAAATAAATTGGTGACTCTGGCTATACAGAGAATTCTGTCCCCTTGACCATGTTGACTGGCTTAGAGTTGGGCATGTAACCTCAACTAGACTAATGAGAATCCTCCCTAAAACTAAATACATGGATGCTGGGGCAGAAGTCTCCCTCTCTCTCTCTCTCTTTCTGGAGTCATAGCTGAAAGATTACACAAGGCTGGAGTCTTCCATGAGAGATTTTTCTGCCACAAAAAAAGAGACTGTCCAAGAATAAAGTCAGCACCCAGCGGAAAAGATTGGTCGGAGATACAAAGAAAGAACACTGAAAATGTCATTTGATCCTTTGAATCCAGCCATCTCTAGGGCTAGATGTCACTAACTGAAATTTTTTCTGCATTTCTGTCACCTGCAACCAAAAATACAAATCTAGTAATAGGAACACAAAGCTGTTAAAATTGCCTCCATGGAATCACCTTGTGGTAGTTACTTGAGAACCTATCTCTCCATTTTCCTTGGATCACAACCTCTTTGAAGACAGCTGGATCCTGTTTTACATTTCTTAATATATACCACAGCATCCAGCATAGTATCTTGCACAAGGTAGGTATTCAACAGACGACGGATGGATGGATGGGCAACACCTGAGTTCCAAAGGCACTATAGCGAGTTGCGCAAGGATGCCTTTTCTCTTTGTTTTTTGTTAAGATATATAGCATAGATAGTCCAACTAAGACACTGAAAACAAACACATACCTCTGCTGTTACAAACAAGAGCTAAAATTTTTAAAAAATTAAAAAGTAACCAAATGGGGAGAAAATACAGCATCTCTAGGTCCCTTCTACCTAATTCCAAAACAAAGACTTATGGTAATTGTTGAGGCACCGGTTTTTAGGAAACAGATTTTAGAAATATAATAAGTAAATGCTCAAAGGGAAAAAAATTTCACCAAGGAGAAATAATTTTAAAACTACCCACAAAACCATTGCCTCCCATTACATAAAAATGGAACCTCCAAAATAGAAAGGCATCTTCCACTCAAAGATCTTGGTTCTCCTGGTACCCAGGGCCCGGTACTTAATTGATGTGCAGAAAAGATTCATTCTTTTATCTCCTTCTCCCATACACAGCAGGAAGCATTTTAAGACTCCAACTTAATGCTGAACAACAATTTTCAAAATCAAGAGTTTTTATGAAATGCTTCAAAATTATCACACATTAGATACATTTTTCCAAGGTTCTCATTCCATTAACATTTTCAATAGAGACCACAGTGACTACCTCCTCTAAATTAGCTCCCAGTACGAACTGCACTCTAGAGAAGTCTAGATTTTAATGCATTTTTATAAAACTTCAGTAAAAAAAAGAAAGGGTAAATAATGTGAGCTATGTTTCATTTGGGGTCACAAGCACAACTTTCAGAAGGCCTGCCCACTGTTTGCAGCTGAGCTAGCATGGTGGCCATCAATGTTCTGAAAACATGGACTCTCTCTGCCTGGACATCACCACATCCTCCACGCTAATGACAGAGCCTGACACACAATTGTACCTACTCAACTGTGGCACAGAGCATCTATCTTTTAGTTAATGACACCCTTTATTTTATTTTTATTTCACTTTTCATGAGATTTTTAATTCATAAACCCCTCAGCTGTACTTAATAAACTACAATGAGCTAGGATAAATGAAATGGAAGGCATAGCCCTGGCAGGTGGCTCACTTGGTTGGAGCATTGTCCTGTACACCCAACAGCTACAGGTTCAATTCCAGGTGAGGACACATATGAGAGGCAACAGACGGATGTTTCTCTGTCACACTGATGTTTCTCCATATATATATATATATCTCCATATATGATATAGATATTATATATCTCACTCTCTGTCTCTCTCTCTCCCCCCTTCCTCTTCTTCCACAATCAATAACCATATCCTCAGGTGAGGATTAATAAATAAATATACAATAATACATAAATAAATAAGGAAGGCGTAGAAGAAAGAAAAACAAGGGCAGAGACATCAATGGAGCTAGGAATTAGGTTCTAAAATGTGTATACTTGTTAGAAAAAAAAGCCACAGCTTATTTCTAGGCTTTCTAGTCACCAACACCCAAAGGAAAAAGGAACTGGAAATAAATTTGGTCAGTGGCTATTTCATCGTGTTCATGAGATAAAAATAAATTAGACATTAAGCAAAGCATAACTGTTCTTGGATCTCAGACTCGACAGGTGATTTTCTGGGAAACCATCAAAAGAACCATTTAAAATTATGAAAAAGAAATGGTTACCACAGAATACTCTTCCTCTGTAGAAACAGAAATTTCCTAGATAAGTAATGAATTTTTCCCCCTTCAAAATGGAAAAATTAACAGGAGAACTGGATTGAAAGATTGGCAAGTGTCCTTCCAGATGTCAGGAATTTCCCTTCGTTTAAGTTACCACCTGCAGAGGTGCCCACAAGATAAGCTGCTGGTTATAAAGCAGTCATGAAATCTACCCTGTAAGAGACTCTCCTTAGCTACCAGAAAGGGATCACAGGACTGGAAAGGAAGTCAGTAAAGTTAACAACAGACAATTCACAAAGAGGAAACCTCAAAGGCCAAGAAACATTTGAGAAGCTGCTCACCCTACAAGGAATCTGAAATGCAAATCAAATAACAACATATCATTCCTCCCGTGCTGGAGTGACAAAATGTCTAAAAATTGACAATATAAAACATTTCTAAGGATGGGAAGAATTTCTCTGACATTGTTGGAGGGGACCATTAAATTGGTATAACCACTTCAAAAGGCAATTTGCCAGTATCCTGGAAAATAATAGATCAGCATGCTTCATGGTCCAGCACTTCCATTTCCAGATATTCACCCAAGAGGAATTCCCACACAAGGAATTCCCACACAGGCACACAAGGAGACATATACAAGAATATTCACTGCATTTGCAGTCAGAGTCAAAAGTGGAAAACAACTCAAGTGTCTATCAATACAGAAACTACTCAGCTACAGAAAAGAATGAATGAAATCTTGTCATTTGCAACATGGCTGGACCTTGAGGGTATTATGCTAAGTGGGATAAGCCAGACAGAGAAAGATAAAAACCTTATGATTTCACTCATATGTGGAATGTAAAACAAAAGAGTAACAAACAAACTCACAAAGCAAACAAAACCCAACTCGTGAATGGAATGGTGGTTACCACAGGGGAAGAGAAGGAAGGAGACAGTGAACTGGGTAAAGGGGTCAAATGTACGGTAACAGAAAGAAGCTAGATTTGGATGGTGAGCACACAAGAGAATACAGAGATATCAAATTCTAAAGTACTCCTAAAATTTATGTAATGTTATTAACTAATTTTACCTTAACAAATTTAACTTTTTAAAGAAAAAAAATTAAGATGTGTTAAATACATAAGCTGCATTGAAGCAGATCTTTATATCTGAAAGAACTTTATGTCAAATAAGAAAAAAGTAAGCCCAACCGCATACCAATATAAACATATAATATAAAACAATTTGTACAAACTTTCTTTAAAATTTTATTAAATTTATTGGGGTGACATTGCTTAATAAAACTATATAGGTCTCAAGTACATGATTCTATAGTACATGATCTTTATATAGCATTGTGTTCACCACCCAAAGTCAAGTCTCCTGACACCATGCACTTGACCCCCTTTACCTGTCACTACCTCCCCCAACACCCCTTCCCTCTGGTAATCACCATCCTGTCAACTGTGTTGATGAGTGTTTGTTTTATTTTTTTAAACTACACAGAAAAAAACACATAATGGCCATAACCAAGCATATATGTAAAGTGTGAAAAAATGTCAAGCAAGATCACCTTAGGAAAGCAGAATGGGCCTGGGATAAAGAACAAACTGTTAAAGTATTTATTTTATTAAACTACTACACTATTTCTTTTATTAAAGAAGAAAAGACTCATAACAATGAAGACCAAAATGTTAAAGTGTCAGTTCTGAATACAAATATGTGAAGTTATTGTTATGTCATTTTTTTAATATTAAAAATTTATGAAGAGGGGAGGGAGGCAGGCAGGAGAGAGAGACAGAGAAAGGCATAGAAGTGAAATGACTGCAGGGAAGCTGAACTCCAGGGCTTTTCAGTTACTCAGTGGAAAAATACACTCAGGTTCAACTTCTAGTTCCCTGGACCATCCAAAAACAAAAGTCTAAAAGCCTTCTGCTCCCTGTCCCAGAGCTCCACAGGAGCCAGATTAAGGAGCATGCTAGGCTGCCCCCTACTGGTGATCTTTGCCTGCCTCCTGGGAAATCTTGATACCAAGTCTTCTGCATTCTCACCTCTCATTGCCGCTGCTCAGAGGCCAACCCAGGATCAGGGAGGAGACAGGAAGGGCCAGGCCAGGGCAGACAAGTGAAAGATGCATGGAAACAGGCTTTCCTCCTCTCCCACCCTGAGCACCATTTCCCATCACTCCAGTTACAGTAAACTCTGAGGGCTCTTTACTGAATCAAACTGCTTAATAAAACACATCTCCCAAAACTGTTTCATTCCCCAGGAAGAATGGGAAGACTCAGCATTTTGGCACAGGCCTTTCTCAAAAACTTTCTCTCCATGACAGCTTCTGACTCCTGTGATCTGTGCCCACCGTTCTGGGAAGCTTAAGCGCCAGGGGTCTTAAGACACAAGCCACTTCCTCACCCTACCCAGAGCCCAAGTCCCAGTGCTTGTCTGATAAGAATCTCCTCCTGGCTGGTGTAGCTCAGTGGATTGAGCACAGGCCTGCGAACCACGTGATCGTGGTTCGCTTCCCCATCAGGGCACATGCCTGGGTTGCAGGCCAGTTCCCGGCAGGGACCACTCAGTTCCCAGCAGGGGATGCATGAGAGGCAACCATACATTGATGTTTCTCTTCCTCTCTCCTTCCCTTCCCCTCTAAAGATAAATAAATAAATATTTTAAAAAAAAGAATCTCCTGAGTTCAGCAGACTTTGAGTCTTGGCAGCAAACCAGGCTTCTGCCATTCTAACTTCCAAAGGTTTCCTTCATTCTGTTTTAGAAAGATAGCACTTTGAATGGTGACAAGGAGACTCTGTGAACTTGGATTTATTTAATTTGATACTCCATAAGAATTTCTCTCACTCAGTTCCTGGGACTTGCAGGCCCTCTGGCCCATCCCTCCATCAGCAATCTGTATGGAATCATTCTTGGCCATCAACCGTCCTGTTTTGCCCTTATATGCCTTCCTCCATTCTCAAATTCACCTACAGGACTCTAGGTTGGACCTCATATTATTATGTGTTGTTTTTTACGTGTACTATATCCCAAGACCACTCTCTACTGCCCTAAAAGTCCGATCCCTTATACAAGGCCCTCGTCAGAAAATTCATCTGAATGTATTCTGGGGCCTGCAAGTCTGAAACATTGCTTGATTTCTACACAACAGCAAAAAGGCTCTTTCCAATCACAACATTTCTTTTGCAACATTTGGCAAGTCTCCTTTTTTTTAGCACTTATTATATGTCTTAACTTTGTAATTCAGGATTAGAAGAAATGGAGATACTCTCTGTACCCGCATTTGTATTTTTCTATGAACCTATCTGACTCCCCAGTTGAACAGCTAACTCTTCAAATGAAGGGGTTTTACTCGTCTCACTTCATGCACTTACAGGGCTGATTCTCTCGAATGCCGGCGGATCAAACATACCTAAGCATCCTCCACTGGGGTGTTTTATTATCCCAGTGGAAAGACCAGCCACATACACACATGTGCATGAAAGATGCACAGTAAATACTAAATGAAAATAGTGATCATAGACTACAACTGCCTGTGTCACGCAGAAAACACGGAAAGACAGTAAGAGGAGGATGGAAAGCCAATTTTGAAAGCAAACTGTGTCCACACTAGGAGTGAATTTAGACCACGTGCACACAACACATTCATACCAACTATAGTATTTATTTATTTTTAATATAAAATCTAATTGTCTTTGGCAAATGAGTGTTTATTTGCCACCAGACCTCTCAGTCTGAGGAACGTTCAGCCTAGAAATAGCCTCCAAGACTCTTTGTGTCTGCCTGTGGTTTGTAACCTTGACGGAGGTGATGCTGTCTGGCGACCGTGCTCACTGCCACAGCATTTGATGAGCACAGACAAAAAGGTTTCCAAGAAGAGGTACAAGCACCTGGACGGTGAGGCCACAGTGGAAGGAATGACAAGATATGATTAGGCAGGTCATCAAAGGGTTAAATGGAGCTCACGCCCTGAAGAGAGGCCAGAAAGTCAAAAGATAAAGAATATGAACCTAAGCAAAGTCTGTACTATCTGCCATTTTATTTTGTATTGTCACCAAAGCTTCTCTAGTCTCAACTTGACATTCAGGACCTTCACTAAGACATTTCCTTGAGGGTAAAGAATTTCCTCTCCTGAGGCTTAACCAAAAGCTTATTGGTGATCTTTTGGAAGAGAAGAGGGAAGTAATTTTAGGAAAAATTCACAGAAACATTTTTGCATTATAGGTTCCTGGAAAGGGTACTCATCCCATTTCAAGAGATTTCACCCTGGCTTTAATGACCTATCAAATAATTCCTCCAGGTAACCTGCCCAAGTAACAAAGAGCGATTTCTAACACATCTTTTCTCTGTGTATATTAGCTTAACAGCAGTCTTTCTCTAAAATAAAATTTCTCTTTAGCTTAACTTTGTTACCTGAACGGTACTTTGGCAATACAGTGAAAAGAAATGGGAACAGCACTGAATATATCTGATGGGCGCTCTTCAAAACGGAATCACTTCCTGCTACCTTGGCCACCCCCACCCACCCCCACCAAATAGAGAAATAAGCTACTAGAAGCAGATAGAACTTAAACGCCACAAGAGACTGCAATGTGTGCCCAGGTTTACCACCCCAGGGTGAGGCATTTCAACGCTGGCAGGATCCTCTCTGCCATAGGGTTTTCATCCCGGGGAACATAATAATTCCTTGAAACACAGCACTTGGACCCTTAAAAAAGCTTTTGTTCCCTGAGTCCACAGCTAAACAGCTTTGCTTTCTCAGCAAAATGCTGAGAAAGAATTATGAGAGCCAAAGCATTTCATGACTCCACATAGGAATTTCTCCATGTATCACCCCACTCTTACGACAGGCTATACCACCCCAACTGTGAAGACACAAATGTAGAGCGCACCAAAAAAGCATGCTTGAAATCTGAATTTGAACAGCCTGCTAGGACATGCTGGTTAGCATCAGCACTTCCACTTTTCCTTTGTCCATTAGCTCAGAAGTAGCATCACTCATTTTTTTTGTAGAGTACAAACTACATACCAGGCATTAGAGAACCCAGGGGTTGTCTCCCTTAACACACCAGTGCTACCAGGAGAGTACTATGATTGTTTCCACTTTTTGAAAAAGAAACCTGAGGCCCAACCATGCCAAGTCACTTGCCCAAGTTCACATAGCTGCCAAAACAGGATCTGAACCAGACCTACCTGCCTTGATTTCCGAGCGCATAGCCACTGCACCACACCACTAGGACTGTCAATCCAGCACCTTCCATAAGGAACAATTTCTACAGTGTCAGCAAAGCAGGCCTGCACAAATACACACGGCCTAAAATCAATGGCCAGTGCAAAGGAATGAGGACATTTTACAAGATACTCTTGTGTATTGGATCTATACAGCTCTGGAAGAGGACACAGATGAAATATGTTCTTCAGATTTTCTACAGTGCCAAGCTCTGAGAACTGCAGCTTCCAGCATAGCCCTAATACCCTGCAGATTTAAGAGTAAGTGGTATAGTGTGAGGGAGAGACTCACTCTCCTAGCTTCACCTCTTACCAGCTATGTGACCTGGGGCAAGACCCTATGCCTGAACTTACCTGTCTATAAAGTAGAATAACAATGGTAACTGTCCCACAGGGTTGTTGGAAAAATTAGGGAACTGCCTTAGCATAACTGGGACCTCAGTCAATGCTAATTATTACTAACAATGAGCAGAAGACCGAGGCTGAAGGGCTGGCTTGTCACTGACTAAATGGCAACCTCAACCTCACTCTGCCTCCAATGTCCACATCTGAGAAAGAGGAAATTTGGATTTGGTAATATTTCAGTTCCCTTCAGGACACAGATTATAAGAAAGCTTCAGCAAAATATTATACAGAAAAAATTACATTCTTGATTTCTCTCTGAATATTTACATAGCTTTTTCTTACCCACCTCTATGAACAAGGTGCTTCCCGAAAAGAAACATGACAATTTGTGACCAGATAAAATTAATTATTAAAAAAGACCTTAAAGTTGGCTTTCTACATAAAACACATCCGTCTCCACTGGGAAAATATAAATTTCATTTGACTTAAATTAAATAAGAGCCCCCCATGCAGACTTAGGACTGGCCCTCTGCCTCCAAAGAGTGTGATTTGTAACCTCATAAACCAGTTGACAAGAAGTCACGGCAAGAGCATGCGACCCATATCTAGACAACACAGGATCCTTTATCTTTCTAGATTTTCTTGTTAGCCACCAAATTTTCAAAATAAAATGATTTCACATTTCATAAATCTGAATTTCCATATTTTCTTTAAAAAAAACCCCGAAGGCCTGCCAAACCGGACCAGCACTTCCTCCTGGCAACGGGCAAAGGGAGCCGAGTGACGCTGCCCCGGGGGCCGAGGCACATCTCCAGTTGGGAACAGTCCCAGCCGACCTCAGCTATTTCACTGGTGCGTGGAAAGATTTTATGACACCTGACATAATTCTTGCTTGTAATTTCCTCTGAGACTTCAAATGCTCCAACTAGTCTCCTACACTGACAGGTCATCTCCATGTACAGAGATCCTGAAAAGGAGTCCCCTCACATCAAACTGACACACAGACCACAATAAAAATACATCACTTTTTCAAAGAAGCTGCTTCTATCTGTTCAGAATCCTTCCGAAACTTCCTCTGTTGCTAAAAATTAAAATGGACATAGATATACCAAAGTGAAATGTTATACTTGGTACACTGGTAAATAAATACCTAGAAGGAGAAAGGGATGTGTTTTTTCCTGATCAAAAAAAATTGTTTTCTGTCTTGGCTGGTGTGGCTCAGCAGATTAAGTGCCAACCTATGAAATGAAAGGTCACCGGTTCAATTCCCAGCCAGAGCGCATGCCTGGGTTGCAGGTCAGGTCCCCAGTGGAGGGGAGGGGGTGCAAGAGGCAACTGATAATCTCTCGCACATCGATGTTTCTCCCCCACCTTTCTCTCCCTCCCTTCTCCTCTCTCTAAAAATAAACAAATAAAATCTTCTTTAAAAGTTAAAAGGCTTGGCTGGTGTGGCTCAGTGGACTGAGTGCCAGCCTGTGAACCAAAGGGTCTCCCCAGTTTGATTACAAGTCAGGGTACATGCAGACCAGATCCCCAGTAGTGGATGCTCAAAAGGCAAACACACATTGATGTTTCTCCCTCTCTCTTTCTCCCTCTCTCCAAAATTAAATTAATTAAATCTAAAAAATCTTATTTTCCTTCTAACTAATTTGCTTAATATCATTACGTACTTCACATGAGGTCTCAGACCATTGGACAGGTCACAATAACCTAGGAGTGCAAATGAGAATCAAGTAACATGTGTTACGACACTGTTCCACCGTATTAGATGCAGAGCCCAGGATGGAAATGGTGCTGATACCCAGCTACTGTCAAGAAACAGCCATAAGCTATATTTAAGCCAAATTTTTTATTTTGGGTAGGACTCCTCTAACATCAGTCAATATGAAACCACCACAAAAATAAGTCAGCTCAGTGAACAACCTTCTGTGTACTCTGCTCCTAATTCATCCTGCAGGCCCACAAGGGGTCATGCCTCTCAGGGCTGGCAGCACCTGGGAGTCTGAGGGGGTTCTCCTTGGGCTGGAAAGTGGCCCAGTCACACCTGCTCCTTACAACTTCTAGGCTGAAACCATCCCTGCCGTGCTCTGTGAATGGAACTCTGCGGTCTCAGTTGAGCATCTGTCCACATTCTGGGGCAAAGGGCTGCTTCCCCTGCAAGCCTGGATCTGCCCGCTGGTCACTCTTCAGCTTATCTTTGTCCGCTGACCGGGTGGCTTCCACCTGGATGAGCACGCAAGCCAGGTGGCTTGATCTTTCTAAAAGGATGTAAGCCCAACCATCTGGTTGTCTGAGTTCCAAAAAGATTGGATCTGGCCTTAACCAGCAACGGAGATTAAAATTTTCCAGGCTCTGGTCAGAAGGAACAACTTCAAACTGTATACAGTACAGCTTCTAGCAAAGCCTGGCTACGCAAAAGGTAGGTGAGAATGGGAGAGTAAGACCCTGTTGTATCCATTTCTCAAACACAGCACTGAGAGACTAAATTCTCGAACCCCTTTTGCCTCCTTGCAGAACTGAGGTCCTTGTCACTTCCCCCACCTTTCACTGGCCTCCCATGGAAGAAGAAATAAAATCTACTTTTGCATTTTTCATAAAAGCTGTGAATTACATCACTCATTGTCCCTGTAAAAGAAATTCCTTTCAGAACACAGTGCCAGACAAAGCCATGTTCCTGTGGAATTAGTAGACATTCTCCTTCCTCATAATGAGCTTCTCTCTTCACTGCCAGGAAGTGGAGCACATCTATTGCACTCGGTCCCAGCCACTGCCCTGGCCCTTAGAGTGAGCTGGGGTTCGTGTTCTCTCTTCTTTTATGCCTCATTCCCTCCCTCCCTCTCATTTTTACCTTATTAACCTTACTATATGGAATAATTATCATCAGTTATTCAAATACTGATGTGAAATTGATTCATGACACCATTTCTACTACTCGTTCCAGACAGATTCAATGGCCGTTATAATTAACATGCTGACACTACAAAAATTATCTTGTTTTCAAGAAATGAGCTAGTACATCATTTTATCTGTGATTTGTTGGTGTTTGAGAGTAGATGGTCATAAAAAAAGTGAAATCTTGCGATTCCAATGCAACATATAAGTTATCTTTTCTAAAAAATGTCTTTTCCTCTTTCCCTGTTATTTCAGACCAATCAATGTCTCATTTCTGGCTCCTGAAAAAGAACTTCCAATGATTAGCCCAGGCACTGAGAATTCTAAGGAGCATTCACGTCAGCACTAATCCCAGCATAGTTGTGAAAGCCTGGCCTCAGGTCAGGTCAAATCATTCCATATGAAGAGAATTTTGGGATCTACTATTTCTGCTCCAACTTTGGGATAAATCAAGCATGGCACAGAGAAAAATGAGCATCAGGCATAATGTCAAGAAAAAAGAATGATTTCAGTGGTAAAATTTTAGGGTGCCCGTAAGGTCTCTTTTGATTTTGGCACGGTTTTTCAGCCAACATTTATAGGCTGTGGTAGTAAAGAGAGCACTGGAATAGGAGGAACACTTGGAATTTTATCTTCCCTGGTTTCACTTCACATGTTGACCTTCAGTCATTTTTATAGGTTAGTGATTACTTTCTTTGGACTTAAACTACAAAGAGGCTGGTGGAAAAAGATCCCAGTCACAAGTGGTTAGGTAAGGCCACAATAAAGAAAAGCTATTCTGTAGCAGGGAAGTGTGAGTGAACTTTAAAAATCCTAAACAAATCTCTGATAAACACTTGTAATTCATGGTATACCATTATTCAAAAAGATATATTTTTGAAGTTCCTACAATAGTCAAATTCATAGAGATAGAAAGTAGAATGGTGCTGCCGGAAGGGGAGTTGTTTAATGCAGGGATTTTCAGCCTTTTTCACCCCATGGCGCACGTAAACTACTTACTAAAATTCCATGGCAAGCCAACAGTTATATAGTTTTTCTATCTAACAAAAATAGCTATGATTTTGATTCATTCACACCAGACCGCTGTTGTTGTGTTGTCATTTTTTATTTGACAATCTCAGGGAAAAGAGGGTGATGCCCCTGACTAACAGTCAGGGGTTGTGTGGTT
The DNA here is from genome assembly GCF_014824575.4 of Sturnira hondurensis. NCBI lineage: Eukaryota > Metazoa > Chordata > Mammalia > Chiroptera > Phyllostomidae > Sturnira > Sturnira hondurensis. Next base: position 2,678,022 of record NW_028095197.1, on the reverse strand, counting down.
TAAACGTTCTGGGGCACGTGGCGTGCCGTGGCACACCAGTTGAAAATCGCTGGTTTAATAGACATGGTTTCAGTCTTGCGAAATAAAAAGAGTTCTGGAGATGGACAGTGGTGTTGCTGGCACAACTTCAATGTACTTAATACCATTGAGTCATACAGGTAAAAACTGGTGGAGATGGTAAATTTCATGTTACATATATTTTAGCACAACTTTTTAAAAAGACAAAATTTTAAAGACCTTGCAATTAAATAGTAATAATGACAGCCAAGAGAGAAAATGGAGCACAAACTGACCAGTAACCTCCAGGGTCCAGGAGAACCATTGTAAACAATCTAATAAATACAATGGATCAGTACTAGCGAACAAAAAGTGGCAGAACAAGACGATAGCCTGCATAATAGTGGCTGAATTTGACCCATGATTGTCAACACACCCATGGCCAATGTCCCAACAAGCTCAGCACACCAGGCCCCACAACATGAGAGAAGCATGCCAACAAGCAAAGGGCATGCCCAGGCTGCAAATAAAGGGAACCAACCCTCTGTACATCTGTCCCCTTAACCCCCACGCCTGTCCAGTGCCACACTCAAGGCAGATTCTTTTGCTATTCTGTCTTCCTCCAGCCCTACAGAGTCTACTCTCCAACAAATACAATTAGGACAGACATACAAAAGAAAAACTAACAGTCAAGTTCTCACTATGTGTTAGGCACTGGTGCAAACATTTTATGTGCATCAGCTCATTTTAACCACACAGAACCCTAAAAAGGAATGTCCCATTACTTCCCCATTCTATAGATAGGGAAAGTGTGACACAGAGTGCCTTAATAATCAGTCTTGGGTAGTAGGGGCAGACCAGCTTCAGAGTGGAGCCACCAAGTAATCCTGCTTCACAGCCTGTATCACTCCGCTACATAATACCACGAGAAAATGAAAAAGTGTGTCAATGCACAACAATTGGCACGTTCACGGATTTTTCCAATTCAGAATACAAATAATAAGGAAAGAAACTGTCAAGCACAGTTTTTGCAATCCCAGGATCCTCCCATGTTGCCGGTAGTTATATATACACTGTCCGGCAGGAGTAACTTCTCTGTGAGTGTGGTTGGTAGGGTAATAATATGGATGCAATAATTTATAGTTTTAATTTGAACATTTCACCTAAAATGTCATATGATGTGCTTGAGTATAGTGTTGTGTTACAAAATTACATGCTTATGATTTTTGTAATAAATGATTTTCTAATAAAAAGGAGGCGTTATTGGTGCCAGACCCTCTGTGTCTGTGTATATATATTCAGCCCTAATGAACTGATTCTTAAAATACTACATTCACATCTAGATCTTTCAGGGCACTAAAAAATCTGTAAAGGGAAGTGAAAAAGGTAGAAATTGGTAGCCACTGATGTTTACCCATGAACAGATCTATGCTTTGCTGGTCTGTCTATGCCTGTGAGATCACAGCTTGTTGTAATACAAGTCAGGGGAGAGTCCTGCACATGCTGTCCTTATTGGGAACATGGTGGGATAAGTGTGGAGAGCCCGGCCCGCCCACGGCATGCTCCCATGGTGTAAGCCCTGCACATCCAAAGCACCACCAGAGCCCAACACTACCATGATGCAGAGACCAGGTACAAGGCAGAGACCCAAACAGTCTTGTCCCTTGTGCCCTTAACTCTGAGCAGTGGGCTCAGGCAGGTTACAGGCTTTCACTCTGGTTCTCCTACAGGTGAGGTCCTCTATATGAGGCAAGGAGCCCTGGGGCCAAGAAGACGCTTCTACCTGGAAATGACACCTTTCTTCTTAACCTAGTAGGATCCCAGCATTGCCTAGGCAAAGGCCCCAAACCCATCTCAGGGCATACATGGGCTTTTTCTATGGATCTGTCATCTTGAGGCTGTGTCATGCTACGGATATGCATGTCCTTAGGCACAACAGTGTAGGGGATGAGGGAGGTCCCAGCTGCTGTCTGTGGTGGTGTTGATGGAGTTTGGACCTGTAGGATGGATCATCCACACCACTGCGAGAGAGCAGTGAGCTGGCTAAAGACCTCCACTGGTGCCCTTCGACAGGCCACACAGATGGTAGGAGCTGGCCTAAGTCTTGTTACCCAGGACCCAGAAAAGTGCCTGGTGGGAGGACATGTTCAAAATATACTTGCTAATTGACTAAATTAATGAACTGATCAATCAACCAATCCACACATGCATACATAAACAGTCAATTCCTGCCCTCCATTTCAGCTCTCCTGAAATGAATTGTAAACAAATATCAATTACCCTCAGAACCGTACATGTATAGGTACAAAATACAATGAAAGGAGAGTAATGATAGAGTGCATTCTAGGCTAAGCTGGGGTAAACAAAAGGCCCAACATCATCCCCTAGATACCAGGCAGTAAAACTCCAGAAGACACCTTTTATTGGTGAGAGAGAAATTCTCTTAAAGAGTAAATGAGATGGCTAAGAAGTTAAATCACAGAGGGTCACCTAGACTTACCGTGAGAGCCAATGACTCAACTAAAAATAAGAGATTTCCCATCAGAGTTAAACATCACATGTTGGATCTGTAATGCCCATTTCTTTTTTGAAGGTTAACTTTCAAAATATAGATGGAGTCTACACTATTTTTATTTGCATGTATATTATAGACATACTGTACTATGTAAATATAAATAACTGGATGTTATTTATCTCAAGGGAGAATTATATCTTTGGATCATTCAGTACAATCTGTTCACCTACATATTTCCTTGTTCTATTTTTAAAAGCCCTTGATCTCATTCCTATTAGTTATTTTATGATCAGTTTCCAAACAAGTTATCAAAATTTATAAGATGCCTGATAGTTGTTATCATTATAAATATAAAGGAAGCCCCATGAAACATTCATAGGACCAGCCAATGCACTTTGGTTGCAGAGGCACAAAGTACAACATTACATACTATCTTTTTATACTCCGGACGCCTGCCATTCTTTAAGAAAAATGAACAGCCTGTGCAACCCATACTACAAGAAGGATAAATCACATCTGAAGTCTCACACCAGAATTGCTTTTTAAGTGAGCACCACAAATGCAGTCACAGGGAAAACTGAAATTGATCCACAGGGATCTCTCCATTATTAGCTATTATGCCACAGAAAAGGCACAACTCTTTCTCATTAGACCCATTTGTTTGCTGGAATCGGATGTCCCTGGAATGATTCTTTTCCCCCAGATCCCCCTCTGTTGTTGAGCCGACCTTCACGCATTTCGGCTGCTCGCCCTCATCCTCCCATCTCTTCCCTGCCCCTCCTCCCTGGATACAGAATCAGCCGGCTCATCAGAGCTTTGTCTTTCTTCCTCTCCAGCTAGGCTGTGTCTCTATGATGAACTGATTTCTTACGGCACATAAACCAATGTTGTGCTATTTAATTCCACGAAAGTTATTTACTTAAAGAAACACCTTAACTCAATGACTTTGTAAAAGTCATGTCTAGAAATTTGCATATTGTTTTTTCCTTTTCTTTTATCCTCAAATGAGGACATGCTTATTGATTTTAGAGAAGGAAGGGAGAGAGAGAGAGCAAGGGAAACATTGATGAGAGAGAAACATCTACTGGTTGCCTCTGGTATATACACCCGAACCCCCGAGACCTTTTTGTTTATGGGACAACTTTCCAACCAACTGAGCCACACCAGCCAAGGCCAGAAATTTGCATATTGACAGCCCAAACAACTACTAATAAATACTCTTACTTGTAATTCTATACAACAGATTTGAAGAGGAATGTGGGTGTATGTATATCCATGTGTACACGTATAACATGGAGATCTAGTTCATTGTACCAGGTGCCAGAGAACAGCAGTAAAGCAAGATCCACATAGTCCCTGACTTCATGCAGTTTGTATTCTAACAATGTCTACCGACAGGTAACCAGCCATGCATTTATTGTGCTAAGGTAGCTGTGCTTGGATTAGTAGATACCAGGGGCTATAAGAAATAAGAGCACATGGCAAAGACAAAGCCCAGAGGCAGGGAGGCAAAGGGAGAGGAAGTTGGCCGGAGACTAATCCAGGAAATGGGGCTCCAGGAGGAAGAGATGGCCAACGTGAAGCCTGGTGGGGGAGGGGGTACAGCTCAGGAGAGGAACCAAAAGCACGGAGCAGCTGTGTCATCCATTGAAGAAAAAGAGAAACAAGAACCGAGGCTAGAGGTTTGAATTTGAGGATGCAGGGCAGTTAAGTCCTGTTAAGACTTGTTTAAATACGTAAACGTAGTGCTACCTTTATTTAAAACACCAATATAATGTGGGTAGAGCTAGGCAAGCAATTCCTAAAATTCATATGGAAAAATAATCATGCAAAGCTAACACTGAAAGTCCTAAAAAAAGAGACTAGTGAGTAAGACTAATACTTAAGTAAGACTAATACTTCAAGTATTAGTTTTACTAATAGTAATAATTATAAAAATAATAATATGAAGCTTTAGAAGATAAAAAGTTTAGTGCTGTCATGTAAACAGACTGATTATCAGACTAGGATAGATCCCAAAATAGGACCAAATACAAAGGTGGTCCTTGTATAAATACAAATTTATTTTTAAGTTAGTGAGCGAAAGGTTGAACTATATAATCAATGGAGTCAACAGACACAACTGACTATCTATCTTGGAAAAACAATAAAATAATTTGTAATATAATACAATAAAATAAAATTTCTTATATTTTAAAATATAAAGAAACAAAGCTTTAAATACAAAGGCATGAAGTAGTACAATAACAGTAAAAGAAAATATGAGACTTATTTTATATGCTTAGAAAGGAGAAGACTTCCTAACCACATTTATGACATCAGAGTCATAAAGAAAATAGTGAATTTTACTACTGAAAAATGTAATTCTGTGCTACAAGAAGAAGAGGAGGAAGAAGATGAGGAGGAGGAGGAGAAAATACTATAATCAGTATCAGAAGACAGGCAAAACATTAGGCAAAATATAAATCTTTTCATTGTTAAACAGATTTTATGATTGAAAAGGCCACCAACTCAACAGAAAAAGAAAAGAGCTAAGAGATATGACCACAGAGTCCACTGAAAAAGAAATACAAACGACTTTCAACCTGGATCATAATTACAGAATCACGAAGCAAACAGTGGTTCGATACTATTTCCCAGGAATATGGTTGACAGAGGTCAAAAGGTTTGGTAACAAATAGTATTGGCTTAGCTGTAGAAAAACAAACACTTCCAGTTTGGGTGGGAGAATAAAATGATACGGTCATCTTGCGAGACAACTTGGCAATATCTATCAAAATCACAAATGCCTTGTAAATGTCCCTGCAATTCAAATTCTAGGAAGTTTTCCTACAACTTTCACACAAGGCCATTCAAAAGGAGGGTGGTAAACATAATTGATGCAATTATTGTACTACCTGGCTGTGAAAAAAAAGTTAGGTAAATATGTTGATACAGCATCATTTTTAAGATATGTTGTTAGGTAAAAGAAAAAAAAGAAGGAAAAACACACACACCGAGATGCAGAACAGTGGGTATAGTTAAAGGTATAAATGGAGGGCATACACGTGTATGTACATACCCTCATCATGTACAAACAGCTGAGACAGATATGTACTCATTCATGTAAGTGGACTATTTCTGGAGACAGACACACAAACTAGAATCAAAGGTGTCTCCTGGAAATGAGGCTGAAGGAAGGATAGAATGGAGGGTTACTCAGAGTGACACTAACTTCTCATGATACACTCCTTGTACCACTGGCATTTCTTATCATGTTCAAATATTACTTTTAAAAAACTGCTTACTAATAAAATTCCATGCAGCGAAATTCATGCATTTCAGAGAAAAGATGTGCAAAATCGCTTTAAAGAACCTGACAAGCTCCCAGGCTTGAGCAAAGCTTGGCTAAAGGCAGTCCAGAGAAAGAATGTGTCAATCAGAATTGGTTCTGGGCAGGGAATAAAGGAGAGAGAAAGGAGCGTCCATCCAGGGGACGCAGGTCTGGGCCAAAGTACTTCAAGTTCTTCATTCCCTTTGTACAGGCTCTACAACTATGGAGATGGATGCCCCGGGCCAGCTTAGCTTAATGTCATTTCACATTTTAAATGCAGAATTAAGTGCCCTTGCTCTAATTCCAAGATCACCAAGCAAGCTTCCAGTTACAATTTGTTCTCCTTTATAGATCTACTGGTGTAAAAGGCAAGGGTAAAGCTGATCTGTGTATTCAAGCCCGTGTGATAGCTACATGTCTTATTATAGAGCAACATACTGAAAATTGGCTTATTTTTTAAACTGAAAAAAAAACCAAAGTGAAATCAACTTTGAATTTATTTTAAGAAATGTAAAGAGCCACCAGGCGAGTAGAAGCAGTGATATGAGAAAAATCAGCATTTTTGAAAGACCACTCCAAAACAGTGTGGCATATGGATAGACAGGGGGCAAGCCTGGGGGTAAGGATGCTGAGAAGGAATTTTACAGCATTTCAGGCAAAAAGGATCGTGAAACGAAGTACTGTTTTTGCTCACATAAGTACTTGTTTTATTATTCATTTTCCCTCCCAGACTATAAGCTTGGTAAGAAGGAAAGACCAGGTGGGTCTTTCTCGCCACCACATCCTGAATATTTAACATGACACAGAGCAGGCCCTGGTAAGTCTCTGTTGAAAAAATAAATGAATGATTGAATGAATTAGTGAATGAATGAGGGCAGCAGGGATAAAAAGGACTGGACAAATTTAAGAAATTTGGGGATTTACGAGCATGAATTTGTAAGACATGATAATTAAATGAATATAGGGGTTAAAGAGAGAGCAGAGTCAAGGTTTCTGGTATTACTGACTGGACAGTGGTGCCATCCATGAAGACAGGGGACAATGGACATGGGTTTGGGGTGATGTTGATAATTTAACTTGGAAATGTCAAGTGTAACACATTATGACATATCCAAGAGGGATGTTCAGTAGGCACATGAGCCCAAAGGTCCTCACTGATGATGAATGGAAACACAGGTCAGAACATCATTAGAACACAGAAGTCGTGGATGAGGGTGACAGAACCCAGGGACAGCCCAGGAAGAGAAGCAGTCCTAGGACAGAAGCCCAAGGGACATCACCTAGGGGAAGAGCAGAGAAAAGAGAGCCCACAAGTAAGACTAAGAAGCCAGAGGAACTAGGGGAAAACAAGGAAAGTACAGTGACAGAGGATGCTTCACAAGAAAGGGAGGAAGAAGTGAGGCCAAGTACTGCTGGGCAAGAAAGAGAAAGACAGAAAAATATGCCTTGGACTTAGCCCTGTGCAGGTCTTTGGAAATGGTGGTGGAAAACAAGTTCCATGAAGCTGTGGATTAAGACATAATTAGGAGGTAAGGCAACAGACATATGAATACAGACCAGTCTCCTAAGATCAGGCTTTGAAGGAAGAGGAGAGGGAGCAAGGACTAAAGAGGGATGGAAGGAAAGGGAGAGAGCAGTGCTAAACAAAAACTTGTCTGAAATGGAAGAGACCTGGTTGTGCTTAAATTCTGGTGTTTACCAGGGAAAGAGATGGAAAATACAGGTGAGAGGGAAGTTGCCAATGGAGAAAAGTAAAAGAGGATGAGCTCTTTAATACTGGTGGAATGGTTGGCTTCAGACAAGAAGTGCTCCAGCCCTTCCATCACAATTGAAAGGAAAGGTGTGTTTCAGATGCAGGAAGCTTGCTCAAATGGAATATGAGTGGACAAGGACACAAGAACGTCGAAAACTGTGAGAAGGGAAAAAAATAACAAAACTCAGCTGGGTTCCTGCCATCATAGGAAGTAGGAATTGGGGATTGCTCACAACCAGTCTACACATCTACACCTCCCACTGTTAAACAGTGAAAACCATGCACATTTGGGAGGAAGCAACCTCGGTAAATGTCCCCATGTCTCCCTGACTCTGAAACAATCATTCTGTAAAAGAGGATGTTACCCTCAAATTCACTGACGTTCTCATCACATTTTATTATCTGTTTCTCCCACCAGATATGAACAACTCAGGAGCCCCCTTGCCTCACTACTCTAACTTATTTTTGTAGCACCCCAGTGCCCTCAATAAGCACAAGGCAAACATGAAGCAATGTCCACAGGAAGTTTGAATCCGATGGCAAGCAGCCCACAAGACAGTTGGGAAACATGTAATAAACTCTTCCAGCTGAAAGGAAAGGAGAACCTGATGGGCAGAAAGATGAGATTTGACTTCAGTGTAAACTCCTGCTCTAAGGGTCAGGAAAGGTGGCCAAGAGACAAGCCAGGTAGAAATCCCTCTAGGGCACCATCCATAGAAGCAGCCCTGAGTGGGCTGATCAGACACGAACACGTGGATAAGCTGATACAATTGCTGAAAGTGGAAGTAGACAGTACATGAAAATGACCTTCAAGGAAAAGAAACAAAAATTTGTTTGATTAGTGGGGAACCACAGAAGTGCTGCTACCCAGGAGGCAAGGAGCTGGTGACCTGCAAAGCCATCCGACCTGAACGGCAGCATTGGACTTGGATAAATACCACGGATCAGACTTCCATTGCTTAAGTCACCAAGAGAACTGGAGCAAGCTTTGGGTTGGCCCCAGGGAGGAGGCAAGGGTGAATACCAGAGCAGAAAAGGAAACCCAAGTGCCCATGGCTGACTGATTCAGGACCACAGAGCCTTCCAGGGATTCGCATCCATCTAAGACCCAACATCCAATTTCAAGATAAGGAAGCTCGGGCTGGTCAGATTAAATGGCTCACCCAGGATCCCAGTTTCTGGTGCTGTGAGAGTATGGTTGTGAGTCCCACATCCCAACTCCCTGCCTACAGCCCCTCTCAGGTTCCTGTACTTTGTTGTCTCTTGAGTGTGTTTAACCTTATCAAGCCAGGTTCAATGGGAATGATAGTAGTTGGCCCACAGGTCCTGCACCCAAGATTTCTTCCAACATCTGTTGAAGGGGTTTAGCAGCCAGATGCCTACCTGAGTGTGTGTGTGCATGTTTGTGTGTGTTGGGGGAAGGGAAGAGGGGGGTAAGAAACACCACCAGAAACAGAGGAGGAAGACTGAAGAGTCACAACAAGAAAAGACTAAATGTAGGAGTGCATGGTAAATAGGCCAGGAGCAAACTCTTTGAGTTTGGGTGGCGGCACCAAAGCTCTGAAGCGAAACTAGGAGCAGACTCTAAAGAGTGCCATAGTTTGCGCTGGGTTGGGTTTTTGGAGAGAGGTGCTTGTTTTGGTATCATACCTTACCTGAGACCTGAGAGGCCACCGTGCTGAGCTCCCGCACACCACTCCCCACCCTTGCATACATGACGCACACATGAGTAGGAGCTGTCCCACGTGAGTAAGTCACAGAAGCAGGCCCAGGACTCTGTCACCTCCCAGCAAGGGACTCTGGAGCACGTGAAATAGATGCAGTTTTTATGGCAAAAATTAGAGCGTGGAAGAGCCTCTCTTTTTAGATTATACTGTATTTCAGAGGTTAAAACCCCAAATTTGATTATCTTTTGGTTTAAATTATTCCACTGTAGAGTTGTTCAAAAATGCCTGTTTGATGATATAATTTTTTTGTTGAAGTTAAGAGAAGATCAACGAAGACAGAAGCCATGGGTCTCTGAGAAGCCGCGTTGGTGGAAAGTTCTAACACTCAAGTTCTTCCCTCAGAGAATGCCTGTGGTCAGGTCCTCATAGAGAGATATCCAGAATGATTAAAGCAAAATTAAAAGTCTGGGTGGAGATATGATGTGCATCTCAGTGACTATAGTTAACAATCCCAGTATTGTATATCAGAGAGTTGGTAAGAGAGTACGTCTTAAAAGTGCTCATCATAAGAAAAATATTGTAACTATGTGACGTGATAGATGTTAACTATATTTATTGTGGTGAGCATTTCCAATGTATGCAGTAAAAATACCAGATCATTACGCTGTACACCTGAAACTAATACAGTATGTCAATTATATCTCAAGTTTTAAACAGTCTGGGTGGTTTAAGGAAATACATCCTAAATTATTAGGAAAATTTGTAATTCAAGATAATTACATCTGAAAGGATGCACCCAAAGCAAGTTCTGATGTGTGTGAGTGTCCAGCAAATTGTGGAGATGTACAGACTACAGGAAAGGGTGGGCTGCTAAAGAGCAATAGGTCCTTCCCTGCAGGAAAAAGAGGGGACTCTTTTGAAGGCAGTTACAGGGCAGTCACAGGGATGTAAAGTACAGCATAGGGAATATAGTCAATGGTATTGTAATAACGATGTATGATGCCAGGTGGGCACTTGAAATATCGGGGGGAACACTTTGAAAAGTAGATGACTGTCTAACCACTATGCTGTACACTTGCAACTAATACAAAATAATATTGAATGCAAACTTTAGTCAAAAATAATTTTTAAAAAGAGGACTCTAAACGGCGTGTGTAATTATTAACATTTTCATCCCACACTAGAAATGCCATGTTCCCAAAGGCACACAAATCATTTATCTTCTAATCACACAACACATGGTAACGGATGAGATGAGGACGATGAAAGGGGAAAGCCACAGGACAAAGTGCCAGCCAGTCCACCTCCTTCCCACTGCTGTGCTATTTAACTTGAGAATATTTACATGAATCTTTATACTTCACTTCACACTGACTGTGCTTTTGAGGCCAAATTCATGCAAGTGGGGCTGAGTAGACAAAGCCCTAAGGGATACACTGGATGGGGTTCTCGCCCGAATTCCACTCCGCTTGACCAGAGAGCCCCACGCATGCCAGTCAACCTGACAGTCCCCCCTGAGGCTGTCAAGACCTTCTCACTTACTTCAGTGCAAGGTTTCAAACCCAAATAAGCAGATGCCTATAAAGTCCCTGGGGAGAAGCCCTGCATGAAAGCAAAGGCATGTCTCCAAGGTGTGCTCTTCCCAGACATGCCTTACTGCAGGCCGTGGACAGCACACAAAATGCCAGCAGAATTAATTCTGGACAGGAGTCAACAACCACTGAGCTTTCTCACTGGCTCAGTTTTGGAGTTCAGCCATCAATCTTAAAGCAATGAGAAGTCAGGGGAAGACAAGAAGGCAGGGAAGAATAAGCACTCTCCTGCCACAGGTCTTTCGTGGGCGCTAAGGCAGACTCTACAAAGGGCCGTGCGTTCCTCCACTTACATAACCACCTCCGACCGAACAGATTCCAAAGGCAGCAGCCTTCATTCTGCTCTGCCTGCTCTGCCCTCCCTCCAACCGTAACCTGCCAAGATGGTCCAGCAAGCCCAAGTTAGTGTCTATCATTGCTGCCAACTCACAAAGGCCTCTCTTTGCAGTTCAACTCATGCTTGAATTGCCTAGCGAAGGGCAAGACTTGAAATTTTAAAAGAACACAGTAAACTAAACAAAAAAAATGTATCTCTTCTTCTGAAGATAAGATCATCGCTTTAGGATCAGTAGCTCATGCACTTTTGAATCTTTGTCTCTAGTGGAGACACGTTCGCACAGACTTAACCTAACTAAGCTTGTCTCCGTATGCTTCTAAAATGGGGGGCTGGCATCAGGGTTAGTTCCAGGCCACGGAACAGAGGGGAGGCACCCTAAAGTAAAGGCCATGGTATTTCTGTCGTGTGCTAGGAGAAAAAGTTTTTAGTGCCCACCACACATTGAGTGCATATCACGGCCTTAGGGAACTTACTGCACTGACCTTGGTGTAGGCAGACAGACGGGGCTGGCACAGAGCATTTCTAAAGCCTCTTCTCCTTCTGCAGCCCTGATGCTCAGTGGCCCTGTGACCTTGGCCTCATGAGCCCAGCACTAACATGCCAACAGCCTTATCAGCAACTCACATTTTTAAAAGACTCAGCTTGAAGAATTCAGAGCAGACATTGTAAACTTGCATGTGTGAGAGATGGCACCAAAGATCCTCAAGCTCTCACACTGCCAGGCTCTGAGCACCCCACACCACCCTTTGCTTCATGGCTGATGTATAAACCACGTTACCTCTGTAACTGAAGCTTCATGGAACTTCAGAGTTAGGAGAAACTTGTCTGGGTGTTGACTCCAAAAGCCCCACTTTACATCTGACAAGCTCAAGCCCAAAGACAGTAAGGGGCTGTTTCCAGATCAGGTAACACCTAACTCCAGCTTTCTGTCACATATAGGTTTTTTTGAAACATGTAAACTTCATACCTAAGTATCACTTTTCTTCCCAAATTTATAGCATTCACAACCATTCACTCCTTCAGCTCCCAAATCAGTATTTACGACTTTCCAAAGAGCAAAGTAAGTGGTGAGAAGATGCTGTGATCATGTGGGACCATTGCTTTTTTTTAATTAAAATTGATCAGCAAACAAATGTAGAACTAAGCCCAGGCCACTGTAGGGCTCTCAGATTTCTACCACCTTGGGGGGCTGGGGGGGACACAGGTAGCATTGGTGTTTTAAACTCACTAGACCAAGTAGATTTTGAAAATGATTAATTAGGTATTAATAACTCAAAATTGAGCTTTGTTCTCTCTTTTTCTATCTTACACACATCAAACAAGTAAAAAGTTTGCCCTATCTGAATAATCTCTCCCCCCAAAATCACCACCGACTTACAGACATCAAGAGGAACCAAAATTTGGCACTGCTCCAAGGGGCAGCAGGTTCAATGCCACATTCTACCTTACAGTGTTTGAACCTATTAGAAGCTCTCCAGAGAAGTGGTAAAGTTAGTCTAGAAATAATGTCAGTGTATAATATTCAATTGGAGTTTGAAAATGTTTCTTCCCCTAGCAGGCAAGATGAGCAATGAGTTAAAAGTGGAGGCACTTGCTTAGTACCAAAGGCAAAGAAAAGAAAGAAAGAAAAAAGAAATTCAATTTCCTTTCCCCAGCTAAACAAAAACTCTAGGTTTCACAGTCCTGTGACCTAGTTATAGTCAAAGAGATCACACAGGATGTTCCTAGGGAGAAAGAGACCTTAACTCTCAGCTGTTCAGCCAACTTTTCAGCTTAGAAAACTTCTTTACAAGGGAATACTGAGACGGACACAAACAGAGGTTTATGGAATAAAAACAGTGAACGATCTTAAACTCAGGAAAAAATAAGAGCTAACCTTGGTGCTGGGGGCTGTGACCACACTATCTCGACTTTGCTTTACTGTACTTGTTTATAATAACATGTAAGCCAGGCTCTTCTCTTAACTCCAATGCTCTGATTTCCCATCAGAAAACACTTTTCGGAGAAGACAGTCGATGAGAGGTGATGGAGAGGGGGAGGTGGAAGAAAGCAGGGTCAGCGGGGTCATGAGGCTTTTCAGTTGTGTGACCCCTTGTAATGAAAACCTCCATAATGCAGAGATGGGAGGTATGAAACTGAGACCTCAAAATGGTTGTGCTGAGCTGAATTCTGAAAATACCTTCACTAGGAAGACAGCGTATGTTTAACAAGAGCTTGCAAGCTGCGGTATTAAATAATGGAAGATGTAAATTAGCCTGCCTTACTTATTAACAAGTCCAGTGTGGCTGATGTAACCACACGTAAAACTTACTCTGTGGTTCTTAAATGCAAGTAGAGCACAATTCAAACTTCTAGAACCTCCAGTGGAGGGGGCTGAGAAGTAAATATCACAGTAATAGAAACTGATGCCTTTCACTGAATCTTTATAAGTGCCAGAACTATTTGTTACTACAATTAACTGTAATGGAAAAGCTACCTAAGGTGAGAGGGCCAAAATCAACGTATTAATGACATAACATTACAGTCACTTAACCAAGCCAACGATAAATTGCACACAGAGCAGTGTGGCAGCAGAAGCCGCAAGTTCTATTTGTGTTGTGCTGAGAGCAAAAAAAACACACAGTGTGCCCAACTATTACCCCCAAGTCAGAGAATATCACCCAAGAAATTCAGAAAAAAAGGTCACCACTGGTCTTCTCTAAAATATAGGCAATGTAGAAATCCATGCCCATTTTACAAAAATGGGAGTATACTCAACACTACTGAATGGTTAGTACCAACAGAAATGGTTAAAATGGCAAATCTCATGTTATATGTTTTTGACCACAATAAAAAAAATACATGACCTATTTTAACCATGCCTTTCATCACCATGAGAGACAGGACTTGTCCTTTGCGATACATTTTGGCACTTGGTAAAACTGAGACTTAAATGGTTAGTCACACAATTCCAACAACAGGCTTTTCTCTTGAATTTCATTTATATGTGACAATGGTATTATTTTTAAACTGGATTTAGTGCAGGTTTGGTCTAACTACCTCCAAGGTACAAAAGGTGGCACTTCTCACAGTGTGATGACGGCCAGACGTAATGCGTAGCTGCAGATAGAGAGCTAGAGATCCCGATATGGATCATGTTCCTGAGCAAAGCCTGTGCGAGAGACACTGTGCTGGGGAGGTTTTTAGGAAAATAGGCCCAAACAGTGACTCTGAAAGAAAAATGTCAGCTTGATTTAAAATATGCATGTAGAAACAAACAAAAAACTTCATCTCTTAGTCAATACATATATTTTAAAGTGTTCTATCATGACCTCTCTCAGCATTCTGACAGGCATAGTGGTTATATTTTCCCTAATATATTGCTATTTAAAAATATGCTGTTTTTAAATGATACAGTCAACTGTTGCATCAGCAAGTTCCAATCAGTTTATTTACTTACATTATTTATTTTTTAATAGAAACACGTAAGTTCATTGCAACACCACTAAACCAGAACTTTAAAACAAGTTACTTGAGGACTACCCTTGGGTCTAATAACAAAATTTTTAAAAATGTGCATTTGGTTCCAACTGTAGCTGGCACCCATGGCCAAGAACTTAAAAGCTGTACAAGCAAATATGAACATGTAAGAAAAAGAACACAGATGGTGTCATATAGGGATGAGTGAAACAAGCCCATAAACTGCTATCACTTTGATAATAAAAGAGCAGAATTCAAAATAATTATATTAAGTGCTTTCTATACAAGGATTCCAATACATTTTACAGACAAGGACACCTGGAACTCAAACAGGCTGAGCCCATCAAAGCTGAGGGACAGAGCGAAAAAACATACTTTTTTCTGTCGACCAGTCTGATTCCCCATCCTAAACACTTATGACTACACAGTTCTCAATTATCTCCAGCTCAATAAATTTTCAAATCAAAGGGGTACAAAATAAGAGTACAAATCAGGAGCGCCATTATTGAATGAATAGCTGTGACAAGAGCTTTGGTAAATATAATTTAAAAAATCAATTTTAAAAATCCTGAAAATAGGAACCTGTCATCGGATATAAAAAGAACAACAGCAATTGTGGAGACTTATATAAGAAAGCTCTGCCTAAATCTACTGATTTTATTTATATTTATTTATATATATAATATATAAATTTTTATATATTTATATATAATATATAAATGTAATATATAAATATTTATATATAAATATATATCAGGTAGCTAAGACCACTAATATTTAAAATACTACTTTTATTTTTAAAAAAGTTTTGTCTTTTTTAATAATTTTTACAATATTAAAGTGGACAAGGGTTAAAATGAAAATGATTAGCCCTATTTCATCCCCTCCCTCTTTATATTATCTACCATCTAAGACTTTTAAAACAACAAAACGTCTAACTGTACAAAGGCACTGCCCATAGTCTTAAAATAGTCTGAAGAGCTCTGAATTCCATATGACTTCCTGCATCTGACCACTGACATCCCATCTTATGAAAAAGTCACAGATCCTGACCAAAGGCCATAGACACTCTGACCAGCCTGGCAAACTTGGACCAGCCCTGCCCAGAGCCAGCACCGCAGGGGACCTACCCCTACCCCTCGCTCAGGCTGACCGCTGCTCTCTTTGCAAGAAACACTGAGAACCAAGCCTCCTGGATCCAGCCTGACAGTTGGCTGCTCCTGGTACATCTCAGCAGTGCTAGGCCAGTACATTTCCCCTCTGCTCTGTTGTCACTTCCTTCTGCCCAAGCCTTATAACATGAACATCACCAGCAGAACAAACAGCGACTACGTGGGTCTCTTACTTACATGAAAAAAAAAACAGGTTGTCTCGTTCATACGTTGGCAGAAACAAGCTGTGCGTTTTCTGTGGGGAAAAAAATGCATGCGCACTCGCCAACCGGAAGGCCGCAGCCCAAGCCCTACCTTCAGGGCTGCCTATCTTAGTATCAAACACATAAGGAAACCAGGAGAAAGTTTGCCTTACAGCCCTCTACACGGATGAATAAAATTTCATGTTAATGAAATAAACAGCAAAGTCGAGTGAGGGGAAGGTGAGAGCAAAAAATTAAAAAAATAAAATAAAAACCACCTCTGGCAGAGGGGACCAGAGAATGCTGGAGAAAAGACTGGTAAATTCCTAATGTATTTGTCACAAGGCATCAGAAGAGGAGAAGTGCACGATTCTGCTTCTCTGTCAGGCCAGAACAAGCCCAAACATCTCCAGCAACCTAGGGGGCCCATGTTGAAGGCAGCAGCATCTGAGCACTATACACAGCTCTATCACCCAACCTGGTCCTGGGAAATTATTCAGTGGACAATTAAGATTTATAATCCAAATGGTCTCAAAATTATATCTCTGAGAAGTCAATTCCAAATTAAATCAGGCCAGGCTTTTAGGCTTCCAACAATCACATTTTCTCTTTTGAGCAAGTGCTTTCCAACACTCAAAACTTCTCCTCTTACAGATCATTTTCAAAGCCATGTCTGAATGCAATCTCCTAAGCAAAATCTGATGTATAAAATGAAAAGGGAGATTGGTCGACTCCAAACCTCAGAGAAACATAGTGACGGAAGGACTCTAACCTCCTCTAAAAATTTTCAAAAAGTTAGTTACCTTAACCTCGTTTCTGGTAAATATTACTGAAACTTCTCCTAACACAACATACACATAGCATCTTATCAAACAAAAATGTCCAAAATTAAGTTATTGCATATGGAAAGCTTAAAGCACACCCAGCAGGGCTTTGAATTATAAAGTGCATATTGAATGCCTTCCTACAAGGGGCAAAAGGGGTGTGTTGTGTGTGGGTGTAACGTATTTTAAATTGTCACACTTCTCCCCTTGGTATTGGCCCCAAGCCAGTGAAAAAGATAGGTAATTGACAGATGGCTCAGTCTTGCACATCTCGTCTCTGACTTCTCACCAGACTTGAGATAACCTTCATGCCCAGGAAGGGCCTGCCTGGCCAGCCCAGGTCATAGAGGCCAGGAGAAAAGAAAGAAGGAAGAACATCAGGAACTCACATTTCGGTGATGTTCTCAGGGTCTGCACTGTTAGGCTCCAATCTCGGAAATGCCACGATGCCAGGAGTAGGGTCGCTGCACCAGATCCGAGAGGTGCTGCATTTGCAGGACGTAGGACAGGCGAGAGCGGCCCTCCAGAAGCCCACAACCAGCCAGCAGAAGCCCCAGAGTCGGGCCATTGCGGGTCCATGCCACCTTGTCCAGGTCGACATCCCTAACCGCCAGTGCCAGCTGGAGTCAGATTGAGTACGTGTCCCTGTGCTGCACCCAGTCGGTCTCCTCTGCCAGTGCTGGGCGGTCTTTGCCGCTCTCGCCGCTCTCTCTACTGGATGCTGGTCACTGGCTGTAGAGTCGAGTATGTCCGAGGCTGAGTAAGTCCTGAAGGGCAGCACCGTTCACAGTGCCCGGGGCATCTCCGGCTGATTCACAGGGGGCGCTACCGGCACTCGCAGCTCCGCCGCGGGCGCCGCAACATGGCCCAGCGCACAGGGCACCGGCCACGGCGGGCGCTCCCGGGACTCTCGGGGGGCGCAGGCTCCTTGCTAGATGCTTACTGGGATCACGGACGCACCTCGGGGCTGAGGACAAACAGACAGGCATGAGACTGGGCATAGGACCCCAGACACCAAGAAATGAGGCACTCTCTTTTCGCGCTCGCATCACCCCCACCCTGACCCCAGGAAGGAGACTGTGGGTAGATGAGTGCCCAGCTCCCATCCCAGAAATAAACTTGCTCCTCGATGTCACTGATGCCTCTGGGGCCACCAGTATGCCCATTCTCTTTCCAAGTCTGAAGTCGAGAGAGGGAAGGTAGGGCTAGGGTCCCTGAGACCGGATTCCATGGCACAGGCCAAGAGAAGGACCCTTTTGAAAGGGGGACGAAGAGACTGCCGGCTATGATGGCTCCGAGACGCTCCCCCACCCCCCATGATGCTGCAGAATCCACCACCACCGCTGGGTGCAGGGAGCGCGGGCAGGTGGTACAGTGTGTCCCACCTGGGGAGCCGCCACAGCCACCCCAGGGGGCACAGTGAGGGCGGAAAAAAGGGAGGCTACTGCCCGAGCTGCTCACCGGGCCTCCAGCGCCTAACGCCCGCCGGCGGCGCCTGGGTCCAGGCTCTTCCTGCCGCTGGGCACTGAGCGCGGAGAGAGCGCGAGCGAAGGAGCGAGTGAGGCTCTTGCTCCAACCCAATTCTGGGAGCCGCCGCCGCCGCCTCTGCTACTGCTGGCGAAGTGACGTGAGGGCTGACGCAGAGCAGGGGCAGAAACTCCAGAAAATTAGTCTGAAATCCAAAAACACACACGCTCATACACACACAAACCCATAACACCCTCCAGACAAAAGCAACAAGGAAGGGAGGGGAATCTGGGGGCGAGCGGGGAGGAGGGAGGCATCGGTGCCACTGGCCAGAAGCAGGCAGCAGCAGCATGTGGGAGTTCACACACGCGCACATACGCGCACACACACATCCTGGCTGTATAGACGCGCGCCCGCGTTGTGTGTGTGTATTCATTTAGATACAGGTACCTCTGAAATGGACCGTTCTGCTGCTCAACGCCTCCCAGTCCCTAATTCACAACGCAGTCTCTTCTACAATCGCACCAGAGGCTGTCTCCTTTTTTGAAATGAAAACCCAGCTCGGTTCAGCTCTGAAAAATGCGCTGATTCTTATTATAGGAATCCTCCCTCCCCACTATATTCTCCTTTACCACCCTGCCTAAAAGGGAGGGCGAGGTATACTAAAAATAAATAAATATTGTAAACACCAAAACGTGTTAAACATTGGTAACCAAGGAACAGGCCCCCATTCCGGGATATCTATTTGGGAATCCGTGATTTTGGAGGGTCTTCCTGTTGTGCTTTTGTAGAAGGAGGGGAGTATTCAAACGCAACTCTAGCTCTCGAAGTGGGCCTTTTTCCTGCGGTTTTCTGGGATCACACGCCTGGGAAACAGAGACATGTGAGGGGAAGGGAGCGCGCCTGACGCGTATTGGGTTCCCTAAGTGCGCGGCTGCAGCCCTGGCCTGTCCGATGTGTGGCGCCGCGTCATTTTCTCTCATCTGTCAGCCTGGCAGGATGCAGCCATTCCCAGATCACTCCCCGCTATGCCCACCCCCACTCGGGGCACCCAAAGCCCTTGCTCCCCTGCCGTACCTTGTGCGTTTTCGGGTGTGCGCGGGTGTGCGCGAACGCGTGCCCTGCGCCCCTGCCGCCTGGATCACGACATACATCCAGTTACCGAGAAGCCCGGAACGACCAGAGCCTCGGGGTCTCACTAGGGACAAATAAGGCGATCCCGGAGGGTCGGGTGACAAATCGTAACTGCTCTGCGAGCTCAGTTAAATGATGGCTGCGGGGCATTCGTATGCCTGGTCTGAGAATCCGTCTTCTTATTTGCGGCTCGGAGAAGCTGTTTTTCCGCAGTCATTTAGAAAGAACTAAGAAAATGCACTGCAGTGCCATACACTTCCGAGGGCTCTGGTGCCCCCGCGCGGGGAGAGAGCACCCCGCATGCTTGAGAGCACAAACCAAGGGCCGTGGCTGCGGCTGCAACTGCACGGGAGGGGGGGGGGGGCGCTCTGGCGCCAGATGCGCAACCTGCGGCTCCTGATGCGTACGCGCCCGTGCCCAGCTAGCGCCGCTGGCCAGGTTGGGCAGTTCTCTGAGCCAGTAAGGGCGACCGGATGGGATCTTGTCCAAAAGATGAGAATGATGACCCATCTGCCGGTAGAGGCTGGAGTGGGAGGATCGAAAAATCCTAACGTCCAAGTAAATGCTTAAATCTTTGAGACATTTTAAAAATTACAAGGAAATGGAAAGCATGTACTGGGGCTTTTATATAAACCCCCAGCGCTTAGTGTAACAACGGGAATCCTTGCAGAGAACCCATAACAATTTTGTTGCAGGGCTTGAAGAAAAGGCCAGCAGGTCTGTCTCTCTCCACCATCACTGAGTTGTGACAGGCACTGGGTTCTAAACTACCAGGCTGAAGTTCATTCCTCTACTCAGCTGCTAACCTCTTCCAAGGAAGGAAAGTGAAGGGCAAAACTGTCTTGGTCCAGGTCACACAGTATCACTCTTCTACCTTGCCCTTGCAGAACACCTGGGGGTAGGGTATGTGCATAAGTATGTACATCTCCATCTCTCTCCCTCTCTCCCTCTCCCTCTCCCTCTCCCCCTCCCTCTCTCTCTCTATAATATACACAAACACACAACCCACCCTCACCCCATTTTTCTTAGAAATGGCCTATTTGTGTCCTAGTGGCTGTAAAGTGTCAATGCAACATGAGGACTGTATGTTGGAATATTTTTAGAATCTGTATTCAATATATATTACTATTAAATTTAGATTCTAGATATACCCACGTTAAATATCTCCCACATAAAATTAGAACTGGCAGCCCCAATTCTAACTACCCTTTTACTGCTCAAGTGTTTTTCCATAGTCCTTACCATTTTTCAACAGATCATTTGCTTATTTATTATATTTATTGTTTACTGCATTTCTCCTAGTGGAATGTAAACTCCACAAAGGGTAATTTTGTTCATTGATATATCTCAAGGACATAGTAAGTATTAAAGTGTGTGTGTGTGTGTGTGTGTGTGTGTGTGTGTGTGTAATGAATGAGATGCAATAAACTAGCATTGAGATTTTTCAAACGAGCGCTCTGAATGCTCCCTTTCTTAATATCTAAGATTACAGGTCCCTCTAACTGTTCCATCTGGATACTCTCCCTCCCATATCCACAATCTTTGAGTCATCCCAGTGCTGAAAGTTGACATAGCAATTCTTCAAACCTTACTTCCTGCTTCCTCTAGCCAGGTAGCCAGGTATGTTCTAGCTCCAGGCCTGAGGGCCTCAAGATTATCATGCACAGTGCCTGAAGCACACCGAGCAAACAATAACTATTTCTTAATTCATTAAATTATTGATCTATCTCAACTTTAAGAACTACAAGCTATTGCACAGAGATTTCAAGGATTCTCAGACCGGAGATGATGAACATTTTTCAGATGGACAAAATGAAACAGAAATAATTTTCCCCAGATCATATGGACTCTTCAAGGCAGAGGTGGAGAAAGACAAAGTGTTGCAGATTCTTGCCTATACTGAACCTGTACTGTTAGGACAGCATTTCTCAAGCTTTTTTTTAAAACCATGATCCATAGTACAAAATGCTTTTTATATCATCATCGAATGCACATATATAAATATATATAACTTTAAACAGTCTTCAAAAAACTTACTTACTCTTAATACATGGAATACACTAATTTTTATTTTCTATTTTATAACATTTTATTTTTAATGTTTGTAATAATCTAATAAATCAATTTTAACATCCAATACTGGGTTGTAAAAACAAAAACACTGCCAGCTTCTGCTTCTGACTAAGATGAAGTAATAGGGAACAGATTTCATTTCCAGCCAAATCGTCAATACATGGAACAAAATATATGAAATATCTCAAGACTGTGGAGATAAGATGATGAAGCCTGTGGCTCAAGAAGAGGGAATCCAGGAAGAGTCCAACTCCCTGAGTTAAAGAAACATAGCTGAGAATTGAAGAAAACCAAGGAGGGCAGAGTTCACAAGAATCAAGTAGCAGAGAAGAGAACAATGAGCAAAGGGAGAACTCCAGAGGTCTGCAGTGGGTCCCCTCAGGTATTCATCAGAGTACTGATTAGCACATGCAGGTGGTGAAATTACCTGAAGCCAGAGGAAGAAGTGCCAAAAGGATTAAAGGGAACAGAGTCAAAGCCCTTTCAAATTCAAAAGGGAAATTGAAAACACTACATATTAGAATTCATGCTTGTATGTCAATTATAGCTCAGTAAAGCTGGAAAAACAAATGTAAAACTATTTTCTTTAAAAAAAGAGTTTGTGGGATGCCACTAAAGCATCTTAAATTATTTAGGAGGAATTTTTTAATGCCAAATACCTATGTTAGAAAAGAAAAAGGGTTTTAAGCTTTTTCAGCTTCCACCTTCAGAAACAAAAGAGCAAAAAACAAATGAAATACAAAGTAAACAGGAGAGAGGACATAATAAAGATAAGAGTGGAAAAGATACAATAGAAAACAGAAGAACAAGACAGGAAATCAATGAAGCCAAAAGCTGTTTCCTTGAGAAGAAGGGTAAAATTAATAAACCTCTAGCCAGACTGACCAAGAATGAAAGAAAAAACACATAATCTATCAGACACAGAAATGACAACAATGACAGCACTAGAGAATCTATGGGCATTGAATAAACAATAAGGGAATATTATGAACAGTTTTATGTAAATAAATTTAACAATTTCAATGAAATGGATACATTCCTTGAAAGATACAAGCTTACACAGGTCCCTATAGTAGAAATAGACAACCTGAGTAGTCCTGTATCTACTTCAGAAATTGAATTTCTAGTGAAAAACTTTCCCATAAAGATGACTCCAGGCCCAAAGGAATTTAATGGTGAATACTACAAACCAATTAAGGAAAACTAACACCAGAAAATGAATAGTACCAGAGTATTACCAAGGAAGAAGAAAGAACACTTTCCAACTCACTCTATGAGGCCATATTGCCTTGATACCAAATCAGACAAAGACGTTACAGGAAAAGAAGACAACAAAGCAACATTCCTCATAATGCTAAAATTATAAATAAAATCTCAGCAATTTGAATCCAACAAAACATCATACATTCAAAAAACATCATAACTGAGTGAGGCTTACCCCAAGAATGAAATTTTAGTTTCATACTTGAAAATCAATCAACTTACCCTATTTACAAACTAAAAATCTAAAGCAATGTAATCACCTCAAAAGACATAGAAAAGGACAATCTGACTTAATTTTCAACATTTATTCCTGAGACCTCTCAACAAACAAGAAATAAAAAGAAATGTCCTCAACCGATAAACAGAATCTACCAAAAGCCTATAGTTGATACAATCCTTAATGTGGAAAGTGGAATGCTTTCCTCCAAATATCAATAAGGCGATAAGGATATCCCTTTTCATCATTCCTCTGGCATTGTACTGGAGTTCTCACCAGTGCACTAAATGGAGAAATAGAAATAGAAGGACAATGGTATCGGTGACTGCAATGGAAGCATCCCAGCAGAAATGAGGACCCAGCGGGCAGCAGCGGACTGAACCAGAGTGACTGCTTTCTTGCCACTACATCCGTCTTCCCCACCAAAGTCAAAGCCAGTCCACGCTCAGCGATGCAGCAGCCTGCTTGAATGGTGTGTGGTGATTCTTGCCAAGACCTGCCTCTGACAAGCACTGAAGCTTTTCCAATTATTTTCACGTGTGTACATCTCTGTATCCTTCCTCCTTCCCTCTACTGGGGGCACTCCAGCCTCTGACTTTAGATGACCTCAGAACTGTTTTAAGTCTGGTGAATAGAAAGCCTTATAGAAACAAAGTCCAAATCATAATTTTACTTCTGAAGTCATCCCAGCAAAGAGAAAACAGAAAACCAATAATTTTGTAGAACAAAAATCCACCTCTTCTTGAGAATCTGTTGGTTTTCACCTACATGGTTTCTCTTTCTTAAAGAACATTCAGGGTCAGTTAGTTGACTGACCTCATGCCTTATAATATAAATACCTCTTTTCCATCCAGGAAGCCTTGGAGATTCTGCAAAGCCCTTTGCACACCCAAGAACTGCAACTTTTGCCTTCCCCCTATTGCTTTTTAAATGTTTCAATAAACCTTTTCTACCACTGGAAAACATCTCCTGTGCAAGGGGCAAGATGTCTTGTGGATTAAGAGAGAAAGTATTGGAGATGAGAGAACACTTTTTTGCTCCCATCTCCTCTTAGCCTCACAAGTATAAGGGAGAAGAGAAGAACCTGTTTCTAAAGGATAATTGCATTTCCTGAGGGCTGATAAAGCTAAATCTGGGTTTTCTGTACTGCACAATATTGCTAATGATCTTCAAGTTGTATTATAAGATCCTCAAGTCACAGACAGCAAAGTCAAATTTTTTTTAACTTAAACTTGAAAACATTTCAACTCAATACTTTTTAGACTGGGAGGCAAGTTCTGAGAACTACCCCAGGGCTCCTGCAATCCCAGAGACTTAGCTGCCACTGCTTTCGGTTCTGTTTCTCCCGTGTTTTTGAACTCTTTGTTCTCTAAGTAACTGAGTAAATGATACTCAAAGAAGAATCACAAGATTGTTTTAGATTCTCAACTTGCCTTTCTGTGCTTGCAATGCCACATTTATTTTTAAAATGGGGATAATGTTATCACACATCTCCCATCTCACAAGGTTCTTGAATGACTAATTGGATATTGTCATTGAGTGTCTGAAACTTTGTCTGAAACTTTCTTAATGTGAAGGATATTGCCTCCAAAAGTGGTTGCATTGCCTAATTATTAATCTTTAGCTTGTAAGCGAAGAAAGTCATACAACAAAGACATTACATCATTTCAACAAAGATCAAAAGTGTCGAGGAAGCCCCCACTTTCTGGGACAGAAGAAACAATCAACAGCCTCTGAGAAGCTTCCTCTGACTATAAAGGGGGCTGGCTGGCCTGTAGGTGGATATCATGAGAAGTGGCAAGGTACCGAAGGATCTCACCTCATCCCAGAGGCAGCAGCCTGCTGGCTTCCTTTACTTTGGGGCTTTTGACACAGTTATGGGGCTGGCTGTAGGAACCAGGTTAGCTCTGTAGTGCCCGGGCTACATTGGACATCTTATTAGAGAATGCAAGAGAGCTTTTTGTTAAGTTAGGCTTTTCTCCTCATCCAGATTTTCATTCTGGGATATGATTTCCTTTGCAGAAAGGAGGGTGCTCCAAGTAGTTCATTTTAGGTTTTAGTGGCTACTGGAGAAAAAGAAAAAAAAGAGAGAGAAGGAAACTTCTACTCTTCTTCTTAATAGCTACCTATAAGTGGAATACCGTCTAAACACTCACTAGAGATTGGCATAGCTCTTTGTATAAAAAAATTTCCCGGTCTCTTATTTTCATGAGAACACTGAGAAGAGGTCATCACAGCTTAGCTCAATACTCCCTCCATCTGAGATCCAGGCCCTTAGCCAGCCTCCTCTCCAGCACATATGGTCTCTGCCTTCTTTTACATCCCTTATATTTCTAGGTACTTTGCTCTACAGCCAAAACATGCATGTGGAACCTAGCCTACAGAGATATTTAGCAGAGACTCAAGACGATGAGTAAAGCCAAATTTTAAAACAAATCGAAAGACAGCACACACACACAAACGCTTCCATTTATTTTTAATCTCTTTCCTTCCCTCATCATCCCTCTTGATTACTATTTATTTTTCAATATTCCTCAGCAACAAAAGCAGGTTTGTTTCTGCTCTGTTTCCTATCACTTTTCTCCAGACAGCCATGGGGTGTGAAGCAGACGTAAGACTGCCATCTTGTGCTCAAGACAGTTATCATTGTTTCTTCTGAAATCAAATGAGATTTGTGAGATTTGAGAGAAGAAGGTCTTGGAGTCCAGGTCTGATGTTCTCTGAACTAGGTTTTCCTAGTAGCTTCACAAATTTTCTACCCTTTGGCCTTGCTCTTTCTTGGCCTTCCCTCTCCAGGATCTCATGAGTCACCCCCTTAGTTGAAAGCCCTTTTCTTTTCCCAAATGACTCCAGGTATGATTTAGAATAATTATAGTTCAGATGCCAATACCTATGCTTTTATGACTGAGCTCAGTGGCCTGACTCAGGAGAGTGAGTACTTAATAACTAAGGCACAACAGATTATGTAAAACCAAAGACCTTGTGGGTCTTCTCCACATCTACCATCACCTGTGCATTGGAAACTGACTGCTCATGACTGATGTACTGCATGCCAATACCTTGGTTGGGGGCCCTGTAGGGACCTCATTAAGAGCCAAACTGTCTGTTCTGTGAAAAATCTCTTTAAGGGGGTAAGAAGACAAATTATAGAGTGAAAGAATATATTTGCAAACCACACAGCCAATAAAGGGACTAATATCTAGACTATATAAAGAGCCCTCAAAACTTAACATAAAAAGAAACACAAGATCCAATGAGAAAATGAGCCCAGACACAAACAGATATTTCACCAAAGAAGAAATGCAGATAATTAATAACACAATTTTCAAAATTATTAACTATTAGTAAAATGCAAATTAGGGCTACAATGAAGATATCACTTCATACCTTTCTGGATTGCTAAAAAAAATTTTTCATAGTGATAACATCAAATGGGGCAAGGATGTCAAGAAACTGGATCATTCATTCATTACTGGTGGGAATATAAAACAGTACAGCTACTCTGGAATATAGTTTGGCAGTTTCTTCTAAAAATGCACTTACTGTATGACCCAGCAATTGCACTTTGGAACATTTTTTCCGGAGAAGTTAAAGTCTATATTCACACAAAAATTAAAACATGAATGTTCATAGCAGCTTTATTCATAATAGCCAAAATTAGGGCTAGGCCTAATTTCTTCAATATGTAAATGATGAAACAAACTGTAGTACATCCATACCATGAAATACTACTCACTGATAGAAAAGAATGAACTACAGATACACACAGCAACTTGGATGGGCCTCAAGGGAATTATGCTCAGTGACAAAGAGTCAATCTCAGCACGAGAGGTCAAATACTATATGATTCCATTTCTATTATTCTTCAAATAAGATTATGGAGATGGGGAATGGATTAATGGTTGCCAAGGGTTAGGGATTGGTGGCAGGAGGGAGGTGGGAATGTTAGAGTAGCTATAAAGGGTGAACATGACGGAGCTCTGTGGTTTTGGTTTAGTTCTGCATCTTGATTCTGAATGGTAGTTACATGAAGCTACATGTGCGATATAATTGCATGCAACTACACACACACAAATAAGTACAGGTATAACTGGTAAAATCTTAATTAACTCTATAGATTGTACCAATACCAATGTCCTGGTTTTGATAGTGTTCTATAGCTATATAAGATAACAGCATTGGAGGAGGCTTGGTAAAGGTGTCCGTGGGACTTCCTTGCACATTTCTGTGCAATTTCTTCTGAGTCTGTAATTATTTCAAAATAAAAAGTTTTTAAAAATTCACAAACCCCCAGCATATTAGCCGTAATCAATAATATACCATATATGCTATGTGTGGCAACAGGAGACAACACAGTGCACACCACTGCACCTGAATTGAAAACTGAGGCCCTCCTCCCTCCCTCCAGAATGGATTGCATTTGATCAGCCTCGTAGGGTGGTTTTCACAATCACTGACAAATCCAATAGACTCAGAAAAAAAAACTAAATCAAACATCTCAGGAACAAAAGGGCCTTTGTCATTCCCCAAAATCCCATCCGTTCAGGATTTTGCCTCCTGTTGAGTGAACTGTGAGTCACCTGCCTTGAAGATTAGCTGATGAATAATAAATGTTCACAAAGATAGTGGAGTGAATAGCTCAATGCATTAGCCAGGACAAGCCAAATGCTCTAAGAAACAAGCCCCAATTCCAAGTGCCTGAACAATTAAAGTTTATTTCTCACTAGGCAAACTCCAAAGGAAATCAACCTGATTGGATCGATCTCCCTCCACAGCTGCTCAGGAATCTGGGTTCCTTCCTGCTGTGTCAACTCTACCTTCATTACAAGTTTGCTCTGGCATCAGCCAACCGCAACAAGCAGGGAAGAGAGGGAATACATTGGATGGAACAGGGTGCTTTCAAGGTCAGCTCTGAAGTAACATGCATCACTTCCTCCAGTGCTACTGACAAGAGCCCCACCCAGAAGCCTGTGGGCTGGGAAATGCAGGTTAGCTGAGTGCCCAGGAGAAATGGTTTGGTGAGCACAGAGCAAGTCTCCGTCATACCAACGTTTCCAGACTCACATTTGCTGAAATCGGAAGTCAGCTGTTAAGGGACTGAAGAGGGGAGGGGATGGGATGGGATGGGCAACATGGGACTGAAGTAACTGAGTGTGCAGAAGATTCTATGTGAAAGCTCTGATTTAAGGAAATCCAAGCAAACCATAACGTGTTGACATTCAGAAGGATCCTGAAATTTCTAGATGATTGGAAATCACTCTCACAGCTCCCAGAATGTTATCATATATTTCGCCAGTTATTTTTCTTGTTACTTACACTGATATTATCCTGCACGTAAGAGTTATGCTCTGTAAATTATTCAGACCTCAATTCTCCCCTTCCATTTCTTAAAGGTGAAGTAATTCACCAAATAGAGCCACAGAAAGAAGACAATTCTCCCACTAAATTCTCCCCTTACAAGAAACTAGAGCTGAGTCAGGGCATGGAAAGCCCATCGTTTTCAGAATGCCTGTAGCTTCTAGTCACCTCTCCTTACAGCACAAACGTCTGCCAGAATTTGCAAACAAGACGTTTGGGGCATTGTGCGGGGAACAGACCCAGTAACACATGCTCCCAGCTGGGCTACATTTGGTCTCTCAGTGGCACAAGCGGGTTATAAAAAGACATAGTCATCATGAAAACAATGTCCCGAATGTGAAACAACCTTCTAAATATTAATGGCAGATTCATTTCTAACCCAAGATGGGTCATGTGGTTTATTTCCACCCAGCATCTCTTCCAATTGCCCTAACAAAATGCACCTCTTTCCCTGACCTCCCCACAAAATCCTTGCATAAACCCGTGGTGCTCCTCATAAACCAACACTTGGTGCTCCCATCTGCTCCTGGCACAAGCTTTCCAGAGTGGTCTCTTCTGTTACGGCGTGGCCATGACTCTGGTTGTCTGAGGTAGGAATCTGAGTCGTTCTTACACCCCTTTCTCTCTCACTAGCCTAATGAGAAGATCAACAAGCTACTTGGAAATAGAAGCAAGCCACTTCTTCGAACCAAGTAGCCAAAACTTTGACATTGCTTTATCAAAGCCGAAATAACTATTACTTTCTTTATTCCCTTCTCTAGGTAAAAGAGAAAAAAAATAAAGGCTAAGCTCCTACCAGAGATTTATTCACAAAACCAGCTGCCAAATTACGTTGTTGGGTCACTTAGTCCTGTCTCATGATCTACAGCAGGGGTGCCCAACCCACGGCCTGTGGGCCTCATGTGGCCCAGGATGGCTATGAACGCAGCCCAACACAAAATCATGAATTTACTTAAAACATTATGAGTTTTTTTATTAGTGTTTGTGTATTTAATGTGTGGCCCAGAACAACTTTTCCTCCTCTAGTGTGGCCCAAAGATACCCAGAGGTTGGACACCTTGACAGTATCCAGATGAGGAAGCTGACATTCATGTGCAAGGAATATTCATGCTGTTCCATTGGCTATAAACTCTAGGCCAGAAGGTGACAAGATACATTCAAAAGGTTTTGTTAACAGCACATAAAATAACCAGAGTTCTAGTTAAGTGGAATAATTCTCCAGGTGTTACCATTAATGAAGTTTTTTTACTGTATATTGGAGAAGTTTGTCTTTCCTAGGTCAATAACACATTGGAAGGCATTTACTGAGGTGTTGTGATTATTAAAATTCAAGTATGAAGGGAGGTTAGGAAGTCAATGATATGTGCATGGTGGACAAAAGCAACTCCAGATGAAACTAATAAAATAGTGGAATTCCACTGGTGTTGGTTGAGCACATTCTACGGAGTGTCTTTACAAAGAGCCTACCCCTCTAGATATTTCTGTGGTCCTTCTAGAAATAAGGATACTGAGGCTTTGCAATAACTTGACCAAAATTATACAGGCAATTGAGGTGAAGCCAAACATCAATCCTTAGATTCCAACACCTTTGCTCGCCTCACCGTGCCACACTGCATAAAAATCCCTGCTGCCCACCCCATCTCTCATCCTTCAAGTGGTCCCCATGAATAATATTTATCCATGTTCTTTGAAAGAAATGATTTTTACGTACTCTGGACCCTCAACTCATCTCAAACAAAGCTCACCAGATTTGCCTTTCATCTCTGAGCTTTCTGTTGAATCTGAGCGCTGTCCTTATTAACCCCATGGCTGCATGGTTTCACATCACTATGAGAACAACTCCTGAAGTGATGTTCTGTGCAAAACCTCAAGGTCATTTGAGCACAGGGTGCCTTTCACTGCTCTCCTGAAATGTTTCCCCAAATTTCCATCTAAATTATAAAATTCATACTTTAAACATAAGCCTTTCTCTTAGAATACCATTTGGTGTGGATAAAATAAGTTAATATCACCTCCTGCAGCATGAGCAGAGAAAATAAGACTTTCCAAACAAGTGCTTCTAAGAACAGAATCAAAACGGGCTTACCTAGATGTAGTATCGTAGGAAACGAAGGCAGGCAGACAGACGGAAGTTCAAAAACATGTGGAGTGAACCTAAATAGGATGGTTCTTTGCCAGGACATTCCACATAATGTGACACTCAGCAGTGGAAGTAAAAAATCAGTACCAGACACTGGAAACACAGTCAAACCCATAAATCGGGAGGATCATGGAGGGCCTGCAGTGTGGAGAGTATGAGGATCACTCAGTTGCTTTATGGGCCATATCTGTGCAGAATGACTATAATGTGGGCAAGCATTTGGGGAAAGAGTGTGTGAGTCCATAAGCAGAGAGGCCCTTTAACAACCAAACTGGAATATGAAATGAGTTCAGCAAGGAACAGGGATCAGAAGACTAGTCAGAAAACACTGATAACCAAAGAAATAAGCTCTCCTTTTTCAGAGTCTGGGAATCTGTTTTGGATATGGGGTATGGGGTCTAGTCCAGACAGACAACAGCGACTGTTTCCACCCAGAGGCAGCCAATATTCCACGCTTGTAACACAGTCTCCTGAAATTTGGGAAGCCGGCTTACTCCCAAATACTCCAGTGTTCTTCGGAGGTGAGAAATGAGTATCCCTGGTGTGGGTAAAACAAAACAAAACAAAACAAAACAAAACAAAACAAAACAGTGTTATGAACAGGAAATGCTCAGGAATTTTGTTCATTATTTTATCTGTTACATAGTCTTTCCTATTTTATAAATAAACCTTTAACCATGGTAAGAGTGTTTTTGATGGGATAAGATGCTGTCTTGTGAAATTGGAGGATTTATGAAAAACCCATGTGTGAAGTCCACACAACAAAGTGATCAGTCATAGTTCTAACTTATTCCAAAATGCAGGGAAGGGAGGTAATTTGTAATGATTTGGCAGAAAGCCAATAGAGGTTAGCACTGTGGTTGAAAATTGTTTAGACCCTTATTGCTCAAGGAAGCCATGAAAAGTTAGATGACCATATAGGTCACGTTATGTCAACAGGGACAATCTCTTTGTCCTCTGTGGATGCATTTATAACATTCACCCAATTGACATGTCATTTCTAACATCTTATTGTGAGAGAGGTTTTCAGAATCACTGTCAAGTTGCCATGTGATCCAAAGAACAAATGAGAGTCATCTGGCCAGAAATTCACATAGAAGTCTGTTAAAAAGATAGTCGCAATTATCAGTAAAATCAAATCTGAGGAATTCCTATATTAAAATAATTTATTTAAATATATAAATAAATATAAAAATTACATATATATATATATATACACATGCATATATATAAAATACATTTTTATCACATGTAACTTCAGGACTTTAGTGTCGATAAAGCTCCAAGACCTAAAGAAACCAAACAATTCACTTTGATAATGTAGCTAAATTAAAACAACTTATAAATTTCAAAATTGTATATAACCTGTTATATACAAAATTGTATATAACAAAATTGTACATAACTTTTTCAAGTTGTATATAACTTGGCAGGTACTTCCTGAAAAGAAATTTTCTAAAACAAAGATATCAGAAACAAGTTGTTGCTGTGATCTCATCTCTTTCTTTATGCTAAGTTGTCATCATGGATAATAAAATGGTTGGATAAAGGGGCCGATTGAGACTTGAAAACTCTCTAAGCCACTGGACATCATTGAGAGTAAGGCTGAATTTCTCTGTCTGCTTGGGCCAGGGATCCCATAGAAGTCTCCTAAGGAGGACAAATGGCAATGGAAAAAATATCATAAAAATAAATTTTAAAAAGACTAAAAGAATAGAGACTGAATCATGCAGAGCAATATTACTCTCATTATTATTATTATTAATTTATTTTGATTTAATTTATACTCATTATTATTAAATACTCTTATTATATGGTTTATTAATATGGTTATATGATTATAATGCTATACACAGCTCCACCCATGATGACCACGTGCAGGATATACTGGAACATTCCAGAACCCTGTCTCCCTCTGTCAGTTCTCCCCTTTGCTCCTGAACAAATTCCAAGCAAGGGAACATGATTATATGACATGGGTGGTCTTCGCTCTTTTTTTTTAATTAACCCAAAGCTTCACAGCCCAAAATATGTATTCCCAATGTACCAGGCTCATCACCTTCTCTAACTCTTTCTGATAACCAGTTTCCTGTTTTCAGTATTTCCTTTAAAAAATCAGGAAAATTATTCTAGTGGATGTTAAAGTGCTTACATTTTAATTTCCTGGTTTATAAAATATTAAAAATTGTAAGGACATAAACTCCAAAGAAACATGAGAAATAAGAAGATGGGAGCCCTCGCTGGTGTAGCTCAGTGGATTGAGCATGGGCCTGCGAACCAGACCATCGTGGTTCGATTCCCAGTCAGGGCACATGCCTGGATTGCAGGCCAGTTTCCGGCAGGGGCCAGTTCCCTGCAGGGATGCACAAGAAGCAACCATACATTGATGTTTCCTTCCTCTCTCCTTCCCTTCCCCTCTAAAGATAAATAAATAAAAAAATTTTTTTAAAAAAAAGAAGATGGGGATTCATTCTAAAGCCAAGATACCTTACATTCATCATTTCATTTAATCTTGACCCCAACTTAACATACAGATACTATTATCCCCATTTTACAAATAAGAAACTGAGGCTCAGAGATAGTATCTTGGAAAAGCTACACATGTGGGCAGTGGCAGAGCCAGGACTCAGCCCCAAGTCTGCTTGACTCCAGTCACTGCTCTTAAATACCCTATCAGGGGCTCCCAAACCGTGATCCACAGCTGGGCCTGGCTGGTGGCAATGTTTTGGCAGTCAGCAGTACCAGAACAAAACATATTCCATTTTTGAAAATATGAGATTATATTCTTCCTACATCTTTTGGGTTTAAAGCACCCCTCTTTTATGAAATGGTGCTGTATTAGGCCATTAGTGTTAACTATCCTCTCTCACACTGCAAGTCCACTGTGGTTGCTCTACGGCCGCTCTGCTCCAGGCAGTGACTCAGGAATCCAGGTAACTGCTATTGTGTGGATCCACCGTCTTCAAGTTCTCCACTTCGGCCTAAGCATGAGGAACAGGAGAAAGGGCAGAAGGCACTCTGGCTCTTAATTACCTGAGTCTGGAACTGAATCAGGTCACTTCTGCTTACATGCCACTGGCCAGATCACAGTCAAATAGCTCCACATGACTAAAGGGAGATGAGGAAATAGTGCGCTTGTGCCAGTGAGAGAGGAGAATTGAGCATTGGTGAATGCTAGCAGTTGCTACAAAAGACAGGACTAGTAAACAGTACATGTTTTCTATAAATGTCCTTACTTAGCAAAATTAACTATTGGTAACTCTAAGTTGAAGTCCTAGTCGACATGGTAAATGTTAGAAGAAAATATTCAGATTCATTTCTAAAATAACTAGACTGTGACAGAGTAGGGGGCAAACAATTAAAAATTTAGCAAAAAAGAGAAAGGCCTCTTTCAAACTTGTAAATGAGTTTTGTAGCAATGTTACTAAAAGAATAGGCTGTTACTAATTTTTAATAATATCTGCTAATATTTGTTTCTCATCCTACTTTCTGTACAACAGATTTCCCAGGCTATATCACAGTGTATCACAGAACCCGTGTAAAGAATAGTGGTTCAACTATTAATATTTTTTACCATTATTAAGTAAATATATAAATCTCATTTATTTATAATAAAATACATCCATCAGAATTCTGAATCCAAAATTCAAACATTTATACTTTTAAATATAAATTTAGATGGGATCTTTATTTATTGGGCTTTTGTTTGCTATTTTTAAAAAATCTGTAAAAAGTAAACTGGGAATTGAAGATTTTACCCTTGATAATAAATCTGTTTAGAACTCATTTTGTTAGAAGTTTATACAAACTTTCAGTAGTGATTTTTCTTCCCCAATATGTAAAGGTTGCTGAGTTTTAATGAATTAAGCCTGAAAGATAATTGTGTGTATTCAATATACACAATTGAAGGAGTTGGTTTAATCACTTTCTTAGAAGAGGTAATTCTGTGTTTCTTTTAAAAATATCTTATATAAGTTGTACAGTTGCCACACCAATTCAAGATGGTGCGAAGGGACCAATAAAATGTCTATAATCTAAAAGCATGGAAAAAAATTCAGGTGTCTAAAACTGTAATGGCATTGCAAAAGCATCGTTTTGGAAAGCAAGTCTCGGTTTTTGGATTGACTGCCAATGTTTCCATTGTAACAATGATTTCTGAACTGTAAAATATTGGATGGGACTGATGAGCAAGAAGAGGGAGGATCACCATGGTTCCTTGCTGCCTGGATACAAACACTTGTGGGCGCTTCTCGGCTCCAGTGGCTGTGGGATTGGCCTTCAATCACCTACCACTTAAATTCAGAGCAAAAGTAGGCCAAAATGTAAATTATTGAATATTTTAAATAATCTTTCAGACAGAGCGTTTTTTCAGCTCAGAAACTCTGGAGACTGAACACTTTGGCAGTAATCTGCAAATCCACTAAACCTATCTGGTTTTGATTCTCTCATTTGTTTGAGTCAATACAATGGTTTGAGATAATGTCATTGGTAACCAAAGTGATTTTTTAAATATCTTTAAGGCTTGATTCATTAAAATTCAGCAACCCTTACACATCGGAGAAGTAAAATCACTACTGAAAGTTCATATAAACTTCTAACGAAATGAGTTCTAAACAGATCTCTCAAGGGTAAAATCTCCAATTCCCAGTTTATTTTTACAGATTTTTTTAAAAAATAGCAAACCAAAATCCCAATAAATAAAGATCCCATCTAACACTCTCTTTAACTGCTCAGCTCCTTATTAATCCTCTTCTGATTCTCCATAAATTAGATGTAATGGGGCCATTTCATAGGGCACCAGTAAGAGCCTGCAAACTTCAGATTTCTATTTCCCAACAAACTATGTAGAACAACGGTCTCTCATAAGCACCTCAAGTTCAACCAAAACTGAATGCATCATCTCCATAAAACCTACTCTCTGTCCAATTATACCTTCATTCACTCAAGCTACCAAGCTCAAAACCTTTTACTGATTTTTGACACTTTTTTCTTCTCCAACCACATTTAAAGAGTTGTGAATTCCTATTGATTGTTCCTT
This sequence comes from Sturnira hondurensis, assembly GCF_014824575.4. Classification (NCBI taxonomy): domain Eukaryota; kingdom Metazoa; phylum Chordata; class Mammalia; order Chiroptera; family Phyllostomidae; genus Sturnira; species Sturnira hondurensis. The sequence continues at coordinate 2,642,521 of NW_028095197.1, read as the reverse complement.
AAAATATTTCTTGAATTTGCCTCTCTCTTTCAGGGTCACTCTGATTAGTTCAAATATTTATAACTTCAAGCCTAAGATTAACAAAAGAACTTCCTTACCAGTTTGCCTAGCTCCTCTTTCCCACCTATGTACTGACTCTGTTCTGATCTGTTACACATCTAATTTAAAATATTTCTTGGTTCTCCATTCCCATTCCCGAACTGAACCTGGATTCAAGATTCTCCATGACCTGATGCTAACATCCTTCTAGAAAGGTTTCCACTCCTTCTTTGTATATGGCCTTGCCTAAACCCCAGCCAAAGTACTCTTCTGGTTTCTCAAACACAGTCTACAAGGTCCTTCCTCCTCAGATTTGCTTATACCCATCCTGTCCTTTTGCGGTCTCTTTCATCTCCTCTATTTTCTGTCAGTTACAAAACCTGGATCCTCACAGTTTCAGTTCAGTGATGTTTCTGCTTAGGAACCTTACAATTTTCCAATAGAAGTTATTTCTCTTAGGTACTATCATTTCTTGTTTGTTGCTTTCAATGTAGATATACCTTACATTGCCTTATATTCTTTCAAAAATCTTTATCTCCAATTCCTATTCATCTTTTTTTCCCTCCAGAGCTCTTTTCACAGTAGGTAAGAACACTCTTGCTTGCTGAGCAAATGTCCACTTAGCCTTCAAGTCCTACGCCAAATATCACCTCCTTGGAGAAGGCTTTCTTGTCTTTAAAGGAGTTACTTTATGCATAATATCTTGCCTCACTTCTGACTCTGATTTCCTACATTATTATTATTATTGTTGTTATTATTTGATTACAGAGTGTTTACCCTACAGAAATATAAGGACAACCATGTCTTAGTCATTCTTTTGTATCTTTATATAGTATTTCAAGTCTACTACAGGACCTATGTGATATGTAATACCCAAAAGCTGTGGTAAGTTTAGCTATATTAAGATAGATTTTTGCAAGATGGCCCCATTAACTTGGTTTCATTCTCAATAAGCTAATAGTCAGTTAGGGTCTATCTGGAATGATTAATCATCATAAAAAATTGGCAACATTGGAATGTCCAAATTTGAGAATGATTAAGGAGACTATGCCCTATCTACATGATGTTATGAGCCATTTTAAATTATGTTTATGAAAGTCTAATAACAGAAAATTCTAATGCTGTGCTCATTCAAAAGATCTTTACTACTAACACAAAGGTTTAAATGTAGAATACATATACATACATTATGACCAAAATCATGGCAAGTAAACATAAGAGCTATTCCCAAAGAAAAATAAAATATCCCAAAATATAAATAACTGTGTATACATAGCAGAAAAGTGGTTTTTCTCCTACTTTTTTGCCTATCTTCTCCAACGAACATGTATTTCTTTTATAATCTAAAACCACAATATATTCTTAAATACTTTACAAACTGTCATTTCTACTTCAATTTTCAATTTCAATTTTTGCACTTTAGAGTTTGATTCATATTAAATGTTTATATTTCAGTTTGGGGTACAAAAGTGCGCCCTATGTTATTTGGTCTACCTCTCCCCTCAGGTGAGTTTCAAAGTTGCTGAACTTCGTGTCTGCCAGCTGAGTCAGCTTTATTCACAATGAAGTAACAACTCCTCCGTCAGTTAGAATGTGTGAAATGGTACCAGAAAATTCTGCTGTTATTATCCTTCCTGCTACACAGGACTAGACCAAAATTCATCAACAGGGTGGAAATTACCACTTTCCACCTAAAGCAACATTTCTTTGTTTTTATCAACTTTTGGACCAAAAAAGCCTTCAATTTCTTTTTTATTTTTTATTGTTGTTTAATTACAGTTGTCCCTGTTTCCCCCCTTACTTTCCCTGCCCTACCCACCCCAACCTCTCACATTTAATCTTTCTCCCCATTATCTTTGTCCATGGTCCTTTTTACATATTCCTTGACTTGACCCTTCCCCTTCATTTTCCCATTATTCCCCATTCCTTCCTCTCTGGTCATTATCAGTTTGTTCTTTATTTCCTTGTCTCTGGTTCTATTTTGCTCACTTGTTTGTTTTGTTAATTAGGTTCCACTTATTGGTGAGATCATATAGTATTTGTCTTTCACCACCTGGCTTATTGAACTTAGCACAATGCTCTCCAGTTCCATCCATGCTGTCGTGAAGGGTAAGAGTTCCTTCTTTCTTTCTGCTGTGTAGTATTTTATTGTGTAAATGTACTACAGTTTTTTGATCCACTTATTTATTGGTGGGCACTTAGGCTGCTTCTGGCACTTGCCTATTGTAAATAACATTGCTATGAACAGTACGGTGCATAATTCCTTTTGAATTGGTGTTTCAGTATTCTTAGGGTGTAATCCCAGCAGTGAAATTGCCAGATCAAAAGGCAGTTTTATTTTCAGTTTTTTGAGGAAATTTCATACTGTTTTCCATAGTACAAATTGTATTGGGAGATGTGGACAGCTCCAAGCCAAAAAAAGAAAAAGAAACTCAACCACCAACTTAAACCATACACAAAAATAAACTCAAGATTGATAAAAGACTCAAATATAAGTTGTGACACCATTAAAAGTCCTAGAGGAGAAGATAGGCAGGAAAATTTCAGATATTCCAGGCAGCAATATTTTCACTGATATGTCCCCTAGAGCAAGAGATATAAAGGAAAGAATAAACAAATGGGGATACATCAAACTAAAAAGCTTCTTCATGGCTAAGAAAACATCAGCAAAATGAAAAGGGTACCAACTGTATGGGAAAATATATTTGCCAATGATACCTCAGACAAGGGTTTGATCTCCAAAATATATAAAGAACTCACGTAACTGAACACCAGGAAGGCAAACATCCAATGAAAAAATGGTCAAATGACCTGAACAGACACTTCTCCAAGGAGTGCATACAGAGGGCCTAGAGACATATGAAAGGATGCTCAACTTCACTAGCCATCAGAGAGATGCAAATTAAAGCCACAGTGAGGCCCTGGTTGGTGTGGCTCAGTGGATTGAGTGCCAGCCTGTGAACCAAAGGGTTGCCTGGGTTGCAGGCTAGGTCCCCATTGAGGGGCATGCAAGAGACAACCAAAGATTAATGTTTCCCTCTCTTTCTTCCTCCCTTTCTCTCTCTCTGTAAATAAATAAATAAATAAATAAAACCACAATGAGATGCCACTTCTCATTTGGTCAGAGTGGCCATCCTAAACAAATCAGCAAACAAGTGCTGGTGAGGTTGTGGAGAAAAGGGAACCCTAGCGCACTGTTGGTGGGAATGCAGACTGGCGCAGCCATTGTGGAAAACAGCCTTCGATTTCTTTGTTTTCCTTTCTCTTTCATGTTATTCTTCCCCACTTTTTTTCCTTACTTTGTTTCAAAAATAAACTGCAAAGCACTTAAACATTTTTCAGAGTTGGGCCTAAAGTATAAAGGATCATGCTTCGTTTTGTTTTGTTTTGTTCTGTTTTGTTTTCCCTGAAGTAAAGTGAAAGTCTTCACTGAATTCTTTTGGATACATTTTCCCGTGGAAAATTAGATCAAACCAATCGCAAGGGATTTTCCTCACTGGGGTTCATATTATAGTACTTAAATTCTATGATTATAGAATTATTTCTTTAGAGTAATGAATATCTTTCTGTCCAAGATGTTTTCCTATTATTTTTATTATTGACACATCTGTTAACTGTTCTGAGTTGTTGTATCACATGCTGCTATTCAAGCACAAAGATGATGATACAGACTTACTGACAAAATTACTTTTCTAATACAGTCAGTCTCTCAGATTTGTGATTATGATGTGCCTTCTTCCCTGTCTTTCCTTCCGTGTTAAAAATGAGACCCCAGATGTGATTTACAATCCCCTAATGATTCAACCAGTGAGACCGACAGATTGACACTAAGTCAATGAAATTCAGAAGAATTTCATTTTTAAGTGGGCTAGGCTGAATGTAAGAAGAAAAAATATTTTTGCATGGGCATGATCAGATGCTGCAAATCTACTAATTTCTGAACCAAGTAAACATTGCAGCCAAGATATCCTCACTCTCAAATATTGCCCTGAAAATTTTGTTGAGATTATTTAAAAAGAAGTTTGTTGGGGCGAGGGCGGCGGGGGGCGGGGGGGGCGGGTGGAGAGTTCCTATCCCCTCAAATGTTCTCCTTTGGCAACCACCACAAGTTTGCTGTTTAAAAGAGGTGTTTATCTCCTAGAATACGGGGGGCCAAGGGTCAATAAGGATGAGGAGATGTTGTCATAGACATAGCCCTTACCTAACATTTGTCTTTCAAGGACTGCTGAGGCTTTCATGTACATTGAATTTTTAATGATATTCTAGATAGGTGACCCTATTTGTGAACACTGCTCACAACTGGAGTAACAAAGAGTGCTAAAAACAGTTTGAAATTCAGTAACTATATTTAAGATCCCCAATAATTTTCTTTGAAATAAATTTTTTGCCTTAAGTCTACTTAAGAGCAGAAACAGAAGGCAGTCTTTATAAAAATTGTTTATCCAGAGACCAATAGCAAAGAAAGATGGAGAGGTGTGTGAAAACATATCGGACCTCAGGACTTTTGTGGTCAGACTTCTCAGGACACACAATCAGGCAGACAGAGGAATTCCTAACCCATTTCCAAGGTAAAAGCCATCCATTTGCATTCTAAGATGAAGGTGCTCCATTTGGAGGCAGCTAATTCAAGTGTCTCTCTATTCAGTGAAAAGAGTCTAACATATGAAGGGCTAATGAAGGCTAAGGCATTGGTCCCAGTGACAAGCTTTGCCTCTGTTGGGTCTGCCCCGTCCCCATCTTTAGAGAGACCCACAGTCCATTCCTTGTGTATCCTAGGAATGGTCCTGGTGGATAGCTCTTACTTAATATTACAGGTACTTCTTTTTTCTTGACTTACTCTATTTCCAACTAGTAGTTAACATACTTAGTTCACTGAAGAGGCAGTCACTGTAATATTGACAAGTACAGACTCTGAAGCCAAACTCCCTGGGCTTAAATCCTGGGTCCACCAGTTATTGAGTAACATAGGGAAGGTGACATAACTGTGCTGTGCTTTGTTTCCTTATCCGTAAAACAAGGGAAGTAATAGTACCTCCCTCAGAGGGCTATTGTGAGAGTGAAATGTGAGAGAATATAAAGTGTTTCTATATTTAGGAACTGTTTGCCATTGATATTCTCCATACCTTCTCTGGAATCATTTGGAGAAGTTCACAGGCACAGTGGATATATATCTATATATTCTGAGTAATATAAATAACTTTATCCTTTATAACTTTTACTTACAATGAGTCACTGCTTAAACAATGCTTTTAATATTTAGCTGAACTAGAGGTGAAATGATTAGAAAGTATTAGAAAAGTATTGCAGACTGGGGAAGCCTGAGGATTTTGCCCCAAACTGTCTTTACTATGAACCCCCGATCCTGCACCTGAAGAAGTGAAGAGGGCATGGTGGAGGCAGATGTGTGGCTGCTCAGCTTGCATGCCATTCAAGAATGTATTGGTCCTGTGGCTTCCAGGAGCTGAGTTGGCCAATAGCCTGCAGGTGTTTACCCTTGCGGGATTTGCCCCAGCTTTCCTGCAAAGGTCATCCTCCTCTAAGGTTGTCCTCAGATGACTGTGCAAGGCAGTGGCACAAGGGCTCAGTTCAAGGTCCCAGCATGGGTGCTCCCCAGTGGAAGAAATGAGACTTCGTGATGTCTGCATCAGGGTCTGATGGCTTCTTCCACCCAACCCTGCTTCCTCCTGTTTCCTTTCATGGGTGGTATAGCCCTGGAAACCTCCTACACTCCCAACGCTGTCCAGTGCTTGCTTTACTGAGAACCAGAATTGCACAGCATCTTGGTCCAAATTTCATTAAACCAGTATTGTAAGAACCTTAAGCAATCTAGCCCATGCAGAAAAATCTCTCCAAAGGAATTTTTCAGCATTTCATTTTCTAAATGTTTAACATTTGCTCTAATTAAGAAAGTAATTGTGTTCTTTATAAGAAATTCAAAAATAACAGAAATTTATAATGTAAAAACAAATATCTCCTTCAGTCCCAAACCTTTTAATCATTAGGGGCTTATTTCTCTAAGTTTTCTTCATATACATGGGCTAATAATGTATGTAGTTGTTATTATTTTTACAATATAGAATCACACCACACTCTTTTGCAATTTGCTTAAAAAATAAATGCTAGATAATTATCACTGATGCCCATACATGTAGAAATATCTCATTTGATTACCAGCTGCATGAAATGCCATTGTATGACTATTCCATAATTTATTTCAACACTTCCACACAAATGGGCATTTGTGTTTCATCTGGTATTTCTTGAGCACAACAGAGCTCTCATGATGTTTACTTTGAGTTTATCTATTGAAATATTTGTGAAAGCATATATTTGAGCTTCATTTTGATTTCCTTTTATCATCCATTTTGGTATTTGGGAGAGGGTACAAAATGGAATTCCAGGGACTAAACTCATAATTATAATTCTGACTTTTAGGTACTGAGGGTTTGTGAATCGATTTCTGCTAAGTCGGGTTTTGCCCATAGTCCTGAGGAGCTCCTACCTCTCCATCCATCCGTCCTCTTTGTCTCATCTGCCTTGTAACTTTAAGCACAGATTAGCTGAGGGTTGATGGGTGGGGGCAAGTGCTAACTTACAGGATGGACCCAGTCAGTAGCCACATCAATGTCTCCTTCCCTTTAGATCTCTAGGACATTGTGTTCACAAAGGCCTCCTACAAACCCTGAGTGTGTCCAGTAATATTCCAGCTTCTGGAATGTATTTGAACATACTGCATAGCCTAACCTCTCTTTCTAGAAAAGGAAGCTTTTCTTGCTCCTAAGAATTTCCATTGCACAGAAAATGTCCTTTGCCAAACTTTTAAAAAGAAAACAATGACAACAGGTAAGGACGTTTGAGCCACAAGCCCAATCAATGTTTGCATCACTGCCAGTTGGTTTTGTCTGGCCAGGGGATCAAGTGATTCTGCCAAGGTGAGTTCACCCTGTCAGACATTGCCCTGGTCTTGGAGACAGCTTAAGAGCCACTGTGCAGTTTCTTCCAGTGCTATTCTAGCAGAAATGTCCTTGTCTTACAAATGTCATATGCATTTGTTTGGTTATAGGGCCCAGATAATCTCTGGGAGATAGCAGGAGAGGTCACTCAGGTGAGCACAGAGGGCTACGAAAGCAACACACAGGATACAAATACCAAGAAATGGAGATCAGGAAGTTGATAGGATATATTCACCAGTGACTCACAGGTAGATTGATTTTTCTCTAAACAGCTCTTTGAAAATAATGAGAAGAATTTAAAAATCTGCTGTAAGAAAGAGAAAGTAAACTAGTATTTTTTTTCATTTTTTTTCTGCTTGAACCAAGAAAACCCATTATTGACTTCTTAAATATATATATATATATATGCACATATATATTTATATATATATACACTCACATACACACACATACATATACATATATTATGTATATATATAGACACATACCCATGAAGCCAAACAGTGAAGGTATAGATAAGGTGAAACACTACGCCTAAGTACCAGTTCTCAGACTTTAATGTGCAAATGCTTTGCAATGTGCCAGAATGTGCAAATGCTTCTTACCACAATGGCAGATGCTTTGTTCAATTTGCCAGAATTTTGATTCAGTACATCTAGGGCAGTGCCCAGGAGTCATGGGGAGACCACCCATTGCACTGGCTGAGTTCAGGCCTAAGGCCTGCAAGATTTCTTTTTCCACTCCTAGTCTATTAATGAGTTTCACCGTAGCTTTGGGCCAAGTCACATTTAACGTGTCCCGATTTCACTCTATAAAATGGGGTTTGTCATACTTGCCACCTACCTCATTACCATCACATGCAGATGCATGAGATAATGCCTGTGAGGTAGTTTAAATTCCTCAGTAGAAAGGTGCTATATTTCAAGTATTATCAACTATCTATTTCCAGTGTTACAGTGATACTTTGTCTTTAAGGGACCCACAGACAGTGGTGCCATTGCTGGGGAAATGTGTTAGTAAGACTACGACACTGCAGGGTCAATCCAATTGCATAAGTTGTGCTCTGAAGGGGAGTCAATGGGTTTCTGCCTCAACTTGGACTCAGTGACATAATTGTCAATGTCATTTTTAAGTACAGATTGTACTTTAATATTCCATGGTGAACCAATCAGTGTCATATCAGAGAAACAGAAGCAGAAAATGTGCCTCCTATATATCTATATATACAAATGCATATTTATATACAGATGCATATATCTACATATGTGTTTTATATGTATTTTATGTGCATATATACTGTATAATAATACATTAGTGTTTGATTGAATATAACTAGGTGCTATAGTCTCATCAAGTTGACACAAACTATTGCACCCACAGCTCCATGGTATTTTTCAGTGATTGCCAGTTAATTAATTTTATTGGGATGGAAACAAAGGTCTAACCAGAGAACTTAACAGTTGTACTTACTTTCAATTCATTTTTTTATTACTGTGTAGCTTACTAGGGCAAATAAACTAATACTTAGATTTTTTCATTGGCCTGAAAAGATCTTATCTGTGTTTTCTAGGTTGTAACATGAACTTTCTTTGTAAGGTCTTGAAATTTTATTAGAAGAGACATAAAAGCACTGAGCCTAGAAAAAATTCCTATTGTTTTTGTTTACTTTGTTGCGTTTTATTATTAAAGTATAGTTGACATACATTATATTAGTTTCAGATATAAAACAGTGATTTGACATTCACATTCCTTATGATGTGATGACAAGTATGGTAATCATCTGTTATTGTGCAAAGTTATTACAATATTATTGATGGCCAATAGATATATGAAAAGATGCTTGCCGTCACTAACCATCAGGAAAATGCAAATCAAAGTCACAAAGTCATCAAAGTCACTCCACACCTATCAGAATGGCTATTATCAAAAATCAACAAGCAAGTGTTAGCAAAGATGTGGAGAAAAGGGAACCCCATGAATTGGTGCAGCTGCTGTGGGACACTGTGTAAAGATTCCCTCCAAAATTAAAAACAGAACTACCATATGACCCAACAATTCTACTTCTGGGTATTTATTCAAAGGAAAAAAAACACTAATTTGAAAAGATATGTTTTTGCTTCCTTTTTCTGGTGTGAGAAGTCATACAATAGCATTTCATGCAGCTAGATTTACCGTTGGAATCATCTCTTCCCTGTATGTGGTCCACCTTTCCTTCCAGGAGAGTGCCTGGTCAATCAGAAAATTGCACCTCACTGCCCACAGTGATGGGTTCAGGCACAGCTCAAACCAAATGAGATTCAGTCTTGGAATTCTTGCTAGAATTAAAAGCAAAGGGATTCTCTTTTTGCTGTGGTTATTAAGCTGGTGGAACACAATCCTGGAATTGTTAGTGACTAACTTCCCCAAACAGTAGAAGGTCATACCTGAGAAAGCAGAACTGAAATAGAGAGAGAGAGACAGATTCTGAAACCACCGTTTGGATAACTGACTACATCCATTCCTGAAGCCAGTCAGATCTGGGGCTGCTAAACCAATAATTCTCTCTTCATGATTAAGCCATTTTGAGTTGAGCACCTGTAACTTGCCACTAAATGTTTCTGACCCCACTGCATGCCAGTTGCCCCATTTCACATTGAGGATGGCATTTGCAATAAGTGTGCTCTGCAGAAATTTAAAAAGAGAGGCATTGCTTCTGCTCCCCACTCTCAGACTCACTGCTATGGCCAGTATTCTGAAGTTCCCAGAAGGGCAGCTCCTCGGGTTGCAGCCAAGCTCCCCCCAGGCTAGTCTGCTGAGCCGTCGGGACCCTCCTCTCAAGAAGCTGGCATCTTCTGGTGGGACTCAGAGGCAGGTGGGGCAACAATAACGGAGAAGACACAGGAACTGACACATCTCAGATCAACCTCTGTTCACATCTAGTCAGCACCAGCTCCCCACAAAGTGAGGGTAGAAGAGAGGGAAAGAAGAAAGAAGGGGTGGAGGGAAAGGAAGGAGAAGGTGAAAATAGACTTTTATTATGCTCTTACTGAGTGCCAGGCACTATGATGCATACTTTTCACATCATTTATCTCACTAGATTTATACCATGTTCTATAAAGTTCAGTGAAACAGTTCTATGAACTGCTTATTTCCATCTTCATTTTCATTCATGAGAAAATCAATCCATAAAGATTACCTGATTTGCCCGAGGTCACATACTTACATACTCAGTGGCAGAGCTGAAATTAAGACCTGTCTGATTCCAACACCTGGGTCTGTGTTCTTTTCTTTGAAAACATTCTTATAAGGAACCCCACAATGTAAAAGAAGAGTGGGTCACCTGCTCATTCTTTCCTTCCCAGCTCCACGGAAGGTTCTGCAGCCTCCCCTTGGAAATGTGGGGCTTTCAAGAGCAGAATTTGAAGGCACAGACAGGTATAGCAGAAAAACCTCCGGACTTGTTAGTACTCAGTTCAGGCACCAGCTTTCCCTGTGATAGAGGGGATAAGGAGGAGGAATAAACTAAAAGATAATAAAATATCATAAAATAGCACACAAGTTCTTTGAAGTTCTAGTACCTGCACAAAACCAAATGCAGCATAAGTGCTTAATAATATTTCTTGAACAAATAAATAATGAAATAACACCAAATGATTAACTTGCTGAATTATAGTAAAGGTAAGTGCAAAAGTTTAGCTTCCTGGTTTTATTTCTCCTTGCAATAACATGTTCCCTCCAGGTTTAGCATTGGACGGTATTCTCGAATGCTGGGGCATTAGTGATGGTTTTCTGGCAGACTGCCTGACAAGATAAGGTAGACACGTTATCCACCACTTGATCTCTGGTCTTCGTATGAGAAGAGCGAATGTGAAAGGCTTTTAGGATCACTGAGGGAATACAATGAGTAGAAATGGAAGGAAATGTTGAATAAAAAGCAAGGTAAGGATGTGTTTTCTTGTAATCCTAATGACGACATCTATTACTCTGTTAAAACAAAGTGATCTGATGCCATTCTAATTTACACAGTCTTAAAAGAGGTTTTGAAATGGCATCCTGTGAGTTCCAATACAAATACTGAGCTGGAACCAGCATTTGTTAAATTCTTCACATGGATCAGGCAACAAAGTGGTCAATTGGTGCTCTGCATTCACTTATACTTACCTCCAAAAAGGTAAGTGTCTTGATGTTACATCTAGGGAGACACCCCCTCCCCCATTCTCAGTTCCCATGCTTCAGGCAATCTTGATTCCACTCCTGACTTTAGTACAGGAATTATGGCTGGCCAATGAGAGCAAGCAATTTCCCCAGCCACAATGATTGATTGGAGAAAAGGCACGTGACTCAGCTCAGCCAATCACAGCTAATTCTTACTAATTCCAAAGTCTTCACCCTCCAGTTGGATTTGAATCTGAGAAGTTATGGAATTGGAGCCACCTTGTCCTTCTGTGAAAACTGAGAATGAAGCCAATATAAAGAAGGGAGAAAAATGGAACTGTAGAGTGGATACACAACAATGCACACAACAGAGATCACTTCATTTGGCTATGAATACAGCTTGAGGATTACCCTGTGGCTTTTCATTTACAAAGAGCAAAAAACTCCTACTTTTTTGCTTAAGTAAATTTAAGCTGGGTTTTCAGTCACTGATGGATATTTTACATACTCCTTTTACTTGATGTTCCTAACAACCCAGTAAGGGAGGAATTATTATTCCAATTTTAAAATAAAAAATCCAAGGCTTATCCAAACCACACAGAGGGTGCCAACTCTAATTTTAGAGAATGAGAATGATTCTTACTATCTGTGACTATTTAAATTCATGCACAAGATTTTGTCATAACTATTAAAAGGAATGATTAGCTGGGAGTCTGAGGATGGATAATTTGATACTCTTAGGTTTTTTTCAACATTGTGTGTTTTCAATCAGTGACAAGCAATGGTCTGTGTAATGATTAAAAGATTATTCTCTAGAGGTAGACTTCCTGGTTCAAGTCTCAGCTCTCCCTACGTTAACTGTGTGACCTTAACCAAATTAATCTCTCTGTGTCTTGGCTTCCTCAACTCAATTGAAAATTGGAATGAGGACAATGGCAGAATTTGCCTTTTGGGATTATGGTCTTGGTGAGTTAACATATGCAAAGTGTTTAGAAAGTATCCATCATAAGGTCAGTGTTGCCATTGTTATGGATATATGTGATATTCCCCATATGCCCCAAATTACAAAAATATATTTTATGCCCTGTTTATGCTGCCTTAAAGGACACAGTGAAGCACATACTTGTTAATCATTTCTCCCCAAGCAGTCCTTCATTAAAATCCTCATACACCAAATACTGCACAGCCAGAGCAGTAAAAAGTTGCCCAAGTTAGAAAAGACTCTCATGGCAGATTGTCATTATTCAAAATTTAGAAACAATTTTGCAAGTGCATTAGCAGTTTCCAAGCAGGAGTTCTGTTAAAAGCCAAGTCACAAGAGATATCATCACATTCAAGAGGAGTAAATGGCTACCTTTTGGCCCAGAGCGGGCAGTGATAAGATCCTTTACCATCAGCACAAGTAATTACAAATTCTTCAGTGTACTGCCATGTCATTACATTCTGCAACTTTCCAGTTCCTAACATGTTCATAAACTTTACTTCCATTTATTCTCAGAAGCTTCCTTAGTTTCTAGCCTAGATGCATTTGACAGAGCTAGCTGGTCTAGAGGGGAGACCTGTTTATTTTTTTAAAAAAACAAAGCAGACTTTGCCCCAGTGCTTCCACCTCGCCCCTTCCACCCTCATTATCTTCACCTACTGGAGCCTCTTTCTCTGGAAAAAAAGAAATGGAATCAGGCTTGCCAGCATGACCCTGACCCTGCTAGTAATATGAGAATAGGCCCCACCAAATTATTACCTTACACAACATGGGAGGGAACCCAGCAAAGGTACTTGGCAAAAGGCAGAGGGCAAAGTCTTCTTCTCTTTGTCTCTCACATTAGGAAGGAGTAAACTAGGCAAAGAACTTGGGGAAAGTGTCCAAGTAGAGTGAGCACTGCCACCATTATTCAGACTATTTTTCTGGTCTGGTCTGCTAGCTGCAGAACAATTGAATCATTAAAGAGGCTTTGTTTCTCTCCAAATCAAATTGGGTAAGGTCCCTTGGGAGTCACTTGGTGGTACAGGATGGCTCCACTACAATTAGGTTTCACTGCAAGTGGTGTAAAATCCAAGTTAGCAATAGCTTCAATTAACTGAAAACACATTCTTATTGTCTAACCCAAAGCAGCCCAGGACGAATCTTGCTCTCCATCAGGACAAGGATCAGGCTCACTCTCTTTGCTCCATCATGATCCAACTCATGGGTCAATATGTCTGCTGAATCTCTGATAATTATTGAAATCTTAGTCAACAGGAAAGAGATAAGCCAGAGGAAGGGACAAAAATTGGATGTTAGCATTTTCATAAAGAAATTTCCTGGATCCTGCCCATGTCCTCTACCTAATCTTCTTTAGTCGCCAGATAGTGTAATGAGTATCTGGTCCAGTGACCCCTACACACAAACACACACATAGTTACAGCCTAAGTCCTGGACCCCAGTGTAGGCAGAGTGCATAAGCGCCATCCCTTACTGAGAGAATCACCTGAGCCAAATGTCCTCCCTCCAGTGCCAGTCATCTCTCACACAAAGACTGCCAGATTCCCTAGAGACCATATTAAGGTTAGCATTCTCTCTCTCTCTCTCTCTCTCTCTCTCAAAATAGACTTCCATCTCAAAATTGACTTTGGAGCATTGAAGAAACATAATCTGAATATTTTTGTGAAACTATCACTTTATCTTTCTAAAATTAAATATTAATATATTAATACTACTATCAATGCTCTTGAAATATAAACCTTATCATCTAGAAACCAGGACAGGAACCCAAGCTGTTTAGACCACAAATCCTTGATACTGACTTAAGCTTTCAGACTCAGAGCTGCCATAGAAATCCTAATGGCTTTGACTATCTCCTTCCTGAATTTGCCAGTCTTGAAGAGGATGGTGGGCCCAGCACTCTCTGTCCTCGAATGTCACTTTTGAGTAAGAACTAAAGAGCCCAGTGTGGCATTGGACCTGGTGGACATTCCAGTGTGGGATATTTCTTCAGCAAGGAGTACTGTTTAAAATGTGGTACAACAATGAGGAGGACAGGCTTTAGAGACAAACGGCCTAGACTCACAGCTCAATTTCACCATTTACAGAGCATGTGATACTCTCTGCCTCAGGTGAGTGGGACTCAACATTATGTGTCATCACCCTATTTCACAGGTGGTTTCTGAGAGGAAATGATTTCATAGGTATAAAATGATTAGCAACAGTTACCCAGTAAATAATGGTGTGTTTAGAAAATGTTACCCATAATCATTAGTTTACATATTAGAGGCTGTCACTGTATGAAAAAGTAAGGTAGATAATATTTGTGCCCTTTTAAGGATAACCAGAAGAGTTCAAGTAGAGAGCTAAAAGCGAGAGAAAAGGAAAGGAGAGGGGCAGGAGGGCAAGCAGAGCATGTGGCAGATGGCCTCCATGCACGTACTTGGAGACCCACAGCCATCACTGAGAGCGAGGAGATAAGCCCCTCCTGGAATGTTTATGTGTTTCTGATCCCTCAGGGAGGCTCTTCCCTGCAACTAATGGCTGTGTGTGCAACCAGGCAGGGAGCAGGTGTTAATCTACACAGACTAGTTAATAGTCATTAATAGCACTTAAAAATCCAATAAACTGATAAGGATGCTCTAACCATTCACACCAGAACCAGAATTTTGTGTTAGGCCTCTCTTGTGTGGTAGCAAGCATCCATTGTCGTAAGCAAGGTTTCCTACCTAATAACTATACCACAAACATTTCTGTCTGACACTCTGGGCTAGGCACTGTGTCAGCACTGGAAGTAAGAAGATTAATGAGATCTGGTCACTGGCCCCAGAAGCCTATGGTATGGAAGGCAAAGCAGTCGGGAACTGACCACAGTACAGTATGATAACAACTATGTGAGGAAAATGAGCTACATTCCACAGGAGAGTATGATTAACAGGCTATTATCTGCTTTAAATGGGTAATTTAAAGGTAATTTACCTTTACCATCAAATATTGTTCACATGCAAAGAAAATTCACCAAGAAAAACATAAATGAAGGCACAAAACAAACAAATACAACTAACTACAAAGGAATATGCGTCTTTTAAAATAACCTTGTAAAAACTTTGGGGCAAATGAAAAACTGAAGCACTATGTAGTTTATACCCTTTCCTTGGCCTGGCTCTAAACACATTGTGGATAAATTAAAACAATTTTTAAAAAATTCTGCACTGAACTCAAAGTAAAAAATTTTAATTTTCTCAGGTGCCAAAAAATTTAAAAAAGAAATTAAAAGAAATGAAGTTAGATCTTAAAGATGATGCCATAGCTCCCAAGGAAGTGGATTGTGGGTATCAAAGAACATCTAGGAATTCTAAGGGGATAAGATACATGGCCTTGAGGCAGACTCTGTTTGCTTTGAGAAGTGGTAATCTAAAGACATTCTCAATGGCATTGGATGCACAGAACAAAAAACTACACATCTGCCCTGACCAGGTATCTCAGTTGGTTACAGTGTTGTCAAGATACACCAGACACAGGTTTGATCTCTGATCAGGGTACATATAAGAATCAACCAATAAATACATAAATAAGTGGAACAATAAAAACCAATGTGATATTAGAACTCCATCAGAAGATGGTGGCATAGGTAAACATGGCTTGCCTCCTCTCACAACCACATCAAAATTATAACTAAATTATAGAACAACCATCACTCAGAACCATCAGAAATTGAGTTGCGTGGAAGCCTGAAAACTACAGAGTTAAAGAAACCACATGCATGCAGAATGGGAGGATGGGCAAAGACATGGAACAACCTGGTCCCACACCATATGTGGTGGATAAAGATTCAGGAAGGATATCTCAGAACAGGGAGTCCGAGCCCTACTCTGAGCCCCCAGTCCAGAGTTCCAGTGCCAGGAATATAAGTCCCCATGACTTCTGGCTTCGAAAACCAATGGAGACTGAGTCAATGGAAGAAACCTTTGGAGTCCCATGCAGTTCCTCTTAAAGAAACCATACATGAACTCGCCTGTGCAGACTCACTCCCTCTGAGCTCCAGCACCAGGGTAGCAGCTTGAAAGTTACCAGTGACATACAGGAAGGAACTGAAGTGTCTGCCATCAAGGTGAGAACTGGGGACAGCACTCTCTCAGACAGAAATTTGGTCAGAAGCCATTGCCCCTTTTCGGAACCCTCCCCCACACAGAACCAAGAGCTGGCAGGTGGGTGCCATATCTGAGACTACATCAACCTGGCTAACATTGTTTGCCCCACCCTGGAGATCCCCTGAGGTCCACCCAACTTACAGGCCCACCCAAGCTGTTAACAGACACTTTTCCATATGAATTGCTGGTCCTGGCTCATGCTTCACAACTTACCAAATCCTCTAAAACAAGCAACAGCTTGCCTCAGTGAGACTTGCTAAGACTTGCCATACCTCTTGCTAAGTGGCCCCAGGCCTGGCACTAGCAGCAGCCAGTCTAGATTCAGAGCTGGGCTTTGCCTTAAATCTCCAATCTCCAATCCTAGCACAATTGGAAGCCATCTCTGATTGCTTTATAGCTCAGGTAGGGTGGCCACAGGCAAAACACAGGTGGGGGCTGACCTTGGCCTGCATCACCCAGGAAACCCTAGTACCTGTGCTCGCATTAAACAGCTACAGATCATGTTGAACCCTTCCCCTACACAACCAATCCTCCAAGGAAGGTGGAGGATGGTAGTCAGTGGTCACAACCAATCCTTGTAGCTGACTGGCCTTGGTACATCCCTCTCATTGACCTCCCAACAGCAATCAAGGCTCAACTACAAGAGGATGGTGTATTCAGCTCACACAAAGGGTGCACCTCGAGTACCCAGCTTGGGTGATAGGGGAGGCTGTGCCACTGGATCCTAAAGGACACCTACTACATGGGCCATACAACCAAGACATGGAGTCAGAGTAGCTCTACCTAATACATGGAAATAAACACAGGGAGGCTATCAAAATGAGGAGACAAAGAAACATGGCCTGTATGAAAGTACAAGTCAAAACTCCAGAAAAAGAATGAAACAAAATGGAGATAAGCAATCTGCAGAATTCAAAACACTGGTTAAAGTTTGCTCAAGAAACTTATTGAGGATCTCAGCAACATAAAAAGATCCAGTCAGAAATGAAAGATTCACTAATTGAACTAAAGGACAATTCACAAGGAAACAACAGTAGAGTGTATGAAGCCAAGAACCAAATCAATGATTTGGGACATACGGAAGCAAAAACCAAGCAATCAGGACAACAAGAAAAAAGGAATTTAAAAAATTAAGGGTAGTATAAGCAGCAGCTTCTGGGACAACTTCAAGAGGCCCAACATTCACATCATAGGGGTGTCAGAAGGAGAAGAGAAAGAGCAAAAAAATTAGAAATCTATGTGAAAGAATAATGAAAGAAAATTTCCTTAATTTGGGAAAGGAAATAGATATGCAAGTCCAGAAAGGACAGAGTCCCAAACAAGATGGATGCAAAGAGGCCCACTTTAAGACACATCATAATTAAAATACCAAATGTTAAAGACAAAAAGAAAATTTTAAAAGCAGCAAGAGAAAAGAAGTTAGTTACCTACAGAAGAGTTCCCATAGGACTGTCAGCTGATTTCTTAAAAGAAACTTTGCAGGCTAGAACAGATTGGCAAGAAATATTCAAAGTTATGAAAAGTAGGTAGCTACAATCAAGATTGCTCTATCCAGCAAAGGTATCATTTAGAATTGAAGGGAAGATAAAAAGCTTCTTCCCTTCAGACAAGAAAAAACAAAGGAGTTCATCATCACCGAGCCATTATTATAAGAAATGTTAAAAGTATTTATTTAAGAAAAAAATAGATCAGAACTATGAACAATGAAATGGCTATATATATAAT
The DNA here is from genome assembly GCF_014824575.4 of Sturnira hondurensis. Taxonomy (NCBI): domain Eukaryota; kingdom Metazoa; phylum Chordata; class Mammalia; order Chiroptera; family Phyllostomidae; genus Sturnira; species Sturnira hondurensis. The sequence continues at coordinate 2,624,558 of NW_028095197.1, read as the reverse complement.
TGATATCTATATATCAATAATTGAATCTACCAGCCAAGATGGAGGCATAGGTAGATACAATTTGCTTCCTGACACAACCAAAAGAAAGACAACAAATTTAAAAACAAAAATTACCAGAACTGCCAGAAAATTGAACTGAATGGAAGTCTTACAACTAAGGAGTTAAATAAGAAATATGCACAGAGACTGGTAGGGGGGACAGAGAGGACTCACAGCATGGCTGCTTTGGGAGGAGTAGACGGTCCCATATTTGCATGCAGATAACCAGAGGTAAGAACTAGGAACTGAGACAGACCACACAACTCAGGGCTCCATCAGAGGAAAATAAAGCCTCACAATCTCTGACTGTAAAAACATCTGTGGGTTGCAGTGGCAGTGGGAGAAATTCAAGCCTCACAGGAGAGTTCATTGGAGAGACCCACAGGGTCCTAGAATGTACACAAACTCACACACCCATGAATCAGTACAAGAAGGGCCCAATTTGCTCATAGGTAGTGAGAAAAATGACTGAAAACCAGACAAGACCAGAGCAAGAATCATTGTTTGCTCTCAGACCACCCACCCCCATATACAGTGCCACAATGCAGTGATATGGGTTGCCCTGCCCTGGCAAATACCTAAGGCTCTGCCCCTTCTTATGTAATAGACTTGTTCAGACAAATAAACATGGCCTAGATGAAAGAACAGATCAAAGCTCCAAAAATAAAACTAAGTGATAAAGAGATAGCCAACCTATCGGATGCACAGTTCAAAACACTAGTAATCAGGATGCTCACAGAAATGGTTGAGTATGGTCACAAAATAGAGAAAGAAGTGAAAGCTATACAAAGTGAAACAAAGCAAAATATACAGGGAACTACAGTGATTGGAAGGAAACCAGGACTCACATCAATGAATGAGAACAGAAGGAAGAAATAAATATTCAACTTTGAAAACTTAATGAAAGAAAATTTCCCTGATCTGGCAAAGGAAATAGACCTGCAAGTCCAGGAAGCTCAGAGAGACCCAAACAAGTTGGACCCAAGGAGGAACACACCAAGACACACCATAATTACATTACCCAAGATTAAATATAAGGAGAGAATCTTAAAAGCATCAAGAGAAAAGGAGAGAGTTACCCACAAAGGAGTTCCTGTAAGTCTATCAGCTGATTTCTCAAAAGAAACCTTGCAGTCAAGAAGGGGTTGGAAAGAAGTATTTGAAATCATGAAAGGACCTACATTCAAGATTACTCTATCTAGCAAAGCTATCATTTAGAATGGAAAGGTAGATAAAGGGCTTCTCAGATAAGGTCAAGTTAAAGGAGTTCATCATCACCAAGCCCTTATTATATGAATTGTTAAAGGGAATTATCTAAGAAAAAAAAGAGAAAAAAAGGTGAACAGTAAAATGGCAACAAACTCACAGTTATTAACAACCAAACCTAAAACAAAAATAAAAACAAAAAATGAACTAAGCAAACAACTAGAACAGGAACAACATCACAGAAATGGAGATCTCATGGAGGGTTATCAGTGGGGAAGGGGGTGGTGGAGAATAGAGGAAAAGGTGCAGGGAATAAGAAGCATAAATTATAGGTACAAAATAGACAGGAGGAGGTTAAGAATAGTATGGAAAATGGAGAAGCCAAAGAACTTATATGTGTGACCCATGGACATGAACAAAGTGAAAGGGAATGTTGATGAGGGGATACAGGGTGGAGAGGAGTAAGGGAGAGAAGAAAATGGGACAGCTATAATAGCATATTCAATAAAATATATTTTTTAAAAACGACTGAATGTAAAAAACAAACTAAGTAAGCAAAAAGAACAGAAACAAAATCATGCATACAGAAAGTGTTTTAATGGTTGCCAGATGGGAGGGGTGAGTGAGGGAATGGATGAAGAGGTGAGGGTACTAAGAAGTACAAATAGGTAGCTACAGAATAGCCATGGGTATGTAAAGTATAGGGAATGGAGTAGCCAAAGAACTTATACCCGTGACCCGTGGACATTAACAATGGTGTGGGAATTGCCTGAGGGGTTTGGGGGCTGCATGGACAGGGGCAAAATTTGAAAAAGTGGGGATAATGTTAATAGCAAAATTAATAAAATATAATGTTAAAAATAATATAATTAATGCTTCTCTCTCTCAAAAATAAATAAATGATGTTTATATCAAAAAATTTAAAAATTACATGTTTGTTTCATGTGTGAATTAGAGACCCCTAGTATATTCTTCCCTGCTTAGCACCACAGAGAAATGCCAACCACAGAGAAATAGGTCTAAGCAAGTAAAATCCATTGGACACCTGATAGAACCAAACAAAACCACTATGTAGTGATGTTTCTGTATTTCAGGGATCAAAGATTCCCACAGGAGATGATATAACCCCAACTCAAGATGAGTTCCCAATCAAAAATGAAAAGCCATAATAAGAAATTATCTCCTGTAAGAAAAACCCAAAAGGTGCAACAAAATAATAAACAGAATATCTGAAGTGACCTTTTAAAAACCAAAAAATCAATTCAAAAAAATTATACCTGCCGATTTTACGTGGCTAAATAAATAAACATATTTAGTCTGACCTGATGCAGGAAGACCCTCACCCAAAGACCACTCTTCCACTGATCCTTGGTTTCGACCTCTAGTAAATCATGCCTTTATATGAAACATTTTCTTCTCTCAGCTGTCCTTTTAAAATACACAAATACTCCTGGGAGAATTACTACATTGGCCTTTCTTAAATTTCAGTGTTTATTGGACTAGTTGGTGGAGTTCTTTCAAAACGAGCTCTACTCAGTGAAATTCAGATATGAGTGGATTTAGCACTGGACCCAGGAATCTTTATATCTAACTAGTGTCCCTAGTGGCTCAGGAGGGGAGTACAGCGAGGATGGCTTTGAACAGCTGACCAAGTAGGAACTGTTGAAGAGGCTGGGTTCACCATGTTTTATAAACCTTTAGTTAAGAACACTATTATTTTTTACTAGAATAACTTTATATAAGCCTATATTAGTCCATAGATATTCTTCTATTGTACATCCACACCTTTTAAGTCATATTGACTTCTTATATTTTATTTAAGGTTAGATTTTCTATATTATATGGTTCTTGGTACTGGAAGTCAAAAAGAAAGGGAGAGTTGCTAAGTCAAAAATTAGGAAGTAATACCAAGGAAGAATATTATCCTTATTTTATCTGCCTCAAATACAGTGTGGGGTGTCAGAGACATTTACTACTTACCAAATAGTCATGTGCTCTCCCATATTTCCAAACCTCCTTATAGTGGGTGTGGCCATGTGGCTGGTTCTGGTAGTGAGCAGAAGTAACATACGTCAGGTACAGAACACTGAGGAGCTTGTGCCACTCTCTGGCATTCCACTCCTCTCCACCAGGCATGCAGGTTGATTGCCTGGGAGTGTCACCTGACTGCAGTCAGCCTTCCGGGAGCCATATATAAAGCTTTGTGGTATAAAGTGGCTGAAACTGGGGAGCAGGGTGTTTGTTCCCACAGCATAGACTAGTCTTGTATACTAGTCTATGAGAAAGGGAAATAGGTAAAATCTTGCTCTAAAAAATGGCCTTCCAATACTGGAGATGGTGACATAGGCAGAAACAACTCGCCCCTTTGCACAACTACATCAAAATTACAAAAATAGCCTTCCATGCCCAACCTAGTGATTATAGAGAGCAGTTCTTGTCTGGCATCCTCTTTAGCCATTTATTTTCAATGACTGCTTTCAACATCTTTAAATTGCTAAAGATGAATAAAGAGCTCAATAAACTCCAGCATACTACTTACTCATTTTCTTTTCCTACTATATAATTCTTTAGGCAGAATTCCATGGAGATATGGAATTGTGTGTGTGTGTGTCATGTTGTTATTTTTAGGAAGCAAAAGAGCCTTATATTTCTGATGTGCCTGGAAAGAAAAATATAGGCACTTCCTGACAATGTGCACATTTTACTAACCTTTAGAATTAGTTTCCTCTTTGTGTAAAGCGAATAGCAAAACCAAGCAGATGTTCCAGCCACTCTGCAGCTGTGCGATTTACAATGTGACACCAAATTTATGAAATCAGCTGTGGGACCCCATGGCATCCTGAGGTTTCAGGGAGGGAAATTCATGGGTTTGAGTCAATCCAGTTGCATGTTGTCAAGTGCTCTGCAATGGGAAGTTGCCATGAAGCTCCCAGAGGACAGCCAAGGAAGCCAGAGGGCAAAGAATGGCCATAAAGTAAAGTGCTCCCTTCCTTGACAGGACCAGTGGGAGAGTCAGGGGGCGGGGTGGGGGGCGCGGAGGAGGAAGCATGAAGAGGAATCCCAAGAAGGAAGGAGAAAAAACATTTTTCAAGCTGATAGTTCCCCCTCAGTTTCCTTCACAAGTCCCACGCAAGCATGGGGAGGACTCAGGAACCGTTCCTACCACTGGGAGAGAACACCTGCCCCAGGTCCATGCAGAGTCTGCACCATTCCTTCCCCACTCTTCTTGTGCTCACGGTAAAAAATGGGGTCTCTGTGGGCTGCAGGGAGGTCTGGTTTGGAGATTAGGGAACTAAAGAGAACCAAATGAAGTTTGACACCAGCAGGGTTGAGAAACCTATCCTGAGACAACACACTCAGTAATCTGTAATAAGTTTTCACTGCAGAAACTTGCAAACACCATTTTAGCAATCTATTGTTTCTGCTTCTAGGCAGAGGGCATGATAATTACATTTTTTAATATTTCTTTGAACTTCTCTCTTGCTTTTAGAAGTATTACAAAATCATTGGCCATGAAGTTTGCCAGCCACCTGCATGATAAAAACAAAAACAAAACTCATGTGTCCCCTAGGCATTGAGACATTTGTTGGATAACTGAATGGAATGGCCAAAAGGAGAAGGTAACACAGGGCATGACAGGAAATGCACTTTAGACATGTTGAGTTTGAGATGCTAATTAAAGCATTGTATACTGGACTGACAGATTTGACTACTTTAAAATTTTACATTCTGTGTCACAAGGATACCACAAATAAAATTGAAAGACAACACATTGGAGGAAAGTATATGCAATGTCCTAAATAAAAGATTGTTATCCAAAATAGATAGATTTCCTAAAAAGGTACAAGGTCCATATCGCCACAGTTAAATGAGCAAAGGCTATGAACAGGCAATTTGCAGACATAAATATGTCAATAAACAGAGGGTGAAATATCAATAGAAAGGATATTGACTTCTTAATAATAAAAGATATGCATGTGAACAATCAGGTATCAATTTTTGATGACCAGCTCATCCAAAAAAATTTCAATAATTTCAAGTGTTGAAAACTTTATAAAGAAATAAGCACTCTCATTCAATACAGAAGTGTATTTTAAAGGCTTTTGTGTATAGGAGAAGCAATTTGGCAAGTTACCCAATTCTTAACATGTCTACACTTTCGGCAATTTCATTGCTAGCAACCTATCTTAGAAAAAAACACCCAAGTGCCCAAAGAGCATAAATAAGAAGTTCTTGGCTGCACTACTTATCACAGTGAAAACTGGAAACAACCCAACTACCAATCAACAGCTGAATGACTATGTATCTTATGGTATATTCATATAAAGAGATTTTATACTGCTATCTTTTAAAGAATGTCAATTTTTATATGCTGATGTGGGAAGATCTACAAGAAAGTCACTATAACTATAGTAAATTATAAAACATGTGAGCCTATTAAATTACATAGGAAAGAGACCAGAAAAAATCCACTAAACTGTTAACATTGGTTTCCTTTGGGATGGGTGATGGTTATTAGAAAGGTGGAGGGTTGCTTTTAGATTTTACTTCAATCATTTCTATACATTCTTTCCTACAGGGAAGTCTGGGAGGCAGGAAATTGATGGACTATAAAGCAAGAGAATCTATTTGATTTTGTTGCTTGGAGACACAGAACAGTGCAATAGTTGAGATTGGCAGCTCTAGAATCGTGCTGTCAGGTTTCGAACCCTGTCCACCCTGCTCTACTTAATATTGTGTGAATATTGCGCAAGGTTCTTAACCTCTTGGATCTCTGTGTCCTCACCTGCAAGGTGAAATTGGTATTAGATTCCACATGCCAGTAATACCATACAATATGTGTACTTCTCTGACATATACTCACAAATTCTGTATGATATCACTTATATGTAAGAGCTAGTCTTTTGTAAAAACAGAGACTAGATTGATGATTACCAGGGGCTGGGGCAGCGAAGCTGGAGAGATGTTGTTTAAGGGCACAAACTTGCAAGGAGTGGATAAATAAGCCCTGGAGCTCTAATGCACAGCATAGTGATTGTAGACAACAATGTGTATCACACACTTCGCAGTCGCTAAAAGACTTGATCTTAATTTTTGCCACCACAAAAAAGAGATGATTATGTGATGTCATAGAGGCATTAGCTAATGCTACCATGGTAATCATATTGCAGTATAGAAATGTATCAAATTAACAAGTTGTTAATTTACCTTCAATTTACACAATGTTATATGTCTATTATCTCAGTAAAAACACATTTTATAAATAAATAATACAGTGGAATTGGTAGCATTTCATATGTATTAGTGTTATTATGAATATTGCTTTAAGTGGCAGCAAATTAGGTAATATCTTCTTTTCTTGGGGTCCAATTATACTAATTAGTTTAACAATAAATAATCTTTATGTAATATAGTATTGTACATTTTGATTGTTATTGAGAGTAAACATAAATATGAAATAATTAATCCTATTTTTAGAGCAAAACAAATGTTATTGATACTGATACTATAAAATGGCTGTTAAAGTTGTAAAGACAACTGAGAGAAGAATTTAAAAGAATAACTAATTTAAAAAATGGAAAGACTTACATTCATTGATTTAGGTTAATTTGGCTAAAGCATTTCCTTTTTTTAAGATATTATTTATTTTTTAGAGAGAGGGGAAGGGAGAGGGAAAGAGAGGGAGAGAAACATCAATGTGTGGTTGCCTCTTGCATGCCCCCTACTGGGGACCTGGCCTGCAAACTAGGTATATGCCCTGACTGGGAATTGAACCAGTGACCATCTGCTTCTCAAGCCAGCACTCAGTCCACTGAGCTACATTAGCCAGGGCTCAAGCATTTGTTAATGGAGAATACTAGATCTTACCTAAAGTTGTTAAGCAAAAACAGAGAACTATATGTTTTTTACTCAAAGTATGGAGCTGGACATCAGAAGCACTAAAAAATGAACGGTTTAAGTAATTTTCTTCAAGGAAAAAGCATCAAGTAGTCCTTTATTTTGTAATTGATATCTGCTCATACAATTTGTCTTCACGATACTCAAAAAGTAGAAGGTTCTTGCCATAGTTGAAGTATGAGTTATGTGTGGTGTGTATGACTGTGTACAAATTCATTAGATGGAGAGTTAGACCTAAAAACTCAATAGCAATTGTCACTGGGAAAGGAAAAGTGTGTGGCTCAGGGACAGGAGTAAGATGCGTATCTTTCACTGAATTACTTTTGCATCTTTTAAATTTGGGGCCAAGTGTGTGTATAACCTAGCCCCCAAATAATAATTTTCTAAAGCCCCTGCCTTTCCATGGCATAGTCCTGTTCATAAAAGTAGGACCCTAAACTTCCAAATGAAAGTGTTACTCAGGCTTAAACCACTGTCTCAAGCTCCTGTGCTCATACTCACTGTTTCTCCTCCCCCACGGCCACCTCCAGAATTCCAAGAACATGTCTGTAAAGAGAGCTACAAACTCACATTTGGACTGTTCAGCTTTGCAAAATGTTACCAAACAGTAAAAATCTCACCTCCTTCCATGTGTTGGTCATCTAACAGCTATGGATAGAGAATAATGCCAAGAAATCTATATCTCTTGAGACAAGATGAGAGACTAGGATTCTGTGAGCTAGTAGCTGAACCACGACTCGGGGTAGAGTTGACTAAATGTCCAGCTTCATTGGATGTGTGTCTGTAGACAGGAAAACTGTGATCATACACAATCTACTGCATGTAATAACTGGTATAATTTCAAAGCACTGATGAATGTAAACAGTCTTTCAAGGTAAAGTACAACAACTGTAGTAACATATGAAAGTACCATTGATTGATTTTGCTGGCAATGTCACGGGATCATCAGTACTGTTTATATTGGTGGTGTTTGTTGCCTACATTCATAAGTGAAAGAAACTGTGTATTTCAGTTTAAGGTTAGTAAAAGAACTATGTAACTGTTCTCATCCAAGATCATGAACATGTTGAATTTTATTTGTGGATCTGAAATGAGGACCTGATCTAGACTGAAGTGTGCCCAGAGTTATGAATCCTGTTTAAGATGGACAGGTTGGTCTCCCATCAGGCTTAAGTCCTTAGAAACATTTCAGGAGCTTTTCCAAAGAGAAACCACATGTCAGACTAGAGAAGATTCCATGTTAATTCAAAGTCAAACACATTAAATTTCAAAAGAAGATATCTAGACTTTTGAATGAACTACCTGGGTTGTGTAGCATATTTCAGTTTTGAGCAATTAGAATTGTCCTCATTTACTTTATTTTCCCCAGGCTTATGAATGATACTTACAGAAATCACAAGTTAGAAATATTTTGAGCTTTTGGTGAAAATTTACTTTTTAAGTTAGGTTGCCTTCTTTATGCTATGTGTATAAGGATGTCAATTAATGTGCCAGTCTGTATCAGTTTTATAACATAGCCTTGGGCTTTTTCACATTCTTCCCACTAAGAGGTGGGGATCTTAGTCCACCCCACCTTGAATCAAGGATGGCTTATGACTGTTGGGACCAATAGTGCACTGTAGAAGTAACACTGTGAGACTTTCGAGGTTAAGATGTAAAAGGCTGTGAAGCTTCGGCCTTGTTTACTGAAACTACTTGCTGTGAAAGGTGTAACTATCCTGAGGCTGCCATGCTGTGAGGAATCCCAAAGCACGTGAGGAGGCCCAACTGACTGTCCCAAATAGACCAGGTTTTGCATCTGTGAGTGAAGAAACCTTTAGATGATCCCATTCTCCAGCCTTTGTAGTCAATCCCCAGATGTCCAAGCCTTCCCAGGTGAGGAGCAAAACCAAGCCATTCCGGCTATGCTTGCCCAAATTCCTGACTCACAGAATCCATGAACAACATAAAACAGTTTTTTTATGCCGTGAGTTTTGAAGTAGTCTGCTATACACACATAGGTAACAAAAAATAAAGTTCCGATTCTAACCAGGAAACGCTAGTGGAAAAGCTGTAGGGGTCAATATGCAGATATAGTGACCAGACACACCAGTATAAATACAGAAGAGCATCTCTATCCAGGGCGCTTTATATTCATTAAATTGTTGTTCTAAAGAAATGGATTAGCCACAGACCAGGGGTCAAAAATCTAATTGCCATAGCCTTTACTAAGTAATATGAATGTGATCAGCCAAGTGTAATAAAAATCCAATATTTTTACATGCAGTCTGTAATCGTGTCATTTTTAACCATTTACTCCATTAAAAAAATTTCATTGAAGCCAAACAAAACACACCTTCAAGCCTATTTTGCTACACCGTGCCGCTCTAGGCTCTATACCAAGATTGGTGGGATCCATTTATAATTTTGGTATTAGATGAAAGGGGTACTCCCATTAAAAATCAGCCATGTTATATTAGACATTTATCCCATCTGTCGTATTTTCATCAGAACAACACATCTCCTCCTCAAAAGCTTTCCATTTTTGACAGACCCAAGTTCCTCTTTCTAGTTTTGCATTCAAGGTCCAACCTAATGTTCTGCAGTATCTTTTTCTAGTTACATCAGACTCTTTGCCTTTCCAAGTACCTTCCAGACTCTGTGCTTTGCTCATGCTGCCCATAGAACATGTTAGTCTTCTTGTTCAAGGCTCAGCTGATGGACAAAACAGGGAGAAGAGTAAGAAACCAAACAGATCTTTCCTCAAAATCTGTGATACTTGATGAGTGGACTTAACTAAGTCACCTAAATCTCTCCAAGCACACACCCACCATAGAGGTTGAAAATGTCAGAAACTTCCAGCCATCTATTCTGCTAGTTTGAGTCCAGCAAACTCTTTATGTAAAAGGCCAGACAGTAAATGTTTTCAGCTTTTCAGGACATTCGGTCTCCGTGTGCTGATCGAAAGCAGCCCTAATCAATACATAAATAATTAGGCATGGCTGTATTCTGATAACACTCTACTTATGGACACTGAAATTTGAATTGCATTTAATTTCATGGCATGAAATATTATTTTGGTTTTTTTTTCAACTATTTAAACTGTAAAAACCATTCTTAGCTCATGAGCTGAACTAAAACAGATGGCTTGGCCAGATTTGACCATTTGCCAACTTCTGAACTAGTTCATGGCCATGTGACCCAGTCCTGGCCAATGGAAGCTATGGGAAAATTTTCTGCAGTGGCTTCCTGGAAAACAGTCCTCCCTGTTTAAAGAGACATTGGGAGGAATCACCTCTTTTTTTGGACCAGACATTGTCATCTCTTCCTAATGCCACCTTGGGCCATGAGAGGCAGAGCTGATAACTTTGCCAGTATGATTAGAGGAGCAACAAATAAAAAGATTCCAGATCCCTGTTAATATGACTAAGCTGCCAAAGCAACCCTTTATTTCACAAGAAAATGAATTTTCCTCATTATTTAGCTAGTGTTTTGCATGGCAAGCTTTGGGACCAAGGTACCCTGGGTACAGGCTATAAGGAGTGTGTGATTTGTATAGAATTTAAAAAACAATAAAAGCAACGAAAAGTCCACCTTTTTATTATCATAATGCACCAGTAATTCTAAACCAAGCCAGTGATAAAACACTCCCCCTTGTCCAGGTCTACCACTTCCATCCTCCCTCAATCTTTTTTTTTTTTTAAGATTTTATTTACTTATCTTGAGAGGGGAAGGGAAGGAGAGAGGGAGAGAAATATCAATGTATGGTTGCCTCTCATGCGTCCGCTGCCGGGAACCAAGAACCGGGAACTGGCCTGCAACCCAGGCATGTGCCCTGACTGGGAATTGAACCGCGATCGTGTGGTTCGCAGGCCCGCGCCATCCTCCCTCAATCTTGATGCCCAACTAATAGGCTGTAACTTGCACCCAAGAACTTCCTAACTAATATACCTGATCCAGCACCCATCACCATGTCTTGACTGTATAAACATTTTGGTGAAATTGTGAAGAACTCATGATCCACACACATGCACACAAGGACACATATGAACCCCTACAATAGTGTGTCATGTTATGATTGTATTCTACTGGCTTAAGAAAATAGGGAGTTTTCTTAGGTTTCTACTACTTGACATTTCTTAAGCCCGTAGAGGAATCATGAGGCCTCCCCACTACTGCAACCTCACGTAGCTTTAGTCACTTTTTCAAGGAAGGGCTGTGTTTGTCAGGGAAGTCCTAGAAAAGGGTATATTAGGTTGAAGTGAAAAAGAGAGAGAAGAATCAAAATAATCTTAAAACAACTCACTTGAATTAATAAATGCACAATGTCCCCAAATAAGAAAATTAGCCCAGGCTAGAAAAATGTAAGCAAATCCAGAGAAAGCCAAATATGTACCCCTAGTCAGTCACATAAGATGTAAGCAAATCACCCAGTATTCAGAACCATATGAAGTGGTAGTGTGTCATGAGTTCTGGAAGGTCCTACACAGAGCGCCTTCCTCCTACTGGCATTGCTTTAGAACCCAAAACCACTTAAGACTATGATTTAACATGTCCTAGAGTTATTATTGTTTATATTTTTAATATGTGCACAGAATTTTAATATCAAGCTTTCATTTTTACCAAGGTCCTTTCTTAGCTGCATTTTACTTGGCTATAAAATCATACACACATGCACTCATGCACAGGTGCACATTTATGCATATACAGTACCTGAACACAAAAACACATACTTCTACAAATAAACACATGGTGTACAGACATGCACACAAATGAACAAATGTATGCAAACACACAGCACACATAAACATACATACATGGGCAAAGACAGTTGTATGCACAAGCAATGCACATACAAGGTCTGTCCAGAAAAAGGCCAGCCATTATTAATAAAATGAGAACAGTTTGCACGACATTGATGTAGCCTGGTAGCCAAGAGGAGTGGACTGAAATGCACAAGTTGAAAAAGGACAACTTCACAATACTAGTCAGTGGGGGCAGTATATGCTGTTGAGTGAGCATGTGTACTGTGTGGCTGTCACATTCAAAATGAGGCAGTAGAGCAATGAATCTGTATTAAAATTGTGTTAAGCTTGAACATTCCTCCTTGGAAACTATTGGGATCATTCAGAAGCTTTATCTATGGGCAGCTTCATCACAACAATGCAACTGCTCATGCATCACATCTTATGCAGTTTGGGGGCAAAACATCAAACCACCCAGGTGACTCAGCCCTGCTACGGCCCAGATTTGGTGCCTTGTGACTTCTGGCTTTTCCCAAAACTAAAATCTCTTTTGAAAGGAAAGAGATTCCAGGCCGTTGATGAGATTCAGGAAAATATGATGGGCAGCTGATGGTGACTGGGAGAACTATGTGAGGTCCCTAGGTGCCTATTTTGAAGGGAATTAACGTGTCACTGTCCCATGTACAATGCTTCTTGTATCTTGTGTCTTCTTCAATAAATGTTTTTCTTTTTTCAACATGGCTGGATACTTTATGGACAGGCCCCATGTACCTTATACATGAACACAAAGACAGAGGCATGCACAGATATACACATAAAACAAGCACATGCTCATGCTCACATCCCTCACCACCTGGACATTATTTTTTTTTTCATTTAATAATATAGCAGAATTATAAAAAGAGGCTCAAAACTCAGACCAAACTAGTTTGAAACCTGGCCCCAGCTTTTCCTAGCTTTGTGATCTTGAACAAGTTATTTAACTTCTCTGAACCAACCTTGGTTCTATAATAGTAAATGAGCATATATAACAAAGGTCCCCCTCTGATAGAGTTGTAGGGATTAAATGAGATGATGTTTTAAAATGCTCAGCACAATTATCACTTAGGTACTAAATATGTGATGTTATCATTAGCATCATCATCATCACCATTTTCTGCTCTCACTCATGTTTGGCAATAATGAGAAGCCAGATTTGAGACAGTGCATGTGGTTAACCGATTCATGAGGTAAAGAGACGCAAAGGGTTTGTGTGGCTGCATCTATAGGGAGTAGGTAAGGGCACACTCACTCGTTGGTAGACTCCTGCTGCTGCCCCCAAACCTTTCCCCTGCCTGGCCTGCCTCTCACCTGCTCAGACACAAGTGTGAGCAAAGGTGCTACTCTGGTTGGGCCTGGGGTCAGGATGACACAGCTCCCATCCACAGGCCCATCCTCCTGCACAAGGAATCTTCTAATGAATGTTTCCACGAATCAGAGCAAGCAATTCACACTTTGGAAAGTGGATATTGCTTGACCTGGAAGGTTAGTGCTAAGCTCGAAGTCTTCGAACTCCAGGCAGAAAGAGACGTCGGGGATCTGTCACTCTAAGGCCTGACATTCTAGAGGAGGATGTAGATACCAACACAAAAAGTACATCCCAGACTTGAGCAGGATTCACACCAGGGAAAGGAATTAAAGGAATGAAAGAGGAAATGGTGAAATTCAAGACAGGCAGTGATGACGGGAAAGGGGAACAAGGACATACCATGGCAGTGTCTGAATGTCAGCCCGTGACTCAGAACCACCTACTGTCTACCTTCAGAAAAGTTCTCTCTCTCAGGCTCTCTCTCTCTCTCTCAAATATAGCACATTCAAAAAGTTGCTGTATTTTCCTATTACTTCATGAACTAAAATTAAAAATAGGTTAAAGAATGTCTTGTTATTAACTGAGCCAAAACATCCACACTTTAAGCCAAAATCTACGATAAACAGTCTGATGCCATCTTGCCCTGCAGGAGTGTTATTTGTTTAAAAGTACAGAGACATACACCAAAAATAATAAATAAATAAAATAAATAACAAAATAAGATTCAGTGAGACAAACTCCAGAACACATCTTCCCCATTTTGCCTCCTGAAGGGAAATAAGGATTGTTGTCATTTGAAAACTGCCTTAATGCTTTCTCTATACCCCAAACTTGCTGACTTTCCTACCTAACAGTTATGGATAAAATGTAGAAACACAAGGGCAAAGCAGTTTTAAATGGAGTGAAAGGACACAGGTTCTTAAGCCAGAGCACATCTTTGTTGGACCCTCCCAGAGTCTGGTTTCTGTGCCCATGGAATGATGTGTGGACTTTGGGGGCCATCTGACAAAAACACGATGTGGACACTTTACATTTTCTCCCATGGTTCTGCCCTTACAAGCTCAGTTTCACCAACCCCATCCATGGGTTTTTGTAATAATTGTACATGATGTCGGTTGGGTACTTGAAATATCAGAGGATCACTGTGTAAGTATGTGATTATCTAACCACTATGCTGTATACCTGAAACCAATATGAAATAGTGTTGAATGAAAACTGTGATCAAAAACTAAAGTAAAAAAAAAAGATTAGTGTTTCCTCATGGCATCCACAAAGACCTTGGGAGAGAGCCCTTTAAGAACTAGAAATGGCTCCCTTCATCTGTCAGCAGTCATGGAAAAAGCACTCTGCATCTCAGCTGGGCGAAACTTGCCTGACTAGGACAGCCAAGGCGGCCTTGGCCGAACTCGGCAAAACTGCGCAAGCAGAAACCCTTGCAAAATGTTATGCTATTCAAGGCTGAGGTAGGCCCTGCAAAGATGGCAGGAAAGCTTGCTCTCTCCAATGAGAATCACCTAAAGCGATCAGCAAGAGTGTAGAAGAAAGAATGTGGAGCTCTGACACCAAAAGTAGAAGAATTAAATATTTAAAATTGTAATGGTAGTCTTGGTACAATAGAATGAAAATGGCACTTCACCTCTGTGGTATTTCTCCCAAAATCCATAACCCCAGGCTACAAGAAAAACATCAGATAAGCCCAAATCGAGGAACATTCTACAAGTTACCTGACCAGTACTCCTCAGAGTTGTCAAGGTCATGAAAACAAGGAGAGTCTGAGAAACTGGCACAGGCCAGAGGAGCCCAAGGAGACCAGACAACTAAACCTAAGGTGGCGTGCTGGAAGGGATCCTGGAACAGAAAAAGGACATTGGGGGAAACTAGTAAAATTCAAATAAAGCGATTTTCAAGTAAAACCCAAAAAACTAGTTACCTGCTGATGTGGGTTCCTTAGTTATGACAGGTGTGTCACTGGGTTGTCAGATGCTGACAAGAGGGAAACCTGGGTGACAGGTATTTGAAAATTCTCTCTACTGGCTTTGCAAGTTTCTATAAATATAAAACTATTCTAAAATAAAAAAGTAATTTTTTAAAGTTCACTAGTAGTAACTAAGAAGAGGGAAAGTTTAGTTTAAAAATAACTACCAAAATGTCCCTATGTGCTTATGATTATTTACATATTACTCTTAACTGAATTATTACTATTAAAGCACCCTACATACCAATTTAGCACAAAGAAATGGCATAGATTATTCATTTCTATAGATAAAGTCCAATTGACTGAAAAGTGTGCTGTCTAGCAGTTGACCCCATTTCCTCTGCTGTGGGGTACCTGGCTGTTGAGACCGCACAGTCCAGGTCCCGTCACCCATCCCCTTGGTGTGACCCTCCAAAGTCCTAGCATAGTGCTTAAAAAGCAATTAAGAACTCAGGCTTGGTGCCTATACATGACCCATTCATTTCTCATTTCACCAATTCACTCATTCATTTGCTTACTTCATTCATAAAACGTTCAAAAACACATTGGGTGGTCACTACATGCCCAGCGCTGTGCTAGACCCTGGCCCCTGCACTAACAGGGCTAATAATTGATTGCAGCTAAGTAACGATGACCATTGCTTTGAGCCTGGGTTCAAATCTTGACTTTTGTCATCTGGTAGAGTTATGACCTTGAACAAACTATGTAAATCTTTTAAGACAGTTTCCTTCATTTGTAATGGGATAACAGCAACAGGACTCACCTTACATTATTTTCGTGAGTTCATGCCTGATGGTGAGCACACCCATCATCACTGTTATTATTCATCAACATTAAAAGCTCTGTCTGAATGCTTGGGTAGAAGAACAAATGGAGTAAAAAAATAAAACAAATAACTTTTTTTGCCACTTCTAGGTTGATAATTTTAGGACACAGGTAACCACACTGAGACCCAGTTTTCTTGTCTGAAAAGTGAGGAAAACATTTACTACATCAGGTTTTAAAGAAAATTAAAATAAGACTTGTAACAAACTCCCACAGTGCCTCGCAGGTGACAGATTCTCCGCCACTGGGAGCTGTTATTCTTTAAATGCAATGTCACAAACACAGTGCTGAACATGGTGGTTACAACAGGATGAGAAGGGCTTGACTTGTGCCAGAGAGGGGGCTCGCCAAACACAAAACGCAGATGGCCACAATAAGATACTACCTGAGTAGGCATTTTTGCTTTTCCACAAAATGGACATGAAAGGTTTTTTGTAACAATGCAAGCCCAGCCAACTCAACACAAATCCATCTTTCCATTCTGCCCAAAGTACCCAAATTATTTTCCTTGCATTCATGTTGCTTCAACCCCTTCACTGGACAGTCCCCCCCACGACACCCCCCCACCTCCAATTTTCCTCTCTGCACCAGAATGGTGGTCAAACTCAGCTGTTCCCATTTCTCTCATTCTCACATTTCCCCTGTGTGCCTGGGACTCCCCACTCTACCTCATGGTCCCAGGTACACCTTTAAATTCTGCGTTGTCTGCTTAGCTGGCTTTCATTACCACCTTTTTGGAAGGGTGAAGAGGGGTGCACGGGAGTGGGGGAGTGGGCTATGGCAGGAGAACTCAGAGGGCGACTCGCCCAGCTCTCTGAACCACATCTGGCTTGGCACGAGCCACCCTCTCAAGTAGCCACAGCGGAGCATGAATAAATCAAGCCCGGCATTGACCCAAACATTGAGGATGACTGTGACACAATTCTACCACCCTTCTTTAGTGTTATGTGGGCAAAGAGAATTGTTTAAAATAAAATTTAGCCTTCAGTCTCCCTGTGATATAATAATATGTCTCTGCCCTAGGTTCCTATAAGAGAACTCCCAAAACCCTTCTAACTTTCTGACCAATAAGAGCGCTAAGAACATCTTTTGTTCTAACATTTGGTCTTTGGTTGTTGACACAAAGATTCTAAAACTCTTCTTAGTTTCTGGGTGATAGGAGTGATTTTGTGCTAGCAAGGGGACTCCTGGCTGGGCCCTGAATGAGGGCTAACCATCAACAAGATCAAACATGACTAGAAACGTGAAACTTTCGGCCCCACCCCTCCCATCCTCCTGACAGGGGAGAGGGGCCAGAGATTGAATTAATAATCAATCGTGCTTACATGATGAAGCCTCCATGAAACCGCCCTAAATTATAGGTTCAGAGAGCTTCTGTGCTGGCGAATACCTGGACATGCTGGAGGGTGACACACCTAAGGAGGCATGGCAGCTCCACCCCACTCCCTAGACCTGGTCCCATGTACTGTTCCATCTGTTCCTCATCTATAGCCTTTATAACATCCTCTAGAATGAATGTTTCCCTGAGTTTTGTGAGCCATTCTAGCAAATTAGCAAACCTGAGGAGAGAGCTGTGGGGACCTCCAATTTAGAACCAGTGTCAGAAGCAGAAGGACAACCTGGGACCTGAGATTGGTATCTGAAGAGGGGGTGGTCTTGTGGGCCTTAACCTGTGTGCCAACTCCCCACAGTTAGGGTCAGAATTGAGTTAAATTGTACCTAGTCGGTGTCTACAGAGAATTGGAGCATTGCTTGGGGTGGGAAAAGTGGTGTATTTTGGTGTCTGAAGTATTCTGAGAGAAGAAGAAAGGGTTTTTGCCTTTTACTCCCAAAATCTGCCAACCTCTTCCATCCTGAAAACAATTTCTAATGTGGAGGGAAGGAAGGTCGGGAGGGAGGTAGAGATGGAGCGAGGATCTGTTTCTGTCCACCATTTCATGGGTTACAACTAACTGCTACCAATTTTCAACCTGACTATCAAAATACGTATATCCAGCTAAAAGTGGTTTTTTTTAAAGTAAAGAAACTGACACCCTCTGGTTATAAAGTTAAAAACTCAGTTCTGGCATCTGGTCAGAGCCCTATAGGACCCTAATTTGAGGCCTGGCTTGGCCTTATGAAAATCCTTCTCTCTCAGACCTAACTCAGGTGACAGGGCTGCAAGCCTCTCGTAGATGAAGCCACAGTGTGGGCAAAGTGACGAGTCAGGAAGAGGGTTTTCACAAAGGATTTAGAATTAAAAAAAAATGTTTTCCATCTCTCAAAACTTTGTCCAGTTTGACATAATGTTTTCCCCTTCATTTAATCTCTTATTTTATTCCAGAGGAAATTTAACTTAAACAACGTGTTATTGTAATTAAATAAAGGACTCAGTGATACAAACACCAACATCCTTGTTTGAAAGTAAATCTTTTCTGGCTTCCAGGACTTCCAGGGGATTTTTCAAAGAAGTGTGGCAGCTTGCAGCTAAGAGCATTTCCTGAGCCAGAGTGAGAAAATTACCAGGGATCTATCATCCGAGCACATTGTGCAGAGCCCGAGGTAGATGCGACTCACTCTCCCCACCTTCGTACATTCCAACTACCTGCGCAGAGGAAGCAATGACATTGCTGAGAAAACTCATGAGCGCCAGCAATTCTTCATTCACGGTGAGTCGACAGCACAGTGTATCCCATTTATTAAAGAAGAGCAGCACACTGTCCTGTAAATCCCAACGCGCTGTAAATGCCACATGAAATATTCTCTAGGAGCTTCAGCTGTGTTAGTTTATCACCAGCGATGCTTCATCTCAGCCTCTGACAACCAAAACAATCGGCGGAGGGTTACCCTCCTGGAAAATGTGAAGTTTTAAAAGGAAACACAGAATGGAATGAGGATGCTTTAAGATTAATGAAAAACAATAAAGACCCTCTCACCAGCAAAGTACTGAATAACTGCCTGGGAGAAGACCAGACAAATTACTCTCCAGTACACAAGGAAATGCTGATTATTTTCTGGATTATAGCAATGCAGCGTGAACACAAGATCATGTGCTATATTTTCAACCAAGGGCCAAGAATCTATACTTATGCCTGGTTCCAATTATGGGTAAATACCTAGTGAATTAGCCCCAGACAGACCACCACCCAAATCCTGTCAGCAATGAGGCAGAAGGAGACTTGGAAAGAGAGGAGGGTGCTAAGACCATAAGGGGCTGTGTCAAAAAAATCTGGTCCCCTTTCTTACCTGGATGGCTGGGTGTCCTCTTCCAGATGAGCCATGTTAATTTCCCACAGACACATGGTACCACCACTTTTTTTTTCCAGCTGTATACTAAAGATATAGGACTTGAGAAAAGCCCATTCAGAGGGCAGAGGACAAGTGTCTTCCATCATCACTCTTCACAAGCCAGGGAGAGTTGTGGAAGTGTGGTGACTCTTACTTGTGATATAAAAAGTCATATACCAGAACGACCATTCACAAGGTCATGGGCAAGAAAACCAGGTAAGTGAAGTCATCAGTCAAGAGTAGGATGTGGTACTGAAATGAAGGCAGGTTAAACAGCCAGTTCAGAGGGAAGAGAAGAGAATTGAGCAGATCAATAGAACCTGAGTAAAGTCTGAACTCTGATTGCCAAAACTTGGGTTTTAGTGGATGCAAAGAGCTCAGTTTAAAGGGCTGTATAGGCACAAAGATACTCATATATTCAACCTACAATAACAAAAATAATAGGTAACATTTATTAAGTACTTACTATGTGCCAGAAACTTTTCTCAGGCCTTAATCTATATTATATATAATCTTCAAAACACAGCTCCCTGAAGTAGGTATAATAATTATTCTCCCCCTTTATCAGGTGAGGAAATCAAGACACAGATAGGTTGAGTAATCTACTAAATCACCCTGAGGGCAAGTAGAAGAGCTTCAACTCAAACTCAAGAAGTTTGACTCCATAGCCTGTGGGCTTCAACTACTACTGGTGGACTAAAGTAGCAAGGGTCTTCACCTTTGTGTCACTCACAAAATATTCTGAGGGTTGAACATACTCCTACACTGTGGCAGGGTTGCATTAGAGGTGGGGTAGCATTCAATCTTGAGATACAAACTCACCCTCTCTCCCCAGCATGGTAGACCCCAGAACCTAAGTGACAAGCTGTGCCCAGGAGCAGGGGCACCAGGAAATTTCCATTCTAGAAAAATAGAAGGGTGCAATGATGGGGGACAGTAGGGAGCCCCATGTCCCCTTTTGGACCCTGAAGACCATGAAGCAATCTCCTCATATTTTACAATGTCCAGTGAATCCCAATTTTAGAGTCAGTATTAACTAGCTTTCAAAGGCAAGTCAAATGGAAGAGTTATATAAGGCGTTGATGAAACACTAACTGGAAAAGTTGAACATAAAGTAAGGACATCTCATAAAACACTTAATCAGAAAAATATTTTAATCTACGGCCATACCACCCTGAACGCGCCAGATCTCATCTGATCTCGGAAGCTAAGCAGGGTCTGGCCTGGTTAGTACTTGGATGGGAGAAAAATATTTTAAACCTCCTCATAAATATTCACACTTGGAACATCCCATATATTTGCATAAGTTATTCTAAGAGGAGTCTTAACCAGGGGGATTCAAACTTTCAAAGGCTACAAAAAGACTTGGGTGTTGTTTTCCATGTGCTTGTTTTAGAGCAGAGCTCAGGAAATGTCTGGAAAACTCAAAATGAGCCACAGTTTCCCTCAATGAGTGTCCCAGGATTTGTCCTCATTTCTGATCTAACTTCCTACTCCTTCCTATTTAGCACACTCGACACCTCCTTTCCATCCAAGTATGTACTGAGCTTCAGCTGGACACTGTATTAAAGGTCAAGGCTACAGAGGGGCCACACACCAAGCCCTCCCCCATAGACCTTGCATTCCAGTGGGCAAAGCAGACAGCCAACAAGTGAGCATTGTGGGTTGTGGTTAACAGCATGAGGGAAATACACAGGAGTGTCTGACAGATAAAAACAGAAGGATAGGCTGCTCCAGGAGGGATGGCTAAGAAGAAAGTAATAAGCATGGAGGTTTGAAAAATGAACACTAAATGATGGAATTTTTTTAAACTCAACTTATAGTGCTGATTTAGGTCAAGCGCATAACTTGTATTTACCTTTACTGCCTAGACAGATAAGGCTTGGGTTTGCATGTGAAGATATGATCTTCAGCTTAGCAGTCTTCAAATAAAATATGACTCAGACCTGAAGTTTGGACATCTTCTATGAATATAGATAGGAGCAATTTCCTATGCTGAACATGGCTTAAAGGTCATCCGTTGTTTGGCTGTTGAATTATGTGTTCTTACATTGTTGCACTGCAAAAATCAGCAGGACATTTGTTTTGAGTTATCAGAGAATTTGAATCTTGGCAGCTTCCACTTCTGCTATATGTACAGCCAGGGTCTTTCAGACATAAGCAACTCCCTCAGACATTTTCTAAAGCTACATTAACTGCTTCAGGCAAGTTGGACAACGTGCAAGACCAATGGAGATGCTTCAGTAAGGAAAAGTGCACAGTGGTGATATATCCAGAAGACTAAATCCAAGCCTGCACATCTGAGGAGGGAAATCCCTGGTGGGTGCTGTTAACAATACAATAACTTTCATCATGAAAAATGAACCAGCCCTGAGGCAACCATACACCCGTGAACATCTCCAAAATTGCAGTTCTGAAGCGCATGCCTAGAAGTATGGCATGTGTCAATAAAGAGACTCATTTGCTGAGGGTACGTGTGAGAAAAAGTGGTGTTGCTTGTTGCTTTCAGTAGTGATTCACAAAATACACTCAATGGAGCAGTCACATGGTATGAAAAGCCAGGGGGTCCTTGAATCCTCCAGGAGATTCACCACACATGCCATCACATTAAAAGCCTGGTGGTAAGGGAATCTGGTGAACTCAGCATTTCCCAAAACTAAATGACTGTGGAACATTTTCCTTTGTAACATCCTGTTGTCAGTTACCATTTTTTTGGCTGCCAGGCATCTGAAGCAGCTTCCTATGTTTAGGGAATTCCCAACTGTGTGAGCTTTCCTGGGAGGCAAAGCCCAACTCCCCCCACAGCAGGTAAAGGCAGGTAGTCACCCAGCCTCACTTCCTGGGAACGAGGGTGTCACATCAATGCCACGACCCATCAGGGCCAGTTGGCTGCTTCCTCCTGGAACTCTGACTCTAAAGTAAGCAGCAGAGAAACCGGAGCAACAGAGACTCATGCCGGTGGCTGTGACAGGCACAGGTTTTAGAGTTCAGAGCCACTGGCGGGGCAAGAAAAGTGTTCAGTGTCTACAGGGGATAGCAGTGGTGTCCCCACCAGGCTGTCCCCCCGCACGGTTTTGGGTGGGATAAAGGCCTTTTGCCTTGGCTCCTGGACATTTTCTCAACCTGTTCTCGTCTCCCCCTCATGACCATGAATTCAATTACTCTTCCTATTTAAGTCACTCAGGGCCAGACTCTATTGCTTATAAATTAGAATGTTGCTCTTACTTGTCCCTTAATATCGGGCAGGACTGGTATTTAGCAGAACTACTTTTGAACATGCTGCATTCTCACGTACTAGGACCCACCTACTAAGTTGAATACTGTCATGATTGTATAGGAAATCAGCAGGCCTTTACTACATTAGTGATTAGACAGTGACACAATTTCCAGAAGAGATTAACTACTAAGCATGCAGTTCATTAAAAAGAAAGTATCAGAAAGAATTTCACCTCTGATCTCAACTCCAGCTCATTTAATAGGTCTCTTGTAGGCTCCACCCCACTTGGTCTGATTTGAATATAAACCTTCTTCCCTGGCCCTTTCTCATACCACAATTATTTAGTATTAACCATTTTTTATCCTTAAATATAATCTACCCCCTGTCTTAGTGCTAGTGTGACTTTTGTTCTGATTATGTTGGCTGCAAAACTAAAAAGAAATAATTGTGCAAGATATGTTTTATTCAACAGAAGATTTTAAGCTATTGAAATTTTTTAATGCTAAAATTCACAGCAATGCATTTCAGACAAAGTTTTCTAGGAACAAGACCCAAATTAAACTGGACTCCCTGAGTAGCAGCAGAGTTAGAATCCTCCAATGTCGCTAAAAAGGGGCTGAGGGATATAAGCACACAGGTAAACATAAATGTTAGCACATGAGATGGTTTTTTTTCTCCCTTGTTCAGTAAAATGTCTCATACACTCATACATAATGAAGTTATATGGTGATGGTGAACTTGACATATTTCTCCCTACTGTGAGAGATTTCTGGACCTCTGTTTCAAGTATCCCATCATCAAATCTGATAACTTTCTATATTGTTAATTTTGTCATCTTGATCTGGCATTCCCCTTGTGATAATGGACTGATAATGGACAGAATGGGATTTTCTACTTGTTTACTAAGGAAAACCTTGATTTCTGAGCACATTCCTATTATCGATATATATTTGGTAATGTCAGTTTACCCACCTGTTCCCCCAATGTGCATATCCTAATGGTTCTTACAAGAAAATGGGAAGTTCTATATGTGCCTTTTTAAAAACTTTGACTCAAACAAAAGAATTCTAGCAAGTTCTTTCTTTTTTACTTCACATTCAAAATATATGTGACCAAAGAATTTGTCTTAATTAAAGAGATGATAAGTTGAGATATTAACTAGCACGTTCTTTCTCCTTTATCATCGGTCCTCAGCCTACAAATGTAAACCTGTCATTTTTCCAGGGGCGGTGGAAGGAGGGTTTAGAGGGTAAGGAAGGGAACAAAACAACACACACAGTTCTTGAGTGTAAGGCTCAAAAGCTAGTGTGGTTCAGGTATTTCAAAAAGAGAATTAGAAAGTAGATACATGAGTCAGAACTGAAGTCTTTCCCCTTTCAACCACCCACCACAGATCTGATGAGCACAAGGCTACAACTCTGCAGGCCACCAGGAAGAAGTGGCCAATTCTAAGGGCTAAGTAACACAAGGCACATCTCAAGGGAAGTTGGTGGACAATATCATCCAGATATCAGAATATCTGATAAGGTCCCTATTATCAGATAGAGACTAAGGAAAGGGCAAATCACATCTGAATAAACGGCCCCTTCCTAAAGCTTGACGCCAACATAACAGGCAATAAAGTTTGTAAAAAGAAAAAGGAGAAAAATCCCAAAAATAACTAAATGTTTAACCTGACATGAATGAGAAATTATGAAAGTTGACTGAGTGTACCTGAAAGTAAGAAGCTCCTATTTTCTGTATTAGGAAAAGTGGAAGCTTGAAGCACCCCCCCCCCAAAAAAAATACTACCAAAAGAAATTACTCTACACATCTGAACTTGAGAATTGTGAAGTCAGTACCCGTTCTACTCAGATTTACTTAAAGAATTTAGGTCTGAGTGCAACCCAATCAGAACTGGCCTTTCTCATCAACCTCAACTTCTCAGTCTTCAGAGATTGTGGAACTGGGAAAAGAAATGAGATGGGGAAAGATGTTGTGAAACAAGGCAGCACCTGGAAAAGTTACAAGAAGGCCAAGTCGGAAATGAGGGAAGAAAGGAAGTGGGGAGAATGCAAAGAAGAATGCACCATCATCTGTCTTCTCCGAAGTCCCAACGGGGACAGAGTCCCTGCTCATCACTAATGCAGGCTCGGGGGCAGCATAAGAGAGAAAGGTCAGGAGGCAGGAGCAAGTGAAGAGATGGCTGCAGATGCTGTAGGGGAACTGGGATGGAGGCAGGCTTTGCAGCAAGTATGTAGCTTAGAAATAGTGACTGGAAAATTCACAAGGAAAACATTTACAGGTATCACGGCATAAGAAATATTCATGGTGAGTTGGTAATGAAACTAACCTCAATACTGCCTTGTATTGGAGCTGACAGAGTGACATCATCATCACCCTGGATCAAAGGTCTGATAGCTCATTCATTTCTGGTATTTCATCCCTGAATCCAGTACAAGTAATTGCATTCCCTTATCTAACTCCCCCTGGGACATCTACAAAGTATGTTTTCCATCCTTCCTGGCCCCCAGTTTTTCCCTATTCTAAATCTCTGTTACCCACAGGGATGGTGAGCCATGGTATGCTAGTATTTATCATCAACCTTGAGATCTCTGAATAAGAAGTGCCATAAAAGTGCAAATTGATCTTAGCAAGAGCAGGGCACGATTCCTTATGTGTTAAGCAGTCCCAGTTACTTCCCCTGAAATAGATCTCCCCTTCATCTCTTTATTTCCAAGCATTATACTTCACATTTATCTTGATCTTTTCCTGCTTGCCTCACTGTAAGCACCTCAAGAATAAGGAGTATGTCTTCTCTTTCTCTGGTAGTTTTCAGTAAATAATAAAAATGTTATGGAGCTTGGTGATGGATTACTTAGTCCCATGTTCATGAAGCCACAGCAGAGTCCTACCTCCTGAAGCCCACCATAGATGGATACTGCAGAACCCTCCTCACCAATCCTTTATTCCAATCCATCTAAACTAAAATAGCTATTCAAAAAATTGTCCTGTCTATCTGACATGCACAAAGCTATACAGAAATGAGGGGAATATGCAGGGTGGGTGGATGCCATGAGCAAAATAAGGAAGGGAGTGCCCATAAAAGGGAGACGCTTGGTGAGTTCTTGTAAGCGTTTCTGAATGTGTGTTTAGACCCGTGAATAAATGAAGTGCTCAATCAACTTGATGGAGGTGTACAAGTTAGGGCTCTTTGCAGCTGTAGTGACAGGTTTAGCTCTGCAGCCTAAATGGAAATATATTGGGCCTCAATGCAGAATCCAGGGGAAGCCGCACCCCTTAGGGCTACCCTCAGGACAGGTGTTTGCAGCAGGGCCTCAGGAGCAGAGGGAAGCAAGCACAGCCTGATCACCTCTCAGCTCCATGTCTCCACACAGCAGCCTCATTTTTCCTTTGTCTGTTTCTTTTCTTCTTCTTCTTTTTTTTTTTATTCTCTAGAAGACAAGGTCTCCAACAGCTCTCAAATGTTATCCCTACAGTTTACCACCTAGACAGGGACAGACCCTAAAATGAGCCTTAAGTCCAAATCACTAGGAAGGTCCTCCTTGGCCTAGCTTAAGTCAGGTGTCTACCCCAGGACAACAGGACATTGTTACCCAGAAAACGTGAAAGAGGGAGACAGTGTGGGGGTGTTTCTTGGTGCACAATTCCCAAGGTCAAAGGTTGACTGAAGAAGTAAAGATGAATGGACAAAACAAAGGTTGCAGACTATGTAGGATGGTGTGTGGTTTAGCCTAATATTTTGGTCATGTTAGATGGAATAAAGAAATGCCAACAGCTTGGACTTGCCCCTGTCACCTGTATAAAAGCACCAGTTTTCTAGGTGAGGAGCACAAAGACTCAGCCCACTCCCCAGTCAAGGTGACTGACAGCCTCAGGGGAGGCTGGAGAATCCTCCAGCGCTCACCTAAGGGGTCTCTCCAGATACTTGGGGTCTCCATGTATGCCCATAAAAGCCACCCTCCCAGGTCTCAGGCTCCTCAGTCTGCAAAAGCATCAGGAAAAACATGGTTGGTCAAGAAGAGAGGCAACAACAGTTGCAGGGACATGGATGAGAAGGCCAGTGTAGGCAGTGGGGTGTTCACATGGAAGACAGAGAGGGTGGGGTGGCCCAGGAACAGATCACCTCTTTAGGTTCTCTGTAGCTTGTGATTCCCAGACCTTTTCAGAACCTCCAAACTCAGGCCCCAAGGCAGGCCACACTGCCATGAGGTAGTGAAGTAATTGGAAAGGATCTGGATTTTTGTCCTGTGCTTGGCAAGTCACTTACATACTTAGCTTCGACTTCCCTCTGTGTAAAATTAAAGACTGTTCTATGTATTTGCATGGTTTCTTCCCTCACCACAGTTATAGCTTTTATCCCCGTGTTAACTAACAGCTCACCCTGGCAGATAGAAAGAGTAATAAATTAGCAAGTAACATTGCAGCAAGCAACCAGCAAGATGGAAACCAATCTTTTAAAAATCTTTTCAGGTTGCATTAAAATCTGTTGCCCATGCCTCTCTAGCAAGTTTGGACCAAATTTCCTCATTAGCCCATAACTGTGACTTTCTTACCTTGTTGAGATTCAAGAATTTGGAGGCCTTTACACAACACTGCAATGATTTTGGCTTCACAAGCAGAAGTATAAAAGGCACTGGTGATGAACTGGGGTTTCCAGGCATGTCTCAAACCAGCACTGTGCTGCATGTATTCAGTTACTGCAGTTATGATTTCATTAGCTCCTCTGATAAATAATGCAACAACTTTAATGATGCATTTCCTCTTTTAAAAAAGCCCACAATGGAAACTCCATTTCATAAAGCAAGAAAGAACAATGACTTCTGTTTAATTTTTATTACTTTAAATTAATCTACAAGGTTTTAAGAAGTGAAAACCACCTCTTGAGGGGGAAAAAGAAAGAAAAGAGAAAAGGTTAACCTGTTTAAGAGGTGCAATCATTTCTGGGTGAGTGCAGAATAGATATAGGTCAGGAATCAGCATGAAAGCCCCACCTTCCTCAACTGAGCCCTTTCTGGATCACGAAAGGAAAGTGGTCCTGCCAAATTAAAACCCTCCATAACAATAAAACCTGATTTAATGCAGTCATTATTTTTCCATTAAATCTGAATATCATCTAATGCATGGATGTTATTTTAAACCTACCACACTAATGCAAATCCAGCATTACTTGTAAATCAGACCTAAACGTTCCATCAGTTGTCATTACTGCTATTGACAATCACAGTACTTCATCCCCAAGGACACCATCGCCTCCACCCCTGACTCCAGAGATGGGGGTAAAGAACAGAGGAGATGCAGTTTGATTGCGAACAGAGAGCTGTTTACTGAAGTGTGGCGGTTGGGTCAGTAACACCCTGGAGGTCTCAGCTTAATTTGGTTCAGTATGTAACCCTTGCTTCTCTAGGCCACAGTGGGCTGAAAAAATCATCCAAAGTTTGGATTAGGAGCAGCCTGGAAAAGAGAAACCCCTCTCTGTATTTATACCAGAAGGTATTTAATGCTGGGAAATGGTGACATGGGGGATGGAAGTGAAATTCTGAGAAGCCACTGGGAGACCATGGTGCAACCCAGAGACTGGCAACCTCGGCAGCTGTTGGCACATCTTGGCTGGAGAGACAGAGGTAGGATGAAGTCTTCCTTACCAGGACCCATGGGGCAGGGATTCTGGGAGGATTCTGGAACCACACAGTGCGATTTGGAGCCATGGACCCAGAGGAGACATTACCAGTGCTGTGTGACCACAGCTTGACAACTCTTTTAATCAGCCTTAAATGGCGAGACCTCCACCTACCACAGTTCCTTCAGCCAAGCTGCTGTGGCACTGTGGGTATCATGTTGACTCCCCAGCACTTAGCCCACCCTCTGTGGAGAGGCCATAGGGACTGGGAGGGATTGTCTCTACCCTGGGTCCAAGTTCAGGTGTCAGTTGGTTCTGCCTAAGCACCCCCACACCCACCATGGTGACTAGTTCAGGGATCGGCGCATATCCCAGGCTTGGCCAGTCCCAGGATGCATCACCCCCATCATACCAATTGATGCAGGGAGAACCGGTGTCCTAAGAAGGCATTTGTTCTGCAGTCAGAGGAAAGAGAAGATGTGGATGAGGGAACCTGGCCCTGGAACTGATGACGAACAACTTGGGCTGCCAGCCTGAGGATGAAGCAGTCACCCAGAGGAGGGCAAAACTGAGGGAACCACAAAGAAACCAAGCCCTGGTGATGGCCTGAGCCTGGAGAACAAACCAACCCCCTGGCCCACCATTCCCACAACCTGAGTTATGTGAAACAACAAATTCCCTTACAGTTTAAACCATCTCAGTCCTCTGTTGCTTGCAACAATAATCCCAACTGATAGAACCAGTAGCTTCTTCAAGGGTTTGGCACATGGTGTTAATAAACAATTGCTTGCTGTCGTTTTCTTGTTTAGCTATTGAGAAATTTATACTAAGCTTTAAGGGAGCTGGGATGGGGTGGCCTGGCTCCCCTAGCATGACATCTCTTTATACTCGATTCGCAATATTTATAGTCCACACTATACCTGTACTCAACATAAGTCATCCATCTCTGCCATTCCTCTCAGCCTCGATGTGATTTATATGGCATTCTTCTTCAGTATTCATGCTCAGTCACCTTTATTCACAAATCAGACACTACTATCAGTGTTTACCCAATCATTGTGTTTATAGTGCCTTATATTTACCACTTCATATGGCTCCCCTTCCTTCCTGCATCTCAGATCTTCTGCCTGGGATCATTGTAACTTTCCATTATGGAAAATCCAATAAACCCATCCAGGTTTCCTTCATAAATAAACACAATTTTTGTTTTACTGAAGATATCTTTAACTTCAGAAGACATTTTTATTAGATGCAAAATATAGTGAATACATATTCCCAAGGTATAGATTTAATACTTAAAAACGTTATTTTGATAACTTTGGCTTCCATTGACGCTAGTGTGAGGTCAGTTATAAATCTAATTGTCTTTCTTTTGTAAGTGATTTGCCTCTGCTCTCTACCTTCTTTTGATTTTTTTTTTACTATGGTGTCCTGAGATTTCACTATATTGTTTCTAGATATGGATTTTTCTTTTATTTATCCCATTTGGGATGTATAGGGCATTCTGAAACTGAAACTTGGTGTTTTCAGTTCTTGAAATCATAGGGCATTTTTGGCTTTAAATGTTGCTTTGCCCTCATTTACTCTCTATCCTTCTAGTATTCCCATTAAATATACAGGGTGGGCAAAAGTAGGTTTACAGTTGTTCTTATGGAAAATAATACAATAATTAATTAATAATACAACAATAGACTTTGTGTTTTGCATACTAATAACTATAAACTTATTTTTGCCCCATCCTGTATATCAAAGCTGTTTCATTTTTTCCATCCCATTGTCTTTTTTTTTCTTTTTTGCTGTATTCTATGGAATTTCTTCAGCTCTATCTTCAGGTCATTTATTCTCTCTTCAGCTGTGTTTCATCTGATATTTAAACATCCAAGTCCTCTTAAATATCAACTGTAGTATTTTTTCAGTCTTTGAAGTTTCATTTGGCTCATTTTAATATCTGCTTAGTGTTTTAATAGTCTCTTTTTCCATAATCATATTTCATTCCCTTTTTAAACTCCTTTTATTCTCTCTGACCTTATATTCTACTTCTCCTACTTGACTCACCCTGAACCAAGCATACTCTCACCTCTGCTCTGACCTCTCTAGATTGTTTCCACCTGACTCAAAAAAATGTACATGCCTTAGTCTTCACTTACTTCAGTTTTGTTCAAAGATCACCTTCTCATACATACTCCTTAACCCCACTTCATCTTTTATTTTTCTCTGTAACATTTTAACTTTCAAATACTATATAGTGCATATATCTAATTTGAATGTAAATGTTCAAAGGCAGAGCTACTTTCTCTTTTTTTTTCATTATCATATCTCCTATACCTAAAATAGTATTTAACATTCAGAGGACACAGAAAGTATTTGTGAAAAAATATTAAATACACTTACTTTCTGTGTTGTGTCCAATAATCTTGCTCCCCATTTATTCATGATGCCTTGTTCTTTGGACTCAAGGACCTTGGAGTTATATACATGAATTCTTGGAGGCCTCGGTGGAAGGAAGCTAGATTAGCCCAGAGATTTACACTTGCTTTAGCCAGGCAACTCGGATTATAGTAAATTCATAGCCTTGGCTTATATAAGTTATTCATTTGAATTTTTTCAGACTGCATAACAACATGTTAGCTAGATATGTAAGCAAAAAAACTACTAGAAATGCAAATAGTGAGATACTTGAATTACCTCTTTTGGGGACAAACTGAAGGGAAAAAATAAGTTAGGGTAAAGAAAAATTAATACATATATAAGAATTTACATCCCAGAATTTAAAAAATGTGTTTACTTGTATGTCCAAAATAAATCAAATACTTGGCCACAAAGAAAACCTTTATAAATTTTAAAAAGTGGGAGCTTTAGAGGGCACATGCTCAATTATAAGCTTGATAATATTACAAATAATAATAATAATCTCAACTAACTGTAAATTAAGAAACATTCCTATGTAATCCTTGTATGAAAGAATTAAGACTGAAATTTGAAACAATCTAGAAGGCCATTAACATGAGACTACTTTATAACAAAATCTGTGGGACACAGCAAAAGCTATACTTAGAAAAAAATATATAGTTTTAAATGGTTTCAAAGGCTAAAATTAAAGATTATTAGGGTTCATCCTAATAAATTAGAGAAAGAGCAATTCAATTAACCAGAGCTAGAGAGATAGAAAACATAAAAGAAAGGAGAAAAGATAAATAAAACCAAAGCCTCATTCTTTTTTAATATATTTTATTGATTATGCTATTACAGTTGTCCCATTTCCCCCCCGCCTTCATGTCCCTCCACCCTGCACACCCCCTCCCACCTACATTCTTTTCTTTAGTTCAGGTCCATGTGTCATAAGTTCTTTAGCTTCTACATTTCCTGTACTATTCTTGCCCTCCCCCTGTCTATTTTCTCCCTACCGTCCATGCTACTTATTCTCTGTACCTTTTCCCCCTCTCTCCTCCTCCCACTCCCCTGTTGAGAACCCTCCATGTGGTCTCCATTTCTGTTCCTATTCTAGTTGTTTGCTTAGTTTGTTTTTATTTTAGATGTGGTTCTTAATAATTGTGAGTTTGCTGTCATTTTACTATACATGTTTTTATCTTCTTTTTCTTAGATAAATCCCTTTAACATTTTATATAATAAGGGCTTGGTGATGATGAACTCCTTGAACTTAACCTTATCTGAGAAGCTCTTTATCTGCCCTTCCATTCTAAATGAAAGCTTTGCTGGATAGAGCAATCTTGGATGTAGGTTCTTGCCTTTCATGACTTGGAATACTTCTTTCCAGCCCCTTCTTGCCTGCAAGGTCTCTTTTGAGAAATCCGCTGACAGACTGATGGGAACTCCTTTGTAGATGACTGTCTCCTTATCTCTTGCTGCTTCTGCGAGTCTCTCCTTCATTTTAATCTTGGCTAATGTAATTATAATGTGCCTTGGTGTGTTCCTCCTTGGGTCCACCTTCTTTGGGACTCTATGATCTTCCTGGACTCCCTGAAAGTGTATTTCCTTTGCCATATTGGGGAAGTTCTCCTTTATTATTTGTTCAAATAAGTTTTCCACTTGTTGCTCTTCCTCTTTCCCTTCTGGTACCCCTATGGTTTGGATGTTGGAACATTTAAAGATGTCCTGGAAGTTCCTAAGCCTCTCTTCTTTTCTTTTCTTTTCTTTTTTTTTTTTTTTTGAATTCTTGTTTCTTCATTCTTTTCTGTTTGGTTGTTTCGTTCTTCCTTCTGGTCCACTCCATTGATTTGAGTCCCAATTTTCTTTCCATCAATATTGGTTCCCTCTGCATTTTCCTTCATTTCACTTAGTGTAGCCTTCATTTTTTCCATCTAATTTGCGACCGAAATCAACCAATTCTGTGAGCATCCTGATCACCAGTATTTTGAACTGTGCATCTGATAGGTTGGCTATCTCTTGGTAGCTTAGAAGTATTGGCTCTGGGGCTTTGATTTGTTCTTGCATTTGAGCCTTTGGGGGCGGTGGATCTGGTCATGCCTGTTATGTATGAGGGGTGAAGCCTTAGGTGTTCACCAGGGCAGGGAGACCCAGTTGCTGGGTTGAGATACTGTATGTGGGGGTGGGGTTAGAGAGGGAACAATGGTGCTTGCTCCTCTCTCTGATTTCAGTCCCTTCTGCCGCTTTCCACAGACAAACTGGACCCTTCTGGTGCTGGTTCCCAGGTGGGTGGGCTTGTGTATGTTCTAGAACCCTGTGGGTCTCTCCAACAAACTCTCCTGTGAGGCTAGGAGTCTCTTCCAGCATCTCAACCCCCAGAAGTGTTTTCATTGGTGCTTTTAGGCTTTATTTCCCAGTGCTGGGGCCCTGGGTTATACGGTCTGTCTTGCTGCCCTTTTTCGCCTGGCTTAGCTGCACACAAATGTATGACTGAGGTCAGCCAGCTGCCTTATGCGCCTCACTGGGTCTTCTCATTGCCTCCCCACCCCCAGGGTCTGCCAGCCACTGCCTGCATGCCCGGGTCCACCAGCCGCCGATCCACCCCTCTTCCGGTCTGGATGAATGGTTGTTGGACTTCTGTACAGTCCAATTTTCTGTCTGATGGTTGGTTTTTTTTGCTTCTAAATTTTTGTTGTCCTTAATTTTGGTTGTGCAAGGAGATGATAAATTAAAAAGATACTAAATAATAAAAAAGATAAGCCCTGGTAAGCCTAATTCAAGACAGTGAAACAAAACATTTAAAGTCAGGAATGAGAAATAATACATAACCACAGATATAAAAGAGACCAAAATAATCATAAGGGAATGTTCTATGCAAATTGATGGTGATGAACTTGAAAATTTAGGTAAAATGAATAAATTCCTGCAAAATTTCAATAGAAAACTTGATTAGAGCAGTTATAATAGAGGAACTGAGGACTGTGATTTAAGGTCCTCTTTCAGAATGCAACTTTCAATACGAGTACAGCAACTTCTGGGGCCAAAAAATGCACAAATGTTTCAGGGAAATTCCAAAGTAAACAGCTCTGAAAGAGCAGTGACCCCAACACTCTTCTTTTAAACACCGTGTAAACCCAATATGTGGATGATTGGACCCAAGATTACATATCACATTGAATCCTGCTGGGAGCCCTGGATTCCAAAAGTAGCTTGGTAGCAGATTAACTGAAAGATGCTGAGAAGATAACAACCTATGAGAATGCTGAGTACCTTTGGAGTCAGTATGCTGAACAGGTTATAATAAGCTTCAGGTAAATTCAGGAGCCTGGGCCCCCTTGGTTCTACTGCCTCACTTGGAAATTCCAACAGTTTCTCAAAATGTGCAAACTGTCAAATCCAACCTTGTCAAAATCACATTCCTGAGCTATTGTTGGTATTGGCCATTTCTTAGAAAAATATCAGCATCGTGTTCACACAATTACTGTTTGGATGGATACATTTAGAAACTTGTGAAAAGGTGAAGTTAATGATAATGCAGTCTCCAAGGCTAGAGTCATGCATTTCAGTAAAAGTACCTCCTTCCAAAACACAAAGTAACATTGAACCACAGTTTCTGGTGATAGGATGAAAGGGAAAATGTTTACCAGCATATTAATTGAGATGGGTTATAGAGATTATGTATTATAAGGGAATTCTTTTTCTTAACTGTAGTCTCACCATTGAACCATGAAAACTGTAATATTGTGTTTTGTACAGGGTGACACCTTGAAACAGAGACTCTGGCTAAGTAGTGCCTTGAGTCGTGACCCACAAAAACTGTGAGATAATAAATATATGTGTCATTCTAAGCTGCTAAATTTGGGATGATTTGCTATGCAGCAATAGAAAACACACACACACTCTCTAACTCACTCCTCACACTGCTCTCACTGCCTGTACAGCCTCCAGCCTCCTACCACTCCCTCCCCTTCTCCACATGGGTAATTCCTACTCCCCTTTTAATGCTCAATTTCAACATCAGCTCTTTAAGAACCTTTCTCTTAATTCTCCTCTCTACCTCTCTCCTTGAGCTCCATAATACCTATAGACATCTATTATTGTACATATATTACACATACATTTGAATCACCCTCTTATATGTCTGCTTCTTTGACTGGATGTGTGCATCTTTGAAACAAGGGGCTAGGTCTTAGTTATATTTATACTTTCAAAGTCAAACAGGATGCCTAATACAAAGTAAATACTCAATAAATGTCTGTGTGATGGGTATGCATCTAAATCCAAAAACTCCTTGTTTTGAATAAATCAATATAATACCAACTTCAAGCCCACCCACACACACACATGCCTTCACTAGGCTGGCAGAAAACTTATCCTCAGTCCTTTCTTAGTTTTTCTTTCCCCTTACTAAAGGTCATATCAAAAACCCAAGATCTTACACTCTGCCAAAGCATTATGCATAGGGGGATTCATCACCTGTCTGAACAGGTTGCTGCGAAGGTACTCATTGTCTCTGTTTACAGCCCCTTCTGGTACTTCTGTACCAGGTTGGGAATTAGATGTATCACTCAGCCATTTCACTCTGGAGGCTTATACTCTTCCGGGAGCCCTAACAGGGAGCAGGATCTGGACCCCCAGTACTTCTGGGGCTCTCTCTTCCTCACCTCTTCCTCCCTCCAGCCAAGGGCCATTTTCTTCTCTTTTGGGCATAGGAGGGTTCTTCAAGACAGACTGTCTAATCATCAAGTTAACTGTTTTTGCAGCTGCAAACACTCTAACCTCTAACACCCCCAAAGGCTTAGACTTTCAGACAACAAAAGCCAGAAATCCTTGCTGGCTTCCACTTGTTCAACCCTAAGGGAAATCTTTTTTGAGACAATAAAGTATGCCCAGGACCCGCTCTGCTGGGAGAAAAGCAAAGGAAGGAAGTCATATAGCTTCCCATCTCTACATATTCACTTTGGGGATGAATATGTTAGTTAATTCTTTGATCAAATTAGAGAAGGAATAATAACAATATAAGGGTATCTAGACAGAGGGAGTCTAAGTAACCAATAAAGTGTTAATCATCTACCCCAAAGGAATCATTATACTTGACCTGTATAAACAGGTCAAGTCCTTGGATGTAGGAGGAGAAAGAATAACACAGGCAGATAAGAGCTACAGGTAATTTTGAAACCATCAATTTAGATCATCACTTTAAACTCATATATTCCAAATCTTTCTCTCAGGCTACTGCTGACAGACTTGCATTCCACCCTCCATGGGACACCTTTCAGAAGCCCACTTGATTTGAGCACACCTGAGGTGGGTGGGATGCCATCTTTCCATCTCGAGAGTCTCATCTCAACAGCCCCCCCGCTCTTCTGCCGGCAGCCCTTCTCCTAGCCCTGGGTGGCCCCTCAGCCCAGGCCTGGGCTCATCCCAGAAGCGGGGATGAGGAATCAGCTCAGGAAAACCGTCAGAGGTGATAGTCACAGGAGTGACTATCACAGGACTCCTGAGTCCTGAGTCACAGGACTCAGTCACAGGAGCTGGTGGATAAATGTCACAGGCTCCTGATATATAGAAGGACAATCCTGAGGGGCCTTTCACACAGTTCCTCACAGGTCCCCAGCATACTGAGCCTCAGTTGCCCACAGTAGCATGTTCTCTGTTGGCTTTTTCTCCTCTGTTTCACTCCTCGCTCCCACACTCCAGCATCTAAGAATCACTCCCAAATGAACTACCTGTCTCAGGCTCTTCTTTTAGGGTAAACCAATTAAGACAACCCTCTCTCCAGGGCACTTTTCTGAAGGAGGTGCTAATGAGAAGAGACCAACCCAAGAAGCAAGTTCTAGACTGCACAGAGGGTTGGGGAGGTGGGGTAGGAAGAGATAACCAAACTAACAAAATTAACAATCAACTACAGAGTCATCCTAGTGAAGGGTTAATAAATTGGCCTGTAAGAGTTCATCTGCGTAACATCTGGATCAAGTTCAAGAGGAGGAACACACAGCTTCCAAGATGAGAGTATCGACAAATTGTTGACTGTGAGTGCAAGCTCAGGCTCTGACAGCACTGCTTGAGCAATGCAAATGCTGATGCACCTGCCACACTCTGACATCACCCTCAGCCTCCCAAAGTGGGGCAGCAAGAGGAGTGGAGTGCTTAAGCAGCATTCTGGGCAGAGGAACGACGCCAGCATCAACTGAGAGGTATAAGCAATGAGGCTGCTGGGAAAGATTAGAGCATCTAGGGCAAGCCAATGAGGTCACAGTCAAGGAAAGGGGGAGAGAGGGAGCACTGAGATCAGGCATGTCTAGAGCCCCCCCAAGGTGCTTGACACTGGGCTAAGAGCTTGGCTTATGTAACCTGTGTTTCCTCAGCCACACCAGTCCAGGGTTAAATATGGGCACATTTTGTTCCTAAATGTAGGTTTTACTACTCAGGTATGGTGAGGCCAACATAATAGGAGGTGACTGCCACTGAAAAGATAACTTGCTGCTCATAACTCCCACGAGAAGGAAGCATGCCCCCTGGGAAACACCAGTATCAGCCAGGAGGCAGAAAGAGTGCAGGGAGACAGTGAACAAGAGCCTTTTTTATGGCTTCCACCGGAAGGAGGGAGTGAGGCAGGGTAAGCAGATTTACCCAGAACAATTTCAGTGGGCTCTGGGGAGTAGGGAGTACCCTGAGTTGCCTGGTACCCAACCCTGGGGCGATTAGGGCAGGGGGATAGTTACCTTAGTTGACAGCCCTGTGAGAGCCTGATAAAGGAGGTGGTTGGGGCTTCAGATTGGGCTTCAGATTGGTTAGTTTGCCATTTTCTTCCTCTCTTGCTTTAATTCTGCTGCTCCAAAAGTCTGTAAAACTATGGAAAGACAAGGGCAACACACTAACCTATTGCTCCCACTAGGCATCATGGCTGCTTCTGCTAGGTATCAAAAAGCATTGCCATCTCTGCTGCGCACACTAGGTATCACTGTTTCCAACAGAGACTAACTATTTCTGCCCCCTACTTGAGGAGTAACACTACCCATGGGAGGCACCATGGACACCTCCACTGGAGACCAGCAAACTAAACAGAGTGCCCTTCCTGCTGCCTCTGTGGTGTGTTCTTATCCTCAGTGCACCAGAGTTTAGTGGTGTCAGGTCAGAGGGGAAGGCATTCTTTTCTTCATTTGTGACTTCATATTTGGTAGAGGTATAAGAAAAAGTATAGTAGCCAATATATATTAAGCTTTCAACTTAAGCCAAGGTGCTGGTCAAACAATAAACCACCCTCCTCCACTGAAGGCATTTTTGTCCTAATTCCCAAAACCTATGAATATTTTCCCCTACTTGGCAAAAGGGGCTTCAAAGTTGTGATTAAATTAAGGATCCTAAAACGAAGACATTATCCTGGATTATCTGGGTGAGTCCAATGTAATCAAAAGAGTCCTTATAAATGAAAATGAAGTCAGGTCATAGAGAGACATGAAGATGTTACATTTCTGGCTTTGAAGATGAAGGAAGGAGCCACAAGCCAAGGAAAGCAGGTGACTCTAGATACTGCAAAAAACAAGGAAATGACTTCAACCCTAGAACCTCCAGAAAAAAATGCAACCCTCCTGGCACCTTGATTTTTAGATCAATGAGACCCAATCCAAACTCCTGACCTTCAGAACTGTATGATAATTGTGTTGTTTTAAGCCAACTTTGTGGTGATTTGTTACAGCAGCCAATGGAAACTAATACAGCCACATGCTGTAAGTCATTATCTCATTTAATCCTCCCAGGGACATGAGGAGTAATACCACTTTTTAAGTTAGGAAACTGAGTCGTGGCAAGATTGTGTCAAGAGTCCCACAGGTACTGAATAGAGGAATGAGGCTCCATACTTAACCCATCTGAACTCAGCATCACTGGGCCTCACCACTGCATGGCATGGCCTCCTGGCCAAGCATGCGAATGCGCCTGTTGTTTTGCAGCATTTTTAGTGACATGGTAGCAGCCAACACGTCATAAGCCAGCATCCTTGTGCTTTACTAAGCCAGGTAATATTAAAGGAATTCAGACTTTCTCTGTTTCTCCTGGTCCACCAAATTCCCATCTCCAGCCCTGTCCAGCCAGAACTCTAAAGAAAACAGGTTGTCATTGCTCTCCTTTCTCTCAGCTTTACCCAACTTATCTGGACCAATCATATGCAAGCATGTGGCATTTTCTTACTAAAGAGTCTAACGTGTCTCACAGTGGGAAGAACAAACATTGGGATTTTATTGAACTTGCTATTATTTTTGAAGGCCCAGAAGAAGGCCTTCTTACCTGAAACCTTCTAAAGGAGGTGTCCAGGGCTGGCATCCTCTTTCCTGGTTTCTGGCTAACCCCCAAATCTTCTGTGAAGTCCTCTTCCAAGTCTCCTCCACATCTGGGATCCACTCCCTTGGAACTTTCTACCCCTCCTCAGTCATTCTTGCTACCATCTTGCAAACTGAACATTGATGGGGCCTTTCCCTGCTCTGTCACTAAATCTAGAGAGAAGATCTGTGAGCTCAGGTCACAGGGTCAGGACAAAGGAAGTGATTGCTTAATTTCAGTTCCATCTTCCACCAATAAAGGCTGTCTCTGACTTCCTCACTTGCTGACCTCACCAAGGGGAGCATAATTTTTCTCAGATTCAGCACTGTCTAGCTAGATAAGAGAGCTCATTGCCCTAACAGCAAGGCTCTGACTATTTGTAAATAAATAACTTTTTTATCCTTGGACTGAGGACCAGTTGGCACTGCCCCAGGTCAGACTTAGAAGAACCACTAGACCAGCTATTATGGATCTTTCTGGACTCCTGGAGAAGCAATGCTGGATTTGATTCTACAGGACAGGAGCAGGCAGGGTGCCATTCATCCTAATTCATCCTTCCTCCAACTTCCACTTCTACACTTCCAGGGCTGCAACACCATGCTATTCTTACACTGGCTCCAAGTTCTGGGTCTGACTGTCTGCCTGATTGCTCCTGACTTTGGACTGCCTTCTCTCCAGGGATGTAAACAGATGACCAGAGGCCTTGAGCATATGAGTGAGTCTGAAGTTCCTTGCACAAGTTTTAATTCCTACATTTCTTTGAAGGTAGAAAAAATGAAAGTTTTGTTGTAATTATTACTGCTTTGGCGACTGCTATTTTTAACTGTGCTGATGATTGTCTGGGACTCTGCTCTCAGGAATACTGAAGTTCCTATACTTCAGTGTAGAAGCAGTCCTGAGAGGTGTGTGTGTGCGTGTGTGTGTGTGTGTGTGTGTAAGAGAGAGTGTGTGTGACCTGCCTCCAATGTCCCAAGAACTCTGTAAATCAGTCTTAATATTGGCTGTTTGTCTAGGTCATCCATATGGGCATCTGAAGCCCCCACCAGGGTGTCTCACCTGCCCACTTGCTCCTTTAGGCAGCCGAGCCATTGTCTTAGTCAAGGCTCCCTTGAATTCTGTGGAAACACATTTGGAGCCCTGGAATGAGGAGGAGAGCAGTGGCTCTTTTTAGCTCAAAGACAATAGCCTGAGTGTGAGGCCACAGGAGTTGACCATGTAGTCTTTTCCTCCACCACAGCTTCTTCCTCTCCCTGGGCCCTCAGATTCCCTTGATGGACCTCCTCCCTGAGAATCATCCAGCCATCTCCCACTCACCCGCTCTGACCAATACTCTCCAGCAGGGAAAGGGAAGACTGGCTGAGGGACAGTTTCTGATCAAGGACATGGGATCCAGAAGAGGTGTCCCTCACCATCATCCCAGAACCTGAGTTCCAGGTTGACATGAGTGGCACAGCTATGAATCAGGTGGGCAGAATGCCAAAGAAAAAATAGAGGTGGGGTGAGAGGGGAACAGAGGTGGGAGTCACAGAGGATGGTGGGCCAAAGTCATGTCAGAGACATTGGTCAGGAGCAACTTCTTACACTGCAGCCTAAGCTTGGTAGAGCAAGTGTGTATATTCTCATAGTTACTGCACTTGGCCCCAAAGTCACCTAAGATACTCCCAACTTATAACTCACATGTATTTCAGGAGCTTCTTTATGCTATTTTTATTGTGCCCATTTGCTTTGGACATGATTTTCTGACTTTGTTTGGCATCCTTTCTCAAGCAAGATTCTTAACACACCATAATCATACTGGAAGACTATATTAATTTCCTATGGCTACTGTAGCAAATGCCCCAAACTAGGTGGCAAAAAATAAATATAAAAACCCACACACATTTATTCTCTTATAGTTGTGGAGACCATAGGCCAAAACCAGTTTCACTGGTCTAAAATTAAGGTGTCACCAGGGTCATGCTCCCTTCAGAGGATCTAGGAGAGAATTCATGTCTCTGCATTTTCTAACTTCTGGTGGCTTCCAGCAGTCCCTGGGCTCCTTGGCTCATGGTCCCTTTCCCCCATCTTCAAAGCCAGTAATGTAGCCTCTTTAAATATCCTTCTGCTCCCATTATTATCACATTACCTTCTTCATCTCTGTGCCAGACTAACAGGGACATTTGTGATTGCATTTAGGGTCCATCCAGATAACCCAGGATAGTCTCCCCATCTGGAGGCTAAATTTAATCATATCTGCACAGACCTGTTTTCCACATAAGGTAACATTCCCAGGAGCCCAAAGAGTGGGACCTGGAAGCCTTTGGGGACCATTATTCAGCCTGCCACAGAGACATCACCATCTCCTTCTCGAGCCTGAACAAGAGATCAGATTCTGGCTAATAAACAGAAGGATTTAAACCCAGGTGTTTTAGAATCTGAAACCCAAGCTTTCCCTACACCATTGTATTGCCTCTCATGAAGGAGTAGTGGACTTCTTGATCCTAGAGGGTTGCAAATTTGCCCAGGATCTCCAAGATAAAAATAGACTCTGAGTCTTTTTGAAGCAAATGTCTACTGCCCAAATGAAGGATGACAGGGACACCAGCAATAGCTCCTTTGGATACAGTGCTCTGCTGTATCCAAAGTTCAGTCAGGCAGGAGGAGGGGTCAGGTGGTCAGCAGAGCTTCATCATGGCTTTACAAACACAACTGATGTCAGTTATCCTATGAGGACTGGATCAGAACTATAGTTTATGGAGGCAGAAAAACACACTTATTACATTATCAAAACACCTGTGTTGGCTAAATGCTTAGTCAAATAATACCATGGCCATGGCTCTGTCCTTTTTATGTGCCATCACATGTAAATCTGAATTTCATTAATTTCATGTGCATTCGGCTTATTTTTTAAGTTTTTCCCAGAGATGCAATCTCTTGCCATCTGTGTGAGCAAAGCAAATGCAAGCAGTGTCTACCACACAATCCCTTGGAATTCCCAGCAAATATAAATTCACATGTATTTCAGGAGCTTCTTCCTGCTGGTTTTTTTTTTAACACAAAAACAGTATTTATAAGCTTGACTTATAAATGCTATTACCTAAGATGACTCTCCAAGCAATGCAGAGAAATGTTGGCAATAATATTCCATTTTAAGGGTTGTTTTCTTTTTTCATCAGACAGGTGTGCTTAGGTTTACAAGACGTGCATTCCTAAAGAGTTGGCTATACCATGGATTTTGGAGAGCAAATCTTGTTTTAACATTGATTTCCATTAGGTCAGAGACATTCTCCCAAATCTTTTGCTCTGACTGCTTAGCTGTGATGACTGTGCAGACTAGGAGAGAGGGGTAGAGTGAGCTTCTTAAGAGCCAGCTGCCTACCTGGAAAGGACAGTCTAACAGGAAACTTCAAGCTGCAGAATGTTTCTGATTCTCTCCCGTGAAATGACCTATGGTCTATTTCAACACTCACAACCACTGACTCCTCAGCTACCATGCACTTCATGGCGAGGCAAAGACAAACAGAAACACACCATGGGAAGATATCAAACCAAGGCATGCTTTTGCTTCAGCAGAGGCTCAGGAGGCTCAACAGGGCATAGGGGCACCTGTGGCAGTCACCTTGCTAGATTAAGAAGGCAGTTGGGTGCAATGAAAGCACTTTGAATTTAGTAATTGATGGGATGGAGGCCCAATGCCGGTTTCATTCAGGCCTGGCATTCTTATCCCCATGCAAGTCAGGTACATTTTCTGTGCTTGTTTCTCCATTTTTAAAAGAAGAATAGAAATACCCAAGTGGTTCTGAGGGTTAGGCATAATCTGCACTCAAATGCTCTACCACTGAGGCTTACCCCCACCTCTGTTAGGCATAATCTAAAACAAAAATTGGCAAA
Source organism: Sturnira hondurensis (assembly GCF_014824575.4). NCBI lineage: Eukaryota > Metazoa > Chordata > Mammalia > Chiroptera > Phyllostomidae > Sturnira > Sturnira hondurensis. Next base: position 2,581,865 of record NW_028095197.1, on the reverse strand, counting down.
CTTTTTTTAAAGTCCAGGTAATAAACATTTTAGGCTTAGCAGGCCACATTGGTCTCTATCCCAATGACTCAACTCTACCCATATAGTGAGAAAGCAACCACAGACAACACATTAGTGAGTGGGTGTGGCTATGTTCCAATAAAACCTTATTTACCAAATCAGGCATTTGATCTATGACCTATTGGCCATAGTTTGCCAACACTTCATCTAGAATGCACCTTGTTCACAGCCTGCTTGAGGTACTGGACCTGGACCTTTTTGCCCTCAGATCCATTTGCAGTCTTTGTGTGTACCTCTGCAAACTACAATCCCCATCCTCCTTTGCCAGTTGGCTTCTGTTCAATCTGGCCAATAGGAGGCATAGGTGGGAATTGGAGGTGGGGAGCTCTCTATGCAACTTTCCCAGCTTCCTTCTCCTGCTGGAGGCCATGCCATCTGGACTCCACATTTGTCATGCCTCACTTTTCTCCACTCGACTAGCAGTAGTAGTGGCTAATCTGTGGGCTGCCTCACCATCCCCTGCTGGCTTTGTAGCTCTCCTGGTCTCTATGTAATTGGTTCCCCATGTCCAATGACCTGATTGAATGATTGGCTTGAGCTCATTCATTTTCCTGACTTAACTCTAACCAGAAGAGTACATTCACCATAAATGGTTGATGTTCTTCGTTTATTCTTCTTAACACTCTGAATATTTTTAATTTCATGTGGTAATATTTTAGCAAAATGTTTGTTCTTATAAGAAAAAAATTAGACTCTTAAACATTCAGTCAACAAGCATATATTGAATATCTATCATGTGCCAGTCACTGTTTTAGGCCCCAAGGGTATACTGTCTAATAAAATAGTTGATGGCTTTATCCATCCCCCATCACACTGCTTCATATTACACACAAGGGAAAAATAAGATCCAAAGGATAACCATAGCTAGTTTTTATTGGGAATATAATTTGTGCAAGGCTTGTGTCTAAGTACTTTGCATGAATTAACTTACTTAACACATATAAAAGCCAAATGAGGTAGGTAGTATTTTTAGCCCCATTTTAGAGATGACAAAACTGAAGCACAGAGAGGTGAAATAATTTACCCCAAAACATTTACTAGTAAAATGTTTTGGGGTAAATTATTTCATACAGCTGAAATTTGAGCCAGGCAGACTGACTACACATCTCAAGCTTCTAATCACACAGTACACTGCCTCCTTTCTGGGAGAGTTAAGGATGTGTTCAAGGCCATGGATAGGGGCACAGTCGTAACTAGAACCAGGTCCTCTAGCTCTAATTGTATGTTCTGACCGTTGTTAAAAGCAGCCACTGCTGTAATCATTAAAGTAACAGCCTTCCCTCTAGAAGAAATAACAAAAAATTATTATAGGTCTCTGTATAGTCTTTAATATGCTCCATGCAATAATACAAACGTCAACAAGGAATCTGCTGTATCGGCCATCAACAAACATTTTGCAAAATGTCCAAAATCCAACAAACATTGGAAAAATAACAAAATCAGAATTTTATAAGTGAGAGATCATCTAGCTAAGTGGTTTTCAATATTTTTAAGCCTGATTAGCTCTTTCTTTCAACTTATGCTTCTAGGAGATCCCAGTAGGTAAAAGAGTCAACAGATAAAAGTTGACCTATTGGGGTGTGTGGAAGATGCTAAAAGGCCCCTGTTCCTCTTCCTGTATCCACTTCTACAAGCCACTGAACAGGCTCCCCAGATCCTGAGTTTAAAGCCATCAGTGTTAGCTCACCCCAGTCTCTCTGAACCCCCAAGAAGTGACTGGATTTCTCCAAGGTCACTTAGGTCGGTCCTAGCAAAGTTAAGACCAGAGGCTAGGCTCTGAATCCCTTGCCAATGCTCTTTTCAATGTCACCACTGCATGGTATTTTGGCTTGTTTTGAAGGGGAGCCATGAATATCTTTGCAGTAGGCAAGTGTGTGTGTGTTCTCAACCCACCCACACATGGGCAGCAATAAAAGAAGCCAGGATGGCCATCGGGGAGGATCAACGGCACACAGCCTCAGTCAACTCAATGGGGCAGGCCTAATTTCTGAGGATCTAACAATACCCAGCTCCACGATCAAGGCTGCATTGAGATAAATGGAGAAGAAAACAGCTCTCTGATCTACCTGGGATAGCACTTGAAATGGCTCAGCAGAAAGCACTTCCCAAAATATCAAAAGCCATGTTCCTAAGACTGCTGTGAGTTGGCGATGCACATCTGTGTCCCCAGGCTTGCTGTTTGCCGTTGTTTTTATGGCATAACAGCAGGGCTGCCATGACGCTGGAACCCAGAATCAGAGAGCACCCGCAGGCATCCGTGCTGGGGTGGCTTTTACACGTTATGTGTTTCTCAGAGGATTTTCCCCTAATGTAACCAACAACCTCCAGCTGCTATTTCAACTTCATAGGGGTTCCCAGATCTCAGCAGAGAGAAAGGAAAGCCCTGGAAACCCCAGCTTTAAAGCAGCTCTCTTAGCTGAGGAGACCAACGATGCAGACACAAACTCTTGATGACTGAGCAGAATGGGTTAGAAAGAGGGAACTGGGTGGTAAGTAGGGTCCCCTTTAATCTTTCAGGGGAGTTTTTGTATCTGCGGATATATATTTCAGTCCATTGGCTAGAGCAAAGTCATTGAAGACCATGGTCCTAAATCAAGGAGGTTTCACTTCTTAAACCACTAGCCAGGTTTCACATTTGCAGCTACATGCCATTGTTTTGTTCAGATTTTCTCTCCTCCTCAATAAATTGTATTATTCAAATTTGTTTTCCACAGACACTTACCTACTGACTCCATTTCTCTGAATGGTTTCTTTTCTTTGCCTTTAGGACTGGCTCAAAACTCAGAAGCTTTGCTTGAATTACCATCAAACATAGTCACAGGAAGCATAAGGGAGTGACAGTTTTCCATTTATGGATTAGACATGATTTTTCTAGCTTTTAACAGCTTTTCGATGTAACTTGTCATTCCGATGTCCTCCCCATTCCAAGATGAAGCACAAATTGGACATAGACCGTGCACTTAACAGCTGCCCTTCCAGAAACCCTGAGTACCTAATGGTTTTGTGAGATTATTGGCTTGTTGGGTTTCTCTTCTAGTAAACTCTTTTAAGGATGCCAGTAAATTGGTTAAGTTCATGTCTTAAGGAGAAAAAAGTCGATTTCCTTAATTGCTCTCTCTACTTTCAGGGTGTCCACCTATGGAAGTGGACATCGTCAGACTTGAGCAAGGATTCAGCATGGTCTGCCTTCCCCAAATGTTCCACATATACCCACTTCCTCTTGTCAGCAGCCTTCCAGAGCCTGGCTTTGAAAACTTCCTTTGGCAGAAGATGACCTAGGCCCACGATGCCACAGGCTGTGCCTGCCCCACCCGGGATGCATCCATGCTCAGTCATCATTCAATTCCAGGTTCTTCTTTTCTTAAAAAGGTGCCCCTCCACCCCCCCCAAAATTACAGTGGTCATCTCTAATTGGTAGGATTTGGGGAGGTTTTAAATTTCATCTCCCTTACTTAGTTCTTTCCAATTCTATCTCATATTTCCCATGGAACAAAGGAAAAATGTACATGCTTACCTTTGTGATAATCATCCCCTTTCATTTTATTCTAATTCTAATCATCTCTAAGCAATGATTTTTTTTAGTTTTGCTAGTTTGGGAATTTTATATAAAAATAATCATACATTTTTTTAAGTTTATTGAAGGGCAAAAATATGGCAACGCAGAAGGCAGCTGCCTACATCTGCACTGTGCAGTACAATAACCACACGAGGCTGTTGAGTACTTGAAATAGAATCTGTCCAAACTGAGATGAGCCAGAAGCATAAAACGCACCCCAGATTTTGAAGACACCCTTTAGTATGAGGAAAGGAATGTGAAATACCTCATTAATACTTTTATATCGATTACTTGTTGAAATGTTCATATTTTAAACATATTGCTTAAATAAAATATATTATCAAAAATTAACTTCACCTATTTCTTTTTATTTTTTTAAATGTGGCTCCTGGAAAATGTTAAATTACACATGTGGCTTTCATTATATTTCTATCAGATGCTGCTGGCCTACTAGCTCTCTGAATCCCTTACACTCAAAAACTACCATTCTAAACAACATGAGTGAGAGTTGGGTTTTGATTCCAGATGAAGTCATTTTACTACTGGTTTTGTTTTCTTGTTCTTCTTTTTACCTTAAATTGGTACTAATTGTATTTTATTTTATTGAATTTATTGGACTTTGTATAATGTATTGGTTAATAAAATTATATAGGTTTCAGGTATACAATTCTAGGAAGTCTTACCTTTTGCGACAGCATGGATGGACCTGGAGAATATTATGCTAAGTGAAAAAAGTCAGTCAGAGAAAGACAAGTGCCATATGATTTCACTTTTTTGTAGAATCTAATGAACAAGATAAACTAACAAACAGAATAGAAACAGATTTATAGTCACGGAGAACAGACTGATAGCAGTCAGAAGGGAAGGGGGTTGGAGGCTGGGTGAAAAGGGTGAAGGGATAAGCAAAGAAAAAAATTACAGACTTAGACAACAGTATGGTGATTACCAAAGGGAAAAGGGGGTTGTGGGAGGAGGTGGAAGAGGGTAAAGGAGAAATAAATGGTGATAGAAGGAGACTTGACTTGGAGTGGTGAACACACAATACAATATTCAGGCGATGTATTTTTAACTTGATGACTTCTCAAGTCTAACTCCTTATACTGAAAAGTTCCACCCACACCCATTTCTCTTCCAAGACTCACTTACCCAGTGACCAAAATAAACACTGTACCAATTTCTCAGTGCCCTCAACAAATGGTCAGTGTTCTGGTTCTCCAGTTCCTCTGAACTTCCCCTGTTTCCCTCACCCCTCCACTTCTCCTGCCCACACTGCGCCCACCAGCTCCTGTAGTCTCGCCCCATTCTTAATCAAAGACATCCGTGATTTTGGCTTACATGTGACAGATCATAGCCTTCGTCACAGCCAAGTTACACTGCAAGAAAACCTCTTACTCTTCCTATAATAAAAAGCCTTACATTTTAAAAAACGAATCATTATTTCTGCTCTATAAGTGTTTTTTGAGGAGATCCATTTTTTTTGCGGATCCATTTTTGTGCCCCTAAAATCATGATGTGATTAATATATGGGAAAAGCACTAGATCTGGAATCTGAAGGCTTCTGTCTGCTTATGCATGTGGTTTTAAGCAACTTGCTTCTCCCAGCAGCAGATTGCTCATCTGCGAAGGAAAACTTTTGTACCCGGTGGTTTCCAAGCCCCACTCAATGAAAACATTCTAGAAGCAAGTTGATTGGTGGCTCTTATCTAAGTTTCAGTTTTCTCATCAGCCAAGCCAGAACAAAAAGTGTACTTACCCCTTGTATAATACTAAGCATACAGGGGGTTACTTTTTATTTTAAACAAGCACTGCTGGTTTGTGCAGACCAGCAACAGCCCCTCTGGGGGCATATTGTGCTCATTTTACTGTATACATAAATGCAGTAGTTAATACTTCAGAAAACTGTGCTGAATTTATTTTTACTTCCTTGGATCAGACTTTCAATTTCCTCTCTTCCTGGCTGATTTAGATTCGTTTCCACTGGCAATGTGGATGGTGGAATCATGCAGGAATCTTTGCAGCTTTTCTCCATCTCCAATTACTGCTTTGCCCAATATCCTTCCAGATGTTTTCTCATTACACAAAACTTAAGCGAAAACAGAAACTTAAATCATCTTCCTGCTCTCTCTGGCAACACTGCTTCAACTTCTTCATCTCTCAAACATGGAGTCCTCTCATTCCCTGAAATAACTTTCCAGCCCATCAGAAACTCTGCAACGGCACTGTCAGATTTGCCAGCCACTAGCCACACGTGGCTGCTGAGTGGGTGTGGGTAGTCCAAACTGAGATGTGAGAGAAGCGTAAGACACACTCAAACTTCAAAGAATAAGTGCAAAAAACAAAAAATAAGTGTAAATATCTCACTAAAATATTTTATATTCATTACACGTTGATAATATTTTAGATATATTAGGTAAATAAAATGATATTACTTTTTTAATTTTTATTTATTGGTTTTATCTTATTTATTTTTACACTCTTTTTCATCATATTTTTTATTTTTTATTATATTTTTTCCATTACCATTTATCCCCTTACACCTCTCTCCCCCTCATAATCACACTACTGTCCATGTCCATGAGTCCTTTTTCCTTTGTTTCACCTGTTTATTTTCCTGTTTTAATGTGGCTACCAGAAAACTTTAAATCACATATGCAGTTTGCATTGTATTTCTACTGGATAGCACTGCATTCATTTACAATAATCAACTTTTGCTACTCACTACTCCAGAATAATATCAGAGCCTTCCTTTCAAACTACTGCAATTGGTAAATTGAACAAATGGACATCTTGGGCATAAGAACAAAGCAGTTTTAATTTCTTCCCCCATTGTCCTTTAGCTCACTCTGGAGGGCTAGCTTTTCCCCTGACCCTGGATGTAAACTTGACTTTTTTGCCACTCAAGTAACAGAAAACTAAGAGTTATTTGAGCTGCAAAACACAGTTTTGATTTGTACTTAGAATTTCAAACACACGTACTAGTACTTGCTTCCAACTCCATTAAGAGTTTCAGGAACTCACTCTTCCTTAGGTAGATCTGTTGTTTAAAAAACAAAACAAAACAAAATAGCTGACGTCAGTGAAAGGGGTGGGGCTGTCACATTCCTCTTTCTTCCCAGTCCCTCCACCCCTAACTCCTAACCAGGTTTCCGATTCCTCCAGAGTGGGAGAGCAGGGAGAGAGATGAGGTGTGGACCTGTTGAGAGCAGGCTGTGGGCTCTCTGGGACCTGCCAGTGTTTCAAGCTGCCTCTTCCTCTCAGATGCCATGAGGTCTTTTGAAACCTCCCCTGTTGCTGAGGTACTCTCACCCAAAATTCCTTTTGTGGGGCTGATGTGTCGTCCTCCAACTTTTCACTCACTCTTTCTGCAGCCTGGAGGAATCCAGCAACACCTTTAACTTCTCTCTCATGAGTCTTCTTCACTCTTTGTGAAAACAGTTTTTATTAACACCTAACAAATGCAAGTAAAGGAGTCATAGTGTACATCTTGAAATACCTCTGAGTAAGTGTGTGACCACAACCTGAATCAACAAGTAGTCTGTTCACTTTTGTAATTGTCTTCCTTGAACAAGGTCAAAAATGCTACCCTTTTCTCTGGTATGGCTGCCTCTGGTCCTGGGGATGCTCATGCACCCTTTACCCCCACAAGTTCTGGGAGGACATGCCCAGGGCAGGAGCAGCCTCTGCTCCATTCCCACCACCAGAGCAGGAAGCAAACTTTTCGTTTCTTTAGGTACAAGTCAGCCACTTGTCTACCCAGCTGCTGGAGACTGACAACAAGCTCATCAAGTGGACTCATTGCTCCTCCACTTATTTTAGGGTGAAGAAAGGCATCTCACACCCCTTTTTCTCAGGGGGATGGTGCTAGGTCTCACTGCATACCAACGATTCTTGCCAAAGAAATTCTCTTCAGAATTCCGTCCTCACCACTCCATGAGGTACTTCCAATTCTCAACTACCTGCTTTGAATATCTTCATCTCAGTTTGGTGCGTCACTGCGGTATTAAGACTTCATCAAAATGTCCATTTTAATGTCCTGGCAACCAGTCATTTTCTCTTCTCCATTCTCCCCTCCAATTGTTGTTTTTCAAATGGGGGGGGGGGATCATTTCTGCCCCAGTACTATACATAATTCAAGGCTGTGAAAAGTTGGCTTCTACCTTCTTACCAAGTTCTGTGTGCTGTGGGAGATTCAAATGTCTCATACACTAGGTCAAGACTCCCACCTGCAGCCAGTCATAGTGCAGGACAGTAGCCCAAGCGAGGCTGATGGAAAGCAGCTCTTTGGTTCAAATCCAAGGTCTGCCATTATTAGCCTCCTGGAGCCCTGGTTTCTCCAACTGCTATGATACTCCTCAATTTGCAGGGTAGAGAAAAGTGAGGTGAAATCATGGTGGATACTTAATAAATGGGAAACCTGCAGAACTTTCCATGACTTTTCTGGCTCACAACATAGGATCAGTTTTCTTGTCTCTTCTCCTAAATCCCTTCTTAGGGTACTCAGTTGTCACATAAATTTTTGCAACTATCTCTCATTGAGAACCTCCTAGATCAAAAGAGGAGGGGAGAATCTAAAGCAAGAAAGGAAAACTAGTCAAAGATGATATTCATTTCTGCACCTATCAGAGAGCTGAGAAGACCTTGAAATCTCTGGTCCTGACTGTGATTATAATACATATCAAGTTCAATCTCCTTTCTTCCCATGTTTTGTGTTAATGAATATCACTGCTCCTAAAACTCTGGTCACCTTTTTCTTCCAAAATATGCATTTTTCCAAGCAAATTCATTCAAAACTATATATATGCCCCTAAAAGGACTGATACACGGGTACAGTTTACACAGCACTTTCAACTTGCAAGATACTTTTTGGTGTTGAATCCCCATCATTGTTGTTTGTCTGTTCCTTTGTTTTTTTAAGAAAAATAAAATGTCTCACAATCTTCTGCCTCTGCCGTTGACTTACATGTTCTTGTAAGGATTGCTACCATCCTCAACCTCTTGGGGCTGCTTCTCAGACAGGGCAGTCTGCTCATGCAGCAGAATAGCCGAGCAAACAATGAGGAGGCTGTGACAGGAGCAGACAGGATGCAGTGCTTGGCCTCTGGTACAGGACAGGGAATGTGTCATCAGGCCGCCCAACCTACTCCAGAATCCCACATGTTTTCTGAAGCTTGGGCCTGGATGATTCCATTGTAAGAGAGAAAATGGTGGCTGTGCTTGGCCTATTCCAAGAACTCAGTGCAACTGTCTACTGTGGAAAAATCTACACAGGAAACCTCTGTCCTGCCAGGGACTCTGGCCAGAGATCATGCACTGTGTGTGCTTAGTTAAAAGACCAGAACAAAAAGTCCTAAAGGATCATATGACCCATCCTCTCGGTTGGAAAAATTACTCAGTACCAGCCCTACTGACAGTGGGGCATCCTGGGAGGGGATCATCCCATGCTGTGGGGAGGTGCTGCTGGTCCTGCATGGGTTTTTTCAACCACGTTCACACACCTGGCTACTAGGTTTGATCAGATGCCCCACCAGGAATATAAAAGGCCAGAAATATAATAGAAACCAGAGTTCTTGCAGTTAAGGGGGAGAATGATGTTGGAAAAGCAGTACAGAGTTGTGTCTGGCCTAGGCCAGTAGCTTACAGTTTTGTACAGAAGAGAGAATTGTCTGTTGCAATTTGTAAGACATAAAACAGGAGTAATAAAACCTGGAATCAGCACCAGAGGATCCATTGTTATAAAATACTACAAAATACCCCTGTTCCTTTTTGTAGTTTATAGAGCTCCAGGGGATGCCACAGTCTTGCCCTTTGATTTCTGTTGTTTAGTGCAGATTTTAGATGTCTGCATGTTGGTCTGAGGGGTGAGGAGAGGTCATTTTGCCACATCCTTGCCCTTCATAACCAGGTGAACAGACTGCTTACCTTTACATGATGAAAACATCTTTGGAAAATTCTTCGTCCCACCCTGACTTCAGTTTTCTAAACCAGTTTGTGTTATGTGACGATGAATAGGCAATGGACTCTCTCACAAAATAGAAGATCCTTTCAAAAAATACACACACACACACACACACACACACATACACACACTAGCCATGGCCTAAAATACCCAGGGCAATAGAGAACATTTTCAAGCCCAGCTATCATCTGAGTAAAAGTAACTTTTTAATTAAAACAAACCCCATTTTATACTTCACACAATGATGTAATGGCAAATTCTATGGAAACTGCGTGACATACAGCAACACATGTAAAATGGAGGTAAAAGGAAAGATTAAATGAAAATACATATTTGAGTTGGTTATTAGGAACAATAACATTTCCAGGAATGAGGCACATGGGGAAACAGTTGATTTGGCTGGGGATAACAGCGCCTCTTAGGTGTGCCCTGAGAAGATGCTGTCAGAACTTAATTTTAAATCTGAGAGTTGTAATAAGAACTCAGTTATTTAAAGTTACTGCCAAAGAGAAGGCAGCAAGCATAAGCCAGGCCCAGGAGAATGGATTGTAAGATGCTCATGTTACCCTTGGGGTCAGAAGGAGGGGCAGAGACTAATTAAGTATGCTAAAGCTAATTTCTACTTGTCTTTTCTAAATGCTTTCATAATGGGAACCCTCTGCTTATACAGTCCTCTGCCACAAAGGGTACAACAACCAGTTTCTGAGATCAGCATTAATGTATGGGTCAGAAAGGAGAGAAAAGACAGACTCATGTTCCAATTCCACAGACTACCCTCTGCCAGCTAAAGAGGTCTGGTGAGATGCGTGTAATCCATGCTTTTGGTCTTCATCTTCCCATTTATAGGCTGACTTTACAGTGCTGGACACTCACTGTGCTCCTCCCTGACTGCTGTTACTTTTGTAGGAGAATGACTACACAACAAACATGACAATTCTCTTTTTGCCTAAACTGGAGTCTAAAAAATAGCTGATGTCTCTCCCTCCCTTAAATAACTAAAACAGCTCTGATACTTAAATTTGGTGTTCCACGAAAAGTGTGCTCAAAAGAATATATTTGAGCCCTGGCTGGTGTAGCTCAGTGGGTTGAGCGCGGGCCTGTGAACCACTGATCGAGGTTTGATTCCCAGTCAGGGCACATGCTTGGGTTGCAGGCCAGTTCCCAGCAGGGGACTCATGAGAGGCAACCATACATTGATATTTCTCTCCTTCCATTCCCCTCTAAAGATAAATAAATAAAATCTTTTTTAAAAAAGAGTATATTTGAACTGTGCAAAGGGTAGAAATGGAATGGCCAGGTGGGGATTGGGTGTGTGATGAGCCATTTCCTGAGACTGTGCAGTGGGGGACACCCAGGGTATACAGCCTCCTGTAGGTAGTGCTTGGGAAATGAATAATTGGAGCTAAAGCCATTTACATACAAACTTGGGATCAAAAAGAAGACTAGTAAAAGAGTGATGTTTACCCTTTACATGAGAATCACCTGGGGACTTCATTTTGCATATTATCATAAAGTCTACAAATAAATAATGTCAGGTAGAGGCTTCCCATAGATTAAAACTCACTATATTAATGTCCCTTTAAAGCATCATTATATTTCTCTGGAGCAGAAAAGCAAATGCTATTCATCACAAAAGTATGACATTTCAAGGTCAGTTGATACTGTGCCACTCAAGGCTCCCTACATACTAAATAAAAATTCTATCACTTTGTGCGTTTCTTACTATCTTGCTCTCCTGGCCTGACTACAACTCAATGACCTTCAAACTCAATCTATTGCTGCAGTTACTTTCATCTTTACCTGAGTGAAGCAGAATCAATGCGCTTGACCAACAATTCCAATTAAGCCACTATAGACAATCCTGCTGAATCTGCAAGTTCTGGATTTATATTGAATTAATGAAAGCTGAAAGGAGTTCCCATATTATGGCCACACTTAATGCATCCTTGTCAAAAAGAAATGTAATTACAACACTGCACGTACATCGTAGGTTGATCAACTTACACAAGGTGACAACCATGAATTGATCATGTGGGCGTGTCAATGAAAATCTCAGTAGCTAATATAAAATAAGTCACTATTAGATTACTTAATTCCCTAGACCCTGGGTGGTTCAAATGATTGGTAAAGAATATACATTTAGAAGCACTTATTTTCAGGTCATTGGTTTAAATAGACCAGTGGGTAATATCAAAAGTAACTGCTCCATATGAATTTTTATCATTTATACAAAACTCAGATTTTGGTCTAACAATTTATTTTCATGGGGGTACATCTAAAACAATTTTAAATATTTATTTACAGTTAATCTTTGGAGAAAAAGAAAATATTTCCTAAAGAAAAAAAAGTAGGGAAATTGATAAGATGAAGTAAGTGAAACAACATTTGTGTCTACTGTCTGGGTACTTTTCTGATTTAAGCATTAGACTCACCTTAAAACATTAGTTCTGCTGACCAACTGTAATATAGTTTTTGACTTCTTAGATTTAATTACAAGGGGAAAATTCTAAGCTTTAATGTGGTACAAATAAAAAAAAGAGGTACTTCTGGTTACTTAAGGACTGTGATCAGTTTATCTCCGTAATAATGTTGACATGATGGCTGGAAAACTCTGAAACTCAAAAAAAAAAAAGATCAGGAATAAAGAGCATTGAATAATGACAAAGGGATCAACTCTCCAAGAAGACATTGCAATCTTGAATATGCCTACACCTACCAACAGAGCATCACCTTACAGGAGGCAAGAACTGACAGAATTGCAAAAACAAACAGACAAACCCACTTGGAGATTCCAACAACCTTCTTCCAATAATCGACACATCAAGCAGGCAGAAAATCAGTAAGGCTACAGCTGACCTGAAGAGTAGCATCAGTCAACCGGTTCTAATTGACATTTAAAATATTTCATTCAATAACAAAAGAATACACATTCTTAAGCTCACATGGGACATTTGCCATAACCAAGCACATTCTGGGCTATAAAAAACTTGAGCAAATTTGAAAGAATAGAAATTGTACAAAGTATATTCTCAGACCCCAATGAAAATAAGCTAAAAATCAATAACAAAAGATAGCTAGAAATCAACTTTGGAGATTAAATATTTGGAGATTAAACAGCACTACTATATAACACATGAGTCAAAGAAGAACTCTCAAGAAATATCTTAAAATATTTTAAACTAAATGAAAATTAAAATATAACTTAAAGTTTTAGGTATGCAGAGAAAGTAGTACTTACAAAGAAATTTATAGCACTAAATGAACATATTAATATGAGAAAAAATATCTAAAATTGATCATCTGAAGTTACCCTTAATAAACTATCTTAATAAATTACAGTATAAATTTTAAAAATTGAAAACTGGAAATCAATTTTAAAAATCAGAAGAATCAAAAGTTGGTGTTTTGAAATGATTGACAAAATTGATAAATCTCTCACCAGCCTCAGTAAGAAAAAAAGGGGGGGCAAATGACTAATATCAGAAATGAAAGTGTCATCACTACTAATTCTAATGGCATTAAAAGAATATTATAAACAACCTTATGTCTGTAGAGTTGATAACTTAGATGAAATGAACTCAATCCTTGAAAGACACAAAGCGACAAAACCCAAATAAGAAGCTAACAATCTGAAAAGGCTTGTGTCTCTTAAAGAGATTGACTCAATAATTAAGCTTCCAAAACAGAAGTCATCATACCCAGATGGGATCAATGGTGAATTCTACCAAAAATTTTAAAAAGACATCATCATACCAATTCTCTATAATATCAATCACAGGACAGAAGACTCATTCTACAAAGCCAGCATTATCTTAATATCAAAACCAGACATGGACATATAAGAAAACTATAGAGCAACATATCTCATGAATATACACACAAAAAACCTCAATAAAATATCAGTAAATTAAATCAAACAATATCTAGAAAAAATTATACCCAGTGACAAGTGGAATTTATTCCAGGTATGTACAGTTGATTCAACATGAAAGTCATTTAATGAAATCTACCACAGCAATAGCCTAAAAGAAAAAATCATATTACCATGTCAATTGATGCATAAAAAAATATTTGACAATATCCAAACTCAGTCATGATAAAAACTTTGTGCAAACTAGAAATGAAGAAGAACATCCTTAACTTGAGAAAAAACATACAAAACCTAAAGCTAATAAACTTAACAGTGAAAAACTGATGCTTTGCTCATTAAGATGTAAAACAAGGGAAAAGGGTCCCCTCTCACAGCTCTCATTCAACATCATACTAGAAGTTTGAGCTGGTATGATAGAGAAAAAAATAAAATAAAAGGTCTACAGGTTAGGAAGGAAAAAATAAAGATGTCCTTGTTCATAGATTACAGGAATGCATGTATAGAAAATCTAATGGAAAACAAAAAAAAATCTAAGTATATACCTGTCCAAATATATACAAGACTTATAAACATAAAACTAAAACTTTGATCAAAGAAATCAAAGATTTAAATTAAAAAAAAATATTCTGTGTTCCTTGATTGAAAGACTTGTGTCAATTCTTCCCAACTTGATCTATTATTTCAATGTGATTTCAATAAAAATGTCAGCCACTTACTTTATAAATTTTGAAATTTTTATTTTAAAGTTTATATAGGAAGTCAAAAAACAGAATAGACAGCACAATACTAATGAACAAAGTCATAAGACTGACACAACCCGCCTTCAAGACATACTGTAAAGCTACAGTAATTAAAACAGTGGTGTTATTAATGAAAGAATAGACACATAGGTAAATGAATCAGAATATAGAGTCTAGAAATACAACCACACAAATACAGCCAACTGATTTTGCTGAAGGAGAAAAAAAATCAATGGGAAAAAATAGTCTTTTCAACAAATGGTACTGGAACAGCTGATGTTCGTATATAAAAAATAATAATAATAACAAACCTTATACCTTCATAAGAATTGACTCAAAATGGATCATAAATCTAAATATAAAACATATTACTATAAAACTTGTAGAAGAAAATCTAGGTGACCTTGGTTTTGATACTAAGTTTTTACTACACCACCAAATGCACAGTCCATGAAAGAAAAAATTGATGTTAGACTTTATTAAAATTTAAGACAACTAATCTTCAAAAGACACTGTGAAGAGAAGCAAAAGACAATACCTAGCAGAGTGGATTATTTAACTTTGGCCTTAACTTTCCCCATCAACTTCTTCTAAACCAACAATGGTATGATAAATTATAGGAATGTGGTCAATAATATTGTGATAAGTTTGTGTGGTGATGGGTGATTACTGGGCTGCTAGACATAGTGTGGTGATCATATTGTAAGGTATATAAATGTCAAATCACTTTATTCATACCCAAAATGAATATAAATTATGTTGTATACCAATAATACTAAATTAAAAATAAAAATAATACATTTAGCTTTCAACTATTAATTTGAGGCTTGTGCATATTGTCACTCAATTCTCACCCTACCTCAGTTTCTGTGCATCTGGATTTTTAAGAAAATCTACATAGCACTTTTTTGAAGACATTTTTTTTAGGTTCACATTAAAATTGAGAGGAAAGCACAGATATGCCTTTCATATGCCCCTTGTCTCCACATATGCCTAACCTCCCCCATTATCAACCTTACTCACCCGATGGAACATATTTTAACAAGGATGAGAATACACTGCCACGTCATTACCACCCAAAGTCCATAGTTTGCCTTAGGGTTCACTCTCAGTGTTGTGCATTCTATCAGTTAGGACAAATGTACAATGACGTGTATTGATTATTATAATATCATACAGAATAATTTCAGTGCCCTAAAATCTTCATCTCTCCCTTCCCCTTACTACACACAGAGCACTCTTTTTCACAAATGTAATATCCATAATTTATGCTAATATGCAAAAAATCCATAATTTACCTAAGTATTAAGTATCTACTGATGCCAATGGCATATGGAATTCTAAAACTAAAAGATAACTTACATTGTAGACATACATATTTTACTTATTTTTATTGGTATTATTGATTTAGGTAAATTATATATGTATGAATGTGTGTGGGTGTTATGCATGTGTATTCAGAGTATTTTGTTAGGGAAATACTTACTTCTCCTTCTGTGTTATACCATTCCACAAGGACAAAGTTGAAATCTGTCCTCTGAATCTCATGAATACTTTTATTTGTTTTTTGTCATTTACCTGAATATACAAATTGTGAGAGGAACTAGTAATAGGTGCTAATATCATTTATGAGATTGTTCAAGTTAAACAAAATTTTTAACTTTGGTTTAGTCATAGAATTAACAGATAGCCACTGTCAATGGAGACACGTTCGGTTTCTTTGTTTAATGCTCCATATTAAAAGTCGTGCCCGATATCCAATGGGCTCCCCACCAATGTGTCCATTTTCTTGGTGCCAACATTAGCTGGTAATACCTAGCAGAGTGGATTATTTAACTTTAGCCTTAACTTTCTCCATCAACTTCTTCTAAACCAACAATGGTATGATAAATTATAGGAATGATTCTGAATTAATAAAGATTAACGATTAAAAGACTTCAGCCTGGGTGGAACCATGCTGTCCTCAGTGAATGGGTTTAGGATTTGGGTCTGTATTGGTCAGCGCTTCAATGAGACACTGAGACACTGTGAGACAAATGAGACACTGCTCATACCAACTCTTTTCTGATCACCTCCCAGAGGAACAGACCATTTTTGTATTAACAGCTACTGTGCTCTGGCCAGGTTGCTCATTTAGTTGGAGCATCATCCCATACACTAAAAAGTTGCACGTTCAATTCCTGGTCAGAGCATATACCTAGGTTTCGGATTTGATCTCTGATCAGGGCACATACAGGAGGCAACTGATCAATGTTTCTCTCTTGCATCCCTTTCTCTCTCTCCCTCCCTCCCCTTTCTTCTCTCTCAAATCAATAATCATACCCTCAGGTTAGGATTAAAAAATAATAATAAAAGCTACTTATGAGAAATTCTATCACCTCTAAGAATAAGAGAATTTGAATGGTTTTAAGTCCTCTCTCTCCCCCCCTACTTTCCTCTCTCTCTCTCTCAAATCAGTAAACATATCCTCAAGTGACAATTAAAAATAATAATAAAAGATACTGTTACATGAGAAATTTTATCACCCCCAAGAATGAGAGAATTTGAATAGTTTTAAATTTTGAAATGATTCAGTTGTCAGACTACATGAATGAACCTGGAATCACCCACATGCCTACCTTATGCATTCGTTACTCTCTGTTTTCACTCATAACCTTTAACTCCATTGTAAGGTATGGTCATCATAATGTGTGGCCAAATATATCAGTTAGCCTTGCTGCCTAAAAACACTTCTCCAAGACTTAAAGATTTACAAAAGTAAACATATATTATTAATCACGATTCTCTGGGTCAGCTAGCGGGGTCTTCTTATCTGAGCCAGCTTAACTGACCTCTGATGTCAGCTGAAGACTCAGCTAAGAATGGGTGGTCCTAAATGACCTTACTCACCTGTCTGTGTTGGCAGGATGATGGTCCAAGGGGCCTCAGCTGGAATGACTTCTCCTCTCATAGGCTAGCCTGGGCTCCTTCAACTATAGCCTTTAAGTTCCAAAGATCAACATGAGAAGCAAGGCCCAAGTTGCATGCACATGTCAAGCCTCTGCTTCGGTCAGATTTGCTTCTGTTCTATTGGCCAAAGCAAGTCACATGATCAAGACCAGAGTCAGTGCGGGAGGCCCTATCCAAACTTGTGGTACAGAGAGACCTGCAACATTGTGGGCCATTCTAGCAACAATCTACCAGGCCAAACCAGCACAAGAGTTCAGTTCAGTCACTGGACCTTCTCTTTTGGTGTTTTACTGAAAAGTCACCCCAATATTGTTGGGGGAAATGATTAAAAACAATATGCAAGTGATTGTCCAAATTGGATGTCATCAGTAACCCCCAGAATTTAACTTCATGTTGTCCGCTCTTTCTAAAGCATTTTAAAGCATTTTGTACCAATGCTATAACATTATTACTATCTAACTGGCTCATTGGGAAAAGCACACAAAAGTGTGTACAGGCGTCAAGAATATTGATTTATTAGTAGGAAGAGTGAATAAGGAAAAACAAACACATTTTCCCTTTGAAAAGCTTTTGTGTTAACTACATATTCTGCCAAGTGTTAATCCAAACATTACTTAAGGAGATGTAATTTATTGGCAAAAGCATGAACTCCATAATCAAATACAACTGGTTTTGACTCCTGTTTCTAGCAAGTATGTGGCTTTGGACAAGTTATTTTGAACAATCTTTTTAAGACTTTGCTTACTCATCTGTACAATAGAGGAAATATATACAACCTTGTAGATTGGCTATGAGACTCAAATAAGAAATATATATAATAGAAATTCGGTGAATATTTGTTCCCTTCCCCCCTGTGGCAAATTATTAGTTACCTCCCACTTCTCATCCCCCCACTTCTCAGTGGTAGAATCCCCAAATTTAAGCTGGACATCTAAAATGAAACTATAATATTCTTAGCTTTTATTGCAGCTGAGTGTGGCCATGTATTTAAATTCTAGTCAATAAAATGTAACTGGAAGAAATGTCAAAAAATGGCAAGTACATTTAACATCATAGATAGCCTTTCTTCTCCCCTTTCTCCTTCGTATTGGCTGGAAAAGAGACATAATATCTGAAAAAGGAGTAGCCATCTTAGACCACAAGATGACCTTGGATGTGGAAGCCACACAGGTATAAAGCAGTAAAGTAGAAAGAGCTTGCATTTGTGACAACACTGGATGATAGACTGGTGTTGTCACAAATGCAGGACTTCGATGAGAAAAAAAAATAAACTTTATCTTGTCTAAGTCATCATTATATGACTCAAATATTAGCTACTTGCAACCAAATCTAATCTAATTAATATACCCATTAATCTTTGTTCTTTTAAAATATGTTTTACTCTTATTATACATTCCTTTTAAAAAGCTTTAAAATTACTATAGAATAAAACAGACTGCAATTAAATAATCTTTATTCAAATAAGAACAAGGTACCTTACAAATGTGACTAATTTTTTAAAGACAGGTTGCTGTTTAATGTCTTTGACCTAGTCATTATATTTATATTTGTACTTGCCCTCCTCTTTCTTTCAAGAAAATTTTATTATGACCTGATCTTTCAGGCAATGTAATGTGCAAGTGGAATGAGAAATAAGAAGCATCTTTCCTTCATGTGGTCACAGCCTGGAGTGAAAGACCCAAGTAAATGAAAACCACCATCCCACACAAGCCCAAGCACAGATGTATGTTATGGGAAACCCCTCGTGCTATGGGAACACTAATTATTCATGAAGTCAGAGAAGGCTTTGTAAAAAAAAATTATAGGAGTTAGATCTTGAAAGACAGAGTGTAATAATTCATCAGTAAGAAACAGAAAGGAATGATAGTCTAAGAAAAAGGAATCATTTAGAGTGAGAAGGTGCTCTGAAAAAAAAAGGTTCCCTTAGAGTTGATCCAGAAGTATGTTTATTTGTAGTACTGTTTATTGCACATAATAAGATAGCAATGAAGAGTGTTGAGTCACCCTGGCTGGTATAGCTCAGTGGATTGAGCACGGGCCTGTGAACCAAAAGATCACAGTTCGATTCCCTGTCAGGGTACATGCCTGGGTTGCGGGCCAGTTCCCAGCAGGGGATGCACAAAAAGCAACCATACGTTGATATTTCTCTCCCTCTCTCCCCACTTCCCTTGTAAAAATAAATAAATAAATAAATAAATAAATAAATAAAAAGTTTTTTAAAAAAGAGTGTTGAGTCAATGTCAATTGTTTTGAATATATAGCAGTACTTAAAAGAAACAGAAGAGTCATTTCAATATGGAAAAACTAGTGATACAATTTTTAAGTGAAAATAGCAGAATTTTGAATTAAAAATTCATATTAATTGTAACTTTGGTGTGTTTACAATTGTATGCACTACATGACTGATCACATCTCTAAAAGGAGAGAACTTCTGTTAGACTAACATCAGAATTGAATCATGCACTTACAATTGTTCATGTCTGACGATTGGGACACTTTCCCACATACTAACTTTCAGCTCCCAAAAGATCAAACTTTGTTCCTCTCCCACTACTCACATCCTTCCTGTGCCATATTACAGTACAACATGCATATTCCAATACAATGCCTGGCCCTGCAAAAGTCAAAATACATGATGGGACAGCAGAGAAAGAATTTCTGGATGTTCCCTCCACAGAAGTGACTGTGCACCTTTTAAACATAACTCATCTAACCTGAACTCGATGCACCCACATGACAACTTCATTTAGCCAAACCTCAGAAATCCCTACAGCCACTTCACCACCCCCTGGTGTGAGAGAAAGTGTGGAAGGCAGTCCGAGGAGAGGAAAGAAGCAGCAGTCTTAAGAATTTCAGTTAATTAATTATTCTTACTTTTGAAACGTTTGTAAAAACATGCCTATGTTAACCCATTGCTACGGGTCCCCAAACCTCAGAGGGATTTGGGGGTTTGTTTTTGTACTCGTTTGTTTTGTTTTTGCAAATGAGAAACTCAGAAGTTAAAGCTTTATTACCTTCACAGGAAATACACTTCTCTACTTAGTTTGAAATCAAAGCAAACAAGTAAACGTAATGGACAGGAAAAAATACCCCCAAAATATTGACAATGTTTGCATATAAGTGTTAGAACTGTGCAGAATCTTTTTCCTACTTTTCTACATTATCAAAAAATGTTTAACCATATTTTTCTTCAACATTAAATTAGTTTAAGTGATATTCATTCTGGCTTTGCTATTCTATGAGCAGTAATCTTTTGATTTAGTTTTTTATCCAGATAAAGATCATAAAAGATGCTTTAGTTTCCAAGGAATTTCAGCCCTTCAGTGTTTTCACCTTAGTGAAGTGTTCATTCACAAGTTATAACTCAACAAGGTCTTCTCCAAAACACCATGCAGGTGTATATGTAAAGTTGCCATGCTAACTTCAGTGATAACCAATAATATACAATAACGAAGGCTAGAGTTAGCTGGAAGACTGCCATAATTCTTTTTTTTGAGAATTTTTGTAAGTGTATTTGAGCCAAAATATTGCTATAATTCTTACTGATTATAAAACAAATATATATGCAAAACTTTCTGCTCTGGCATACGCATGAAATGTTTTACAAGAGGCAAAGGGGCTCTCATTTTTTATTTAGTTAAACATAATTATAGTCATGTTCAGCTACATTTGCTGAAGTGTGGAATTGCCAAGATATTTGCCCTCCAAAAAGATGACAAAAGATGATGAAAAGTGAATCTGCAAAAAGGGCCAAATTTTCTTTTAAAAATTAAAGCAGCCCTGTATACATTGCCTGAAGTTCCCAGAAACTTCAGGAACATGAAGCATTTAACCACTTATCTTTCATCACCATTGTCCATCTATCCTCTTAGGATCCTATTTCAGAAACGCTGACCCTAAATATTTTGCTTTGTGGCTTAGGCTTTAAAAAGGATTTTGATTCACGTTTCCTTTTTTTAAATTAGTTTAAAAAAACTAATTTAAGTTTTTAAATAAAAATTTTATAACTTATTGATGACTGGGGGAAATTCTAGTTTGCCTCAATCATACTGACACTCAACAGTAGTTATGGACACTCATTCTATCATATAGTGACCATAGCTTCTGAAACCAAAGTCAGGCCATATGGTGGAACAACCCCTGGCATACATGAGAGAGAAGAATAGTTAATGAACCAGAAAATCCAGACCCTACGCATGCTATTAGCTATGTATAGTGAATGATGCATATGAATAATGTATGAATCCGTGGGATGGCTATTGCTTTTCAGCTGGCCAATACACATGAACACTTTTGAGAGGTCAACTAATTGAGAGTCACGGTTGATTCTGCTTTCTTTCCAATTGTTTACTTTATTGATGTCAATTGTCTTCATTAGGTCAGTTAATCTGACAAAATGATAGATTATCCTTATGTTTACTCTGCTCTGAGACACATGTAAAATTATTTTTAAAAAATCATTTAAATCTGCTAGGAGACATGAGAACTATTATATAAATTATTAGTTTAACAATTACAATTACAAGAATATTGCGCTAATTTGGTACTTACTGGTGGATAAAGTCATGCTGACCTGTAGACACATTTTGAAATTATACATATATTTTAATGAAAAATAAATGCTATGGCTCATTTCTCTAAACAGGATTGCAAATTTTCAAAACAGTGGGAGAGCCCTGTCTAGACGTGGCCTCAGGAACAATACCATAAGTATTCAGTGCCTACATCATAGAGCATTTCTGTGGGTTCATTTAGTTCATATTTTTAATGTGCTTAAAACAGCGCCTGGCACATGGTAAATGCTATATGAATACTGTGAGCAGTGTTGGCTGTAAGATGGAATTAACTTTTATTTTAAAAAATCTTTTGAAGAACCTGTCAGAGGTTTTAGTTTAAATTTATTTTTGTTATGAGGTATTTTTTTTATTTTTTAAATGTAAGATCTGTGAATTAATCATCATGGATTAAAATTCACAACCTATTTGTACTTATTTATGGGGTTGTTTTTCCTGCAACAGTGGGTGATGGCCTGGAACCAAATCTTTGTCTAAACATGATCTGCTGCTTCCTCTTATTCTGGCAAATATGACCCATCAGGGCATGACAAATATGTATACACAGCTATATTATGTTCCTAAATATGGATTCTGAGCAAGCTTGACAACCGTATGAAACCCTGGATACATAAAACATGTTAAATAAGTTTGGGTGGTTCCAATACAAACAGGCTCTCTACCGTATTGAGTGAGTAATGGATCCTCCCAGATGGTCTGAATAAACTTCAGTGGAAATGAATGGAAAATAAGGTATGTCCTTAGATAGTCAGGGAACTGAGTGACTCGGGCAACAGGGAGGGTATAGTCAGCACTTTTCATGCTGTAAAGCCAGTTGATAAAGCAGCAGAACATGGCCTTTCAGAAAAGTTCATTTCATCAGAGCCTAAAAAGTTTTATAGGAAAGGGCTCTTAAGAAAGGGACATTGAGACAACCCAGAACTGGCAGAAAAGCCTAGTACTGTGTTACAAAGATGTGCCTCCAAACCCTAATCTATGTCTGCATTTTATGTGAGTGTGTGGGTGAGGAGGAAAAGTTTTAAAAAAGTAAACACTGTAAATGCCATTCCTCCAAATGTTCTAAGATATTGAGATATGAGATGTGCAGCTTTGATCTTCTTCTAACAAATATAATGGAAAGAAGTTTTGTCTCCTTCCCCACCTCTCCACAGAACACCATCCAACTGGGAGGCTTGAGGTGTCTATACCAGGAGGAGGGGAACTTCTGGTAAAAGCAGGGGAGGCACCAGGTGGCAGCCTGTGATGTTCAGGGGCAGCAGGTGCAGGGTCAAGCAGAGGAGCCCAGGAACAGTAACTGTGCCCAGCAAAGGGACTTGGAAGAACATGGCCCATGAGGACATAAGACACACAGCCACAAGCACTATCAGGAGATGAAGGCTGCTGCCTCACCCAGAAGAGCAGTAGCCAGTAGAGGGGTTCAAGAACAGACTTGAGCAGTCAGAGGAATGAAGCAGCCAACTTGAAGACCGGACAGTTAAAATAATCAAGTCTGGGGAGCAAATTCATAGCAAAGGGATGAAAGCAAAACAGATGAAAACAGTGAACATTCACATGCAATCCACAAAACACAACAAAGCCTGCTCTTACATTTAAATATGTACATACAAATATTTTATGTAATACTTGTGTTTTCAAAAATATGTAGATTTTTCAATAATAAAAAAATTATATACAGAAAATACATAGAATTTTCAAAAATGAAATCATCAGGAGTCACTTTTTTAGAGAACCTGTTGAAAATGAATAACATTCCACAAATACAATTGTCCAATGCCTTCTATGTGTCAGATATTCTATGTCCTTGGTATATAAAGGTGAACCCAACAGGAAGATTAAATTCTAGCGAGTGCTGTCCTGAGTGTGCAACCTGCATAGTTGCACGCTGCCCTCAATTTAATGCTCTGTTGTCACTGTCTTGAAATTCTTAACAATTTTTATAACAAGAGCCCAACATTCTCATTTTGCACTGGGCCCCACAAGTTATGTAGCCATTTCTGAGTGACACACAGGTAAACATAAAGGTGATGGTGCTGACAGACATAAACACTGGCAGCTGAGTAGGGTGCCTGGTCCGGCCTGAGAGACAGGGCTGGGTGGTGAAGAAGGTGGACTGGAGGTCAGGCACCATTTCCTGGAGCAAGTCACTGCTGAAGAGCCATCGGGCTTACCAGGAACTCTGTTCAGTTCTTTTTATTTTGAAAATGCATACATTGATAGTGTAGCTATTTTTAGTGAAACATATATGTGTTTTATGTACACATACATAAAACACGTGTATGTACATGTACATCTATGTACATGTGCATAATATAGTTGAGAAAAATTATCCATAACTTGAAAATAAGGTCTTGGGGTCTTTCTAGAACATGTCCTAACAAGCTGATGTAAGGGTCATTTTACTAAGTCTCTAAACCAGGGGTTAGAAAACTTTTTCTGTAGACAGTCGAATATTATAAACATTTTTGGCGTTGCAGACCATATGGCCTCTATAGCAACGATGCAGTCTGCCTCAGTAATGTGAAAACAGCCACAGGCACTGCCAAGTGGATGGGCAGGGCTGAAATCCCAGGCTACACAGAATGATCTGTAGGCAGTTTGCCAGCCTTTGGCAAGGGCATGCAACTCTGACCCCCATTTACTGTGCAAAGTCCCAAACTGGGTAAAGTCAGGCGTTCACTTGTAGATTGATAAATGACAGTTTCTGTCTGATAAAGACCACAACCTCATAATTTATAGCTTATCACCTTGCAGGGTATTCACCAGTTTTACATTAATTTCCCATAGTCCTATTTCAGTGATCTCTTTCCCCACTCACTACCTATGTGTGCATGTATGCTATAAATATAGATGTATAACTATTAATATAGATACCAGTTTCTTATGTCTGCCTTTGTTTCTGCTTTGTCATCCTGCTGGTGCCCTCATTAATTACTTAAGTAATTAAAAATTGCTTACTATATTTTTATGGATACTGTATTTTTAACTTCTTACATACTGTACTTTTTCTGCAAACATGAAGACAAGCTTAAACAGATACACAATGGATGAAGAGTTTTAAGAGGCAACGCTGCAAAATCACTGAAGTAACTGCAATGAGCCTCAATTAACCTGAATCTTCTCCAATACAAAGGCATGATCTGCCTTATTTGTGTATGCACAGCAGCTACAGAAAAGCAATCTGAAGAAGCAGATTTTTAAGACTTTTAAGAAGCAGTATATTTTCTTGATTATGCTTGCTTTAAAAAAAGAAAAATCCAGTGTTGATTGGTCATCATTAAAATACCAACCAGGGTGGGAACTTTCATGTGGATAAGGGTCAGGATACTTGACTCTCCCCACTCTTAGCCCCTCCCTGCAACGTTCGGCCCCTCCGTTCATCCCAGCCTCCCTTCTCTAAGCCAGGAACCCAGACAGCCAGAGTCTCCCAACTCTTGCCCTGATTTCCTCCATGTTCTCCTGACTTAGAAGCCACAGAATCCTTTTGCCTTAATTCCACTAAGATAGTGTTAGAACTTTTCAAAGTAACAGTTTACTCTAAAGCCACGGGAAAACAGAAACATAAAAGGAGATCGCCTGCAGGGGACACTGCTATAGTTCCTCAGGCGGGTGCTGATGACCCAATGCCTCAGACTGTGTGGACCTCAAGCATGTGGATGGCGGGGCTCAGAAATGGGTACAAAGTGCCAGAAGAAAAAGAAGTTTGCAGTGGAGTCAGTGGCTACACTGGGTCAGTCTACTAGCTCTGTTTACGACTCTGTAATGTAGGAGTAAAGTGAAGTGTGTGGACTTCGACCGAGTATTTTTTTTCATTATTTTATTGTTGTTCAATTACAGGTGTCTGCATTCACTCCCCCATCACACCCTCCCTACCCCAGCCAAACTCATCTCCCTCCTTTGCTTTACCCCCTCCCCTTGGTTTTGTCCACGAGTCCCTTATAGTTCTTCTTGAAAACCCTTCACCCCATTATCCTCTCCCACCTCCCCTCTGGTTACTGTCAGATTGTTCTTAATTTCAGTGTCTCTAGTTATATTTTGCTTGGTTTTTTCCTCTTTTGTTGATTAAGTTCCTATTAAAGGTGAGATCATATGGTATTTGTCCCTCACTGCCTGGCTTATTTCACATCACATAATGTTCTCGTCACAATCTGACCTGATTGTTCCATCTACGCTGCTAGTTAAGCTGGGGGTATAAGCTACTTTGAGCAATAGAGGTAGAGTCAGGAATGTGAAGGAGTTAAGGAGGGAGCCTGTTCCTGACAGCTTCCCAAACCTTTGCATTACTTTTCCATTAGCCACCAAAAATATACTCATTTACATTTGAATTCTATCACAGAAGAGGAGTCTAATAGTAAATGAACTGGAGGGAACACATCTAAATGAGTTTTTGCAGCATATTTGCTAATTGCCTTCATTTTATGTCATCCCTGTAGCTTTCTGACCTGATTGTTTATAACCAAAAAGGAAACCAAAATAAATGAAAACAGAAAAGATTTTTTTCAGGGACAGAGGCATATTTGTATTTAATATCACACACAGTACTTCTAGGCAGATCTATGTAAATCAAGATTACTTTTTTCCTTTAAATCTCCCTCCCTTAAAGCCATCTCCCAACCATAAAGTGAGCCTATTTATTGGTTCTTCATTATTTCGTCCCATATTTTTACAACTCAGCTCACTTGCCCTACTTAAAATGCTTCTTGTCTGGCTGTTTCTACAAGCTTATCTGCGAGCACTTCTCTTGAACTGACAGCACAGCAGTCAAGAATTTAGCATCAGTGACAAGACAGTTGAAAATGCAAAACCGTGGAATCCTAAATATGGAGGGAGCTATATACATCTACCCTGATGGTTTGTTAAAATGCTATTTGTCTTTGAAATAATGTGGGTTTTTTTTAAGTTTTATAAAATATGATGCATTAGAAAGGTATACATGCTGAAATGTATTTATCTATACATGTATATATTTATATATATTGAGATTATGTATCTTCTGTGTATAAAACTCAGTCCATTATAACACATGGTTTGTTTTTCACAGTCTCGTGGCTGCCCAGTGCTGTCAGTCAATGACCTAATATGAAACATCCTTCTGACACTCTTGGCCAGTGGATGTTAGTATCCCACACTGTGAGTTCTCCCAACCAGTAAGCCCTCTTTTGCTATCCAGAGTTGTGTTTTATCATATATGTTATTTTCTTTCCTAGGTATACCTTCCTTCCATTTATTTGTATTCTGGTGAGCAATTTCTATCCTCTCTGATAAAATTTGTGCAAATCACTCAAGATGTGAAAATGCAAATTTTATGACAACTCACAGAGTGTTAAAGAGAACATTAGAAAGCAGGGTTCCAAGACCCATCAAGGTCTTATCAAGACTTCTCTTATCAAGCCAAAACAGGTTTAACACCTATTATAACAGCGAAGTCACGCAGCCTAAAAGCAGATATGCATTTATTCCCAAATCAGATACTCTGTCTTGAATCAAAATAGAAAGAGGTTCTACCAGCTCTCGGACTGCAGAGAAAAGTAACTGCGTAATTACCAACTACAATTCTAATTTAGGAGGCTACGAGCATGAAATTACATTTTCCCTTGATTGGCTCAATCTGATTACCAAATCCTTACAATTCACACCTCTTTGCTCTGTGACTGCAACCACACCACTTGTGCACATGGTCCTGAGTGATATCTTTTTGGCATGATGTGCACACTGGGATTGCTCCCAGTTAATCAACAATTGTGTTTTCTTATTTTTTCAGCTTCATTAAACTTGGATGTCAGAGCGTGCTTTCACTTTAGATAACTGCACAGCTAGCAAACCACCAAACCTAAATAAGTAAATATCATTTTCTCCCTTCTAATGGCTTATTTAGCATCTTTCTTTTCTTGCATTAAATATAGTTCATACAGAAAAACATGTGAACACTGAAAATGCAAACAAAAATACTTAATAAAGGACCATTATTACTATTTAAAGTGGCCAAAGTTTTCTTTGTCCCTTTTGATGAACAAAAAATAATAAACATTTTTAGATAGGAACAGGTCAACTGGCACAGCCTGGCTATTAAAAAGTGAGTGGCCTGTCTGGTCAGATAGTCTCTCAAGATCATTAACAACTTTGCCTCTGACAAAACCTTTTCTCTGACCTCACCTGGTGGTCCCCTCTGAAGCCCCCAACACTTCTTAAATCTCCCTTCTCCATAGGTTCCCCCAGCCCTGCAGTATTCTGGTTCCTTACCAACCTCTCTGTCTGCTCCTTCTTGGGTCTTCTTCCTGAAATCCCCTTCTCCTATCAGCATCTTAAATCCAGACATTCCCTGAGAGTGTGTTAATGGGCTGATCGTTCACCCCACCCTATATTCATACTCTTTGCCATGTGTCTTTGAAGTTCCTCCCCATGAAGAGGAGGAATACATTTCCTGATCCACAGTTTGGGTCCAGCCATGTGACTTGTTTGGACAAATGGAAGCTTAGTGGATATGATATGATCAAATGTTCCCTTAGGTGATTGGCCTTATCCTTTGTGCTTCTACTGGTGCCATCAGAAGAACATGCCCAGGCTAGCCCACTGCTCCCAAGAAAGTCCACTCACTGGTGCCATAGAAAATGGAGAGCACTAGAAGTAGAGGTCAGCTAGGGTCAGCTGCCTGCCAATCCAGGGAGAATAAATGATTGATATCTTGGCCACTGGTCTTGGGATGGTTTGTTATACAGCATTGTGGGGGCACAGTTCACTGATAGACTCCCTGAAATTCTGTTTTCCTCCCTTACCAAATTTTGCTTATTCCTGATAGCCTAAGGGCTAAGCTAACTTATCATCTGGTAATAATAAATGATAATAAATAATAAATGATACATTATATATACATATACAATGATAAATATAATCATTAATAAGTAAAAATAAATAATAAAAAATGTTTCAAGGGTCATGTTAAGTGCTTTCCATGTCTTATGTCATAACTTTCCAGAAACATGAGATATGATTATTCCCAATTATGAAAGTGTGAACTGAGGCTCAGGAGGTAAAACAACTTGCACACACCCTCAAAGTAAGGGACTGGTACCCAGCATTTATACCAGATCTGTTTTCCACACAGCAGTGCAAATCCTGAACACCACTCATTCTCTGAATTCAACCAAAATTGTTTTACCTTTATCTGCTTTCTATGTTTTCATTTTACATGCTTTATTTTTCTTTAAGTGTCCCATTATTAAAAAGAGAAGTTTGGAAAGCAATGTCCTGCCCCCATGCTGCCTTGCTCTCTCAGGTCTTGTGATCTCCCATTAACAGCCAACCGTAGACTGAGAAGGCCATGAAACAAGGACAACATCACCTTGAGCAAAAGGCCCCGCCCCCAGAGTTGACTCATGCTGGCACAACCCCCGCCTACCCTGATAAATACGACTCCTCTCATGGCAGCCTTAGATTATGGAAGTATGCCATGGAACTTCAGAAACAGAAGCCTCTCCGTCTCCAGAATCAGAGGATTCACTCATTTAGGTCCCTAACAACCTTGTCCACCTTGCCTCTCCCCTAGGCCAGCACAGTGCAGCCCCCAGAGGACCCCCTGTACCATAATTTCCACAGTGGGAGAAAAGAGAGGATGAGGTGGGTGTGCAGCCTCCCCAGCCTTTCGAGGCTCTGCCCAAGAGACCCACTTTTGCCTTGACTCATGCAGAACACTGGAGCAACCGGCAGGACTAAACCACCTGGGACAGCTAGGAACCGAAAAAGCGCAATAACAAAAGAAAATTGGAAAAACTGGAAAAACTCAAATACATGGAAATTAAATAGCCATTCTTGAACAACCACTGGGTCAAAGAAGAAATCCAAAGAGAAATTAGAAAATACCTCAAGACAAATGAAAATGAAAACACAGGAACCCAAACTTATGGGACACAGCAAAGCAGTATTAAAATGGAAGGCTATAGTGATAAATGCCTTCATCAAAAGAGAAAAAAGACCTAACTTTATACCTCAAGGAAGTAGAAAAATAAGAACAAACTAAGCCTAAGATTATGAGAAGAAAGGATAACAAAAATTAGAGCAGAAATAAATAAAACAGATATTAGAAAATAACAGAAAAATTGATAAAACTAAGGATTGATTTCTTTGAAAACAAACAAAATCAACAAACCCTTAGCTAAACTAAGGGGGGGAAAAGAGAGAGAAGACTCGAGTAAATAAAATCCTAAAGGAAAAAAAGAAACATTACAACTGATACCACAGAACCAAAAAAAAGATTTTAAGGGAATATTATGAACAATTATACACAAACAAATTAAACAACTTAGAAGAAATGGATATATTCCTAAAAACATACAATTTACCAAAACTAAATCAAGAGGAAATAGAAAGCCTGAACAGACCAATAACAAATAAGGAGATTAAAACAGTAATCAAAAACCTCCCAACAAAGAAAAGCCTCAGACCAAATTGAATTCTTCCATATACAGTGTAAGTGCATTGGTTTCCTATTTGTGCTATAATAAATTACTACAAACTTAGGACCTCACAACAACACAAATTTATCTGACAGTTTTGAAGGTCAATGGTCTGAATGAATTGTGTGCCCATAAAAAGATATGTTGAAGTCCTAACTCCCAGTACCTTAGAATGTGACCATATTTGGAAGTGAGATCTTTACAGAGGTAATGAAGTTGAAATGGGGTCATTATGGTAGACCCTAGTCAATATGACTGTGTTTTCATAAAACGGAGAAATCTGGGCATAGATGCGAACAGAGAAAAGACCATGGGATGACACATAGGAAGAATGTGGCCATGTCACTGGAATGATTGCAACTGCAACCCGAAGAACATCCAGAATTGCTGACAAATGACAGCAGCTAGAAGAGACAAGGATGGATTCTCTCCTGAAGTGGTCAGAAAGACCAGGGCTCAGCCAACACCTTAATTTTGTACTCCTAGCCTCCAGAACTGTGAAACAATATATTTCCATTATTTTAAGTCTCCCAGCTTGTGATGTTTTGTTACAGCAGCCCTAGGAAACTAATACATGGGGCTAAAATTATGGTGTCAGTAATGCTGCCTTCCTCCTGGAGAATCTCTCTCTTTCTTCTTCAAGCTTCTGGAGGCTTCCTGCAGTCCTTGGCTCATGGTCAGATCACTCAGCCCTCTGCTTTCATCATCACATCTCTTTCTCTTCCTCTCCTGCCTCCCTCTTACAAAGCCTCTGTGATTACATTGGATCTATCAGGATAAGCCAGGACTCATAACTTAAAATCACATCTGCAAAATTCTTTTGCCATATTCACCGTTCTGGTAACACATTTACTGA
The DNA here is from genome assembly GCF_014824575.4 of Sturnira hondurensis. NCBI lineage: Eukaryota > Metazoa > Chordata > Mammalia > Chiroptera > Phyllostomidae > Sturnira > Sturnira hondurensis. The sequence goes on along the minus strand of NW_028095197.1, from coordinate 2,550,856 downwards.
TTCTGGGAATTAGAACGTGGATATAAGGGCACCATCATTCTGCCTACCATAGGAGGCGATCCCAGGAAGCAGGAATGGAAGAAAGGGTAGTGAGACAGGAAGAAAAAAAAAAGCCAATAGAAGAGTGGATTAGCAAGGTGGTAACTGGAAGCAACAGACCTCAGCTCTGCCAGGATCTCCTCGTTTACCTATCAAATGCCTCCCTGACTGCCTATCTCAGTGAGCATTTAATCCTGGCCTCTTCCCTTTCTGATGAAAGGCCGTAAGGGAGCACTGGCTTCGCCTCATATCCAGGCCGTGTTTTCATGCTGGCTGAGCAGGCTACTGTGGCATCAGAAAAAAAGCCCTGGTCATGTGCTTCAGGTGGGACTCTTTTGAGCTTATTCAGAACTGTCTCCTAAAACTGTGATGGAATCAGAGACAGGCCAAGGGAATGTGATGCAGGACCAAAGAGCCATCTGCTACAAAATTGGTGCTAAATACTGGTTGCCAAAAATCCATATACTACCCAGTACACATATCCCTGGAAACTGCTTAGAATTTGAGATTAAATTTTAAGTAATAGCCCTAGGTTATTTCTAATCTATTGCTGCAGAATTATGTGATTCTTGTTCAACAATTATACTAATAGAGTTGTTATCTAACATGACTGTCTTGTTGAAGGCATGGGGCAAGTCTTGCCAAGTAGCTAGGGGCAAGACTGCTCTTAAGAGGATGGATATTACTGGTGTCAGTCATCAGGCAGCAAGCAGGTCAAAAACCAGGGTTTTCTGTGACTGGGAAAGAGTCTGAGGCAGGAAGAGTGACTCTCGGCAACTGGCAAATGGGAAGAAATTTGCCAGGTAGACCAGAGAGTCATTCTAATTACGGTTACATGTTGGTAAGAAGTGCATGTCCCTTCATGCAAAATCTTGGTTTACTGAAACTCTGTCAGGGAATTCAGTCTAAGAGAAAACAAGTTTCAAACACAGATTCCCTAATTACAACTCCCCTCCTCTTTTTCCTATTCCAGAATGAGTCCTTTCACCTGCCAATGAGGTTTCAGAGGAAAATGTGTAGGTTTTTCAAAGATAGGTAGGCAGTGCCCAGCCCTCTACTGTCTGCTAGTGACAGGGGAAACGCAGGGCAGGTTTCCAGCAGTTCCAAGGGTCCTACAAAGAGAGGAAGGCAGATTCAGACTCCCGGTAACTAGGAGCAGAACATGGAGAGGAGGGGAAATGCTGAATTATTCTGGGGACTTCATGTTGTCAGGCATTATATCCTTGCCCTAGGTCCTCCCTGAGGCAGGATCTCGGTGGATGGGCTCTCCAAGATGCCACGGGAGCATTCATTCCATTCTCCGGAGAGTCAGCCTCTCTGTCTCCCTCCTCCAGGTTCGGCAACTCTCTGGGGAGGTTGTTCCACTCAGAGGCTCTGATCATCTTTTCTCCCAACTCCACCCAACAAAATCCACTATTTATTTTTCTGGGCGTGTCCAGAACAGAAGCTCCTGAGCTTTTTGTTTCTAGCTTGGATGTTTTGACAATCTTTTCTGCCAGGTAGTTTATCACAGAGGTTCAGTGCACTGTTTTCTCCTGTACTGCCTGACACCTTCCCTTTCACCAAAACCTTGGGTATTCTGTATGAGTCATGTAGCCAAACAGTTCAGCTCAGAGCAAGCACACCAGCAGCTTTCTTTACCCAGCCATTCCTCTCTGCTGAGTGCTCTTACCATTGTTTCCAGGACTTTCCTCCATGTATTTCCAGAGAAGCATCAACTAATCTTTTGGCACAAATGGAATAGCCCTGGGCTCGAGTGGTGGGAAGGGCATTCTACTTCATACAAAATCCTTCTTTATTGAAATTTTCAAAGAAATCTCCTTCACTCCAAGAAGAGTCACTGTGTACCATCAATTTCTCTCCAGCAATCAGTTCTTATTCAATCTTGGAGAAATAGGTTGAAAGGAAACAGCCTTCCCCAGGGTACTTATTGCTGTTCAGTGGAATGGAAGATAGTTACTTTGGATTTCTCTGGGCTACTCTGTCTCAAGATCACCTTATGGTTGACTCTTGCCATTCATCTTCCAATTCAGACGTCACTTCTTTCAGAGAGTCCTTCCCTTTCCACCAAATGAAGCCACCCAGGCACTGTTCATCACAATAAACTGTTTGAGTTTCTTCATAACATTCATCAAGTTCTGAAATTGATCCCATCTGTTAGTAGGGTTTTCGTTTTCTTTCATCTTGTATTGCTTTGTTGTTTTTTTGTTTTGTATTGTTTTGTTGTTGGGGGGGTGTTGTCATTCTTCATCTTTCGTGGAACACAAGCTCTACAAGAATAAGAACCCCAGCTGTTATGACTGGTTGGGGCAATCACCGGGGCTGCATCCAAATTTCTAGTCCCCTTCCTTTTTTCCTGTGTAGGAGTACATATCTACAATTGAAATTTGGTGTAGCCAGGTGTGAACCACAGTTCTTGATGTTACTTCCAAGAGGAAAATTTATGAACTAGTGTGCAAATTTCCACATAAGATGAAACAGTTGTGGAAGCATGTGTCAAAATGGGTTACTGGCTAACAGCAATAAACAGAGCCCCCCACTGACCCTCACTGGACTTGAAGTGTGAACAAGGAGTAAACCTTTGCTGTATGAAGTCAATAAGAATTGGACGTTATTTGTTACTGCAGAGTACTAGAGCTATCTTGATTGTATTTGTTTACTATGGCTTTCCTAAGAAATTACCACATACTTAGGGACTTAAAATAACACAAGTTTATCATCTTATAGTATTGGAGGTCAAAAATCCAAAATGAGTCTTAAAGGCTAAAATCAATGTGTCAGCAGGGCTGTGGTTATTTTGAGAGCTCTGGGCAAAATCTGTCCCTTGCTTCACTACCTTCTAAAGGTCACCTGAATTCCTTAGCTAGTGAACCCTTCCTCCACCTTCAAAGCACATCACTCCAACCTCTGTTCCCATCATCACAACATCTCCTTCTTTCTGACTGTGACCTTACTCCTTTCCTCTTATAAATACTCTTATGGTTGTACTGGGCCCACTTAGATAATCCAGGATAATCTTCCCAGCTCAAGATCCTTAACATAATCACATCTAAAAAGTCCCTTTTCTGTATAATATAACATATTCACAAGTCCTGGAGATTAGAAAGTGAACATCTCTGTGTGTTGGTAGGGTGTGGAAGGGGGTGTCATTATTCTACTTACCACACTGATTAATATAATAATGAATTCATCACATATGGAATAGTACCTATAATGCTAAAGTCGCTCAATTAATATTTGGGGAATGAATAAATAAATGAATAGGACAGAATAGCATAGTATAGTGTAATGTAGAATAGAATATAAATAATTTTTTAGTCAACAGTATATAGAGTGTATCTACAGCTTTACAAATATGGGTTCTAAAATGTCTATTTATTCTTTTAAATATTTTATTTATTTTATTTTTAGAGAAAGCGGAAAAGAGGGAGACAGAGAGGGAGAGAAGCATCAATGTGTGATTGCCTCTCATGTGCCCCCACTGTGGAACTGGCCTGCAACCCATTCATGTCCCCTGACTGGGAATTGAACCAGTGACCCTTTGGTTCACAGGCCAGCACTCAATCCACTGAACCACACCAGCCAATGCTGAAATGTCTCTTTATTTAAGAGTCACCATTTCTTTGCCTAAAAATGATACTGAGTCAAACGTCACCTTAAAAAAGAAAATGTTGGTTGGGATAAACCAGGAGCACTGTTTTTCTAGGGTTTTTCTTTGTATTTTATTCTGTTCTGCTTTGTTCTTGTTGTTGTTGTTGTTTGTTTTTAACTCCTCTTTATTCTTGGAGCATACTGCTGCCTAGTATGATACAGAGAAAAGAACAGAGAATTTTCATCCAGACACTCCTAGGTTAGAATCCCAGCCCCATGATTATTAGTTGCATGACTTGTGCAAGTTACTCAAACTTTCTGTGCCTCAGTTTTTTTCAACTCTAAAGGGAGGAAAGGTGAACATAATGTCTCACACTGTTGCTGAGACAATTCCATACACCGTAGCTCTCCTTATCCACAGGGGATATGTTCCAAAACCCCCAGTGGATATCTAAAACCACAGAGAGCACTAAAACCTATATATACTATGTTTCTCCTATAAGTTTATACCTATGGTAAATCTTAATTTATAAATTTAAAATAATGAGAGATTAAAAATAATAACTAATAATTAAATAGAACAATTGAGGCAATATGTTATAGTAAAAGCTATGTGAATATGCTCTCTGTCTCTCAAAGTATCTTATCACACTGTATGTACAATGTGGAGACACAGGACACAGGGATGATTCATGTCCCAGGTAGGATAGAGTGGGATGGTGAGAAATTTCATCATGGTACTCAGAACATCATACAATTTAAAACTTACAAATTGTTTATTTCTGTAATTTTTAATTTAATATTTTCAGACCAGATAACCACAGCTGACCACAGATAACTGATACAGTGGAAAGCAAACCATGAATAAGAAGGGACTACTGTATATAAAATACTCTCGTAAGGCTTAGCACAAGGTAGACACTCTAAATATCAACTGCCTTCTTCCCCTCCTCACCCTTTAGCTTCCTATACTTTTTACATGACAGAGAGTTTGCTATATACTATTTAAAACTGGCCCCACCAAGCTGACTGCCCCTAAGGATCAAGAAGGGCTGCTCCCCAGAGGAAAAAAAGCTCTGGTTCTCTCTGAGAGATTGGGGGCCATTAGAATATCATATACTATAATTATAGCATAATCAAGGTGTTCTGTAATCATTATTCTCATCTTAGATAACACTGTTTGATTAAAACAAGAACTGTTGAAGATGGAGGCATAGGTAGATATGCTTTGCTTCCTCACACATCCAAAAGAAGAACAACAAACAATATGAAAATAAAAATAACCAGAACTGCCAGAAATTTGAACTATATAGAAGTCCAATGACCATAGAGTTAAAGAAGAAACATTCATCCAAGCTGGTATGAGGGGTGAAGATCAGGCAGCTGGGGCAGAGAAGACACACAGCAAGAAGATAGATTATGGATAGGTCAGACAGGTAGCAGCTGGCAGACAGGACAGTCCCACATTCACTGGTAAAGCAGATAAACTGGGAGGAACAACTGAAGAGCAAGACAGACCATGCCACCCAGGGCTTCAGCATGGGAAACTAGAGCCTCAAAACTTCTGTCTGTAAAAACCTGTGGGAGTTGCAGTGGTGGGAGAAACTTCTGGTCTCACAGGAGAGTCTGTTGGAGGAACCCACGGGGTCCTAGAACTTAGGACCCACCCACCCAGGAATCAGCACAAGAAGGACCCAACTCATTTGTGGGTAGTGGGGGAAGTGACTGAAAGCAGGCAAGAGCCAAGCAAGAGGCGTTGTTCCCTCTCTGACCCCTCCCCCCACATACAGCACCACAACACAGCAATGTGGGTTGCCCCGCCCTGGCAAATGCCTAAGGCTCCACCCCTTACTACATAATAGGCATGCTGAGACAAAAAAAAAATATGGCCCAAATGAAAGAACAGATTGAAACTCTACAAAAAGAACTGAGCAATGAGAAGATAGCCAACCCATCAGATGCACAGTTCAAAATACTGGTAATCAAGATACTCATAGAAATTATTGAGTAGGTATGCAAAATAGAGGAAGAAGTGAAGGTTATACAAAGTGAAATAAGAAAAAATATACAAGGAAGAAAACCAGGACTAAAATCAACAATTTGGACCATAAAGAAGAAATAAACATGCATTCAGAACAGAATAAAGAAATAAGAATTCAAAAAAAATGAGGAGAGGCTTAGAAGCCTCTGGGACAACTTTAAACATTCCAACATCCAAATCATAGGGGTGCCAAAAGGAGAAGAGGTAGAGCAAAAAATTGAACACTTATTTGAAAACTTAATGAAGGAAACTTCCCTAATCTGGCAAAGGAAGTAAACCTGCAAGTCCAGGGAGCTTAGAATATCCAAAAAAAGTTGGACCCAAGGAGGAACACACCAAGACACATCATAATTACATCATTCAAGATTAAAGATAAAGAGGGAATCTTAAAAGCAACAAGAGAAAAGGAGACAGTCACCTACAAAGGAATGCCCATAAGACTATCAGCTGATTTCTCAAAGAATCCTTGCAGGCAAGAAGGGGCTGGAAAGAGGTATTCAAAGTCATGAAAGGCAATGACCTACATCCAAGATTACTCTCTCCAGCAAAGCTATCATTTAAACATTAAAAGATATTCAATGTCACTAATCACTAGAGAAATGCAAATCAAAACTGAAATGAGATATCACCTCATATCCATCAGAATGGCTGTCATCAGTAAGTCAACAAACAAGAAGTACTGGTGAGGATGTGGAGAAAGGGAAATACTTTTGCACTGTTGGGGAGAATGCAGATTAGTGCAACCACTGTGAAAAGCAATATGGAGATACCTCAAAAAGTCAAAAATAGAGCTGCCTTATGACCCAGCAATTCCACTTCTAGGAATTTATCCAAGGAAGCCCAAGACACTAATTTAAAAGAACATAACAACCCCATTGTTCATTGCCGTGTTATTCACAATCACCAAGATATGGAAGCAACCCAAGTGCCCACCAGTAGATGAGCGGATAAACAACCATAGGACATTTATACAATGGAATACTACCTGGTTGTTAAAAAGAAGAAAAATTTACCCTTTGTGACAACATGGATGGACCTGGAGAACATTACACTATGTAAAATAAGCCAGTCACAGAAAGACAAGTGCCATATGATTTCACTCATATGTGGAATCTAATGAACAAACTGAACTAACAAGCAAAATAGACACAGACTCATGGATAGAAAGCAGGCTAACAGCTCTGGGGCAGGGGTTAGGGGGTGGAGGGACCATGTTAAAAGGAATAAGGACTCATGGACATGGACAACAATGTGGTGATTGTGGGGGAGAGATGGGTATAAGGGGGGCAAATAGTAATGGAAAAAGTACAATAAAAATAAATTTGAAAAATAACTAAAAAGTACCCAAACCTAACTACTCAATTATTACAACAATCCTATGAGGTCTGTATTATTATTATTTCCATTTTGCAGTTGAGAAATAAAGGCTCGAAAGTCATACAGCTAGAGTCAGGTGGAAAGATAATCTTACTCAAGCCCCCACTTCCAATGACCATGATGAACCCAGTGCATCTACAACATTCTGGAGACCAGGTGAGATGTCTTATTAGTGAGTCACAGAAAAGTTAAAAGCTGGATCAAGTAAGTAACTTGGGCCTGCTATGTCTAGCTACTCCGTAGACCTACCACTGGCCACAAACAGAGCAGTGGGTGACAGGCGCATGAATAATGCTGGGGATTAAAGTCAAATCAAGGGAGGGGAGTATTTAGTATTGATGTGTCTTTTAACATTTGTCCAGAAAACCAAGTAATTAGGTGGAACATAAGCACATCTTCTGAGAACCACAAAAACCAGTTAGAGCAGCAATTTTCAACCAGTGTTCCACAACACACCGGTGTGCTGCAAGAATTTTTTAAAACAGGGGCACTGACCTCTCTTCCCTTAGATTGTGAAATTAAAAAATAATAGTAACAGCTAACACAACAGCCATATGGTATAAATGAATCAAAATTATACCTATATGTTGTCAGATTTGAAAATATATTTTTGATGTATTGCAGAATTTTAGTAATTAGTTTATGTGTGCCATGAGATGAAAAAGTTTGAAAATCACTAAGTGAAGGAAAAAGAAAACACCAGGTTGGAACTTGAACTCAGCTTTCTGGTGTTAGAGCATACTTTTCTTAGAATAAGAAAACTATACCTTTGAACTTGGGTTCTGTTACATAATTTATATATTCCAAGATAATTTCTTGTGTCTCTTGTATTTTAATAAAATTGGTTTTAAAAATGTTGACCTGTCTCAGTTATAGCAGGAAAATTCCAGACCTGGAAAGAGGAAACAGGAGTCCTTAGAGGCTAGTGTGGACATCGCAGAAGGAGCGGGAATAGAGAGGTGAAGCTGGGGAGCAAACATCCTGTATGCCACCACCTACTGAGAAGTACCTTTCTGAAGCCCTTCTCCACAGAAACTGTGGCCCACCTGGTGATGGTGGGAGGTGGTGTACTTGAACAAGGGGTTCTTCCCATATAACCAGTTGCAGTACATGGACATTCTGCTCTTGGTGGATCTGTTCAATGATACTCTCCATAAGCTCATGTGGTTTCTGGCTACTGCTTGTGCCAGCAACATCTAAAGTGTGTCAGTAACACAGGTATGAAAACAGCCACTGGCTAACAGCTCTACCCAAGTAACACAATGCCAACAAGTAAAAACAACATCTGGTTTCATTTAATGGTTTTCCATTACAGGGACCAGTGATGGACAGACCAGCCAAAAAGAGAAATTGGGGGGTTGATAAAAGTTTTCTATTTCTTAATTGTGTCAGTGGTTACATAGTGTTTACATTTGTCAAAGCTCACCAGCTTGTACATTTTAAATGTTTGCATTTTATTTTGTAGGAATTATACCTCAATAAAGATGATTTTTAAAATACTACAAGTGGCCATGCTGTAGTGATCACAAATATATACTATAAAGATCAACAGGAAAAAAGTTTTAATATTATGAAGAGTGCTTTTGGTTTAAGATAAAAATTACCTGTGGTAACATCATGGATGAATTCCAAAAGTTCTTTTACTAAGCACCTTCAATAGAAATGAATACACTGTATTGTAAAAAGCTGTTAGTGAACCCCCCCAAAATGGCTCTGTTAAGAACAAAAGCACTAATGTAAAGGAATAAACAGAAATGGGAAACATGTTTCTAAATTAATAATCAATTCTTAACATGCAATGTGAAAATTTAATTGAATTAGTTAGAATCTAGTCAGGAAACAGAAACTACTCAAATATTTAAAACAAAGGACCTTTCATGCTGGGATTTGCATACACGTGAAGTAAGACTAGGCCAAAGGAGAAGGTGAGGCAAACAGAAGATGAAGGTACAATGGGACATTGAATTGTTTTCTTTTTCTCTGTCATTGAATAACATCCCTAGAGACCACAAAGTGGGCTCAGCCCTCAGACTTGGGCCAGAAAAATAATTATTCAAGTGGCCATGTTCACAGCATACCTCTACCCCAAACCTGCAGAAAGAGGAAGAATCCAAGGTAAAACTTGGGGACTACAGGTATACCTGGGCCAAAGTAGACAAGCAGGTATTAGCACCAGCAGGCCAGGTGGGATTTAGGTGAACGTGCCCCGTGGCGACAGCTGTCCTCCTTCCTCACCCTCTCCCATGAAGCCCTCCAGACCCCAACTCTCCTGGTTTTCAAAGACTGAACAGAGTTGGACTGCAGAAACCCACTGTATAAGGGTGCACACAGGCTGGCTGTTGCCAGAACTGGAGACCAGGCATGTGTGGATTCATTGGTCAGTAACAACCTAAAAAGAGGAGATTTCCTATAGAAATTCAGATTTCTAACTCCCTCCCCCAGATTTCTAACTCCTCCTCCCACAGAAGACCCGGAAAGGCATTGCCACAGTCTGCTGGGGCTGAGGAGCACCTGCCCCTTTTACACAGGGAATGCCTTCTCCACCTGCCTCTCTCCCCATCACTCTCCACTCTTACATCCTGCCTGCTTCAGCCCTGGGTATGACCTTTGTCCCTTCTCCCGGCCACTGTATTTCCCCCGATGCATTGCACATCCTCTGTGTTCTGAAATTTTGTAGGAAGACAAGAGGGGCATGTATGGATTGCTCTGCTCCTGGCAGAATGACCTTCCAGCAAACATCAAACAGTCAAGACTAGCCTTCCACCTTTCACCATCTCCTCCCACCAGTTAATACTACTCATTTTCTAGCAAATAGCTAGTGAGGGGCCAAGCTGGTATCAAAACCCTGTGGCGATCTGACTGTGGAGTGGCTGCTCTGAGTTCATAATGGGAAGCCCAGTGTAGGACAATGTCCAGCTGATAAGAGACCTTGCCAACCCCTCTTTGCCCACTCTTCCTGTGCTCTCTGTATCTGGCTTGCAAAGAGTGGGTGGGGGAGGGGTGCTGGCCAATCTCTTAATAGTGCTGAGAAGGAAATTTAAGAAACATTTTATGGAATCTAAATATATATACAGCACTCTAAATAACTAAGGATGATTTCTAACACCAAAATGTAAGGTCCATTGCCTGTTTCCTTATGGATATTCAATAGACATGCTTTTCTAGAATTAAGGGAACAAGTGAGTAAAATACCCTTGCTTCATTTGGCATCATTCTTAGCACTTCATGTCACTCCTATCACCAGTGGAGTGGAAATGGAGATACGAGTGGTTTTTATATAACTTCCAAGGGGGTTGTTAGAAGGTCACATAGATCCATATGTGTCTGATAGATTTACATCACACACCCCCTTTGGGGCAAATTACATTAACTAAAATGAGGTGAATTAGGGCCTGGTTTGAACAATGCCTACTAAACAAAATCTATTACACTGTCAAGGATACTAAATTGTTTAATTCAACATTTTAAATGTGAGAAGTTAATGTTGGTGGAAGAGTTAAGCACACTGTACATCTATCACCCTAAAGATGGAAACAGAAAAATGTCTAAGCCATTTGCCACATAATAGCCTCAAATGTTTTATTCTGGTGACCTTAAAATGTTTAAATTATGAGATGACAATTAAGAATAATTATCCCTGCAGTTGTCAAATAAATGCAGGAACACTAGGAAATAGAGAGTTTAGCTCAGTGATATATCAGCTTACAGCCTGAGTCACTCCAAATAGTGATGGACTCACCAGTTTTATGTCTCTGTATAAAAACGTTTCATAAAATACCAAGGAAGAGTTTACAGCAACGAGGAAAAAATGTCAGGATCCTAATCCAAACTTCTGCCCATCTAAAACAGGAAGTGAAGATACTCTAAAAATTATTTTTTATCTTGCTTAAATTAACAGGGATGACATTAAACTCTTCACTTATTTTCCAAGTCATCCACTTACAAAATTATTCTGTAAACCCTAGATTTTAAAAAACATTTTGCATCTGTAAATCCCAATACGTAAGTCAGTTGATCAAAGCTAGCCTGCTTCTAACATATTTCTTTGGATCATTACTTCCAAGGCTCTCCTTACAAGATCTATCATGTTGGTCCTTCTTTTATTCCATAACGACTACTTCAGATCATATTCAAATAGTGTCCACTGAACAATATTTGCTGAGTGAATGAATACATGAATAAACAAATAAATGAATGGCAGACCTCACAGCGTCCTGAGCAGGATCCAGCAGTTTCACCAACTTCCCAGTGTTTCTCTCTTTGCCTGCATCCTACAGATTTGCCAAGTTAATCATGCCCCGAACATCACTTTCCATGCATCAGCCTCTTGCCCAAGAACTACCAACTCTGTAAAGCAATTGATTTAATAATGAAATCTTGATTCATTAGTTCTAGCTGTCTGGACTGGGTCCCTTCGCTCGCATTGGTCCCCTTCCTAGGAACAAGCTGTCTGCTAAGTTTCTCAGAGATTGTGGGGCCTTCCAACATGTCAGAACACAAATGCAAGCTCAGGCCACCCCCAGTCCACCAGTCACTGATTCCAAAAGCCAACAATGAGGTTGTGAAACAGACAGATGGAAACATGCTGACATTTCACTGATGCAGATGCACCCGTGCTCGGGGGTGTCGTTAGTGACAAGTAACTATCCAAGTGCTTCCCAAATATTAATAAGACAAGAATCACCTGGAAGTCTGAGACTCTGTATTACTAACGAGCTCCCAGGTAACACTGGAGCTGCTGGTCTTGGCCCACACTTTGAGTACCAGAATTCCCAAACAAAGAGTTTTCATACTTGGCTGCACACTGGAATCTATCTAAAGCACTTTACTACAACAAATGCCTGATAGAATTCCTAAAGATTTTGGTTTGACTGGCATGAGGTGCAGCCCAGGCATCAAAATTCCTAAGCTCCTCTGAAAATATTAGTGTGCAACTGAAGTCAAAAACCACTGCCTTGACCAGTATTTCTCAAACATTTTTTCATTATTTCTCCCTGGAGTAGACTCTTGAGACATTTTCCCCTAAATATTCCTCTTGACATTTTAATATCACAGATATATTATGTATCGGTACATATAGTGCATGCGTATCAGTGCTTTATAAATAAAAAGAGGATTTTTTGTTTGCGAAGAATCAGTTTTCAAGCCACTAGGGGTGGCGTTGCACCCACTGAGAATGCATGCTTGAGACTATGCCTAAAGACCTACCTTTGTCCAAGTGTCCACATGTCAGTCTCCAGCACATATTCCTCCAAGTAGAGACTGTAGATCTCAGATACAAAGGGCCAAGCTGAGAATGACAGGAAGTGTCAGATCCATGCACCCAGCCCCGCCCCTGCGTCCTAAGCTATGGCTGGCTGTATGGCCAGCAACTCCTGTGAGCTTTCTATTGCCTCAGTATCTTAAAGCCACAGGGACAGTGCATGTCCCACCCAATTCGAAGACGTGAGCTGCAGTGCTTGTCAGCATGTGTGCCCCTACTTGTGTTCGCAAGCCCAGCCTCCCTCATATTGCCTAATAGTGACCAGGGTCTGCCTGGAAACTAACAGGCTCTGCATGACTGTGTTAAACAAAATGCTTACAGGAGGCTTTATATGTGCTCATTTTTAACACTCACTCTGGTTACACCACAACTTGTACAAATTGTGTCCTGTATGGGTCACAGCTAACAGGGGGAAAACAGTGAAAGGTGGACTCTAATCCAGGTGTGAAGTCCTGGCAATGGGAAAGACAGATGGAAATGTGCTACCAAAAGGAAAAAGGGATGAGTCAACAGAAAGGGCAGGAAAAAGGGACTGACATTATTGCATGTTTGCTTTGTGCCAGGTGGTGTATGAGCACTATTTCATTTAATGTTCCATNTCATATTGCCTAATAGCGACCAGGGTCTGCCTGGAAACTAACAGGCTCTGCATGACTGTGTTAAACAAAATGCTTACAGGAGGCTTTATAAGTGCTCATTTTTAACACTCACTCTGGTTACACCACAACTTGTACAAATTGTGTCCTGTATGGGTCACAGCTAAGAGGGGAAAAACAGTGAAAGGTGGACATTAGAGTCACACCTGGATTAGACCAGGTGTGAAGTCCTGGCAATGGGAAAGACAGATGGAAATGTGCTACCAAAAGGAAAAAGGGATGAGTCAACAGAAAGGGCAGGAAAAAGGGACTGACATTATTGCATGTTTGCTTTGTGCCAGGTGGTGTATGAGCACTATTTCATTTAATGTTCCATCATGAGCCTACAAGGTGGGTGTTATCCTCACATTGTATAGATGGGAGCCCTGAGATTCTGAAACCTCCCAAGGTCTACTCCTAGTAAGGGGAGTGGCAGGGGGAGCCTGCACTCAAATCCTTGTCAGTCTGGCTCCAATTCCAGTGCTCTTTTTAGTCTATCATGCTATTCTCCCAGTCTCAGGAAAAAACACAAAAATAAACCACTAAATCATTAAGGATGGCCCTCTGTATTTTAATCAGGGAGATTTTGCTAGTGATTGCAGGAACTCTGGGTCTCATAGCACTCCTGGCATGTAAATCAGAGGCTGGAATGGATATTCAAAATCAGCAAGGGGGCACCAGCGAGCAGAGCCTCCACAGAGCATGGGTTCGAGTGCGGCACCAGAAATCACGGGAACTAAAGCATAGACAGAAGGGAGAAGCGGTGATGAAAGAGGGTTGGTCCACACCCAACCTTAGCTAGTAGGAAATGGAGGCCCTGAGTTGCCTGAGGGCACAGACACCAGAAACTGTGAGGAAGGGATAGGTAAGGTGGTGATGGTGGTAAAAATTCCAAGAAGTGGGAAAAGGGCAGGAACATATATGGCCCCAGAAGAAAAGTAACTCACTTGCCTCCCAAAGGTAGACCCCTGGACCCACAGCCCTCCACTCCACCTGGGCCCTTTGAATTGCAATGCAGGGAGTAGAAAGAAGAAAACAAAGAACTGAGCAAACCCCTGGGAGACTAAAAAATGAGGTTCTTATTCAGAGAAAGAAGACACACCTTCTCCATTCTCCACCCAGACCAGAAAGTACCTTTTTCCTTCCCTGGGGGCAGAACTGAACAAGGAAGGAAGCCTGAAAACCCGAGAGTTCTCGCAGGCACCCAGGGACACAGAGCTCAAGCTGAAGCTGATCGTTAACATCCATCTTTATTCCAGAGAGAATCCGTTTCCCTCCCACTGGCTCTCTGTCTCTCTGCCTGCACTGCGTAGCCTGAAACCCATCCACACCGTGGCAGTGACCCCGGAGTGCATATAGGGCTGGCCCGCATGTCTCCCTAGGGAAGCTGCACAGGACATTCTAAAGGTGAACGATCTGTCCTACCCCATCACTAACTGTGCCAACTATAGCCCCCTTCCTTCCCAGTAACACCAAGTACAAAGTCCCACATAAGGAGACCACTCCCTATGGAAGCCCACGACATTAACTTTTCAGAATAACACAATTGTGGAAAAAGGGAAAACTGAATGAGACACTGAAAGCCAAAGCCCACCCCCCAACATTCTCCACTCATAACCACCTAGAGCTGGAAATCACCCAGAAATGTACGAGCTGCTTCAGGCAGAGGGAGACCTAGGTACCCACATCTCACTTTAAGCCACAACAGTCTCAACATACCTGATTGGCTACAAGGCTTTCAAGGCCACAGGAAGAAAACAAAAGAACTGTCATGTAAGTTATCCCCCCTGAAGTATGTATTCAGAAAAGCTGTAGTATTTTTTAATGGCTGGATGGGCGAAGAGCAGATTTATTTCCAACGCTGCCCATAGTCAGGTGAATGGCAACTTGGGACCAAGTGGAACCAGCCCCGTTGACAGGAACAAGGGAGGAAGCTCGTGCCCCTTCCTCACTTTGCCACATTGATCAAGTTCCTAAAATCATTTAGCGCTACAAACTAACTAACCAGTTGATTTCCGCTCAACATGTTTACTAAAATATTGAGTAAGAATTGGCAGTGCTGGGAAGTGCTGGCCTGGCAGGAGAATCCACACATGGTGTTTTGACGAGAGCAGTTTGAGGGGCCCCTCTGAACTGGCATTATTGAGGTTTGCATTCCCAGGAGTCATGAAGCAGAAATAGCTTGATTATTCACTGAGTATTTACCCAAGCACAATTACGCTTGGTAGGCAGATTCATTCCAAGAGGCAAACTTGACTTTGAATCTCACTAAAGCTGACAGGAGCATATCTGCGCATTTTGATGGAAGACAATCTGCCAGCTGTGACCATCTCTGTCTGGCATAAGGAGTATGGTGCAGTAAGAGCAATTTGGGGGGAGTTGCTCAGTGAGAGCTTTGTGTCTCAGCAACAAAGATCAAGATCGACAATGTCTGGGCAGATCAAGAGAGTAGCAAATATCTGGAGCACTGACCTACTCCAAACTAAAGAGAGAGGGGAAAGGAGGGAGGAAAGAATAAAAGAAATCAGAAAGAAGTCCAACACATTCTTACTGGTCTGAACCAGTAGACATTCCTCAGATTCACCACCATATAAATTCACTGAGTAATTGTGCAAATTCCATGGTCAGCTGTCAAATATTCTTCATCTCCCCTCACCCCCATCCCCATGGAAAATCTCATGAAGTTAAAAGAACAGTATAGAACACTACCGTTTTCTGTAAAGGAGTTGGGCATAAATATGTATAGTGCTTGCTTGTGTTTCCATGGATATACATGTAACCCTGGGGTGCATGGTTACCTAGAGTGGGATGTAGAGCTACTGGGCATGGGGGTGGGAGGATGAGACAGGATTGAAGGACATTCTTCCTTGGTACCTTCCTATACCTTTTGATAGTTGAACCATATGAACCTGTTGCCTATCCAAAAAAAAGATGAAATAACGAATATATGAAAAAACAAAATATTTAAATGGCACTCAACAGAAGCCCCCAACCCCTACCTTTCCCCTTTCCTTCTAATCACACCTGGGATTCAATCCTGCAAGCTCCTGGGATATCTCAGGGCTCAACAGAAGGAGAGAATGTGACCACTGCCTGGTCCTTGGAGCAATAACAGAAGAGCCCTAAACCTGAAACTTAAAAGCAAAGAAAGTCTAAACATTTCAATCAAAGATTAGGAATAGAAGCATTTGGCAGAGAAATGTGCTGGAAGATGTGCGAAACGCAGCAGTTAGGAGGGTCTGCTTTTTCTCAGAAACTTAAAAATGATATTTCTCCTTGAGCCTGGGCTTCCTCCTCTATGAAGGTGGCATGGTGAAGACCCAAAGCAGGGATGCGAGACAGCCTCCTGCTCAAGGCCAGGCGGAGGGGCAGAGCTCAGGGTGTCTGCAGTCATTGATCTGCTCAACCACATCCTGTGACCACGGCTCAAAGCAGCCTTCCATTCTGAGTAGCACCGAGGCACAGAAGAAATGAATAATGGTCACGAGACTAAGATTTCAGCAAACCCTGGACAATTTGCAATGATGAGTTTCTGCTCTTTAGAAGTAGCACGATGGAGGGTGGGAAAAAACCTGGCTTTGAAACCAGAAAGACAGGTTTCATTCCCAACTCCTTTGACTGAGCCTTCACCCAAATTGCTTACTGTCCCTGCTCCCCAGTTTCTCCACCTGCTAACTGGATGACCCCAGGATCTACCTCACAGGGTTGTGTGGTGATACAGCACCTAGTTGGCAGCACTGAGTGGGAGCTGTTCATTGAAGTGGGAACCTAGAGGTGATGGTACCAGATCACGATCCAGTGAAAATTTTCTTCTACCCCATATTTTGTTATTGTTATTGTTATTAACTTTGCATTAGTTCTCTGCCTGCACGTGAAAACTATGATTTGTTGTAACTGTTTATATTTTTCTTGTTTGTTATAGACATAATATTTGCAATAATACTGAAAGGAGTGTCCCAGGCCAAGGTTGAATGCATCTTACTCACTCTACTGTGGGGAGACTAGGATTAACCATCAACATTCTTACTCCAAATCCGCGGGGATCGAAAGAAACCCTTCACAGAGAACCTTGCAATCTGACACGTGGACCGGGTCATTTCTAATGCCCTCCTCTCCACAGGAGAAAAGTACTTTCAGTTACACTCACGTGGCATGAGCCACTATTTTTGAAGCATTTGCTCTTTAGTTGTGAAATAATTTAAAATTTAGAAAGAAGAAATTTCTAGTTTAAGGATGTTATTCAAAATTTAGTAAAATATTTTGTTTATGTAGTAATATATTTGCAGTTATCGAACAACAATGTTTTTACTTTGCAGTTACTGTTTTAAATTTTACACACAAAATCTCGAGGTGGTCACATAGGGTAGCAAAATTAAATAACTCAGGTTCTGCACCTACATCTTTATGTCCACTAGGCTATCAGTGTTTATTTAAAATCTGCTATTTAAACACAGAATAGGCAGTGTCATGAGTGTTGGAGATACACACTGCAACCACAGCGAGCTCAGACAATTGAAGACTAGTGCACTTTTATGCTAAAAAAATGTAGCTAAGTCCACAAACACTGGAGCCCAGTATATTACAGAGAGTTCTCCAAATTAACTTCCGGGTAGAATACAGTCTCTATTAAGGAATTAGAAATAAAACTATGCCAATTTAAGATGACACAGGTATTAGTAAACTTCCAAAGTAATTTTAATAATTATTCAGAATATAGCCAACAAAAGGATTTGCTTGGATATGAGTATTTTATCATTGGAATGGTTTACAATTGCCCATTTCAATGGGCAATGGATAATCCATTATCCAATGGATAATAATGTTGGTTTTATTGTTTTCAAATTCTTTACAGACTCTGCCTGCATCCAGGACAGACCACTCTCACCCACACACCCCAGGCGCCTGGACCCCTAACCCACCCACCAATCAAGCTGCCATGGTTCCCAACTCCCGATCTGAGCCCATTTAAAGTAGAGACTCATGTCAACCAAAGAAGCACCTGGTTGACATGAGTGACACAGTGATTCCTGCCATCCTCCTTCCATTTGACAGGCCATTTGGTCTTGGGATTGATTTATATGCAATCTAAGACGTATTTGTTGAAACTGAAGCATGAGGTTGTTCTAGGGGAAAGCTGACTGGTTGGCTGGCAGCAGAGGCCCTCACCTGAGGGCACCAGGCTGATGAGTGTATCCTGGCTCCAGCTTCTTCCACAACCTGGGAGGTCAAGAAACTGTTTTTTTCACCATACCCAAAGAAAGTCAGATGTTCCCACGTCAAAACCAATGAATAACACAGAGCGGTCAGCATACGCATTACGATGAAGAACCTGACATTCCCATCACTGGAAAGCTGACACCCCTGTCTGGCTCGTCCCTCATGCTGGACCTCTGTCACACTTTCTATATTTGCTGGGGATTTTGCCCTTCATGAGTGGCACCTGCCAAGGTATAGCCCAAGAGTCTGTTTTTCCAGACTCCTTTGAAGCTAAGGGGAAGCCGTGTGGCCAAAGCTCTTCAAACCAAACACACACCCACATGAGATTTTGACCCAGAGTTGTGCAGAGTCTGACTTGTTTGGGCAGGGCACTGAAGGTGCTCTTAAGGCAGCAGTAGACAATGGTCAGGATCTGCTTTCCAGCACCAACAGGGCACCCTGCCCTATCCCAGTGGGATCATCGTTGAAGCCACCCACCCTGAGTCCTGCTTTAGGCTGCAGAGTACCAGTGCATAACGCTCTGACCCTGAGGGAGTATGTGAGCTATTCAAGATCCCATGATACATTTCATTTCTGCTTAATTTAGCTGAAATGAGTTTTGTTATTTCCAGTATCCCAGGAAGCCAGATTAGTAATTAAAAGGTTGTGTGTAGATCATGTGATATAGGTAAATAGTACTAAAGGATATTTATGCAAGCCAGGATAATAACTATTTATAAGAAAGTGAGTTTCTATGATTTCACTCTGTCCCCAAATAAATGCCCTACCCCAGATAATTATGTGCATGCATTGGTAGAGTTTGCTTCTCTTAAATCCACTTTTTATGCTGTAATAAATACATTCTTTCTTGTACTATATTAATATTATTGGTTAAATTACAGATCAAAGAACTGTCCCTATGGACTGACACCTTCTGCTTAATTTTATTTAACTAGTCTAATTTATTTCTACTTAATTCAGCAATCTTATTTCTAGACTCCCATGGGCCAACTTCTCCCATTTAATTTTATCTAATTAGTCTAATTTAGTACTATTTAATTAATCTACATTATTTCTAGATAATTGGAAGACATCTCACTGGTACCCTCATATATCACCTATGTTGGCAGAAGTTTCTGAAGTCTTTTTTTCAATATTTCTGATGAAATGGTGGAATCATTGTCATGTGAACTAAGGACCCCACTCAAAGCAATCAGATTCCCCATACTCACCTTTAAGTGGAACCTAATCAACAAAACAAACAAGCAAGCAAAATACAACCAGAGACACTGAAATTAAGAACAAACTGACAGTAATGAGAGGGGAGGTAAGAGAGGATAATGGGGGGAAAGGGAGAAGGGTTTTCAGGAACACGTATAAAGGACACATGGACAAAACCAAGGGGGAGTGGAATCAGGAGAGGGAGGTGGGGATGGCTGGGGTTGGGGGGAGGGGTGGAGGAAAAAAGCAGACAACTGTACTTGAACAACAATAAAAAAATTTCCCTGTACTCATTCTGTACCAAATTTTACTACAAGTTGTAATATTATATAAAATTTATCTATTGGAACATTTTAAATGTCTCCATTTTGTTTCAAAATGGAGTAAGAAATTTAGCAGAGTAAACCACAGGTCAATTGTAAGTGAGGCTTTATGACGGTGGGTAAAAACTGTCCACTCCCACAGTTGTCATGACACACCTAGACATTAACTGATCGAGGTTCTGCTGTGGAGAGAGGTCACATCTGGTCAGTCAACCCCTAATGCTCTTAGGTGATTTTCAGGAAGCCCTGGTAAAGGCGGACGGATGACCAAGGTGCTCCTTGAATCCCACAGATGCCAAAGTCCTAGAATTCTGTAAGATCAGACACATACAAGATCTCTAGAAGCCTGGGTGTTTTAAAATTATTTTTCTCTTATGCAAGTTATTGCCAGACCACGTAACTACAGGGAGTGTAGAATACTAATTTTCTAATGTAGTTTTTCTGCCAATATTGCTTTGGTTGTTGTATTGTTTGTCTTTTTTCTATTTTAACTTCACACAGTGAACTAAGGTTTACCAACAAAAATGCTTTTGAGAAATTCACTATATTCAGAAGATTTGTCAACTGTCAAAAGTTTTCCCTGGGCTTTCAAACATCCCACTCCCTTTTTGACAAGAAAACATTCACTAAGCCATTTAAATCATATACTGGGAATAAACCAGGAGTTTTAAAAGGAATATCCTATACTAGACCAGGCTGGACCTTTCTTTAAAACGAGAAAAATAATACATATAGGTTGTAAAAGAATTGTTTGTATAGGCACTCCTAAGAAAAAACTTCTGAATAAAAATTAAGTTTTTGTTCAATTTTGACATCGCAACATGGTTTTTAAAAAAATAGATTTCTGGCCATTATTTTTTCCTCTTCTAGATTTAGAAACAGATGGACTTAAAATTTCAAACTCTTAAAATCATAAGCTATCAGTTCCAGGACCATAAAGAAGACTGTGGTGACAATCAGTTGCTACTATTACAGAGGCATGTTGTAGCCAAAATATCCCTGTGGCCATTTTCTGGTCCAGTGTTATCCAAACTTCAGTTCTTCACCTACCACTTTGGAGTTTTTGCATTGTCTGTATTAGTAATTACTTTTACTGGTATATAATCTTTCTTTTTGAAATACACTTTTTATGCTTATGTAGACTTGACTTTGTTTTAGCATTGATATCCATAGAGTCAAGGATTTGATAAAGACTAATTAGGCTCACCAATTTAATTTCTGCCTTAAAAAAAATCTTTCTCTTGGTGAGACAGAAAAGCTACCCTCAACCTCCCTGCATTAGGTTGGCCTCATGTGACTAGACTCTGGCCAATGCCACCTGGCAGAAGTGACACACTTATGAGACTGAGCCCTAATACATCCTGCATGTTTTTGCCTGCTCCAATTCTGTCATCTGCGTGAATGTCATCTGTCATTCTGTCCACTGTGCGACTAGAAACAATGGACTCTGAAGTGGCAGTGCTTGGTTCCCTGGCTCTTCAGGGAGTGTTGGTCCAAAAGTGTCCAGCTCTGCATCCACTTTACGTGAACAGCAAAAGATGATTTATTGTGTTAAGCAGTTGATATTTTGTGGCTACGTTTGGGGGTCCCCAAAATCACTCTCAGATTCAGTGATTTTCTTTGAAGGACTCATGGAACTTAGAAGCTATTATACTTCTCATCATTATAGTTTATTACAGTGAACAGATAAAGGTTAAAATCAGCCAAGGTAAAGGCACATAGGGGAGGACCCAGGAGATCCCAGACACAGCATCCATTTGTTCTCTCCCCATTGACTCCTGTGGACAGTGCTTAATTCTCCCACAACGATTTGTAACAACAAAGTATTGCCAACCAAGGAAATTCACCTAAGCCTTGGTATCCAGGGTTTTTAGTGAGGGTCAATCACATAGGCATGGCAGATCGCTCATGTGGCTGACCGCTTATGTGACTGACCTTAGTTCCATTCCCTACAGAGATCAATCTGATACTCTGTGGACCAAGACCCCCACCATAAATTACACTGTTAACATAAAGTATCTGACATGGCCCAAGGCCACAGGTAAACAAAGCCACTTTTAACAGCAGATATTCCAAGCACTTAGGGGTTATCTCCTGGGAGCAAGATAAGGACCAAACCTTTCTGTTGGCATGTTTAGGGTTTGGACCACCCAGACCTGCTGAATTAATCCTTTACTGTATAGTAGCCTATTTGTTACACAACAAAGTTAAGCCTACCCTGACTAATATAATATGTAAATTGTAGGTTTGTCTAATACACATGAAAATACCCAAATGATAAAGGAAATGAATATTCATGTACTTCCTAAAATTATCTTGTGTACAACCAGTAGTACACAAACCACGCTTTGGGAAATATCGATCTGCTCCAAACACTCATTTTAAAATCTATAAAAAGAAGCAAAGGAGACCATCAACAAAATAAAAGACAGCCCACAGAATGGGAGAACATATTTTCCAATATATCTGATAATAGGTTAATATTAGAAATTTACAAAGAACTTACAAAACTCAATACCAAAAAAACAAAACAAACAATCCAATTTAAAAAGTGGTCAAAGGATATGAATAGACATTTCTCCAGAGAGAATATATGGATGGCCAATAGACATATGAAAAGATGCTCAACATAACTAATCATCAGAGAAATGCAAGTTAAAACCACAATGAGATATCACCTCACACCTGTCAGAATGGCTATCATCAATAAATCAACAAACAAGTGGTGATGAAGATGTGAAGAAAGGGGAACCCTAGGGCACTCTTGGTGAGACTGCAGATTACTGCAGCCACTATAGAAAGCAGTATGGAGATACCTCAAAAAATGTAAAATGGATCTGCCTTTTGACTCAGTGATCCCACTTCTGGGAATATATGTGAAGAAACTCAAAATACTAATTCAAAAGAACATCAGTATCCCTGTGTTCATTGCAGTGTTATTTACAATCACCAAGATATGGAAGCAGCCCAAGTGTCCATCAGTGGATGAGTGGATAAAACGACTATGGGACATTTACACAATGGAATACTACTTGGCTGTAAAAAAATAAGAAAATTTTACTCTTTACAATAGCATGTATGGATCTGGAGAGTATTATGCTAAGTGAAATAAGCCAGTCAGAGAAAGACAAATACCATATGATTCACTCGTATGTGGAATCTAATGAACAAACTGAACAAACGAAATACAGATAGACTCATAGATAAAGAGTAGGATGACAGCTATTGGTCGGGGCAGTTTAGAGGGTGGAGAGATTGAGCAAAAAGGAAAAAGGACTCATACACATGGACAACAGTGCGGTGTTGCAGGGGGTGGTATGTGGGGGTTAAATGGTAATAAAAAATACAATAATTTTTTAAATAAATTAAAAAATAAAATCTGCAAAAGGCAATGAGCCCCTCTCCACTGCTGAGCTTTCTCCAGTGGCTGGGAAGGTGCGTCGTTGGAAGGAGTGGGGTCTGAGGCAACAAGGTAGGTGATCTCTCTTTAGCACTCTAGGCAGCGCGTCCGAGGACTTTGGCAGGGCACTCCCCAGTGCTTTCAACCTTGGCCCCCACCCATCCCCAGTCTCTGCGTCATTCAGATAAATTTGGTATACACTGTCCCAAAAGACTTACTACAAGGTTTGTGATGGTTAATTTTGTGTTTCAAGTTGACTGGGCCACAGAGTGCCCAGACAGTTGGTCAAACATTATTTCCAAGTATGTCTGGGAGGGTGCTTCTAGATGAGATCACCATTTGAATAGATATGCTGTGTAAACCAGATTGCCCTTCCTCCCAGGGCAGAGGAGTATCATCCAATCTGGTGAAGACCTGAATAGAATACTTCTTTCTCTCTGCCTGACTGGCTGCCTTTGAGCTGAGACGTCTGTCTTCTTTTGTCTTTGCACCATCAGCCTTCCCAGGTCTCTCTAGCTTACTGACTGCAGACCTTGGCATTCACAGTGTCCATAATCACATGAGCCAAATCTTTAATACATATCTTTCAATACTCAATTTTTTCTCTCTCTCTTCCCCACCCACCCCCTCATGTGGAATTTACTTCATTAAAATCTTTTTTATGTGGATAAGTTTCTTGCTTTCTGGCCCTTTACAGCATGCCAGGGTAAGGGGAATGCAAGACAGGGTCCTGAGGCCATGGCTCTGGCTTAACCTGATGTGACCTTACAAACCCAGAGTCCTTAACCACCTGATTAAGTTGATTATTAAGGACTCACAATTGCTGTGTTTTATAATTAAAATCAAGATTGAAAAATAAGATTGGTCCACCTTGGTTTTACTGGCTCTGCTGCAGGGTGACAGGAAGGTGGCCAAATGACACAAACAAAAGAAATGGGCCTTGCGGGGGAGGGTTGGGAGGAAGAGGAGGATATAGGGTAAGTGTATGTAGCACAATAGAGAACCATGAAATGACAGGACGAAGATGAAAACCCATACCCCAAGTAAACTACGACTGTTTCTGGATAAGAATCTGGCTCTCCACCTGAAAATTTCATTTTATCTGAGCTAACCTTTTCTTCAAAGGGTCAATCCAATTACTTAGCACAAATACCCGTGGCTCTCTGGTAGGCCCATCAGTCCTCAGAGGCGTCTGAAAGGGGGGTGGGGGTGTGAAAAGAGAAGCAGAAGCAGAGTCTCCGGTTTCCTGGCAGGTCCAAATGACTGTTCCACATGCACTGCGGTTTGCAATTGCAGTTCAAGGAGCCTGGATGCAAGACCAGGGAGATGACGGGTCTTCCCACTTCTCTGTATTCAAGAGGCCTGTGAGGGACTGTAGGGTTCTGCTACCAATTTGTCCCTAAAGCCATTTAATTATGTAAATGCCAGATGTGTATAAATTTGGCCAGTGAGCAACAGGCATTTGTCTTTGTTTTTTAACCCAAGCTTGCTCCACTTCAGCGGTCCCTGAGAAAGAAGATTAATGTGTGCACTTTCTCCCAGCAGCTAGTGTAATACGGGTTCACGAGTTCTCATTCAAAGTCATGAAAGCCAAAGCTCCGGGAATCAAAAATATCGTAAGATAGGTGCAAAAGCACTTGGC
Organism: Sturnira hondurensis; assembly: GCF_014824575.4. Classification (NCBI taxonomy): domain Eukaryota; kingdom Metazoa; phylum Chordata; class Mammalia; order Chiroptera; family Phyllostomidae; genus Sturnira; species Sturnira hondurensis. The sequence continues at coordinate 2,526,128 of NW_028095197.1, read as the reverse complement.
AAATAGAAAATGAGGCTATTTCTACTTTTTGTTTATCCTATTTAGTTTCAGTGTTGATCATGTGTCACTGCTAAAATGTTAATGGGTGGATTACAGGGTGTTGCCCCCGGCCCACTGGGAGTGTTAAGTAACATATGAGATATGCGTCATATCCCTGTCCTGTGTCCCACTGAATTTTAAATACCTCTGGCTCCAAACCTTTGGATATGGAATCAGGGACTTGTTTACAAGAAAAAAAAAAAAAAACAAGATTCTTGGTTCAAACAAATGGACGTGAATTTGAATTCCCTCTCTAGTTGTGTGGCAAATGGCTTAACAACTCTGAACATCAGTCTCCTTCCCAGTTGAGTGCAGATAACAACTGAAATTGCCTCATAGGGATGGGGGGGTGGTACTTGGGATCAAATGAGACAAGTCACAGAGCGAGTTTGACACCCTCCCTGGGACTGGTCCATGCACAACAAAGGGTCCTTCTCTTCCCCTCCCTTCCCATAGAACCAAGGCCCAGTATTATGAAAATCAAAACACAGAAAGTAGAGAAAAGAAAAAACTCATTCTCATTAAAAAGAGGCCATGAAAGCAGAGACCAACAAGATAATATTTCAGAAAATTCAGCTTGTCAATGAGTCGGTTCTCAAATGTGGCTGCAGATGAGGACCAATAATGACAGAGATCTACTCTATGTGGATATCTTTATGCTTCTCTTGGATTGATTTTTTTATGGCCTATTAACCAATTCTAGCAATTGGTACAATTATGTGGGTGGGGAGGCAATTTCCTTTTTCCATTGGTCCTGTCATCCTGGTAAATGATTGGTTGTAAACAAAGCCAGCATTAATGACCACTTCGACTTCTAGAATCCCACACTTTGCTTCATTATTTGCTTCCCTTTTGAAATGGACTCTTTACTCAAAGCTTTCACCACACTCCAGCCAATGGCAAAAGCAATAAAGCATGGAGATTTTTTTTTGTCTTATTGTAAAATCTATGCACATGGAAAGCACAGAGCATGTACATGGGTTTAATAAATTTTGCTTAAACCTTAGAAGAAAGTCAGAAAGCAATTGTATACAGAATTCTAACTTCTTCTTTAACAATACTTGAATAACTTGAAGTTGCAAAAAAACACCTAATACTTTGTTTTCTCAAACACAAAATATGTCCCAACTAGCAGTTGAAAAACCGTGTAAGGCACCCACTCCAATCCCCAGAAAGAATGCTAAGATCCATTAGCCATGTCTTCTATCAGCATGGAATTGGGAAACAGCAACCTGTATGCCATAATTTTATACATTCCACTTCATATTTTCTAAATGTTTATCTCCATTCATCTATTTACTCATCCATCATTCATCCATTCATCCATCCACTGAGGGCCTTTTCTCTGTCAAGCAATGGACTAACCTGGGATGCAAAGATGAATAAGACACAGCCCCCTGTTTATCATTTAAAATGTTATGATCAACTAAAAGAATATTTCTTGTTACAATAAAAGCCTCATTACCATCAGTGGAGCGCAAACCCTGCCGCTAAAGAAGGGTGAGATCAGGTCCCTGGAGGTCCTTTTGTTACTGAGAGAGCTGAGATGGGTGTGGTCTGTGGGCTTGGAAGGAGAAAGAGAGGCCCATTGAATTCTGCATAATGAAGGGATAAAAAATATGAGAATAAAAAATTTTCAGTTTTTCCCAGAGAAACTGAAGAAAATGGAGGCTGGCACCAGCAAAACAGAGCTATGAATGGAAAAAATTTCTGAGGACTGGATTAGCTAATGGCTGTGTGGGGAAGGCGAGGAGGTGGCTCAAGGAAGGGGGTCTCAGCCTCTAGAGTCAGAGGACGTCTCACAGAGAAGGCGGCCCTTGGTCAAAGGTTGAAAGATGTTCCAGTTACTATTGTTGCAAAATAAGGCACTCTGAAACTTAGTGGCTTAAACAATTATTTTATTATTGCTCATAGTTTGTGTATGTCAGGAATTCAGGAAGAACTTGGAGGGGGGGGCTTTGGCTCAGGATCAGATGGCATCTGGGGCTGGAACAGCATAGGCTGTGAGGAAAGGGGCTGGGAGCAGCCAGAAAATAGCCCAGCAGATCTCTCTCCCTCTCTCTTTCTCTCTCTCTCTCTCTTTCTCTCTCTCTCTCTCTCCCTCTCTCTCTCTCTCTCTCTCTCTCCCTCTCTCCCTCTCTCTCTTTCTCTCTCCCTCTCTCTCCCCATGTAGCCTTAGGCCTTCTCTCTCTGGCCTCTGCACATGGGGTAGTTGGAGCTTCCTCCCTACGTGGCAGCTCCAGGGCAGCTGGCCTATTGACAAGGTGGTCCAGGCCCCAGAACAAGTCTGCTGTTCCCGTGCACAAGATGTAAGCAGCACTGCTTTTTATTACCCAACCTGAAATCATGCTAAAACAGTTTCACAGCATTCTGCTGATTATAGGGAGTCATAGGCTTGTCCAGATGCAAGGGAAGAGAAATTAGACCTCACTGCATGATGGGGAAGTAGAAGGGTGCTAAAGAGAAAGTGGGACAAGAGCTGTCATTGTGACCGCCTTCGGGAAATACAATCTATCACAGGATGATACCAGTCAGGGATCAGGCAAACTGGCTGTACATGAGTACCTGAGTGTGAACTGCTCCTACAACCATCCAAAAAGCCCTCCCCGTGTCCCATTGAAAGAGAAATCAGAGAGAACCAATCAGCCACCTCTTTTCGATATGCACCTGGTGCCACCTCAGCAGGCTGCCTCAACTCCCGCCGCCTCTGAGTCTTCACTGTCCCCCTATAGTTCAAGTTCTGCTCGCCTTGCCCCGCTGCCCTGAGGCTGGCACTGGTGGTCCTTTGCTTGCTCTACTAGTGTCCTAGGACTACCATACAAAACCACAAATTGAGTGGCTTAAGCAATAGAAATGTATTCTCTCATAGTTTTGGAGGCCATAAGTCTAAAACCAAGGTGGAGGCAGGGCCACACTCCCCTTGAAGCTTCTAGGAAGAAACCATGCGTGCCTCTTCCAAGCAGATAGTGGTCGCTGGAAGTCCTTGACATTCTAGGCTTGCAGCTTCATACCTCTAATCTCTACCTCTGCTATCACATGGTCCTCTTCCCTCTTTTCACGAGGACACCAGTCACTGAATTAGAGCTCACATTAATCCAGTAGGATCCTTAACCTGGTGGCATCTACAAAGATCCCATTTCCAAATAAGGTCACATTCATAGTACCGGGGGTTTTAGGATTTGAACATATCTTTTGGGGAGACACCATTCAATCCACAACACTTGCTATTGTGATTAAAATAGCCTGGCCAGACCACAGAGTGTTGGGGGAAGGAGGCACTGCAGGAGGAGATTGAGAACAACCCAAGGCAGCAGGCCAGACTGCATTGTCTGGGTAACCAAGCTAGCACCTTGTGAATGCTCCACCTCAGATAGATGGGTCCTGCTCCTGGTGATAGATCCCCCCACCCCGAGGCAAGAGGGCTGCAGGAGGAAACACTGCACTGAGTAGGCAAGGCCAGTGAGACAACTGGATGTGGGGGAAGGCTCTCCTACCCCCTTCTGGTACCTGATTGAGGGTGGAATTGTGGGGAAGGCAGGCACATGTGCCATAGAGGTCAAAATGGTGGCAGGGGGAGATGCAGTATGGAAGAAATCTGTCAGTCTAGCCTGGGGGAAAGGGGGATTGGTTGGAGACCGAACCTTCCCTGAGCAAGCAAAGGTTTGAGCTGGCACTTGTTCTGGCCCATGCAGATAATGAATATAAACTCAGGGGAAGGAAGGGATGCCCTTTTGCCCACCTCATAAAGGTGCTAGCTGGTGCATTTGTGGGACCCTCTGACCCTAGAAGCCACATGGCCAGTGGCGGCACTGACAACACACACAGCCTCCAGGAGGGAGCCCAGAGCCAGACAGCCACCTGCTTAGCAACCTCAGGCTCCCAAGGGCTGATCTTAAAAGACAGAGCAGGAATTCTGAGCACTGCCTTTGGTTTTGGTCTTGCTGGGGCAGCTGCCTTTTGCCTTTGTTTTGTGGAAGAGGTGAGCCTAAGGAGCCTGGAGACAGGGAGTCCCTCTTCCTCCTAGATCAGTGAGTATTTGCATAAAGACCTCTTTCCTTTCTCACCAACCTTTGCTTCCAGAATGTGCCTGCTGATGATGACAGGCAGCCGAACCCTGCTCTGGTTTGATAACAACTGGGCTATGAAAGTCCTGCAGTCACCTCGAGGTTTCAGGACTGCTACTCCTCCCCAGCTTCAGCCTCTTCACCCCTTTGAAGCAAAACCATTCATTGCACCTGCTCTAAGGACACATGTCCTTAATGAACTCTTTCAGACACACACAGTTTGGTAAGAACTTCATCAGCCTCTCTGCCACTGTCTTACTCTATTCCAACCCTCTCCTGCAGCGTTGATGTGTAGACTCACGCATGTACATGCGCACACACTTGACAAAGCCACTCAATTCTGACCACAGAGAATGGCATTCAAAGCCACACAGAGGGGATTGAGAGCCTTTCATGAGTGCTCTCAATCTCCTTTGTCCAATGGGCTTTTTGGAAGGATCTTTGTTAGCAGAAGGATCCCAGCTTTTTACATTGGGACTTGTGGAATCTGACAGAGCTCTCTGGAACCCCAGCTCATTGTACATTTTTAGGGGTATCAGTTCAGAAGGTTCTTCGTGAATCCAGAGATATGCTAGGAAGAACTCTTCTTAACAACCCTTTTCAGTTTCAAGAAAGAGGTAAGTGTTTGTCACTGAAAAAAGTAACCTGCACTCTACAGGTTCAGTTTGAGAGACAAATGAAGCTACTAACCCAAGGGTGTGGGAGCCCTGTATTAATGAACATGAGACTCACCACATTGTGAGAGGCTAATCTTTAAAACAGCCACATTCTGCCCTAGCTGGTATAGCTCAGTGGATTGAGAGTGGGCCTGAGAACCAAAGGATCTCGGTTCGATTCCCAGTCAGGGCACATGCCTGGGTTGCAGGCCAGGTCCCAGCAGGGGACCTACATTGAGAGGCAACCATACATTGATATTTCTCTCCCTCTCTCCTTTCCTTCCCCTCTAAAGATAAATAAATAAAATCTTTTTTAAAAAAGGCCACATTCTGACCCTATCTGTGGGTCTCTGCATGTCCCTTTTGCTATTCTGCTCTGAGACATGGCTGACATGAAAAATCATCCATATGACAGCTCGGCTGCAATCATGACCAGATGATGTGGCCCCACAAGAAGAGACTCGGCAATTCTTTTTAATGACCTCATAATGTGTGTGTATACACACACACACATACACACACATGTACGCACATATGTATGAGAGAGTATGTGTGTGTATTTATATTAATACACATATTGACATTGATTCTGAAATAAATTCATTATAGCATACTTTATTGCTAAAAATAGGCACTATTAGTTTAAGTAGGATTCCATGACTTAATTTCATATATCAATACAAAAATCCTCTGACCTGAAAGCAAGACATGAAAAAATCTAACATACTTGTAGAATTCATTTTATTTTTACTCACAGGTACAAATGATTTTATTCCAGGTTTACATTTAAAAGATGATCTAGTCAACCACAGCTCAACCTACTCTCTTGGTACGGAGCACAGAGTCTGTCTTTAACCTGTGACATTACATTTCTCTTGAAGAATCCTAAAAGATCTCCGAGTCTGTAGATGAAGCTAGATGCTGCCTGGTGATTCCATTTCTTCCCCAGAAACACAGGGGAAAGAAAACTAACAGGTGTTGTGCGTATACCAAGTCTTCCCTTCAAAACATACTTATGAGGCAGGCATTTCCTCCCCATTTTAGAAGCAAGGAAACTAAGAGATGATGAGAGATGATGTGAGTTACCCAAGACTACATGACTGGTGCATAAATGGCAGAGCCAGGAAGTAAAATCTAGAGGTCGACCTGCCTCCAGAACTCATACATTTTAACCTCATCTAACCCAGCTTCGGAGGGGTTTGTATGACGGCAGCACAGTGGTCAAGCACCAGAGGGTACTTTTCCTCAGGGACGGCTACACTTTCCTTCCTGAAACCTTTTGACCCCTACATCTCCCAGGATAAATAATGGTGAAGAGACAATGTCCAGTTTTGAGCTGATGTGGGATGTTGGTGATCAACCACGGAAATTCAAGGTGTGTCTCTCACAAAAACATCCGTTCCCAGAACTGTTCCCAGGACGCAGCATTTACGAGAGTGTTCCAGAGACGCCGTCGTACTTGGCCCTGTGCACGGCTGTGTTGTGTCCTGAGCCTCCCCATTGCAGATCTGCACTTCAAAAAAGTAAATCCTGATTTCACTGGCTCTGTGACACACATGCCACATAATGTCACCTGAGGCCTCCCCCGTCATTTGGCTGCTATATATGACGCAAGTTCACTCGCTTTGTCAAAATAAGGTATTCCTTTGAAAGGAACTGCAATAAATGTTTTTAAAAATAACAGGGAGCCTTTTTCTTCCATGACTCCTTTTCCAACCAGGAACGTCTATTTTAAACAGCTGCTCAAAATGTATTAATAATAAAGGCCTGCAAATGTGTTTTCTCTGACTTTATGATCTGAAAAGCTCCCAGTTAATGGCAGTCACCAATTTTCAGCCTTCCTTTCTGGTAGACAGTGAAACTAACCATAAAGGGCTGAGCCTGGCCTGTCTGATTTATTATTACCATTGTGTACTGACAGTTACTCATAAGCACTGCAAACACTGAAGCATTACATGAATGGAGCACTATACTAAATTATGGATGGCCAGTATGGAGAAGCGTAATATATGAGGTCTCATGAGCACAACGTAGAGAGCAGCCCTCTGAATAAAAGTCTCTGTTTTAATGAGCACCAAAGGTCCATCTACATTAAGCATATGAACTTGAGAAAAATAAATCAGAGGATCACAATTTACGATCTAAAAGAGGTGCATCAAGTTTGGGAGGAGACTAATTGCTGAGTTAAGAAGGTAAAGCAGTTCAGCATGTTAAGAGCACAAAAATACCACATAGTACCTATCCAAGCACCCACAAGAAGCCTTTGTATTCATCTGAAAGCTCAATAAGCTAAAGAATAGTGCCTTGGGTGGATCCCCTAGGGCATAAGAATAAATTATTTCTCCAACCTGGAGTGGAATGAGGAAAGGGAGGGGGTGGAACAATCACAAAGGCAATTCTGGGACGTCTTTGCACTGTGTGTATACATCATTAAATTGCAGACAAATGATTTAACACAAACAAGAGTTCCCAGAGAATTAAATTTCCTTTCCCACAAATGAATCAGAATAAAAGTGAGCTGGCCACACCATCATTTCATCAAATGCCAGGAAATATGATGTCAGTACAAAATACATGAATAGGTATCGACGTGACTGTGTTTAAAACCACCCATGACCTATGAAGTTCCTCCATCCACACAGGTTCATTCCCGGACAGACTCATGAAGTCAGTCCTGCTCAGACACACACACACACACACACACACACACACACACGCAGGCTCCCCAAAGGCCAGTGCCACAACCTGAGCTCACTCTGAGACAGTTTAAAACAATTTAGAGCAAAAGTGTAGGTGGAAGATTACCAACTGTGCTTTCTTAGGAAGGACCATCCTCTATTCTGAGACTATGCCCTGCCCAATACTGGCATAAAAATTCTATATCTTGCCCTGGCTGGTATAGCTCAGTGGATTGAGCGCAGGCCTGTGAACCAAAGGATCAAGGTTCAATTTTCAGTCAGAGCACATGCCTGGGTTGCAGGCCAGTTCCCAGCAGGGGACACACAAGAGGCAACAGTACATTGATATTTCTCTCCCTTTCTCCTTCCCTTCCTCTCTAAAGATAAATAAATAAAATCTTTTAAAAATTTTATATCTTTTTTAAATGACAACATCATTTTCTAGTTGTCAAGGTCCTTTTGATTTAATGTCCTTAATTTGGCAAAATAAAAAATTAACAACTCTATGTTGAACACATTTTTTATTTGTTTGTCTGTAAAATCCAAACATCTAAAAAATTATTATCTTATGTTTTCAATAGCCCAACTTTATAAATCATCATATCCAGGTAAAAATCAAGGAATTCCTGCTTTGCTTATGTTGCTATTTGAATGGCATTGGAGCAGAGAGCCATATGGTATAACCGAACTCAGAGGCTGATCTTGGCTTCTAATACAATGACTCAAGACAACATTTCAAGCTTTCACACTAAAGCAAAGTTTGATCATCTGGAATGTTACGATGCGTTGTTTTCCACCTTGCCTTGATATCTCAGACAAGTTGAGAATTTTCCTCACATCATGGACGAGTTAGTTTCTACTCCACTTCAGCTACCCATAAGCAATGAACCTCCTTTTCACTTGTGTGGAGGAACTGCCCTTTGCTTTGGTCCTACGGCAAGGTGGGGGAATCCCAGAAATTGCGATGTGAAGATTGGACGGGCCACCTCCCAGGGCTTGATCAGCAGAAGATGGCCTTTAAAGCAAGCCTCACATTCCAGAAGAAAAACCTCCGATGGACTTCTTACGTAACATGGAGGCAAGGTTATGCTAGTAGGGGCTGTGAGTCTCTCACGCTTAAATCTACCGCATGGTGAGCTTTATTTAAGTTTCAATTATTTTTAGAAACTTAAGAATGATCAAAGAAAAAAATTAAAAACGAACAAAGATTTTTTTTAAAAAGCAATCTTAAAACCAAGAGCATAACCCATGCTAGAACCAAGGGGACTTCAAAATCACAAGGGAAGCCTGCCATTGAGAACATGTTTGTGTTTAGCCAGGCCATTGCTCTGCCTGGATGCCCTCCCTCTCCAACCCAATTCTGCGAGTTCAAATCTTCCCATTCCTCAGGTTCAATTAGAAACCATGTCTGATAATAAGCCTTTCTGCCCCTGGGCAATAATCCTCTCTCCCTCCTCAGCACAACCACAGCACCTTAACTGTAGCTCTTTTACGAGAGTGATGCCAATATTTTCTACTTTGTATTGTAGATTTTTAAGATATATGCACTATTTTCCTCACCATTTTGAAGAATCACAAGAGCAGATCTATATCCCATTCATCTTTGTATACAGTTGGTGGTTGATGATTAATTCCTGGACAAAAAAAAAACAAAATGAATGCACAAACGAACAAACAAATGAGTGAATATAAAACACCATATACTCACTTCAGACTTTCTGCAATTTCCCAGAAGCCTCTCTGCCACCCAGGATCAAACAGGTCATTAAAACATCAAGGACCAGGAGAGCAGTCTCTAAATACGATGTGGCGTTTAGCCATAATGTTCAGTATTTTTAATTCTATGCCTCTTCTTTTTTTTTAAGTTTAAAGTGTACAACATGTTTATGTCGTATATTCATCTATGCTTCTTCTAAGAAGACAAAACAATTCTGATGCTGGTGAGTGGCAATTGCAAGAATTCCATCTTTGGCTCCTAGAGTCACTTCTGGATTTTCCAACAATTTTTACACACACACAAAAAATTACCTAATTTGCTTATCACAACTACCCCGCCATGGGAGAGATAGAAACACAGGAATATCACCCCCACGGAACAGATGAAACACCTGAGATCCTAAGACATACCAGTTTCAAATCTAGTTCAGTCCTGTCTCTGAGAAATCTGGTTCAGTCCTGTGGCTGAGAAGACATGCTCACACTCAGGTGAGGTCCGGGAGTGGTGAGGGGCGGGGGTCCACAAAATGAGGAAAGCAATTAGGGTAATGGCTGCTTAGAGAGGAAAATGATTCACATGAAATAAACAAGAGCTGACTGTGTGCATGCTTCCAAGGAAACACGAACCCTCGCTGACACACCCATCTTTGTAAGGAATGCAGGTGGTGCCTTTGAAGACTTTGGCCTGCCCATGCAAGTGTTGATCTGTGGGTCCCAAAGCACTTGACATAGATGAGATCCACTCCTTTATTCAACAAGCACGACTTTGGTGTTTATTCTACACAGGGCTGGAGATAAGTCCTGCTTCTGATTTCAAGGACTGCAAACTCTAGTAGAGAGACCTTACCAGTTTATAAGAGAAGGAAGCAGATGTTTTGAGATTAAACCTCTCAATGCTACTTGGGGGAGCTAGGATTGGAATGCATTTTCTGACTCTCCAGTTCTTGGTTGACTCTCTGCTTTTACAGGAAGTGGGAACAGAGGCAGGGTGAGGTTGACTTAAGCCCCATGTGAGGATATCAGCAGAGAAGAGCTAGGATCTATGAGAGCTAAATCTTACATCTGTGTTTTAGCCATTAGACAAGACTCCCTCGTTTGACAGAGATGACACTACTTTCCTTCCCTTCACTCCAAAATGGCAAAAAGTTCAGGCTAGCCTGTCTGGAGTCCCCTGGACCAGCAGAGCACCCCTAGGTGTGCTCTCCTGGGGTTGGCCCTCCAAACCAGATCTACCAAACCACCATCATATAAGTTCTCGCTAATAGACAGTTGAGCATTTGCCTCAAATTGGGATTACTAATTGTCTTTGATCACATGTTCTGTGGTGAGAAAATGAATTTTGAAAGAAGTTTGCTCTGTTAGCAAATAGCAAAACAAAAGTTTCCCAACTCGCAAGTAATCTATTTCTCACTCTGTACCAGAAAGCTCTTTATCTGACTCTAGATTTCAAAATGCAACGTATTTCTCTGTGTCTTGCTTACCATTTCATCCCTCACACCTACCATAGTAATTGACATGTAGCAGAGGCCCCCCCAAAATATTTGTTGGACCGTTAGGTGCATGCATGTGCATGAATAAAAGGCTGCTTGCAACCTGCCAACCTTGCAATACTTAGTCCTCTCAGAAGGACTCACCTGATTTTCAGGGTGATGCCCTAGAGTTAGGAGGGCAGGGGGCAGAGGGTGGAGGATGCCTGACACTCGATGACCCCAGCAGTTCCAACGGCAATGCACCTACAAAAACCCAAATACACCATCTCACACTGACAAGCACATTTGTATGCAACTGCTTCCTTTGAGAGACATTTAAGCAATTGAACCAATTGTAGCAGCCGCACGCAGGCTGACCTTGGGACACCCGATACCGAGCAGCTTGCAGCAATCTGCTGCTTCAAGGCACCATCCAGGAAAAGCAGCAAATGATTCTGCAAAGCCACCAAGACTGTTCTGCCCTGGTGCTGTGACAGGGAACTGTGACAGTGAACTGTGACAAGGAAGAAGGGGCATAGGGTCACCTCCATTATGCAAAGCATGCCCTAGAGTGTTTTATCTGCATCACTTCATTAGAAATTGGTGTTGTTATACCCATATTAATGTCAAGCTGAGAACAATAGATAGCTACCCATGATATTAGCTGAAAGTCTGAGAAACAATATCCCTGTGTTAGAAATGAGAAAACTGGGGCTTTGAAGCATCAGGTAGCTGACTCAAGTTTACTTAACTCAAAAGGAGCAGAGGTCAGAGGCAAACTCAGGCTTGTTTGATGCCAACCCCCGTGGTCTCTTTCCCACTCCACTACACACACAGCTCTGTTCTGGCTTTCCAAGAGCAGGGCTTTGCCTGTAGCTGAGCTTGTGGTGCTCCTCTTCCAATGGCACCCTCTTGATCCGTGCGGTGTCTAGTAAAATAGGTCCCATGGGAGGCACCAGAAGTCATGGCTGTGGCACTCCCTTCAGTGGCCACATTTGCTCCATCCCATGTTGCTTCCTTAATCTCTTTATTTTTCTTCTGACTTTTGGCTCTTTATGCCTGTATCTTGGGCTTGCAGTGATAGTTGTCTGATCCTCAAAGCTACAACATGTGCCAAGCCCTGGCACTAAACAGCTTAATTTAATTAGGTCCTAAGATGGCAAATTCACTGCTGACATCATTTCTCAGAATCAGCTGTAATGCCCCAGGACACAGTGTGGGGGTCCAGACCCAGGAACTGCCCTTGCCCACTAGGTAGGCTCCAGGGGGCAGGACTTCCACAGGTGCTGGAGGTCCTCTCTGCAAAGCTGAGTATGCTGTCTGCATACAGAGCACTAGAGATGTAATAGAGGAGGCAGCATCAAGTAGTTCTAATGAAGAGAGGAGGTGTCCTAATGATGCAAACAGAGAACAATGGTAGGAAACTGGAGCATGGATAGTGCTTACAGACCAACCAGGAGTCAGCTCAGGAATGTCTGTTATCAAGCAACAGGGACCCAGCCATTGGCCTGTGGTGAAAGCCAAGATCTTGGGTCCTAGAGGACATGGCAGGAGCAAGCAGTAGAGCCTGGGTGTGGAAGGGCTGGCAGCTGGTCAAGTAAATAAAAACTGGACTTGGGTAAGAAACTAGAGCTCAGGATGGAGACCACATCTAGGGATACAGGCTGTTAGGTTTTTCCCTCACGTCCATCAGTTCTCCAATTCTCCAATACCAACTGGGCACCCTATAATTCAATTCAATTCAATTCTGATACTACCTAGAGTCAGCGTCAGACTCCACAGGTAAGGGCTCAATCTCACAACATTGCACTCACTTTAGAAACTAGTTGCAAGTATCAGGTCCCCAGGTTACTCACACTTCTGTCTGATGTGGCTACAAAGTCAAGGGCTCCCCCACCACCATCGCCCTTAGACTTGATAATTTGCTAGAATGACTCACAGAAGTCAAGAAAATGCCATACTCACTGTCACAGTTGTTTTGGAGGTTTGATTCCCAGTCAGGGCACAAACCTAGGCTGCTAGGCTGTGGATTCGATCCCCGGTCAGAGCATGTATGGGAAGCAACCAATTGATGTTTCTCTCTCACATCGATGTTTCTCTCTTTCTCTTTCTCCCATCCTCTCTCCCTAAAATCAATAAATAAACTTTTAAAATTTATTTTAAAAAAGAAAGGAACAGTTCAAAGTGGAATCACTTTTGCTAAGTCACATCGCAAAACTGAAAGTTAATACCTAACCTAAGTGCAGTTTCATCCTTCCTCAGGAGTGGAATTTTAAACCAATTAGTCTGAAATTTCCTGACCAAACAAAAGAGGTAATCTTCATGGTCAAACCCCATTTTCTTGCCTCCAAAATCACTTGGCCTAAAAATAAATCTTAATTTTCTTTAGCTAATACATCCTCTGCCACATCCTTCTGCCTATTTAAAAAAATTGTATTTTTTAAAATCTTATTTATTAATCTTTCGAGAGGGGAAGGGAGGGAAAAAGAGAGGAAGAGAAACACTAATTTATGGTTGACTTTTGTGCACCCCTTAATGGGGACCTGGCCTACAACCCAGGCATGTGCCCTGACTGGGAATCAAACCAGCGACTCTTTGGCTCACAGGGCAGCACTCAATCCACTGAGCCACACGAGACAGGGCAAAAAACTTACATTCTGGACAGCCTCTAGGAATGCCCATCTTGCTGATAGATAGGATGCTTCCTATAAATTGCTTAATAAAGCCAATTAAAATTTCAAATTTACTCAGTTGAATTTTGTTATTTAATACAGTTTATTATGAAACATACAAATGAATAGCCAAATGAAGAGGTATGTCAAGCAAGGTCCAGCAGAGTCCAGAGCCTGGGAGCCTTAGTCCCAGTGAAGACGGGGTGCACATGAGTGTGTTTGCCAACTTGGAAGCTCCCTGAACCCCCTCATTTACAGGGAGGTGAGTAGAGGTTTCATTACATAGGCATGATTGCGACCATCAGTGAATAACTCAATCTCCCCAGAACTCAGGGGTCAGAGGGGTTTTGCGGAAGCCTCTCCGGCAGCCAGCCCCAATCTGGAAGCTAGCAGCCCCCTGACCAGGAGCCACATCATTAGCACACCAAAGATACTCACCACTCAGGGGGTTCCAGAGGTTTTAGGAGCTGTGTATCAGAAACTGGAGACAAAGACCAAATATTATTTATTCTACCACAGAAGCAAGTGTCCAGCTATCAGAATAAAAGTCAGAGCCACGTGGGTGCCGAGGATGACTTACAGTTGCGTCCTCCACTTGGAGCAAAGCCTCAGACCTCTCCAGTTGAGAGCCAGGACCAGCTCTAGAAAAAAGGACAGGGGTGACCCTATGATTGTGATACCCAAAGGATGTGAAAAAGAAAGATGTGGGCATTCGACCAGTGATGAGAAACCAAGAAGGGGTTCCTGGAAAAGCCCTCTGCTGCTCATATGGCTTCTAAGCACCTGCAAAGTCTTTGTGGTTACCATGGCTACTCTGCTTCCCCCAGATTGATTTTTTTTAAACTTGATTTTTTTAAAACTTTGTCTAGACCCTTCCCCTTATGACCACAGACATGGACAAGAGTGTGGGAATTGCCTGTGGGAGTGGGAGGTGGGATGGGCAGAAGAGGGCAGAGGGGGAAAAAATGGGACAACTATAATAGAAAACAATAAAAATGATTTTAAAAAAGAAAGTAAACTGTGATTTAAAAATAAAAATAAGCCATGGCTGGTGTAGCTCAGTGGATTGAGCACGGGCCTGTGAAGCAAAGGGTTGCTGGTTCAATCCCCAGTCAGGGTACATGCCTGGGTTGCAAGCCAGGTCCCCAGTAGGGGACACGTGAGAGGCAACCACACATTGATGTTTCTCTCCCTCTCTTTAAAAAAAAGAGTGGGAGAGAAACATCAATGTGTGGTTGCCTCTCACCTGCCCCCCACTGGGGACCTGGCCTGCAAACCAGGTATGTGCCCCGACTGGGAACTGAACCAGAGACTCTTTGATTCGCAGGCCAGGACTCAATCCACCAAGCCACACCTGCCAGAGATCCCTCCTACTCTTTCTCCTTCCCTTCCCCTGTCTCTAAAAATAAATAAATAAAATATTTTTAAAAACTAAAAATGCAAAAGAATAAAAACAGCCTAACTGATAGAAACAGAGAATAGAACAATGGTTGCCGGGGCTGGGGCCTCGGGGAAACAGGGAGAGGTAGGGAAAATGGTACAAACTTTCAGCTATAAGATGAATAAGTCTAACGACTGTATCTAATGTAAAACATGGTGACTACAGTTGATAACACTGCATGGATTGAAATTTGCTAAAAAAATAGAAATTAAAATGTCCCCACCAAAAAAAAGAAGAAAAAAAAAACAGTACACGTATGACCATGAGAGGTGATGGACGTGCTAAGTAAATGGTGGGGGAATCCTTGCATGATGTATATGTATAACAAACCATCACTTTGTATACTTTAAACATCTTACAGTTGTACTTGTCAATTATTGAACTCCTTTAATGATGTGCTAGGATTTTGAAGAAATAACTCTCAGAAGTAGTCTCTGACTTCAAAGATTTTAATCCTAGTCAAAGACACAAAATAAATATCCATAAAGTAGACAATTATAATATTTTAGTTCTAGAAGGAATCTTGGAGTTTATAATAGTTTCCTATTGCCCCTATAGTTAACTACCACAAACTCTGTGACTTAAAATAATACAAGTTGATTATCTTCCAGTTCCGGAGGTCAGAAGTCTGTACCGTTTCTCAGGTGCTAACATTAAGGTGTTGGAACAGCTGCCCTCTGAGGGGCTCCAGGGGAGAATCCACTTCCTTGCCTTTTCCATCTCCAAGAGGCCACCTGCTTGCCTTGGCTGTAATGCCCTTCTTCCATCTTCAAAGGGCATCGCTTCAAATTCTGCTTGTCTTCACATCTCCTACTTCTGATTCTGGTCATCCTGCTTCCCTCCTGTAAAGCCCCTGTCCACATCTTTTAGGATAATGTGCTCTTCTAATGGTTCTTAAGTTTCTACAGCATTTGAGCCATTATATAACTTGGAGTCTAATTTGTTACATCAGCTTAGCTTACTCTAAGATAGTACCTGGTAAGACAGGAGTCTCATCCAACTGCTACATGACCAGTCTCATGGCCACCGGCCATGACTAACACGCAAGCTGTGATTATTCCTATCAGCCAGGAAACTGTTGTTCTGAGTCATGGAAGCCTTGGGCAGTGGGCTAGGAGGCAAAATTGGCCCCATCATCTTCATCCATACCCTATGCTTTGATAGAGACTATAGACGTTTTCTCAAAAGGACATAAAAATACTACTCAACCCACACACACTCCTTCCAATGAGATGGCCGCCCCAAACCCCTTCCGTGTGGAAATTCTAGACCTAGAACTGGTCACAGCTGAGACTCAGGAAGTCTGCAAAGGAATCTACTCTCCACCATTGCCACCTGCATTGTGTCATCAGCCCTGACCACTTCTGAGCCATGTGGTTGTCATTGCCTCCAGATAGGCACAGATCTCAGCTCAGTCTTCAGAGGTCCTGCAAGCCAGGGGTGCCATGGTGCACCCCACCAAAGTGACACTATGGCTGTACCCTACCCACAGGTAGGACCTTGGCAGCAGAATGGCCGAAACAGGATAGGCCCAGCTGGCGACCCCTCATGAACCCAGAAGCACTGCTCCCTTTTGACCACCTGATACCATGCGAGGGTCCGCCCTCTGACCTCATCTCTTTCGATCGTCTTAGTGAGTTTGTTTTAGCCAACTTGCTGATGACCTTTCCTGCCACTGGGTCTATCTCAGGACCACCTTTTCCAGCCTCACCACATTCAGTCACTTTGAAAAGTTCCCCATTCCAAGTTGGGTTTCTCTATCCAAAAAGTTTCACCTCATTGGACATCGACTACATTTACTGGAAGTTTCTGTCTTTTGGTAACTTAGCCCACTGAATCCTGGTTTTGCATAGGAATAGGATTCTGGAGATATCTAAAACAAGAATTTCTCTACATGATAGTTCTCATAAAAACTAAGAATAATTTTCACCTTTTGGTTGGGCCAAACATTCCTAATTCCTCTGACTAAGCCTTAAGGGTAGAATAAGAAAAAATCCTGTAAATAGCAACACTTTGGACTCCGTGAGCTTCCGGAGAATGCTGGTCAGTGTTGTAGGTGCCGTGTGCGGTCTCAGTCCCCCACTGCCCTTGTCTCACCTCTAGGCATGCCTCTGAGAAGAGGGGAGCCCTGGGGTTGGCAGGGAGCAAAGGGTCTGCTGGAGGGAGAGGAATCTGCGTTGGATTTTGAGGATGTGTATCATTGGTTGTGTGTGGTGGCTAAGAAATCCAGGGAGGAAGAGAATATGAGTAAAGGCAGAACCAGAGAAGGTTCTGGTGAAAGGTTATGAGGGGCAATGCCACCACTGCTGGGGAGGAGGATCCCACACCAATAAGCAATGTTCTGACACCAACTAGGTGTCCTGCGATTCAACTCAGTTGTGACACTATCTACCTGGAGTCAGTGTCAAACACTACATGTTAAGTATTCAGTCCCACAAGATTGTCCCTACCCAATGTTGGACACCAGTCTCAAGTTCAGTTCATCACATGTGCTTCTGGTCGACAGCTATAGTTTGGAGGTCCCCACAAACCTATGGTTTGATTAATATACTAGGTTTGATTAATATACTAGGAAGGCTCACAGAACTCAGAAAAAATTTTTTACTGATTAGATAACTGGTTTATCCTAAAAGGACATAACTCAGGAACAGCCAGGTAGAAGAGGCCAGGTATAAGACAATCCCCATCTTCCTTAATTTTCTCAAGCATTGGATTTGATCCAAGGTTTCTATGCCTTTCAGAGGAGTATGCATTAGAAGTTTAAAGTGACTGTAGAAACATATATTCCATCTCTCATGTCTCTATGTCAGGGACTCCCACTGAGAAGTTTTGTGTGGAGAGTCAAGGGGCAGAAAGCCACTCCCTGCTTGGGGTAGAGACACACAAGGCAGAAAATTGTGAGAACTTAGCCTTTGGCCTCTTCATGGTCCAAAAAAATGTGCTTAGGTTCTATAGGTTAAAAACTACACAGTTTTATTTGTTTATTAACAGTTCTCTTCATCTCATAATATAAAAGAGGCTCATACAAATTACATGGACATGAAAATGGAGAATGTTTTTCACCTTGGTGGTGTCTCTACTGGAAAAAAAGTTTACTCTTTTGGTCCTCAAGGCTGTATTCAGTTTACCAAGCATTTGGCATTCCGCACAGTCATCCCTTGGAGTCCTTCACATTCTTCTAACTTGTTGCAGAAAACCAGGACTTATTGGACCACTGCTGGGCTGGAAACACCCTGAGAACCTCCTGGCAGTGGCATTAGCCCTCATATATAAAGAAATCCATTGCTTGTGCATACGTTCATTCTCATTTTTCAAAAAGTCAATTAAAAATGGTTTTAAAAACAGAAAGATGAGTCCTTGAGTTTTTCTCTTCTTACCAAAAAAAAGCAGCCATTAATACTATATTCTTAGCAAAGTCCCTAGTGAGCTACTATCCGCTTCAGGTAAGGTCATGTGTTTTTCCATGACCAATCACAATGCTGAGTTTGTTTTGATGATCATCATTGTGAATATTTGGCCAAGGTGACTTTTTCCATTGAACATAACTTATAGTATATGAATTGCCTGGGAAATAATGTATTTAAGACACTGAAAACCTGTTTTTTTCTTTATTCAGTGTTGCCTTTGCCCATTCAGAGAAAGAGGTCCTTTCAGCTAAACAGTGCCTTTCCACTGGAACGAAGACGGACTCTGAGTAGAAGGAATTGAGTCTTGGGTCCTACAGCAACACTACGAAGTACGCAGCCACAAATTATCATTGGTCAAGAGATTGAGAGGCTAAAAACTTGTATCACAATTTGACATTGACACAACCCCTAAATCAGCCACTTGTTGAACAAGGCAGAGGCAAGCTTGTATGCCATCTCTCTCAGGAAGAGTCAAACGTAGTGTGAGCCACACAGGGACACTCATCCAGGATGGATTGGAAATTTTAGAAGAAATTATTTTTAAAAATAAAGAAAAAAAAGGATGGTCCTTCACCACACATGCTTTGAAAAGCACTGCTCTGTAAAGCTGCTGGTATATGTGCATACTCATACATTTTGGGGGTTCTGGAATTTCAAAATACCTAAGTTAGGGTTTCAGAGCAGTTCAAACACAAAAAATAATTGGGTGAAAAATTATTTTCCAGGGGAACTGAGAAGCTGAAAATTTTAAAACTGAAAGAGTGAAAAGTGTTGCTCTAATGTTTATTTGTAAAAATTTTTAGAGAATATAGATATGCTGTATGTACTTTTGTATTACACTGTATATAAAATAAGATAAAATAAAGTAAGTGAAAGACAAACCATGTATTCCCATAGAAATTCATGGCCAACAAAATACACCAACAAGCAAAATGGAATCAGAGGCACGGAAACAAGGAACAGACTGACAGGTGTAAGAGCGGAGGTGAGAGGGGGACTGGTTGAAGGAAGATGAAGGGATTAGTCAAAAAACATACATGCATCACCCATGAACGTGAACAATGGTGTGGGGGGTTTACTGTGGGAAGGGAGGGACTGGGGGAAGGGGAATAAAACAGGAAAAATTGGGGCAACTGTAATAGCATAAAAAATTAAATTTTTTAAAAAATAAATATCAATTTTCATCCCTAAATGTAAAAAGGAAAAATGAAGAAAGAAAGAAACTTATGGCACCTTGGTTCTAACAGCCCAAGACTAAAACAACCTAAATGCCATCAATAAGGGCAGGTTAAATCTACTATGATAACATCGTGCAACAGAATATTTCACAGTTCTTAGAAAGATTGAAACATCTCTACATGCCCAGAAATGGCAAGATTTCCCAGACCTGTTATTAAGTTTTTTTTTTAATCAGTATGAAAAACAGCATACATGGTATGATACTTTTTGTATAAGGGTAAGAACAAACACATATGTTTGTGTCTAAATGCGTGGATTCCACTGGAACAGAGAGAGAGGTCCCCAGGGAGGTGAACCAGGTACGCGGTGGATAAGAAAGAAGAAAGTTGTCTTACTTCTTACTTTTGACCTTTGTATCTTTAGAATGTTGTACTGCACGTAAATAATATCTAGTCCCAGCAACATATTAAAAATAATAATAAAAAAATCAAAAACAAAAATGACAATTAAATTATTCATGTTCAACCATAGTCATAAACTGAAGTGACATCTACCCTTAAACCCCCATTGCAGGGTCTGGCTCAGTGCCCTCCACTCAATATCTGTTAGATTGTTGAACCAAAAGTAATAGCTCATACAGAATTTAACGACATCCCAAAAAGGGATCATTCAATATTTATCACTTAAAGTTGATACGTTTTCAAAGACAAAATCACTTCAGTCAAAGTGAACACTCTGCATCAGAGCAACAGTTTAAAACTCTATAGCTGCTGAGAGATTCTGGAGTAAACTTTAGAATCAAAACCTGCCTACAACAGGATAAGTTACCCTGATAGCTTTAATCAATAAATTAAGGAAATCATGCATTTATAATGCCATTGTAATCTGACTAGAGAACATAGCAGTTACATGCCACCCAGGGGCTGCTCTTCAATCTTTCATTAATTTGATATAATTCCACAGACTCAGCAAGGCTGTGCCATGTTTTAGATCGAATCTGAAGCACTAACGTTGTTTTGGATGAAAATGAAGATAACAGTAAGAAATAAAGGAAAGAGTAGGAAATCAGTATTAGGAGCTCCCTGAGGGAAGTTCAGAATTAAAATATTCAGAATCTAAGACCAAAAAAATTAACATTGAAACTGTTAGAGATAACAAATGAATATTAACCTGGGCTTATTCCTCTATTTTTTTTCCTTCAGGCTCATAACTTGGCACATTTGGTTGCACAATAATCAATCATGATCTTATGGTATTTGTTTGGTTTTCGTTAATTTTATTCACTCTTCCCACATCCCTCAAACAGGTTTGCATCCTCATTAGGTATTCTCATAATTCTCCTAAAAGGCTCGGTTTTTCTCCCAGCAAATTCACTTATTTATCCAGTCGTTGCCTTTAGGGGACAGTAAAGTTGTTCAGCAAACATCTTCGTGCAGTTCTCCAACCCACTCCCACACCTGTGTGTGTTGCTGTGTGTCATTCAGTTTCCTTAATGAGAAAGTAACACTAGGTCACTCTGAAAAGAATAAAGTGAAGGGTTATTTTAACATTAAGATGACTCCCCTTCACATAAAGATGAGGCCCTAAAATAAATTAAATAACCCTGAACATGGGATGTCAACCCCACACAATCCCTTAGGAGAAGCTCAAAACCTTAATGGAGAAAATTCACTCTCTACTCATGGAAAATACTGTACTCTCTCATTCTCATCTGGAAAGCCCTTCCAACATAGTAGAACCTCCAGAATTCCACAGACTATATCATCTTCCAGAGAAATACTGGGTTGGCCAGAAAATGCATTTTTCATGCGATAGCTCTGGTAGCATTTGTTTGTCTTTAACCTCATTTGAAACAATTTTGTTACATTGTATTGTGACAGCTGTCATATTAACATGCATTTAAAAAACTTATCAAAATTGGTGAATTTCTGTGTAGCCATTTTAATATTGAAGATGAAAGAAAATACAGAACATTTTTGGTATATTATGCTTTATTATTTCAAATAAAGGTAAAAATGTAACTGAAACAGAAAAAATTAGTGCAGTATACAGAGAAGGCGCTGTGACTGGTCAAAATGTGTCAAAAGTGGTTTGCAAAGTTTCATGCTGGAGATTTCTCGTTGGATGATGCTCCACGTTTGGGTAGACCAATCGAAGTTGATAGTGATCAAATTAAGACATTGAAAAGAATCTATGTCTCAATTACTCCCTACTCAGTGTCTCCCGACAATACTCAATACTCAATACTCAATACTCAGTGTCTCCCAACAATTGAGTCTGTCAGGAGATAGCTGACATACTCAAATATATCCAAATCAATAAAGTTACCAGTGAAAATGAAAAAATGTATCTTTTATTTTACAGAAAAAAACCATACAGACTTTTGGCCAACCCAATACATATTAATCTGTCCAGGTCTTCCAATTCCCAGGGACCCAGAGAAGTGACAAAGATAAGGGAGACAGACCTCATTTCAATTTCTTTTTAAATCTCTAAGGTTTATATGCATGCAACCCATTCATAATATCAACAGCCAATACCCTCAAGAGAAAAACCAGCCCCAGGATGAGAGTGTTTTGCTCCCTCCACTTCTCATTTGTCCCTCCCATAGCCCAGCCTTTTGGATGCTCTTAATGATCATTTTAACTTTATTTCACTCACATAAAAATTCCCTGTGTGCTATTGGTATGTAACCAATTACCAAAACAAAAATTAGTGGCTTAGAACTAATTTTAAGTGCAGTGGCTTAAAAGTGCAGTGGCTTAAAATACCACTACTTACCATTTATCATGAATCTACTGGTCAGCTGATCGTGGCTCATGCAGCTCGACTCAACTGAGGGTTGGAAGGGCTGGCTGGTTTAGGGTGGTCTTAGGTGGGGTGACCTGGCTGTCCTCCAAGTGTCACTCATATGCCCCAGCAAGCAAGCTCAGGCTATTTTTCATGGCAGCAAACTGAGAAAGGAAAAAGAAGTACACAGTGCTTCTTCAAGCCTCTGCTTGTATTGTTTTGTCCCATTGGTTAATATCATCAAGCCCAAAGTCTGAATAGAAGGCCATTACCAAAGGGTTTTGCTAGGGGGAGATGCAAAAAATTGAGTCCATTTACATAATCAATCTACAATGCCTGGAGATAAACAACACAGGATAGGGTGCTTAGAGAGCCTACAAAATAACCCCAGCCTCAAACCTTACACTCCAAATTGCTTACCCCTATGATGTGGAATAAGTTGCTGAGCAGATCACCAAGTGAGAACTAGAGCCAACCCTGTTTAGGTCCAGCATGATTGGCTGGGGGTACAGGAAGTCATCCCTCATGTACCCCTAGCCAATCATATGATCTCACCTTTAACAGGAAGCTAAACAACAAAACAAACAAGCAAACAAAATATAACCAAAGACACTGAAATAGAGACCAGGGGGACAGTGACCAGAGGGGAGAGGGGAGGGATTTAGAGGAACAAATATAAAGGATACATGGAAAACAACTAAGAAGGGTGGAAATGGGAGGGAGGAGGGGAGCACGGGCAGGTGGGATGAGATGGGAGTAATAGACAGAAAACTGTACTTGAAAAATAATTAAATTTTTTTTAAAAAAGAAAGTAATAGGCCAAATGGAGAGGAAAGATACATCCCAAAAGAGTACAGCCAGGTAGTCAAACAAAGAAAGAGAACAAAGAAAATAGCTTTGAGCATAATGTGGTGAAGTTCAAAGTCCTTCTGATCTCAGGCAGAGGAAACCTGTCGACTTTCCCTGGCTGAGATGGCTGCAATGAATTGATAAAAGCTTTACTACCTGAAGCTGTACCATGAAGGGGACATTGAAGTTATGCATAAGGAGCAAGTCACAGAGTCCCAAGGGTGGGAGAACGTTTTCCTAGTGATGATCTGAGCAGGGAAGAAAAGGTTCTGCAGCAAACAAAAAAAAAAAAAAAATCAAGGCATACCCTGGCCAGGAAAAGGACAACAGTGCAGTGCAGGGAAGAGATGGGATGAGGTGGTCGAAAGGAGTGTGTGTGAGAACACCCAAGATGCCCCTATAGGTGCCCTAAATGAGGAGGCTTTTGGGGTCTGGGTTTCAGTAAGTTGGCTGGTGGGAAGTAAGCTAGACCGGTACTTCTCAATCTGTGCAAAAAAAGTGAGTTTCTGAAATTTCCAAATTGTTATGAGCTCACACTTTTATAAATACTATAAAAATAAGTTATCTTAAAAAATCAAAATTAAGAAATACACAAACACAAACAAATCACAAGACCAATAATTTTATTACTACATTCAACAGATATTAGGTTACGCTGTCAAATCATTATCAAAGTTTCTAAACACTCTCAATTTTAAGGCTTATGTCATCGGCACTGGTAGCAAACAACTAGCCAACTGGCACAGGCCTGTGGACTTCACTTAGGGTAGCGCTGAGCTAGACAGCTGTCAGCTTTTGTCTGATGATATAAAAACAACAGCTACCAGCTTTGGAATATCTACTGTGTTCCAAGGTCTGCTCTCTGTACTTCACATTTGTTATCTTTATTCTTTCAAAGTTATTATACTCATTTTAAAGATAAGGCAACCAAAGCCAGTGAGGCTACAGACTTACTGTACACGACACAGCTGGTGTCGGTGATGGAGTGGGCTTTCCTTTTGCTGATAGCCTGCTCCATAAGCTTGAATCAAGATGGGTATGAATTCAAGCACATACAGCACCCTACACTCTCTAAGACTCACATAAGAGTAGGAGGTACCCAGGAAAACCTTCAAGGTATCTGAGTATAAATTGCTTTCGACATAATCTCATTACTTTCCTTCCTAAATGCAAAAGCTTAGAGATTTGCCAGATTTATTAGAAATTATCTCAGTTCTGGAACCCATCCTGCTCTTACTCTTCCTTGTAGTTGGGCCTCATAACACAGACAAATGTCTCTGGTGCCCTCAAGTTTCAGGTCTTATGGCTGGAATAGGTTTTGTGACCTTAGAACCAGGTTGGATTAGACACAAAACCATTATATTGGGCTTTCGTCACAGCTGTGACAATCTCCTGACACGTTTGTTTTCAGTTTTGTGGAGGTATTTTTATTGTGTTTTCTTGTATTTGTCTTAATTTGTCTACTCAGCTGAGTAAGAGTAAGTTGGGTCTGATCAATTCAGCTCATTCTTTCTTCAGACCCGAGTTCCAGGAGGCAGGGCCTGGGGTGTCCGGGCCTTGGACTTCCCTAAGCAGAACCATGGGCAGCAGACCCCACCCCTTCAGTCTGGCCATTGGGGTAATGTTATCTGAAAGCATTCATAGCACCAACTCATAAAGGAGAGTTGTAAGGGATACAGCCCAACACAAGATGAGGAGGTGGAGGTTGGAACCATAGATGGGTTGAAATGGACAAGAGAGGACATGGTGTCATATCCTCTGTGAGGCTTTTCATGACCCCCCAAGGCAAGTGGGTCCTCCCCTGCTGTGTTGCTACCACAGTCTCAGTGCACAACCATGTAGTTCTCATAGTGTAGGGCAACTGTGTACTTGTATAGCCAACTCCCACACAAGTACAACAGCCCTTTTATGTTCAAGGGCTTCACACTCATTTGTGTAGCCAGTACTATGCCTGGCCAACTACAGTCACTAAAACCGTGGGCTAAAGTGAACCCGCACCAGCTGAGTCTTCTGAACACTAACCAGGGAGGTCCTCTGCTGGGCAAGAAATGTGCAAGTGCTGTGGAAATCTAAATTCCATTTTAAGACCTAAAAGTAGAAATCGAAAGTTTAGAAAGCTTCTAACTCTAAATGTCAAAGCAATCTTGTCCCCGGAGGTCTTTTTTTTTTACAAGCTCAACAAAACAAATCTATACAACTAGATAGATCCTCAGTAAATCCCTTTTTCTGTTTAAATTGATTTGAAGTGGGTCTCTGTTACTTTCAACAAAAGGGAAAGTGAGCAAGTCAGTTCATCAACAAATCTGCAGGTGTATTCAAGGAGCAAAGTCAAATAGGCTCTCCGTTCACAGGAGTGTGTTCGGATTGTTTTGGAAAAGGAAGCATTCCTAACGTCCAGAATTTTTACCAAAGACTCATCTCTGCATTATTCCTAAAGGACTGAGTTAATAGTACCACAAAGACAACGTCCTCCAACAAGAGTCTTATGAGCAATATCAGTAATTCATCTAGAAAATTGTGTATGTGTTTAAATGAAAGTTTTACCCAAATATATCTAAAGTACCCAAAATAGATAGCAAGCTTTTTTTAACCTAATTCTGAAATCATATGAGTGATCATTAATCGGACTTACTAAACTGTATTGCTTGGGGTTTTCTTCACACCTATTATTCCTGAATAGGCTCTTCTACTGTAATGGAGAAAGCTTCATACCTACCTTCTCTTCTAGTTTATCTCAGACCAACTGAGAAAAGGCCAGTATAACTTAAGCATTAGTCCAGCAGGTATTAATATTTCACTATAGGTTAGCTTTAGCATTACATACCTGGGCAAGAGGTATGTCTTCTTTTTTAACTGAGGTATAGTTAACATACAACATTGCATTATTTTCAGGTGGACAACACAATGATTTGATTATTTGTATATGGTGGGAAGTGATCACCACAGTAAGTCTACTTAGCATCTGCCACCATACAGTGATAAAAGCATCTACTCTCTTACCAACTTTCAATATGGAATACAATGTTATTAACTATAGATAGGTCTTGATGGTATCTATTTATCTGGTTGATAATATAACCAGGAATTTATATCTTAGCACTTAAAAATGCTAAGTGCCTTTTTAGATCTCAATCTGCTTTTGGTTTTTGTTCTTGCTTTCTCTCCCGGACATTGGTGTTTCGGCTGGGATGGATCTGATGAGCTGCTTCCTCCCATCTTTTGCTCACATGCTTTCCTCTAAGTGATGGCCACCCTGACCTCTTTAAGAGTCAAGATGAGCTCAGTCTTCTAAGGGGCCTCAGCTAAAAGTATGGCTCTCTTAAGTCAGCAAAAAGTCATTCTCCCCCAAACTTCCACATGGCTCTGCCCCATTAAGCCATTACTAGGCCATCTAGAGGTTGAATCCTTAACATCCTTAAGTAGAATATACACGTGAAAAGTAAGGAGGGGGAATTGATATTGATTCCCCCTCTTCTATTTTATAATAGACTCCTGAGTTTGCAAAGATGTAGGCAGAGCCTGGCTTCTATTCTGAAGATCACTGAACACACTCATTCCTAAAAATTAATATGATGCCCTAAGTATCATCTTTGTGTAGCCAGTGCTGTTAAGTGCAAATGAGAAAAGGTGCTGCTCCAGGCAGACACTGCCCTCAGGCGCTGAGCTTGGCAAGTGGCCCAGAGGCTGGATCCCAACCTCCCCCATACACCCCCTCAGCCACTTTATGAAGCTAAAGAACAACACAGCCAGAGGCAGTGACCCACCTTCATGGTTGGGAAGCTCTCTTTACCTATTTTTTCAACTCCACATTTAAGAAAGGTAATATAATAAAAGTGTACAACTGCTGCTAACCTGTGAGTGTTGGAAAATAAAAGTTACGGACTTCTGGGACCACTTTAAAGTTCTTGTCCAGTGGACACGTGGGTATAAACAGAGAAGAGAAATAAGCAAGGAGCTGTATTATTAGCCGTTCTCCTCTGGGGGCAAGTTTATACATACAGTAGAACACACAAAGTGTAGTAATCCTTAATCTACACCTGGGTGATTTTTGACATGTGCATACACTCAGCTTTGTTCACAACACAGAACATTTCTAGAACCCCACAGGGTTTCCTCTTGCCACTTCCCATGAAATCGCCCCTGCCCCCTGAAAATCACTCCCTGACTTATATCACCTGCAATTCATTTCACCTGTTTTTAGACTTGATATAAATGGAATCATCCAGTATGTACTCTTTTGCGTTTGGCTTCTTCTACTCAGCATGCTATCTGTGTGTGTGTGTGTGTGTATTGGGGGTGGGGAGACTTCCATGTTGTAGCATGTATCAGTAGTTTGATATTTTTTGTTGATATGTAAAATTCTACCATATCACGATAGCACACTGTATTAACTCTCCTGTTAATGGGTATTTAGGCTATTTCTAATGTAGAGCTATAATGTGTAAAAATTCAGTAGTCCTTTGAATCCAAGGAATAGAAAATCGTATTTTTCTTCTCTGGCTCCCAGTTCCCAGCCCTTTATCTACTGCAGACCCACACCCTTAGAAAATCATATTTTTACTCAGTGTGATTCACAAAGAAGCTTATACAATAAAAATAATACTAAAATAGAGAGAGAAACACAAGAAAATTAAAATAAGGATAAAATATCAATGCCTAGACAAAGAACCACAGTATGCAACCTGTCAGGTCTTTACAGCCACAATAACTGGGTTACAGGTTTGACTCTTAGCTTCCTGGAAGCTGAAACAAAAAGGCAAATATGGCGAGTTACATAACTTCTGTAGTAGAAAAAAATCGGTTAGCGAAAGCAAATTTCTACAGTCACTAAGTTCCCAGGAAAGTCCTTCATCTGGAGCTTCATGGTAGGAATTATTAGCAAGGCAGTAAGTTACACCCTCAAGAAATACATGAGCGAACTTCTAGACCACTGTTTCTTTTTTTAAGATTTTATTTATTTATTTTTAGAGAGAGGGAGAGGAAGAAAGAGAGGGAGAGAAACATCAATGTGTAGTTGACTTTCATGTGCCCCCCACTGGGGATCTGGCCTGCAGCTCAAGCATGTGTCCTGACTGGGAATCAAACCAGTGACCCTTTGGTTCGCAGACCAGCACTCAATCCACTGATCCACACCTGCTAGGGCAGATCACTATTTCTTATAGGGCCCACAAGATGTGACCCCAACCCAGCAGGTCACAAAATAGCATCATATTTTAGGTGCATTGTACTTGGGTGTGTTTTTTTAAAGAGGAAAAAAGTATGCTAGAATGTGCTATACACTAAGTCATGGGCTGGTAAACGATAGCCCTGCTAATGAAATGTGGCCTACCACCTGTTTTTCTACACAGTTTTACTGGAACAGCCACACCCACTTACTTACACAATGTCTATGGCAGCTTTTCTGTGATAACAGCAGAGTTGAACGGTTGAGACAAAGATCATCTGGACCACGAAGTCTAAAATATTTACTGTCCTTTCACAGAAAAAGTTTTCTAATTCCTGCTGTGAATCAGCAATAAGATAGAATTCAAGATATTATATTCTTCTTGGTAATTGTTCGTGCCTTTGTTCACGTCTACTCCTTCAGTACAGGTGGGACCTGTGACTTGCTTCTAGTCAATAGAATACAACAAAAGTGAAGGGATTTTGCTGATATAATTACAGCACCAAATCAGTTGGTTTTTATTGAATGAAAAGAGATTAGCTGAAGAATGTATATGTATACATGCCTAGCCCATGGACACAAACAACAATATGGTGAAGGCTGGGGGAGTGGAGTGGTAGCAGGAGACTGGGTAGAAGGGGGCAAAGTCAGGGAACGGGGGACATCTGTAATAGGTCAACAATAAAAGAAAATTTCATAGACGCAGACAACAGTATGGTGATTACCACAGGGAAAGGGGGTTGGGGGCGGTAAAAGAGTACAGTGGGGAGGTATAAAGGTGATAGACGGAGATTTGACTTGGGGTGGTGAACACACAACACAATATACAGATGATGCATTATAAAATTGTACACCTGAAACCTATATAACTTTATTAACCAATGTCACCCCAATAAATTCAACAAATTTTTTTTAAAAAATGAAATAGAGACATTTTCTTCTATGCAGCTATCTTTTCAAACCTGGCTCTTTGGTATTTCTAATAGACCCACATTGCTTATATTTGTCAATGAAACAGTTCTCCTTAGCACTGAAAGTTTAAATTCTGTACTTCAACAAAAACAGGTCACTTTAAAAGAGATTTTCTTCCCCCTCCCCCCAGCATGTACCATTTAAAATTAAATTAAAAACAATTCAGTATAGGTTTTTTAAAAAATCAAGCAATTATTCTGGATGGACCTGACTTAATTAGGGGAAAGTCATAAATCAGTGAAAGTCACTGATCCAGGTGAAAGTCCCAAAAGAGGACTGAACCCTCACTACCATCAGAGACTCCTCTCCCTTGGCTTGAAGAAGTGGCTGCATGCTGTGAGAGCCATGTGGCAAGAGCTGTGGGCAACTTCTAGGGCCTGAGAGCCTTAGTCTCCAACCACAGGGAGCGGAATTCAGCCAACAACCCAGTGAGCTTAAAGAGGACCCTGAGCATAGGGGTAAGACCACAGCCCCAGCTGACACCTTGATTGCTGTCTGGTAAGAACATAACACAAAGAATCTGTCTAAGCCAAGCTGGGATTCCTGGCCCATGGAAATAGGGAGATAACAAATACAAGGTGTTTTCACCCACTAAAGTTAAGTTGCTACACAGCACATTAGAAAGCCAGTACAGTTCCTCTCCCCAATTTTTTCTACTATACACATATGGTTTAAACATGAAAGACAACTACAATTTTTATTAAGAATTCTTATCTTTTTGAAGTACACACTGAATTACATTAGGACAAAAATGAGATTTGCTTCAAAAACCAGGGAGAGGACAGTGGACTGATATCAATGAGATGAGATTGGCCATGTGTTAGTAATTCTTAAAGCTAATTGATGGATTCATGGGGATTTATTACACTTCTCCTTCCATATTTGTATGTGCTTAAATTTTTCCATAATAAAATTTTTAATTAGACTTGTACATACAGAATTAACTAAAAGGACGTTTATAGTTTCTGACACAAGAAAACTAAACAATTTAAACATCTATACAGGGAACCAGTTAAACTAATCACTATGTTTATATGTACCTTTAAAACTGATTGCATAGAATAATAATCTTCTTAACATTTTTTCATGGTCTTATAATTTGATGTAAAATAAAATATTGTAAGCAACAACAAAAAAAACCCACAAAGCTTATGCATTGTTAAGTTCATCTAAGAAACTTCTATTCTGTCAGACAGTGACTAAATTTAGTCTGCATGTTCTGGTGGTTCCCCTTGGTGGAAGGAGCATAGTGCGGGGCCTGAAGGAGGGGGGAGCCTGTGGAACCAGCCAATGATCTCCCCTACATGTCACTGATCCTTCAGTCTTCTGCTGGATAACCTTCTGGTGGTCATATTGTATTGAGAGCCTCCAGTTCTGCTATGAACATACAGACACAGGGAGGTAGAGTAGAAGGTGGAGTCACACAAGGAATTTGAAGTCTTAGTGCACCTTGAATAAATATAATCATGAATTTCCAGAAAGATTTGGGTTCTGACGTCCTCTGGTGACTTCAGGCCATATAGCCTCAGAGTCACATGACCACTGAGGGACTTCTTCGTTTTCCTCAAATCTAGAGGTTCCTCAGTACTGCCAGCTCATCTATCCCCCAGGTCCCTTTGTCAATAAGATTAAGGAACAAGCTATACCCACACCAAAATGACACTTAGACTCATTTTTTACAACCAATGCTCCAGATCACTTTAGGGTGGAATGTTCAGAAGTCAGTGAGGATATGGTGAATGTTCTGACAAAATACGGGAGCTTGAATCATAAAGTACCAGAGATGTAAGTGCCCTTATAAATCACTTTAAGTTTCTTTATTTTACCAACCAAAGAGAGGGAGCAAGAAAGAGAGGTGAGGGGAGCCCCAGAGACATAATACAGCCATGACCAAGGCCGCAAGGACAGGCAGAGTTCTGAGAGTAGAACCCAGATACGCCAACTCCCGGGCCAGTGCTTTCCTGCAGTGCTGAATTGCCCTCTCTGACTCAGTTTTTTTTAGTCTTAATAAATAGTCTGAGTTCAAGCTAATATGTAAACTCACAGAGCAGTAGCACAAAACCTCAACTATGGGCGACTGATGAGTGTAGGAAGGAGGGAGACAGGGAGGAACAAAGAGAAGAAGGAAAGAGAAAGAGAAAATCCAAATGGCCAATAAACAAATTGAAAGGTATTAAAGCTCATTGGTCATTAGGGAACCAAATTAAAATCACAGAAAGACACCACTCCCCAACCATCAGGGCAGCTAAAATTAAAAAGACTGACCACACCAAGTGTGGCACACATAGTAGTGCAATGGAAACTCTCACACATCACTTGTAGAGGGCCAAGTGTGGCACATTGCATGGTGCAACCATTGGAGAACTGTTTAGCAGTCTTTACTAAGAGTGTGTATATGCCTACCTGCTAAGTCAGCAATTCAACTCCAAGGTGTATTCCCAACAGAAATGTATATATAAGCTCACCAAAAAAGATATGCTAAAATGTTCATGCAGCACTGTTTTTTTTAAGATTTTATTTATTTATCTTTAGAGGGGAAGGGAAGGAAAGAAGGAGAGAAATATCAATGTATGGTTGCCTCTGGTGAGTCCCCTGCTGGGAATTGGCCCGCAACCCAAGCATGTGCCCTGACTGGAAATCAAACCTCGATCATGTGGTTCGCAGGCCCACGCTCAATCCACTGAGCTATACCAGCCAGAGCATGCAGCACTGTTTTTAATAGGGAAAGCTAGAAATTATGAAAATATCCATCAACAATAGATGGATAAATAATGTTGCTATATTCGTATAATGGAATACAATGCAGAAATATAAATGAAGCACTTGCTATATAAACAACAACATAGATGATTCTCAAAAAAATAACTGTGAAGTAAAAGAACCCAATTGCAAAATGATGTGTATCAATTTATATAAGGTTCAAGAGCAGGTGAAACTATATAATGGTGTTTTAAGACAAGATCATTATTATTTGGGAGAGAGGAAAGTGAGGATGATTGGGGTCAGCCCTAATGGAGGGGTCTTTGGGGTGCTGGTAAAGATTTATATCTCTATTTGTGTGGTAATTACACAGAAGTATTCACATTCTAATCAGTTATTGGGCTGTATTCTTAAATTTTGTGCATTTTTCTAAGTCTATGCTATGTTTCAATAAAATAATTGGTTTATAAATACATATTTTAAAAGAAAGCAGGAGTTGTTTGGGTAGAATTCTAAGGATCTTAAGATCCTTGATCAATGCAAACTTCTTGAAATTTCTGTCATTTATTCACTTAAGGACATTTATTCATTGTGAACTCAAATCTCAGCACCATTTCATGGTACAAAAAGAGATGTCTATTAGATAGTAATGCCAAGTAAGTATTATAGACATTATATTAGATCACTAATAATCTCAAAATAACAGAAGGAGAAAAAGAACTAATATTATTAAACAATAGGTACATTGCCAAAGGTTGGGTTCTGTACCTTACATATGTTTTCTCCAGTAATTGTTACCCCTTCACAATAGATATTATTACCAATACTGTTTTATAAAATGAGGAACTAAGACTCAGTAAACTTAAGCAATATTTCCAAGGTTGCTTTTCTCCAAAAGCCCAGAGTTGTTCCATCACACCCGACATGGCCCTGGGTTATTAGTGCCTTTGACTCTCACCAATAAAACAACTTCATAAAACTTGTGCTTTCATAAATATCTCATATAAACAAGGTAGCCTGAGGTGATTTCCTAAGAATATTATTGCATTATGCTCTGTTGCCATTTACAACCCAGAAATGCCTTTTCTCCTAATAAGAAAAAATGGGGGTATAGGTTCCCTGGTTCCTAAGTAACATTTAGCTGCTCAGGACATAGCCAGAGTGTAGTCACGTCCCCCACCTCCCATCCAACTACCCCAGAAGCCCTCCTGCTGCCAAGGAGGAGCTACCAAGGCCAAGGCACTCTTTTAAAGCTTTTCTTATTGTAGCTGTTTTATTATTCATATGCTTTTAATAGCATCTCAATGATTGTTTTATAGGCCTACTATAGCTTAAGTTAATGCTAGAGACATTACAAGTAGCTCCCTTTTAAATTTTTAACCAGAATAAAAGTTTACAAAAAGCCCATATGCTCCTGAAACAGGAGCATGTCCAAACAGAAATGGAGACAGTTTTACAGGGCGGCTTACAGATTTCATGGGGGCACACCCATATTTGATGCTCATTAGAACTACAGAACGAAAGTCTTGTAACTATCCACAGCCAAGTGTGGGATGGTTTCTGACATGAAGGCCCTTTTCAGGAAGCTTTACAGAAGAAGATGAAGGAAGAGAACACTTTATTTTTCTCCTTTTCATTAGACAGGAAAACCAAATGTTTCCACAGCAGGGAGAACACTAGAAGTATCAACACTATGCAGCTATTGAATGAATCTACTTAAACTACCAAAGTTGATAGATGGAGTTTAGAAGCAGTTAATGGTTGTTTTATTGAAGGGGAATGAGTCTTGTTAAATGTATTGATAGTGCTAACCTATTAATAATTGAAGCATAAATCTTTCCCATCTCAGTGGACATACTATATGATATACACAATGATGAATTTAATGCTTCTGCTTTTATATATAGGAGCCAATAGGGGGATCCCTCCCAAATCTAGATGGTTGGGTCCCTGAAGAATGTTCCCGGTAGGAGAATTTCCAGCTATAAAATAGTAACCTTATGAGAAAAACAGGATTAAGGAAATAAGATCCTGAGTGACAAATATTTGACTTTTGACAAATATTTCTATATTTACTAATACACTATAATAAAGCCAGTGCACTGTAGTCAATGACATTTTTATACATCTTAAGTTAGTAATAATGGCCTCTGTACAATTAATCTCCATTACCTATTGCTTGACTCCATAGATATTTATCAAGATCTTCTCTCAAGTTTCAAAAGGATGCCAGTGAATTCATTTCTATCTTTACCAATAAACTAGAAGCCAAGAGGCACTTTTTCCTGTCCTTAGTTTTCTAGCCAAATGGTCAGTGGGTTTTCTACCATTCTGATTTTACAGCACAGAGCTGTGCCCACACTCACCCACCTCCAACCCCAAATGACTTACTCCCAACAATGCAAGAATCTGTTTTTAGTAGAAAACATCTTAAGACGCCTGAGTTGGCTTATGCATCACAGCTGAGGAACTTGTTCTTCATTCCTCCCCAACTGCAGAATGATGGCCCTGATGTCAGTAGACTTATTTCCCCTCCTGCCTCCTCACCAGACACAATTGTCCACCTTGAGATCCAGCTATCCTTTCCTTGGACTTCCTTCTGCCTTGCTGCAAAGACTCCAGCTATACTTACTGTGATTGTTGGCTTTATGTATCAACTTGGCTAAACTATCATACCCAGTTATTTAAACATTAATCTAAGCATTGCACTGAAGAAATTTTGTAGGTGTGGTTAACATCTACAATCAGCTGACCTACATAAAGGAAATTACCCATGATAATGTGGGTGGGCCTCATCCAATCAGTTGAAGACATTAAGAGTGGAAACTAAGGCTTCAGAAAGGAAAAATTCCACCTCAAGACTTACAGCATCAGCTCCTGCCCAAGTTGCCAGCCTGGACCACAGATTTCAGATTTCAAACTTACCAGCCCCCACCAGACAACTCTGTGAGCCAGTTCCTTAAAATAAATCTGAGAGAGTGGATTAAAAAAGCTGTGCTACATTTACACAATGAAATATTATTTGGCCATAAAAAAGAAAATATTACCCTTTGCAAGAGCATGAATGAACCTGGAGAACATTACACTAAGTAAATAAGCCAGTCAGAGAAAGAAAAGTAACATATGATTTTACTCGTATGTGGAATCTAAGCAAAAAATAAATTAAGAAACAAAATAGCAGCAGATGTATAGTTACAGGGAACAGACTGACTGCCAGAGGGGAAGGGGCTTGTGGGCTGGGTGGGAAAAAAATAAAGGGATTAAGCCCGAAACAAAACAAAACAAATCAAAAATCTCAGACGTGAGTTTTAATGGTGTTAATAAAAGGAATGGTGCTTTTTATAAAAGTGATGTGCAGAAAAAGTGTAATATGAGTGCCAGGACTACTCACTTCTAAAAAAAAAAAAAGAGAAAGAAAGAAAGGAAGGAAGGAAGGAGGGAAGGAAGGAAGGAAGGACAGACGGACGGAAGGAAGGAAGGAAGAAATTGAAAGGTAAACTTCAGCAAAAAAAAAAATATGAGAGAGAATAGATAATCAGTTCTATTTCTCTGGAAAGCCCTGACTGACTGATACACCTACCTACCTTCCTACCTTCTCTCTCCCTGCAACTGCTAACTATCTTTAACATGAGTCACCCATGGTAGATTTTATATACTAATTTTGTACACTAATACTTCACAGAAGGGGAACTTTCAGTTGTGTAGGGATTGCTATAACTTTCAAACTGGCCCCTGATAAAGGTTTTTGGTTTGACAAGACTATAATTAGGCTCCAGAACCTTGTTCTATGCCTATCTGTGCATGTTCTCATAACATGTAGCTTTAGCAAGGGGCCAAGCCCCTCGCCCTCAACATCTGATCTTCCCCTTACCTGATTGGGCCCCTCACCCTCCATCATCCCCAAGTCATGTCTGATCAACTAGGCCAATTTTCCATAAGAGTTCTCTTAGGTCAATTCAGCCAGGATCCCCCTTACCTCTGATGTTTCCCCTTAGTAATTTTCAGTGCACCAACCCCACACTGCTCCTTGGCAGTGAAACCCCACTTGCCCATACTGTATTTAACATTGAGCCCGATCACTCTCCCCCACTGCAAAATCCCACTGTAGTGGTCCTTATCCTGTTGCTATGGTCCTGAATAAAGTCTGCCTCTTCTTCATTAACAAGTGTCAGTAAATATTTTTTTCTTTAATTGTCCAATGAGAACAAATTGCCTCACTATCTGCTTGTGAGCCAACATTGAGAAGATTTGTGTCACTCGGTTTAGACAGTGTTGCATTCACCAACCGCGAGAACAAATGTCGGAGACTTTCGGGGTTCCAAAGATGTTACTTTATTGGCCAAGTTTAACCTGCGCAGGGGCGAACTCTCCAAAGTGTCCGGAGACACAGTGCCCGCAAGGGCTGCAAATGAGAGTCGCACCAAACGCTTACAGGCTTAGGGTTTTAAGGAGGCGCGCAAGCAAGCTGGCTACAGAAGCAGCTGTGGCGGTTAGCGGTTGGCTCAGGGGCAGAATAGGGTTACTGATTATTGGTGAGTTAACTCGTGCACTAGCTCGTGCTCCTTTACCTGATTGGTCAGTCGACCTTGTTCACAGGGGCAAAATTTCCCTCCCTAGTGACTGTCCAGATGGTTATCTGCCTGACTAACCTTTGCTCTTAACCCACATCCTGGAACACACCCTGCTCTTTGGGCGTGTCCCGGAGCCTCTTTGCGTTAGTTAGTGAAACACCTTTTGCTTCCTTACAGCTATGTTCTCGCTAGTTCCCCTTGCCCTCAACAGACAGCACAGCAATTCGTCCAGGAATCTGTTTTCTCCCTCCAAACCTGACACATCTGGGGATTCCAAACCAGCTTCCTCAACCACTCCCTCCCCGCCCCCCACAAAAAAAAAAAAAAAAAACAATGGGGAAACCAGACTTAGCTCCAGGGCAGGCCTGACTACACCAGAGCTGAGGCAGGGCCTCAGGAGCTTGGCCCCATACTCCTGCATTTGCAACAGAACTAGCTCAGCACTCCTAGGGACCTTCTGCTCATTGTATTAACCTAGGACCAGGTTGGGCATGTGGGGCTACTTCCCACAAGAAGACCAGTTTCCAAGTACCTCTCCAACTCATTCCCAGAAATCTGTGTAACACGTGGCTGAGCAAGCAGAGGACCTATTTCCTTATGTTTTGAAGGGGGGAAAATATATACATTTTTAAAATATATACATTTTTAAAATATATACTTTAACTTCTGTGCTACTCAGAAGTTAAAGTATATTCTATAGGAAAGAAAGGAAATAGCCCAGAAATCTCATTATGCTTCAGATTCAAGCATTTATTAAACAGTTATTTTTATATTTCTAAGAGAGCCATTTTCTTCAAAATACTTAAGGCTGCTAATTGGCAGAGCACAGACAACATAGAACTTGGCTCATTTCCAACAGAAGCATGCCTACAAATAGTCATTATCACCACGTCATCTGAACAGGTGGTTGTTTTCTTTTTCTGATTACAGTGGACACACAACATGATATTAGTTTCAGGTGGACAACAAAGTAATTAGATATTTATGTAATTTATGAAGTGAATAAGTGTAGTATGGATGGTGGTTATTCATTTGAAATATTTCTTGTCTTCACAATAAAAAATGTGATTAATGGGACCACCCCACCCACCATAGCACTTGTCAGGACTTGCAGTCAGAAGCTGCCAGAGTGTCCTTCATGAAAGAACTGCTGGCCAGCCCCAGCTGACTATCCGATCCTCTGTGGAACTGGCCAAGCAAAATCCTGGTGCCACTAATCAGTAAATAATGAAGTGAAAATTTTTTAAATTTCTAAGGTCATTGGCACAAACAAAATATCGCAGAGGATTAGGGCAAAAGAGAAGGTCCTATAACCTTTCGGACCCCCGAGGAAAGGGTTGTTCAATTACTAAACCTTTCCCACAGCCTCACAAGCACCAAGATGTCAACACCACCCCGCCTGACACCGCTGATCTCTTCAGGTCCTTGACAAGCGGTATTTCTTGGCCCATTGCTGATGTCACTCCTGTGGAGGGGTGAGGAGGGGGGATACTTACCCCCCATCCTATGACTATTGTGGATACTACAGGAAAAGGAAGCACAGGATTCTGAAAGATGCTGACCTGTGGAGTGCTAAGCCTCCAGTCTTGTGCTGCATTTACCTCCGTCATTTGTCACTGACTAGGAGAATCTCAATCAGGAACAGCTGAAGAATCAAACTGGCTTGTGCGAGGCTGAAGAGTCCACCACACAGGGATTAAATGCCATCTCATGTTTGCAAAGCCTTGGGCTTTTGGCAGTGCTCACAGAAGGATTTATTTGAATAATTACTTTGAGTGAAACATTATGCTTTATTATATAAACATGAATGAGTCAAGGTCCCCACCTCAGGGAGCTTGTATCTGGTGGAGAACACTGGCAAGGTCAGAGCTAGAAGATGGTGGGTGAAATTTGCTTAATTGAGGAAGACAATACTACAGAAACCTACAGGTGGAAACAATTAATTTTAACTAGGAAAATTGATATAGGCTGTCTAATAAATTAGTAGGAATTTGGGTGGTTTCTCCCAGAAGCTCAAAAGGATGAAAATTTAGGGGATACTTGTAACTCAAAGGGAAAAATGGAGAGAAATGACACAGAAGAGAGAAAGACCCCAGCAACATGATAGCTGGTAGAGCCCCCAGGAGAGAGAAAAGGGTTTTTCTGGGCTTATAGACTGGGTTATAGTACCCCTCTGATTTCATAAGCCTTCAGCAGAAATCCTTTAAAGAGTGCTTGGGGACAAAAAAGAGAAAGGGACTGGGTCAATGCTTGGGGTCAGCAAGACAAACAGAATCCCTTTTCCTCCAGGATATGTAAATCTTGGAAATTGCATTTGGAGGATTGTGCTTAAATACTAAAGAAACAGAGACCAGAGGACTTGGCAACATCCAGGTTTAACACATAAAAATGGTAAAGCAATAAATTTTAAAGTGACAGTGGGATTGCAAAGGAAGGAAATGACTTCACATCCTATAGCACTGAGCTAGACAATTAACCTGGTAGCCATGCGTTCCTACACTGCCCTGTTGTTGGTTGACTCACACCATTGCCTTGGACTGAAGCAGCGTCTCCAGGCTCACCCAAGTGCTGCCGCCTTCTGGAAGACTTCCTGACTCTTTTGGAGACTCATGCTCCCCTCCTCTGCTCTCACATACTCACCTCAACTAATTCCATCACCCAGCTGTCTAAGACATGCTTATTCACTGGACAGTCTCCCTGATGAATGGGAAACTAGACTGAAGAACAGAGGCTGTGCATCTTTTTGTCTTTCTGACCTCAATGCCCAACACATTAGGCAGAACATACTTGATGCTTAACCTAAGTTTCTGTAAATAAAGGCGGGAAAGAGGAAGACATCAAGTGGACTGTCAAGGATGGCTATGAGCTGATAAAGCCTAGAAGAAAATCAAAGGCATCCAAAGGGAGGGGAGCACAAGAAGTAGAGACAATAAAGGGAGAGCCCATCTACACACGGTGACCCAAACAAAGGCATTTACTGATGCTTTCTTTAGAAATGTCCCTGAAATGCAAGGAACTTAAGAAATTTTCCAAAGAAAAAAATTTTCAACTATGAAGTCAAAGGACAAATAGCATGACAGTGTGAGCACATTTTGGGGAGATGGGAAGTGCATGAGGAGGTAATGTTACTGAAAAGGATGAAGAACACATGCCTAAAGAAGGGAAGCCAAACAGCAGCAGAAATGCATGCCTGGGAGAGCCTGGATCCAAGGCCAAACAAATGATGGGCCTGAAAACAAGTAGGTGAGCCAGTCTGAATAAGAAACTTCCAGAGCCTAGACACTTTCTCCATCCATTTCCACCTGGGTACCACCATAGCAGGCCCCTGGAGAGGGTTGTTCTGCAGAGATTTCCGTATACATACCTTGTAATCACCATTCAAGTGAGTCATTATAAAATAAACTTTTCGAAAGCCAATACTCTCACTTTGTTTCCCCTTTTAGTACAATCTAATTTATGTACACCCTTCAGAGGCCTAGTGTTAGTTTTAAAGTAGAATTTAAAGACTGTAGCCAAGCAGAAAAGATGTCAAAAGGAAATAGGAGAAGCCAAATCCAAAACGATTTATTGTGGGTCAAGCATCCCCAGAGGAAAGCTCAGAACTAGTGCAAGAGAAAGTTAAGTTTATAATAGGAAATTATTGTAATTAAAAGCAAGTTTACTTCCTAAAGAAGCTGAAATAACCCTACAGAGACTATAAAGAGACTTCTGGGTAATAATGTCAGACTGAGGCTCGATGAAATACTTGTCCTTCTCTACTTCTTAATAAAATAAAATAAAATTTTTTTAAAATTTTAATCAAAGAAAAGTAGTATAACTTTCTGATCTAAATTTTGAAAGTAAAAGCAAATGAAAGAAACAGGAGTCTCAAAAGACTTAGGAAATCTCTGAGAACGACTGGAAGATGATTGACAATTCTCTATTTCCTCCCATAGTACAGACTTTTACATGCTTTCCCTTTGCCATGTGATGCTGCCAATCACCCACTAGAGTTAGATTTGGCCACGCAACTTGTTTGGGTCCATAGGGTATGTTAGAGGCCATGATGTAAATAGAGGCTTTAAATATGCTTGTGACTCCACTGGTTTTTGAAGCTATTGTTATCCCACCG
This sequence comes from Sturnira hondurensis, assembly GCF_014824575.4. NCBI lineage: Eukaryota > Metazoa > Chordata > Mammalia > Chiroptera > Phyllostomidae > Sturnira > Sturnira hondurensis. Next base: position 2,485,650 of record NW_028095197.1, on the reverse strand, counting down.
AGCACTACCCGTTCCATTCCATCTTGGTCAAAGTGGAAATATGAAGCATCCCTAAAACAGGCTGGAAGCCTGGAGTCCAGCCAAGAACAGCCACACCTAGCCTAATTAGACAAACTAAAGATTACTTGCAAATTCCTGAGTATGAAAATAAACATTGTTGAAAGCCACTGAGATTTTTGAGGTTGTTTATTGCATAAGAGAAAAACTATTACAGGCTTATAGCTTAATCTCCATCCTTAGAAACTGTACTAAGGGAAGAAGATGGATAGACAAAATTTTAAAATGTGTACTTAGACCTGCTAACTTGGAGAAAAACATATAGAGTAAGGAAAATTCAGGGAAGAAACCTTCAGGTGGAGATGGATTTGTCTGCCACTATAAGAAGGCAGGATCAGACTTCCCACCAAGATGAAGGTGGGGGTAGACACAGTGTGCCTCCTAGCACAACCAAAATTAAGGACAACAAAATTTAGAAGAAAAAAAAAACAGAACTGACAGAAAATTGAACTGTACAGAAGTCCAACCATTCATCCAGACCAGTAAGAGGGGCAGAGTCAGTGGCAGGCGAAGAGGGGTCAACGCAGGAAAAAGTGGTGGCTGGAGGACCTGGGTGTACAGGGAACAGCTAGCAGACCTCGGGGGCAGGGAGGCAATGAGCAGACCCTGTGAGACACACAAGGTGGCTGGCTGATTACAGTCACACATTCACACACAGATAAACCAGGCGAAAACGAGAAACGAGACAGACCATGCAACCCAGGGCCCCAGTGGCAGGCAATAAAGCCTTAAAGCACCGATTGAAAGCACTTCTAGAGGTTGAGGTTCTGGGAAAGACTCCCAGCCTCACAAGAGAGTTTGTGGGAAAGACCCACAGGGTCCTAGAATGTACACAAGCCCACCCACCGAGGAACCAATGCCAGAAGGGCCCAATTTGCTTGTAGGAAGCAGCAGAAGCTTGTGGGAAGCAGAGAGAACTGAAATCCCCTCTGATTTCAGAGTGAGAGCAGACCAAGCATCATTGTTCTCTCTTTGACCCCACCCCCATATGCAGTGTCACAACCCAGCAACTGGGTTGCCCCATTCTAGTGAACAACTAAGGCTCTGGCCCTCATGTGTGACAGACACAACAAGATGCCCCCCCACCAAAAAAAAACAGCTCAAACAGAAGAACAGATCGAAGCCCCAGGGTCAATACTTTTAAGCGACCAAGAGATAGCCAATCTATCAGATGCACAGTTCAAAGCACTGGTGATTAGGATGCTCACAGAACTGGTTGATTTTGGTCACAAATTAGATGAAAAAAATGAAGGCTACACTAAGTGAAATGAAGGAAAGTGCATAGGGAACCAATAATGATGGAAAGAAAACAGGGGCTGAAATCAATGGAGTGAACCAGAAGGAAGAAAGAAACAACCAAACAGAAAACAATGAAGAAACAAGAATTTAAAAAAATGAGGAGAGGCTTAGGAAACTCCAGGACATCTTTAAACATTCCAACATCCGAATTATAGAGCTACCAGAAGGGGGAGAGGAAGAGCAACAAGTGGAAAACTTATTTGAACAAATAATAAAGGAGAACTTCCCCAATCTGGCAAAGGAAATAGGTTTCCAGGAAGTCCAGGAACCTCAGAGAGTCCCAAAGAAGTTGGGCCCAAGGAGTAACACACCAAGGCACATCATAATTACATTACCCAAGAGTAAAATGAAGGAGAGAATTCGAGAAGCAGCAAGAGATAAGGGGACAGTCACCTACAAAGGGGTTCCCATCAGACTGTCAGCTGATTTTTCAAAAGAGACCTAACAGGCCTGAAGGGTCTGGAAAGAACTATTCCAAGTCATGAAAGGCAAGGACCTACATCCAAGATTGCTCTATCCCGCAAAATGGAACATTTTAAACATTTCATTTAAAATGGAAGGGCAGATAAAGAGCTTCTGAGATAAGGTCAAGTTAAAGGAGTTCATCATCATCAAGCCCTTATTATATGAAATGTTAAAGGGACTTATCTAAGAAAAAGAAGATAAAAACATGAACAGTAAAAAGACAGCAAACTTGGTTATTAACAACCACACCTAAAACAAAAGCAAACTAAGCAAACAACTAGAACAGGAACAGAACCACAGAAAAGGAGATCACATGAAGGGTTAGCAACAGGAGAGGGGGAAAAGGTACAAAGAATAAGTAGCATAGATGGTAGGTAGAAAATAGACAGGGAGAGGGTAAAAATAGTATGGGGAATGTAGAAGCTAAAGAACTTATGACACGTGGACATGAACTAAAGGGGCGGAATGTAGGTGGGAAAGGGTGTGCAGGGTGGAGGGGAATGAAGGGGGAGAAATGGGACAACTGTAATAACATAATCAATAAAATATATTTTTAAAAAATTTAAGAAGGCAAAATCAAAAGGAGAGGCAAGAAAACCACCAGGGCTAAATTAGGGATCTCTAATGCTTAGGGCCTATATGCCCTTTTGGAGCAGAACTGACCTAGGCAAAGTAAACCCTAGTGTAGGACAAGCCAAGAGTTCCAAGAACAGCTTTGCACAGCCCAGCAGAATGTCCCTACACCACCCTAGCCCCACATCTCCAACTCCACTGGTTCTAGTTATGGAAAAGTCACAAGGGTGAGCAGAAAGCAGTATTCAGGCTTCAGAACTGAGAGTCATAGAGAAAGACAAACAGGCCTTAGACAGAGTAGGGTGTTTGAGGGAATTCATGTATATGATGTTATATTGACTAGTAAGTGGGCAAAGCCATTCAGGACAAGCTGGATCAAGATGAAAAGAAATAGCATGGCAGCTAAGGAAACACTAAAGAAACAGTGAAAAGAAAGAGAGAGGAGTAGAAGCAAGGAAGAAGGGAGAAAGGAACAAGGAGAAGCAGATAAAAGACACAATCAGAAGGAAGGAAAGAAAATATAACCCAAGGTAGAAAAGACAAGTTCCCTGTGAGGGCATCCTGCTACAGAAGAATCTAATAAAGATATGAATTTTTTTAATCCTCACTCAAGGATATGTTAGTTGATTTTAGAGAGAGAGAGAGGAAAGGAAAAGAGAAAGAAAAATATCAATATGAGGGAAAAACATCCATCACTTGCCTCCTGTATGCACCCCAACCAGGGATCAAAACACAATCTGGGTATGTGCCCTGATCAGGGTTGGAACCCTCAGCCTTTTGGCTTATGAGACAATGTTCTAGTCAACAGAGCCAACTGGCTAAGGCAAAACATGAATTTAATAAAGCAATCATTCAAAGTCAAAATGAATAAGTAATAGAGTAAAATGAAAGGGAAACTATGGTACTGAAGAAAGAAAATGGGAATCAATACATCACTATAGAAATAATAAGTAGACACAGTAAGGAGAGGAGAACAGAAAAAAAAAAAAACCACGTTACCAAAATAGAATAAAGGCCAAGTGCAAGGGAGGAGAAAGCTTTCCTGAACGACGCTCTTAGGGTCCCTGGCTGGGTCTAAAAATTAAACTGATAAAGACAGACTAATAGGAGAAAAGTATACAAATTTTATTCATCATGTACATGGAAACCTTCATAAGAGAATGAAAACATGAGAAAGTGCCCAGAACAAGAAGCTTTTATACTACACATTTGTGAAAAATGTACAAGACAAAGGGGTTTGGGCTGGGAGTGGTCCACCTAGAGCTGGATAGTCCTTCTCTTCCTTAGCTAGAAAGATAAGGGTTAATTTAACAAGGGTTCTTTGCTGGTTGCTCTGGTGTTGGCCCTCAGCTGCTGAGAGTCTGTCTTCAGTCAAGGGAGAATTTATTTACTGCCTTTAGGCAGAAAAGAGGGAGCTTTTTCTGAATTTACTCTTTTTTAATTGCCTTCAGCTCAAAATAATTTTATGTAAAAGAGGACTTTTTTGGGGGGGGATATATTCTGATTTCTTTCAATGAAGGAAATGAAAGCAAAGATATAAAAGCAATTGAGAGGATATACAGGAGCAAAGGCAATTTAGCAAGATAAAGAGCTCAATAGCTCTGGCTGGTGTAGGTCAGTGGATTGAGTGCGGGCCTGTGAACTACACAATTGCAGTCCAATTCCCAGTCAGGGCACATGCCTGGGTTGCAGGCCAGTTCCCAGCAGGGGACACACGAGAGGCAACCATACATTGATACTTCTCTCCTTCTCTCCTTCCTTTTCCCTCTAAAGATAAATAAATAAAATCTTAAAAAAAAGAGCTCAATAAATGGAACTGAAAAGATAGTAAAAAAATAGAAGAAAATTATCATGACATAAAGGAAGGAATGAACCAGAGGACAAAATACAACAAAACTGAGATAAATGATTATATGACATGTTCTCAAGAATATATTAATTCCAACAATAAAGATACCTTCATCATGGTGCTACAGGGAGGGGGAGGGCAAGGAATATCCCTTTTAAGGGATAAAAAGGAAGCTGTGCTCAGGCTTTCCCCAAAAATTACCCAATGCCAAAGGCAAACGAGTAACACCTACAAGGTTCTTAGGCAGAGAGATGGACACAACCAAGTAATCCTTCAGCATGAAGTCAAGACGGATGTCGTTCAACAGGAAAGAACAGAAGAAATACAGCACCTGCACATTTCTAGAGGGAGGGGAAAGTGGGATTCATGACCACAAAATCCAGTAAGTCAAAAGATGAACAGAAGTTGTGCTTTGGCATGGCACATGCAGGTGTCCACTGCCTGGGCCACCCAGCTTGCCATGGGCAGAGGGAGAAGAAGGGAAAGAGAAAGAAACATCAATTTGCTGCCTTTTGCATGTGCCCTGACTAGACTCCAAATCCACAACCCAGGAAAATGCTACATTTCAGTTAGAAGTTAGTGGACATCTTCGATTAGAAGATAGCTTGAGAGTCCATGGGCCTCAGGGAAAGAACACCTCACCTAGGCTCTATGTGGGCTTCCTGGGGGCACCATTTTGGCTGCTGAGAAACATCTGCTTGGATTGTCCATTATTGTGCTCTTCCTACTTTTGGGGACAGCCATCTGTGTTTCCTTGAATTCACTGATGCCAGATTAAAAGACTTCCAGCTAAGTTGGAGGCATAGGTAAACATACTTCATCTCCACACAAAACTACAGCAAAAATTACAACCTAAATTGCAAAACAAACATCATCTAGATTCATCAGAAAATAGAGTTGTATGGAAATCCAACAACCAAGGATTTAAAGAAGCCACATTCATCCTGACAGGTGCCTTTTCAACAATAGGCCATGCAACTTAGAGAGGGAGTCAAAGCAGCTCTACCTAATACAAAGAAACAAACACAGGGAGGCTGCCAAATTGAGGAGACAAAGAAATATTGCCCAGATGAAAGAAGAGAACAAAACTCCAGGAAAAGAACTAAATGAAATGGAGTTCTTTTCAACTACAACCTATCAGATACAGTATTCAAAACACTGGTTATGAGGATGCTCAAAAAAATTATTGGGTACTTTAACAGCATAAAAAAGGCCAGGGCAGAAATGAAGGTTGCATTAAGTGAAATAAAGAAAAATCCACAGGGAACCAACAGTGGAAAGGATGAAACCAAGATTGAAATCAACAATTTGGAACATAAGAAAGGAAAAAACATTCAATGGAAACAGTAAGAAGAAAAAAGAATTTAAAAATATAAGAATAGAATAAGGAGCCTCTGAAACATCTCCAAACATACCAAAATCTCAATCATAGGGGTGTCAGAATGAGAAGAAAAAGAACAAGAAATTGAAAATTTACTTGAAAAAATAATGAAAGAAAACTTCTGTAATTTGGCAAAAGACATAGACATACAAGCCTAGGAAGCTCAGAGAGTCCCAAACAAGTTGAACCCAAAGAGGAGCACATAAAGACATATCATAATTAAAATGCCAACGGTGAAAGATAAAGAAGGAATCTTAAAAGCAGCAAGAGAAAAGAGAGAATATTAGTCATAAGAGGTTCTCATAAAACTGTCAGCTGATTTCTCAAAAGATACTTTGCAGACTGGAAAGGACTGGAAAAAAGTATTCCAAGTAATGAAAAGCAAAAACCTACAACCTAGATTACTCTATCCACCAAAGCTCTCATTTAGAATGGAAGGACAGATAAAGTGCTTCCCAGACAAGGCAAAATTAAAGTCGTTCATCATCACCAAGCTATTATTATATGAAATGTTAAAGGGAACTATATAAGAAAAAGAAGATCAATACTATGAACATTAAAATGGCAACATATGCACAGCTATCCACAACTGAATCTAAAAAACAAACTAAGCAAACAAGCAAAACAAGAACAGAATCATAGATGCGGAGGTCATTTAGGGGGTTATTAGCTGACAGTGGGAAGAGGGAGAATGGAGGGAAAGCTGCAGGGATTAAGAAGTACAAATTGGGCCCTGGCTGGTGCAGCTCAGTGGATTGAGCGCGGGCCTGTGAAGCAAAGGGTCGCTGGTTCGATTCCCAGTCAGGGCACATGCCTGGGTTGCAGGCCAGGTCCCCAGTAGGGGACACATGAGAAGCAACCTCACATTGATGTTTCTCTCCTGCTCTTTCTCCTTCCCCTCCCCTCTCTCTAAAAATAAATAAATAAAATATTTTTTTAAAAAAAGAAGTACAAATTGGTAGGTACGAAATAGACAGGAGGATGTTAAGAACCATACAGGAAATGGAGAAGCCAAAGAACTTATATGCATGACCCATGGACATGAACTAGGGGAGAGGACTGCTGGAGGGAATGGGGGTACCAGATGGAGGGTGGCAAAGGAAAAGAAAATTGGGACAACTGTAATAGTAAAAGTAATAAAATGTATTTTAAGAACTTTTTAAAAAGATGAATGGAGAAGCTGTGATTTTAAAATTATACAACCCTTAATAGAAAGTGTGACTCAGCAATTTTACAATTAGATCAATTTTTCTTTGAGTATGAAGCTAAGAGACAAATCAGAAAACAAAACTCCTGTAAGTCCTCATAAATTACTAGGCAATAAATCCAACTCAATAAGAAAGGAATCAAAATTTTAAAAAGAAATACAGTAACTTTAATAAAAAATATTAGTGGTGGGCATTAACCTATCAATTTAAAAGATCAAAAGTCCCAGATAATTATGGTTATAGAATAGAATGGCATCACCAGCCTTGACAATTTAAAAACAACCAAGTGAGTAATGAGAATTCAGAGGAGGCAGAGGTAGAAAATTGAATATTTCCTCATGTGTCTGAGTAGGAAGTCAATCATTCCATTCAAAATTGAAAAATGGACTTTAAAAAGCTAAAGAATTCCCAACCTTTTCATCATCTTCCTTCCCCTTAATTTCCGAGAAAAACTATTTTAGGAAATGTTATCACGCATGGTAAAGAAATGCGTGTCTCAAGTTCAAAAATTCCTGCAGGCTCCACTCAATTCATTTTTTCTGTTAAATTGAATTGAATCTTTTTTAACTGTACCTTTCATTTTTGTAACCCATTAGTTCTTTTTCCCCCTATGGATATATTCACAAAGACACATGAGAAGGAATACAAAAGACTTAGGAAATGATTTGCAACTGATCTAAGGGAGAGTTATTCTAGATCAAGGATTAGCAAACTACAGCCTCTGGTCCAGATCTGGTCCCAAATAAAGTTTTATTGGAACACAGTCCAGCTCGTCATTTACATATTGTCTCTGGCTGCTTCCCTACTACCATGGCAGAATTCAGCTATAGTGACAGAGACCAGTGGGCCTCCAGAGGTGACAATATTTACTGTCTGGACATGTGCAGAAATGTTGGTGACTCCTGCTTGTAGGTGGTGGGATTTGGGGGTATGGGTGCTTGGGTTTCAGTTTTTACTTTCTTTTTTGTTATTTGTAGTATTGCACAGAATTTTTAATGAGGACTGTAGTTTTTAACAAAGGAATAAAGCCACTTCTGTATTTAGAAAAGACCACCCTCCACTTACGGGATTTGGGATAAGTGACCTTGTGACTCAGCTAGAGTTTCATGTGCTCCTTTCTAGCACGATGCCATTCTGTCTGAAAGGCTGGCATTTCTGGGCAGGAGGCTCAGTGCAAAGCTGGCTGGCAGCTGTGCAAATCTGGGCCAGCTTGTCAGGTGCCCATCTGAAGAAGGGAGTTATGTCACTGGTTTTGGCAAATAGTTTAAGAACAGCATCCAAATGAGAAGAAGATGGGTAGAAGAAGGCAGGGGCGGAGAAAAATTTTTTTTTCTATTTAGCATTTGCCAAAATCACAACCTTCAGCAAATATCACAGAACTCATTAAAAAATTCCTCATTTACTGAAACTAAAATGGAAATAGCCCAAGAATCAAAAGAAAAGAACGCTAATCAGTCCTGTTCATGTGTTTAAAATATCTTTCTCAATGGCATGCTAATTTTCCCATGCCCAAATAAAAACCTTTCTCAAAGATTTGAATTATAAAATGTTTCAGAGTCCACACAACCCAAAGAAGAGAGGTCAAAGTCTGCAAAATACCATCTGATCCACTGGTGAGAGACCTTTTCATGCCAACTGCTGGGAGGAGAAAGAAGCTGCCCACATGTGTTCACCACTTTGAGCCTCTGACCTTCAGTGTCTGGGCCACTTCTCTACAATGTTTTTCCACCAGGGAACGCTCCCTGACAATTTAAGCAGCCAAGCACTCCCAGCATGGGGTGAATGCCCAACCCTGCTCTGCATATCACTTCACCCAGCATAAATTATTAATTAATTACAGAGCATTTTCCAAGGGCACAGAGACATAATTCTGCAGGATGAGCTAGCAGCCATTAGAAATGAGGAGAAAGATTACAACCCATGAATTAGAGCTTTCATCATTCAAAATGCTGTCTCTCTTAAAATAATTAATAATGTTGATTTTATTCCCTCACTGAATAAATGTGCTTATTCTAAGAACAGTAAATCTCCCCAAGTTCAATAGCAACCAGAATAAAAAGGTCTCTGACAGAAATCTTCTAGCTTCCTGATTAGAAAGCAACTTTATTTTCTTAGGGAAAGAAAAAAATCTATATTAAAGACTCTTTTCACTAACAGTCTTCGCTAACTGATCAACTAACTGTATCTAAAACCGGAAACTGCAAAATTTTTTCAGCATATTTCTTTAGGTTTATTACACAATAAAAAAGGTTTAAAAATCAGTTTTTATAGTTAACACAAGTTGAAGTTGTATGAGAAAAATGCACATAAATTCTTACCGGAATCAAAAAAGCTAGAAAACATTTCTTCTGGAGATTTTACAATTTTTGCTCCGATTTTACAGATCTTCCCTATTCTACTATCCGTGATCCAAATGCCCAGCAAAACCGAGCCTCCTCTCCAAAATAAACATAAAATTCTCTGCTCTCTCTTGCCTCCACTATCCATCCCAATCTCCAAAATAACTTCTGGAAAAACAAACAAACTTAGCCATTCTTTTTAAAGAAGAGAAGAAACTCTTAGACATGTCTCAAAATCCCTCAACTGAGCCACAAAATGCTGAGGTCTGGTTAGAAAGGCCTGCCTACCCACTAGGCACAAGTCTTCACCAATGAGCAGGGCAGACATCAGCCACGACATTAAGAGCAATGGAGAAACAAACAATTTGTGATTCTAGATTGAAAATCCAATCCCAGTGCTAAAGCCCAGACATTGCATGTTCCATTAATCATTTAAGTCAGACTGAAATAGCCCCAAAGAAATACAGGACCAACTGAGAGTCTTAGGGGTTTCAAATTATAAAGAAGGTCTACATATTTAACTTTGTTCATTGCATTTCTAGAAATCTTTCCTGATACACTGAACATTTCAAACATGTTGCAGAGGCTCTAAATTTTGTTGTAATCCTCTAGAATTGTGACATTTTTGTCCCGACAAGCAGTTAAATTACTAAAAGGTCATCTTGACTTCTTAAGCCCTGGTTTTGAACCTTGGCTTTGTTCATGCACGTCTATTTCTTTTCTCTTATTTATTTATTTACTTTTTATTTTTTATTTTTAGAGAGAGGGGGGAGAATGAGAGAGAGACACATCAATTTGTTGTTGCACTGATTTATGCATTCGTTGGTTAAGGCAGGCCTGTTTTACCTTTGCTGGCAATCCTTGGGTGTGTCTCACATTCCTAGGAGATGGTCCTTCCTCCTGTGGGGAGCCTTCTGGGGTCTCAAATAAGCCTCCAGCTTCACTTGGGCTGAATCAGAACTCTGTATCTCTCTTCCATGCGCAACTTCTAAAATCACATTCACCTCTCAGTCCCCTTGAAATTGTTCTCCATTGACTTTTCAAACTCTCGTTCAGTGTATATGCAGCTAAAGATTTGGCAACGAACCTGCAGGAACTGCCTAAACAGATTTGGGGGGCTATTTCTCTTCTGCTGCCTCCTCCCTGGTACCCCATCCTGCAAGTTTCAGCGGACTTCAAAGCCCTGACCTTTGTTTTCTTTTCTTCCACCAGCCAGACTGCCACTCTTGGCCTGGGCTCCGTTTTCCTACAGGTTAAACAGATGCCTCAGGCAGAAAGTCAGCATGAAAGCGGACCTCGACCTGTGTACATCCCTTCTCCGCACAACTAGAGCCCTGTGGCATCCACGGCCCGATGCCTGAGAATAGTTTGCCCAGTTTTACAGCTGTTAATGGTAGAAAAATAAAACCTGTTATTCTGCCTTGGCAAGAACGGAAAGTCCTATATATTTTAACGTGTCAATAACTTTCATTGTTGTAAGAAGAACAAAGGCCTCTAAGCTAAAGTCATCAAGAGCCAGTTTAAAATAAGCCCTGGACTGAGAGAGGGAGGCCAGGTTACCCCACCAGCCGCTCCGCTGCCTCGTTGCCATTGAAGCTCCCCACGTCTCTCAGTTTCTAGTTCTATACAAGCAGCTAGGCTACAAGATCGCTGAGGTCTCTTTCACCTCTACCACGTTATGACCCTTCCATTCTCATTATGAACATCGGATAATGAGATGTACTACTTCAGAAATCAAATCAGCAGCTCTTTGCAAAGCGAAAGTCCTTTCTGAAGCTCTTGCTCCTCCTGGGAGTCGACCCAGCAGTCGGGAGTGCAAGCACGGCGTGGGGGACCAAGTCAGACTGCAGAGCCCATGTGGCCCAAAGTCCGAACTCCCTTACACAGAGGTCCTGGCATCTCTCTCCCTGAACCTATGTCTTCCTCAAAAAAAAAAAAAAAATAGTTAAGATAATGCTACCTTGCAGGGTCCTTCTGGGGATCAAGTAAGATGAGGTATATTTGGGGAGCAACTTAGAACAGACTTTTTTCCATTGGTATTTAAAGCTGCCCAGTGGCCTCTGAGTAATGGCAACTTATACGTTAGGATTTGAAACACCTTGCCCGCCGCCCTATCTCTTCCATCCGCCTGCATCACTGCAACTGACACCCCCGCCCCAGTGCACAAGAAAACCAGGGGTCCCCAGCCCTCTCGGAAGCAGCACCTATCCCCTACCCGCTTCCTTAAAAAGCCACTCAAACTTCTTTTTCACTTTACGTGGAAAACAATTGGGAAGACTCTAATCAATTAGCATTATCTCCAGAAGAAGGTGAAATACATTTTTAGATTTTGAGGACTGCGAAGAATTTAAAAATCCCAGCTCTTGTCTCCTCAATCTCTCCATTTACGGACCCAAAATAGTCTCAGAACTAAGGGGATCTTTTCAGACCCTAGTGAAGGTCCCTGAGCCGCTCACAGAGCGTGGGCCCCAGAGGAGAAGACAAAAGCTCAGAACAGCCCCCAGAGAACCCCAGTGAAGAGCACCCTGGACCTCGTTCGGGGGTGTAAAATCACCAACCTCCCGTACTGGGTGGAGGGGCAGGAACAAGTCGAATAGTGCGGCCCAATCTGTGTTAGGCAGCACCCCCAAGTGGCAGGAAACAGCCAATACAGAAAACTAGGCAGCACTAGGATTGACAAATCCCCACTTAAAAAACCAGAAGTTTGGAGAAATTGCCTTCTAGACCACAAATATTTCCAAAGGTTCGTGGATAATCCAGAAGGAAGAGGGGGCCCCAGGAGGGTGCTGATAAACCTTTTTGCCGATCCAGGGCGTGCACACCGGGGGCGATGCATTCGTTCTATGTCAGTTCACACCTGTTACACACGTGAAGAGCAGAACACAAAACTACTCCATAAATTATTATTATGATGAATAGATGTGAGCTGAATTAAATAAGGACAAAGAAATATATATATGAGGAGGGACCCAAAAGCCAAAATTATCTTCTGGAGAACAGGGTCCTTGTAGTACAGGCTTCCCCAGCTAGGTGAGTGTTCTAGGAACCCATCTGTATCCGTGCACCAGCTGGTGTTGTTGTGAGAGCCTGTGTTCTGCTTCAGTGAATTGTTTAGGAGACTCTTTCAATGCATCTGCCCATTTCACGACCTGTGATTTACAAGAACCTGTCCACACTGTGCTGATGGTTCAGCAGTCTTTGACCAAAAATGACAGGACCCCTGTGCCCCACCCTCCCTATTCACACGGCCTCACCCTGAGCGACCTTTTGTGTTTCCCTGGATGAAAAAAATCCTCAAGGGAAAATGTTTTGCCAATGTGGAAGAGAAGACAGAAAACGGCAGAAGCGCTAAAAAGCATTAAAATCAACAAGTCCAAAGACTGTTCTGAGCAGTGGAATAAAAAGTCTCAATAGGTGTATGGCACCAAATGGAGAGTACTTTGAAGGTGACTGAAGTTTAAACTTAAGTTAAAATTGTGTAGTAACAATAAATACCCAGTTTTATTAATATATTTTGGGATTTGGGGGGTTCCCCCTTATACGGTGGAGGCAGACTTATTAGCCAAAATGATGTTCACTAAAATATAAGCTTCATAAACAGAGAATTTTTGTTTGTTTTGTCTGCCGCTGTATCCTCAGCATTCAGAACAATGCCCAGCATGTACACCTTAGTAAATATTTGTTGAATTGAATGTTGCGTAAACTGGCGGGAGGGAAGGACCTTGCAGTACATCACGTGGTTGTGCCTCAACTCCGCTCCTGTAGGCGGAGAGGCCCTCCTAGAGCGTGTCCGGGTCTCTCCTCCACTTACCAGGGGACTGAGGAGAGACCTAGAAGGCCCCCTTACCAAATTCTCCAACAACAACAACAAGCTGGAGAAAATGTTGATATGCTGATGATTTGCATCGTATTACCATATCTAAATGCCAAGCCAGAAACCTGGGCTGCAACCAACAAGATGAAATGTAAGTCATACGAATTCACACGCACAAGCCGAAAAAAATCAAACGTACGATTTCAAGGTAGGCCTGGCGTTGTAGCGCCCTCTAGGGGAAAGACTTGAAAGTTGTAGTTGCTTGCAAGACCTGTCTTAGCAGCACTTCACGCTGTCAGAACACTCGTGCAATGACAATGGCCTCGCTGCAAGGGAGTGTCCAGAACAAAGATGAAATGGTGCCTTAACGTCACTTTCATCTGGGGTCCAGCATGGGTCATGTCGAGTGGGCAGAGAGAGGGTCAATAGAATAGGTAAAATAATGAGAGGTAAAATCTTGAGAAATGAATTGTCCGAGGGACAACTAAAAATTAAAGAACGAGGGTTGGTTATGGAGAAAAAAAGCCCCCTGGAGGGGCAAGACAGTTTTCTTCAGATATGAGTAGAATTGTCCTTGACTCTGTACCTCCAAAAAAATAAAACTGGGGCTGATAGATAGAAATCATAAGGAGGCTTAAGAAGAATTTCTTTTTCTTCTCTCTTAAGAAGAGAGATTGTTAGGAAGAGTTCCTAACAACCTAGCACTGTTGGGAAAAGGAATCAGCTGTCTCAGGAAACTGTTGTTCCTTGTCAGCGGAAGGAAACAGATGAAAATGAGACTCTGTGTATATTGAGTGCCCGCTGTGTGCCACGCACTGGACTAGAGGATTTATGTAATCTCATTTCTTCTTCACATTAATCCTCTGAAACAGGCATTTATTATTAATGCAGAATCCTTATATCCAACACCCTCCACCTTTGTATGGGTGGTTAATTGATTTTTTTAAGTTAATGCAGGGAATCATAAAAGATGACAAAAAACATGCCTTAAATTTTTAATTTGAACTTAATACATATGCATGTTTTTCCACCCCTAAACTGTGGTGCTGACCCAAGGCTTCTCTTTGAGGAAATCTGCTCATTAGGTCCACCTGGTCTTCATTTCCTAAACTCTGCTTCTTTGTGTTAAACATGATTACCAGTTTCCATTTCTTAGAAGTAGAGTGAAAACTCTTTCAAGAAACCATCTTCCCTGGCTGGTGTGGCTCAGTGGATTGAGCGCTGGTCTGTGAACCAAAGGGTCGCCAGTTCGATTCCCAGTCAGGAAACATGCCTGGGTTGTGGGCCAGGTTCCCAGTGGGGGGCACATGAGAGGCAGCCAGACATTGATGTTTCTGTCCCTCTCTTTCTCCCTTCCTTCCCCTCTCCCTAAAAATAAAAATAAAGGAACCATCCGAATTGGAGAACTTTCCAGGTTTTTATCATTTTCCCCAGGTCTTTACAACTATCTTTTCTATGCCTAATTCAGAAGCTAGTTTTTACGATATGATCCATCAATTCCGCTTCTGGGGATAGATCCAAGGGAAATGCAGTCACTATCTCGAAAAGATAGCTGCACCCCATGTTCATTGCAGTGTTACTCACTATAGCCAAGACATGGAAACAGCCCATGTCCATTGATGGATGAATGGACAAAGAAAATGTGGTGTACGTATATACAGTGGAATACGATTCAGCCATGAAAAAGAAGGGAATCCTGCCATTTGTGACAAGATGGATGTACCCTGAGGGTGTTATACTAAGTGAAATAAGTCCAGGGAAAAGAAATACTATCTGACCTCACCTACAAGTAGAATCTTAAAAAAAAGTTGAACCCAGAGAAGCAGAGAGCAGTATGGTGATTGCCAGGGGCTGGCGGAAGTGGGAAGATATGGGTTAAAGAGTGCAAATTTCCGTTATAACATTAATAAGTCCTGGGGACATAACGCGCGGCACGATGACTGTAGTAAAGAATACTGTATTCTATATTTGAAAATTGCTAAGAGAGGAAATCTTTAAAGTTTTCACCACAAAATGGAAAAAAAATAGAAAACAAAAAAAAGGTTACTAGGGGAGATGATGGGTGTCTTAACTACCTTACTGTGATAATCATTTCACATGTTTCGCTCCTTAAACTTACACACTGTCATATGTTAACTGTATCTCAATAAAACTGGAGGGGCAGTTTTTATCAACTCATCTGTTTCAACTCTTTATATGGTACTCAACCACTTCAGAGAAAGTAGAAATAACTGTTTCCTTTGGCATCTGTATTTCCTCGATCCCCACAATGTTTGATTAGATTATGTGAGAACGCTATCGAGTAGAGCTGGCCTGGACTGGTCTGGGACAGAACCTGACAGCCTGTGACAGCTTCAGGATGTGTCCGCAGGGAGTTCCGTGAGCATCTCCAACCATGCCTGAACAGTATGCCATAGACCCCTGCCAGCCTACAGAGTGGACAGAGAGTGGACCATGTGGGAGAGATGGTTGGATGGGCATCTGGGAAAGAAGCTTCCACTCCACCTTTCCATGCTAGGGTGTCCTGGCCTCAGGGAAGGTGAGCAATTCACTCAGAGTCAAGCACCTACTGGGTCTCTCTCCCAAATCTACGCTTTCTCCACGGGGGACCCTGGGACAGTTTGGGGAATCAAAATGCGAATGTGCTGCAGTCCTGACCCCGTGAAGGACTCCAGTACTGGGCAGCGGGGAGCTGAGTGACCTCCAAGGCCCCTCCAACTCTGAACCTGTGACCATCTCTACTGCTCCAGGCCTCTGCATAGAAAGTTGTGCTGTCCCATCAGTTAAATGTCCCATCAATGTGTCTCTGCAACTGCCTGTGTTAGAAGATATGAGGAGGTAACATCAAGAGTCTAGACCTTAAACTAAAGGTAAAAAGGCATGTTTGAGACAATTGTGGGGAAATTTGAGTACAGACCAGGAACTAGATAGTGCCTAGAAGTTATTATTAACAAGTATTATAATAGCATAGAAATTATGAAGAAACGCCCCACCTAGGCAAGAAATGACTACATGGTGGGATTTTGCTTGAAAATACCTAATGGAAGACAAAGACAAAAACGTAAGTAGGTGAAACAACTATAGCAAAACCTTAGTAACTGTTGAATCTAGGTGATAAGGACTCATTGTGCGGTTCTCTTTACTTTTGTACATGTTCACATTGTTCTCATGATACAAAGAATTTACAGTCTGGCGCTGAGACCCCCAGGTTGTTGAGGTGAGGGCCATCACCCAGGCAAAGGGAGAGCTGGACGGGGGGGAGAACAGACCGCAGCAGCGGTGGAATCTGCTTCCTGCCCCAAGGAGGCCCGGCAACACCTTAAGGAAATGAGTGCAGACAAAACTCAGTAGGAGTAGATTCCAGGCCCATGTACTTCACACAGCATTATCACCTCCACAATTACAGTTTCCCACTGGAAAGAACCCCAAAAAGCATTCCCAGATACTGGCCTGCGCCCCCAAGGGTTCTCCGGGAGCTTATTGAACATGCAGACTCCTGGGCTCCACCCAGACCCACAGAACAGACTGAGCAGTGGTGCCACCCAGGAATCTGCGTGTTTAATTAATCTACCCAGTGAACCTGGGGCAGCCTCAACCTCGCCAAAAAAAGAACTTGTCTCACAAGAAGTTCTGTCACCTGCCCTAAGTCCCTACGACTTCCCCTCATTTTTTAAAACCTTGACCTCTGCAAGTCTCGTGTGGAAGCAGTTGCCCCCCACCCCTGCACTGGGGAGACCCCTCAGAAAGAACAGGCCCTGGAACAGAGGTGTCAAAGTCATTTTGTCCAGGGGGCAGGGTCAACTTTGTGGTTGCCTTTTTCAAAGGGCTGAATGTAATTTCAGGACTGTGTAAATGTAACTACTCCTTAACAGTTAAGCAGTCAGCATAGAAAGGATAAAACAAGGTGAGGGACCAGATTTGGCCTGTGGCCCTTGTGTTTGCCATCTGTGCCCTGGGGGCTCCAGATGGTAGGTGGAAGAAAAAAAGCCAAGCTCTTCGTCAAAGCCGGTCATTTTCTCAAGTACGGGGGGCAGGGGCTCTCACAGTCCTGGGCACCCTTGCCTGCTTGTTGTAACTTCTTTCTTTGCTTCCCCACCCTCACCTCCTGGTTAAGGCTTCTGACTCTGTTTCTACACTAATGACTCCCTGGAGCAGCTCAGGGCTCTTAGCCTAGAAATGTTCTAATAGAAAAGACAAGGAGGAGCCAGAGGATATCTGTTACAGCCGTTATTTTCCACTCAGGATCCTATTTTGTATCTTTACTTGAGGCCCATAAATTGAACCTAGAGGGAGGGTGCCCACGAAATCCGAAGTGAGAGTTCATTAAAAACAAGCAGTGTACCTTGAGTGGCTCACAGTGAAACACTGCCACCACGTGGCTGCTCTACGTCATCACAGGCTACTGCCCTCTCCCAGCCCTTACCTCTGCCCCCACCAACTCTGCTTTCAGCGGATTAAACACAGATGGCCTACGGGAGCAGGTGGATGCACACAGCACTTCCCTTCTTCTTCTTAAAACTATGTTGTTTATATTAATAGAAACACATTCACCTGATACAGAACTGATACGTTCCAAAGGTTCTGCAATAGAATGTTAAGAGTCCCACCCTTGGCCCCAGAGGCATTGCTGAGGATTTCTTGTAAAGCCTGCTAGACGTGCTCTACACACAAGTGTGTTCTAGTTTCTACACGAACTACGGTGTGCTTGCCTGTGTGTTCACTACTGTATCCCTGGTGCATTGGAGACAATCTGAGTAAACATAGGCCCTATGTCTTGGTTTTTTTCACATTCTATATCTCATGAGCCATCAATTAAAAAAAATCCCATCTCACAGATACCACGGGAAAAACCAGCAGATAAGAGTTAAGAAGCATGATTTTAACCAAATAGCCATTCCAGCCCACACAAAATCAACTCAGACCACCCGTAGTGGAATAACTCCCAGAACACCCTACCCCAACCTTGCCATTTTACAGGTGGGAGATTGGAGAGCAAGAAGGAGACTTCCCAGAGTCTTCCAGCAGGTGCCTTCTGGGCTCCTGGAGATTCAACCAGATGCTTAGCTGGGGGTCTACACATTGTCTTAAGCCGTGCCCTTGTCTGCCCAGCATTGCTCCCTGCTCCCTGGCCCTGTTCCCAAGTGCTCACCGCTGACCTTCTCTCCACGGTTTACCAGAACTCTGGGCTGGTTCCACAGCCTCCAGTGCCTGCTGCAAACCCAAGGACCCTTCCTGGTCCTCAACAGCCCTGAGCACCAGCCCAGAGGGTGAGTGGGGACCAAATCAGCCTCAGATGTCCTTATAGCCCAGCTGGCCCCACAGCGTGAGACTTTAAGCTGGATGGACTCAAAGGAGGCCTTTTAATGGGCAAAATCATCACTATCGTGAAATGAGCGGCCAAAGAAACTAACAGAATCTCTTTTGAATATCTTTACGATTGAATTAAGTTTAAAAAAGAATGCTGTGTATAGTAATGAATCTGTAATGTCATAAGATGAGGAAAAAACATAATAAGAGAGCCTGAGGACTGCCTTGCAGTTGAAACTCTCTTTCCAACTTGCATCGACTATGTGCATTTTCCTATGAATATTTCATTATTCATGTAGGGTACACATGTATTATTCACCTATTTGGGTGGACTATCCATGCCACACTTTACACTGCTTTTAACACAATGCTATCTCGACGTTACCAGACAAAATATTTGTATTTATATTTCACAAAAAAAGGAAGCCAGATATTAGTAGTTTTTTTTCCTTAATTGATAGTTTCATAAATAATTGGGTGTATTGCAAGTTTTAACTGTGGGGCTGGTTGTGTAATAGACCATTTTGAAATCAACCAAGGAATTATCCTTTTTTATGATGTGAAAACAGAAGTAATGCTGGTTGGCAGCATTTCCTTTTAAAGAATCAATTCAATCATTGTGTTTTAGAACAATGGAAAAAGCCAAATCACATTCAAGGAAGGAATTTAGGATTGTGGAATGTTACAGCTGGCATCAGAGAGAGGAAACCCCAGCACGACGCCCTTTATTTATAATATGGGGAAACTGAGGCACAGGTTGCTGAGGTTACTTGCCCTCATTCACGTCTCACAATGTCTCTGGGTTCTCAATCTCTGTTAGTAACTACCTGGACGGGAGACCACAGAAATTCATCTACACTCTCTAAGCCTCAGTTTCCCCATCAGTAAAATCAGGAGGTTGGACAAAAGGACATCTATGATGCAACAATCTCAAAAAATAAAAAAACCTCCCATACTCATAAAACCAAACATTAAATACACATGACCCAGCACACACGTGATCTGCAACATCATCTGTAAAACAGAAACTGGCCACAGCCTGGCAGCATTGGTTTTCAGCAGGGACCCTCTTGTCCTCCCGACTCTGCTTCTTATCAGTCGGGCTGCAGCTGCAACACAGTTTTCTCCACAGTTGAGGCTGACCCACACTCCTCCCCCTCAGCAGGTCCAGGTGAGTGGTGAGGGGCATGGTTCTCTGCAGTGGGCTGAGTCATCCTTCCCACGTCACTTGCTTCTGAAGATATTTTGAAAATACATTCTGAAGCCCCTGAGGTCAAACAGAGCAAATAACCCATCACATAAATCACAGCTACCTCCATCGGAGGTGGAGAGAGATTCCTTGGACCAGGACCACAAATGAACTCAAAGGGGCGGCATGCTCCTAGGTCAATGTCAATGGTTTGAGCAACGTTGATGTAACCTGGCAGCTGACAAGAGTAGACTGGAATGCATGTGTGTGAACAATGATAACTTCACTGTACTAGTCAGTGGGGCGGTCAGAGATGCTGTTGAGTGAGCATGTGTACTGTGTGGCCATCACATTCAAGATGACTGAGTGAGTAGAGAAACGAATCTGCATCAAATTTTGCATTAAGCTTGAACATTCCTCTGCAGAAACTATTGGGATGATTCAGAAGGCCACAGCTATGGGCAACTGGTGATTGGCAGCTTCATCACAACAGTGCGCCCGCTCGTGTCACATCTGATGTAGTTTTGTGCCATGACATCAAATCACCCAGGTGACTCAGCCCCCCTACAGCCTAGATTTGGCTCTCTGAGATTTCTGACTTCTTCCAAAACTAAAATCACCTTTGAAAGGGAAAAGATTTCAGACAATTGATAAGATTCATGAAAATACTACAGGGCAGCTAAATGGGATTGAGAGAACTCTGTGAGGTCCCAAGGTGCCTACTTTGAAAGGGACTGAGGTGTTATTGTCCTATGTATAATGTTTCTTGTATCTTGTATCTTCTTCAATAAATATATCTATTTTTTATATTCCATGGGTGGATACTTTCTGGACAGACCTCAGGGCGTTGTGTAAATTAAGCAAAATTATACCTGCAAAGTACTTAGAGCATGCTTAGCACAGACTAGGTATTAGTCCAAGGGCTATAGATAAGTGTAATTTAAAATTAGACTCCCCTGGGAAGGTTGGTCATCATTTGAAGACCCCTCATCAGGAATCCACACTCCAGAGGTGTTTAATTAGCAATAATCAGAAGACTGCAATAATAAATCCATACTCCTATTAAAGAAAAACCATGCATCTAGCTCATAAAAGGTAGAGGGGTTATTGCTTCATATTTCATATTATGCTGGAGCATTTCCCAGTAAGTCTGCCTGACCCTCACCTAACACTCCCAGGGTCTAGCATATTTGGCTAGCAGCTCACATTTAGATTGCAGGTGGTTTTTAGCCCTATTAGGCTATTAACCTGCAGAAATTGGTAAGTTTTTTGTCTTTTTTTATTTATTGGTTTTAGAGAAAGCAGGAGAGAGAGTGAGAGAATATCAATTCATTGTTCCACTTATTTATGCATTCATGGATTGATTCTTGTATGTGCCCTGACCGGGGATTGAACCCACAACTTTGTTGTATCAGGATGATGCTCTAACCAACTGAGATGCATAGCCAGGGCTGGTAAGTTATTTTGACTGTGTGACCTACTTGGAAAGTTATGCCCAAAACTGCTGCAGTTCTCCTGTGCTATAGGAAGTTAAAATCATGTATCAACTCTAACCAAATGCAGGTCCAGCTGCTGTTGCTACAAAAGCTAATACTCAAGAGGCAGGTGCTGATATAAAAGGAAGTGGTTTATTTGCAGATGCCAGCCATCTGGAAGATGGGAGACTCACTCTCAAAGCCCATCTCCTGGAAGATGGGGGACTTATGTCTCAAAGCTCATCTCCTCCTCTCAGTGAAGGCAGAGGTTTTTTATAAGGAGGGAGAGGGGAACAGAACAAAGAAATCAAAGGAGGAAGTTGAAAAGTTCTCTACATGCAGACAAGCACAGTCTGTTCTGATAAGGATAGTGAGGTCCTGTGGGCTTCATCCTGGCTTCACATGGTCCCAGCTTCACGCCATCCTGGCTCCACAATTAAAGGTCAGCAAATCTCCCGGAACTGGGGAGCTTGAGGGTGGAGTCTGTATCTTTTGAGCAGTTAGTTCCTAGAATTCTTACACAAACATCCTGTTTATCTATAAGCTACCTATTAGTCAGAGTCAGCACTTACAGGCACAATGTCAAGAGCTGGGTTATAGTTTCCCAACATTACAATTTCCCACTATTACAACCTGACCTTTCAATTGGGCACCCACTGCCCCAAAGACTCCACAAAGCCCTCTCCTTCAAATGCTCTGTGCGGGGCTGTGGTGTCCCTGCTGGTTCTCTTATTAAAGAATGAAACCAAACCTGACTCCTAGCTGCTCTCTGGTTGCCAGAGAATCAAGTTCTTAACACTCCAGAGGGAGCCAGATCTGCCCCAAGGGTTCATGGTTTCACAGGAGACAACCGAAATGATGTCGCTACAAGTGGAAAAGTGCCACCCAAGGAATACAGTCGGCGCAGTGTTTGTCCACCTTTGTTTTGTATTATTGTCCCCCATAAGGAGCGTTTTTAGACATTTTTCCTCTGATCATCCTCCTCTTGTGAAAATCTAGTACAGCACATACACTGTCTACGGTGTATGTACTGAGGCCCTTCAGAGGGCCCAAACCGTTGTAATCAATATTTCTTCACATGGCCTTCAAGAGCCCATGTAGTCTCAGTGGGTGTTGTGGCCCACAAGGGGAGCTTTAGGCTTTACCCTTGTACCCATTCAATCTTGAGAAAGCGACTTCCTTTCTCAGAGGACAGTGGTGGGGAGTAGGGCCTTGGGGGGTCACTCCTCCTAGAGGTACCTGTCTGGGCAAAGTGATTAGACTGACCCCCTTCCCTCCCACACCACTGCATCCCTATCTACACACATCCATCCCATCCAGCTTTAGTGTTTTAGGGGGTGGGGTTGGTTTGGGCTTTTTGAAGGGAGTGGGTGGGGATTTTCCGTGTTGGGGATTTGTTTTCATTTTTGCTGTTTGGGAATTTTTTGGTCCTGCAGGTCAAGGTCTCTTAAGCTCTCCTTTTATTTTTTTCTATTGAAAGTATTGCTAACTATAAATTGCTTGTTGGTCATTTTGATTTACCTCTATGCTCCTTACAAAAGTGAAGCTCTGGGCCCTGGCTGGTGTGGCGCAGTGGATTGAGTGCCCGAGCCTATGAACCAAAAGGTCACTGGTTCGATTCCCAGTCAGGGCACGTGCCTGGGTTCCAGGCCAGGTCCCCAGTCAGGCATATGTGAGGGGCAGCCACACATTGATATTTCTCTCCCTCTCTTTCTCTTTCCCTTTCCCTCTCTCTAAATAAATAAATAACATCTTTAAAAAAAAATAAGTGTAGCTCTGATAGAGGACCCCAGCTGGCCTCTCCAGGTACCCAGCTTCCATATGCACTCCCTCTAACCCACTGGGAGTGATAACTTCCACAGGGGACAGTGCCCCTGCCCCACAGGGGAACATGACAGAAAGATTGGAAGGCTTTCTACTATTCTGTTCAATACTATATAAAATGATAATGGTAGCGATTTAATCGCAGCTTCAGGGATAAGCCTTGTAGAACTTAATGAAAACTCAAAATGATTTAAAAGTCATGTGATTTTGTCCTGAACATGTAAAAATGTTTTCTCACTCCTGGCTTCCCAGGGCTGGACAAACTGGAGCCTTGCCGGTCCTGGGCCGGCTCTGCAGACACCAGGTGGGGATAAGACTGAAGGCTGAGACTATCTCTGGGAAGGTACCTGCCCCGCCCGGAATGGAAGGCGTGAGACAGGAAACTGGGCCCCAGGTGATGCCGCGGAACACAAGAGGGGGTGGCTCCTTTCTTGTCCCCAGGGCATCACAGTCACACCCCTTCCCTTGCTAGAGATTAAATCTCCTGAGTTTGGACAAGAAAAACAGGGCAAAACTTTCAAACAGGACATAGGTCGATCAAGTATTCAACCAGAAAGGAGCAAGAGCAGGACAAGTACAGTCAGTGGGGCATTTTAATGGACAACGAAAGGGGAAAAGTGGGGAAGTGCCTTTTCTTGAAGTTCCAAGCTGACCCAAGGGGAAAAAAGGTCAAAGAAGTCATTCCTGGGTTCCCAGACCGGCCTACTTGGTTTTTTTTCCCCTTCTGTAGTCTTTCACACCCAGGTATCTTCCAAAGGCGCTTGCCACCCATGTGTGTCCTCTCTCTACATGATTGACTTTAAATCAGATCCACTTTAGTACAGGGAATTTTCCTGAGCATGAAAGTCTACCAGTAATCTACACATGTTTTTGGCGCAAAAAGGAGAAGGGTCAGGTCAAGGAACAGGTGTATAAAGGACCCATGGACAAGGGCAATGAAGTGGGGGAGGATTGAATGTGGGGGTGGGGCAGCATCGGGGGGGGGGGGAAATGGGGGCAACTGTAACTGAACAACAATAATAAATTAATCAATAAATGTTTTTTTAAAAAGAAGCAAAGAGAGGAAACTGACGTTGAATTTCTATAATCAGTAGAATATTACTCCCAAGTATGCACAAAAGAAAATACATAATGAGTGAAAATGTGTGAATACTGACCTGGGTGGGTAGCGCACTTGGTTAGAGTGTTGTCCCAATATGCCAAGGTTGCAGGTTCAATCCTTGGTCAGGGCACATACAAGAATCAACCAATAAACGCATCAATAAGTAGAACAACAAATCTCAATTTCTCTCGCTCCCTCTCTTTCTCTGTCTCCTCTAAAATCAATAAATTTTTTAAATTTCTTAAAATTTAAAAATTTTAAGAAAGAAAAGTTACAAATACTCCCTGAAGTCAAATGAAATAAAACCTTCCTAATGTCCCCAAAAGAAAATATTTTCTAAGTCATTCATGTTAACAAAGTTATTCCTACCTACTTACTACACTCACAAAGATTCACCAAATTTGCCTGCAAACTTGCCCTAAGGGAGCAGCACATTTTGTAAGCCTCCTCCTAATGCTATTGAAAACATATGTTTTTCAGCTTAAGACTTAAATACAGCCAATTCTTGCAATTCATGGTAGTTATGCTCTATAAATTCACCATAAACACTTACTTAGTGAATATCAAACCATTGTTTCCACAAGAAATACAAGTTTCCAGTCCTGCAAACCTCTGGTCACAACCTTTTGATCAACCAATTCATAAATAATTTTGTTTTATATGTGTTCCTGTTTAAAGACACCTTATTTAATATATACTGTTGATTAACAATTAACATTGAACTCATGGCCAACAGCAGTAACTTATGCCAGAAGGCAGTTTCCCTAACATACGCATTTTCTCTGTCAGTTGGGAACGTCCCAGCCTTCTTGCCTTTAGGGACACTAGCTGGCATTTCAGCACTATGCTTGAGGGTCGTTTTAAAAAATGAAATCACTGACAAGAAAGCACAGAAATTTAAAATGTGGCACTAAATAGACAAGGAAAAGAACACGGCTGATTTTGGGATTACAAGTAAATTTTAGTGAGAAGTTGAATTCACAGAGACTCCATAAAAAGCGAGGACCTACTGTATGAACATTTCTCTCTTTAGCTCTAATGGCTAAAATCATCGGTGCTGAGTTTGGGGGATCCTCCAAATATACACAGACGGAGTTTATACCCAATGCAAGAACCCTTTCAGTTCCATTCTGACTTTCTACCTGCAAAAGTCCAGTCCTCTTGGCAGTGAAGGGGAGCAGAATACGCCACTTTGACGTATTATTTTGAATTTACGGTAGTTGAGAAACAGCCAATGCAGGAAGGACACCCTGACCCTCCTCTGTCCCCCTGAAAGCAGGAGACGAATCTCCCATGTGAAAGGTCCCCTCCCTGTGGTAGGAGAGTAGAAGGCACCCTGATCGCCAGAGACAGGGAATTGGGAGCCAGGGGGGCTGTATGAACAAACCTTGCTACTTCTTCACCAATTCACTACCCCACGCTCAAACTCCTTTGTCCTGTCTGTTCTTCACAAATCTATTCTTTCTTTGTCTAAAAAGTATAAGAGCTTCCTGCTTCAATCCCTCTTTTGAGTCTCATATTTTTCTTTGGGTCCAAAATTAAAATTATTTTTCTCCTGTTAATCTGTCTTACATCAATTTTTTTATTAGACCAACCAAAGAACCTAGAAGGGAAGAGAGGAAATCTTCTCACCACTACAGCAGCCAGTTTTCCCTGTTAGAAAGCTTTTCCTTCCCTAGTGGGTCCCCGAGCCTAGTGGCTCAGAGCAGCTTCAGGAGCCTCACATCTGAATTTGTACCGAGACCATTGTTTACAAGGCTTGGCCTTTGGCGAGCCTCTATTTCACTAAATTGACTTCATTAAGATTAAGTATTTCTGCTCTATTAAAAATAATGTCAAGAGAATGAAAAGATAATACTTGCAAAAAGACATATTTGATAAAGGACTATTACCCAGAATATTTAAAAATAACTCTTAAAACTTAACAATAGAAAACAAACAACCTGAATAAAAATAGGCCAACGACTATAACAGACATCTTACCAAACAGGATGTACACATGGCAAAAACTATATGGGAGACGCTCCATATGACATGTCATCAGAGAAATGCAATTAAAACAATGACATACACATTTATTAAAATGGCAAAAAACCCAGAGCACTGACAGCATCAAATGCTAGTGAGAATGTAAAGTGATAGGGACGCTCATTCATTGCTGTGAGAACACAAGATGCCATTTAGAATACATTTTGGCAATGTCTTACGAAACTAAGCATACTCTTACCATTAAGCCATGAAAAGACATGGAGGAACCTTAAATGCGTATTACTAAGTGAAAGAAGCCAATATGGAAAGACCACATACTGTATGATCCCAACTATATGATATTCTAGAAAAGGAAAAACTATGGAGACAATAAGCTCAGGAATTGCCAAAGGTTAGAGGAGAGGAAGGAATGGATACACAGAACACAAAGGATTTTTAGGGCAGTGAAATTACTCCATATGATGGCTCTATGTCAATATACATTTGTCCAAACCCATAGAATGTACAACACTAAGGCTGAATCCTAATGCAAACGGTGGACTCTGAGTGATAACGATGTGTTATTGGAGGTTCATTGCATATAACAAATGCAATGAAGGATATTGGTAATGGGGAGGCTGTGCATGTATAGGGATGGGGGTGTATGCGCAATCACTGTACCTCCAACTCAATCGGCTGTGAATCTAAAACTGCTCTAAAAATGAAGTCTATTTTTAAAGAGAGAAAAGGAAATTCAGCTCATTCAGCTCCTCCTCAGGATATTCAGATACTGTTACCCTGGGGGGCTCCCCAACCCCCAACTGTAGGGGACTGGTTTGTCTTGGCCTAGCAAATGTGACTCAGCTCTGTATGGAAAACCTACAGAAGCGAAGTGGTGGGCAGGAGCCAGACCTTCAAACTGAGTTTTCCTGTGGAAATCAGGCCTAGAAAATTCATGCAGATTGTTATGTCTTTCTCTTGCTAAAACTTCCTCACCCTGGTCTAAAATAACAAATGTGTATTGTCTATCTTCAAGGTAATTTCCAAAGCCTGTATGAGTTCTCCCAAGGACAGAGCTAATGAGTTCATGGCCATTCCCCTCTGCATGTTATTTTCATTTTCTTGATTGCACGTAGAATGTAGACAATAATATTCTATGTGATAGACAATAAATCTTTCTATGATGTAAGACCCCAGGAAAACAATAAAAGCCTGTTTAGGCAAGGGTCAGGGCGCTCCCCTCTTGAGGGAGTGGTGGAGGCACCATAGGAACTCTCCCCTTGAGAGAGTAGTCGTGCCTTTTCCCTTTTTCCACACAGGATTGTTGTCGCCTGTGCGTTTCACCACAGGCAGACTCTGCAGGCCGGGGTCTGCAACACCCAACAACAGCCCCTGTTACAGCCATGTTTAGAAACCACTGGTTTATGCATCATTTAATAGCCCTGGGACCCTGGGACCTGGGCAAATTCTTTCACCCCTGGCTTCAGTTTATTTCCCATTAAATGGGGATAATCTCTTCCTCATGGGATTCTGGGAGAGATTAGATGAGGACTCCATGCAGAAAAAGTACCTAATATTGTAATTCCTTTTCCAATCCCTAAGGATTTGGGGCTAAGAGCGTTTAGGAACTCACTTAATAATGTTAAGGGTAATACAATTAGCTAGGTTTAAAAAATCACTGTTTTAAAAAAACATTTAGTCAGTAATGTGGAAATGGGTGGAGGGAGGAAGAGAGAGCAGGCTGAAGGCCCAGGGAAGAGTGGGTTGACCGCTTCCTGCAGGACTTGACGTAAAAGACAGTAAGATCTGAGATAGTGGGATGGAAAAAAGGGGATGGATACATTCAAGAAGTTAGGAGGCAGATTAAACAAGCTTTGGGGATCAGAGTCAGCCTTGACACTTGCCTTTCCTTCACAGCCCCATCTTCTCCAACATCAGGTCTACCTTCTCTCCTGCAAAGTAACCAGACCCTCTAGCCTCTTGAACTTTTGCTGCTGCTACTACCATCTACGCCGCTCAGTTCCTTGTCTTGTATTCCTGCAAAGGCTTCTAGGGATCTTCCTGCTTCCAACCACAATCCATTCTCTAAAGAGCAGTTAGAATGTTATTTGGGAATGGAAAACAAATTGCATTCACTCGCCACTTTAAAATGCTCTCTAGGAAGATTCTACCACATCGAACAAAATAAAATCATTTAACCCACCTCTTTGTTCTAGCTGATTTCCTCTCCTACTTCCTTGCCAGCATCCTCTCCCTCTGTGCTCCAGGCTTTCTGTTTTCCACCAGCTAAGCTCAGGCCCCCTTAGAGTACCTGCAACTAGCTGTGTCCTCTGCTGGGAATGCTCTCCCTGCCCTTCCACCTACCTACACACCCCCACCTCCTCCTTTCACCCACCTCCCCTCTATAGCCCCTCCATATTTCTTGGCTGGATCTTAATTCACATCTGCAGAGAGGCCTTCCCTTCCTATTTCTGTTTTATACCTAGCACTTATCACCACCCACTATTTTTTCTTGTTCATGTATTGATTGATCATGGCATTGTTTAACTCTCCCCATTGAAATGTTACCTCTCCAAGAGCAGAAACTGTCTGTCTTGTTTCTGGCCTGAAATAGACATACAATAAAGATTGTTGAATGAACGAAAGAAAATTATGTGGGGGTGGAGGAGGTATTTTCAAAAATGTCTCTGGTCACCCCACCCCAACAATTATTGCCTTCGTAGTACTTTGAACTCTTGTTCAGTACTTAGTATGTACTTCATTGCATTATCTTTTTTGGTGTTTGTGCCTTTCCCATTCCTTTTAAGGACAGGGACAGCTTTTTTTTTATCTGTCTTTGCATTTCCAACATGTTGTTCAACAACTGTCACTTCATAAGTGCCCAATGAGTATTTGTAAAATGAATGAATGGATGGATGAATGAATGAATGAAAGAAAAGGGATTTCTACAGAAAGTAATCTTACCGAGTGATCCGATTATAAATTCCTAAAAGGTCAGGTCACAGTGTGTCACCACACCCTCATCACATTACTTTTTAGTAAAAGATTTATATTTGCCTTAAGCAAGTACTGTCCATTGCTTCTGTGCATCTACATTAACATACCTTTGAAACAACCACCCCCAAGAGAGCACATAGTCTTGTTAACAACTATCCTGTAATCCGATCCCACCCCTCTGTTCTTGGCTGTAAATTGGTAGGACAGTTTTTTTTTCCTCTCAGCTCTCTGTCTCAGTTTCCCTATCCCACTTGCCAAGGAATTTTCCTAACTTCTTACTCATAGAGAAAAGCCCCTTTTCTGCTAGCCTAAGAACACCCCGTAGGAGAGTCTAACTTCCGCATTCCGCTTCTGTAACCTGCTTCCGCTGTGTAGACAGGAAGGTCCTACAGGTTATAAAAGCCCCAGGAGCCCTTTGTTCGGGGCTCAGAATTTGGAGATCACCCTCCTCTGGGCCCGTGCACGTAAATAAAGATCGTGCTCCTGAACCCTCGGTGTCTGGTCGCTTCATTTTTCTGTAACATTTGGTTCCCTGACCGGGGAGCGACCTTACATAAATTCGGGCGATTTGCCGCTGGCTGGACAGGGCGGACTGGGCGGCCAGTAGCCCGACCAGGGACCGGGGGAGCACGTGCCCCGAGATTTCTTAGGCCCCGACCGGTTGGGGCACTGGACGCCGACCCGCAACTCCAGACGGGAAGTGAGGGTTTCGAACCACGATCTATCAGAAATCGGAAGGCGCCAAATTGGAAATTGGTAAGTGCCCCGGGGACCGGACCGAGACTAGGGAGAGACTGATCACCTCTCATAGCCAGAAAATTTGATCGGAGTCAGGAACTTAGACTGAGTCCGATCACCATGCCCTCACTCAGGGAGGGACCAGACCCGAGACCAGGAAGGGAGGTTCGAGTCCCCCTTCAGACCAGAACCAGGATCGAGACTAGGTAGTCGGATCACCGGACCCTCACTTGAGGAGGGAATGTTTAACTTCTGAGTGTCTGAGAGTGAAAGTGAGAGTGATTGTGTTTGTGGCTCCACAGGTGAAAAGCCTACGGAGCAAGACTGGGCCCCAACCCGCGGTTTTGCCCCGCGAGGGGACAGGCCAGGCGGGCGAGCAAGTGAACCCCACCCTTTGTGTCTGCGCTGAGTGGGAGGCGGTCCTTCCACAGTCTTAGATTGTATGCTCAAGAACTTCAGTAGATTTAGAGGGCAGGACCCGTCGCTGAATGCAGAACAACTTGAGACTTTTTGTACCTCAGAATGGCCGACTTTCGGGGTCGGCTGGCCCCCCAAGGGACACTTCAAAGTGAAAAAAAAAAGGATCAGTGTACTCACTGCAAAGAGCAAGGACACTGGAAGCGGGACTGCCCAGCCCGCAAGCGGCGGGAGGAGTCGCCTGACAGTCAGACAGTCCCGCCAGCGCCAGACTCTAATGTATTAGCCTTCACCGGGTTCAGCCAAGACTGAGAAGGACCGGGCTCCATTGTGCTTGGTCCCCAGGAGCCCAAGGTCAGAGTAAAAGTTGGGGCCAGGACATTGACTTTATGGTACACACCGGAGTGGAACACTCAGTAGTCACCGTCCAGGTCGGAACCCCCACCGGGAAGGAGGTCTTAGTACAAGGGGCCATCGGGCTCTCAGCCAGCCTGCAAACCCAAGACAGCGAACCCTGGAAAAGGCCAGTAGCTTACCCGTCTAAACAATTAGACAATGTTGCAGCAGGGTGGCCCGGCAGTGGGTCCTTCAGGAAACCAGATACCTCCCGGGACCAGGGAACCACCAGATTGCCTAAGCAGAGGAACCAAGAGTAAAAAAGAATGATAGATAAATCTAGATAAGTAGAAATATGTATAAAGGATGTGAAAGTTTTAAACCTGGAGTAAAGGAAACCTCAACTACTTGTTTTCTGGTTTCATGGGAAAAGAGCAAATTTCTCACATGTGGTTCTGTTTCTGATCAGAAACCTGTATTGTAAGACCTAGGAAAGGTTGCCTGTAGCTGGTTGGGGATAATGCCTTTGCCACCTGGGACCCAAGAAGGGTCAATTGGGGCTGACCAGTGCTTCAGCCTGAGGCAAAGCAGCATGTCTCTGCCATGAGACTGGGCCGGAAGGAACATGTTTCTGCGAGGCACCAGTGGACGCACTGGTGCGAGAAGTGGCCTGTGTGTTATTTTGGAACTCTGTGTTTTGGATTTTGTTCTGTATCTGTACCTGAAAGGGAAGAGGAAAAAGCCCACTGACAGGCAACAAAGACCAGGGTCACAGGTGCCTACAATTCTCAGCCTAGCTGGCTTAGACCCAGACCAGACTGCCACAGGGCTTCAAAAACTCTGCCACTCCCCTTGGAGAGGCCCTGACCAGAGATCTAAAATCATTCACTGAGAAGGAGACTGGATGACCTTGGACAGATTTGCTGCCGCTGGCACTGCTTAGAATTAGGAATGCCCCTAAATCTTGAGACTTCCTCCCATCCTCAGAATAGATAAAGGGGGGAGATGTAGCAGGAGACCTGTTTAGACAAGCCCAGACAAGTCAGAGGCACTCAGTCTGTTTGCTGAGCCACTAAGATAAGGAGGGGTAAACAACTAAGTAACTAAGAAGTAAGAACAAAAGAACATTATATGACTCTATCAGTAGCCCTGCTTTCTTGCTTCTGTAAACCTGCTTAGCTCTGTGCTGCTTCTGTGCGGACACTGCAGCAGTCAGATTCTCTGTGTAACTGGTTCTGATAGGAATGGCTCTGGTTTTGAAGGTCATGAACTGAGGTCCAAGGTTGACCATCTGACTTATAGGGTGTTTGCAAGGTCTAAGCTTCAGAAAGGTGAAAAATGTCCCTGCAAATCTAAGGACTTTTAGCTGCCAGATACTGAGTTTATGGATAAATCTGGATAGGTAAAAAGGCTATAGAAGGTTTATGAATATTGCAGAAAGTCTGTGGGAAGTTATAAAAATAAATGGAAATATGAAAGTTTTGGAAAGAAATTATGTGGTGTTAGTAATAGAAGGTATAAGGCATGGAGATGCATCTTGATGGGTATTAGGAGAAAGATTTTCCTTCAAGCTTTGTGTTTTTCTCCCTACCTGATCCCTCCAGAATTTGGCATTCTGAAGGAATGAATAATGACGTAAGGTTTCTTTGCAAAAAAACAAAAAAAAACGGTAAGACCAGTCATTAATAGTGGTTTTGTTAACCAGGACTTTGACTGGAATGTCATGCCTGAAGGAGGCATGTATGGGTTCTGGTCGTTACCAGAGAGCTCAGAGGAACTGGGATTGACTTGCGAAGCTAGCAAAAGCCCACGAGAAAAGCCTGGTACTTTGGTTGGTTGTGCGGTTTGTGCCAGTCTTTCCGGGGAAGGAACGAAGGTTGCCTTCCTGAAAGATGGCTAAAAGGAACCTATAGGCACAATGGAGGCTCAAGGATTTGAGTGACATGACTGGTACAGGCGAAGCCAGGTGGCAGATGTGTGGCTCTGCTTCTGTGCCCTGAGAGGCAGACTGAGAAGTCAATCTGAAGGTTCCCTGTGTGAGGTCCAGCAAAGCAGACTTAAAGATTATAAGTGATCCAGGCTGCTCTTGATGTGTTTATGCAAATGAACAGTCAAAATCAAAAGTGGTCCCTGTAATAACAGTAAGGGTAATCTTAGGGAGAAAAATTATAGTTCAAGGAAAATCACTATGCTCAGTATTGGATATCGGAATGGTACAGCTAACTGTCTTAAAACTGTCTTATTTTCATTTAAGAGTTGAAACCTGGTTTGTGATGTCACCAAAGATGTACAGTTTACAGGTGCAAAGGACCTGTCAAATTGCCACTGTTAAATGTCATTTCAGAAAGGACCTTGCAATGGAATGTCATCCCAAAAGACAGTCTCACAGGCACAGCAACTGGTTTGGGGATTATTGTATGAATTAACCTGTGTGTTCTTCTGTTTACATAGGCCATATGCCCTATGACCTGCCTAATCTGTCACCTCCAGAATATGACCTGACCAGAAGGCCAACGGTCCAGTAATGCCAGCCTTTGGACACCAAGCCTGAGACTTCCTGGTGACAGCCAACTGACCAGGACCCTGTAAGGTCCTTCCCCTTGCAGGAAGGACTCCCTCTGTGCTGCACCCCCCCTCCTCCTCTTTCAGGGTACCCCTGACCCAAGGGTAGGTAGGACGACGTCCATATCCAGCCTGAAGTAGTTATAAGAAAATGAGACCTTCGTCCATTGTCCTTTATATGACTCCAGAAGGAGAAAGGAATCTCAGAACCCCTCCTAATAGTTAATCACAGGAGGAGAAAAATGATGAGGAAAGAAACCTCATTAATGCTCTGAATCCAGGAACGGGGGGGAACCTGTATATTCCTAGGAGAAGAATGTTGCTATTTTGTTAATGAAAGTGGCTTAGTTAAAGAAAACATACAACGCATAAATGAACTTAAAGACAGACTACGGCCCAGGGCCAGGATGGGAGCATCCTCCTGGTGGCAGGAGTCACTACCATAGGACCCTGGGCCATCAGAACAGTAGTCAGCCAGTTAGAAGGAGCACTAGTACGGAAGACCACTAGCGGCATTCTCATGCTCCAGCAACAACAAGAGCAGAGAGTCCTGTTATTGGATGCTGAGACAGATGAAAGCGCTGTCTAAGCACCCACAGGGGGGAATGATAGAGAAAAGCCCCTTTTCTGCTAGCCTAAGAAGGCCCCGTAGGAGAGTCTAAGTTCCGCATTCCACTTCTGTAACCTGCTTCCGCTGTGTAGACAGGAAGGTCCTACAAGTTATAAAAACCCCAGGAGCCCTTTGTTCAGGGCTCAGAATTTGGAGATCACCCTCCTCTGGGCCCATGCACGTAAATAAAGATCGTGCTCCTGAACCCTCGGTGTCTGGTCGCTTCATTTTTCTGTAACATTACTAACTTGCCTTACAAGGATGGTTAACCAACTTAACTGTTAAAAATACACATTGCTATGTCCCTCCTTAGACCTACTGTATTGGACTCTCTGGAACTGAAGTCAGGAAACATATTTTTTTAACTTTTCAGAGGACTCTGAAGGAAACCAGAATGTCACCCCAAAATATGCCTATCTGACATAAAAATTATTTGAAGCTCAAGGCAATTAGAAAGCAGTAAAATCAAGGAAAAAACTCCTCCTTTTCTGCTAAAGGCAGGAAATAAATTCTCCTTTGGATAGAGACAGATTCTCATCAGCTGAGGACCAACACCAGAGCAACCTGCAAAGAAGCCTTGCTTACATTAACCCTTATCTTTCAATGCCTCGTCCAGCAATAGTTAAGGAAGAGAAGGATTATCTCGCCTTAGGTAGACCACACCCAGCTGAAACACCTTCCTCTTGTCAAATCTTCACAAATATATTGTTGCTTTATCTGTAAGGTATAAAAACTTCCTGCTCTGGTCAGCTCCTCATGTCTTCGTTTTCTTATGAAAGCTCCTATGCCTATGTAAAACTCCAATAAAAGTTGTATGCTTTTCTCGTTTTAGTTTAATTTTCACACTGAGCAAGGGCCCTAAGAGAGTCAAGAAAAACTTGTCCCTTCACTACAGTTCTCAAGCACACAAACATTTAAGACTGCTAGGAAGCTGTTTTTAATTTTTTA
This sequence comes from Sturnira hondurensis, assembly GCF_014824575.4. Classification (NCBI taxonomy): domain Eukaryota; kingdom Metazoa; phylum Chordata; class Mammalia; order Chiroptera; family Phyllostomidae; genus Sturnira; species Sturnira hondurensis. The sequence goes on along the minus strand of NW_028095197.1, from coordinate 2,451,192 downwards.
ATAGTTGTGTTGATATAAACAATGTCCAAACCTGTAAAGAATTTATATAAGAGTTTATTTGAGCCAAACTAATGACATATGCTAGGGAGCAAGATTTCAAATGCTTTCGAGATAACAGTTTTGCAGTTTCTCTTCTGCATTTGAAATTAAGGAGAGAAGGTAAGGAAAATTGGAGCTAACAAAATTACGACGCACTCTCTTGAGGGTAAATACCCCCTTTAAGAGGTATTACTTCTGGCATTTCAAAAATATGTTAACCTGGTTGCACAAGAACAATGAGCACAAAGGAAAAAAAAAGAAAACCAGAAAAAAATGGACAGGGCTAGTTTAAAGCCCTTCACTAAAGCAGTTATAGGCCTGGGGCATTGAAACTGGAAAAATCAGTGTACACGCTGCCTGTCACTACCAGAACCAATAACTAGAGATAGATTGAATCTTTATGGGCGCTTTATTCAGATGGCTGGTGATCCGATCTGAGAAGACAGTGGGTTATGTACCCTAAAAAGCCATCTTAACATCTCATCTCAAGCTGACATTTTTTTATAAGAAGAAGAAAAATGTAGGTAAGGGGTTCGGAATCCAGGGGAAAATGTTAATCAGTTAAAGGCTGCAGTCTGGCAATTTTCATAGCATCCCTTTGCTGACTGGTGATTCTTTATCTGCATCCTGGTCTGCAGACATTCCCTCCATGGAATACAAGGGCTCAGTGCAACACATTACTCATGTGCCATGAGTGATTACACAGTGCCTCATCAAGCACTGACCAGTGTGGCTCAGTATGTTGGGCATCATCCCAAAAGGTGAAATGTCGAAAGTTCAATTCCCGGTCACAGCACATGCCTGGGTTGCAGGCCAAGTTCCCAGTTAGGCACATACCAGAAGCAAGCAATCAATGTTTCTCCCACACCTCAATGTTTCTCTTCCTCTTTTTCTCCCTCCCTTCCTCTCTCTCTAAAAGTAAATAAATAAAATCTTTTAAAAAGAAAAAATGTCTCAGGTACCATCTTGATCACTGTAGTCCTTCTGGGGCACAAAGGTTGAGGTGCTTACGGGCCACCTGGAGTCAGGGGAGGCTGTGTCACACCTTTCAGTTCCTGGAAAAACAGCTTCCTATGTACTTTAATCACTAGCTCCTTAACTATCTAGCTAAAGCTGAAAATAATCTTAGTTCCTGAGTCCTCTTATCAGAATGGCTACCCAGCGTGACTTCACAGTTAGGAATTTGTAATGAGATCACCCTGGGAGGTTACTTTCCACAGACCCTTCTTTTTCCCCATTCACAGCTAAACGCTTACAATGCAAAAAATTCTAAAATTGCAACAGTATTTGGACAGCTTGCTACATGTAATGATAGAATACCTACTAATTATTAGGATGACTAACAGGCCAATAGAAAAGTGTGCAAAAGATATGAATAGGGAAAATGGAGGCATAGGTAGATACAGTGTTCCTCCGTGCACAACCAAGAGAAGAAAATAACAATTTAAAAACAAAAAACAACTAGAACTGAAAGAAAATCAAACTGTGTGGAAGTTTGACAGTCAAGGAGTTAAAGAAGACACACTCATCCAGACCAGTAGAAGGGGTGGAGTCCGGCATGCGGAGAGGACTTGCAGCAAGGCGGTGGCTGGTGGACCAGATGGGCAAGGCTGCCACTGGCGGACTCAGCACCAGACTGTGGAGCAGGGCACGCAAGGCTGCAACTGGCCAGCAAGGCTGCAGCGGCAGCTGCTAGGACAGGCAGTCCCACGTTTGCTCTCAGATAAGCTGGTAGGAACATCTGGGAACAGACCACACAACCCAGAGCTCCAGTGCGGGAAAATAAAGCCTCAAAGCACTGATTGAAAACACCTGTGGGGGTTGAGGTGCCAGAGGGAGAAACTCCCAGCCTCACAGGAGAGTTCATTGGAGAGACCCACGGGGTCCTAGAACATACATAAACCCACCAACCTGGGAATCAGTACCAGAGGACCCAATTTGCTTGTGGGAAGTGGAGGAAGTGACTGAAAGCTGGCAAAAAGTGGAGTAAGTGCCATTGTTCCCTCTTGGACCCCTCCCCCACATACAGCATCACAACATAGCAATGTGGGTACCCCTCCTGGGTGAATACCTAAGTCTCTGCCCCTTACTACACAACAGGCATGCCAAGACAAAAAAAAAATGGCCCAAATGAAAGAACAGATCAAAGCTCCAGAAAAAATACACCTAAGCGACAAAAAGATAGACAACTTATCAGCTGCACAGTTCAAAACACTGGTAATCAGAATGCTCGCAGAATTGGTTGAATTTGGTCACAAATTAGGTGAAAAAAATGAAAACTATGCTAAGTGAAATAAAGGAAAATGTACAGGAAACCAAGAGTGATAGGAAGGAAACTAGGATTCAAATCAACAGTGTGGACCAGAGAAAGAAAGAAACATCCAACCAGAACAGAATGAGAAACAACGATTCAAAAAACGAGGAGAGATTTAGGAACCTCCAGGACATCTTTAAACGTTCCAACATCTGAATCATAGAGGTGCCAGAAGGGGAAGAGGAAGAGCCACAAGTGGAAAACTGATTTGAACAAATAATGAAGGAAAACTTCCCCAATCTGGCAAAAGAAATAGACTTCCAGGAAGTCCAGAAAGCTCAGAGAGTCCCAAAGAAGTTGGAGCCAAGGAGGAACACACCAAGGCACATCATAATTACATTACCTGAGATTAAAATGAAAGAGAACCCTAGAAACAGCAAGAGATAAGGGGACAGTCACCTACAAAGGAGTTTTCATAAGACTGTCAGTTGATTTCTCAAAAGAAACCTAAAAGATTTGAATAGGCATTCAGGATTGCCAACAAGCATATGAAAATATGCACTACTTTGATTAAATAAATATTTGCTTTAATTCCTCTCCTATATATATATATATATATATATATATCCTAAGAATTCTTGCACTTGTGCACCAAAATATATTCAAGAATGTTCTTAGCAGTGTTGTTCATGATTTAAAGAACTAAAACAATTTGAATGTTTATCAGGAGAAAACTGAATAAATAATAAGTTGATATAATGAAACACTATACAACAATTAAAATAAGTGAAACTTAGTCATAAGGTTCAACATGAATGAATCCTAGGAAATAATGTTAGGGTGTGTAATGGAAAAAAATGATTTTCTTTCAATGCTTCTGAATTGTTGGCTGAGAACCCTCTGTAACAAAAGACAGATTAACGAGAGAAAAAGAGACAAAATTTAGTAACATATATACCTCCCAGTTACATGGAAGATACCCAGGGAAATTAAATACCTCTCCCCAAAATGGCCCAAGCACCACCTTAAATACCATCTTAAGTTAAAGACAAAATAAACATGTCAGAGAAGGGAGGCCAGTTATGGGAGGATAACCAGGAAAAGTATGGTAACTGTAAGTATATTTTTATGTAGATTTAAGCCAGTGATTTCTCCATTAATTAAAGTTTCTGAAGATTTAGAGCCAATCTTCTCTTGAGTACAAAGAGACGGACACCTTTACAAGTGGAGATTTCCTTTATACAATCATATGCCACTTAACAATCAGGATACACTTTGAGAAATACATTTTTGGGCAATTTCTTCCTTGTGCAAATATCATAGAGTACACTCACACAACCCTAAATGGTATAGCCTGCTTTTGTATGTGCTGTACTTTTATACAACAGGTAGTGCAGTAAGTTTGTTTACTCCAGCAGCACCACAAGCCCATGAGTAATGTGTTGCACTATGACTTTAGACTTTATGATGGCTACAACATGTCAATGTAAGATGTGTTCAAACCTATGGAGGATTTTTATAGGAATTTATTTTAGCCAAACTGATAACATATGCCAGCGAGCAAAATCTCAAATGATCCCAAGAATAACAGTTTTGCAGCTTCTTTTATGCATTTGAAATTAAGAAAGGACCGTAAGGAAGATTACATGGAAGTAGGAGAATGCAAAGCAGGAATTGAATCACAGGGTATTTAATAAGATTATGTGCTTTATGGAGGGTGGCTCATTTCAAAGATGTGTCAACCTAGATGCACAGAAACAAAGGACAGGGCTTGCTTAACGCAAGTGGTTACTCACCATGAAACGCCCAGTTAGGAATCTATGATTAGATCACCATGTTCGGTTACTTTCTGTAGAACTCCTTTTTTAGGAAAACATAACTAGGCAACGAGAATTTCCAGCTTCATTATAACCTTATGGAACCATGGTTGTATATTCGGTCTGTCATTGACTGAATGTCACTATTCAACACATAAATATAAATGTAAATGTTTGTTAAAGAAGGGTAATTTCTACTCTGTTTTTAGTTTTTCCTGTGGCTGTTGTTTCTCAAAAATAATCTGTCCAAAGATGCCAATTTTGGGCATATTCTGCTACACTTTGGGGAGGAAAAGCAAATTAACAAGTTGCAAAAGAATACACACAGTATCATACCATATTTTTACAATGTTCATGAATAAACAAGACAAAAAGAATATATTATCTAAGTGAGGCAGGAGATAGATAAAAATAAGACACTATAGCTGTTATGCCGCGGTCTGGCTGCAGCTTATCTAAGGGTCCCACAGGTGAAAGTTGGCGTCGGCGATGGGTAACAGACGACAACACGCCTCAAAGGACAGTGAAGCTCTGTTCCATTTATTGCAAGTACAAGCTGATTTTTTATATTTTCATTTTTGGCATAGATTAATATTTTGCAGCTGTTTTGTTTGATTAGTTAAATAGAAACAATCAATACAAAGGTAACCAGGAAAAGTACGAAAGTTCCCATAGTGTCAGTTATGTTAAACAAAAGTTATTTTGACCAGGAGAACCATTAATCAGACAATTTGAAATAGTTCTATGTACACAGTTTGAATGTCTTACTGTTTATTAAAGTTCTCAGAATTTGTCATGGGCAACAGGTACACTTAGACCGAGCAGAGGTTAGGAAATTCATTATAAGGCTTTGTAATGTCTAACTTAGCTATCTATCTTGCTGTCTAAAATGTTTTTTGTATACTGTGGACTCTAACTCCTTGGTAGTTGTTTCTATGTGCTTAGTTTGTAATAGCTAACCAGCTTCTTCTGTTTTTATGCCTGTCTAATTCTAATTGATATATATTCCTATTCAAGGTAAAGGAGGGGCTGTTACTCTAACAACTCTTTGACAATCAGGGGCTATTTTCTTAAAGGGGTTTTTGCTATTCTATGAGGCAGTTCTGTGGGAATACATATCTTTCCCTGAACTGTTCTTTCTTGGGTGGCTTTCACAGGAACAAATAAGTAAAGTACGATGCCTTAATTCAGCCAGGGTGATATTGCTTAGGACTTGAGCCAACGGTTGTTTTTTCTCTGAGAGTGGTCATTAATTCTAGGAGATTCCAAATTACCAAAAGTGCAAAGGTTAGAATACTAAGAAACAGTAAGCAACACCATATATCCACTAATGCCACGTCTGTCCTGCTGGAAAACGCTTCTGTGAAGCCATCATCTCCAAGTCGTGACTGTGTCAACCGACATGGTTAGAAAACGCTTCTGTGAAGCCTTTGTCCCCAAGCCGTGGCTGTGTCAGCCGACCTGGTTAGCACTGGACGTGGCACTGTTATATCAGTCAGCACCCCAATTCTCAAGATACGGTTTGTGACACCTGGCAGAGTCACCCTTGCACACCTTTGCCTCATTATCATGAATTAGCATTGCAGTTCCCTCCCTGTGTGGGCAATCAAGGAGAATTAGGGGACCCAATAAGGCCTACACACTTCCAGCTGAAGTGGTCCATTGTCTGGTCAGAGGTGGCCCGCTCCCGTATCTTGGCAAATGTACTTTTGTTAATAAATCTCACTTGCTTTCCTTCTTGCTTCACTTAACTCTATTGGTGTAGTCTGTTCAATTCTTTGTTCATGACCACTTAGAGCCTGGACTATGTATCCATCTGCAACAATAAGGTACATATATATGGCAAATCCATAAAGGAGAGCAAAGAAATAACCCTCTAACAAATTTCAGACAAGGGTTACCTTAGGGGATGTGGTGGAATGGGAGGCAGGCTAACAGGATAGAGATTTCATATGTTGGTGGAAATCAGGCTCTTCCATGGGATCACAAGGAAAGAATTCCAAGGACCCATGCACAGGAGACTGTGGCATGGCAACAAAGTTTATTCAGGTGGAAATTTGCCCCTGGGTTTCAAATGTCTCATCTCTCTCCTTCGCACCATGGAAAAAGTCCAACTGTGTCCTCAGCAAGGCCAAAACAAAAGCCAAGGTCCAGAGTTCCTGATTCATATAAAAGTTTAGTCCTTTAAGTCCACACAGTCTACTGTGGACCCAGTAGTTGCTAGACCCATGCGGTTGTGTGTTCCAGGGTGAGAGAGAGAATGGGCAAACACATATGGCAAGTACGGGTCACTAAGCGAGAGAGAAAGAGATTCTTTTCTTCCCCTCTGATTATATTAACCTGGGTTTGGGACAGACCAGGTGCTTTTTTGAAATAACCAATCAACTCCCTGAGTTTTCAGGGACTTTTGATAGGTTCACACCCTCTAGTTAGACTGATGGGCCTTTATGGCCAACACCTCCTCCTGTGCCGCCCAACAATCTGGTCCTGGAGGGGGAAGGGTGGGGTGTTACTCCCCTTGGCAGAGCAATGCTATAATCCCCAACCTTGTGAAGTTGTAGCTTCCTGGTGAAGCAAAAAAGCTCATACTCCTCATACTCCCCAGTTCATTAAACTCAATGTCTAATTTCCATTGCTCTCTTTCTTATTAATAACTAGTTAACTATTGTACCTACAGTAACATATAGGGAACATTAAGAGTGTCCTGATGTTAAGTAATTGGCTCATAAGTATTTATTTTGTATTATATCTCATAACTTACACATACACTTTGTTTATTCTTTTAGAGGTATAAAATATTTCATTATTTTCAAATGAGAATAAAAGATTGAAATGATTTAGGGCAGAAAGCATACCTCCCCTAGTCCCCAGAGGATGCCATGGGGTGTTTCTAGTAAATCCTTCCAGAGATGTTCTACACATACAGGGGTGGGCAAATGTAGGTTGTAGTAGCAAAAATAATAATAAATAATTATAATACCAGAGTAAACTCTGTGTTTCACACACTCACAACTGTAAATCTACTTTTGCCCCCCCCACCCCCCATATACAGTTACAGATATGTATACAGTTGGCCCTTGAACAAGCAAAGGTTAGGAGTGAAACCAGAAAAGATACTGGCATGTGGGTTGCCTGTCACTACCAAACCCAATAAGCAATGACAGCGATTGAAGCTTTATGGGCGCTTTATTCAGATGGCCAGTGATCTAAGAAGATGGTGGGTTCCTCCCCTAACAGACCATCTTGTCTTCTCTTTCCAGGCTACACTTTTTATAACAGGGGAATAAACAAGGTACAGTGAGGGCTTTGTGATTCAGAAGCTGCAACATTCCTGTTCTGGGCAGTTAGCTGTTCCCAGGGGCAGATGGTCATCTGTCTCTCCTTGGATCACAAAAGCCCAGATGCCTCCAGATGTCCCTGGGCAGTAATCTTTAACAGTGCCCCAGGAGGTCAGCTGTTTTCCCAGGAGCCAGGACAGGCCTTATCTGTAGTTTCTAGAACAAAAGTTTCAACATACACATTACTTGCTAGACTTATAACTTTTTACCTTAAGCTAAAATTTTCCAAGTCTTGAATCCCCTATCACATCTACTTCCTCAGGGGAACATCCTGAGTGTTGTGTAAATATAAACCCCATTTCGAAAAAGGTTGAAACTGAGCAAGCCCTCATTGGCCAGTGGGGGAGACCAGTGCTCAACATCAAGCTGCAGGCTGGCTTCTGGGGGGCAGTGGGAATCCTCCCATTCTTCAACCTTGGAAGTGCCAACCATGCATCTAAAATGAGATCCTCACCAACCTGCTGAATGTCTACCTCACTGAGGACCTCTGAGACCTCCCTGGCTCACCTACATTACAAGTGGATCCTCACAGCTGACATGAGCTCCCACTTTCAAGAAACAATAAGCAAGGTCCTGGTCTACTGTGAAGTTAGGATCTCCCATTTGCACACCATCTGCATGGCTGACTTCATGAAGACAAAGTAGATCCACGTGGTGGAGGCCTTCAATGGTATTAAGTGGGGGAGGAATGTGATCTCACCCAACTGTGGCTTTTTGGGCCAGTTCCTGCTACATGAATCTGAGATCCTGCCTTCCATGCCCACCAAAGGTTTTGTTTTGCCAAGTGGAGGCAGTCAGCTCTTCACTCATCACCCACTTGCAGACACTGAGCCCTGGGGCACAGGACTTCTACTCCATATGCGCACAGGCCCTACCTCCATACCTTCACCAGTGCCAATCCATCCACAGTCTCTGAGCTCAGCTGGAGCCCCATGACCAAGGCCACATCCTATAAAAGCAGGTGGGGAACCAGCCCAGGCCTAAGAGCAACTGCAGTTTCGTTTTGTTTTCTTTTTTTAAGCATATTTTATTGATTATGCTATTATAGTTGTCCCAGTTTTTTCTTCCCTTTATTCCCTGCCACCTTGCACCCCTCTTCCCACCAGCATTCCCCCCACTTTTTAGTTCATTCCCATGGGTTGTACATATAAGTTCTCTGGCTTCTCTATTTCCCATACTATCCTTAACCTCCCCCTGTCTATTTTCTACCTACCGTCTATGCTACTTATTCTCTGTACCTTTTCCTTCATTCTCCCCCTCCCTTGCCCCACTGATAACCTCCATGTGATCTCCATTTCTGTGGTTCTGTTCCTGTTCTAGTTGTTGGCTTACTTTGTTTTTGTTTTTGTTTTTGTTTTAGGTGTGGTTGTTAATAACTGTGAGTTTACTGCCATTTTACTGTTCATATTTTTTATCTTCTTTTTCTTAGATACGTTCTTTTAATATTTCATAGAATAAGGGCTTGGTGATGATGAGCTACTTTAACTAGACTTTATCTGGGAAGCACTTTAATCTGCCCTTCCATTCTAAATGATAACTTTGCTGGATAGAGCAATCTTGGATGTAGATCCTTGCCTTTCATGGCTTGGAATACTTCTTTCCAGACCCTCTGGCCTCTAAGGTTTCTTTTGAAAAATCAGCTGATAGTCTTACAGGAACTCCTTTATAGGGAACTGTATCCTTTTCTCTTGCTGATTTTAAGATTCTCTCCTTATCTTTACTCTTGGCTAATGTAATTATAATGTGCCTTGGTGTGTTCCTCCTTGGCTCCAACTTCTTTGGGACTCTGAGTTTCCTGGACTTCTGGAAGTCTATTTCTTTTGCCAGATTGGGGAAGTTCTCCTTCATTATTTGTTCAAATAAGTTTTCCACTTGTTGCTGTTCCTCTTCCCCTTCTGGTACCCCTATAATTCAGATGTTGGAACATTTAAAGATGTCCCGGAGGTTCCTAAGCCTCTCTTCATTTTCTTGAATTCTTGTTTCTTCATTCTTTTCTGGTTGGATGTTTCTTTTTTCCTTCTAGTCCACACTGTTGATTTGAGTCCTAGTTTCCTTCCCATCGCTGTTGGTTCCCTGTATATTTTTCTGTGGGAGAAGGGTCATAGAGAAAACAATGTCACTTGCTCACCTTTCAGTCACTTCCCCCACTACCAATAAGCCAATTAGGCCCTTCTGATGCTAATTCCTGGGTAGGTGGGTTTGTGTATGTTCTAGGACCCTGTGGGTCTCTCCAATGAACTCTCCTGTGAGGTTGGGAGTTTCTCCCACCGCCACAATTCCCACAGATTTTTATGGCCAGATGTTTGACACATGCTGACACTTCTAGGCGGCCTTTTCACTGTGGCTCGTCAGTGTGATTCCAATTCATATTTGAACCTCTCTCATTGCACCTCTCCTCATGGCTGCTCTCTTGTCATTTGAGAAGAGTTCTTCAGACTATAGACCAAAAACTACCCCTTTGAGGTGGTGGCAGTAGGGGCCAGGAGAAAGAGGCCCCTACTATGTATTCTGGAATGAAAACTACCGATCTTCCTAACTTACAGTCCTTGTATGTGCTTGCCTGTCTCCTGTGAGACTTGTTTTCTCCCCTGGCCCCAAGGGAGCTGTTTCTAAGCTGTTGACTTCTGGAATTTGCAGATTTCATGATGCCTTTTTTGTTTGTAAGTTATTTCTCCAGGAGAAAAAAGCAGTAATTTCCTCAAATCCATACAAACGTGAAGAAAAGCACTGCTGGTCAATGTTGCTTTTTATATTGCAAAATAAAAATAGTAAAAGAGAAAAATATATACCATATAAATTAACCATTTCGCCCTCCACATATATAACTGACGAAGAGGTTAAATTTATACATTGGTTTACATATGAATAATTCAGGAAAATTTACACTCTGATACAATTTCAAACCTACAGGAAAGTTGCAAGAATAACAAAAACTTTCATAACTTAATCAGACTCATCATGAAGAGGTTGCCTCATGTGCTTTTTTAATTCTCTCTCAGACTCATTTCCATGTCATTGCTTTTTTTATGAACTATTTGCGAATAAATTGCAGACATCATACCCTTTCATTGCTCGATTCTCCAATATTGAATTAAGGGCATCCTCTTACATAACTGAGAAAAGAAAGGATGCTTCAGCTTCTCCAACTTAATTAATAACCAGGAGAAAACAATGAGCTTCCCTAACATTTCTTACGAAGGCATGAACACTGGGGATAGCCATGCATATTTTTTACAGTTCCCTTTTTTTAAACGTTTTAACTCAATTTATTGGGGTGACATTGGTTGATAAAATGATATAGGTTTCAGTTTTACAATTTTATGATTCATCATCTGTACTGTGTGTTCACCACCCCAATCTTTTACAGTGTCAACACTAATAACTCTAGAAATCGATGCCTGTTCTTGCTATATCCTGATAAAAACTCATCTTAAGGGAGAAAGGGGAACAATTTAAATTTGTATTTGACATAAAAAATACTTTGGGATTTGTTTTTCTAACAAAATCACCTTTGCAGTTAAATTTTTGCTTTTTAACACTCCCCAATTAATATTGATATTTAATTCCATTCAATCCCTGTGCTAAAAACAACTATCTGGAAATAATTAAACTACTCTTTCAAAGCAGTTTCTTTTTTTTTTAATTTTTATTTAATTCTTGTTCAAGTACAGTTTTCTGTCTTGTATTCCCAGCCCTGCCAGTTTCTTTTTAGACCCTGCGCCCAGACTCCCTGACACCAGGGGGCACCATGACTCAACCTCTTTTTTCCTATACATTCCTTCCATTTGCTGTAAAACTGCTAATAGTTAAAATATAGGCACCCTAATTGAGCCTTCTGACACACTAGACGTATTTTCTGCTTATTCTACTGCCTATGTAAGTACCCTCTACTTTTCCAAAGTTGGAGCACTGTTTAAAAAGTTCTTGAAGCTCTGCTCTCAGGCTATAGCCCTCTGCAAGGCCTGAATAGAAATCCTTCTAATACTTTCAGAGATTCAGGTTTTTCTCAGGGATATAACCATAGTGCAGTCATCAAGATGAGAAAATTGGATACTGAGACAGTATTATGGCCAAAATTTAAATTTGGCCAATTGTTCCTACATTGTCCTCTATAACAATGGACTCACTGCAGGATGGTAGGTTGCACTTATTTGTCATTTATCTTTGGCGTCTTGCCTTTGGAATGGTCTGTGTGCCTTCTTTGTCTTTCATGACCCTAACTATTTTGAAAACACAGGCCAGTTACACTGTAAAATATCTCTCATTTAGATCAAACATCTTTCTTGTCAGACTCAGGTTATGCATTTTGGGCAGGAATACCACCAACATGATATGTTCTCCTCAACGCATCATATCAAGAGGCACATAATGTCTCTTTGTTTTATTCTTGTTGACAATTCGGTGTCTTGTAAAGTTGAAAGAGTCTTTCATTTTCTTATGATATTTCTATTTCCAAATTGAAAAACTGAGCCATAGCATCTACCAAGGTACCATCATTTTAAGTGATAGCCACATATATCAAGTTAATTCTCATGCTGCAAAGAAAGTCTGAATTTTCATTAGTTCTAAAGGCTCTCAACTATAGGCTTTGAATAGATAACATTTTTTAAAAATTAAAACATCTTTATATATTACCATCCTGCCTGCATTTTAGTATCATGGTTGTATGTGCAATTTCCTCTAATTTTATGTCCTGATTTGTTCTTTTTTTTTAAATTTTACTTTAGTTGTTGTTCAAGTACAGTTTTCTGCCCTTTACCCCATCCCAGCCCACTGCCCCAGCCCTCCCCACTTCCCTCCCATATCCAGCCCTCCCCCTTTTTATTGTCCATGTGTCCTTTATACTTGTTCCTTCAAACCCTTCCCTCCTTCCCCTGAAGTTCCCTCCCCTCTCTCCTCTGGTCACTGTCAGCCTGTTCTCATTTTCAGTATCTTTGGTTATATATCTTGCTTGTTTGTTTGTTTTGTTGATTAGATTCCTGTTAAAGGTGAGATCATATGGTATTTGTCTTTTATCGATTTGTTCTTTTAGCATATACATTTGGAGAATGGAATGTGCAAGTCACTGTGTCTTTTGATCAACACTGCACAGTGGTTTCTAAAATTTTTTATTTAATTTTTTATTTTTAAATTACAGTTGACATTAATACTGTATTAGTTCCATGTGTACACCATAATGGATAGACATCTATATAATCTGTGCAGTAATCCCCCTGGTTAGTCTAACACCTAACACTGGGCAGTGTTCTTGCTCATGCAGTGACATTCTTTCAAAATGCTTGGAATCTTCAAATTTACTGTCTACATTAAGAGGCTGAAAAATATAAATGGGTTGTTGCATTTTAAAATATTCATGTGAGTCCTGACTGGTGTGGCTCAGTAGATTGAGCCCCAGCCTGTGAACCGAAATTTCATGGGTTCGATTCCCAGTCAGGGCACATGCCTGGGTTGAGGGCCAGGTCCCCATCTGGGGGTGTGTGAGAGGCAACTGATCAATTGCAACTGATCAATGTTTCTCTTGCACTTGATGTTTCTCTCCTTCTCTTTCTCCCTTCTCCTCTCTCTGAAAATAAATAAATAAAATCATTAAAGAAAAAGATTCATGTGAACCCTGATCAATGTGGTTCAGTTGGTTGAGCATTGTCTCATAAAGCAAAGGTTCACTGGTCCGATTCCTGGTCAGGGCACATATCTGGGTTGCAGGTTTGGTCCTCAGCTGGGGTGTGTATGAGAGGCAACTGATTAAAGTCTCTCTCTCACATATATGTTTCTCTCCCTCTCTTCCTCCCTTACCTTCTTTCTGAAAGTAAGTAAATAAAAGTTTCATGTGTCAGTATCTACAAGAAAGTCAGGCATTGAGTCAAATTTGTGTAATTACCAATAACCATAAATGGCAGAATGAAGATTTCCCTTTTCTCCCAGAGTGTAAGTTTCCTCCATAACCTTAAACTAGAGTGAGTCTTGAGTTCACTAAGGTTATGCTATCTGGTTGCAACAAGTGGTTCGTTCCAATAATTTTGTCATGTAAGTTTCCCACATTATCTGCCTTCAGTTTCTCTGCCTCTCTCTCTTGATCACTTCTGGTCTGACTTTTTGCATTTAGTAATACAGTGACTACTTATTTTGGCAAATCACAATTATTGGGAAAGAACTGATAAAAATTCCAAAATCTCCATTTATCAGAGAATCACTGAAAAATTAGTGAAGAATTAGTGAAGAATTAGTGAAGAATCAATGACGCAAAAAGAAAGCGTGGCTGGTGTTGATCAATGAGGAGGGCTTGGAATAGGGGATCCAGGACCACCACATAAATGAGAAATCAGGACTCACCTTTCTCACAGTGCCAGGATGGTGAGGACTTAGGGGAAGACTGACTGGACCCCCAGTCCAGCAAGGGGTGCTATGGATTCTTTTTTTTCTTTTTCCTCCCTTTCTCTTCCTTTTTTTTCCTCCCAGTGCTATGCATTCTTGTGTGCATGCAACATAACACGTGCTCAACTACCAATGTACCTGGCTTCAGGTAGAAAGATGTACCTAAAACACATGCAAGTAGCTTTGTAGAAATCATTTTACCTTTTTCTAAAGCAACAAATTTACTATATGCCAGGCATTATTCCATGTGTTTTTAAGGATATTTATCATCAATCATAGTGTGAAGTGGGTATTATTAATTCCATTTTATAAACAAGAAATCTGATACCCAGAGAAAAAGAAACTTGCCTGAATTCGTACGGCTAGGAAGTCAGAGTTCAGCACAAAATTTCTGTAAAGGAGCAGGAAACGAATATTTTAGCCTTTGAGTCATACAGTCTCTGTCACAACTGGCCAGCCCTACCCTTGTGGAGCAATAGCCACAAAAGACAACATATAAATGAGTGGTTATGTTTGTGTTCCAACAAAATTTGTCTTATGGGCAGTGAAATTTGAGTTTCATGTAATTTGCATGTGTCATGAAATATTTGTCATTTAGATTTTTTTCAAGTATTTAAAAATATAAAATCCATTCTTAACTCTCAGGTTGCAAAAAGTGTTTGTAGGTGAGGTTTAGCTCTTGAGCTATAATCTGCTGCAGTAAGTGGTAGAGCCAGGACTTGAACCCAGGCATGATGGTTCCAGTAGCTCTTTTTTTTTAATCCTAACCTGAGGATATGTTTTTATTGACTTTAGAGAAAGAGGAGAAGCAAGAGAGAGAGAGATATCAGTGTGAGAGAGAAACATCAATCTGTTGCCTCCCCCATGCTCCCAGACCAAGGATTGAACCCGCAGCCTAGGTACGTGCTCTGACTGAAAAATCAAACCTTCACCCTTTTGGTGTACAGAACAGTGCTGCTACCACCTGCAACCTGTCCAGAGCTGGTTCCAGCAAGCTCTTAACCATTGTGTGTGAGTCTGTGTACGTGTGCAGGCTGTATCATGATAATCACCATACAGTGCTCTTTACAGAAAATTCAGCAAAGTGTATAGGAGAAACTACAAACAACCCAGAAAACCACAACCCAGAAATAACCACTGGTAATATTTAATAGTTTCTTTTATTCTTTGTCCACTGCATGCAGTATTCTATCTATTAATTCTAGTTTTTCACCTATCATAAGCATTTTCTACATTTCCACATAGCCCACACAATTACCATAGTTAATAGATGCATAATAGGTCATTTTAAATATATTTCTGAAAGCACTCTACAGCCAATAATTCCATAAAGCAAAGAATCCTTTTATTAAGTGAGCCATTGGTTACCTTTCATTTATCTGCCACATATTTGCATTTCTAGGAGTTGGATTTTCAAAAGCACCCCAGGCTACACACAGTGATGGAAGAAAATGGCTTTAGAATCCTCTATACCTGGATTTAGCTTCTCTTTGCACTTTTACTAGTCAAATGATCCTGAGTATATTGTTAGCTCCCCACAACTCAGTCTGCCTTGGTCTGAAAATACACGAAGACCACCATACATAACATACCAAGCATCTTCCCCACACAGCTTGGTAGTCCCTTGTTTGCAGCCAGCTGGTATGTCCTCAGACACCCCCACCACACCTAGTCCCCAACACAGCCTACAGGAAATAGGTTATTTCACTCAAGGACATAAAGAGAGTGTCCTGT
This sequence comes from Sturnira hondurensis, assembly GCF_014824575.4. Lineage (NCBI taxonomy): Eukaryota > Metazoa > Chordata > Mammalia > Chiroptera > Phyllostomidae > Sturnira > Sturnira hondurensis. Next base: position 2,435,638 of record NW_028095197.1, on the reverse strand, counting down.
TGTGTTTTGTGCAGGACGCGAGTTTTCCCCCTGGAGTAAAAATGGGCGGGCAATCGTGGGGAAATAGCAAGGATTAATGAGGTGGGTGGACCTGAATTGAGAGCCTCCACCCAACCCTCCTTCCCTGCCCCGCCCCAGTGAGGACATCTGTCTGACATTTCCCAACTGAAGCAGTGCTCAGGTTTCTCCAACAGCGGGTAGCCTTCCAACATCAGCAGAGGCTGTGTTCGTTTCTACAGGTACGGAGGACCTCCAGACCAGACATCAGACAGGAATTCAGAGACCAGAGAGTTCCAAGAACAGCAAAGAGCTCATGGAGCTGAAGAATGTGACCACCTCTGAAGCTGAAGGCTACAGAAACACTAGCTTCCAGGTGAGCAGAAGTTTCATTTATTTTTAGGACCAAGTAAATGCAAATAATCCTCTTTCCTTGCCTCCTTGGCAACTTTCTTAACTAAAGCAGTGGGATTATTGGAACCCAATACGGTTTTTAATAGCACTCTTTAAGGCTGGTTGTTTGTCTGTTGTTTTGTTTTTGGGGTTTTTTTTTCCTTCTTGGGTTGACAAACCTGAAAAGTCTCTTTTAACCAGAACCCATTAGATCCCTAACTTGTCCTGCCTCTTAGAAGCAGACTGTCTTCTCCTGCTTTCGTCTCATTGACTACAGGCAGGGATACAGCGTTTACTTGCAGACTGGGTGAGAAAGAAAGAATAGGGGGAATCCTGATCCTGAATGTAGTTCACACCCAGGGTTTCCTTCTTTTAAACCAGGTCCCAGAGTTCTGTCAGATGGTGGCCTGTGCACCTATACCAGTGCAGCTGGGTTATGCAAACCAGTCTCATGTCACCAACCAAAACTCACTGAGTGATTGATGCTGCTTGGCCCAGAGCTGGGTGCCAGAGAGTCCCATCACCGGCAGACACTGGGATGCTCTGACTGGGTCTAGTCTGGGGATTTTTCAGGGCTGTCTCTAAGTGTACTTCCTTTTCTGAGCTGACATTCAACATGGGAGCCTGAATTTCTTGGACTTCAGTCACTAAACAGCCAAAACAAACTTTCAGGCACTGGCCAAAAAGGAACACAGGTGAAAGGGCTTTGACACAGGTTCTGACTCTTCCGCACACAAGCTGTCAAAACTTCCTGGGCCGAGGTCCAGCCACCCGCACATGGTCGCAGCAATGCTTGTCCCACAGCCTGTAAGTGTAGGGGGAGGGGACACGTTTTCTCTGCCCTCGTAGATTCAGTGCCTGTCGTCTGTGAATTAAACAGATCAGTGACAGACTTACAGGAAAAGAGGCATACACATTTCATTAATATTTTTAATTTTACCTGCACTGGTCTTTATAGAAAAGAAGTGAAAAACTCAAAGAAACAGTAAGACTCGGGGGCTTATATACCATTTTAACAAAGAACAAGTAAATGTGAAGTGACTGAACAAGGAAAAGAGAAGCTGGGCATTTAGGGCCAATAAATTGTGGGAAACTGACTGGGAAATATATGGAGGGAACAAACGGAAGATAAGGTGCGTTGGTGAGGTGTTCATGCAGCCTTAGTCCATGTCATCTCTCCTTCCAGTGATAAGTGTCTTCCACCTCTTTCTGGTGTGGGAAAGCGGGGCACATGCACCGAGGAAATGTATGCTCTGTTTTGGGGCAGACAGAGGGGAAGAAAATAGCTCTTTCTGCATCTGCTTTTTGTCAGTTGTCTTTAGCTCAAATAATTCTTATGCCGAAAGAATGTATGGCCTATTTTGGGGTGGCAGGTCTTTATCACCTTCTAAGGGTTAAATGAGAAAAGTGTAACGCAAAAGGCCTACTAAGATCCAAGAGAACAAAAGGGATGGAATGGGATAAGTAGACAAAGTGAATGTGACAGCAAGACAAAGGTGTCTGCTGCGGAGAAAGGTCAGGAGCGCCTGGCTGCTCAGTCCATGAGGAGGACACACCAGCCATGGCCCCGTTTTCTATCCCTCACTCTCTTCTATCAAAACAGAGCGCCCCCAGGCCTCAGGGTACAGAGCAGGGCATCTCAGCCACAGCAGAGCACTGCACGCCACACCAACCAGTGTGGCCAGTTTATTTCTTCCAACACTCATTTTTCAACAAGAATTTCCAGGAACATGTGTTTACTCGGCAGAACCGTGAACAATCCTCCAGATATGGCCAGCCCTGGGAAGAGATCCCAATTCAAGAAGGAATGATATACGATGCTGGCCCTCAAAGAACAGGGCAGACAGAAACAAATAAGCAACTATAACTTCAATAGAATGTGATAAAAAACAAAAGCAAAAATAACCCTGGAGGTTGGCACCAAATCCCTTGAAGTAAACAAAGGGGGAGCTAGGCTGACTGAGTCTGACCGCATCACAGAGGGAGAGAGTGTGTCAGATGGGGCTTGCACGGTAGGCTGGGAATCTGCAGTTGAATAGGCAGGTGTGTCAACAGAGCATCAAAAGCAAAAAGAACTGTGCACAGGCCCAGGGTTCTGAAAGCGTGCGTGCCAGGGGCAAGAAGATGTGAAGGTGGGGATGGGGGTAGGGAAAGGGGAAGGCTGGCTGGCATCGGATCACGTGGCCTTCACATGTGCTAAGGCATCTGAAAAATAATCAATCGGAATTAACATTATCAAACATTTGCTTTTTTAAGAGTACTATACTGTCCCTATTGAAAGGGATAGAAATGGAGGGAGGTGTGTGTGTGTGTATGTGTGAGAGAAAGAGAGACAAGTTATGTGTTTAGCATAACAATCCAAAGCAGAAACCAGTGCTGGGGATAGGGGTGGATTCCAACTTGTGATGAGAAGCTTTCAGCACTGGAGTTGACAGGAGCTGGGAGCAAGAGCTGCTGGCTCTAAAAAGTCAGTTTTTTTCTTCTCAATAAGGAAGAATAATATGGAACTTTCTAAAATGTATGTCATATATGTAAAAAAATTGACAAATGCAAAAAAAACACAGTTCTGTCTTAGTCTGTTCCAGCTGTATAACAAAATATTGCAGACTGTGTGGCTTATAAACAGAAATTTATTTCTCACAGTTCTGAAGTCTAAAATTAAGGCACCCACAGATTCCAGATCTAGTGGGAACCCATCTCCTCAGAGACAGCTGTCTTCTTGTTGTGTCCTCACATGGACAAAGGTGCAAGAGAGCTCTCTGGGGCCTCTTTTACAAGAGCACTAATTCTATTCAGGAGGGCTCTGCCCTCAAGACGTAATCACCTCCCAAACTGTTCACCTCCCAATATCATCACACTGGGAATCAGGGTTTCAACATTAGGGTTTATAGGGGATAGAAGCAGCGGGTCCTAACAGGAGCCTAGTACAGAGAATGAACATAATAATGGTAGCTGCTGGAACTGGGCCCAGGTTAAGGAGAGTGGTGAGTCAACATTCCTAGCTTGAGATGTCAACTTGGAAGTTTCTTTTGATAGGAAATCCAGGAATAGGGTTGGAGAGAGGAAGAGAATGAGTTCATCTTGAGGCTTATGGCTTGAGATTCAGATGACTTCCCACATCTAGATAAAGATGAAGATGAAGTACACAGAGTTGCACCTGGAGCCTGGAAGGGGACATCACCCATTGGGTGTTAGCACAGAAATAGGCCACGGACATGGATGAGACTGCAGCAAGGGAAACCTGGGAAGCACTGGTGTTGAAGGAGAGGGAAAATTAGAGAAGTCAGAGGGAAGGGTCAGGGGGAAGCCCAGGGGAAAGAGAGCTACAAGGTCAATAGCAAAACCTCCTCTGGAGAACAGAGCAGCACATAGAATAAGTTCATTTGATTTGCCAATTACTGATGAGCCTGGGGGAGCGAGAAGAGGCTCTGTATGTTATGAGTGGGAATTAAGAGACTGGAGACAATATGAGGAGAAGGGACATTCCTTTGGCTGAGAGAACCATCAGGAGGGCAGAGAGACAGGCTCAGGGGAGGCAAGATTGTGGTTGTAGGCAGAGAACTTTTTATTTTAAAAAAAAGTTTTATTGTGAAAAATGACATGCAGAAAAATACGCAGAACCAAATACACGACTTATTATAAAGCATCACCCAAGTTAAGAAACAGGATATTGCCATCCCTCAGCCCAGAGGCCCCACCACCTGCATTCTGTCCTAACTGCCTCCCTCCCCCAGCGTGACAACCATCCCAGCTTTATGGTCATTACTTTCCTGCCTTGCTTTATACCCTTGTTACGGGAAAAGACTCAAACCAAACACTGTGGGAAGCCAAGTGGAACCTTTATTACGCATGCGGACCCTGAGGAGGCAGTCCCAATTCTGGGCCCCAATCAGCGGGGAGAAACTGCTTATATAGGGTGAGGGCGGTCTATCACTCAGACCAGTACTTCTGGCGCGAAAGCAAGAAGCAGTTTACAGAAGCAAAAAGCAAAGTGTTGTTATCTCTGTCGCGCAGGGGCAAGCAGCTTACAGAAGCACAGGAAAAAAAAACAAGTTATAAACAAGTCATTCCCTGGGAGCTGTGCTATGTTTTAAAATAACTGCCAATTTCCTCTAACACCCTAACTTCTCATTATAAATCCCCAAGCACCATCTTTGCCTGTTTTTTATTTAACTTTATGCAAGTAGAAACATACAAGAACGTTTTTTTTCTTATTGTTGTATGGAATTAGGCAAGATGTATCATTTTGTAACTGGCTTCCTTAGTTCAGCTTAATATTTCAAAGATCAGCTGCAGAGTTGCATGTACCTGGAGTTGATCCAATTTCACTGATATACAGTATTCTCCATAAATATTACACGATCTATCTATTTTCATAGTTCGTGGAGAGTTTTGTTGCTAAGTTTGGAGTTTTGGGATGTTTTGGCAAACAACAAAGCTATCAGTAAATCCTCTTGTACGTGCTTCCTGATGCGTATGTAACAACTTTATTCTGGAGTTACACTGAAGGAGTGGAATTGCTAAGTTATTGGGAACACATACGAATTTTCGACTTGAGTAGCAAGGCCAAACTGGTTTCCTCAGTGGTGTTACCAATTTACGCTCCCATCCAGAGTGTGAGTTCCTGTTACTCCATGGCCTCACTGGTGCTTATCTGTTTTTTTTTTTTTAATTTCAGTGATTCTGATGGGTGTATAGCAGAATATCACAGAGGTTTAATTTTAATTTTTGTATATTATTTGCCATTAGATGTATCCTTTATGAAATATTTATCCTTGCCCCTGTATTGGATTTTGTCTCTTTCTATTGATTTAAGAGTTCTTTAAATATTTCAAGTAAGGGCCTTTTCTTATTATATGGTTTACAAAGATCTTCTATCCCTCTGAAGCTATTCTTCACAGTGATATTCTGGTGAACAACGTTAATTGCATTGTGTTCCATTTATCAGGTGTTCTTCTGTTTTATATAGCTTGTTTAAATCTTTGCCTTACAGAGAACTCACTAATGGTTGCCAGATAGGAGCTGTTGTTGGGGAGACGGGTGAAAAAGCTGAAGGGATTAAGAAGTACAGATGACGGTATAGTCACAGGGAAGGAAAGTGCTGCGTAGGGAATACAGTCAGTGATACCGTAACAACCACGCAGGGTGCCGAGTGGGCGCTAGACTCATCCAGCGGTCAGTTCGTCAACTACGTAAACGTCTAACCACTATGTTGTACCCCTGAAACTAATATACAATAATAGTCGATGTCAACTGTAATTGAAAATTTAAAAAATATATTTTTCTAACCTACAAGATAATGAAGACACTCTTTCCTATTTTCTGAAATGTTTATGTATAGTGCAAGAGGGAGTCAAGTTTTTTATTTTTCTATCTGGATATCAATTATCCAGCATCACTTTTTTATTTATTGTTTTTTTTTCATTATCGTCTTTTAAAGATTTTATTTACTTAATTTTTAGAGAGGGGAAGGGAGGGAGAAAGAAAGGGAGAGAAACTTCAACATGTGGTTGCCTCTGGAGCACCCCCTACTGGGGATCTGGCCTGCAACCCAGGCCTGTGCCCTGGGAATCAAACCAGTGACCTTTTAGTTCCCACTGCAGGCTGGTACTCAATCCACTGAGCTATACCAGCCAGGGCTCAGCACTACTTTAAAAAAACAAAAACAAAAACTTTTCACTTGAAAAATGCCACATTTGCCAACTGTCCATATTTGGGGTAAATCTTTTTTGAATAGGGCAACTGAAAGATTTTTCAGAACTCAACGGAGTAGGGAGGATCCAGAGAAGCTAGAGAGATAGCAAGAAAGGTCAGATAAAGTTCAGAACTTCCAAGGGTGAAAATTCAGGCAAGTTTTTGAAAGAACACCTTTACTGAAGGCTATCCCTTAGAATCCCCAATCGAGTTGCCTAATGCTCATGAGGAAGTCAGCTGGGTGGAAACCCCTATGAAAGTCTGGATACAGGACTAGACAGGAAATGTGCCTCCACCCTGCTCACACAGATGAAAGCTCACCTACTCCATGTATTGTCTGGTGGGCCAGTCAGGTATGGAGAGTTTGTTCAATGGAGGTAAAAATTTGAAAGGTCGTATCGGTGCTAAAACATATGCATGGACTCCTAACTCAGATACTCTTAATATTAGAGTTTTGAGGTTGGAAGTAATTACGCAAAGTAGAGAGGAAGGGTATTGTTTCTCCAAAACACTGATGAGGGAGGTCAATATGAGTCACACTCAGGTTAGTAAGCAGGTTTTTACATCGCTTGGGACAAGCTTGGCTACAGCTACCTAGATGATTTTTCTTTTCCTACAATTGAATTAAAACAGAAAACACATGACAATACAGTACCTTGCTTTTGTGAAGGAAGTTTAAAAATTTTCATTCTGTACTGTTTCCTCACATCTGTATGATCATTCCTAGACTTTTATTTCTAAAGGAAAACAACCTCTGTGACTATAACCCATGACACTTCCATGATGTCTCAGAGGGGATGGATTTAACGATTTTGTTTTTTCCTCATTCTCGAATTCCTGAAATGATTCCGTCCAAAAAAAATGTCGGGGATGGGACTACTTACTCATGGTCATCAAGGCATTGGAATAAAAACAAGTAATCATTAATAATGTAAAAAAAAGTAGATATTAGCTGAGAGCTATGGTAGACCTGGCTAATTAGAAGTATAGTACAAGCCATGTACTTAATTTTAAATTTTTCTACAAGTTTGTTAAAAATATAAAATGAATCCTGGCTGGTGTGGCTCAGTGACTGAGCACTGGCCTGTGAACCAAAGAGTCTCTGGTTCAATTCCCAGTCAAGGTACATGCCTGGGTTGTGGGTCAGGTCCCTGGTAGGGGACACATGAGAGGCAACCATACATCAATGTTTCTCTCCCTCTTTTTCTCCCTCCCTTCCCCTCTCTAAGAATAAATAAATAAAATCTTTTTTAATGTAAAATGAAAAGGTATAATTAATTTTAATAATATAGTTTATTTACCCTAATATATTTCAAATATTATCATTTCAACATGTGATTAATGAAAAGTTATTGAGATACTCTCTTTACATTCTTTGTTCCATACTAAATCTTTAAAATTCAGTGGGTTTTTACATTTAGAGTACATGCCAATTTTAATGCTAAATTTTTATCAGAAATACTTAATCTGTATTTAGATTTCATAAAATGTATGACTGAAAAAGCAGATTCATACCCAAGTTTCAAACATACTTAAGTGTTTTCCAATAAATAAATTTCTCGTGTTTATTTTAAAATTCAGATTAGGCCCTGGCTGGTGTAGCTCAGTGGATTGAGCATGGGCCTGCAAACCACACGATCGCGGTTTGATTCCCAGTCAGGGCACATTCCTGGGTTGCAGGCCAGTTCCCAGCAGGGGACTCGCAAGAGGCAACCATACATTGATATTTCTCTCCTTCTCTTCTTCTCTCCTTCCCTTCCCCTCTAAAGATAAATAAATTTTAAAAATAAAATAAATAAATAAAATAAAATTCAGATTAGTTAAACTTTAAATAAAATTAACATTCAAGTTCTCAGTTGCACTATTTACATTTCAAGTACTTAGTAACCACATGTATTGATGACTCAGGTAAAATACATAATATTTGGCTTGGGACAATACCAGAAAACCCTGATTATCCCTGCCCTTTAAGGATCTGACTACTAAGTTTATGTCATAAAATTAAAAGTAAACAGAGAACTTTAGATTTTCCTGATTTTCATAATTTATCTTTTCTCATTTTTTTTCACATTGGTCTTTTTAAAATTTATTCTGGATCTTTCTATGTTGGGAAGTTTATGATTACTAAATCAATCTTTTTACTTGCTATACATCTAGTATTTCTTTATTTCTTCCTGAGTCAGTTTAGATAATTTGTGTGTTCCTAGGAATTTGCCCATTTCATCTATGTTATTTAATTTGTGGGCATACAGTTGCTCATAGTATTTGCTTAATGTCCTTTGTATTTCTGTAGGTTGGTAATAATGGCCTGGAACCAATAAATCTCCCAGTCTTTGCTGAGGGTACCGTGTGCAGGCTTTGGGTTTACCTTCGGTGCTCAGGCAAGCACTTCGTGTTCCTGCGTACAACTTTATGTCCACCTGCATTTCCTGCTTCTCTGGAGTCTCAAGGTCCGCCAGACATGAGAGCTTGGTCCTTCTCCCTTGCTTCCCGTGCATGAACACAACCCTGGCCACGTGCCTGGGCTTGTAGAGTCCCAGGAATGTCAGAGCTTTTCAAAGTCCTTTGCAGACATCTTTTTCTCGGCTCTCTCTTTAAATTTTTGCTTAGCTTGTTTCTTACTCCATTAGTTATCTCTGCTTCAGGCAGACGCCTATATTAACAGTTGCCCCCAGGGAAGCAATGTTGTGACCTCTGAGTCAGACCAAATGCAGACAAGCCTTGTGGAATTGCCTAAAGGAACTATAAGACAGGCCAAATAATGGCAGTTACTTTGGAACTGGATTCTGGGAGAGCTCCAATCCCATTTTGCCTCTCCACAGGTCATGAGGTGCCAGTTTTCCTTGTGATTGCAGAGTTGTTTTTCAAGGCTAATCATGAGTCTGGGGAGAGTGGACTAGGACAAGGCAATTAGGACACCAGAAAGCTTGCTGTTCTAACCGCAATTTAGTTGTTTTATTGGGTTGGCCAAAAAGTTCGTTTGGGTTTTTCCTGTAAGATGGCTCTAGCAGCATTTTGTTGTCTTTAACTTCATTCAAAACAATTTTATTAGATTGCATTGTGCCAGCTGTCATATCAGTGTGCATTTAAAAAACACCAAAATTGGTGAATTTTTTGTGTAGCCATTTTAATATTGAAAATGGAAGAAAATATGCATTTTCAGCATATTATGCTTTATGATTTCAAGAAAGGTAAAAAAGCAACTGAAACACACACACACAGAAATATCTGTGCAGTGTACGGAGGTGCTATGACTGGCTGAACATGTCAAAAATGGTTTGCAAAGTCTCGTGTGGGAGATTTCTCTCTGGATGATGCTCCATGGCTAGGTAGACCAATTAAAGTTATAGCAATCAAATCAAGACATTAATTGAGAAAAATCAATGTTATACCATGCAGAAGAGAGATGAAATACTCAAAATATACAAATCAATGAAGTTATCAGTAAGAATGAAAAATGTTTTTTATTTTACAGAAAAAAACTAAATGGATTTTTTGGCCAACCCAACACATCAAATATAGTCTGTGGATTGCTGTGAGCTTTTGATAAATTTACAGAGATCTAAAAAAGGTATTTCAACCATTTTCCCAGCAATCTTGTTGCTTTTATGGAGGAGAGCCTTGGAGGTCCTTACTCCACCATCCTGTTAATGTCACCAACAGCCTTAGATTTGAATAGCAAAGTCAGATATGTCAAAAGGGAGAATTTGTTTGATCAAGTGATAAATAGTATTGGCCACATCTCTGGTTTAGGTGAGTGAAATGCATTGATGATCCATCAGTCATGTGCAGGGCAAAGATTAAGGTCCTGAGGCTTACAGCCATCACTGTTGACTTTTACTAAAACTGGCGAAAGCATTCAGGCATCTAAGTCACAGGAAAAGAAAAGAAGAAAAAGGAGATTAAGTGATATTTTTTTCTACCATGAATGTCCCAAGAAAGACGCCCTCTAGATCTGAAAAGTCTTCTTTTGAAGCTCTACATGTTGATTGTGTGGAGTAAGACCTGGTTTGTTAGCCATCTCTGATCCTGCATGGGTTGCCATTGCAAATGTCAATTCAGTAATGATTGAAAGCCCCTGACCAGCCCTGGGAACACCAGTCTCAATTGGATCACAAGGTAATGTGTCCTGCAAGCACGTCCCCAGACTTCAGAGAGTAGGCTATAGAGGTTTTCAGAAAAATGTTCTATCTCACTTCAAACACAACCAAGACTGGTTAGCAGGCTCTAGTTTCATTTTGTTTTCACTACTGATTACAAAACTTCCAGCTCACAGTCCCTTAATTTAAAACGAGGGTGGTGGTACTCACTGACCCATCTCATCCAGGCACCATTCACGTTGATGAGAAGCTGGACCATGGATGCTAGCTGAACTGTTCTTTGTTGGATTTTCAAAAATCAAAGGTGGGAGTATTTGGAATTTTATATAACTAGAATAGATTGTTGTGAGCATAGACCTCAAGTCTGTATCGTGACACAGAAGTTTAGAAGTCTGTCTTCAAATGGAAGCTTTAGACAGACACAGTGCAGCATGATTTTCACTCGAAGCCGGGATCTGGATTTAGAGGTGTCCAATCTGACCCCACATCAAACACCTGGACTAACATGTTATAGACTTAATGTGTCTGGTTGTTCTCTCTTTTTCCTTTGAAAGGAAGTTGAAAGAAAAAAAGAGAGACAGAGAAAAAGAAATAGATGGTATGCATATAGTGTGTCCTTTGGCAGTAAATAAACATAGAGGTTTCTGATGAAAACCCTGTGAGCCACTTGTGAAGAAGCCTCCCCTGGTGTTCAAAAACGAAGTAGATGATTACCAGGAATGGTTAAATTAGGAAGCAGGGAAATGCACTTGAAGACTTCTTAATGTTCCGTCTAAACTCCTGGCTCTGCAAATTCAAGTCCCTGTTTGCTTCTTTTCCTGTAATTGCCAAAACTCTTTGACATAAACCATGACATTTACTGATTCAACAAAAATGTACTGAGCTCTGACAATGTGCCAGGCATTATGCTAGGACGTGGAAATACAGAGCCACTGTTTGGTTAAAACATAGTGTCCACCTAGTACAACACAGAGTGTACAAAGTGCTACTCACCACATGAGAATGTGATGCGTCCACCTAGGTTGGGGGTTGGAGAATATTTCTCAGGTATTCTAAATGAACCCTTATAAAGTTTTAACTCTTTTTCTTTAAAAGATTTTATTTATTTATTTTTAGAGAGAGGGGAAGGGAGGGAGAAAGAGGAGAGAAATATTGATGTGTGAGAGAAACATTGATCAGTTGCCTCTTGCATTCACCCAGCTGGGGACCTGGCCTGTAACCCAGGCATGTGCCCTGACTGGGAAATGAACTGGCACCTTTCAGTTTGCAGGTCAGCACTCAATCCACTGAGCCACACCAGCCAACGCAGTTTTCATTCTTTTGCTATTCCTCAATATAGATTGAGCATCTTACTCTCTGTTAGGTGGAAGGGAAATAACCAGTAGAGCACAAATAACTGCCCAAGCTACCATGTCAAGAACTACTTTTTCCATATTGCATTACGCACAGAAATCAAGGCCTTAAAGGGGAAGGCCTGCCTGAAGGACGTGAGCAGGAAGGCAGACGGGTGCTAGAGACAGCCACACAGGCATGGAGGCCAGCCAGCTCTGATTTACCTCAGGGCATTTGGCTAATTTCAAAATCCTGGTCCCAAGAATCCAAAACCAATAGTACATTTAGGTTTAAAGCCAAATTTCTATACTCCCTGTGGACTTGAGAACATTCCAGGAAAAACTAGCCTGCCAGATTATAAGGTTTTGTAACTTAAGTAATGGTATAACCTCTTCCATGAAACACAGCCGAAAGTCATTCATTAATGTGAGGCAAGGCTCCTCATACCATGAGGAAGTGTCAGCCATAATCCAAAGAGGCCAAAACAAACATACTTGCTCTCACCTCTTTGACTCTTCAGCTCCCTGACCCTCCTGATTTTCTCAACTTCAAGAGTGTACTAGAGGCCCAAATAGCTCAATCTATGAAGTTGTGCAGCTGTCCCCCAATGGGTCTGACTTCCCTGTCAGTGTTGTCTCTTTCCAGCTTTTGAAGAATTTTTATTTTTCTAATTCAAGTTACTGTGTCCTGAGTTTCTCGTCTACCCAAATTCATGTGTTCAGGAACATTGGCGAGGAGAAAGTTGGTTAGGGAACACTGGTCTGACTTGTGCAGCCATGAAATTTAAAATAAAGAATTGCTTAATTGAGGTCAGACCCATGCAGATAAAGCAGGCAGAGGAACAAATGTCTAGTTACAAGGTATACTGAATCTAACAAGGCAGGGGAAAGAGACAAAGGCACACAAAATGTTGGACTTCCTGTTAACACATGCACTTCCTCATTCCCTTGCAGAACATGAGGCCTTTAGGTCAGAGAACAGAGAACAAAGAAGTAGAGGAGGAAGAATTTAGAAAACACAGGTGAAAGTAAGAGGCAATCTGTAATGTTCCAACACTGACTCTATAGGTCATGAGGAAGTTATAGGTTAAGGAGGAAGTAGGAGAGGGAGAACAAGGGCGAATTTCCAAAAAAGCCAGATGTAGGGAGGGGAGATTTAACTACTAAAGACAAATCAGAGACAAAAATAAGACTAAAAAGAATTAATAGATTCAAGGAGATAATATGTTTGTCTCTTCATTTCCCCCCTCAACTATAGGAAGAAGTTTTGTCGGTAAGTTCACCCCATGACTAAATGGCTTGCATCTTTGGAAATTCAGACACAGACAAGTTTATTTCAATCCAATTAACCCGTAAAAGTAGTACCTTGAACTTTTTAAATAGTCCCTATTTAAAAGTTCTATAATGACTATAATTAAATAATCAATTGTATAATTTATGGTGAACAACTTTTTCCCTAAACTCTCTAAGACACAGCTGCTGAGTTAAAAGGCTGATACAGTACAGGAAACGGAGAACGGATGGTAGGAGGAAACTAGCAAAATATGTTATCACAGAAGTCAGGGACAAAAGCATTTAAAGGAGGGAGTGGTCCACTAATAAAATAAAAGCTGGATTTAGGGAAATGGAAACCATTGATGACTTTGACTAGGGAGATTTCCATAGCATGATAGGAGTGGAAGACACACTGGAATGGGATGAAGAGTGAATATTAGGTAATATATAGAACTGTATCTTAGTCCATTCAGGCTGCTGTAACAAAATGTCATAGACTCACAGAAATTTATTTCTCACGGTTCAGAAGCCTGTAAATCTAAGATCAAGGCCAGCATGGTTGCAGTCTCATAAGGGCCTTCTTCCCAGTTCACAGCCAGCACCTTCTCACTGTGTCCTTACCTGGTGGAAGTGGTTAGGGGTCTCTGTATGGTCTCTTTTATAAGGGCACTAATCCTACTTATGAGGGTTCCAGCTTTAAGCAACCTGCAAAGGCCCGACTATCTAATACCATCATCTTTGGGCTTAGAATTTCAACATAATAAATTTGGTGGGACAGAAACATTCAGACCATGACAACCAGTAAGGGCAGAAAGAAGATTGGTTTTTAATGGGAGGAGAAAGGTTGCTAATCTATGAATTCTTGGCTTCAGGGCAATAAAAAAATCAATAAATACACAAATATTAGAGAACCCATGGAAGGAGGGATTGAGTAAAGGTAGTATGTAGAGAAGCACAGAGTACTGTGCCTGTACCTGGACCAGAGTAAAAGGTCCAGGCAATGTCACATTATTGCTCCTTAGGATTAGCTTCTCATGGGATGTCCTGAGGCTTTGTTCTAGTATTCTCCCTCTCCAACATACAGTAGAAGTTCTTAGGGAAGTATTTTCTCTATTTAAACAAGTCAGACTAAGTCAAAGAAAGGCAAGAAACAACAACAGGAAATTAGAGCCAAACTTAAAGAATCACACCTTATCAAACACAAGTGATCAACACAAATATCAAGAGCTACGATAGGAAAGTCAACCCAGCAGGAGAAGGTCAGTGATGTCAAGGAGTGTACAATTCTACTTTTATGTGACTTTCAGCTAGCTCCAAGCTCTAAAAACTCCACGTGTAAAAAGGAAATAAAAAAATATACATATGTGCATCTGGAGGAGTTAAACTCCTCTACTGGTAATGACCAGGTGAGGGTGGTGCTGAGCAGACCACTCTTCTAGAGAGGTACACTTGTCTCTCTTCTAATCAGTAAGGAATCTGGTGGAGTGAGATTTCAAGGCTATGTGAATATCCAGTTTCCCAATGCACTTCACCCAGTGGTTTTAGCATCCACTGATGATCATTTTCTAAATCAATTATTACTTTTGGATCTGTAGTGGTTTTTTTCATTTCTTCAATATTCCTTACCTCCAATATTCCTTTGAGAAAGAATAGATTTCTCTTCTTTCTTCCTGCTGTCTATGAGTATCGATATTTCATAATCAATTATTAACATTATTTGTTTGTCCCAACTTTTTATTATAAAAATTTTTCAAACATACAGCCCTGACTGATGTGGCTCAGTTGGTTGGGTGTCATTGTGAAGAGCAAAATGTTGCCAGATGGACTCCCAGACGGGGCATATGCCCAGGTTGTGGGTTCTGTCCCCAATCAGGGTGCATAAGAGAGGCAACTGATCGATGTTTCTCTCTCACATCTCTGTTTCTGTCCTTCTTCTGCCTCCTTTCCCCTCTCACTAAAAATAAATAAAACCTTTAGAATTTTTTCAAACATACAGAAAAGTTGGAAAAATTTCATAATGAGCACTTATATACCCACCACCTGCATTCTACAATTAACATTTTACTGCCCTTGCTTTCTCACATATTTACTCATCTATCTCTCCCTCTATCCATCCATCAACCCATGGACTTTGACACAAGTTGCAGACATTTTATTCTTGTTTTTGACTTCTTGGTACTCAATTTGTCCCAAAGTTGGCCAGCAGTCTCAGAATTGACAAGGATGGGATTTATTTATTAGACATAACCAACCTAGACAACATATGGAGTAAACATTTACAGTATATAAAATTGAGACCATTGGTTAGTGTATTAATATTTTTAATCAGGTTTCTGCTTCCAGAGCCAACATACTGCCACAATCAGATGTTGGTCCAAAAAAAAGTTGGGCCAAGCATTATCCTTCACGGAAGCTGTGTCTTCCAGTCTTAATGGAGTGGGTCAATGAGTGGACATTTCATGCAGTAACCACCTGTGTTCAGCTTACATGAGCCTGTCTGGTCTGGCACCAGAATTACATTGGAAGTTCATTTGCATTTCATCCTCTAAATATAACCCTGGACTCTGATGAATGCAATGGAAGAGACTCAGAGATGATTAAGCAGAATGCTTAAACATCATTAATTTGCTGTCTATTTCAAGAATCCACGTGAACAGGATACGAAGACCTTTATTCCTGGGTATTATTTGATTTCCTCCACTAGTAGATTTATGGACGGATCCATAAGTGAAATTCAAGATATCCAATTACAATAAGTAAAAAGATCCATATTCTCCCAGATGTATCTATTTATACTAATATCATAACTAAGAGATGAATGTGGGTGGAGGAAAGGCAGGACTTCTACATAAGCCTGAGGGGGAAAAGGACAGAGTTTGTTCCATTCCACAGACAAATAGGAGGCAGAACTCCCAGTTTGAAATGAGTGTGCAAGATGCAAAAGTACCCTCAGTGTATGGCATTAATGCACACAAGGTGTAAAGAGTTCATATCTGTTGCAAATAGCTCATAATATAATTTACATCCAAGGCATTTAAATGAAGGTAGTTATTAGAACTTCTCACTGGGCCTTACTGAGTTTTTTTTCTTTTTTTTTAAATAACAATAAAGATGAATATACACTATTCTATCACAAATTTATTTTGATAACTATTTTAATATAATTAGTTTTCTTTTAATCCTATATACTTAATTTTATGTATTTTAAAACACCCAGAAAGAAGTCTGGAGATCCCTCTACCTGCCCTACAGGTGTCTTCAAGATGCTTCCCAGAAGTTGCACCCTAGTTTGACCACACTGGCAGAAGATAATTGTAGCCACAGAGATATTAGGAAATGTACCTTTATTCTGGGAAACCTTAGACTCTGATAAAGTTCAGAGTTCTACTTTTAAAGGAAATGAGGAAGAAGAGATACTGGGAACAACTAGCAGTCTTGGCCACAATATATTTTCTATTCAGGTTATCAAGTTCAACAGATGTTAATTAGATTCCCATTATTCATTGTTATTTTGGTCTTCCTTATCCTTCCCTTTGCCCATTGGATCTGTCATAGACTGAAAGGCTCTCTCAAATTCTTTCTAAATATGTTTCTAGATATTTCTCCCTGTGTTTCCTTTATGTAAATCTATGCCATTCATGCACGGATAACTAAGCTTCCCAGAGTGTGAGATTGTATCCCAACCATTGCTCCTTTTTAGAAACTATAAGTGTTTGTTGTTGTTGTTGTTGTTGTGTACTCAGCTGTGGTGGATTAAGATCATGACCACTGCATGTTTCATCTTCTCTGAGTCATATTCAGTGTATGCTTGTGTTTTGTTTATTATCTGACTTAATCAAATGCAATGATTGATTTTCCAGACTGTTCTTAGCTCCTCTTATCATATTATATGTTGTGTTTTTAAAAAATCTTTTCACTGTATGGTTTCTATGTTCCTTTTTTTGTTTGATTTCTACTGGAGACTTGTGGTTTGTTTTGTGTTTTGTTTTAATGGTTTCTTTCACAACCAATTTAAGACTACGAGTAATACGAAACTGGTATGTTTTCAACCTTCCACAATTTCTTTCTTTCTCTTCCACCACTTCATTTTAACTGAATACACGTCTTGTATTGTTTACCCTTCTACCTTAAACACAGCTATTTATAATCTCTTTTGCCTCTCAGGAATTAACAGATGAGGAAATGGTACTGTATGCCCTACCTTCTACCTTTTCTTTTTCTTCTCCCTCAAGTAGTGTTCTTTCTGATCATCTCTTCTACAATTTCAGGGGTATATTGTTTAAAATTTGTCCTGAAATCAGAGTCCCTGGAGATGTTTTAGATTTTACTTCATTAAATAGAGTTAAAACATATTATCTCTCCCTTTACCATAACTTCTCCATCTATCATTTGTTTGGCTGACGTTCTTCCTCTAGCAGTATGTTCAAGAAAGCTCATGGAAACTATATTCTATCAGCATTTGCATACTTACATTTTTTATAATTTTAAAAAAATTTTTCAATTAAAGTCACCACGTGCAATAACATGGGTGGATCTAGAGGAAATTCTGGTAAATGAAATGTCAGAAAGACAAATACCATATGATTTCACTTAAAAAACAAAATAAATGAGTAAACAAAGCAGAAGCAAACTCATAGATTAAATTTATTTTTAATGTGATTATTTTAAACTTTTCATTTTTTCTCCTTCACAGACAGAACTCTGCCACTTTCCTCTTTTCCTTCCACTCCTGTACTTAGGGGTTCTGTTTTCCCTTAGCTCACAAAGGTCACAAGGGGAGAATGTTGCATCCAATTTAAAACTCCCTTCAGAGCATTCAGAAGTGACAAAGAATGGTGCCAGGGACGTATGGCAGGGAGCCCTGGCTTGCCAGGTGGCTCCCTCCCACAGCACTGCTGCTCCTTACCCGCTACAAACCCACATCGGCCAGCAAAAAAGACAGGAACATCTCAGGGAGGAAGGGTCTATCTAGCCAGTGCCTATTAATTCATATTAACAATTGCATAGCCCTGGCCCCTGTGGCTTAGTTGGTTGGAGCACTGTCTCATAACCAAGGGGTTTCAGGTTCAATTCCTGGCTGGGGCACATGTGGGAGTCAGCTGATTGGTGCTCCTCTCTTCCTTCCTCTCATTTTGCACAATGAAAAAATGTCCCCAGGTGAGGATTTTTTAAAAATATTTCATAACCTCAAGACTTGAGCCAGAAGGTTACATGAGCCAAAAAGGTCAGGAGCAATAGATAAAGATCCAAGGCTTCTGAAATACAGCCTTTGAAAATGCATTCCTTCGAGGAAAAGCCCACGCAGTTTGGAGGAAAACGTTATAGAGAAATGGTTTTAAGATATTTGACATTTGTAGATTTTGGAAGTAAAAATATAAATAAATAAAAAGAGGAGAGGAGTGATAATCTCAAACAATTGGGAAAGATTGGATTCCAAAACAGATGTTGACTTTTAGAAGCCAAACATTAATAATAAAGAAGAGAGACTGTGAATGCCCCAGAGCAAGCAAGCAAGTAGCAAACTAAACCAGAAAATTAACATAAAAGTCAAAGAGCTCTTACTGTGTGTAGCCCCACAGGCAAGTCCTGAATGCTGCATTGCCCTGGAACAGGGTACAGGGGCTCAAAAAATTGAGTCTGCATTTGAACCTAGGTGTGACCATGGAACCCAAGCATCTTATCACAAGGCAACACCTATTAATACAGATAATTTATCAATATTCTGAAAAGCTGTCATCTTAAGATATACTTTGAGCCACTCCCTACAATCTCTTTATATTGCATTTTGGAATTTTAAGTTACTATTTGAGGTGGTTGCTCTAGTCTAGTCTCATTCCATGTTCAGAGAAATGGCCACAGAAAGATTAGATCACTTGAAGAAGCTCTGAAAAACAACAGAAATTAAAGATGTATTCCTGACACCTTTATTTTGACACCTAAGGTTTAGAATATTAGAACATAAGGTAACACTTGGGGAAACAGAGAGAGCAGTCTCGTACCATTTGGTCTCTACGTGGCAGAGACGCCATTTCAGCTGCTGCTATAATCAGATTAACAGCCTCTAGGACTATCTTTTCTGTCCATGCAAAAACAGTATCAAGCATTTCTGTGCCTGGGCATATGGTACTCAGCAGAGAACAGGGGACAAAGTGCCTGACTTCTTAGCCCAATAGGCCAGTGGGTAAAATACATAGACTTACACAGTTCCAAGTCCAACTGGCATCACATTCCCATTTTTGTCCTGGATACTGGGACTTTGACATCCATGGCAATATTTAAGACACCACTGCTTCTCAGAATGCACCATGTTGGCTGCTTCTAGGAAGATTGTGGGGTTTTTTCAATTTTTAATCGTTTATTTCTATTGTATTATTTCCATTACCATTTGTCCCCCTTATACCCATCTCTCCCCCACAATCACCACACTGTTATCCATGTCCATGAGTCCTTTTTCCTTTTTGCTCAATCACTCCACCCCTTAACCCCCACCCCAGAACTCTCAGTCTGGTCTCCATCTACCAGTCTGTACCCATGCTGCTTGTTAGTTCAGTTTGTTCAATAGGCTCCACATATGAGTGAAATCATATGGTGCTTATCTTTCTCTGACTGGTTTACTTCACTTAGCACAGCATTGATGGGCTAAGAGAACATTAGGAAGATGGGTTTAAAGGTGTGGAGAGGTATGCAAATGATAGATAGATAGATAGATAGATAGATAATAGATAGATGATATATGTATACATAATAAAATAAGCAACTTTGACCACCAATCTAAATCTGTTCTAATGGTGTAAAGCAGGGATGTCAAACTCATTTCCACCAGAGTCCACGTCAGCCTCACAGTTGCCTTCAAAGGGCTGAATGTAATTTTAGGACTCTATAAATGTTAACTACTCCTTAACTAGCAGCAAGGAGCTTGCCACTGCCACCGGATAGAAACAAGGTGGAGGCTAGATTCTGCCTGTAGGCCTTGTGTTTGAGACCTGTGGTATAAAGCCTTCCAGCCAAGGTATATCATGAAACACCTCATAGAACTCACTGTGAAGTCTCAAGTGCTAAAACCAGTTAAAGATCTTTATAGCAACTCCGCAGGTTTCATGTCCACCTCGCATTGGCCTGCTGGGCCATTTCCCTCTTCCATAAGCCTACATGATCTATGTCCCACTAATGGTCGGGATGAAAACCTCCCTGGGGTGTTGGCTGCCATTCTTGCCCTAGTCCTCAAGCCCAGCTGTATCCCCTCAGCAAGGTCATTCATACACTCAGAGCAACTTCAGGCCACAGCACTTTCTATAGAGAAGGTAGAAGAAAGGTTTTCCTGTCACAGTGGCTGAGTCTGTAGCAGGGAAATCCTGGCCACAAAAACAGAGAGATGGGAGTCACACTGTGAAATCAGGGCCACAGTGGTGGGAAGAGATTGAACGAGTGGAACAGACATGGTTGGGAGAAAGAGTTTGTCAAACTCATCACAGAGACATGACCTGTCCACAAATGCCAGAGGATTGCATGCGCATGTTGTTTATGGATAGAACCTACTTAAAATCAGTCTATAGGGTAGGCCTGGAAAAATTCTGGCTTGAGAAATGACCTCCAAAGCCCAAATACGGTTCAAAGTGGCCACAAGCATTTCTGGAATTTTGTACCACCTCTATTGTTTACGCTCTTATCTTTTACACCTAGAATTCAAATCAAACTTTCTTAATCAAAAGGGAATTTACTCCGTAGGTGTACCACTATGTCTTTAGATACTCCCAAAGCCAAAGGGCTCTGGCCCAAGGGCCAAACTCTACTGGCTCGGCAGGATGTGGCCTGAGGTTGAACAGCCTGAGCTCAGATCCCATCTCAGCTATTTCTGGTCGTGCAACCTGAGTCAATAAGTTACTCACTTTCCCTCAGTTTCCTGGTCTGTAGAGAGAGAGATCATAATATCCAATTCACTGGCCTCTTAGGATCAAACACAAAAACTTTTAAAGGATTTAACCCAGTGAGTATGTCTCAGTCCAGGTGCAAATAAAAGTCAACCCCAAAAGGGACAAGAGAGAAGTTCATTTCCTGCAGCTGAAAGTCAGGAAGCAGGTAGTACAGAGGTGGAGTGTGAGCACTGCCTATGGCTTCTGGGGGCCAAAGTCCTCCCACCCCAACTCACCACTCTTACATCACCAGGATGGGGACCTTGTATTTTTGGTCCATGGGGAACCCTCCACATACCAGGCAGCAGCACAGCAGAAAAGATGGAAGAGATAGAGTACCTGCCAGTCATCTCCCATGGAGCCTCCCTGAGTCACCCAACACAGGGCACCACTTCATTTCATTGGCCAGAATTTACTGAAATGGGAATCCAGGAAATGTAGCCTTTATTCTCGGTGGCCGCGTATTCAGCTAAACTTCTATAGAAGGTGACAACACAGATAGATGGAGGAGGAGTGATTTAAATAATTTTCTATATTCTACAAATAATATGGTTTAGAAGCTAAATGAAAAGAAATTTTAAAAAGGGGGGGACCTCTGTCCTTCTGTACCCCTGTTAGAGAAAATTGGCAGTTATTTTAAAACATAGCACAGCACCCAGGGAATGACGGTTTATGGCTTGTTTTTTCCTTTGCTTCTTGCTTGTCCCTGTGCACCAGAGATAACGACTGCCCCTGTGTGCTAGAGATAACGTTTTGCTTCTTGCTTCTGTAAGCTGCTTCTTGCTTTTGCGCCAGAAGGAACAGTCTAAGTGACAGACAGCCCCTCACCCTATATAAGCAATTGCTCCCCGCTGATCGGGACCCAGAATGTGGAGACTGCCTCCTCTGGGTCCGCATTCATAATACAGGTTCCACTTCGCTTCCTCCAGTGTTCGTCTGAGTCTTTCCCATAACACCCCCTGTAACACCCACTGTGGATCTGTAACTGTGGGTCTGTAGTTGCTTGAGCAGCTGGAAAGTGCAACTTCAAAGAGAAAACCCCAGGCACAAGGTACTCCTGTCTCAGGGCCTGCCCTTCAGGGGAGAGAGGCTCTATCCAGGATCACCAGCCTCAGGACTCCAGCAACTAACATTAATTTGAGAAATTAAAAGCGTCGTGCTGTCAATTCTTTAGAAATATTTCCACACAACACCCATAATGTTGTTACTCACTTGGCGGAGTGACAGGCTTGCACTCAGAACACAGTCATGCCTGTAGGAGTTCAGGGAGGACTGAGGTACCTAGTAATCTGAATTGCTCAAAAGGCAGGGAAAAACAATAAGAAGTAATTACCGGCAGCCTACTACAGGCCCATTGACTCCAATTTGAAAGAAAGCAGAGAATCATATGTCTTAAGGGTCATTTTTCAGACTCTAATCAACACCCACACCACACCCCCATTATTTCTGTTGGAAATCCTCAAATAGGAGGCATTGTTCTTCCTGAAAATGCTAAAAAACCAAGGTGTAAAATAATCCCATTACATGTTGCCAAATACATTCAGATGTACCTTTATCATCATTCGTGCTCACTCTACCCCACTCCCCACCCCACCACCACCCCATACACACACCCACATACACACACACCCCTTCTTCTTTGTTTAACTTTGAAAAGCCAGGCTCTACCCTTATATTCTATCAGGAAGCTTCTGATTCTGCCACCAGGTGGCAGGAATAATCAGCACTAAGAAGCTGAAGCTCCTCATAGCAGAAAATGTCAGCATTCTGAAAGGAACCATCAGAACACCCAATCGAAACTATGCTGTGTAGACGGATGGACTGAAGCTTACAAAGATGTGACCTCCCTAGTGTCATACTGGTAATTAGGGACCCTGAGCACCAGTCCCTTTCATTTACCTGTGTTCCATTTTTCCATCAACTCTTACTGAATATTATTTTTAATGTTTTATTCAAGAAATTTTCAGCATCCATAAAAGTGAGAATAGTACAATGAGTCCCTAAGCACCCTTCAGCCAGCTTCAGCAATTAGCAACACAGTGTCATCTTTCTATTCTACATATACTGCCCCCACCTACCAGATCTGACCGAAAATAATACCTGGAGGTACTACATTGCTATACCAGTAAGTGTAACAGTAAAATCACTGTGATTCATTAAATCAACAAATAATTGTTAGTGTCTGCTAAGTGCAAGGAATTTTACTCAAGTAAGACACAAACAACTGTAACACAAAAGAGCATTTTGGCAAAAGACTTATGCATTAGTCATGTGCACACTGGAAGTTAGATTTTATTCATGTTTACATACACTTGGGTTTCAGTAAATTGAAAACGCAACACAAGTTGGAATTGCAATTTATTCTAGGTCCTTGGGACCAGCCAAAAAGCGAAAGTTGAAATCAAAGTCATGCACTTGTTTTCTCAAAGACAAGGTCACAACCAACAGTCCTAGCGGGGGACATTTCCTAATGGAAATAAGGAAATAAGATATAAGGATCCACCTGACACTGTTCATCTATCAGTTGCCTTACTTGGAATGAAGTACCATTTAAAAAAGGCAAGTTGGAGTGAGGTGAGAGGGAGATTCGACCCCTCAAAAAAGGTAAAAGGGAAATGAACCAGATGTTGGTCACAGCACTAAGGGGTCAGAAGACCCCTCCAAGAGCACACCATACTCAGTTCCTTAAAGTAAAATCAAGATAGCCTCACACAAAAAAGACATTTTCTTATTCTCATTACTACCAGAGATTGCTTTAAACCAAACGAGACACATTCTGACATCTCACAAATCCAACACCTATGAATAAAATGATCTGGACTATGGTTTCCTATAGTTTGTTTAATTCTGTAAATTGAAAGCCTATGTGATGTGATGGAAAAGAGACTGGAAACCTTCACCTTCGGCCTCAGTTCTGCTTATTCAAAAAGTATATGGCCCGGAGTGGGGCAACTGCCTTCCTTTCTCTCTTCTTCAAGTTGGACCACACCAATCTTTTCTATCAGAACAAAACAAAACAAAACAAAACCATCTATTTTTCTTTATAAGCCAAGATTCACTGGTTCTTTCTTGAATCAGCTGATTCATTTAAACACCCTGTCTTTGTCGTCCTGCCCCTAGGCTGCTGTTTGTCCCCACATACAAAAACCTACTCCAAATGGTCAATGACCTAAATATAAGGCCTGAAACAATCAATTACATAGAAGAAAACAGAGACACTAAACGTACAGACCTTGGTCTTTAAGTTTGTGAATCTGACTCTAAAAGCAAGGAAAGTAAAAGCAGAAGTAAATAAATGAAACTATATCAAAATACAAAGCTTTTGCTTAGCAAAAGTAACTACCAACAAAACAAAAAGGCAACATCCAAATGAAAGAAGACTCAAACAACAGCTCCAACAAAGAGTTAACCTCCAAAATATATAAAGAACTCATAGAACTCAACACCAAACCAACAAACATCCAATTAAAAAATGGGCAGAGGACCTGAACAGACACTTCTCCCAGAAAGACATACAAATGGCCAAGAGATGTATGAAAAGATGCACCACTTCACTAGCTGTTAGGGAAATGCAAATGGAAACTACCATGAGATACCACCTCACACCTGTTAGAATGGCCAACAACAGGACAAGTAATAACAAGTGCTGAAGAGATTGTGGAGAAAAAGGAACCCTCATTCACTGCTGATGGAAATGTAAACTTGTACAGCCAGTATGGAAAACAGTATGGAGATTCCTTAAAAAATTAAAAATAGAGTTACCATGTGACCCATCAACCCCTCTTCTGGGTATCTATCTGAAAATTTTAAAAATATTTATTGGCAAAGACACATGCACCCCTATATTTATTGCAGCATTATTCACAGTGGTTGAGAGGGAAACAACCTAAATGTCCTTCAATATGTGACTGGATAAAGAAGATGTGATACACACACACACACACACACACACACACACACAATGGAATACTACTCAGCCATAAGAAAAGATGAAATACCTCCACTTGCAAAAACATGGATGGATCCTGAGAATATTATGCTAAGAGAAATAAGTCAGACTGAAAGTGTGACTTAAGAATCATATGATTTCACTCACATGTGGGATATAAAACTGAAATATACAAATGAACTTACAAACAACAGCTCATAGACACAGGCAACAGTATGGTGGTTACCAGAAGGAAGGGGATGGGGGAGTGTAGTAGAGGGTAAAAGGGGTCAAATATGTGGTGACAGAAGATGATTTGACTTTGGGTGGTGGGCACACAATGCACTATACAGATCCTGAATCATAGAAATATACACTTGAAACCTAAATAATCTTATTAACCAATGTCATCCCAATATATTTAATAAAAAGAAAGATGGCATCTAGGCACCATTCTGAAAGAACATTTATTTTGGCTCTGAAATTTTATTTTTCCAATTTATACTTTGTTTCTAGAATGAAGAAGACATTCTTGAAAACCAGTACACGTCAGGAAACAACTCCTTACGGAGTAGAGTTGTGCAAAACAGAGAACACGACAACACTGAACAGGTATGGCCAGAGATCACTGAGAGAGTTTATCACCATGGTAACCACTGTGCAACAGGCACTTGAGAGCTATGGGGACAGAAAGCATGGAGCTCAGCTAGCACTCAGAATAATGAGTTAAATGGTCAGACTGTGTAAGGCAAAGTCATGAAAAAAACATATGTGCCTGAACAATGGTTTTGTGTTTATGTACCTGTCCTTAGAGTTAGTTCTCTGATAGGGAGAGTACTCAGGGTTCTCTGACACGCCATTGCTGCAGATCGCAAGCTCTGTCCTGTGCATAAAACACTGGCTTAAACAAAAGCATTTCAATTTTAAGGTAAATGAGGCAGACAAGAGGTTCTAAGACATGGCTCTGAAACAGTGTCTGTCAGGCCCCAGGGCTCCTCAGTGACTCCTAAGTGACACAGCAGGCTGAAGCGCTCCACCATGATGCCACTTTTATTTCCTTTATGTATTGAATTCTGGGTAGGATCTCACTTGAAGAAAGCCTTCTGCTCTTAAAAAGTGAGCAAATTCTCCACGTCAGTCATCTTTCTTGTTATTTTAATTTTTTTTAGAAATTCTGGGTGCCCATTTATTGAGGGGAGAGTGATTCTAATGATAAAAAGCATAACTTGTTTAAAGGAGAAAAACAATTCTGGAAATTTATCGCAGCAAAATTCAGAAGACAAAAAAGAAACCTGTCATTTCAGGAAAAATCAGTGCCTAACATTTCATAATAAGGCCTTTTAATGCAAGTACATGCCTGTGGTACCCATACTGGGATGCTGCTACACATATTACTACTGTCTATTTCACTCACCATATTGTAAAAAGTGTTCATTTTGCTGAATACTATTCAACAAAAAAAAGAGAGAGAGGGAGAATAAGACTTCTGTCCACACAAAGCTTGCACATGGATGTTTATAGTAGTTTTACTCATGATCACCAAAACTTGGAAGCAGCCAATATGTCTTTCAGTAGGTGAGTGGTTCAGTGGACTGTGGTCTATCCAGACAATGGAATATTCTTCAGCGCTAGAAACAAATGACTTGTCAAGTCATGAAAAGACATAGGAGAACATTAAATGCACATTGGTAAGTGAAAGAGGCCGACTGAAATGGCTTCATAGTGTATGACTGCAACTCTGTGACCTTCTGGAAAAGGGAAACTGTGGAGACAGCAAAATGGTCAGTGGTTGTCAAGAGGGGAGGGAGGGTGACTAGGCACAAAGGATTTGTAAGGAAGTGAAAGTACTCGGTATGAAACTAGAGTGCTTAATACATGTTATTAAACGCTTCTTCAAACCCACAGAATGTAAGACACTGTTAAACAAAAACCTTCACTGCCAAAAGATTCTTCTGAAAGAAGGGATTTATTGAGCCATGTGTTACCCTGAAAAAGGAGCCTGTCCTGGGGCAGTCAGACCAAACCACCAAGAGCAGAGCTAGATGGATGAGACAACATGACTGTCATCCTGAGGGGGCTGAGTGGGGCTCTTTTATACAGTGAATTTGGGGAAGAAAGATGAAGGCTGCTTTAAAAGAATGTACATTGGCTATAGACAAGGGGGGAGGAGAAAGTGAAGCAAAGAAAGTTGTGGAATAGGTGCGTAGTCCATAAGGAAGGAGTGTTGATTGCAGGCAACAGTCCAGAAAGTGCACGATGAGTAAGGCAGATGCGGTGGAGTCCAGCGGTCCACTCTTCTCTTCAGATAACAATCAAACTAGTACCTAGAAGTTAATTCGAAGTTTCAACAAACATTCAGGACTCTGAACTACCCTTTGTCGATTTCTGCCTGGACTCTGTTATCTGCTTAACTTCTTGCCTCTTCTTCCTGCTGTCCAGCCTGCTCTAATCTCGTTTAGGGCATCTCAGAATTTCCCTCTGTAGACACCAAGAGTGGTCCTTAACATAAACTATGGACTTTGTAGATTTATTGATTATAACAAAAGTGCCGCTCTGGTGAGAGAAATCAATAATGGGGGAGGCAGTGGAGGGAAGGGGGCAGAGAATATATGGGAAGTCTCTACCTTCCCTGCTATTTTGCTGTGAACTTGTAACTGCTCTAAAAAGTCTCTTTAAAAACTTTCACAAAAAATATATATCAAAAACTAGACACTTTACTGTTGTAAACAGGAATATGAGGACTGAGAAGTAGCTGTTGAATTTGGTAACAGTGGTTCTTGAGGGGCCTGGGCAGAAGCCAGCTCAGTAACAAGCTGCTCCCAGAGGGCTGTGCGAACAGGATGTGAGAGAGTGCTCACTAAAGGAAAAGGAGGCTCTTTCCAGCGGTCTGGCTGTGAAGGAAGGGAAAGAAGGCAGATGTCTCATGACTGTGGAATCAAGAAGACTTTGTTGTTACTTTGTGTTATTTTGTTTTAAAGATGGGAAAGGGTTGGGGGTGGGCAGGGAAGAAAACAATAGTGATGCTTGACATTCTATAGATAGCAGGTAACTTGGAGCAATTTCCCTGTGAAAATAATTATCATTTAAGTTGAATATTTACCAAAATTGCACTGGGAGGAGGTGGCTAGGATGGAAGTAAAAGACAGAAAACTGTACTTGAACAGTAATTAAATTTAAAAAATATTTTTTAACAAAGAATATTTACCAAAATTAACATTGGCCAAGTTAAGTGTTGGATGGGAAAAAAACCAATACTGGTCATCTCTGCCCCTGTCCCAGTAGCTTGAACTCAGCTGGTCTTTTCTGCAGTTAGCCTCTCCCTTCCTACTTCCTGGGGTCCAGCCTAGGACAGGAAGGTACTCTAAGTCAGAAGTACAGGTCAGTTTGGCATCGAAGGACTGCACGATCCTTGTGAATCATTTCAGCTCAGAGACACGCTAATGACTTATTTCTATGAGTTCTGTTGAAGTAAAAAGAACCAATGGCCACATGGGATACGACAGAAAACAGAAGCTGAGATTTGGCCTTATATCTCTTACAGCGTGTTCAAAACCATTCCACACCTGCATACTTCCCACTTTCCCTCACTATTACTTGTAAATAGCATTTTAGACATTATTGCAGAAAGGAAGAAGACAGGAAATCCTCTACACCATCCCGAGAACAGGACAGGTTATGGATATTGAGCTCAAATGGTAACTAGAAAGATTATTCATGAAAAGCTGACCCAGGTATGTACGTACTTCACTCATTAACTAGAGCAAGGTCTGGCTGAGGAAGAGAAATATTTCCCTTTAGCCCAACTGACAGAAGGAGCCTAGTTCCCAAGGGGAAGTTTATCAGCTCTTGAAGATGCTGAGCTAGTGTTCACACCTGCAGACCAAGCTTTGGGCTGCCAGGAATATAAAACCAGGCTTGGTCTCCACCATTTGGAAACCAGGGCCAGCTGAGTATATTGGAGGGGTTGTGTAGCCTCTAGTATTAACTTCATTTGTCACTTTTCTGAGACAGACCTGGAATTGAATGATTATAGTAGACACAGGAGATGTGAATGCAGAGGTAAGAATGAGTCTGTTCTCTAAACAAAAGGAGAAAATACCAACAACTCCTTCGGAAGAAAAGGGAAAGAAAAGTGTGATTCTGGATCACACGTTGCATGTGTGCCTGTCTGTGTTAGGGAGGAAAATATCTAATAGAAGCTATCTTCTTTACAATAACTTAAAAGGACATTTTGAAAGTGGTTTGCCAAGCAAAGGAGATCAGGGTCCATTATGCTCAGGATTCTCATCATTGTGTCTCTGCTTCAATGTCTGATTTTCAGGACGAAGAGCAGGTCACCATTGAGCAGAATTCTCTCGGAAATGAAGAAGATGAGGATGATCAAGAGACGCATTCGAAAGGGTACAGTAACTAGAGAATAAACACACCTACCTCCTAAACAAATGGTTTTGCT
Organism: Sturnira hondurensis; assembly: GCF_014824575.4. Lineage (NCBI taxonomy): Eukaryota > Metazoa > Chordata > Mammalia > Chiroptera > Phyllostomidae > Sturnira > Sturnira hondurensis. Next base: position 2,406,557 of record NW_028095197.1, on the reverse strand, counting down.
ACTTTGTTTATCCTCACCTAATTTTTACTTTAAATATATATTATTATTTATTAGAGATGGTCACCACCACCCATCCTTTATCCTCACTACCCACCCCACCATTTTCAGAAAAACTAATGAAGCTCTACAATAATCAATGTAGTAAATTCAAAGCACTGATGTACTGGGAACCCAGTACCCAGGACATTCTTTCAATCACAGGTATAAATTACCAACCAGTTGCTCCACTACACATAAAAATAGTTACTTTATCTTCTCAATATCAATCAATAAGCAACTGCATTCTCAAAACCCAATCTACCCACTATTACCTTAAGGTATCCTGAAGGTATTCCAAGTCTTTATCACCTCGTGAGGTAGGAGAGGCAAATTGTATTAATTTGGCGGGGGGTGGGGAGAATTAAGAAAGTGAGTTTAAGCATTGCCCTGGCTGATGTAGCTCAGTGGATTGAGCACAGGCCTGTGAAGCAAAAGGTCGCTGATTCGATTCCCAGTCAGGGCACATGCCTGGGTTGCAGGCCAGGTCCCCAATAGGGGACACATGAGAGGCAACCACACATTGATGTTTCTCTCCCACTCTTTCTCCTTCCCTTCTCCTCTCTCTAAAAATAAATAAATAAAATATTTTAAAAAATAAAGTGAAGCTCAGAGAAGTGGCTTTATTCAAGGTTAGTCAACTAGAGAGGAAGAAAGCTAACTTAAAATTTTAGCTTCTGATTCCTAGTCCAAGATTATATGGTACTCTATTATAATACTAAAATATCTGTCAATTTTCTAAATCCCTCTTTAAATTTAATCTAAATTCCCAAGTCTATGAGGAACTTGGCTTTTATTATTGGAGGATGTCTCTGGAGGTGGTCAGAATTGAGATCAAAACATCTTGTCCCATAGACACAATCAAGAAATATTTACAGCCTCAGAAAGCTGAGCTTAGTCCCATCCCTCATCACGCTTCCTGAATCTCTGACCCTGGGGCTTGGAGGGTCTCCTGGGTGGTCGGAGGTGCTCGGCTTTCACTAACGTTAATGACACAGAACAGCCAAGGAAGGGGTGGTGGCAAGTGGCTCAGCCCAGATAACAGATGGCGGAAGCCTCCTCCATTTCCAGCTACTTTATTATATGCAGTGGCCGTATGCGCTAATGGACTACACATACTCTCTGCAATTTAAAAAATCTGATAAATCCAGCCTAAAGTAGATGGATGTTCCCTACTAAATTTTGTCTTTCACCACTGCTGCTTTTGAACGCGATATCCACAACTTGGGGATAATGTGTTATCCTCAATTTGACCATAAAAACTCAGTCTATACTACACTTCTATCATCCCAACATCTTCTAGAACAGGGTTTCTGATTCTCAGTGCACACATTCACGCACATATGTAATGACAGAAGTTTTATGAAATAATACCTATTATTACTACACATGATCTACTCTGACATGTCCAGCTTCTCTAAGTGATGGTTATCATTCATAGTCCACTAATGGGTCCCAACCCATAGCTATAAAATACTGTTTCAGAAAAGCAATATACACTCCCAGCTTGCTTATCTAGTAATTCAACAAATGCCTGTCCAAGGTGCTGGCACTGCAGGGCTCACAAAGCTCTATTTTCCAGAAAGTCAGTCAGATCGAGGAGTCATAACCAAACAATAAAAAGACAGCATGAGTAACGTACAGAAGAACATCTCTGTCTGCAGATATGCAAGAAGGCTTTGTAGAAGGGAAAAGCTTGAGCTGTGCCCTGAAACTCAAAGGAGGCTGAGATTTGGACATGTGGGCCTGACTGATGGAAGGGAGGGAACTGGAGGCGCTAACCGGGGAAAGGGAGGTCCCGGCAGGGAGCTGAGTCCTTTGAGATCCTGGAGGTTAGAATCTTCTACATGGACAAGAAGTGGTGGTTTTCAAAATGTTACCCAATGGCCTGGAAGTGGCAATAGTTAAATGTGCAAGTAAATTCCTTCCACCTGTCCTCCAATGGGAGGCGAGGCCTCCATTAGATCTGGCGGAAAGAGGTACCTGCAGGGAAGCCAGAATTAAGAGCAGGTATAGAGGGACCAGGGGTGTCTCAAGAGGACTAGAAGACAGTGGCTGTGGGTCTGGCCCTGTGGACCCTCTAATCTCACTCACTAGTGGTCACGATCTTCCCAAAGACGTGATCACATGCACACATTGCTCACACACTACCCACTATCCTGTGGGTAAAATAAAACCCTGAACAGGAACAAAGGTACACCAACAACTCTAGAACTCTCTGAGGAAGCTATATGACAACCTACTGGTTACAGCTCTCAAATCCACAAAATCCTACTTTACATTTCAAGCACTCAGTGAAGTCCATCAGCTTCCCACTAAAAAGCGCAGTGAGCAAGAACAGGAAACCACCACCTTACTCAAAATCTGGAACAAGAGGGATGAGAGTTCATTGGACCTTTTTTAAAAAATCAGTATTTAATAACTCTGGCTCACAAGCTAATGGAGGCCCTGTGAAAACATCCTCATCCTATGTATTATTTTCAGCTTTTGGTAAGTTATCAACCTCTCCCACTCTATTTCCAGGAACAGGCTTTCTGTGTCGCTAGTCTCTCAGCACTTGGCACACCTGTTCAGCAGAGGTGGATCCAAGCCATGGCTGGATTGAGTCTATAACACAATGAGCTTCCCAATTCCATTTTGTGGGGCATATGCTTCATGAATTTGTTAGTTAGCTTGCTTTATTTACAAAGCCTCTTCTAGCTATAATATACCGGTTTGTTTCATGTTACTGGCATTTACTTCTGCCTGACATTTTGCTTTCATGTTGTTACAGGTATCTGGCAAGGAAGTATGCTACAGTCTGTGGTTTCTATAGGAAACACAAAACAACCATTTGGTGCATCATCTGGGGCACCCTATTAGCAGGTAAATACCAAAAGGGGATGGGATGCCGGTCTCTCTCTTTGAGGGTCTCCCAAATATTACACTGAGCTTTCTGTGGAAGGAATATAAATTCTCCTTTCCTCTGGACTTCATGAATCATCCAGACAGGGAGAGAAGTAAATCAGGAATGCCCTGAATTGCAGGTCTCAGCTCAGAGTACCTATCCAGATTGTCTCCCTGTCTGGTTGATTTAGGTCACCCACTCTGTGCTTTTGTTATTGCGATGTGGATTTGAAAATTGGTTAAAGCAAATCCAGGTAACTAAAAAACATGGTGGTAATCACAACATGGGGATCTAATTGCAGGAGGAAATATAAGCAATTGATAAATACTTTATGTAAATACAATGCTGGGAGTGGCCTAGGAAGGGGTTGTCCACTCCTCTTGCCTGCCGACAGAGAGGTACTGTCTACAGAGGACCCTTGAACAAAACAGGTGTTACCAGCAGCAACACCCTGCACTCCCCAACCACACATAGTCAAAAATCCACGTGTAAGTTTTGACTCCACCAAAACTTTACTAACAGCCTACTGTCGACCCAAAGCCTTACCAATACCACAGCCGATTAACACATATTTGTATATTGTATATGTTATGTACTGAATAATTGCAATAAAGTAAACTAGAGGGAAGAAAATGTTACTAAGAAGAGAATCTACATTTCTAGTATTTAGTTTTAAAAAGCCACAAATAAGTGGACCCACAGGTTCAAACCGTGTTGTTCAAGGGTCAGTAGCACACAGAAGAGCAGGGTTTTTGATACTCTCCCTCCAAAGGGAGAATACTTCTATTTCAATACTCCTATCTATAAAACATGAACCCTACCACCTAAGTCCAGCGAAATTAATCCAGGGTTCTACACTTTCAAAGGTAGTGTGGTTTTGCTGGTGCTCACATAGCCAGAACAGGAAACGGCAGGATTGTAAGTTTTCTCTGAACTAGTCCATCTGGTGTTTTGCAGGCCATACATCAAAACCACACATCTCTGCCCTCAGAGTACAAAAGTGAACAGACACACATGGCTGTGTCCCCAGTAGACTTTATTTATAGAATGCAAATACATGTATACAAATACAGCTGTACTTGCTACGTACAAACACAAGGGGCAGGCCAAATTTGCCTTACAACAAAACCATGTTTGCTGACCGTTAATGGAAACCTTATGGTTCTCCTCCTAGTACCCTCTCTTCAAAAGCAGCCACCTCGTTCACCACCCCCACCACTTTCCTTTACAGACTCTGTGGCACTTAGAGATTTTCCTTCTCAAGCTTAGGCCAAATCCAGCTGCAAACCAGGAGAATCAGTACCTCTTTGCCAATGGTGGCTTCAACACCTGGGCTTTCTCTGATAGAAGTTCACCTGCTGAGTCTGGCTAGACACCAGAAAAAGATGGTTCGTACCAAGTGAGGGGCCCAGTGGTCAAGCATCAAGATTCAAGAACTCATATTTGGGGACTTCCGGCCAAGATGGAAGCGTAGGTAGACACACTGTGCCTCCTCGCACAACCAAAATAAGGACAACAAGAATTTAGAAACAAAATAACAACCAGAATTGACAGAAAAATTGAACTGTATGGAAGTCCAGCAACCAAGGAATTAAAATAGACACACTCATCCAGACTGGTAGAAGGGGGGGAGAGGGGTCGCAGCAAAAAAAAAAAAAAAAAAGCAGTGGCACTGGGTTCACAAGTCGGCAGCAGGCAGACCCTGGGCACGCAGGTGGCCGTTGGTGGACCCCAGGCACAGGGTGGCAACAGGCAGATCCAGCAAGGCAGTGATTGTGAAGCTGGGCATGGCGTGCAAGGTGGCTAGCTGACCTGCCAACCCCACATTCACATGCAGATAAACCAGGCAAAACCGGGGAGCAAGAAAGGCTATCCAACCCAGCGTCCCAGCGCTGGGAGATAAAACCTCAAAACACCAATTGAAAACACCTGTGGGGGTTGAGCTGCTGGAAGAAACTCCCAGCCTCACAAGAGAGTTCATTGGAGAGATTCACAGGGTCCTAGAACATACACAAGCCCACCCACACAGGAATCAGCACCAGAAAGACCCAGTTTGCTTGGGGTAAGTGCGGAAGGGACTGATACCTGACAGAGAGCAGAACAAGCGCCATTGTTCCCTTTCGAACCCTGCCCCCACATACAGTGTCACAACCCAGTGACTGGGTTGCCCTGTCCTGGTGAACACCTAAGGCTCTGCCCCTCATACATAATAGGCATGACAAGACACAAAAAAACGGCCCAAATGAAAGAACAGATCAAAGCTTCAGAGCAAATACAACTACATGACAAAGAGATAGCCAAACTATCAGATGCATAGTTCAAAGCACTGGTAATCAGGATGCTCACAGAACTGGTTGATTTTGGTCACAAATTAGATGAAAAAATGAAGGCTACACTAAGTGAAACGAAGGAAAATGCACAGGGAACCAATAGTGATGGGAAGAAAACTTGGACTCAAATTAATAGAGTGGACCAGAAGGAAGAAAGAAACAACCAAACAGAAAAGAATGAAGAAACAAGAATTTTAAAAAATGTGGAGAGGCTTAGGAACCTCCAGGACATCTTTAAACACTCCAGTATTTGTACTATAGGGGTACCAGAAGGAGAAGAGGAAGAGCAAGAAATTAAAAATTTATTGGAAAACATGATGAAGGAGAACTTCCCCAGTCTGGCAGAGAAAATAGATTTCTAGGAAGTCCAAGAAGCTCAGACAGTCTCAAAGAAGTTGGACTCAAGAAAGAACACACCAAGTCACATCATAATTACATTACCCAAGATTAAAATGAGGAATCCTAGAAGCAGCAAGAGATAAGGAGACAGTCACCTACAAAAAGTTCCCATCAGACTATCAGCTAATTTCTCAAAAGAGACCTAGCAGGCAAGAAGGGGCTGGAAAGAAGTATTCCAAGTCATGAAAGGCAAGGACCTACATCCAACATTGCTCTATTCAGCAGAGCTTTCATTTAGAATGGAAGGCAGATGAAGTGCTTCCCAGATAAGGTCAAGTTAAAGGAGTTTATAATCACCAAGTCCTTATTCTATGAAATGTTAAAGGGATTTATCTAAGAAAAAGAAGATAAAAAGCACGTATAGTAAAATGACAGCAAACTCACAATTATTAAGAACTACATCTAAAACTAAACAAAAACAAACTAAGCAAACAACTAAAACAGAAACAGAACCACAGAAATGGAGATGACATGGAGGGTTAGCATCAGGGGAGTGGGAGGAGGCGGGGGGGGGGGGAAGGTACAGAGAGTAAGTAACATAGTTGGTAGGGAGAAAATAGACAGTGGGAAGGCCAGAATAGTATGGGAAATGTAGAAGCTAAAGGACTTATGACACATGGACATGAACTAAAGGGGGGGGGAATGTGGGTGGGAGAGGGTGTGGAGGGTAGAGGGGAATGAAGGGGGGATATGGGACAACTGTAATACCATAACCAATAAAATATATTTTTTAAAAAAGATTCAAGAACTCAGAATGTTTTATAACCTAGCACCCTGTCCTCCTAGCATTCAGGATGAGACTGTTAGGGACTTAAAATCAGAGGAGCCGTTAGTCACGTCAAGAAAAGCAAGAGTGTCCTGACTGTGTGGCTCAGTGGGTTGGGCATCATCCCAGTGTTTAACCCAAGCCTGGGTTGCATGGCTGGATCCCAGACAGGGGGAACATGCAAGAGGCAATCAATTAATGTTTCTCTCCCTCGCTTTCTCCCTCCCTTTTCCTCTTTCTATAAAATAAATAAATAAAATCTTTTAAAAAATATACCAAGAGTGCTCCTCGATCCAATGATTTGTTCTTTGAACCTGTCCTTGGGTGAGCCAGATCAGGGCTGGACGCTGTTGCCTGCATGTGTTAGTGATGCTCTTTGTCTGCCTTTGCTTCCTGGACAGTTTACCTGGCTATGGTGATCGCAGCCTGCGCGCTAAATTTTCGCAGAGCCCTTCCTCTTTTCTTAATCACTGTGGCGGCCATCTTCTTTGTGATCTGGGATCTCTTAATGGCCAAATATGAATCTCAGGTCGATGAGTTCCTGTCTCCTGTCGGAAGACTTCTGGACAGCCATTGGTTCTGGCTCAAGTGGTAAATACATTTGGTTCTCTTATTACATTTGGGAAGGGTGTTAGTTTTTTCCAACACCGCTCCAAAAACTTAATCTGAAATGCCTTCCTCAGTTATGGGATATTGCATCTAGAAATGACCTCAAGGATAATCTGTTAAAATATTTTCATTTTACAAAGAGGAAAGCAAGGCTTAGTGGGGAAATGACTCATTAGAGATGTGTTCAAATGTCCCTATAAACGACCTTAATTTCTACATTTTACCACTACTAAATGGTAAAATGTACAAAATACGGCACCATTCTACTTGGGGAGGTGGCTTCCTGCTCTGGCCTCATTGGGAGGAAGAACCTGTAAAGTAATAAAAGCAACTTTTTCCTGTAGGGCCTTGTGTCCTGAAGGTGACCACTCAGAGCTTTCCCCTCTGTCTTTGTCTGTGAGACCTCCTCTCCCTTGCTGACCCTCCAGTGGGTAGGATCCAGGACCTGTTTTTCCCAGCATGGCCCGCATGGGACCTACTGGGAAACTTCACACAGCCTTGGCCTAGTAAACCAGGCGCATGCCATGCCAACACAGCACCCTTTCTGGGTTTGCCATGCAAGCCATGAACCAGACTTGTCACACCTGCCAGATCCCCCAGGGAGTCAGAACCCCATCTCAAGCCCAGCTTAGTTCTCTGAGGCTCTGAGGGTAAGTTGCCTCCACTGCAGAGAACACATTTCAAGTTCTCCCTTAAAAAGTAACACCTTACTCATCTCCCAAAACAGAGGTGAGGTCACCCAGTAGCTCTTTCAGAGAAATAACCAGACTTCTTTCTCCAAACATCTTTTCTCTTGACTTCTTTATATATCCTTGAACCAGCCAAGAGCCCAAGAGTTGTTAAGTGAGGAAAACACATTGCTTAATTTTTTGGCCATCTGCCTTTATAGCCACAACCAAAGAAGATCTGATGCAATTTGTAGAAGCACAACTTCTCAGTGCCAGGGCTTGTTACTCTTGTTAATATTTTTATGCTTCGTAGTTTAAGCCTGATTGCGATTTTCCAGTTAGCCCAGCCAATGACGCCAAGGCCTCTTTTCCGGTTCTCTTAGGGTAATTTGGAGTTCCTTGATCCTGGGGGTTATTTTGTGGCTGTCCCTTGACACTGCCAAACTGGGCCAACAGCAGCTGGTGTCCTTCGGGGGACTCATTATGTACATTATCCTGCTGTTTCTATTTTCCAAGTACCCAACCAAAGTAAGTACAAAATCGATCTTTTGGAGGGGGAGTTTCCCTCTTATTTCTCATGTATAAATTTCTCAAATTAATGAGCATGGGATAATTTAACTGTTATTCAATATTTGTCCCACCTTGCTATGATATTTTAAGTGCCTAGGATGCCCTTCCTTCCAGAACTTTGATTGTACAGTTACTCTCTCACTTTTCACTCTCAGTAATTTTCCAGCTACACAACCAGGGAGATGTTTTCTCCTGTCAAGTCCAATTGCAGCTCAAGTACCCACCTCCTGCTGGGGAACACAAACACCAAGTACAAAGAACACTCATCCATTTTGATCCAGATTTCTGCAGACCGACAAATAATCTAATATTCTACCACTAAATTCCACAGTTTATCAAATTTCCATTTGCAATTTAGGCTGTTCCACTCCAAAATTTTGTTCTTAAACAGCTTTGTTCACATGGAATTCGATTCTCATTCTGCCTACGGGTAACCCATTAAATGGGCAAGAATTCTGAGACTTTGAAGCTTTCATATATGATTCACACAGCACACTCTGGAAGACTTACTGGCTGAAAGGGTGAGCCAAGGAATAAAAAAGTCACCTACTACAAACTTGACTCTTTGCCACGTTCTGGTGAATGTCTCCACTGTGCTCTACATCTCTGACCCCGTAGTTCTTTGCGGGCCACTCATCTCTGCACCAGCAACGAAAGCAGGTGGTTGTCCATTACTGCCGAGCTCTCTGGGTCTGCATTAGAGTTAACTGGTGCCTTGCACAGTGAAATGAGAGCCCCTCAATGTAGTGGAATTTCATTTAATTCACTTACAAATCATCAGGTCCACAAACCTTGAACACACAGAGAAGTCATGTTCTGCCTTTCCATTTTCCAGGTAAAGGAAATGATGGCACGTATCTAATAGGAAGAGCTCAGCTGGAAAGGCCAGGTCCTTCCTCCTGTAATGGCCCTTTGAAGCTCACTCTTGCATCTAAGTTATCTTATCATGACATAACAGTTACGTACTCGCCCAGGACTGGAGGTTTCAAACTCAGGATTAGCAAGAAAGAATGCAACTCTGAGGTGTTTGAGTATAATTCTATCAAGGGCTTCTGTGCTCGTGACTGCTTTGTCCCCCCACTAAAGGGAGGTCACAGGCTGCGTGGCAGAAAATAGTGATCTTTTCGGCATTGTTGCTGAGGTTAGTGTTCGTTTTCTAATAAGATATATCTCTTCCTCTTTCTGTTTAGGTTTACTGGAGGCCTGTCTTTTGGGGACTTGGGTTACAGTTTCTCCTCGGGCTCTTAATACTAAGGACTGAGCCAGGATTCATGGCCTTTGATTGGTTGGGCAAACAAGTTCAGGTAAGTTGGGTTCAAATGAACACCTTGCTTTTATAATGCTTTTAACATTTGGATATAACTCTTAAGACGTATCAGAAATAAGTTTATTTGTCTGTATTGGTTGACCCAAATTTTAATTCTGTAGCATGAGTTAGACAAATAATTTTGTTTATGCAACTATGTTAATCCATCTAGTTTATTAATACTATGGTTGTCTCTTACCCATATCATCCACTACATCACACCCTAACCCCATTGCCCCCTGTATTCTGCCCAATGGGTGTCACACTTTTAAAATGATTCCACAAATAGAGAAGAAACAGGCTTTCTTTGCATCTAGTGGTAACTAGTGCCACCTATGTGCCATCTGTGACTTGCTGGAGCAATTAACCACGCCCAGCTCATTCTTGAGCGCTCTGAAGTCAGACTGAATGTCAGAAATGACAGAATATCTATAAGCAGAAATAGTTCAAAAATACACTTTTATGCCATCCAGAAGTGGGAGAAAGCTGAGAAAATTAACTTTCCAAGTCTATGCAGCAAGTGTGCTGGGCCCCTACCCTCCGCAGAGCCTGGTAGATCCTGTGAGTGGTACGTGCTGCCTCAGGCGCCATAATCTTTTACTCAAGAGCGATCTTCTCTTTTCCTTTCTTCATCTCAGACATTCCTGGCGTACACTGATGCTGGTTCTTCGTTTGTCTTTGGTGAGAAATTCACAGACCACTTCTTTGCATTTAAGGTAAAGCCAAAAACCAAGTATATACCTGCTGGGCATGTAGTGGATGAATAGCATATTATTACCCTTTTTCATTTACAACTGCATGTGAAGCCAGCAGGCTGCAAACAGTTTACTTCGTTACTATAGTATTAAAGGAAACATCAGAGGAAGTCAGAAATATTCAAAACAATGCTTTGGCAGAGGGCTGGTAGCATTGCCTGAGATACTTATGAAAGTTACATGGGGTAATAATATCTGAGATTTCAGGAGAAAGAACATTAGGTGCCTGGCAGTGAATAGGGCCAGGATGGTGGCAGCTCTGTGTCCAGGAAACCCCTCAGTCTCAAGCACACCAGGACAGCCGCTCACCCATATCACCTCCGTTCTTCCAGAGCCAGACCCATGCTAAATCTTCCACAACCTTCCTTGAGCACAGCCTTTACCTAGGCGGGCCTGAAGGCTGGGCCTTCTCCCAACCAAAGGAGGAATGTTATTCCATAGGAGACAGGCAACCTGGCCCCATGCCCAGACCTAATATGTTCCCTCCCAAGGCTCCCACAAGCCCCAGGAAGCTCACCTTCCTTTGGGGGAATCCCTGTAAGTACGTGCTGAGTCAGAAATATGCAAGTGGCTTTTCCTTCAGCTCTTTTTGGGGGGTGGGGGGTGGGCGGCGCGGTGTTGTTGTTCCTACACTTCTAAATTGTTTGCTCACTTAGAGATTCCAAATTTACCTCCAAAGTACTCTAAAATCAGTTAGGCCAACTGTTCATGGGGAATCTTTTTTTTTTAATTGCTGATTTTTTAAACTGTTGCGTTCATGCTTTGGTGCTCAGATAACGAAGCCAGCTCTGAAAAGTCAAGTGTGTATAAATTGAGATTGAAATATGTTCATATTGTGAATTTGATTCAGAACTTGGAAAAATAAAGTCACAAGGAAGAAGTGACTTGCTGCCTAGACTATCTAAGTGTCTTTGGAATGCGTCCCCTGGGGCAGCAGCCTCCATCCTTTCTGCCAAAGTGGATCCCTGTGGGAACATTGGAGGGATGAGCTCCTCCAGCTCCCTGAAGCTTTCAGAAAGGCTCTGCCTGCCCATTAGAGGCAATAAAAGCACATGAGTGAGCTCTCAATAATGCACAGGATGTCTTTTAATATATATTATTAATAGATGTTTCTAAATTAGATCTTGCACAAATTGTCTTCAGTCATTTTGTGCCTCTGGTGGCAGCCCTCCCTGGCCATGTGGCTGGGGAGCAAAGGGTCTGGAGGGGTGCAGTGGGGAAGAGGTGCAGAGGGCCGCAGACCATAGCTGGGTGTGCTCTGCAGGCTAGAGGCTGTTCTCTGTAGACACACAGGCTGCATGGAAGGTGCCCAAAGAGTATCAGGAAAATAGGATCTAGAAAAAGTCAACATTTGGTTAACACAGAAGTTAACTAGTTTATCCAATTTAATCATTTTAGTGATTCAAAAATCTACAGGTAAAATCATCATCAGTTTAAAAGCTAAATGACCGAGTGCTTACTCCCTAAGAGGCATGGTGTGTGAGCACTGACCACGCTGTATCAGATCTGGGCAGCCACCACGGATGAGAATTGAAGGTTGCTCACCCAGGTCACTCTGCTAGCAAGCGGTGGTACCCATGATGGTTTCATAGCAGAACAAGAATATCTGCCAGTAGCCCTCTGTCTGTTGATCTAGTTGTTCGAATTCCCCCAAACCTTCATTCCTTCTCTGAGACACTAAAGTAAGAAGAGCTCATCATAGCAGAGAGAACAATGTCAAGTTGCCTGTGAAATTATACTCAAGCTTACCCAGAGCAAACTAGACTAAGAGACAGTCAGTGGGGAAGCTGCCTAATAAAACCAGTTCTTAGTTCAAGGGGAGTTTCTAGTCTTGTTATGTCTCAAAGGGGAATGGGTCAGAGGGAGGGCAGAAAGGGGACTGATGTGAAACTTACTCATAGTACTGGGGACCGCATTAACCAGCCACCACTTTCATCCCCACCCCACCGCCAGATCCTGCCCATCGTGGTTTTCTTCAGCACTGTAATGTCCATGCTCTACCACCTCAGACTGATGCAGTGGATCATTAGAAAGGTACTGGGACTGCAAGGGATCCGGTGACGGCTGCAGAGCTGCATTATTTCAGGGACCAATCTCTCATGCCTTTTATCCAGGTTTTTCCAAGTACTTCCCTCTTTGTACCAAGACCCACCACTGCCACCCCAGTTATTAGATTGAAATGCCAAAGTCCTACATGCTTCTATAGAGGGAATTTCATCTCAGGGACTTCTACTAGCAATTCCTTCTTTAAGCCAAAGACTTGACTCCCCTGGATCAGATGCCTGCCGGGGAAAGCTGTCTACCCGGTGCCTTACACAGAGTCACTCTGTGAGAGGAGGCCACAAATGTGGGCGTTCCTGGTCTAGGAGATGCTAGAGAATCAAAGCAAAAAGAGGGAAAGGGAACACTATTTGTTTTTTTTTTCCTCCTGGGGGAGTTTTATAAGCATATGAAAATTTTTTTAAGTATGGAAGGTTAATCTTATTCCCGCTGCCCCAGAAATTGTCAGTCTTATACTCTGTATGTTAGAGCAAAAAGCCAGGAAGTTTGCAACCTAGTGTGAATGCGCATGAGCATGAGGTGGTACACACAGGGCCTGGGCACAGTCACAGTCCTCCTTTGATCCCTGTAAGTAAGCAAAATAGATCAAGAAATGCCAGCAGAATTCAGAATTCCCGCAGGAGTGCCAGGGCCCATAATGATCTAATTGTCGATTTAAACATTCAGAATTACTGTGCTCATGTCTAGACAGAAAATGCAATTGGAAGTCCTCATCCTGAGGTGGGCCCCACAGGCTCTGGTTGGAAGGACCAGTACAAAAGCGGGACCATAAGTGGTGCTCACTTTAGTGGAAAAGGCCAAACCTCAACTACATGGCACTACTTAATAGCTGCATGATCTTTGACAAAACAACTAAACTATTCTGTGCCTCAGTTTCCTCTTCTATAAAATGGGCATAATTATAAGGCCTCCTGCAAAGTGTTACTAAAAGGATCAAATGCATTACTCAGGCTTAACCCAGTGCTTGAAACACAGCAAACCTGTATATTCTGTTTATAATATTTCAACAAAATTCATTTGCATAATGTTCAAAGTATCTATGACAACTCAGACATTAAACTCAAATAGGAGGTTTTGATCAGCTTATTCTGTGGACTAGATATGATATACCCACATGTAGCACCATCACTGCCTGCCGGCAATTGTTGAAGGTCGCAGCGCTTCCCTCCAGTTTAAAGACTTGTATCCCTACTTTGAAGGTTTGTGTATGTACAAGTAGTTATTCATTGACTTTTCCTGTTTAGGTTGGCTGGATAATGCTAGTTACTATGGGATCATCTCCTATTGAATCTGTAGTTGCTGCTGGCAATATATTCATCGGACAGGTACGTTGCAATATTAAAAACTTAAACAAAACACCTGTTCAAATGGATATTCTTCCCAGAAAGTGGAATTTAAAAATGGCTGTTATTTCTTTTAGTATGAGTGTGTCAAAATAAGGAATGTTCCATATTGACAATGTCCGGGATTCCAAAGAAAGAAAAAAACATGAGAGCAAAAGAGAGAGAGAGAGACTGAGATTAAGATGCCTTCCGAGAGTCTCGGTGCACTAATGCGGGACTTAAGTTCTCAAAAGTTATGGACGGGAAGAAAGACTGAATCACTTTATGAAAGCATTGAACTTCTCGTGTATAGATTCACAATAAATCTTTTCTAAACTGATTGAACTGTTGAGGTTTCTGGCTCACCCTTCAGAGGCTAGCAGCTCGTCCACCTAAATGGAGTTCACCATTTATCTTGAAACTGCAAACACACACAGGCAGCTTCACGTTCTGTAGTATAATGCTCACTGTAATGACAGAGTCCAAGAAAGGCTCTCAACCAACAACCATGCACCTGTATGAATACTTGAGCTCGTTCTCACTTTTCTGAGCTGGCCAACAGTCTGTCTTTGCTGAACCTGAAGAAAAATGATGATGAACAAAAGCATGTTTATCTCCCTGACACATCACATGGATAAATGTTCTTTTGCCTAAAGTCCATTTAAGGGGGGAAAAAAGATGCCAAGTTTTATCTCTTAAAACAGCAGCATTCTTAAGAGGTGGATAAGTAAGAAATAGTAATGATCCGTCTTATCGCTCAGGATATGTAACTTCAGGAAGAATGGCATCATGCACCACAGAAACCAAGTATGAATGCTTGCTCTCATTGCTGCCCAAGGAAATTGGATCTGAAGCAAAAAATCAAGTCAGCCTGAAAAACACATGGCCGAAAATCCTAGGCTCACAGCTATGCTAGGAAAGCTGGGCCTTCTTATTGATAAGCCCAGCTTGCTAGCCTGGAGCATAGTCTTTAGTGAGGGGCCCATAATCCTTCCTTGAAGTTGAAATTATTATAATTATAGTTATAAAACCTCTTAGAACTAATTAGGGCACCATCTTGTGTTGATTACTCCTACCTACAGGGTAAGAGAACTCATGTACTGAGTTTCAATTTAGACCATCAACTGAAGCTCGTTCAATCTTATAGAACATTCAATCTTATAGAACAATTAGAAATAATGAGGGGAAATTGTGAAATTGCACGCATGCTTCTGTGGTGTTCAATTTGATACTAAATATGCTCAAAATACAGCTATTATGTATGGAGAACCCCATGCTGCAGGAAGCCAGCCCTTCTTAATGGGACTCAAGCCTTTACAACTACATCTTCTCCATTTCTTTCCACCCAGGAGGAAGAGAGGGTCTTTGTCTCCATGTGAAAAGGGCCTGTAGGCCCCTGTCCTTGTTTAGACTTGTGTCTCTATTTCCCTGGGGTATCAGCAAAGAGATTTAGGGTCTGTCAAATGAAGCTGGAAGATAGGAAGTCACAGAGGCTTGGGAATCACAATTCACAAGGCAAGGCCACTGGGTGAAGTTACTTGGCCAGTGATGTTCCCACCTTAGAAAAGTATAGGCAGCCATCCAAATCCAATCTTAGGCTGGGTGGAGGGCCTTATGTGCATTGGCCTTGCAAACTTTGCAAACCTAACACATGACTCTATACCATAAGTGCGCTGATCTAGAGTTCAATACCCAGACATCTATGGTGGGGGTCCTCAAACTTGAGCATGCATCACTACCACCTGGAGGGCTGGTTAAAACAGGTTGCTGGACCTGCCCCCTCCCCCCCATAGTTTCTGATTCGGTAAGCCTGAGGATTTTCATGTCTATGGAGTTCCCAGGCAATGCTGACAGAGCTGGTCTGAGGTCCACTCAGAAATACTGCATTTTGAGAATGGAAATTTCAATAAACCATCATAAACTCTCAAAATTTAAAAGGGAGCATTTAATCGGGTCACTCTTTGTTTCCAGTCGGAGTCTCCACTGCTGGTCCGGCCTTACTTACCATATGTCACCAAGTCTGAACTCCACGCAATTATGACAGCTGGGTTTGCCACCATTGCCGGAAGTGTGTTAGGCGCATACATTTCTTTTGGGGTAAGAATGGGGGTTAATGTATGGAAAATACAACCTCTTCTTTCTTTTCTATTATTATATCCTTTTTTTCCCTACTGCTACTGGACAAGGAGGCCAAAAGAGTGTCTTTTTGGCTGGATCATTGATCACAGTTTCTTTGGCATTTGAATGGAGTGACATTTTGGGAGCCTCACTCTCATAGCCTTGCCACCTAAGTGTGAATTATATCCAAACTGTAACAGAATGGAAGTTATATTATGAGGTTACTTTAGCTGAAAATATAAATTTGATAAAAATAAATAAATAAAACTGTTACTGACATCAGTAAGGGCAACCTAGACTGGGGCTGCGAACCAGGGCCCATGGGCCAAATCGAGACCACTCCCTTTTTTGGTAACTGAAGTTTTATTGGAAACCAGCTACTCTCATTTGTTTCTCCATTGCAGTTTTCATGCTACAGAGTTGAATAGTTGTGTCCTCCAAAGTCAAAAATATTTTCTCCCTCACCCTTTATAGAAAATGCTGTCTGCCCCCTGGCCTAGAACAGTGCTTCTCAAACCTTGCTGTACGTTGGAATCACCTGGGAGCTTTTAGACGTCCTCGTGCCCAAGCCCAGAACCCAGATTAATTAAACCAGAGTTTCATGCAATGAGACCAGGACATAAACATATTTTTTTAAAACTCCCCAGATTCCTAGGAGTGGGTGGAGAGGAGGAAAGTGGTGGCGGGAAAATGGAAGCAATTGTACTCAAACAACAAGAAAAAGAAAAAGAAAAAACACTCCCAGATTCCAATGTACAGCCCAGTGTGAGAGCTGGTGGCCTGTAGTATGGGACTGGAGAATGTTGTGATACTGGTGCATTTGCCCTGAGCACAGAGCTTACAAGCTGCACACAGATGCAACCACCAGTGAAGAAATGGAACAGCACAGTGGTGCAGTGATTAGGAATTCTTACAAGATAGGCATTTTTTATTCCAGTACTTCATCTGGGCCTCACAAAGCCAATCAGTAAAAACAGGGAAGAAAAAAGGGGCAAGGAGATTTCAGGAAGAGCAGATCCCCAGATGGGAATAGGGAGAGAGGTGCTAAATCTAGAATTCTGAAACTATAGCAGATGAGAATCCAGAAACAATAAGGGCATTAGGGAGAGAGGGGAGGGAAAGAGTTTAAGACAGGCAATGTGGAAAACAGAAATAGCTTACAGATTAAAGGGACTCTGGATAAATGAATATAATGTAAAGACACAAAGGATTTTAGGAGAGCAGAAGAAACGTGGAGAGGGGTGTGTCCATGCCTGCACCCCTAGACGTCCCCTAAATTGATGACGTAATTAAGTGTGGACGTTAGGGACTATCTGAACATCCAAAAGGACAGCAAAGAGGTAGAAGAGTCTTCTCTGAAAGTTCCCACAGCACAAGAATAGTGTGCTCTTCCAAAACGGTCTAACTAGTTCTGTGCTTCTCCCCAAAGATATGATTAATTAACCCAGATTCCTCCCTTCTCCCTCCGACTCTCAAGGCAATGCTGACTTGGCTAAGTGAGCTCTTCCAAGCCTCCAAAGAAACATTGTTTTCTGGCACAGAAGTGGTTCCTGCCCATCTCTTCCCTTGTTAGTCATTCATTCTTAACACAACAGAAAAGCACTACCTAAGTTGGCTTTTTTTTCTCCTGAAATCACAGGTTTCACCCACCCACTTGTTAACAGCTTCAGTTATGTCAGCACCTGCATCACTGGCTGTTGCCAAACTCTTTTGGCCTGAGACAGAAACACCTAAAGTAACCCTCAAGAATGCCATGAAAATGGAAAATACGTAAGTGTTCATGTTCACTTATGGAAAATGGGTAAGGCAAACATGTTCACCTAGTTAATGATGACACAGGTCAGAGGGCAGAGTGCAGCAAAAATGTGTTAATCAGCACAGTGAGTTATGGCGGTAAGCTGAATTTAATTTCCCAGCAACTATTTAGACTTCCCCCAGAAAAATCTTATTTCAACACTGAAGGAAAACCTTTCTGATTACCTTAATGTCAATACATTTCCTTGACTGGTCAATGTAGATATTTCACCTTAAATATAGTATAGTGTGCACTGAGCTTTGGTTTAAGACCACTGGAAAGTCACAGGGTAACCATTTCTAGAAGTTTCTCACATAATAAGGATGAGATGGTGCGATAACTATCCTTAGCCCCTCGTTGGTTCATTTTCTTTGGCTCTGTGCAAAAGAAAAAAGGGTAGAAAAGACTAAGGGATTTAGGATGGTCAAAAGTGTTTCATGAAATCACAGAATTAATCAACCAACATGATTTTGGATTCATCCCTTCTTTGTATGTGGGTAAAGTCCTAACCATGAGTGAAAAGCAGGTGGTCAGCTGTATATGTAAATATGGTGATTCCACTTATGAAGTTAGCAAATGTGCAAATCTATGTCATACATGATTTAGGGATACAGACAGGGATACACAGGGATACACATATTATTTAGAGATTCAATCAGGGAAATTGAAAAGAAAGGGAATATAAGCACATTTTAAGGCAGCCAGGCACTTCTGAGATTCAAGAGAAGAGGATGAGGCTAAGAAAGAGCTCTGAGGGGCACAGGGTGAGACTCAAAGGTGATGGTGACGTCCTGTTTCTGAAATGAGGTTATTCAGGCCTTCCTTGAATTGTTCATTCTTATACTGTGGATAGTGTATAAATATTCTCTGATAGCTATTTTTAATTAAATATAATATATTTTTCTTTTTCTAACTTTTCAATTATCAATGACCCCATATTAAAAGAGTAGTACCTATATAACAGATACCCATCACCTACACTCAACAGTTACAAATGCCTATCACTATTTCATAGAATTCAGGTGAGTATTTTGACTCAGGCAAGGGGCTGAGAGTTGGTCTCTCCATCCAGGAGACCTCTGAATTGGCCATTTCCATGCATGCGCTATCCATCTGCTGACAACTCCTTGGTAATTCTAAGGTTGCTCTTTTTTGATAAAGTGGTTCGAGGAATCTCCTAGAAGCCGCAATGCAGGGAGCCTCCTCATCCATCTCCCTGGTGGCAAACATCGCCGTGAATCTGATCGCCTTTATAGCCCTGCTGTCTTTTGTGAACTCAGCCCTGTCCTGGTTTGGAAACATGCTGGACTACCCACAACTGAGTTTTGAGGTATAATTCTACCATGTTTCTCCTCCATTTTACTTCTGCCTGTCTTTTATTAAAAACAAAATAGGTTTGTGAACAGCCTTCCCTAACTACTTATGGTGCACTCTCACCCAGTGTGCACACTGACCCGTGTGGTCCTCATCTTCCCACCCCCTTCTCTGTCCCTTATCACCCTCCTCCTCCCAATATTCAGTCATTCTCTCCTGACCCCATCCCAAGAATCCAGATTATCTCAAATGACCAATTCCAACCTTGATTCCATTAGGCAAGAGTGTGTGAAGGGATTTCTACGCCTCCTAGAAATGCAGAAAGGGCAGGAACAGTCTTATCACAAGGATGAGACAGAAGCTAATCCCTACTCTAATAAAATATCTATTTTTGGTTTTTCGTAGCTAATATGCTCCTACATCTTTATGCCCCTTTCCTTCATGATGGGAGTGGACTGGCAGGACAGCTTTATGGTCGCCAAACTCTTAGGTTATAAGACATTCTTCAATGAATTTGTAGCTTATGAGCGTCTCTCCAAAATGATCAATTTAAGGAAAGAGGCCGGACCCAAGTTTGTGAATGGTGTGCAGCAATATATATCGGTGAGTAAATATTTTGATTGTCAGTACATGTTTTCATCACATACACACATGCATCAGATAGTTACTGGTGCCTCCGCATGTCAGACAGCAGGACAGTCACTTGGGATACACCAGAGAACAAACCAGACCCAAATCTCTGGTCTCATGGAGCTCATGGTATACTTGGCACCTCATAGTTTTCAGTTATGTTGAACTAATCAGTTTGTTTGTGCGTATACATGTGCATACATGAATAGAAACACAACTAATCCTTACCATTATGGTAAGGATTACTTTTGAGCACTATGGATCCAAACCCGGAGTCATATGAGCTAGGACTGGAATCAATAAATCAACAAATATTTATTGAATACCATCTGTGTACAGCATACTGAGGTACTGAGGCTACAACACTGAACAAGTGATGAGGCCTAAGCCCTAATGGGTCTCATAGTCTAATGATCATGCAGGCCTCTTCCTTTCAGCCTAAGCAATTTTATGAACTCTGAGAAACCGCTTAAATGCAACATAGTGCCTGGGCATCTTAAAGAAATAGTGAGACATAGTCTCCACTCCACTCTCCAAGTGGATAAGAGAAGAACACGTAAGGGTCTGTGGGTGAGCCTCTGAGACAAGCACCCCAAAACTATGTCAGGACTTCAGATCACTAGACTGCAAGGAAATGCTTGTGTCTGCTTGGGCCTAGATGGGATAAGAGAGCACAGGTGAGGCCATTATTCAGTCTGTATTTACAGTTGAGTCCCTGACTTTTACTTCTCTAAAGAACAGAATTGTCATACATGAATGCTCTTAGGGAAATGGTGAACGTTTCTGACCACTACTCATTGAAACAATCCAGTTGGAATTAATGTCCTAGGTATATGTTAGGCTTTAAGAGGAAGAGGGAGGAAAAGCATGCTGCCCAAGGTTCTAATGGAGACAGACTGCCCGCCTCTGAACACTGCCATCTCTCCCAGCCTCCCAAAGACCAGACATGCAAATTTACTGCCACATATCACACACACACGTAACAGCAAACTCCAGGAGAGTACTGACTTGATTTTATGGTCAGGGGCTGACATGAGCAGTGGTTCTCTAGGTCTCCTCTTCTCAAATGTTCATTCTTCAACTGACAACACAGTGGAGTTTGGCCTAATATCCTCATTGTTTAGATGCCACCACTAACCGGCTAGTTTCCCTGCCAAAAGAAAAAATTGCCTAGATTAAGTGAAATGTCTTTCATCCCCAGCTGCTGGCTGCCAGGAGAAAGTGGTTTTGCTAATGGGCAAAGTAAGCTCCCAGTTCTGGCAATGCTAAGCAGGTTTGTGAACAGGCTATTAAGAGGATAGAGAAAAGAACAGTAGGGCTGATTTGGGTTGGGGATGGGCCAACCAGAGGCAGGTGCACAGAGGACATTTGGAAATATGAGCTCAATGTCTTCTATAAGTGTTCTGTCATAATGGGAAAAGCATTTTTTATTTTTCTGATCTCATTTCCAATCAACAAAATGGGAATGAGTCCCCGCAATTTCTTGTTTACCAACTAAGAAGTGGTGAGAGTGGCCCAACAGTCTCCCAGGAAGGGTACCATGGAACTGGAGTGTATGATCTGGGTTCATGAGGCAAAACCCCAATGCAATGCATGGAATTATGCCTACTGCTGACCTCTTTTTAAGAGGTCAGAACATGTATGTAGCATCCGTATACCCAGAATGAGCTCTTGACTGCTCCACCATGTTCTCTTCCTTAACTGTAATACCATGCATATTTGTTTACATGTAGTACATAGCATGGTACAGAATTCAAAAACACTAAAAGATTTACAGGGAAAAATAAGTTAGCCTCCCCATCCCCATCCCCTCTCTCTATTAGCCTCTCCATTCTTAACCTTGTTCATTGCACTTAATGACATATTTCAGATGCCTTTCAATATCAATATCTGTGGCATAGTAGTCTATTGCACAAGCACACTATAATTCATTTTAACCAGTTCCTTGCTGATGAACATTATGACCAATTTTTTGCCATCAGAAGTAGTGCTACAGTGACTTTCTTTATTCCTACAGTATCACTGCTCATATGTAAGAAGAGCCACAGGACCTATTCTCAATTTCCCAAGACAGTGCAGTTCGTTCCATCATGTAACCTTGCACATTGATGGGAAGAGGCAAAGGGCAATCATCCCAGCCTCCTTTTCCTCTTATGATAAAGCCCTCCATGGCCACATCTGTGTATCTCCTCCACATAATTCCCCAGAAAGGGGAAAGAGGAATCTCAAGTGCTTGATGTCATCTCCCTCCCCATGGTCTCTTAATAGGCTGGCCTGTTTCTGAAGCCAGTTGCACTAAATGAAAAGCACTAGAGAAAGCAGAGGATGAGAATGAGCTTTTCCAGAAACACTGGGCTGCTCAAATACTTGAAATATTTTTTCCTGCCTGCTATACACACACTGCTTGAAAGTCAACAAAAGAGTTCTCAGAAACCATGAAAAGGAAGAGGGGCCTTATAATCAACAAAAACTTACCATGATGACTTGAGTCTTAAATCTGAGCTTCTAAAAAAATCCAGTCAAAGAAAACAGGAAAGAAAAAAAACGCACCCCAACTTTGAAGGTAGCAATGGTGTGGTTTGTTTTGTGAACCAATTCATAGATTCTTCGGGATTTTGGAAAAGAATATTATTACCTCAATTGTGTGGGTGCATTTACCAGACTGGGTGTGCCTCTGGTGAACAGCCAAGTCCACTGAATCTTCTGAGCCTCCTATAATCAGTCCCTCAACCTGAGAAAGAATTACTGGGCCTGAGCAGCACCTCTTCACTATCTGAATAGAGGCAGAGGGCCATGTTCATGGTTGTACGAATTCACCTTCCCTCATCTCCCTGCCCTGTGAGGACTGAATTCTCTCACTGCTGCGTGGGCACCTAACACTCCCGTGGGACAGTCAGAGCTGAGGAACAAAGGCAAGCACACACGGCAGCCATGCTGAAAGGACCTCCCGTGGTAGCTGTGAGCTTCTTTTTTACTGTCTAACTCATTTTAATGTTTATTCTTTTTACCGAAATATAGTTTGCATACAAAATAGAGCCCTTTTTCAGTGTACATGAGTTTTGACAAATGTGTCACCTGTGTAACCATGTCCACAATGTTGACACAGAACATTTCCTTCACACCTAGAAAATTTCACTCACACCCCAGCGCAGGCAACAGCCCTCCTCCCCAGTCCCAGGAAGCCAATGATTTTTCTTTCACTGTAGATGACATTTGTTTATTCTAGCATTTCATATCAATGCATTACTTAGCATTCATGTTGTTGCATATACTAGTTGTTTTCCTTTTTATTGAAGAATAGTATTCTATTTTATGGATATGCACAATTTGTCTATTTGCCTGTTGAAGGACATTTCGGTTGTTTCCAGCTTGGGGCTACTGTGAATACTCATGTACAATTTTCTTGTAGGTGTATGTGTTTATTTATCCTGGGAAAATTCCTAGAAGAGGGATTGCTGGGTCATACAGGCAGTGTATGTTAACTTGATAAGAAATTGCTAAGCATGTTGGTATTTTACGAACAAGCTAAGTTAGCTTCCAACAGTGTACAAGAGTTCCAATTGCTCCAGATCCTCACCAATGCTTGCTAATGTCTGTCTTTTTTAGCCATTTAAATGGATGTGTAGTGATATCTCATTGTTTTTATTTGCATATCCTGGTGAGTAATGATGTCGAACAGCCTCCCAATGTGCTTATTGGCCATTTTCGTATCTTTTGTGAAATCTCTTTATCTGTTTTAATTGGGTGCTTGTCCTCTTACCATTGAGTTATTATAGTTCTTCATACTTCTTGAATAAGTTCTTTGTCAAGTAAATGTCATATAAATATTTTCTGGGACCAATTTGTATCTTCAGCAGCTAGCACTGGGCCTGGCACATTATAACAGGTGACAAGGTCATATTGAATATTTGAAGTTGCCATTGAGCACAAAGGAGCAACCTGTAGAGAGGCCAAGACAACCAGCCCCAAGTCCTTTGTAGAGCGTCTCTGAATCCACACAGCCCCTTTCCCTCCCTCAAAATTCAGGGGGAGATGGGGAAAAAAGCCTAGGAAGCAACAAGTCTTGGACACCATGCACTGTACATTTACATGTCAATACTGTTTCCGTAGTAACAATAAGAGGCCTGGTTAGGATGTCGGATTTATGAACTGGGTCACACCATGTATATACATTTGTGTGTTTATGCTTATTTACAGATTCGCTCAGAGACCATTGCTGTTTATGCTCTCTGTGGCTTTGCCAATATCAGTTCCCTAGGAATCGTGATTGGCGCACTCAGTAAGTACAAAGAATATTTTTCAACACCAGATGTGATGTTGTCCATCTTGATCTCCATTTTGCTCTGCAACATTATTCCTGTCCTGTCAGCAGGGGAAAATGTCCTGCAACAACGAAAAATGCTTTGGGGTCTACTTTTTGTCCCCGCTCTGCAATGTATTAGGTTGGTCAAAAAATCTATTTAGTTTTTTTTTCAATAAAATAAATAACACATTTTTCATTTTCACCAATAACTTCATTGGTTTGAATATTTTTAGTGTGCTGGCTATCTCCCATATGGTATAATCTTGATTGTTCTCAATTAATGTCTTGATGTGATCACTATCAATTTCTACTGGTCCACCCAAATATGGAGCATCATCCAGCAAGCAATCTCCGGCACGAAACCTCACAAACCACTTTTGACATGCTTGATC
The DNA here is from genome assembly GCF_014824575.4 of Sturnira hondurensis. Classification (NCBI taxonomy): domain Eukaryota; kingdom Metazoa; phylum Chordata; class Mammalia; order Chiroptera; family Phyllostomidae; genus Sturnira; species Sturnira hondurensis. The sequence goes on along the minus strand of NW_028095197.1, from coordinate 2,382,296 downwards.
AGTCACGGCACCTTCTCCACACAGTGCACAAATCTTTTTTGCAGTTAGTTGAGTTTTTACCTTTCTTGAAATAATCAAGTGTAATATGCCAAAAATGTTGCTTATTTTCTTCCATCTTCAATATTAAAATGGCTATGCAAAAATTTACCAATTTTGGTAAGTGTTTTTTTAATGCACGCTGATTTGACAGCTGTCACAAGACAATCTGACAAAGGAGTTAAAGACAACTAAGCACTACTAGAGCCATCATACGGGGGGGGAAAAAAAACAACTTTTTGGCCAACCCAAAGCTTTCCCTATATATACCAAAACCACATGAGCATGAATTTGCTCCAATGCGCAGGTGCTTCTCTACCCAGGGATCACACCTGTGTTTCATTTTGCATGCCAGTTCCCAGAGATTTACAATGGTTCCCCGGAGAAAGATTCTGAGGTCCAGCAGCAGTTCAGTGGGAAAATGCTGTGATTACATTCTGTGTCTGCCATGGGCATAGAAGTAGATGCTGATGAATGGGCTGCAAATATTTGGAATCCATCCTTGCAACGCATTTGTCTTGCCATGCCCGCAACATACCAGGAGCCTTCTAGATGAAACTGGGGACTTTTTTCTTTGGACAAACTTCTTCCCTTCCTTACACACTAGAGAACTTCTCCTGATGTGGAGCTCATCACTAAGCTTTTGGATCTTGAACTAAGATTCCCACTTAAAAAAAAAAAAGCTTCCCCACTAAGCTTTTTTTTTAAAGTTAGTTTACTTGACTCTCCAGCCCCAGAATGATTCTCAGAGGCTGAGAGTTTGGAATTCTAATCAATAACCTCGACATTAATCTCTCATGCTTGCTTTCATGTTTCCCAGCATCCATGGCTCCTTCCAGAAAGCATGACATCATCTCAGGGGCAGTGAGAGCTCTGATTTCAGGGACCATAGCCTGCTTCCTGACAGCCTGCATCGCAGGTAACGCATCCCCTCCTTTGCATCCTGTCTCCCTCACAGGAAGGCAGCTTTCAGGGGGCCAGTTCCTCCCACGTGTATACCCAGCTTCTGCTGCTACCGAAAGCTGAGAGGCAGTGCTGCCTTCAAGCATGTTGTAAAGTGAAATGTGTGAGGCATGCTGATGAAGCTAAGAACAGAGGAGAGTTCAGGGACTTCGGTAATTAATATACTGAATGGCATTCTGTTCCACTCCCAGGCATTCTCTCTGGCACTCCTGTGGATGTCAACTGCCATCACATTTTAGAGAATGTCTTCAACTCCAGTTTACCTAGAAACACCACCAATGTAGTATCTTGTTGCCAGAGTCTACTGAGCAGGTACTGTATTCTTGATAACTTTTTAATATCCACTAAAGACCCCATCTACTTGTTTTTATAACTTCCTAACTCTTACTTCATCTAAATATAAGAATGTGTGTGGCAATTCTTTGGCTCTTCTCAGCTAAGACTAGGAACCACACACTAGCCAGTGCTGCTCAAGCATTTTATATGCCCCCAGCTGCGTACTAGGCACTGTGTGTGAATTAGCTCACTTGAACTTTGAGACCACTGTTTAAGTTAGGCACTCTTGGTTGGTTAAGCATTGGATAGAATTGGGGCTTGGAGAAGCTGTCACTTACTTAAGCAGAATGAGTACATGCACAATCAAGACAGAAAGACCCAAGAAAAATTGGTCTTTCTGCTACAGAACCCATGCCCTAACTAGTACCCAAGTATTAGTTACTAGATTCTGCCTCCCTTTGAAGATCAAGCAATGCAGGGTGTCCTGACAACATGGTCCTGGGCAGAATGGAGGACGGGACACCAGTGACCCAGGCCAGCCATCCTCACCCTTATAGTTCCTATTTACAAGATTAATGTGCTGACCCATCTGTCCTTTTTAATACGCAAGTGGTCTATAAGGATTGATTTGATCCTTTCTTTGTTTACTCTGGAGGAAATAGGAGAAGTCCTTGAGGCCATATAGGAATTAAGGCTCAAATTTAATTCTCTGGGGCTTCTGTTCTCATCTTTTGTGTATCTACTCTTTTTGTCTTCTAAGGCGCAGCTAACTGTTTCATTCCACTTTCCATTAGCACTGTCGCCAATGGTCCTGGCAGGGTCATCCCAGGAGGAAACCACAGCCTGTATTCTCTGAAGAACTGCTGCCAATTGTTGAGTCCATCAGCACTGAACTGCAGTTGGATCCCTAACACAGTTTGAGTTCAGTCACTTCCCCAACAGAACCCTAACCACAGGTGCTGAATTTTCTACTTTGGAGTGAAAATAAAAGCTATTCTTACTTCCATCTGATACTTCCATCACAGAATCAGTGTTAAGTGGAAAGAAGAAAAACAGGAGTGAACCCTTTGAATCGACAGCATCTTCCTTCAGATCTAAGAAATCTTCCCATCCCCAGCCCCTTCAGCATTGAGAATTCATATAGCATTCTGAAGTAACATGTTGACTCCAGTCCCAAAAACTTTTAATAACTTCGGAATTTCAGTACATGTAACCAAAATACAGGTATCAATGGCAGCTCACAAAAATTGTGCTATGACTCAGCCACACCCACTTAGTTCAAGTCTCAAAGTAGTCCAGAGTGGCTTGGTTTAAAAACATCTCAGCATCTCAGGTGAGATCATTCTGCATTCACCCTGGTTGAACTGAAATAGCCTGAACATGAATCTCACATGGAGGAGGACCAATCATGAGTCACCTACTCATTGCCTGCCCTCAGGAAGTCTTGCAGAAATCAAGAGTCCTTCAGGGGAGCATTTAGACTGTTCTAAAACTAAGTTAAATTCCATGTGTTTAGGGGATTATATCAGTAAGCTTAACCTAAACTAGTCTGCAGTAACAAATAAGCCAAAAATCTTGGTGGCTTACAAGTTTATTTTAATTCACATAAGTTTATTAGGGTCAATTTTGGCTGTACTCTATGTTGTTTTCATTCCCAAGACCCTGGCTAAAGGGGCAGGCCCTATGTGGGGAATGTTGGTCTTATGAGAAAGGGAAGAAGAAAGGCGGGGACCACATGATGGCTCTTATAATTTCTGCTGGGAAGCCACCTTTCACTTGTACTACAGTCTATTATCCAAAACTAATCACAGGACAAACCTGATGAAAATGGCCATAAGTGAATTATCCTGTCATAGGGAGAGATAGTGAATATTTTTAAGAAATAATACGATAAACCACATGGATGCATAATATCCACAACTCCCTTCAAGGAGTCAACCTGTTATAGGGCATAACTGTAAGCTCATTCACATGCAAATTTAGTTACATTCATAGTAACAAGACTGGAAAATGATCCTACATTTCAATCAAAAAACCACATAAGGATCATTTGAGGAAGAAATGTTAGGTCCTGGCTGAGATCTGAAAACATTCTATTGATGCTTCCACTGACCAGGAAATCATCAGCATCAACCTTGCTTCCTTAATGGGTTCTGAGACTTAACCTGTCTCAGAAGAAAGTTCCAGAGACAATGATGGGTGCTCTTTAATGAAGTGCTTATTACTAATGGTCTTCATACCATAAAGACCACTTTGTGTGAGAAAATACAAACACTAATGATTGAATTCACACACACATACGCACACACAAAAGAATGTGAAAAAGGTTTTGAAATACCTTAAGTGATTTATATGTTTCCTTTTTGTTCATGTACAAGAGAAATTTTTTAAACTTTGTGTATAAATAGTTGACTTTCTTTTGTAGTGTTGTGATGGTGATGGTGATGGTGAAGGAGCAAGCTAAATGCCCAAAGAACTCTTAATGTCTAAAGTAGAACATACCAGGATATTTCTAATTATTGATCTTTGTATCAAATTTTTCTTGGAATTCAATGTGCCCTTTTTATATATAGAATTTATTCTATGAAAACATAAAACATATGAAATAAAGCATATATTTCATTTCCCTCTATTCTTATGATCTGGTGTCAGCCTTCATAAAAGCCTTTGGCTTAGTGTATCAGGGAGGTCAATTATTCATGTACTGGTTCTCCTTTGTCTGCTATGGTTATTATATTTCTCTCCTTTTTTTTCTCTTTTTAATTCTTTGCATTTTTCTATTCTATTGAGAATCTCTTTCTAAGAGAATCTCTTTGCAGTTTCTAATGTGCCTCTCTGACAAACTAATTTTCATAGTCTGTTACCATTGCTATTCCTTGGATGCTTGTAGCTCTTAGCCCTCCTCTGAGCTCTTTTTCAAAATTATTATTTCAAGAAAAACAATTACTGCCCTGTTTTTTGAAACTATATTTTATTTATTATGCTATTACAGTTGTCCCATCCCCCCGTTTATTCCCCTCCACCCTGCGTACCCCCTCCCACCCACACCCCCCCCCTTTAGTTCATGTCCATGGGTCATATATATAAGTTCTTTGGCTTCTACATTTCTTATACTATTCTTAACTTCCCTCTGTCCGTTTTATACCTACCATTTATGCTATTTATTTTCTGTACCTTTCCCCTTCCCTCCCCCTCCCACTCCCCTGCTGACAACCCTCCATGTGATTTCCATTTCTGTGATTCTCTTCCTGTTCTAGTTGTTTGCTTAGTCTGTTTTTGTTTTTGTTTTAGGTGTGGTTGTTAATAACTGTGAGTTTGTTATCATTTTACTGTTTATATTTTTGATCTTCTTTTTCTTAGATAAGCCCCTTTATCATTTCATAGAATAAGGGCTTGGTGATGATGAACTTGAATCTGACCTTATCTGGGAAGCGCTTTACCTTCACTTCCATTCTAAATGAAAGCTTTGCTGGATAGAGCAATGTTGGATGTAGGTCCTTGCCATTCATGACTTGGAATACTTCTTTCCAGCTCCCTATTGCCTGTAAGGTCTCTTTTGAGAAATCAGCCAACAGTCTGATGGGAACTCCTTTGTAGGTAGCTGTCTCCTTTTGTCTTGCTGCTTCTAGGGTTCTCTCTTTATCTTTAATCTTGGGTAATGGAATTGTGATGTGCCTTGGTGTGTTTCTTTTTGGGTCCAACTTCTTTGGGACTCTCTGAGCTTCCTGGACTCCCTGGAAGTCTATTTCCTTTGCCAGATTGGGGAAGTTCTCCTTCATCATGTTTTCCAATAAATTTTTAATTTCTTGCTCTTCCTCTTTTCCTCCTGGTAACCCTATGATTCAGATATTGGAATGTTTAAAGATGTTCTGTAGGTTCCTAAGCAACTCCTCATTCTTTTTTTTTTTTTTTTTTTTGAATTCTTGTTTCTTCGTTCTGTTCTGNTTCTGTAGGTTCCTAAGCAACTCCTCATTCTTTTTTTTTTTTTTTTTGAATTCTTGTTTCTTCGTTCTGTTCTGTTTGAATGTTTATTTCTTCCTTCTGGTCCAAACCATTGGTCTGAGTCCCAGTTTCCTTCCTGTAACTGTTGGTTTCCTGTATATTTTCCTTTATTTCACTTAGCACTGCCCTGTTTTTTTGTTAGTCATTTTCTCTTTCAAATTGCAAAAAGTAATACCAGCTTGTCATTTAAAAATGATGATGTTACAGATGCTCCTCAACTTATGTTGGAATTACATTCCAGGAAACTCGTCCCAAGTTGAAAATATCAAGTCACATTCATTTAATACACCTAACCTACCAATCACCATAGCATAGCTTAGCCTACCTTAAATATGCTCAGAACACGTACGTTAACCTACAGCTGAAACTCAAGAGTAACTGCCTTCCCCTTCTCACCATAGCAGGAGACTCAGATGGGCATTTTGTAGATATTACGGATGCAAAAACAAAAAAACACAGTACCTAAAAATGCTGGCAACACAGTGCACAGTAGATATCAGTTGTTTACCCTTGAGATCTCATGGCTAACCACAAGCTACAACTCACTGCTACTGCCCAGTATCAAGAGAGAGTATCTTACCACATACCACTAGCCCAGGGAAAAAAAATTCAAAATTTGAAGTACAGTTTCTACTGAATGTATATCACTTTCACACCATTGTAAAGTTAAAAAATTGTAAGTTTGGGACTATCTGTATAGATACACACACAACCCTTCCTCCTCCCCCGGTTGACCCCACCTCTTTCCAGTGCCACACCCCCAAGATTAATATTGCTTACTGACTGCAAATACGCACCTTACTGCAAACATATAAGAATGTGGGAGATTAGTTGTTTCTATATAAACAGACTGAGTCTACTTACATGTTACCTTTAATCTCTTTAAAGGATTTTATTTATTTATCTTTAGAGGGGAAGGGAAGGAGAGATGGAGAGAAATATTAATGTATGTTTGCCTCTCCTGCATCCCCTGCTGGGAACTGGCCTGCAACCAGGCATGTGCCCTGACTGGGAATGGAACCTGGATCCTTTGGTTCGCAGGCCTGCACTCAATCCACTGAGGTACACCAGACAGGGCTTACCTTTAATTTCTTTTCACTTGGCAATATACCTTGGAAATTCCTATAAGTCATTATGTATATGGTTCCAGTTCTAACCTTTCCTTTCTGCTTGTGTGTGTGTGTGTGTGTGTGTGTGCAATTCTACATAAATGAGATAATATACTGCAGGCTCTCAGTGGAACCACTGGTACATGATGAAGCCTTCACTCTTCTTCAGCAAACGTAGAAGCTGAAAGGCTGTCCTCCCCATCCTGCCCCTACCCCCAGTTTATCCTCCACATACCCACTCATAGTCTTCTAAGATGTTGTGTCTATGTGTTCCCTAGTGTTTTCTCAGTTGTTTGAGGTCACTAAGTGCTGACAGCATGTTGCTGCCAGTTGAGGCACCCTGCCCTTATTTTAAGCCAAAGCTGTGACATCTATTTTGAAGAATTCTGCACTGTGTCTAGTCTGCCCATGAAATCGGAAGCCCCCAGCCTCCTGTCTGAGTCTGTGTTCACATGGGTACAGTTTTCACTAGTCTAAAAGCCTTTTCTCAAATAGTTATGAGTCCAGATATGAATGTCTCCTAATTTCAATGAAGATGGAAGTTTACTTTACTGCTTATTATTCTCTTTGTTGTTTTTGCATTGGTTTGCAAAAGGGGAGAGGGCAGAAATGGCATTTCTTTTCCCAATGCAGAAACTATGGTTATAAACAAATTCTCTGGCCCTACAGAAGTCTTAGTCAAGAATAAATTGGAGTTGTGGACTACAGAAAATTGTCTCTAATCCTGCCCCTTCCCCTACCATTGAAAAAATCAGCCCATCCAAGCAGTTAGAGCTGAGTGGGAAGGTCTCCGTAACTACACAGATTACTAACACTCATTCACTTTGCAAATGCTCCCAACTAATTGCTTTTATATTTCTGTAGTTTAATTAGGCTGGTCAACCACTGTGAAGGGCTTAAGATATGCATTTGCCCAGTGAAGCTGACTTCTAATTACAGATCAATTCCAAAATCAGTCATCTTTTATTTTTTTTATGAAATTATATATTATGTATGAGTAACAGCTTATTATTGATGAAGCACTCTTTCATGTGTCAAAAGTAGCTCACTGATGGCATATACACTGTTATTTAATGTATAGAATCTGTAAATGCCAATATTTATACTGGCAGAGTGGGGAAACTAGTGCCTTCCCAAGTGGCATTTTCATCTCACTTTCATCCTAAGATCATCTTAAGCAGCAGCCCAGCCTGCCCAGCCTGCCCAGCCCGAGGTGGGTAGTGGGGGAAAGGGAAGAGCTGGCATTCTAAACATGCTTTTATTTTAAAGAAGGTATTGAAGGACACCATGTGTCAGGAAGGATTACCATCCTGAATGTTCTGAAGCTGGGGGCTGGGGAGGCAACCATTCGCTGTTTAAACAGGCAGGAGCACAAGATTTGAGGAAGAGATGGCTGGCACAGGCACACCACATGCTAATGAACCACAGGGTCCTGAGAATAACTACATGTTACAACTCATTACTTAATTTACAAAAAAAAAATGTTTTAAGCTTAAGCAGGAAGAAAACTATACACTTACCAATTCTTTTTCTGGGTCTAAAGACAACCGAAGCTTGTGATAACACTTGTTTTACTTTATACTACAAAGCAATGTGACTGCCCTTGGGTGTAGAGTACCTCCAACTCACTCTACATCAGTGGGGTAGTCAGAGGGGTTACTGGGCGTTTTCATTCTAAAAGACTCTGGAAAAGAAATAATGAATCTGCACCAAGTCAGCCTCCCATACCCATTGTACCTTTTGCAAAATGGGATGGCAGTGACTGATGTTGAGGAGGATGTAGCCTGTAGCCTGTAGCCATGCAACAGAGAAAAGCATTGAAATGACAACCTTCAATCTACCCCCCCCCCCGGCAACTGACAACCAACTACTTTACTGTGAGAAACCAGGATTAGAATAAAATTTAGGTCTGCAAGCCACATGAACAGGCAGAAATTATCCCTATACCTTTCATGTACCCGCATGCTTCCGATAATACTCATAAAATAAGAGGACTGTAGAACCCAAGGTCATTCAGAAACGCTTCAACTCCTCTCACCCCCAGCTCCCCACCCTCAGTCACATAGAGGCACGGGACCCAGTGGGGCAATATTTTCAGGTCTAATCTAAATCCTTCTAACTGCAGAGTGCCTACTTTATTCTTCAGTTGTTTGCCCATATGTTCGACCACTAGGCTACTAATTCCTACATATCTCCAAACCTAGTATCTGGCATCTAGAAAACATTTGATAAATGTTTATTCAATGAATGAAATGAATGAATGAATGGATGGATAGATGGATGGATATTGCAAAATGGCTAACCTTCGCATAAGCAGAAAACAGTGAATTGGATCACCTAAAAACTTTTTCAAATCTCATCAAGAATGCATACTAATAAAAATTACCAATGATATGCAAGTATATAATTGAGAAATTGGAAATTTCCTCCCACCTCCATCTCATTCCCTCCTAAACTGGTCCAGTCAACACTTTGGTGTCTATGTATAATAAACAATACAATGAGGGGTAACTATCAAGCTGGAGTGGTTGAGTGTTGAGGGAAAGCCCCAAAAGTCTAAATTCAGGATCGATCTCGAAGAACCGACATGCAGCCTATTCACATTCCTGAGAGCTTTAATAGGAGAAACCAGCATGCACAGGCAAAGCAGCTGTGGCTCCCAGTGGCTGTGGCCAGGAAGACCCTCCTGGGACAGGTCTCTTTTTTTATAGGGAGTTAACAGTAAATTCATATGGTGGGCAGTCACGTAGCCCACCAGAAAGAACAATGCATTTATAAGTTAACAGATGACATCAGGCAGTTATCACATTCTATACCTTCTTCCTGGGGGCATGATGTTTATCTTTGGACGCATTCCAGGTTTTCTGGGTAGTGAGCCAAGCCTGAGGCTACAGAAAGTTAAACAGTCACAGAGGGTTAAACAAAGAGTTCATCATTTCCTACAGGCCTTTACTGCTGGAGCCATGTTGCCTCTCTAAGTGAGTCTCCCTACAAGTGAGCCTTCTTTCAAGCCCAATGCCTGAATCACTTTCTCCTTCCATCTCTTGGCAATGCCAAGCACATAATTTTGCTTGTCTTATGTTAACTGCATTGTATAGCATTTAGCAAACAAAGTTCAGAAGACTGGCCTTCCTGTTAATCTGCAAGGCCAGTCTACAATTTGGTAGTGTTGTCTTCATCAAAGCTGAATGGAGTCATTAAAAGCATCCCAATACCCAAAATAAATAAGCGTATTTAAAGTAACCAGATTCCTTCTGCTTAAATGAGCCATTGCTCTGCTATCACATTTGGAAAAGCTCTTTGGGGAAATGGGAAACAACAAGCCAGTTGCTACTTTAGCAGCTAAGACTTAAGCTCTGGAGTTTGACTACCGATGTTCAAATCCTGGTCCCAGACACTAACTGCATTACCTTCAATGTTTATGTGCATTCTCTGCCTCAGTTCCCCACCTGTGAAATGTAAATACACACATCTCCTCTCCCATGTTTTTGTGAGAACTAAAGAAGTTAAATCATGTGGAGTGTTTAGAAGCATGCCTCACCGAGAAAGGCTATATAATACACCTTTTCTTCATTGAGGTATAACTTATACACAGTAACTGCACAGATTTTAAGGGTGCAATTTGATGGGTTTTGACAAATGTGTACACCCATACATGTGACTATCACCCCAGTCAAGACGGAGCGCGTGTCCCTCATTGCAGAAAGTTCCCTAGTGCCCCTCCCCATTCAGTCTCCCGGCCTGTCCTCTCAGCTTAGTCCGACTGGTTTTCTTTCCCCAGAGATTAGTTCTGACATGTTCGCATAGAACTTCATGTCAATAAAGTCATACAGCACATGCTCTTCTGGCCCCTGTTTTTCTCATGCAGCACAGTGTGTTTAAGTTCTATCCAGTAGGTCTTTCTGTTTTTATTGCTAAATATTACTCGATTGTATGACTGTATCACCATTTATGTCTCCATTCTACTTATGATAAACATTTAGAATGTTGTTTTCAATTTTTGTAGGATATATTTTTTGAAAGAAGCTTCTGTTTACTGCACATTGCTTAGGTGTTTCTGAGTATTTTAAGTTAGGAAATGTGAATTGGAAAGTGAAGAAGGTGTGGTTTGCCCACATGAGAGTTTGCTCCTTCACGCCCCTCCTCTCCCTCATCATCTTGCTGAATCTTTTTACATACATGTTGTTTCTCACGGGTATTTTCAAGATTGTCAGCTTCAGGCCACAGATCAGTGATAACTGAGTCTCAAAAGAGAATAACAGGGAAGCTAGAGTACCATAAGGTCACTCTGGATGGAAGTAATGTTGATTAATCTGTCCTACGCACTGCGTAATGGCACTTTCACTGTGGTGTGTTTTGAGAAAATTCAGTTGACTTCTCCAAGTCTCTAATAAATCGACTTTACACTAGCATTGGATGTCATAGGGCTATAGTGCAGAAACATGAGTTTTAAAAAATATGAGAAAGGCGAGAAAACACTTTGTAGTTTAAGAGTATTGTGGGCAAGCCTGGCATGCGTGCAAGGGGAGCTCTGGTCCCATCACAACAGATTTTACCTCCAGCAGCTTGCACAACACAAAAGCATCCAGCAGCTGAAGATTTTGTTACTTAGGAGCTATAAAAAATATAATCTCATTTATGGGAAAGATCAACCAGTCCTTAAAAGTTCTCTGTCAAACAAAGACTAATTCTCCTTAGAATTCACCTATCCAAACTCAACCTGACTATTCTAAGAGGGACAACTCAAACAACTGAGAATTATTCACTCTCTTTGAGTGAATAATTAATTTATTCATCTACGTCTGGCCATAGAGAACAGGTTATCCAGAAAATGTGGGTTTCTGCATCTATTTAAACCAAATTATACCAAACAGAATGAAACAATATGATCTTGGGGGCTCAGGAGCGGTCCTTCTGTCAGTGTGACTTGACTGTTATTTCCATAGCAACAGAGTGGAATTCTCAAACAGACACCATGTGCTCACAGGAAGATACAGCTGGACACCAAAGAAAATTTTTTCTCAAAAGTTACTGAAGAATTCAGAAAGAATTCAATCAAAAATCTCATCTAAAATTGGCAGAGGAATGGTCTTCTCAATGACCTGAAGGTAACATGAAATTCTTAAATTCTCTGTCCTCTATGTTACCTGCAATACCAGGAATATACTTGAGGGGGATTTTATTCAGATTAGAGGAATTCACAAGTGCCTCTGCTCAGGTAGGTAACACAGCCATCTGGTGTCCAGACATCAGCAGTGAGGAACAGGGCAGAAATCCAGATAGGTCCCCCAGCCACTGGCCAGAGCCCACACAGCCCTGGAAGAATAAGGCAGAAACTGGGGTTCTAGAGGTGGTTCCCTGCATTAGTCCACTGTAACTGGACTGGGAAGGAGCCCAGAGGTGTTTCTGTCTCTGCCCCTTCTCACAATGGCTTTTATAAGATGCATCATTGCAAAAGTAATTAATTATTTGTTGTAGAAAGTAAAAACTTTACCCGTACCCTATCAAAAAAAAAAAAAAAAACAACCAGTACTAATAACCTGTAATGTATAGATATTCAACAGGTGTGTGTGAGTAACACTGTTGTGATATATTTTGAAGCCAGCCTTCCCCTCACCTTAATACATCACAAACATTTTTTTCATGCTGTTTAATGTCTTCTACACTTATTTCTTTTTAGATTTTATTTATTTGTTTTTCAGAAAGAGAGAGGAAGAGAGGGAGACAAACATCAATAGGTTGCCCCTTGCATGCCCCCAACTGGGGACCTGGCCTGCAACCCAGGCATGTGCCTTGACCAAGAATGGAGCCAGCAACACTTCGGATCACAGGTGGGCACTCAATCCACTGAGCCACAATGACTAGGGCATCTTCTACATTATTTAAAAAATTATCATTGCTTTTAGAGAGAGAGATTTGTTGTTTCACTTATTTATGAGTTCATGTGTTGACTTTTGTATGTGCCCTGACCAGGGATTGAACCCTTGATGTATCAGGATGACACTCCAACCAACTGAGCTACCCAGTCAGAGCTTATATATTATTCCTTTTATATTATTTGTAATGGCTGCAAAGCATTCCATTATATGACTCTAGTATAATTTAACCTACCTCCTGTGGCTGGCCATTAGGGATGTTTTGTCTTTTTCGTAATTATTAACACATGCACAGTAAAAATTCTTGTCATCAGACCTTTGCATAAGTTCATGATTAGTTTCTTGCAGGACATGAAAATTCCTGACACATAGAGATTTATCTCCCAACAGAATGTTCCTCATCTTATGCTAAGCCTCAGGGCAAAGCCAAATGATCAATCTTTGAATGGACTATTTGTTATTTCCAGTAACAAAGTCAGTCTACCTGTTATCAAAATTCCAGCTTCTGCTGGCAATTAAGAAGGTAGTTAAAACATGTGAGCAAGCCTAAGCTTGTGTAGGATTCCATACTCTACCCACTTACATTCACTTCGTAAAAACCAAGTTAACTTCATCTGATTAAGCATGAATTTTCCAGTTCCAAAATTGGAACTGAAAGTGGTCTTTCTGATTCTTCAGTGGTGCTTTATGCTGCCAACATGGGTTCAACAGGTATATATAAAAAAAAAAAAAAAAACGAGAGTAAGCTGAATGCTAAGTCCCAACCATCCTTAGACTCAGTCCCACAGGAAAGAGTTCTAGTCCACAAAGAATCCAAAAGCATGGCTCCCACCAGCGTACTTGGATACAGGGCATGCTGACCACAGAGGAGGGGTGAGCACTGCACAGGCCCCTGAGTCTGTTCACCAAGTCAGGGGAGGGCCAGCAATTTCACCAGCAAAAGCAGGATCCAGAATTGGATCCTGCGCTACTGCCTCAAGTTGCCCAGGAAAGCAGCGTGGGTTCCCCTTCGTGGGGAGACAGGGTCAATCCCTGTACTCATGATTCACAGGTGCCTGCACACTGTACACACTGTTCTGTACCTAGCTCTTTTTCTCTTAATAATATACTCCAAGGCTCTTTTTAAACTACTACATAAAAACACCATTCTTTTGTATGTATCATATGGATTTACTGTAATTTACCTAGCAGTCTTCCATTTTTGTTATATCCCATGTGTTGCAAACACAAGTGCTGCCATAAATAGCCTCTACATGCATCACTTCACACATGTGTGAGTAAACTTGTAGAAGAAATTTCTAGAAATGGAATTTCTAAAACTCAGGGCATATACATTTATAATTTTGAAAGATTGACAAATTGCCTTCCACAGAGATTAGATATTAATATTCTCACTAGCCAAACACAGAGCAGTATGTTATTAAACTTTTGGGTGTAAAATGACATCTTAGTGTTGTTTTAATTTACATTTATCTTGTTTCATGAGACTGGGTATCTTTTTTAACATTTAAGAGCCATTTACATTTCTTCTTCCAGGGACAGTCTATTCCTATCCATAACCTATTTCTCTGTTGTACAAGTTGTCTTTTTCTCAGACATTGTAGGTGCTGTTTATCTGTTAGAGAGTATAACCTTTTGTCTGTAAATTAAATTGCAAGTGTTTCCCCCATATCACCATTTGTATTTTTACTTTTCTGTGGTGCTTTTTGCCATGCAGAAGTTGTCCCAATGTCATTTGTTGAACAGTGTAGTGTCAATTTTTCCCACTTACTTGAGATGCCACTTTTATCACATAACAAAGCCCCACATATTGGGGTATACATGAACTTTCTGTCCAGTTCCATTTATCTGTCCATCTACTCCAGGGAGGATCAATTCTTCATACATGAGGGGATCAAAGTATGCTACCCTAAAACATGTCACTTTGGAACAAGGATTGTCCTGAGCGGAAAGCAATTAGCTCCTCTGTCCTTCCCCTTTCTCTCCAAAAGCAAGACATTAATTTCCATTTGTAAAGGTATGTCTCTCTCTCCTGTACCAGGAACAGGAGGACAACTCAATCACTGGAGACAATTCATCAATGAAGAAGGTATCAGACTTCTGGCCAAGATGGAGGCATAGGGAAACATATTGTGCCTCCTCATACAACCAAAAAAAGAACAACAACAAACTTAAAAACAAAAAACAACCAAAACTGACAGAAAATTGAACTGCATAGAAGTCCAACAACCAAGGGGTTAAAAAAGAAACCTTCACCCAGACCGGTAGGAGGGGTGGAGAGGGGTAGCCAGGCAGGGAGGACTCGTGGCAAGGCAGTGGCTGGCCAACCAGGTGAGGTGGTGGCTAGCAGACTGGGTGAGGTGGCAACTAGTGGACAGGTGGGTATAGATAAACTGGGAGAAACAACTGGGAAGTGAGACAGACCTCAAAGCCCAGGGTTCAAGTGCAGGGAAATAAAGCCTCAAACCTCTGACTGAAATAACCTGTGAGGGTTGAGGCAGCAGGAGAAACTCCTACCCTCATAAGAGTGTTTTCTGGAAAGACCCACAAGGTCCTAGAACATATACAAACCCACCCACCTGGGAATCAGTACCAGAAGGGCCCAATTTGCTCGTGGATAGTGGAGGAAGTGACTGAAAGCAGGCAGAGAGCTGAACAAGAGACATTGTTCCCTCTCGGACCCCTCCCAACATACAGTGCCACAACACAGCAATGTGGGTTGCCCTGCTCAGGTGAATACCTAAGGCTCCACCCTTTACAACCTAACAGGTGTGCCAAGACAAAAAAAAATGGTCCAAATGAAAGAACAGATCAAAGCTCCAAAAAAATACAACTAAGTGACAAAGAGATAACCAACCTATCAGATGCATAGTTCAAAACAATGGTAATCAGAATGCTCACAGAATTGATTGAGGATAGTCACAAAATAGAGGAAAAAGTAAAGGCTATGAAAAGTGAAATAAAGGAAACTGTAGAGAGAAACAACAGTGACAGGAAGAAAACTGGGACTCAAATCAATGGTTTGGAGTAGAAGAAAGAAATAAACATTCAACCAGAACAAAATGAAGAAACAAGAATCAAAAAAATGAGGAGAGGCTTAGGAACCTCCAGGGCATCTTTAAACATTCCAACACCTATATCACAGGGGTACCACAAGGAGAAAGAGAAGAGCAAGAAATTGAAAACTTACTGGAAAAAGTAATGAAGAACTTCCCCAATCTGGCAAAGGAAATAGACTTCCAGGAAGTCCAGGAAGCTCAGGGTCCCAAAGAAGTTAGACCCAAGGAAGAACACACCAAGGCACATCATAATTACATTAGCCAAGATTAAAATGAAAGAGAGAATCCTAGAAACAGCAAGAGAAAAGGAGACAGCTACCTACAAAGGAGTTCCCATAAGACTATCAGCTGATTTCTCAAAAGAAACCTTGCAGGCAAGAGGAAGCTGGAAAGAAGTATTCAAAGTCATGAAAGGCAAGGACCTACATCCAAGATTGCTCTTTCCAGCAAAAGTTTCATTTAAAATGGAAGGGCAGATAAAGTGCTTCCCAGATAAGGTCAAGTTCAAGGAGTTCATCATCACCAAGCCCTTATTCTATGAAATGTTAACGAGAACTATCTAAGAAAAAGAAGATAAAAAATATGAACAGTAAGACAAATAACTCACAGTTATTAACAACCAGACCTAAAAAAAAAAAAAAAAGCTAAGCAAACAATTAGAACAGGAACAGAATCACAGAAATAGAGATTACATGGAAGGTTATCAGAGGGTGAGGAGAAGGGAGGGGGAAGTTACAAGGGATAAGTAGCATAAATGGTAGGTAGCTAATAGACAGGGGGAGGTTGAGAATAATATAAGAAATGTAGAAGCCAAAGAACTTATACATATGACCCATGGACATGAACTAAAGGGGGAGAATGCAGGTGGCAGGGTGTATACAGGACAGAAGGGAATAAAGGGGAGGAAATGGGAAAACTGTAATACCATAATCAAAAAATATATTAAAAAATGAAGAAGGCACCAACTTGAATCTGTAAAACAAATTATTTTTTTAATATTTATTTTTAGAGAAAAGGGGAAAGAGGGAGAAAGAGAAGGAGAAAAACATTAATGTGCAAGAGGAATATTAATTGGTTGCCTCTCACATGCCCCCAGCTGGGGACCTGGCCTGCAATGCAGGCATGTGCCCTGACTGGGAACTGAACCAGCATTTTTTTTTTGTCTGCTGATAGCATTCAATCCACTGAGCCACAACAGCCAGGACTGTGTAACAAATTTTACTAAATAATTTTTTGTTAGTTCTTCCCTATATATTTACCTTCCCACAATTTACACTACTTCCTTTATCTAGTTATTTCACAGTTTATCACTCTTTGTTAAAATGGGATATAAGCCCCCCACATTTATGAGCCCCCTAACCATTTCTCTGGATTTTCACTTCTTTCGTGCAAAGCCACCACATGTATATCACATGAATATCATATCCAGTTATTTCACAATTTATTACTCTTTGCTAAAATGGGATACGAGCCCCCCACATCTAACCATTTCTCTGGGTTTTCACCTTTTTCATGCGAAGCCCCCATATGTATATCTTATGAACTGCTTCTTTTGTTAATCTCTCTCTTGTTAGCCTGGGGGCCGCAGTCACAGAACCTAAGAGGGTAGAGAGGAAGATCCTTTCCCTTCCCTCCAATCTCCATAACGGAGAGTCTCATCTCCACCCCAGAGAATTAGTCTTAGGAGTTAAACAACTGTGGAACTTTTGGCCTGTAGAAGAATTCTGTAAACTTCAGCAATGGCAATAAAGAGAGGGAAATACTGCCTACTTCACTCCTATGCAAAGAAATGCGGGTACCCAGAGGGTGCACAGATAGTGACTGTTAAAGAGTAGCCTTTCCATTATAGCTGAACTAAAGACCCTTTTAATTATATTATCCATGATTTGGGTAGTATGTTTGAAACAATTGTAGTAAACTTTTTCACAAATTCAGTTTGAAAGGGGACCTCTAAGGCTGTTATTCCCCTTGAAACTGGCCTACCAAGGCCAAATGTCAGAGAAAAACAGATTTGAACTGTACTGTGTCCACTCATCAGGAAGATTCCATTTCCTTATCATTAAAAGAGGGATCACTTTACCTTCTCCTCATTCTGACAAATATTGAGATAGTAATACAAGTGGCCAGTGCTGTGCTTATAGTGTATGTTCAATAAATGGTGGTTATTTCTGTTATTATCATCATGTTCTTGGTCATAATCATTAAAGATGAAGGCTGTAGGCTAACAAGGACAAATAAAAGAAGAGCAATAGATGCCAGAACTGGAAGGAAAGAAAGATGAGAATAATCAGATTATTAAAATCAAAACTATCCAAAAATAATAATAACATGATACATTGATGGAGGAACAAAGGGATATGCAGATGGGTAAAATGTGATAAAGTGCTTAAAATAAAATGTTAGTGGTAGAATCTAAGTAGTGGGTTTCACTATAAAATTCTCTCAAGCTCACTATATGTTTAAAAGAAATTTACAGTAAAACACTGGGAAAAACTCAAGGCTACCATCCCTCCCTTCTTCTAGTCCTAATTTTATCATCCCTCCCTGCAAACACTCATTGGCAAAGGATGATTGATTTTCCTTGTGTCTTGATATTTCACCCAGAAGGGAGAAGTTAAAATTCACCTCCAGGCCTAAATTTCAAGCTGTCTTTGTGAATGTGATTCAGTCCCTTCCCCTGAGATTCATACTTTGTTATTTTCTGCTGGTCCAGCTGACAGCTCCAATTTACACATATCTGCCCCCAATTTCACTCATGCCCCAGAATCCCCCCTCTCACCCTGTTTCTCTCAAGCCCCCAACTCCCAGAGGCCAAACAGCTACACACCCAGAAACTGTGAATTCGGGGCCTGAGATCGAAAGCCCTGTTTTCAGGACATTTGGACCACCAAAGTCAACTGCAGCTTTCTCCTGTTGCTATGACACAGGTAACCCCATAAAGGCACCAGCCTGGAAACTGACAGACAGGGATCAGTGTGCATTGGTTGCCATGGTGAGGAGGGACCTGATGATGATTTCTGCATGTCCACTGGTGCCTGGCCTGTCAGGTGCCCAGAGCGGCAAGAGGCCGCTAAAAGCCCCTCATCAAATCATTACCATGTAGGCCGGATTCCAGTGTGCACATTGGTCAGAGGGCCACGCTTCACAAAGGAGGCTGGGCGGGAGAAGAAAAAGGGGCCTTTCAGAAATGTACCAAATGCAATATTACAAGCAAATTCTGTATTTTTTCACCAATTCTGTGCCTGTATTGTTTTCTTTAAAAATTTTTTTTCAACTACAGTTGCTATTCAGTATTATGTTAGTGATTAGATATTTATATAATTTACTAAGTGAACAACTTCTGTATTTTTGAAAGACTTGTTCCTGTTCTTTTTTGAAGGATAGTTTGATTAAATCTACTTAGAAATGTTAAACTTTGGGCAATCACATCTCCTACTCCAGTATTTGTCAAAATTGCTGTCCCCAAACTATCAAATTAGAATCTCTGTAACTGCAGTTTTAACAAAGTCCCTAAGCTCCTAAAGTTTGAAAAACTTCAAACTCCAGCCTCTTGTGTAGCTATTTAACCTGCTAGTCTCCCGACAAAACAACAGTCTGGGCAGCAGCACCTAAACTGTTCACTATTCTGGATCCTTTGCGTCATGTTCTCCCACCCATGGCACCCCAAGAGCCCCGCTCATTGAAGGATATTTGTCTACCAAACAAACTGCATGGGCAGAATAATAATGCTTCTCCCTTTCTACCTAAGACCTACATAACCCGACTCTTACTGGCAGAGAGCAGTGTTAAGATATCACACTGGTAAAAATTCCATTCAAATCAAGGAGAGCTTATCTGTCCACATAGCCTCAGCTCAGGTGAATGCATACTGCTCATTAGGCCTTTGGAGAAAAGAGAATAGCCCACGGTTCGCCTGTACTAGCTTTACAGACACTTAGCAGTCCGGGGCATCCCAAATTGGGACCTCCAGAAACAGTGGGAGAACTCCATGGCATCAAAGAGCTCGTTCTGAGAACCTGGCTTGTATCAAACAGAAACAATAATAAGATATCTTCCTCCTGCTAACGAATGTTTACTTTTTATTCTTTCATTTACTTATAACTGTTCCTGCCTCAGCATGGGCTTTCAAGTTCACAAAGACTTATTAAATAATCTAAATGACAAATAAAGGTACCATAGCCCACTACTTGTTTTCTAATAGCCCATCTCACCTTCCTCCTCTGGATTCAGACTGCTCATTTTTAGCTAAAATACAAGGCTACCTACATTTACCAGCTGTGTTTAGGAGCGAGGCAAAGCCGTGTAAGTAAGATATGGTTGACTGGATGTAAATGGAAGTTTCACGTTCAAGTTCTAGGAAGTATCCTTAAAAGGGAGGATTGGTTGTGTCACTTTTCTTTTGTAGTTTCCTTCCTGCTGATGGATGCAGACATGATGGCGGGAGCCAGAGCAGCCATCGTATACCACGAGTTGAAAGGTGGGTGCTGAGGGTGTGGAGGAACACATTAGGAGTCTGGGTTCCTGATGATCATGGAGCTGCTGCTCCGAACTTGGCCTACCCGCCCAGAATTTTACCTGAGAGAAAGTGAAGCTTCCATCTTACTTAAGCCACGGGTATTTTGGGTTTTCCATTCCTCAGAGCCAAATCTATCCAGGGCTGCAGTGAGTTGGTGGGGACGGTGGGGGGGATATACTGAGTCAGAAATAAACTTTACACAAAAATATATATCACAGAGTCTTTACATTTGCCATGAATAACTTGCAAATTTAGCTCCAAGCTTTCTAGTGGTTAATGTGACAGTAAAACTTTTAAGGACACAATTCTCTGTGTCATAAGGTTTATTTTTTTTAATTCCCCAAATTAAACAACTGTTCCTGATGGTATGAACAAATTGATGTATCCTGAATCTTCATGAAGAGAACATCCATCACATAATTGAACAAGAACTGCAACAATCTCCTTACAGTAGAAATGATGTGTTTCATCATGGCCTTCAACATAGGCTGGGAGAGTCACAGTGCAGATCATTTGAAATTGCTGTGTGCTGGTTTACATAGTATGCTAGATCGAATGCTCCCTGTCCCATTCCCCACAAATGCCAGCTCAGGAAGGATTTACAGAGGCAGCTGGTGGGAGGATAAGCTGCTTTAAAAAGCCAACACAACTCACTTCCAAGCTGTCGACCACCAGCACCAGCAGGACCACCCTCAATGAGAAACGGGCAGAATTGATTTGTCCTCCCCTCCCATACCCCACTCACTCTTCAATTTGTGACTTATTTTCTTCTTCAAAAACTCTGTGTGTGTGTGTGTGTGTACTGGGGAGGAAGTCCATGTGCAATTGTTTTCCACTTCTAGTTTCTGTAAAATTCAGCTATATAAGGCATTCATTTACCCATAAAACACAGAGACCAAAAATGGAAATATTTAATTTATGGGTCATGTGTCCCCATTGTGAATGAGAAGTGGCAAAGGTCAGCAGTTTATATCTCCTAAAGGAAACCAAAATGACTTCCAACACACCATTCCTTTCCCAGGTGCAGCAAGCCAGGCATCCACGAAGTCTCGGGGATACGTTTTCAAAATCTCCAGTGAGAGACTTACCGGTGGTCCTCACGCCTGCTCTACAGCACAGAGGCTGCCGCACTCAAGTAGGATCTTGCCCTCCAAAGACGTGCCACTCAAACATGGGTCCCTTTCTGGATTTATCCTGTTAAAGGGATGGCTTGTGAGAGCAGCGTGTGGGAACCTGGTGAATGTGTACCACCTAAACCAGGCGATGATATACTTTGCATCCAAGGTGGTCCCTTCATACTTCGTGGCTAGGCTTTGTTAAGGTATGCTTCCCCATAACGCAACATTGGCTTTGAGTAAAGAAGGGCACATTGCTTTTTGTTTCGTTGGTTTTTACCCCAGCATCACTTAATTTCCTGGTGCTGATGCTGCACTGACATTGGCAGAGCTGCAGGACACCCAGTCATTCCAAGCGACTCAATGCCGCTGCCCGCAGCAGCAAGGGTGGTCGTGAGGTGAGGCGAGGGACTTAAAAGAAAGGAGAGGACCAAATGCTCTGCTGGCAAATGGCAACTTTATTCAAGGAACTGCTGGCTTATATGCAAACTGCTGTGGCCTAAAGCAAGACTGCAAGGAACTGGAGACAATGTTGCTTTTCAAAGTTTGTACGCACCCTAGAGTTATCAAAAGGGCAAGATGTTCTCATATCCTGAGAACATTAGCCTGAAGATAATAGTGTCCTCATTACTATCATTTCCTTGGAACATGATGCATATGCCAAGATCTTGTTCTTTCCTTCAAGGCTGAGAAGGAGAAGGTCCGGAAAATGTTAAGATACCCGCCGGCTCCAGGGACCAGAAACTAAGTTCCTCCACCATTTTCACAGTGGAGGACTCTGTCCTTGGTCCCCTGCGGCCTGGCGGGCTCCCACAACTCAAGTCCCTCCAACACAGAGCACAACGTGAGGTCCTCTCTAGCCTTTAGAATGGCTGAGACTTCCGCCAAGATGGAGGCATAGGTGGAAACACTTTGCCTTCTCCCACAACCAAGTTTGGATACAACAAACGTTTAGTAAACAAAGACACAGCCAAAGAACATAAAACTGAACTATATGGAAGTCTGACAACAACAAACCGTTCAACCGGACCGGTAAGAGGAGTGGAGCCAGCAGCGGAGCAGGGTCAGGCAGGAAAGATCCCTCGACCCCAGGTGCCCAGACAGCCGGGATAGCATCAGGTGGACCCAGAGAGGGCGCGGGGCGGCAGGCTGACCGAGGTCACACATTCGCACGCAGATAAACCAGCAGAGGAGTGAGCAGTGAGACGGACCACGCAGACCCCAGCGGGCAAACCTAGTGAGGGCACAAGGCAGCGGGCTGATCACGGTCGCATATTCGAGCACAGTGAGACAGACCACACGGGGCCCCGGTGGCGGGAGGCAGCAGAGGGGACCACCATTACTTTTCTTTGACCCCACCCCCACATACAGCGTCACAACGCAGCAACTGAGTTGCCCCGCCTTGATGAACACCTAGGGCTCTGCTCCTCATACGTAACAGGCATGAACAGTCCAAAATATGGCTCAGGAAGAACTCAAAGCCCCAGAGCCAATAACTCTAAGCAAAAAAGAAATAGCGAACCTCTCAGATGCACAATTCAAAATACTGGTGATCAGGATGCTCACAGAACTGGTTGATTATAGTCACAAATTAGAGGAACATATGAAGGCTAAATTAATTGAAATGAAGGGAAGTGCACAGGAAACCAACAGTGATGGAAAGGAAACTGGTACTCAAATCAAGGGGGTGGACCAGAAGGAAGGAAGAAGTGACCAAACAGAAAAATGTGAAGTTACAAGAATTCAAAAAAAATGAGGAGAGGCTTAGGAACCTCCAGGACATCTTTAAGCATTCCAATATCTGAATCATAAGGGTACCAGAAGGGGAAAAGAAACAGCCACGAGTGGAAAACTTATTTGAACAAAAAATAAAGGAGAACTTCCCCAGTCTGGCAAAGGAAATAGACTTCCAGGAAGTCCAGGAAGCTCAGAGAGTCCCAAAGAATTTGGACCCAAGAAGGAACACACCAAGGCACATCATAATTATATCACCCAAGATTAAAATGAAGGAGAGAATCCTAGAAGCAACAAGAGATAAGGGGACAGTCACCTACAAAGGAGTTCCCATCAGACTGTCAGCAGATTTCTCAAAAGAGACCTTATAGGCAAGAAGGGGCTGGAAAGAAGTATTCCAAGTCATGAAATCCAAAGACCTACAGCCAAGATTGCTCTATCCAGCAAAGCTTTCATTTAGAATGGAAGGACAGATCAAGTACTTCTCAGATAAGGTCAAATTCAAGGAGTTCATCATCACCAAGCCCTTATTATATGAAATGTTAAAGCGACTTATCTAAGAAAAAGATGAAAAATATGAACAGTGAAAGGACAGCAAACTCACAGTTATTAACAACCACACCTAAAACAAAAGCAAACCAAGAGAACAGCTAGATCAGGAGCAGAACCATAGACATGAAGAACACATGGAGGGTTAGCAACAGGGGAGTGGGAGGAGGAGAAGGGGGGAGAAGATACAGAAAATAAGTAACATAGATGGTAGGTAAAAAATAGACAGGGGGAGGGCAAGAATAGTAGGGGAAATATAGAATCTAAAGAACTTGAGACAGGTGGTCATAAACTAAAGGGGGGAATGGTGGGGGAGGGGTGTGCAGGGTGGAGGGGAATGAAGGGGGGAATAGAACAACTGTAATGGTATAATCAATAAAATATATTTTTAAAAAAAGAATGGCTGAACATCTTCCCCTTCCCCACCCCCTCTGATTTAAATTAACTATGCAATTCACGTAGCTACCAGCCAAAATCTCAAAACTTTATCACACTGGCCTAGTTGCTATTCCCAATGGTCCAAAGCCACCTTTTCATTTATGTATTGAGTTTACAAACAAATTCATTTTCCACAAATGAAATCTTTCATTAGAATCAGCTTTGTTTGAAATTGTACAGCAAATGCGGAAATGAGAAGATTAGAGAACATCAGTAATAGCAACTGCAAATAACGTTTAAATCAGTCTGGATATTTCTCTCCAGAGACACTCTTCTCTTCCATTTAGGAAATAGAAAAAATTTGCCTGCCATTAGCAATAATCTCAACAGCATGCATAATAATAGTAATAATGATAATTTTTTAAAATGTCAATCAACATCTATAGATGTTTTTCAATACAAAATGCTTTTGTTGTATTATCATCTCCTTTGATTTCACTTTATCCTCTCTGTGTGCCGTAAATGGGTGTTTTCACTTTATTTCACAGACACAGTACAGAGGGTGCATAATGGGTACCACTTCCTTAGGTGTGGGTCTTAGTTCCACCACCTCAGTGATCTTGGGCAAGTTACATAATATCCCCAAGCCTCAATAATTTTTAATTGATTTTAGATAAAGAGAGGAAGGGGAGAGAGAAAGAGAGGAGGAAAGAGAGAGAGACATCAATTCATTGCTCCACTTATTTATGCCATCACTGGTTGCTTCTTGTATGTGCCCTGAACAGGGATCAAACTCTCAACCTTGGCATATTGGGATGATGCTCTAGCCAACTGAGAGACCTGGCCAGGGCGGAATCTCAATAATTCTATAAAATGAGGAGAAAAGTAGCACTTACCATAGACAGATGGTGTGATATGCAGTAACAGGCATGTAATAACCTTGATAATATGCTGTAACTATTAGCTGAGAATACAGGGGTGGGTTGGTCTTCCCAAGAACGAACAGATGCAGAACCAGGAAGAACCTTGCCTCTCAACTTCAGATCTGAGGTATACCTGAAGCAAGAATTGATTTAGGAACAGAATCAAGATCAGACATTTCCAACACTTAACCTTTCTCTGTTTCTGTCATCCCATCAGCTATGGGACCGCTCTTAAACAATGAAAGGATCACTGACTCTCCTTTGAGGCTAGGGTGCAATGCAAATATTTGATGATCAGTGGAGGAGTCTGTAATGAACAGGATCCACAAAATTGCGCTTGGTATCTTGAAGCCCCGAAATGCCAATCACCGACTGCTTATTCACTGGGGCTCAGCCCAGGGCGGCATATGTAGGGGACAAGGCACAATGCTTACATCCACAGCTGGCCACAAGGTGGCAGGATATCACCAGCAAGGACGCTCAAGCCCCAGCTTCACAGCTGGAGCAAATCAGGCCAAGGCACTGATTGAGGTCTGACACCTGAGATAACAAACTGAAATGTTTCAATTAACATCCATCCTAAACCTAAATGAGTGGCAAAAACTCTGCAAATGCCACTCTTCTGCCTAAATGCTCGGCTCTTATTTAAGACAGTACAATGGGCACTTCATCATTCCACACAAACAAAAAGGAACTTTAAGGTGACCATGAACTTACCCCAACACAAATGACTACTTCTATTTGCATGAATTCCAATTTTGCAATGTATAAAGGAACTGAGAAACCATAGTTGTCAGAATCAACCCTCCAGAATCTCCAGAGCCTCCTTATTATCGTATTTTCTTATAAAGATGAAAATATCTTTTAAAATAGTCAAATCTAAACTGTTTCCATATAACTCAATTACCAAAAACATTTTAAAACCTGGGTTTTCTTACCAACCTTCCTTCTGAGCTATCTTCTCTCTACTACTCCTTACAAAAATGAGTGTTTACAGATCATAGAATAATGATGCACAAGGTTTCACATAGACTCACATTGTTCTAGAGTCAGACAGCAACTTGTGATCACCTGCTTTGATGGCCTCATTTTCCTCAGGAAAAAACGAGCATTGTGCCGGAAGTTCATTTAACTTGCCTAAGATAATGCAGAAAGCCAGTTCAGAATGGAAACCCAAATTTTTGTTACCTGACTTTCAGGTTAGTTTGGACTGATTTTGATCTTTTATTTAACTATGTTGGGAAAGTCATGATTTTCCTTTACCCTACAGTAGCGATTTTCAACCAGTGTGCCACAAGAACTTGAAAATACATAGTACCTGACCATTTTAGTCAGGGCACTGACCTCTTTTCCCTTAGATTGTCAATTTTAAAAATGACAACAGCCAACACAACAACTGTCTGATGTGAATGAATCAAAATTATACCATTTTTGTCAGATCAGCAAAAAATATATATTTTGTGGTATGTTGCAAAATTTTAGTAGTTTGTGTGTGCCATGAGATGAAAAAGGGTGAAAATCGATGCTCTATAGCTTAGAGAAACACTAGCAAGGAGAGAGAATATCAGTCCAGTAGCGTGCTATGTGATTACAGTAGTTTAACTGGCTCTGTGTTAGTTAGGAATTAAACTGTGGGTCGATAACTACCTGAGAAGCATCATGATTCTCCAATTGTAAAGCCAAATAAAAAAAATCTAGGGCTAATCTTTCTAGAACCTGAAAAAGAACTTGCCAGTTCACAGCCACTTGAGTAGGGTATGAGATTGAATAAAATTCAGACAGAAGGAGCAAAATGCCTTTCCCTGGACTCCAGAGACCCTGAGCCCGGTCTCACAAGGTGTGACGATAAAGTAATGTGTCAGATGTTAAAAGAAACACGACCAGCGCTTTCTAAGTGAGCCCTGTGTCCACCACAGCAGTCACCTTGGGAAGCTGCATATCTGTGCCAGCGATGCTGCTGCAGCTCAAGTATTATTAACTCTTCTCCAGGATTTGCCTTTGAAACTTTAAACATGTTCTGCCAGCTCTGTATCCCAGCACAAACCTTTGTCGTGCGAGGATGCAATTCTTTCTGGAAAACTTGCAGAGTCAACTTTTGGAGAGAACATGGGTGGTCAAAGCAGTTAACACTTTCGAATAGAACTTAACTGCATGAAACAAACACCATATTATCTCACTTATAAGTGGAATCTAATGAACAAAATAAACTGACGAACAAAACAGAAACAGAGACATGGGTAATGGAACAGACGGGCAGCTGTCAGAGAGGAGAGGGGGCTGGATGAAAAAAGGCGAAGGGATGAGCCAAAGAACAGATACACGTGACCCATAGAGAGACAACAGTGTGGTGACGGCCTGACGATGGCCTGACGGAAGAAAGAGGATGGGTGGAGACAGGCAAAGGGGTGGGGGGGAAATAGGGACATCTCTGTAAGAGTGTAAACAATAAAGATAAAGTTTAAGGAAACCGAATTGCATATAGTTATTGGGTCAATTTTCCCTCTGGCTTACAAATTGGACTACATGGCTCATCTAGTCGAACAGATTCACCTTCATGGAGACAGTCAGGAAAAACCTTAAGCTATTACTAACACTACCTGCATTACTGACTTCTAAATAAAAGCTTCTTAATTCCAGGCCTTAGTCATTTTGCACGTACTGATAAATTAATCTTCTGTCTTCCAATTCACATCTAAACTATTGTAAGAGAAAGACCACTTACCAGATTGAAATCTATGAAATTGCTGCCATTTCGCCATAGTTGACCTACAGAAACCATACGGTTAATTTGACATCTCAGTATTTTGCATTTGACACAGGCCGTTCTGGCACAACGGTGAAAAGGCGGAGTTCCACAGCAGTCGTTTCTGTCGCTGTGCTGAGACAGACAGTTTCGAATGTCGACAGTGAACTTCCAGAGAACGTGCCAGGTGTGATGCTCCACAGCCAAGGTAAACATCGGTCTCCCTCTTGGTAGTTCTACTTTTTATGCATTGAAGTTTTGTTTTTTGGTTTTGGGGGGGCTTCGAGGGTGTTTTTTGTTTGGGTTTTTTTGTTTGTTTGTTTGTTTGTTTGTTTGTTGGGGGCGGCGGTTAGGCCAATTTAGACAGCACATCTAAGGAGAAAAAGGTCTGCCGAGCGCACCGACAAGAAGCTTTCACCAACAGGGCTACCCTGTAAGAAGCAGCAGCCTCACTGGACGCAGTAATAATCTACAGGTCATGGCCACGATCCACGTATCTGGAAACATGTTGGCTGGCCTGGTCCTTCTGGGTTCTGAGACTCAGCTAAGCAGGAGGATGATCTGATTTTCCCGGGAACCGATTTCACCAAAGAGCAAAGAGACTCTCGGTCTTCCCCCCTTCCCCCAGGGCAGATGCGACCCTGCACATCGGGCCTGAAGTCGTTGGGCAGCAAGCCTTCTTTTCCTTCCGGTTCTTCTTCATTTCATGTTTGATTTCGTTTTTCCTTATCCTAAATTTACGGTCAAAACGTGGTTAGAGAAGCCGCTCCACCACCTATTCCTTTGAACCTTCAGGAGGTGCCACCCAGCATCGCTAACCTGCGGGAGAAAAGACTCATGGTTAGAGCACAGAGCTTTCTGGCTCTGATTTCAGTGTGAAATGCATTTAATGTTGGGGTGGAAAAGTGTGTGCCACCAATCTGCCACCTATCTTACAGAACACCCTTCTCAGGGAAAAGTATCGACTATGGAAGACTGTCACTGATAAACCCTGGCCCTGAGGAATTTAGCTGATGATACGCAAAGCCATCAAGATGCTTGAAGAAGTGCTTCCTGTCTAGAACAAAGCACGGCCCGAACAGAAACAGGCTCCCCCCAGCGGCAGCCCTGCTCTTCCCGGGAGCCTGCCCTCCCTGCCCCTCCATCTCCGCAGTCCGTTCCTCCAGGTCATCATCGGTTGGAAGTCACTCTGCACATTCAGTTTACATTGTTACCAATTTTAAACTGCTCACCAGAGCCAGCCTCCAGGTGAAAAAGTGGTGTTACATGGTTGTGAGATTAGGGACTCTGCTGGGGTCTTTCTGAGAAGTCCCAGGCACTGGAGGGGGGTGTTCACACGCTCCGTGTGTGTGTGTGTGTGTGTGTGTGTGTGTGCGTGCGCACGTGCACGCACTAGCCCACAAGGAGCTGGACTGACCCAGTTTCTCGGCCCTTTTGCATTATTGCTGCTCAGAAACGTATGTCTTTTTTAAAAAAATAATCCTTTGTGATTACAAAGCAATACTTTTCAATATTAAAAGGTTAAGTCATTGTGCAATATTTATGTGTGCCAATTCATCACATCACATACCTTAAGCTTATACAATATTATATGTCTGTTATATCTTAATAAAGGTGAGGGGAGGAAACAGAAAATCATCAATAAGAAAAAAGGAAAATTAAAATGTCATATCTTCATCCCCTAAGGTTACCACAGTTGCTCTCCACACTTATCCCAGGTTATTCCAGGTTATCTTTCCACACTTCTCTCTAAGCACATGTACTTATCATATATATGTGTGTATATACTGACATACATATGATTATTCATCTCAATATATATACTCAGATTATTCATCTTTCCATGTCAATAAATTTTCTTCTAATCTAACACCTTTCATATCCCCTCATTGTTCCCATGTGTATTATTGTTAGTTTAGTTAAATCAGTAACCAGTCAAGAACCATGCATTATATTGGGTTATGTTCCTTAGAGTTCTTTTACTCTAAAACATTCATCTGTTACACAGAGAACTGGTCAACTGTTGGGCTTAGGTCCTGTCCTCTGGATCTTCTGGACTGATTTGCCTTGTCACTTCCTAAGCCTGTCATTCGGCCTGTCCTCCCATCTCCGCATTCCCTGTTAGCTGGAGATGAGATCCAAAGGATTACTGCAGTCTTGGTGCCCTCTGTTTTCCAAAGTAACTTATCGACATCCAGGAAGCCTGAATACAAAATCATCATTATTACTATTAGATAGTAATAGGCACAAACTCATCAGCCCTGGGGACTTGGCTGAGCCTAAACAGTTGGTAGAGTCCTCACAGGTCTTCTGCATATTTTTCCCCCTGAAGAGCTGCTGTTCACAGGAGATTGTCCAGGATTCTGATTTCTCTTTTAACACTCATTAGTCGAAGTGACAATGCTGGGCTCACAAGTGCAAGTTCTTCAGAAAACAGGCAGGAATGTAATCCTCCCCGGAGGAGCTTGATCTGAGTTCCTGCTTCAGCTGTAATCCCATGGGCTGCCCCCTACCCACTGTAGTCTCACTGTCCATCGTGCAGACAATGACTCTGTGACAGTTCTCCAAGGAGTTAGGCTGTATGTGGAGCTATGGTTGCTGAGTTCACTGTTATCTCAGGAATATGGAATGGGACCTTCTCCGGCACAGGCACCATCAGGAACTACAGGCAAAGGTGATCTGCTGGTCTTGAAAGCCATGCCTGGTACATGTTGTACAGCTTGCTTTTTCGAGAAGAGAGTGACACCATATTTAAGATTGTAGGAAAACCCAGAATTTGTCAACCCTAGGAGCAAGTACAACTGGAAAGCCTCAGAAGGAAGTTGCTTATGAAAACATTTGCCTCTGTGCCCCTGAGCAAAACATTCGTGGGAGAACTCAGAGCCAAGTTGTCTCTGCTGGAGACTGCCAGGATGGCCTAATTTCCAGAATAATAACAAAGATGTGCAATTAACCTGAATACAGCAAAGTGGCCCAGGACATGAAAGAGAAAGAAAATAAAGATCACACACCCAGAGGCCACACACACACACATACAGAGCCAGAACTTGGCCTCAAGCAAACACAGATTTAGGCAGTCCAGTTCAAGTGAAACTTTTAGGGCAGCTCTGATAAGTCATTCCATTTTTCTTAGCATATAGAAAGAAGATTTGAAAGGGCTCCTGGGACCACTTGGCGAGCATCAGACTGCAGGAGCCTTCTGAGTGCTCAGAGCTAAGAGGGAGTTCTTTGCATGGCTGGTAGACACCCAGCCTTTGGCCAGACGGAAACTCAATAACTCCGAATGATCCTACCAGGTAAATTTCCCCCTAATGGACATCAAGTTGAAACTTTAAAGCTAAAACAGCATGGTATTTCGAAAAATGGATCCTAGAGGCTGTTCTACCTGCTGCTTCATCTCTGGGAAGGCTCCCCTAGTCTCTGCTTTTAGTGCAAGAAGCTCGCACAACCAGTTCAGCTGGCAGCATACCTGCCGCCCCGCCAGCAGCCCTCATTAGCTGCCTCTGACCTATTGAAAAGCTGAAAATAGAACCTGGGGCCATTTTCGCTGCAGCTCAACTCTTATAATCCCCTGTCTTTCCAAATATTAGCAGCATCCCAGTAATACCATCATTTTTTTTAAAGTACTTGTCACCCTTTGCTTTTTGACACCCCTGACCACCACACTATTTTACTTTAGGGGGAAAAAAAGCTTTTTAAGTTTGAAGTGCCTTTCTTTTTATTTGCTTTTCTCCCAATGTAGCTAGGGAGGCCAACTTCTTTTCCTTGACGGCTTTTATACCTGGTTAAAATCACCTGGAAAACCAAGTAGGGAAGAATGGATTATTTCTTTAGTTACCCATTAGTCACAGTAACTAAAGTTTATAGAACTCCAGTTCCCGTTTCCTATTAAAATTTCATAAACATTTAAGATACTCACTTGAATGCTGTGTGTTCTCTTTTGTGTCCCAACTGAGCTTCTTTCCCACCCTTTGGCCTAAAGCCTGGCTGATTTTCCTCAGCTGCTTTATTCATTTAGAATTTTTTTTTTACTAAGAAGTAAAAAACCAATGCTGTTCATTAAACCAGTGACCTTTGAATTTTCTAACACGGTTCTCCTCCTACACTGGAGCCAATCCGTGACAGCACTTCAGGGGATAGATGCACATGAACTCTGTGCCCGGGACGTGTTTTTCTTCCAGACTTAGCAGGATACTCTGTATCAGAGGACAGGGTCCCTACTAATCATAACCGAAATTCACCATGGCTTACCTTTCCCAGATTTAAAGCTGATATAAACACCCTCTCTGTCGCCCCCACTCATCACTCTCTAGATTCTTATCCTAAGGGACCCTAATCCCAACCGGCCTGAACATCTTGTAAATTCCTATAGGTTCTCAAAGACCAGACTTCTCTCGGAATCTTATTCAGATTCCCAGGCCTCCCCTCCCACAGACTGTAACTCAGTAGGTCTTAGCGGAATCCATGAATCTACATTTTAAACAAACTTCTCCCTCTACCCCAACCAGGTAAAGGGTCCTGAGAACTCACTTTGACAAACCAGTGACCTCCAAGAGTGTGCATCTCAGTGGCTTCTGATCAAGACTGTGTTCATTCATTTATTCAACAAGCAGTGGCCTGCCATGTGTAGGATGTTACTCAAAGGGCAGGTGAATTTCACATGGACCCTGACCCACAAGAAACTTTCAGTCTAGCAGGGGAAATGAAGCACAAACATAAATAACTACTCAAAGGGAGTAAGAGACTTGTCATGGGAGAGGAAAAGAGTTCAGAAGAGGACGCGGTAACATGGAGCTGGAGGGAGGTGGGCACAACTTTGTGAAGAGGCGACATACACATTAGACCTGAAAAAGTGCACAGTATTCAGGCACATGGAGGTAGAAAAGAGAAGGCGTCCTGAAACGCAGCAGGTGTGAGCGATGGCACGGAGCTGTGTGGGGAGGAGGGAGTTGTTGCACTGGCTTAGAGCACAGAGTACAGGAAGGGGCATAAAAGCAAACAAGCTCATAGAAGAGATTTGCAGCCAGCCCTGGAGGGCTTTGAATGTGAAGCACAATGCCGTGGTTCCCAGAAAGAGCTCAGGGTGCCAGGCAGAGGGAGGACTGGCAGCAGAGTTGCAAGTAGCCCCAAGCAACCTGGTAGCCCTGGGAGGTGGGAAGACAGTCTACTGAACTCTGCTGTGTAAGGATCCCTCCAACCTGCAGTCCAGCCAAGAGCCCCAGACATTACTCCTCAGACTAAGATATCCAACACAAGCCTGCACCTCACCTCGCAGAAAACCATTAAGGCCAGAGAGGGGCTAGCGCTTTTACCAGTGTGTTTTACCACCACGGAGCCTGTAGATGCTTCTTGAGATGGAAGGATGAGAAGAAAGGTAGAGTGCTCCACACTCTCATGCCTTATCCTCTTGAGAACACTGCTGCCTTTCCATCATGCTCCGACACACACACACACACACACACACACACGCACGCACAGAGGCAAAATCTAGGGAAGCCTGCAATATGCTCCGCTAGCAGGCTGAAGAATGAGAGCACAATGGTGTTCAGACTAGACTTCTGTTGGCAGATTGTCCCATACCCAGCCTCATGAATAGGTTTTATTTAGCGCAGAGCACTTTTGTGAACTTGCAAGGCTTTGCGGCTTCCCTGATATCCGCCCAGGAAAAGGGGGCCCTGTAACTATTGAAGGTATCATTCTTTCTGTAGTCATAACAGGTCCACCTCCATGAAGCCTCCAGCCTCAGACAGAGGTCCCCCCATTCAGGGGCTGACCATTCACCGGCATATCAAAGAACCCTGTGAAAATCCATAATTAGAAAGCTAATGCCTCTGAATGCACTTCAGAATCACCAAGAGCATAGATTACTAAATTGTACCAATAGTATAGCTGCCCCCCTATATTCCACCTTAATCTTATCAGAAATACAAAACGTATTTTTGTATTTCTGATAAGAAATACACATGCCAGAGAGAAATGAATTACAATCTGAAGCGGGGATCCAGAAGAATCAGATGGGCCTTAGGATTACTTGCCCAGGGGATGGGCCATTTCATTAGGAAATCTGATCAGAGGTGAGGACAGCGTACTTTTTCAGGGAAGGGAAAGGAGGGAGCATTTTTTTCTACTGGCTTTGTGAACAGCAGCACAAACTTTAGCAAGTGTATGAGACCCCTTGTGACTCTTCTGCACACCGGATATTAAAAAGAGCCATTCTGATAAGAGTTAGGAATACAGTGCCCACTGGTTTTGCCAACAAATTAAATGTATCAGCTGTCTGGGTCCTGCAGCGGGGCTGGCCCATTCCTTGTGTGACCTGATCATTGTGGATCAGGCTTTGGGAGATCCCAGGAAGGACGACTTGAAGACTCAGGTCCCTCTTTGTACAAATGTGCACCAGCACACGTGCCCCAGACCATCTCTGCCTGCCGGAGCTTCAACCACACTGTGGTGTTTCCCCACAACCTAACGATGAGCTGGAGGAAAAAACAACTTCTCAGTAAAAATCAGATCTGATGGAGATACAGTAAAGATGCTTCCTGGTGTGCCCCAGTGAAACATAATCCTGTCATCATTCCTCTCTCTGTCCCACTCAGGAACTGTCACTACAGTGGTGTGCGGTCCTGGGGCAACTCCCATGCCGGTGCCAGCGAAAGCAGATCAAAACAGAATGTGGGATAACAGTTAGCAGTACCGTGTAGTACTTCAAAGTCACTGTGACACAGAGCTCTGATGTACTCACCAAAACAACAACGACAACAAAGCAGCAACTCTGTGAGGTGAAGGATGTGGTGACTGCCCTTATCATGGTACACTTTCCTCAATACAGACGTCTGTCAAATCACTGTCCGCCTTAAACTTACCTGAGGTTCTGCGTCAATTGTATTTCAACAAAGCAAGAATTCTTAAAAATTTGTATTAAAAATGAAATATGGACCCTCTTCAAGTCAGCAACAGCCTCTGTGAAGATCCAGAAGCAGCCGCCTGCCGGCAGGACCAGGACAGTGAGGAGGGATCTTTAGCAGGAGATCAGTTTGCAAGCTGGTTCCTACTGGGATGACCACTGCAATCAGCAAAAACTGTCCCTTGTTCCCTGGGTACATGGCACGCCTGCCAAGGCTGCTGGCCCTGCCTCACTGCCCACAGACACGGCATAAATGCTCACAGAAGCAACCCACCCATGTATACACACATACTCACGCAGACGCAAACTGCCACTGGCAGGAGAGAGTTTGGGAAATGGCTGCCTCAGAGGATGCTCTGCAGGTGCTTTGAGCTGGGATAAATCAATGCTGGCAAACTTAACTTTCAGAATCCTGAGGCAAAGGGTCTAGAATGATGTGTTCCAGTATTGTGGTCACCAGTTGGGTGTGTCTTCTGAGCCCTTAAAATGGGGTAGCCCAGCCCTGGCCCAGTGGCTCAGTTGGCTGGAACATTGTCCCCTATACCAAAAGGCTGCCAGTTCAATTCCCAGTCAGGGCACATACCTAGGTTGTGGGGTTTGATCTCCAGTCAGGGTACATTTGGGAGGTAACCAATCAATGTTTCTCTCTCACATTAATGTTCTCTCTCTCTCTCTGTAAAAATCAATAAGCATATCCTAAGGTGAGGATTAAAAAAAATGGGGCAAGCCTGACTTAAGATCTGAGAGTTTGAAGACTTAGCATAAAATAAAAAATGTAAAATATCTCATGCAGAATTGTTATATGCTCAAATGTTGACATGCAAGTATGTTGGGTTGCATTGGTTTCTTATTGCTACTGTAACAAATTGCTACTAAATGTAGTGGCTTAAAATGCTGTTAATTTTTGTATTACAGTTACGGAGCTCAGAAATCCAAAAGGGGCCCATCTGAACCCAAATCAAGGTGCCGACAGGGCGGTGTTCCTTCTGGAGGACTAGAGAAGAGCCAGTGCCCCGCAGCTTTTCCGGCTTCTAGCGGTCACCTGCACTTCCTGACTCGTGGCCCCTTCCGGCATCCTCCAGGCCCGCAGTGCTTCCTCTGTCTGACCATCCTTCTCCGGTCACATTGTCCTGACCACAGCCAGGAAAGGCTTTCGGCTTTTAAGCATCGATGTGATTAGATTGGGCCCAGATAATCCAGAATGATCTCCCCATCTCAAGGTCCTTAACTTAATGACGTCTGAAAAGTCCCTTTCGGCATGTAGGGTAAGGCACCACAAATTGTGAAAATTAGGATGTGGACATGTTTGGAAACCATTATTCTGCCTACCACATGGATACACTGGAGTAAATACAATATAGTATTAAGGTGAACTCCACCAGTTTCTTTTTCACTTTTTAATGTGTCTACTACAAAAATGTTAAATTGCATGTGTAGTTTGCATTGCATTTCTGTTGGACAGCGCTCACTCATCTGGGGCCTTTCTAGTCACCAAAATTCACTAGATGGACCTTTTTAGGGTGCCCAGACCCTCTCCAGAGCACAGGGGTACAGCCCTGAGGAGACCTCCACTCCGACAACACAGCCAGTGGCATGCACTCAGGGCAGTCCTTGTTTACACCAAAGTCCTAGTGGAATTACTAATGTTCCCATTCACTCACAATGTCCTGACTTGGACAATACATCGAATGTTTGCCCTACTCATGTGTTACATGGACGATTAAGCTGCTCCCTCACCATCAGTCAAGGAGAGCCTCCAGTCAATTTGCTAATGCTGGTAGGGGGTTTGCATTGATCCACACATCCCACCTCCCTGGCCTTACCTGGTCCTCCATGTCAGCAATGGCTGCATCAGCTGGCCCACATGTCCACCTCCACTGGCCCCGTCAAACTATCCGCTGGAAGCTAATCGACTTCTGGGTTTCTTAATTACACTTTATTGTTGTCATTTTATAATTACAAAGATAGCACGCTAATTATAAAAATAAGTCATCACGATAATCCATCGGGTAGAAAACTCACATCTCCTGTAATTCTCCACACACACCCGTCCCCATAGACGACCACTGCTAACAGCTTGCTGAACTCTCCTTCGGACATTCTCTCCTCTGCTCCACGCAGGTTTGGTCAAACAGCCTCAGTTTGGGGAGAGCAAGTGTGGAGCTGGCTCTCCTGTTTCCGAGGGGCTCTCCACGTCTACTCCACGTCTACTCCACGTCAGGAAGACTGAACATGATTCAATCAGTTAAACTCAATCATCCAATAATGTTTATCTCTTTTTACATTATTTGACATATATTTTCCTATATACGTAACCATTTTGCATGTTTAGCAACCTCCTAGAAGGGTTGCCCAACCTTTTGGCGTCTCTAGGCCACACTGGAAGAAGAGCTGTGTTGGGCCACACATTAAATACATTGCAACACATAATTACAAAAAATGTCATAATGTTTTAAATAAATTTACTATTTTGTGTTGGGCCGCATTTAATAGCCATCCTGGGCTGCATGTGGCCCGTGGGTTGGACATTCCTATACCAATAATGTTTAAATGACCTCCAGCTTAAACTTAATCTCTCTCTCTAGTTAATGTTCAGTGAAATTCAGGAAGTAGAACTATTACCGGTCAATTCAAAGCCTCAGTCCAGGGGTTTGTTTGAAGATGCTGCAGGCAGAGAAGAAAATTCCAGACCCACCTTCTCACGTCCTCTACCCTCTGTCCCAGCGCAGCTTCTAACGGTTGCGTGCACATGTGGAGGGTACAGTCCCCCTGCCGCTGGCCATCGCTACCACTCTGTGCGGAAGTGGCCATGGATCACTGGTGCTGTGCATTGGATGGATGGCCCCACAGTGACACCTTCTATGCAGGCCCCTCAGTTCTTGTTTAGGCAAGAAGGGCGTCCAGGCAGAGCTCCCTCATGGGGTTCAGGGCAAGGCAGCCACACTTCTCCTCTCCTTTCCGCAGGCCCCCAGCAGCAGGGGCTGTGTCCCTTCAGGGGTGTATGCAGCCTTCCCACTTGATAGAGTGCCACCCCTTCCCCAACCTCCCACTCTGCAGTGGAATCTCCTACCTTCTCTGCTGTGCTTCCCTGGGCACTAAGCGGGTGAGCTGAGGACTCTGCCCAGCACCTCTGACCCCACAATTCTTTCAGGTGCTTTGCTTCTTGAGCCATCAGCAACTCCACGAGCAATATGGGCTTTTTTGCCCAGATCCCAGGGTCACCCGCAAACCTCAGGAAAAATGTGTTCCTCCTCTTCTGAGGAGCAACATGCCAAATGCTCCCTACCCTGCCCTGGAAGACGAGAAGAGAGATATTACTATCCCAGGAATCCTGCTGCCCCTTCTCGGCCTCTGCTCCAGGCACCTTTGTCCATAGGAGGAGTGGTAATGTAAGTTCTCCTGAACCCCACCTCAGAAAGCCTGGGTAGCTGCTGGTGCCAAACACTCCTCATTGTCAGCTGGGCTGACTCCCCCACAACAGGTAAACCCGGAAGGAACAGGAGAGTTTCTCTTCCAGTGTTTACAGCGTCCTGCACACATCCTAACGTATTTCGCTTCTACACCAGTCCCTCTTGGGACAAACTCCCCCAGGTCTTGGCATTTAAAGTAATTCTACAGAATTACTTTAACTGTTATGTAAAACACACTTAAGATTCTCAATATTTATGCAATTGCAACTTAAAGACAAAACCGGAAACAAAACAAAAGAATTGTAAGAGAAGAAATGTAAGGAGGCCAGGTTTACACAGATTACCTCCATCACTAACAAGCCTCACGTAGGCTAAGGGGCAGGGATGCCCCCACACTGACCAGTGGCTGCCCTTTGCAACACTCGGCGGCCGGCAAGACCAAAACACGGAATCAAATTCACCGGAAATGGCAGAAGTTGAAGCTGGGAAAATAATCCATAGAGAATCAAAAAGAAAGACAAAAATATGGATTATAACAGGGGAAAGTGGTCCAGATCATCAACTCCGGAAGTCCAACAGCCAACGAATAGAACATCTAAAAAGAGAACGGGAAAAGTAGAGGGGGGTGATACTGTGAATGAGTGTGGCAATAATGGTAATATATTTCAGACTGAAAATTCCCCACAAAATGAATGAAAAAGGAATCATGGAAACGAAATTGCAAAATCAGACTTTCGGAGAAAAACTTAGTCCTGGAATTGGAAGGAATTGGAAGGAATTGGCCATCAGAACAACACCAGCTTGAGGACGGGAGATGGAACGATGCTTTCAAAACTCTGAGTAAACATGACCCTCAACCTGGAACTCTCTCCAGTTACATGATCAACCAAGGGACATGGAGGAAGTAATATTTTTAGATAAGTTCTTTAAAACTTCCCAGGCATTCTTTTTAAGAACCCTAATGGAGAATGAATCATAGCCCCGCCCCCCCAACAAAAAGACAAAAAAAAACACCAATTGCTGACATGTGTGCGGCACTTCCTGCACCGGGCACTACTGGAAGTGCAACAATTGGGTTACTCCTCACCACACTCCTGTGATGTGGGCACAGTTCTTTCTGTTTTTCCAAAGAGGAAACTGGGTTCAGAAAAATCGATGTTTTGCCCATAAATCTCACAACGTGTAAGCTGTAGAGAAAGAAGTGACTAAACTAAAAAAGAATATAAGGGACCCAGAAAAAAGGGATTCTACCAAGAAGATGGCCCAGAAAAGTCAGGATGATGTGACGGGCAGCCCTAAGATGCCCCTGACCAGCTGGTGTTGAGCACAGACTGAGCGGTGTGGAGCTGAGGGACAGAGGACTCTGGCAAGGAAGCCTGCGAGAGGGAGGGGCTGCTGGATCAGCGGTCTGGCAATTTTTGGCTGTCTGGGAAATGAAACTGATCAATGGGGTGTAATAATGGCCCACTATTCAACTCTACAGCTAAGACAGTAATGTAAACACTGATTATTGACTTTATAAAAAATGTTTTGATACAAAACAAAATGGGAAAAAGAGATAAAGTGTCCAAGTGGAGGGCAGGGGAGTGGCAGGCACAGTGTGAGGAATCTACATCCTCATTGGCCAAACAGGGTGACAGAGACAATGTCTAAAATCAATATATCAAGAAATGGCAGTGTAAGTATATGCTTAAATGGTAGCAAATATTGGAATAAACTGTTAAAAACATCTTTAAGTATTTGCCTTTGGGAAGTAGAGTGAAATGGGATGAAAATTTTATTACCACCTAATTTTTAAATTTATACATTAAAGTAATTTTAATCTTTTAAAAACATATCCACAATCAAATTTTATTGTTAATTTCCAAATATACAAAGAAAAAGATGATCATTAAGAAGTATTAAAAAAGACCACTGACCTAAGTATATGGGTCTGATCTGTTCTGCATTTCCAGAATTCTGATAAGTTAATAATTTTTGTGTGAGTGGCATAATACGGAATATGAAATATTAAATGTAAGATATGCAATAAGTTTAGAATATATACAGTCATTAAGGATTATTTATTTCCTACAAATATATCACGCAAATCAATTATTCAAACCTATACATACAGCTTGTGGCTTTGATGTTTTTTGCATTTAAAGTGAGAGGTGAAGTTACCATTTGGGTGTCATGACAGCATGTCAGACTTAAATTCCCCTATTTAGACCTTTTTTGAATTTTTCTAAATTTGCTTCAGTTAAAATACAATGCATTTCCAATCAAAAAAAGCTTAAGGGAAAGAGAGAAGTTTTTCAGACCTTTGGTAATGTAGTTAAGTTTTAAAACTAGGTCAGAGGGAAGGGGGGTGGGGGCAGAAGAGAGGGTAACTGGGAGACAAAGGGTGACAGGAGGAGACTTGACTTGGGGTGACGAACACACAATACAGTGTACAGAGGGCGTGTTGTGGAGCTGTATACTTGAAATCTACATAATTTCGTTAACCAATGTCACCCCAATACATTAAAAAATTAAAATTTAAAAATATACTAATAGTTGTTTAAAAACTAGATTCAGATACTACTTTAATAAAAAAAACAATAATTTAATTAGAAAGGAAAGAATTAAAACAGAAAATTAACTTCTTTTAAAATTGAAGAACAAAGGAAAATGTTTCCATATCACTCAAGAATATTTAGTTTTCCCAAGTGACTCAAACCCAACATAACACACTGCTAAGGAATCTCTCTAGCTGGTTTTTCTGCACAGGACGGTCTTCAGTGTTGCACAGAACGACAGTCCGCAGGCTGAGGAATGGAAAACCTTCGTTTCCTAGACAGAGAGACTGCTCAGGGAGA
The DNA here is from genome assembly GCF_014824575.4 of Sturnira hondurensis. Classification (NCBI taxonomy): domain Eukaryota; kingdom Metazoa; phylum Chordata; class Mammalia; order Chiroptera; family Phyllostomidae; genus Sturnira; species Sturnira hondurensis. The sequence goes on along the minus strand of NW_028095197.1, from coordinate 2,341,863 downwards.
TGGAAAACGCTGGAGTGTCAAATGGGAAGGAGCACTGGGCTGCATCCTACCCCACGTAAAATTCCCAGGAGGAGGGGAAGAGGAGAGAGCGATGTCATGGCAAAACTCCCTGCCCTCCCCTCTGCTCCCCACAAGCGCCAGAATCTAAGCAAAGCAGCGGGGAGCCCCACAAATGCTTCTTTCCCTTCGCAGGTCCTGAGGCATAGCTGTCACTCAGAGGATTGCAGGGAGTTTCATATCAGAAGGTGATGTGATGGGACCCTCTTCCCTCACTTGTAATTTACGTAAATGCCAACAATCATAACGCAGCCCGTGGACAGCAACAGGTAACATTTAACTCGTGTGACCTCAATTGAATCTAAGTGCTTTAAAAATGCATTCTCGTCTCATCTCTATTCACTTACGGCAGGGTCTGAAAGAAATGCCATTTCTCGAAGTAAAATGCTACATGAACCACAGCTGCAGAGTGTGCTGGGACAAAGCCAGCCTGATCCCTGACACCCCGCGCACACACAAAGGCAAGAAAGCTGCTCTCAAAACAAAGAGAGGGCATGTCTGCCTGTCACAGAATCTCTAGCATCAAGGAGAAGCCTCAAAAGGATACAAAAAAAATTCCTGGTAAAAACAGAATGCAGATTTCTGGGTCCTCCTGCTGCATCCCCCCAGACCACCACACAGCCCCTCCCTCTAAGCGCAGGGGAAACTTTGAGCATGGCCTGGGGATCTGCATGTCTTCTTCCAAAGCCATGAGACTGCCTGGAATAGAGGCTCCGGGCTCCAAACGCCCCTAGGAAGTCTGGTCCACCACTCAGGAGCACTGAGTCTAGAACACCTTGGGATAAAGTTCTGAGAAAATGGCTGAACAGACCCTGAGGAAGCTCCTCTGGTACCCTCAGGCAAAACTTTTCCCCAGTGACAACCTGCAGGGTCCCATGGTGCCCCCAAATGCACTGGAAGCACCAGAGTGGAGCAGGACCAGCCCCTGTGGCATAAAACCGTACGAGATGGTTCATGGCACGTTATGACAGGACCTAGAAATAACCTGGTGCTTCTCAGAGGCCATATTCAGCTTTGAACTTGTCTTCCACAGTGACTATTTTCTGTCAGGCATTGATCAGCTCCTTCTCCTGAGTCCTGCCTGTGTCCTGGATGATTAAATGCTTTTCCCCAGGCTTCTCTTTCCCCTCACACTCTGCCCATTATGCTCCTGAGGAGCCTGGTGGCCCAGCTCTCCACACGCCAGCCTCCCCCACCACCTCCAAGGCCCCTTTTCAGGTCATAGTTTGACAAACTACAAAACAGGTTCTATCTAGTCTCCCTGGTTAAATGGGGTCATACAAATTCCAGAAGAGTCTGGAGGCTTTTTCTAGAAATAAATGATAGATATTTATTCAAGGGTCTTAGAGTTTGCAGACTGGTAGTACAGCTAGGCAAAAACCAAGAAGTGTCCCAAAGGAAGAGAAGTTAAAAGTTCTTGTAGCAAAAAGTGAATTCTTCAGAATAATCAGTCCTGCACCCTTAGCCCTAGGATTGGACCAGGACTCTATCAGTCATCTGTCAGGTAGTCAGGTTGATGGATGCCAGGGGCTCTAATCAGTTCCCAGGGCCTGGATAATGGATGTCAGGTAGCCTGGATACGTGAGTCCTTCAGGTGATCATGAGAGGGTTACCTGGAGGTCCAGATATATGGCCAGGCATTGATGCAGGAGTGGGAAGTTCGAAAAAAGATTGAGTTCTCAGGCTAGTTAGAAGAGGAATGGACTCTCTCCTCATTCCTCAACCTTCATAATGTTAATAATTTTAGCAGCTTGGTAAACATGAATTCATTTTGCGTTCCCTGCCTTCACTCTTTCCTTACTGGAAAGTGCTCAGCCATCCACTCTGCCACGCTCCATGCAGGCAAGGTGTGAATGGCGTCACATGTCTTTTACAGCAAAACTCAAATGCAGTCCCTCTCTTCTGACCTGGTGGGAAGTACAATGCATGTCCCTTTTCTTTCTTTTAAAGATGTTATTTATTTATTTATTTTTAGACAGAGGGGAAGGGATGGAGAAAGAGAGCGAGAGAAACATCACTGCGTAGTTGCCTCTCATGCACCCCCTACTGGGGACCTGGCCCGCAACCCACGCATGTGCTCTGACTGGGAATCGAACCAGCAACCCTTCGGTACTCAGGCCAGCACTCAATCTACTGAATCACACGAGCCAAGCCTGCCTGCCCCTTTTCTAATCACACTTCCCTTTCTTCCAATCATCAGGGGCTTACAGAACCCAGAGGTGGTGGGGCATCTTGGCATCTGGTTTCTGGGTTTTCCTTGCTCCTTGCAGAGAGCAAGTGGTCTGCCACCTGGCCACCCTCATTGTTCTGCCAGGAATGGGCTTCCTGAGCAAGCTTCTTCCCACAGCTCCAGGCCCAACCCACTCCAGAACACTTCCAGGGCCCCAGGTCCTGCTACCTCAGGAGCCAGGCCCAGCGCCCTTCAGGCCTTGTATCCAAGCCTGCGCTCCTTCCTCTTCAGGACCTGAAATCAAGCTGCACCCTGGGACCTGCCTGCTTTTCTAATCCTGGAAATGCAAAGCCTTTATTCACTTGCTTTTTTTAAAAAAAATAAAGGGGCTTAATTGCCAGTGAGGTAGCATTTGATAGTCCCAAAGCGGGTCCTAGAAGAGGTAAAAGTTGTTTATATTTAAGGAAGGGAGGAGGGAAAACAGAATAAAGTCAGTGAACATGCACTCACTGCAACACTTTTATAAAATGGGATTCTCCTGTAGTGCATGTGTTTACTCATCAAATATTTATTCGAGCTGCTATGGGCCTATTAGACGATGGGAATGCAGACCAGAGAGAGGTAAAACCAGCCTTCTAAGTAGCACCTGGAGAATGGCTATCAGAGAGGCTCCTCCATCCACCATGATGAAACACTGTTTATTATCACTTTAAACAATGCGTCTGTAGCACCTAGTTTAAGTTTCCATATTTTAAATTACCTGCTAGTTACTTTACTTTTTACCAAGAGACTTATAGATCAGATTTCATTTTTTTCATTGTTTTTCAAGTACAATTTTCTTTTACTCCCACCCCAGCCCACCCCCCACCAAAATCAGATTTTTTTAGGGTAGAGCGACACCAACAGTCACAGGAGTTTTCGTGGACTTGGAGCTGTGAGAGGGGAATAAAACGCCTTCACTCACATCATGTGACCCCTCTTACAGAATTACAGGCGGCAAGCCTGTCCGTCCTCCGATTACATTTTATAAAGAAAGAAAGCACTAAAGCTATTTTTTTAAAAAACCCTCAAAGAAGTTAAGTAATCTCCAAGGCAGGGGGCCAGTTCTGGAGAAAGACCTGGGTATCTAACCCATGACTCATCTACATACCAAAGCAACTCCCCACCCCCAGCTCACACACCTTATCTTCCTTACTGGAGGCTGGAAGACAGTGGAAGCACTGAGCTGCTGGGGAGGGGGTTGAAGGCCAGGGTGCTGTCATCAGGACGAGATTTACAAGCTGGAGTTTCGGGGCTCTGCCCTGGCCCCAGCTCCTTTGGAGGCGCATAATATACAAAGGCAACCATTCATATGCCTTCCAGTTAGGGGACTGTAATTTCTCACTTGTTTTACATTTATAATTTCTTGGGTTCTATTTTGTCACTTTAAGTAAATTTCTAAAAATTTAAAATTCTTTTCCTTAAATAGTCACCCCCAAATGGCACAAGTTCCAAACAAACTGGCTGCCCATCTGCTGGTTGGCCGCACAGCTCCGTATTTGTTTGGCAAGTTGGGGGAGGTCACAGTGTACTCAGGCCCAGAGAAGGCAGTCGTCAGCCCCCACAGATGTCATCCCTTACCTCACTCGCCCAGGAGGGAAACCCATATATAAACAGCACCTAAAACTCACAAAGACACCTATTAATTGACTTCCTACATGCCAGAGAATGCAACAAAGACTTCCAGTGGTGCAGGGCGGGGAGGGGGTGGAGGGGGAGGTGGAATTGCCAAGCAAGAAAACACCTGCTACTGAGTTTCCCAAACTGAGGAATTCACAGGGATTTTTAAGTGTAATGAAGGAGGTTTCATGGTGGTTATTAAGGATTGAAAACCCTAGAGAACTGAATGAGTCCACAGGTCCATGCACTGGTGGGTATGATAGCCCCATTGCTGATTGATCAGGAAAGTCTTCAATTAGGTCCAGAGAGGGCCACTGAGGACGCCCGGTCATTACCAGCTTCAGCCGGTCAGAACCAGCTCCGATGACCCACAGCACTCCACTTTGATCTCTCCTGTGCAACAGCTGCTGGAAGTGGAAATTCTCCTCTTAACATACAGTAAACCAGGAGCAGTAAGGGACTCAGCTTAGGGCTGATCTACCCAACAACTATGCGTGATACACGTGTCTAGCACATAGCAAGCACTACATCAGATTTGCTAATATTATTATAACCATATACACTTGACAGTTGGAGAAAGTGGGATCTGCAGAGGCCAAGTAACTTTCTCAAGGTCACCCCACTAGCAGCAATGGAGCTGGAGTCCCAGTTCAAGACTCTCTGCCTGCAGAGGTAGTCCTCTTTCTCCAGCCAAACCTGCCCCTTTGCACAGAGATCCTGACCCACGGAAGTCCTGGCATAGACGCCAGTTTCCTCAATTCCTACATAGACTGTCCTAGAAAGAGAACCCTGAGCGAGAACTCACTCACCACCACCAAGGGCTCAGGAGTTTGGGAGTGGCGGGACCTCAGTCCCCTGGAGCGCCACCCTTCTTTCTTCAGCCCAGTGACAGGGGAAGGCCTGCGGCACAAGGACAAATTCTGAGATGTCTTTCATCCAGAAAATATAGGAACTTGAAGATGAGGCAGATCATGTTTTCCCAAAGTGACCACAATGATAGCTTCCATCCCACTCACTCTTCTTACAATGTTTACAATGTGATTCTTTTAGAGCAATTTTAGGTTGATAGAAACATTCCACGGACACTGTGGAGGGTTCCCTTATTCTTCCTCTTTCCCTTCTCTCCTGTCTCCTTGATACAGGGTGCAGCCAAGGGGGGGCGCAGAAAAGATTTAGAATGGTGTCCAGAACTCAAAGTGTACAAGAATATTGGAGGAAATATTAGGATGTCCTCACCCCCCCCTCCCAGGTGTCAGTTGGGGGAAGGGACGAATGGAGCAGGGCCATTGAGAGCTGTTTTGCATAGCAACAGTTTTGCAGCTAACCTCTGGAATGGTCATTTAACATATCTATAACCTTTAACTGGTTTCATANGCTTCCATCCCACTCACTCTTCTTACAATGTTTACAATGTGATTCTTTTAGAGCAATTTTAGGTTGATAGAAACATTGCACAGACACTGTGGAGGGTTCCCTTATTCTTCCTCTTTCCCTTCTCTCCTGTCTCCTCTGATACGCAACTTCCCCTATCATTAACATGTTGCATTAGTGCAATACATTTTTGTTTGTAATTGATGAATCAATTACTTTATTAATTGGGGTCGATGGTTTACATGAGGATTCACTCTTAGTGTCGTACACTTCTGGGTTTTGACCAATGTGCAATGTCGTGTACCCACCACTACAGTATCCTACACAATGGTTTCACGGCCCAAGAAGCCCCCTGTGCTCCACCTACTTATCCTTCCCCTCATCTCCATGAAACGAGGGCAACTTCTGATCTTTTTACTATCCCTACAGTTTCCTATTCCCCAGTATAATGCAATTGTAATACTTTTTCCATTGACAGGTAGGGTCTGTTTCCTCTTCTCGGTTGAAACTGGATGCGCTGAGACTAGGGCAGAAATGACATTCTGTGATCTCCTAGGCAGCATTACAAAGGGCCACACAGCTCCCACCAGGTTCTCTGTGGATGTTCACTCTTGGACCCCACCACACTCTGAGGATGCCTAAATGCCCTGTGGAAAGGAGCTGAACTCTCAAGCGACAGCCAGCCCCAATCTTCCAATCATAGGAGTGAGCCGCCTTGGAAACAAACCCTCTGGGCTCAGTTGAACTTGCCCACCTGGTGCCACGAGGAAGAGTAGTGAGCTGCCCCTGCTGAGCCCTGCTCAAACTGCAGGTGTCTGAGCCAAATAGATAATTGTTTTAAACCACCAAGCTTCGGGGTGGTTTATAATGCAACGATAGATAACTGGAACATTCAGCTCTCCTCTAGGGATAGAAAGTACATCTGGTTCATCATTGCAGTTTAAACAGCAGGTGAGGGACTTTAGATATGAAAGTACTCAATACTCACTGTTGAGGATGATGAACTCAAAATCTAAGGCAAACAGTAGAAATCAAAAATTCAAAGAGCAAAATGTTCACAGAATTTGAGATCTGGAAGGAGGCCTAGCAATCATTCAGGACAGTTTTCCTCAGATGATGAAAATTAAGTATTTTACTTAGAGTTACATCACAAGTTAGTGGCAGAATTAAGATTTGAACCCAACACTCTATTTGAAAAACACAAGATTTAAAAAATGAGTAAAAATTAGTTCTATCTCATGAAACATGTAATCAACCTATAGACTCAGCCAACCCAAAGGTGATTCACAAGTTTAAAGAAAAAAAACGTTGATCACTTTGGAGACAGTAGCATCATATAGAATTAAAGGGACACTAAAATATCTGGGAGTCATATTTTTCAATATCTACAATGAGTGTTATTAAGGAGCAGCATCTTTCATGCCTCCACTGAACATTTTCTTAGGCTGTGAGTTGACTGATTCAGCTAACAGAACAACTGCTTAATAATGAACCATCTTGGGCTTTACTTCTCTCTCTTGCAAAGGCCTTTTAACTGTATTGGGAGACAATTTTCCATAGGCCTCCAATGAATCTTCACATCCTGTGACCGAGGCACTGATCACATTTTTGTTCTGGAATATCTTTTCAAGGATGGTTGTTTAGTGAACAGCTTTGGGAAACAAAGGTAGTGCCTTCCTCTGGAGCAAAGGGCAGGCATGCTTATTTTACTGCCCATCATGAAACTAAACTCGGGGCTTCTCTCCTGCAATGTGAACACTGCATCTACAGAGATCCCTCTGGGCTCGTCTGTGTGACCCGATCAGGCTTGTGGGCGAGGGACACTGACACACATAAGCTGCTTGCGCTGCTCTCTGTGCTGAGTAATGGTGTCTTTTGTCTCTGGTCCAGGAGTCTTGTGTCTGCTTTACTATTCGTGAAACTGCTGCAGGTTAACTTGTTAACTTGTAAGTAGGATAAAGTCTCAGACCCTTCAGTCTTGATACTCTTTCCTTTTGAGTTGCAAATAAGGCCACATCAACAGTTGGAAAGATTGGTTATATCCACTGATGAGAATAATGAGCCTCATAAAGCGTTAACCTCTGTTTTAGGATATGGCAAACATGCAAGTGCTTTCCTTCCCCCAGATAAGCTGTATTTGAACCTTAATTCTTTTAAACCCAACAGACTGAAATCTCGGAACACTGAGACAGAACTGGCAGAGGAGGTTTACCAAAATGTCAGCGAAGCTTAAGCTCTGGGGCCCTCGCTGCCCAGGTCTTTGCAAGGCCCTGGCAGGTCACGCGTTTTGTAAAGTTTTCTGAAGCTAGCTTTTAACCTCAATTGCTCAATTCCACTGTCTCATTCCACTCTGACTTTTCCTCTATTATACTTCCATTTTTGTAGGGTGGTTTAGGAGTGGCCACAGGTATTTGGGATACCACCGAAAGAGAGTTGGTGCTACATGTAGCTTGGATCAGCTTGAGACCCAGTTACACATTTCACGGTCACCTCTGGGTATAGTTCAGACATCCCCCTGTAGAGATGTCTTCCAGGAGTGCTCCTGCTGCCCACTCTGCCAGCACGAACGTCACAGCGTGAAGACCCCAAGCCAGAGTCTCTATCAGGAAATGAAAGGGCCCTGTGGCACTTACCACTCCAAGGATAAGAATAATGGAGGCCGCCCTGGCTGGTGTGGCTCAGTGGATTGAACACCAACCTGTGAACCAAAGGGTCACTGGTTCGATTCCCAGCCAGGGCACATGCGTGGGTTGCAGGCCAGGTCCCCAGAAACGGGCACACAAGGGGCAACCACACATTGACGTTTCTCTCCCTCTCTTTCTCTCTCCCTTCCCCTCTCTCTAAAAAATAAATTAAATATATTTTAAAAAACAAGGACAGAAATACATGCAGTCAGAAGCCAGTATTTGGGAAATTCTTCCAGTGATTAGATATGTAAAGTAGTAAGCAAAGGACCCCTCATCAAAATGCCTGTTATTAGGAATACTCAATATAGCTGATATAATAATAAACTTACTATATGATTTTTTCATGGTTGTTAGAAACTATGCAAAATGGCGTTATCAGAGTACCTGTGTGCATAGGCGACAAGCAGCAGGACAAATAGCTGTTGTGTGAAGTTCCATTATTCTATGCATCCCAAGGTGTCGGATTACATCATGGCACACAGAACGCACCCTATCTGACAAGGTCTGACAGTGTCTGAGAAGGCACATAGAATTGCACCCAGTGTTTAGGAATGGCCTGGAATAAAAAAGAAAACAGTGACAAAATTCTTCCACATGCCCATCGATAGATCAATGGATGCAGTTGAAGTGTAATTTGATTACCTGACTCTACAACACAATTCGACTTGGTGGCAATTTTAAAATGCATCTGAATTGCTCCTTGTAGAGCTTACTTCAGATTAATTTTATATATCGTGTTCAGAATCACTGGTCATATCAAGATAAATATGATAGGAAGGACATATCCTGGTGAAGCCAATAATGTAAATCAAGAAATGAAAATTAGTAGAGCTTGAACATGTCAAAAACTCTCTTGCTGTAAGAAGATAATGGAAACTAAAACCAATGATGGTCAAAATCATAAAGATGGGGGGTAAAGAATACAAGAGCCAATAAAATGTAGATGAAAATGTATCTTTTCATTATAGAAAAGATAAAGGGGACTAGGAGAATCAAGTCACTTTAAGACAGGAAACAAAAGGCGGGAAGGTGGGTGGTGTTAATAAAGGAAGACGCTGTTTGTACAGACCATGGAGCAAGCTTGAGACCTACAGCTGCTTCGCTTTAACGAATTGGGTGACTTTGCCTCATGTTCTTTACTTTGCTACGTGTCCTTTATGTGTCCTTTTTTATCTAGCCACAAACATAGGAGGAAACTGTACGTGTATTCTAGAGATTTGTCAGGCACAAATTAATAGTCTGTCACATCGTTTACTGCACTTTGTGAAGTCTCTGCTATGTCTCCTTTTTAAATTTTGCAGTGTACTGTGAGTTCTTTTCTAATCCCAAGGGTTCCTTCTGATAACTAATGTTGTATTTATAATGTTGTATTGGCCGTCTTCAAGAAAGCTCCTGAATTATACGAGCCTTAAGCCCCACTAACAGCAGATCTGGCTCTGAAGATGGCTTATGTAATTTTATTCCTTGTCAGTCAGTGCCACACAATATCCCGACACCATCTTCTGCCCAAAAGAGAAATGATTCAAAATGCCTCCAGAATCTCACTTTCTCCCTGCTTTTGGGAGTTTAGTGAACGGTGTCAATGAGGGTTGTAGCTATGTCAGAAAAAAAAGGGTATGTTAGCTGTTTTGTTTGGGGGGGGGGGGGGCGTTGGGCAGTTTCCTCACAGCAGTTCAGTAGTTTGGCTGCTTTTGTACCTTGCAGAAAGACTCAAAAACAAACAGTGAATTCAGACTGAGACTAACCAGTGTGAACACAGGGAGGGAGGGAAAGAGAGCTTTGCCAAGCCAGGTGCTTTCTGCTAGCTTTGGCTCTTAATCTACTCTGACTGAGTAGAACCTCATAGTTCAAAAAGCCAACTGCTAATTAGTGACCATTTATTGAATCATGACTGAATGAATGAATGAATGAGCGAGCCAACTGGTCCTCTACACAGACTATAAGGCCAATTGCTGTATTTGTCATGGTCCTTATTCCAGACAGCAGCATCCACCATAATTAATTTAAACGCGAAGGGATTGTTAAGGATGTAGAGTGCACGTGGAGTTGTTGGAAGAGCCGAAGCAGGCTGCGACTGTAGGGCAGCTTCCAGAACGTGAGATTTCCAGTTGTGGAGGCAGCAGCTCCCTTTGTGGCTCAGTTTGGTGGTGTGGTTCTGGAAAACGTCCTCAAATCTCCACCTAGGATAATTTTCTGCAAACCTGGCCAGTGCACCTCACTGAAGAATAGTGGTGATAATCTGCCGCTTTCATCTCTCTCCATGAGAATGAAAAAGATCTTATCAGAGATGTACCAATAATGTCTGACCCCTTTTGAGCACTTTCTCAAGGATGACCCGTGTTAAAACTCAGCACATATTGAGCAAAATGATGCTTAGAAAAACATCAAATAATTAGACAGTGTTATAAGCAGGACTATCTCTTTACTGATACTACAATTATCAGTTAGTAGGAACTAACCTTTGTAATAAAAACGAGGACACAAAGATGAGTCATTTATATTCCACCATCTACACTATTCTGGTTCTGCCTTCTCACTCTCTCTACCGCTCTGCCTCTCACACTCCCACCATGGTCAAAAAAACTGAAAGAAATTATGCCATAGAATAGGATAGTTTAAAAAAATTGTATTTAACACTGAAAGTCTCTTCCAAAGCAGGAATATGAAGTACTCGCCTACAATTTTGAATTAATATTATAAAGCAGACTTTTTTGTTGCCTATGTTTGGAACATATGACAAATATATACAATACTATACAATAGATTTTCTGTGTAGTGTAGGGTAATCACTATTATAGATATTCAACTTCTATAACTGTATAAATTCTTCGTGATCCAACAGATTAGCCACAGTTCCATGATCAATGGCTTCTACTTACTGATAGGGCATATTTCCATAGCCTTTATACAGACTTCCACGAATAGGAAAGCTCAGGGTACTTACTAAGTCTGTTTCAGGAAAATGATACAAATACGTGGTCTTCCTGTGCTTGACTCTTCAATACTTCTGGCAAGAGACTGATGTGGACCCCGGCTTGTGGGGTCCGCCACATTGTGGATGGCACACGAGAAATTCACACCGACTACCGAGTCCTGGGGAGGGAAAGGAACAGCATGGCTTCTCTCTCAAGAGGAGAAAAAAACCTCAGCCCTTGCCTTGACTGGCCTTTATTTCTTCTCTGGGCACATTACATGATGGTCCTCATTCACTATGCACAGGTTCGCTTTAGGTGGTTACCTTTTACAGAAAACAAAGGAGATGCTGCTGCCAATCACACCACAGAAGAAGGATATTTGCAAATGCAAAGGGAAAAGTGGTTGAACTGGTTACACTCATCCTTGGAAGGTTTAGCATGGATTTTAGGAAGTTACAGGAAGCACTTGCTGTCTCAATTCAGGGTAAGGGAGTTTTAGCAAAGGCAAGTCTCATAGCAGTCTAGGTACAATGCAGGCCTGATTCCCCAGGGGACAACCTATCTGTGGGTATGGGTCCTGTGCATCTCCAAGTGGGAGATGGGATGACACCACACAGAATGGTCTACTATATCTCCCCCCTTGTTTTTAGTTAGGACTGCTATAGATCCCACAAAGCTTGCTACTTGCTTGCTACATGACCCTGGCAAAATAATTTGCAAATGCGTCAAAGTACACAGAACACTATCATGATCAGTAAGCAGCCATCGGTTCCAAAGACCCTCATTCTCAGATTAAGCCCATCAATCATTGTCAGGTAGTAATGATCAAATAGATAACATTCAAAGAACTCTGAGGGCCTATTTTGAGTCAGGGTCAAATAGCTAAAGGGACATAAAATTTGGGGGAAACAAATTAATTTCAGGCTTGGTCCCTTATCATTTCAATTGAGGGTATTAGCAAAGTAGGCTTCACAGGATTTTATGTATTCTTTCTTAGGCCTTATCGCCCTAGGGAACCTGCCCTTTCCAGCACAGGGCGGCACCCACCACCTGCATTGTTTCAGGCTTAAATCAGACAGGGGAAGTAAGGCAGCCAAGAGATTAGGAGACTTCTTGCAGACAGAATGAGGACTCAGGCTATGTCAAAGCTGAGGGGTGAGGGTCTATCACTCCCTTCTTCTATAGCCCCCAAGTCCTTCCCTAGGGTGCCCCCATGATTGTGCCTCTCTTAGGTCATCCCTCCCTTGAGGAACCTTACCAGTCATTGGTTAATGGATCAAACACTGGGGGCCAGGCAGGGTGAAGTAAAAGGAGCAGAAGCAGTGCCCCTGCCAGAGAGATAAGCTTTGTCTCCTTAGTGGCTTATGGTCCAAAGATCACTTGCTCAGCCTTATCCATGGGGAGGGCAGAGCGGGTTACAGCTCCTGAAACCAGGCAGGGCAGTTCCTAGTAAGAGACCTGGGAATGTTTGGGTCAGTAATCTCTTTGATAGACTTTTGTCTTCAGTGCAGATATTCTTTTCACTTCTACAAAATTTTTCATCCATCTGTAAAATGTTTTGATTCTGCTACCTCTCACCCCAGCCCATCTCTAAACTTTCCAGGCAATAGTGAATGCTTGCCAGGTTCACTGAAATTCACTTTTCTGTGCTGGCACAAACTAAATCCTGTTACAGGCAGGACATGGGGTGGCTTTACTTTGTGTCAATTTAGCTAAGCTGGAACTGTGCTCCCCAAAAGTGCTTTCCCCACAGGATTCTGAGCTAGGATTGTACACAAGAGAAATTTGCATGAGGTATGGAAATCCCAAGTTAAACAGCCACCTTTAAGCTGTGAAGTTCAGCACTGGTCACACACATTGCTGATCTGCTGAGTCACTTGCTAGCCTGGGGCAGCAGCAGGGTATGCGGTTCCTTCAGCTCCCGCCAGATCACCTCCTTCATCTTCTCGTCCTGGGCCAGGCACTTGAACAGCTCCATAGTGAGAGGCACCAATTTCTTCAGGTCACCAGCCTCACTGGGGTTGCATACAGTGAAGGACAGACACAGTCAGCCCTTATACGTTCCACGTGTCCATTTTCCTCTGCTTCATAAGCAGCTTTTCATCCCAACTGACTGCCTCTGGACCTACAACAACTTTAGGCCAGTCTCCAGACAGCTCGCCTCCATGGTCCCTGGTTGGAAATTTATCTCGCATCCTCTAACCAATCTCTTTCCAGAAATTGATTTCTTTCGTTCTTCCCCAACTGTGTAAAGTCTAATCCCTAGGACAAATCCCCTTATCCACACCACTCACACTGGTTTTATTCTCCTGGTTTTTTTTACTCTGACTGCTAGCTCCTGAGAAAGCTGATGGGGAACAGAGGGACAAATAGTCCCGAGAAATGCAACTGCAGGTCTCAGCTTGTTGATCACTGCAGTCAAACCAGCACTCACACAGGAGCACAGGCGGAGAGCAAATCAACGCACCTTATTCCTAACAATCATCGACACTCCTCACATTTTTTATGCTCTCGGGTATAGCCATTGCACCCCTAAGAATTTACCTCAAGGAAATAGTTATAGGCTGTATAATATTTTGACAAATCACTCGGTGAAACTTGCAAGGGACATATCTCAGTGAAATAGATGCTCCGTGAACTGCTGTCTCAAGATAGTTCTGCTGACTACAGAACTCTCCTTCGCTGAGGAAGTGTGCAGAGATGAATAATTGTGAACTTCAGACTTCATGGGGGATATTTGTAAACTGTCCAAGGGAGAAAAAGAATAGAGAAGAGGCCCCTTCTGGGAAGAAGAATGAAGGGTAGAAAACACAAATATCAAATGGCTAATGATCCTGCGTTTCCATTGTGTGGTGCGTGCTGTGTGTTTCTCCATGAAACAGTCATGTCTGATCATTCACAATGGGGCTGGTTCTCTTTGGAGACAAGTCAAAGCACTGAGTCCTTCAAAATGAGCAAAAAGAGAAAAAAAGTAAGGAAACATTGGGAACAGTCTGTGTTAGAAATTGGGAATTGCCTAAATGAATGATGTCATTTCCAGACAATAAAATATTATGCCACCATCAAAAAATATATGTAAATGCAGTATAGTAACATTAAAAAATCTTAAATGAAGAAAGCATGTTTCAAGAGAATGTAGAATGTGAAGAAAAAAGAGTAAACAGCAAATATTGACAGTTATAGGTAAGTTAAGCTGATTTTTATTTTCTGTCTCTTATTTATTTGTAATGTCTATAATAAACATGTATTTATTTTGTAACAAAACAAAAAAAGCAAATGTATATAGACTTTTGTAAACTGGATGAGTCTTACACTCAAAACAAGGGCTCAAACATAGGAAAAGAAACAGTAGGTAGATTTAGGCAGGTATTCATGTTCCAGAAATTGCTAATCTGATCCAGCCGTGTCCTACCACACTGCTGTCACCCTTAGGAGTAGGGGCACCGATCAACACACTCCTTTTCACCCCAGAGAGAGTCACACCACAAAGGTGCAAAAACGGCCAACAGAGAGGGGGACTCCTTGTCCTCAGAGTGAGGCGATCTGAGTTCTGCACTGGTCTCCATCAAGGGCTGCCAGCGACTCTGGGGAGCAACTCTGCACTGGCCGGCAGAGCTGAACCTGCACTTCTAAGTTTATACCCCGAAGAAACTCCCATGTGTGTGTAAGGAGCTGTGCACCTGAATGTTCTTTTTAGTGTGGCATTCTTTGCACTCATTTTTTTTCCTGTGGAAGATTTCAAACACATACAAAGGTTTAATAAACCCCACATACTTGTCACTAGGCTTCAATGATAAATGCACGGCCAATCTCATCTCCACTACATCCTACCCATTCGCCACCACTCCTATGTTATTTCAGAGCATTTCCCAGACATGATATCATCTCATCCATAAATATATTGGTACAGATTTATCGCACACACTGAATAGATGTAGATATACAAATACAATATATACCTCAAAAATAAAAACTCTTAAAAAGAACTAAAAGCAAACCCAGTCACAACACTACATCTAAGACACAGTAACAGTCATTTCTTAACATCTTTAATTATTGAGTCAGAATTCAAATTTTTAATTTTTTCACAAATGTAATCATTCATTATTTTTTTATCCTCACCCAAGAACATTTTTTTTCATTGCTTTTAAAGAGAGAGGAAAGGAGAGAGATAAATCACCTGTGAGAGAAACATCAATTGGTTGCCTCCCATATGTACCTGGACCAGGGATCAGGAATAGTAAACACTTGGACCAGGGGAGGCACACACCCGACTCCAGACTGGGTATTGAATCCTCAAGCTAAGGAAGTGCCCTGACTGGGAATCAAACCTGTAACCTTTCAGTTACGAGATGACACTCCAACCACCATACCTGCCAGGGCTTTAAATGTGATCATTCTTGAGACAATTGGGACTCTAAAAGTAACAGAATATTTAGTTATATTTTTAAACTATTATTAAAAATGCTTAGATGTGATAATAATATTGTGTATTTTAAGTCTCATGCTGAAATATTTATGGATAAAATGATACTCTATCAGGAATTTGCTTCAAAATGGGGTGATTTGGGTGGAGAGGAAACAACTCACATGGTTATGAGTTGATCATTGTTGAAACAGAAAGATGTGTACATGGGATTTACTACACTATCTTCTCTGCTCTTTTATTTACAATATGTGAAACTTTCAATAATAAAAAATTTAAAAAGCAGATTGTTTATACATTGTTTAATGTATAAACAATACATTATTTATACATGAAAGAAAGATAAGAAGATGGGTGAGGGAGGGAAAGATGAACATAACATTAAGGGCCTGGTCACCTGGGAGCAGTCAAGATTACTGGAAATGTTCTTACTAGTTCTTAGTTGTGAGTGACCCTTATGTTATTTTTCTAATGGAAATATTAAACAACAGATAAAATAAAAGAGTGCTTTCATGTACCAGTGCCAATATGTGCTGTCACAAACCAAGGATTAGAACTGGTCCAATTTGGTGCACTTGAGTCTTCTATTCCAGTTCACTTCTGACCACCCGTGACCCACATTGTGGAAAATATAGGACCATGTGATGATTAGTGTCTTCAAATTCT
This sequence comes from Sturnira hondurensis, assembly GCF_014824575.4. Classification (NCBI taxonomy): domain Eukaryota; kingdom Metazoa; phylum Chordata; class Mammalia; order Chiroptera; family Phyllostomidae; genus Sturnira; species Sturnira hondurensis. The sequence continues at coordinate 2,325,912 of NW_028095197.1, read as the reverse complement.
CAAACTCTAAAAGGATTAAGTTGGCTTCATCTGTGCCATGGGCGTTAGCCCTGACTACAAATACCAGCAGTAAAAAAGGGCTTCTGCTGTATTTCTATTTAAGAAGATGTAGGGAACTGCTCTCTTTGGCTGAATTGTGTTCCTCTTCTTGATCTCTAACTGGTGGAAGGCCCTTGGACTCAGTCCTCAAACTCTTTTCTTCTCTCCCTACACCCAAGCCCAAATGGTACCAGTTCCTGGATTTCATACACCATTTACATGCTAGTGACTCTCAAGTTTATATTTCCAGTCTTGACTTCTCCTCTGAATGCCAGATTCCTTTATTCAACTACCTACAAGACGTTTCCACCAGGATATCTGCTCTTAAACCAAACTTCAGATTCTTCCTCAAATAACCATTGTTGATCCAAAGACAGACCCATAAGCTGTGACATCATCCCTGACTCCTCTCTTTCTCTCAACCTCCCCGCCCCCCGCACAATCCATCAGCAAATCCTCCCTGTCTCTACCTTCCCATCTCTAGAGATATCTGCATGGCCTCTACCTTTAAGGCATAAGCTACTGCCCTCTTCCTAGTGATCACTGATACCACCTTAGACCACCTTGTCAATGCTCAGAGTTCCTGGAAGGAACTTGTCTTCCCATGTCTTCCTTTCACAACCAGAATGTTGTTCCTGCCGTCCTGCCCTCTTTTTGTACCACCACCCCCCCTCCCCAGCAGGGCACAAGTAAACATCCGCACATTTCTCAGGAGCTTCTATCTTCTCTCTATCTCCTTCCCCTCATCCTACCCCCACTCCAAACCTGGTGGGAGCCCTGATTCTTATGACTCAGGCTTCTCCTTCATTTATTTGCGTCTTTCTACTCACAGTAGAGGTTATTCCCTCTGTTATTGGGAGCAAAGTTGCTTTACACCGCATATTCTTTTTGTCTTCTAACCCCTGGCTTAGCTTTCATGGTGGACGGTGTGTAGAGGGTTTACCAGTAAGAGAATTACTTATCTGGATGGATGTCAAAACTATTTATGCCCACTGCACTACTCTTAACATTCACACACCTGATCATTTTCATCACAGATCAGATTTGTAAAAGGTGTGTGAAAGCCAGCTTTCTATCAGAGGACTTTATTTTCTCACTAACCTTTTCTTAAATAAGAGATTGCATGTGCAGTGTATGAAAAGGGGCCCGCCATTTTCTCCTCTTCCTTTTATCACTCCAGAGTCTTAGAAGAGTTAAGACTCAGCATTAGAAAAGGCTTTAGCCCCAGGAAAGCCTCTCCAGCTTCCTTTTCCAAGCCCCAGTCCTGTGCTGCACCTCCCTGCTTTCCCCTGCAGTGTCTCCTCACCCCGAGGCTCTGACATTCAAGAATGGCCGTTGCCTGGAAAACCTCTGGCTTGCCCTGCAGCTCTCTGTCACCACAGCTGTGGCTTCCTTTCTCAAATGGTCTGAGCCCCTCCCTGCCATCAGCTTCCTCTGTCCTCACCCCTGGCCTTGTTTTCTTCAGAAGCCTCCTCCAGCTCTTCCAGAGCCAGCTGCCCTTGTGGTTTATGACATTCCAATGATATTTGCTCCACTTCCAAATGGAGACCCGAAAAACAGGTCAGCTGCCACCTGGCTTTCACACCAACACTTTTTAATTCACAGGCCATTCGGAGGCCTAGGACTAGAGTAGCCACCCCCAGGGAGCCCTGCTTTACTCATCACCTTCCTGGCTGATTCAAGGCACAGCCGCATCTGGGCCTCTTAAGCCCCTGACAGCACACGTACGCGGAACTGCGCAAGGAACCCAAAGCAATTGCACTTCTCTGTTTAACAGGAAATACCGTTGTTCAGCCCCGCCTTAAATGCATAGTATGCATGGACAGCCACATGGCAGCAGGCTGGAGGAATGTCCTTCATATTTTTTATCCTGACCATGACCCTCTTTATGACACTGCAAAGACAAACAGACCTCTATGGGAACTGTCTTCAGAGCTAGTGGCTGCTACCTACAAGAATCCTGAAAAACAAACTTGGTGCTGACCATAAACTTGACTTTCTCAGGAGCGGAACTCTCTGCTAACCAGAGAGCACTGCTAGAGCCACTGTTTCTGTTCCTGAATTGAAGTATAAGGCCACAAAGACAGACTGACCCTGTCTCCCACAGTTGCCTGACTCACCACACATGTCACACTTTCAGGGCAAGGGGTGCAAATAAACTGACCAGATTCTGTCAGCCTTCTCAGATTTGTCTTTGAGAAGCCCCTCCCTGCCTTGAGTACATCTCTACTGAGAGCTTCCACCAGACAAGTGGCAAAGCTTTGGTTTCTGCAGCCCCCAGGCCAGGCAGGAGACCACTATGAGGGCCGAGTGACTCCTCCAACTGGAGTCAGTGGTGGCTGAGCCCTCGCTCAGTGCCCAGCACAGCGATAGCCTCTGTCCTATTAGCTCCACCAAACCAATCGATAGGACACAGCTTCCACCCTTTGGAAGCTTCTAAAGTCTATTGAGAGATCACACACACACACACACACTAACCCAGGGGATATAAGAAAAGTACAGCCATGGCTGGCATGGCTCAGTGGATTGAGCACCGACCTGCAAACCAAGGGGTTGCCAGTTCAATTCCCAGTCAGGGCATATGCCTGGGTTGCGGGCCAGGTCCCCAGTAGGGGGTGCTCAGGAGGCAACAACAGGTTGATGTTTCCCTCTTTCTCTTTCCCTTCCCCTCTCTAAAAATAAATAAAATCTTTTTCTTTAAAGAAAAGCCCAAAGTGCCAGAGATTTTAGAGGCAAAAAGTTACATTTAAGTGGAAAGAGGCTTCATCTATAAGATTGATCTATCTCTTTGTGAACTCTGTATAAACAGAAAATAACATTCATGACACAGAATCATATTCAAAAATTTTAAACTTCAATCTCCTATGTTAATTATGCCCATTTTACCTTCCATCCCAGGGAAACACCTGCAAATTTCCAAGTTTGTGGAAATCACATACTTCATGTCCTGAAGCACTTCAGTCGGTTTGATGAGAATGTCACAAAGAACGTGGATCCTGGCCACAGGCCACCAGGGAATGCATTGACGAATCTCTATTTCTTGTTTCATTGTACAAACACCTCATGTTTTCTATGTTCCAGGCACTGTTCTAAGCACTTTGTAAATATTAATTCTTTGAATTCTCATAAGCACCCAAGGGGTACTACTGTTCCCATTTTACAAGTGCTGGAACTGAAGCACTGAAGTTAACTATATAACTTACCCAAGGTCACATAGTTAACACAATTCAAGTCCTAGCTAATAGGATTCAAAGTCGTGCAGTCTGTGACCTTAACCATTATTCTGCTTATTGACTTAATTATAATAGCCCTGTCAGGTGTAATCTATGATGGAGACATTTTGCCGTGGGCCTCTCATGTTTCTGCACATCTTTGAGCAGAGACACAGCTTTCTCTCTTCCTAACTGCTGTTTCAAGGATGTTTGCCTGGTGAACAGCCTTTGGAAGACAGAGCCATTGTCTCCCTCTGGAGCTAAGGGCAGACATGCTTACTGTTCATCGTAAGAGATCCAGGCTTCCTCTCCTACAATACGATCAACGGGTGGCATCTGACCTTCTTCAACTCTCTTCGTAGAATTGGGGCTCAAGGAACAAATGCTGGCATTATGGCTGCTACTACTGCTATGAGTAATGACATCCTTTTTCTCTAACCTATGTGACTCCTGTTTCCTGCCACAGGCATAAAACTAGGTTAGGCTAACTCTTAACTTTGAAACAGTGTAAAATCTCAGACCCTTCATAGTCTTAACCACCTATATCTCCACTGGGAAGACAGATCCGCTCCCCAGAAGACCTTCTAGAGGAGGCGGTGTTTGCTCCATATCTTAAAGGAAGTGCTAAAGATGAAGGGCCTCCTGGTAGGAGAATGGCCTGCAAATTCAAGAAGTGGGAGTATGCACGACGCTCCACGGGCTGGCTGGGCCTTCTGACTCCTAGTTTCGGTCTCTAGGAAGCTCTCCGTTGGGAAGTAAACTCATTTTTAGATAGGTCCCCTTTTATATCTCTTCTTTTTTTAGAAGCTGCAACATGACTTTCTTTTCCCACTTTGTCAAATTGGCCACCCATGAGCTGAGAAAAGCACACAACAAAAATTCATCCTGCCTCAAACACTTCTGACTGTGCGGCCTCTGGTAATCAGGTTCGCTGAAGATCAACATCCAGATTCAGCAGGAGCTGGCGACGTCGGTGGTAGTTTGCACCTTCAGCAGCCCTAATTCTTTCTCTTTACACTGTACATGTGCCTGCCATTTTACTGATGCTTATGTCCTTTATTATGAGTTTTACTCCAAACATCTGTTGCAATAAAACATCTTGGAGCTTAATTGATGTCAATTCTTGAAGACAATATCCACACTTAGGATATTGTTCCCAACCTAAGGCTATAAAAAAAAGCATCTTGAAGATTAAAATGAAGGGCTTAGTTTATCCCAGCAATTTGTGAATGTCTGGTGCTGGATCGCCTCCAGAAGCAAAGCCTGAGACAAGGATTCAAATGTGAATAGTTTAATCCAGCTGAGAAAACAGGGTCGGTGTGCACCCGCACCGCAGAGTCCTCCCTCCTAGGAGGATAGGGGCTGGAGTACTCATGTACCAGCTCCTGTCAGTCTTTGGTTGAAGGCTGCTGGTGGGGCGGGAGGAGAGGAGGGTCAGTTCCCTCACCCTGCTCTTCCCCAGGCAAAGCGACAGAGACACTGGTGGGAGTCAGCACCCACTGCGGTGGTGGGGACACTGCTTTAGACTGAAGGGCCTCTGCTGCCAGCCAAGGACATTGATCCCCTCTCCCTAGAAGAGAAGGTTATAGAAATAATCATCTAACGGTGTAGCTAAAACTCCAGGCCTCAAAATTGTAAAGAATACATAGAAGGTTTGTCCAGAATGTATTCAGCCATGTAATATGAAAAACAGAGACATTTATTAAAGAAGATATTAGATACAAGAAACATTGTACACAAGACAATGATGCCTCAGTCCCCTTCAAAGTAGGCACCTTGGGACCTCATACAGTATTCCCAATCACCATCAGTTATCCCATTGTATTTTCCTGAATCTTGTTGACAGCCTGAAATCTCTTCCCTTTCAAAGGTGATTTTAGTTTGGAGAAAAGTCAGAAGTTGCATGGCATCAAATCTGGGCTGTAGGGAGGTTGAGTCACCTGGGGTTTCACCAAAAAACTGCATGAAACATGATGCATGAGGGGGCGTGTTGTCGTGATGAAGCTGCCAATCACCAGTTGCCCTCAGCTGCGGCCTTCTGAACCATCCAAAAGGTTTCTGTGGAAGAATGCTGCATGAACTGTTCTTCTTATATTAACAATAGTTGGATTTTTCTGGATGAAGTGTGTATACATATAAATGTGTATATATGTATACACACACACATGTTTTCTGGAAGGATACTTGCCAATAAGCAATGGAAGGTAAAGCTGTCTCTGGCTCACCATCCACTCTCTCGAGCAGCATGTCCAGCTGTGGAGGGGGCAGAAGAGGCTCTGGAGAAGTTGGACCCGGGGCCAGTTCCCTAGTGCCTTTTACTTGTGTCTGAATCAGGCACAGTTGCTGATTACCCTTCAGTCAGAGAAGTAACTAGCCCCTGAGACACTGGGGTGGACGCCTGAGGCAGGGGGTGTTGTGCCTGAATTGGCATGATGTTGGCAGTGAAGTTGCCAGGGACATCCCTCACTTTCTTCCAAGTATAAATAGTGCAGGCAAACGCCCAAGACAGTGATTATCAAGGAGCAAAGGAGAAACGTGGAGCCACCTGTGGCCTTCAAAACCCAAGCCTGTGAGAGGAGGGTCCATAGAGTAATCACCGTCCTCTGCCTGTGAAAGGCTCTCAGCCCCCAGAAAATGCAGCTTTCATCGTTACGGGCACAAGAGCAGCCAGCGCCTCCCTCCATGTTGCCCACTCCCTTGACCACCGCTCAGTTCTTGTCAGGTCCACAGTCTATCTGCTACTATCAGCACTGCCGCCTGAACAACTGATCATTCAAAACCTTTCTCTAAATTGAGTTATTCTTTTTACACATGTATGTTTATTAACAAAGGAAATTTGACCTCATTAGTGTAAATGAAAATGCAACATCACAGCAACAATGAACACAAAATAATGTTCCCAAATTTCCCCTTGACCACCACAGTAGGGGTCCTGAGGGCGGCTTGCTCTTTTTCTCTCCCAATCTCTCTCCCTCTCTGCCCTTTTCTCTCTCTCTCCCACAAAAGAAAGAGTCAGGGTTTGATCTTTGATTAATCAGGAGGACTAAAACAGATGCCTAGAAACTGGCAGGAGAAGTAGGTCCACACGTAGAGCTGGAATTAGCAGGGAAGCCTCCCCACCCTCCCCCAGGAACATGGGCTCTGACACTCTCCACAGGACGCAGAGGAGAAAGGTTTCCCATCTCCTTCCCCCAGGAAGGAGAGGAGGAGAGAGCCACCAAAGAAAGGAAAGCAAAAGGGAGGAGAAAAAAAGAGAGGGACAGGGTGAGCGAGACAGAAAGCACACAGCACTCTCCACCACCCCTCCACATCAGAAGCTGCAGTGTCATTCGCAGGCAGGAATTTTTCTCTCATTAAAGTAGAAGAAACTTCCAACCCTATTGAGCCTTCTGCCTGTGTGCTAATTACTGCAGGACTGACTGCTGCAGGATCCCTTCAAGGAAGGCATTTGGGCTCACAATTTAACCTGCAAAAAAAGATTCACTCTTAATTAAAAACCAAGTTGACCTTTTGGAATGCTTATTTCTGAAAGAAAAGAACTGACTTTTTAAGGTTAATAACGCCTAATAAGTTCCATAACCACAAGATCAGGGGACACGTGCACTTGAATATCTGATGGCATCTATGAAAAGGATGTCATACAAACCCACGTCACGTCTTCCTCAGCTTGAATGGCAGATGGGAGATGGCTCTGCAGAGGACAACTCGGTGGGCAGCCCTTGTGACTTCAGTAAAGGGGTGAGCCCTCAGAGGTAGGAGGCGGCAAGTGCATTTGGCCCCAGGAACCCACAGGAAGGATTGTGTAGCGAAAGATGCTGGTGTGAGGCAGGGGTGGGGCTGACAGGGGAACCACAGTGTGACCCTGAGGATGGAGGGCTATACATTGCCCTTGGGATCTGTTCCCATACAGATTGGGTTCTGTTTACATATTTATAAGAATACACAGAACTTCCAGGGAGAAAATGTGGTTCAAACTTATGAAAATTTCAGCCTTGTCTTCACCTCTGAGACAAGCCTGGGAAAAGGCAGGAGAGAGGCAAAAACAGAAACAAGTATGTGTTGGGGATGCAAGTGGAGTCAGGGTTTCAGGTTCAGTGTGTGTGAGCAGGGCTCAGAAGGATTTAATTCTGCCCCCGAAGGTGGTTGCTATAGTATCAGTTTAACCTCTGGACTCCAGTCTTGGTTTGAAAAGGCGAGCAACAGTGCCCTTCCTCTGTTAGTTGTTTTCAACACGTTCTATTTGATGCTCACAATAATCAGTCGGAGTGGGTACCAGAGAACGCAGGTATTATCCTCGTTGTACCCATAAACCCGCCTTAAGGCTTGACCACTAAGGAGGGAGTCATCATTCTAGTTCTGCTACTTGCTGGCTCTTGGACCTCAGAGAGGTTACCTCACCTTCTTGTGCCTCAGCTTCTTCAGGAATGAGATAGCACCCTCATCGTAGGGACAGCATAAGGATTAAATAAGATAATATAATTAAAGTGCTTAGAAAAGTCCTGGTTCTTACTAAACTCTCAGTAAGTGCTAGTTTTTCTTGACTAAGGTATCAGACCCATCATTCTAATCCAGGGTAACTCATTGATTAAAAGCAAAGGCTTTAAATTCTAACAGGCCAATGTGCAAACCGCATTTCCACAACTTCACTGTGAGACTGTTTCCTCATCTGGAAAACGGATGCGGGATTATAGTACTTGCTGCACTCAGTGGCTGAGATTATATGCACCCAAGAAATTGATTCGAGACCTGAAAGACCTATTTCAGACTTCTGACCTCCAGAACTAAAAGATAATAATTTTGTTTGTGATAATTTGTTACAGCGGTAGCAGGAAGCTAATACAGAGACCTTGTAGCTTCTGCTTTTATGCTTTTTGAAGCTGGCTATCAAATGAAGTTCAGAAAGTTCACGGAGAAAGAGAACGGGTATGATGCCTGAAAGACAATGAAAGGAGAGAAAAAAGAGAACCCGCAGGTGGCCAGTCTTTGCAGCTACCCTTCTGAGGCACCCAACCTGTGACTACAGCGTCCTTGATTGACTCTTTCGGTCCCATGGAGCAGAGATTAACCGTGCCTATGCCCAAATTGCAGAACTATGAGCAAATAAATATGTTTGATACTGCTTTAATACACCAAGTTTTGGGGTGGTTTGTTATGTAGCAATAAATAATTGAAACAATGTCATATCACTTGATGCTCATCACTATCCTATGAGGTAGGGACCAACATTATTCCCACTCACAAATAAATATACAAAGGCTTAGAGAAATTAAACTAGTAACTTGCCCAAAGTCAGTTAGTCAAGAAAGATAGGATGGGATCTTAAGCAAAACGACTGAAGAATCTGTGCTCTTTACTTGGAAGATTTAATGTTATTCGTCATCGCCTTTAGATCTAAGCACCAGAAGTTCACCTTGAACTACCTTATTTGATATTAGTAGAAAGTTTTTATATGATAGCAAGAAAGTCAGAGAAGCAAACCCTGAAACTGAGCTCAGTGCAGGCCTGTGAGAGAGAGAGAGAGAGAGAGTGTGTGTGTGTGTGTTACATTTTTCTCTTCGAGTGTTAGTTTCTTTCTGTCAGATGGCTCTCTCCAAAAGTTTAACAGTGTTGGCCAGGTTAAAAAAAAAAAAAAAACGGCTGAATCGTGGCAGGAAACATTGCTGTCCCAAGTCTCAGACGCATCATCCAGCTTTGCCATCCAAAAAAACCTGAAGCTGTTTCTGGTTCCTATGGAAGGTGTGGAGAAGGATTCGAATTGGCTGGTGGTGGGCCAGCACCCACCCTTGGACCAATAAACAGCTTGAGAGCGTGAGCTCTTTTAAAAGATGGGAGTTCACTGTTTAAATCCCAAGAGAGAGAACTTTTCAGAGGAAGGTGGGTAGTCGTGCACTAACCTAGTACAGCACACAACAGATGCCTCTACAAATGGAGAGGGTTGGGTTTGGAAAAGCAAAAATCATGTCAGTGAAAGACATTTGGAAATGAGGGATGGAAAGAGAAGTCAAAATTCAAAACTGCCCTCTTTAATGTAGGCTAAGGGGGCAAAGGAAATCACATTCTATATGGGTTCCACAGAGAGAACTGGGTAACATTTTTGAGAAATTCTCCCTCCTGATTGTATTTATAAATACTTCCTAGTAATGTGGAATAAGTTAGCCAGAACTAAGCCAATATAACAAGTTCAACCTCAACCATAAATGTATCATGAAATCCCCCTCAGCTGCCCTAAGTTCCTTGGTGGAAATGGCCCTATGCCAGAGCAGGCGGCAAACATAGCTGAGCAACCACTTAAAACTCAGAACTCCCAAGTCGGAAGGCAGCCCAGAGGCTTCACCTACTGCTGCGTGGTGCAGGGACAGCATCAGTGCGGCTCTCTCAGCTTCCTCAGCTGAAAATCTGCAAAGCAGCGTTCTCTCCACCGCCATCCTTCCTCATGGCCCCATTGTAACCTGTGTTACTGAATGGAGAACCCTCTTCTACTTACCTGTAAAGCCCCAAAACAGAGTTTTAGTTACTGACATGTGCACATAATAGACATTGATTGGCTAGACTTGGGGTCACACTGCTCATTCTAACAGACCTCTTATTAGTTACAATAAAAATCCACACATTTACTTACCTAGTTATATACTATATTCAAAGAGACTATCAGCACAAGTAAATTAAAAATCTCATCCTTCTCTCATACACCCTTAATTTACCCAATGATCAAATTCTTGAGCAAGCTTGTAATTAAATAAATTTCTGCAAGTTTTCACAGATTCTGTTAAATGTTTGTTCCTGTGACATGTTGCTGGGCATTGAGAAGACTTCATGTAAAAGAAGCTGCCATCTTTTAGGTAGGAAAGGTACACCATATTTTTCAGACTTAAGATGCACTTTTTTCTCCCCCCACCCACCCCCAAATTTGAGAGGAATAATGGTTGTTAATGCTGCTGTTGAGTTATGTTTACATTACATTGGAGAAATATTATGTTATTTGTTATTAAATATTTTACCATATTCTTTCCTTCAAAAATTTTTTTCCTGTTTTCCTCCTCTAAATCCTAAGTGTGTCTCATGGTCTGAAAAAATACGGTACTTTTATCAGAGGATGTGAAGGACAAGAACAGTTCCCAAGTTCTTTATAGACCTTCAAGCTGTGGCATGAACTTCCCAAGTGACACTCTCCCATGTTGACCAGAGCTTGGTGATCATTTGCATTGGTACATCTTTTCAGTGTGTCTTTCTTCTCTGCTCATGTCCAGTTACTCTTCTCTTTCATCAAGATGTTCTCTATCTGTTTTTATAATTGAAAAATAAAAGTTTGATCTTGAAATCTAAGGCTCTCTCCTCTAATATTACATTCAAATTTCTTCTTGGTTTTAAAGAATTCTTGTACATTATTTAGCCATTTTTGCCTGCCTAAAACTTCTAAACCTTTGATTAGTTGCAGAAATGAACATCCCCAAATGAATAAAATTCCTTAGAGGATAAATCTTTAAAAGCCCATGTAATTTTTATAAACACTTAAAAATATGTGATACTGCTTAAGGATTCTTAATCTTACTTTTAAAATGTTAAGGATACACTCAGCAAGTCTTAACAGTTATTTTAAATCAGGGATGTACGGGGACCACATTGGCCTTGCAGTTGTCTTCAAAGGGCTGGAATAATTTTAGGACTGTATAAGTGTAACTGCTCCTTAACTGTTAAGGAGTTGAAATTACATTCAGCCCTTTGAAGGCAACTGTGAGGCTGATATGGCCCCTGGTGAAAATGAGTTTGACGCCCCTGTTGTAAATAGTTGCTACTATCTCTTACTTGCATGTGCATTCATTGGTTGGAGTGATCGTGTGAAAAGGAGGTCATGCCCAGCTAACATTTGCGGATATTTTTATATTATGTGGGTTCACTGGAACAGTATTGGAAAGTCCAGCCATGTGTAGGCTCTCCCACAAAGGTGAAAAAGGAGTAAATAAAAGAAAGATAAGGGATTGATGATACTGCACAAGAGAGACTAGAAAGGTGAGTGGACGAGAGAGAGTTGGCCCATGGGCAGAAAGCAGTAGGAGGGGCAGTGGAACATAGAGAATGCTGGGAAATGCATTACTTCAGGACCTGGCCAGAGATTGCACTTGTAAAAGAGTCCAGTGGAACAAGTGTTAGGCAGGGGAACTATAAGGTGCACTGGTATGGGCAGGTCTCACCCAAAGCCATTCATTCAATTTCAATTTTAAAAAATAGATGGATGCCAAACAAAACAGATCTGTGAGCCAGTTCGCCTATGGACTGCCAGTTTCTGACTGCTGCATTAGAGAATAGTTATGTCAATAAAGTATCTTAGCTGTGGTGGCAAAGACTATGGACTCAGGAGCTAGACTATTTGGATTCAAATCCTGCTCCTAGTTGTGTGACTTTGGGCAAGCATCTTAACCTACCAAAGCCTCAGTTTCCTCATCTGTATAATCAGGGTAATAACTGTGCTTGTCTTATAAGTAGGGTAACTAAATGTCCGGATAGGCCTGGGTCAGTCCCACATTGTAGGGTATTTTTATAATGATTAGAATGACTTAACTATAATTACTAACAGTGTACCCTTCACTCTCAAAATTGTCCTACTTATAGGGCCATGGTAGGGTTAAAGAGATTATAATCCATGTAAAGTGCTGACCACCGTGCCTAGAATATAAAAAGTGATTCCCTACCCACCCCCCCAAAATGACAATAGCTTTAGGCAAGACTAGCTCTTCATGAAATTCGGAAGTGAGAAAGGTTTGTTTCAGCATTTTCCTAACCCTCAGCCTCAACCCAATGCCTGAAGCTCACTCAGACTGCTTTGCACTGACTTCGAATGTGTTTTCAGATGCTTTAAACTTCCCTGAAAATGCAGCAGCTCCTCGAAGTACCCTTTTAGGACTCTCCTTCAGAGCTCGGCTGAACTCACTGACCGACTAACCCAGGCATTGTGGGGTCCCCAGGAAGTTACGCCTTATCCTTCCTAAATAAGAGGAAATGAAAGTGGATTAGTGGAGGAGGGAGGATTTCAGGCTTGTGGAAAGAGAAACTTTAGGGCAGCCTTTTATATTCCTTCAAATGACATCACACCAACAGCAGGTCATGAACATGACACCTGTCCCAGTTTCTTCAATTTATTACACACCCACCCACCCACACACACACCCAAATCTGAATTTACTTCGAGCATAAAATCAGTGAGTTTAGTGCTCTCCAGTAAAATGCTATTCCAAAACATAAATCTTGGCATTTCTTCAAGCAATCCTCATCTAGCATAAAAATTAACAGAAGACTGAGAATTTTAACTACAAATACAAACTATAAGCCCTTAAGTTTGTTTCTTAGTGACCTTGTTCCAGTTTGCTATTGCTGCAAAATAAACCACCCCCCAAAACCTAGTGGAGTGAAACAACCAGGCATTATTTATTGCTTCCTGCACTTGACAGACTCAGCTGAGTGGTTCTCATTTGGGATCCTTCATTTGGTTGCAGTCGGACGGCAGTGTCACTTGAAGGCTTCTTCCTCCCTGTGTTTAGGAGCTGGGCGGGAAAAGCTGGACGCTGCTCGTGCACCTACCTTCAAGCAGCCTCTCCACACGGCTAGATTGGGCTTCATTACTGCCCGGTGGTGTCAAGACAGACTGCTGGCATGGTGGCTGGATTCCCGAGGGGCAGTGTTCAAGGAGACCCAGCAGGAGCTGCAAGTCTTTTCATTTGAATGTTGAACAGTGTCACTCCCACCATATTCTGTTTGTCAGGAGCGAATCACAAGCCAGCTTTAATTCAACAAGGTGGGGAAACAGGGGCTGCCTCTCAATGGAAAATGGTTTGTGTGTGTTGGGAGGAAGAGAGTGATCTTGAGAGAAGCCGCCATACTGTCCATCCACCTCTTTCAACAATGTGCAGATGGAATGAAGGACTGAGAAAGTTGGGTTAGACCAGAGTTTCCTAAATGGATCATCAAAAAATTTTTCAATTCTTGTTCTAGGAATAATATGTTTTTTAATTAGCAAATAAAAATGGGTAAATAAAAATTGATCACTCCTGTCACCCAGAGGGAAAAAATCACTCATACTTTGATTATAGGCAAAATTAATATTGAATATTTATCTCGTTAGAAAGAATTTAGACAATTTTCAGCTATTCTCCCCTCACCCTTTGAATATAAACTTAGTCCAAGAAATTATTCAATGTTACTCAATTTTGTTGGATGGGCAAAGAGCCAGCTCCTAGATGTCAGGACAAATATTGGGGCTTAGCGATTGAATGGGTTAGAGGAGACAAACGATTTGAGTAGATGCCTTGTTGAACTTGTGAGAGGGAACATCTGCTGTCCTATTTGCGAAGGTATTTGGTAATCAAGAAGACGGTGCAAATGCACAAATGGAGCGACCTGTATTGAGATTCAGAGCATGAACACTGATGTCAGTGTTTTGTAGCTAATTAGAAGGAGAGTGTTACATTGTGCCTCTAATTTTAGAGAAGGAATGCAGAATGTTCCTCTCCATCAGGGTTTACTCCCACTTTTCAAGCAGTGTGCAGCCTTGTTCCCATTCCTTAGATAAGATAGTGAGCAAGAATAAACCACAGTCACCAAGTCTCAGTTCCTTACATTAGCTGGCCCAATTTTCAGGCTTCACTAGTTTTAAATAACATAATAACATTACATCTACTATGTAAAAATGATGGTGCCTCAGGTTCCCATCCACTTGGCCCCAGGGAGGTCTGTTCCTCCACCAGCTTCCTGCTCACCAGCATTTCTGGGATTCCATGGCTGCTTGCAGCCTAGCCTCTGGCTGCAGCTGGAGGCCGCCCTGTAGTCAATCCCTGGACCTGCTTCCTTCCAGCTACTGCTGTTTTCTGCTGTCCCATTCTGAATTTCTCTCAGGAACGTAAAAATCAAGCCATAATGTTTAAGGGGGGTTTCATGGGAGCTTGGAGTTTACAGAGAGGGATTATAACCAAAAAGGAACCCAAAGCTGGGCAGTAGATACAGTTCTCCATAGTCCCCTGATAGTCTTCCAGGGGGTCTCTGGTCTGCCCAATTCTTCACGTACATCAAGTAGACAGTACTAGCTTACCTTGCCCCATAAGAAGCATCCTCAAATACCCTTTCTTTTGGAGTCAAGTGCATCAACATCCACAGTGCATAAGAGAGGAGAACTCCCCTCCTTGCTTTATTCCAGCCTAAAACTTGCCCCCTGAGCCCCTTTTCTACCCCCAAATCCTGCTTCCTTACAAGGGTGGTTGACAATTGCCACGTCCAGTCTCACAGGAAGGAAACCCTGCCCTGCACCCTACTCCCTCTGGCCTTCAACAAGACAATATATTTCCAGAGAATTCTATTCAGTTTTCTAAAATATGGTTGAGAAATCCAGGTTTGGTGTGACCAAACCCAGTGTGGTTCCTCTTCTGAGCATCTCCTCCAGAGTGAACCCCCTTCCAACTTTCTGAGCTCCCGACTCTCTGAAGCTGCAACTTCAGTATTCATACACGTGCCTCTCCCAGACAGGAAAGAAGTAGAGAGTTATTGAAATTATTACAAAGGAAAGCAATGCTTCCCAACACCAGCACCCCCAAAAGCAAGCATATCTGCAGAGCAACATAAAACACCCATGCCATTACCATTACCCACCAGGCTGCTCAGCTTCAGAACCCCACCCAACCTTCCCTCAAATTCCTAGTACTCCTCTATCTTCCACAAGGAGAAAGCGGGGTTTCTTGCTTCCTGACTAAAGACCTATTGTGGTGGGTTTTCGAAACTATTGAGACAGACCACTTAGAAGGTACATTTAAGACTTCATCCCTTGGAAAAGGAAAATTGCACCACGAAAGTTCAAAATGAGTTGTTTTAATTCTCAATTGCCTAATGACATATGAAGTTGAGCATCTTTTCATATGTTTATTTCCCATCTGTGTTACTTCTGTGCTGGGTGTCTGCTCAGATTGTTTGCTTATTTTTAATAGGGTTGTTCTTTTTCTTAGTGTTGAATTATAGCAGTTATTTGTATATTTTGGATAACAGTCTATCAAATATGTCTTTGCAAATATTTTCTCCCATTCTGTGCTTGTCTTCTCATTCTCACAGTGTCATTCACAGAATTTTTTAATTTTAATGAAATCTAGTTTACTGATTATTTCCTTCATGGATCTTGTTTCTGATGCTGTATTTAAAAAGTCATCGTCATAGGTCATCTAGATTTTTCTCTGATGTCATCTTCTAGGAGTTTTATAGTTTCGCATTTTACGTTTATATTCATGATCAATTTTGAGTTAATTTTTATGAGGGGTGTAATGTTTGTGTCTATTGGATATCTAGTTATTCCAGTATCATTTATTGAAAACAATTTTTTTTGCTCTACAGTATTGCCTTCATTTCCATGTAAAAGATTGGCTGAGCCCTGGCCAGAGTGGTTCAGCTGGTTGGAGCATCGTCCAGCACACCAAAAGGAAGCAGGTTCCATTCCCAGTCAGGGCACGTACCCAGGTTGTGGGTTTGATCCCCAGTTGAGGTGCATGAGAAAAGGCAACCAACAGATGTTTCTTTCTCTCTCTCTCTCCCTACCCTCTTCTTCTTGCTATAAAAAAGCAACAAAAAAAAATGTCTTCAGGTGAAGGTCAAAAATAAAAATCCAGTTGATTATACTTGTGTGGGCCTATTTCTGGGCTCCCTATCCTGTCCCATCGGTCTGTTTGTTAACATTACACTGTCTTGATTACGGTAGCTTTGCAGGAAGCCTTGAAGTTGAGTGGTGTCAGGCATTAACTTTGTTCTTGTCCCTCAATATTGACTTGGTTATTCTGGGTCTTTTGCTTTCTCCATACAAACTTTAGAATCAGTTTGTCTATATGCACAAAATATAATTTGCTGGGATTTTAAGCAAGATTAAATGGAATTTATAGATAAAGTTGGGAAGAACTGACACGTTGTACAATATTGAGTCTTCTTATCTACATGAATATGGATATCACTCCATTTATTAGTTCTTCTTTGATTTCCTTTATCAGAATTTGGTAGTTTTTTTATATAAATCTTGTAACTATTTTGTTATATTTACACCTAAGTATTTCATCTTTAGGGGTGCTCAGGCAAGTGGTATCGTGTTTATAATGTCAAATTCCACATGTTCATAGTTGGCATGTAGGAAAGTGATTGACCTGTTTATACTGACTTTCTGTCCTACAACCTTGCCTACAAAATAATCGCTTATTACCTCCAGGAGGTGTTTTGCTGACTCTCAGATTTCTACACAGACAATCATGTCATCTGCAAACAAAAATTATATATCTTCTTTCCCAATATGTATATTTTCTACTTCCTTTTGTGTTTTATTGCATTATCTAGAACTTCCGGTATGACGTTGAAAAGGAGTGGTGAGTGAGGGACACGTTTGCCTTGTTCCAAACTTAGTGAGAAAACTTTGGGTTTCCCCCCATTAAATATGCTAGCTGTAGGGCTTTTTTAAAAAATCAAGTTGAGGGAGTTCCTCCCTATTCTTAGTTTTCTTAGAGTTTTTATCATGAGTAGGCATTGGATTTTGTCAAAAGTTTTTTCAGCATCTATTGATATGATCATGTAATTTTTCTTTTTCAGCCTGCTGATTGATTAAATAATTTTGAATATTGAACCAGCATTGCATACTTGGGATAAATCTTATTTAGTCATAATGTATATATAATTCTGTTTATACATCATTTAATCCAATTTGCTAATATTTTATAGAGGACATTTGCATCTAATTTCATGAGGATTATTGGTCAGTAGTTTTTTTTTTCTTTCTTGTAGTGTCTTTGTCTGGTTCTGATAGTAGGGTAAGGCTGACCTCATAGAATGAGTTGGAAAGTATTCCTTTGGCTTCTGTCTTCTGGACAAGATTGTAGAGAACTGGCATCATTTCTTCCTTAAATATAGGATAGAATTCACCAACAAATCCATTTGGGCCTAGTGCTTTCTGTTTTGAAAAAGTTATTAGACACTGATTCAATTTCTTTAATAGATACAGACTCATCCTTATTTTCTATTTCTTCTTGTATGTTTGGGCAGATTGTGGCTTTGAGAAATTGATCCACTTCATCTAGGTTATAGAATCTGAGAATATAAGGTTGTTCATAGCATTTCTTTATTATCTTTTTTAATGTCTATGGGATTCATAGTGATGTCCCCTTTTTCACTTCTGATATTAGTAACCTTGTCCTCACCTCTTTTTCCTTAATTAGTTTGGCTAGAGGTTATCAGTTTTATTAATATTTTCAGAGAACAAGCTTTTGATTTTGTTCACTTTTCTTGTTGATTTCTTGTTTTCAACTACATTGATTTCTGCTCTCATTTTTACTCCTTTCCTACTTCCTGCTTTGGATTTAATTTGCTCTTCTTTTTCTAGTTTACTAAGACAGAAGCTTAGCTTATTGATTTTAGGTCTTTCTTCTTTTCTGATATATGCATTTAGTGCTACAAATTTCCCTCTAAGCACTGCTTTTGCTACATTCCACAAATTTTGATAAGTTGTATTTTCATTTAGTTAAAAGTATTTTTAAATTTCTCTCAAAATTTATTCTTGACCCATGTGTAATTTAGAATTGAGTTGTTTAATCTCCAAGTTCTTGGGAACTTTCCAACTATTTTTCTGTTACTGATTTCCACTTTAATTCCTGTTCAGAACTGCCCTGCCTGGGTTCAGAAGCTGTAACCCCTCCATGGCTAAGGCTGAATGAGCGAACTTTGGACCATAAGCCACTAAGGAGACAAATCTTTCTGGCATGGGCACTGCCTCTGCTCCTTTTACTTCACCCTGCCTGGCCCCCAATGCTTGATCCATTAACCAATGATGGGTAAGATTCCTCAAGGAAGGAACAATCTAAGACAGGCACGATCATGGGGAGCCCCCAAGGAAGGACTTGGGGGGGCTATAGCAAAAGGGGGTGATGAATCCTCACCCCTTGGCTTTGACATAGTTTGAGTCCTCATTCTGTCTGCAAGAAGTCTCCTAATCTCTTGGCTGCCCTACTTCCCCTGCCTGACTTAAGCCTGAAACAATGACAGAGGGTGGTGCAGCCCTGTGCTGGAAAGGGTGTGTTCCCCATGGTGATCAGGCCTAAGAAAGAATATAGAAAATCCTGTGAAACCTGCTTTGCTAAGAATGCTCTCAATTAAATAATAAGGGTCCAAGCAGGAAATGAGTTTGTTTCCCAAAGTTTTATAGCCCTTTGGCTAACAGACCCTGACTCAGAAAAAGCTCTCAGACCTTATAGTTCTTTGTATGCTGTCTATCGTTTGATCCTTACTGCCTGACAATTATTAATGAGCTTTACCTGTATTCCTGTGCAAATTGAAAGCCAATAAAAGCTTGTCAAGGCAAGGGTCCGTGCATTCTCCCCTTGAGGGAGTAGCTGTGCCATACCTTTTCCTCCACAGGACTTGATAGCCTCTGTGAATGTATCTCGTCTCATCCCTAATGCCATGAGCACTGCAGGCCCATGTCCGTGTCAAATTCCATTGGTTTGAAGCAGACATTTTGATTCCAATTCTCTCGAAAGTGCTGAGGTATGTTTTCAGGCTCAGAACATGGTCTATATTGCTGAATGCTCCATGTGAGCTTGAGAAGAATACGTACTCTGCTGTTGTTAGATGAAGTAGTCTATACATAGCCACTATACTCAGTTGATTGATGGCGATGTTGAGATCAAGTAGGTCCTTACTGATATGTGCCCTGCTGGATCTGTCCATTTTTGAAGGAGGGATGTCAAAGTTTCCAACTATGATAGTGGGTCCATCTTTCTTCTTGCAGTTTTATCACTTTTTGCCCCATAAACCTTATAGTTTAATTTACCAAATTCAGTCTTCAATGTGTCCATGTTTTTTTGTTGTTGTTTGTTTTATTTTGTCATGTCATCAAAAGAGGAAAAGGTACAACTACTTTGGAGAATTCTTTAGCAGTTTCTTATGAAATAAAACATACACCTACCCATAATCCACATAGAGATATTTACTCCAGAGAAATGAAAGCAAATGTTCTCATAAAATCTTATGCATAAGTGGTCTGGCAGCTTTATTCAAAATAGCTAAAAACTGGAAACAATCTATGTGTTTACAAAACACAAGGATAGACAAATTACAGTACATCCTTACAATGAAGTACATCTCAGCAATAAAAGGGAACAAGCCATAGACCCATGTAGCAACACAAACCTCAAAAACACGCTGAGTGAAAAGAAGCCAGGCCTAAAGGAATGCATACTGTATGGTATCACTTATGGAAAGTACACAAGCAGACAAAACTAACATATGGTAATAACGATCCTTACAGTGCTTATTTCCGGGAGAGGTTCTGGATCTGGAGAAGAAATGAAATAACTTTCTGGGGTAAGGGAAATGTTCCGTGTCTTAATAGGGATAGTAGTTACATGGGACTATAGGTTTGTCAAAACTCAGCAAACCGTATGCTTCAAATCTGTACATAACTACTGTATGTAAATTATACCTCAATTTTTAAAAAGAGAATATTAAGGAAGAAAGAAAGAATACCCATTAACATGAAAAGACGGGCAGTGGTTTCAGGTTTCTGGGGTAATTTAAACTCCACATTTGGTCTATGTATCCAAATGCATTTTTATTACCCTGGGATTATTGAAAATCATCATCAGCCAGCTGACAGCAAAAGAAAGAGGAAACAGACCTTCCAGAAATCATTTTCCCCATGATTTTTGTAAAGTGCAGTTTTCAGTCATTATCTTGAGAGAAAACAAGCAGCTGGGTCTCTTAACAAAGAGGTTTAAATAGGCTACTAGAAAAAATGGGGATAAGTTGAGGTGAACAATGCCTGTTTTGGTGCCAGCCACACAAAACCAAGCCTGGTAAGGCTCCTCGCCACCACTAACATCGTTAAGAGGTGTAACAGGCAATAATGAAAGGCCCTTCATTTATGGCCGTGATTCAAGGCACATTGTTCAACACGTTCCAAAACCAGAAATTACAGCAGCAAATGCATTGATGGCCCTCACTCTCATCTGTGAAAAATAGATGTAAATGCAAAAGGAAAGATCTGAGGCTCTTTGAGGTCCCATGTGCACTGTTAACCCACTGACTAGCTCTTGCTTCTTTTTACCTTCCTTGCCAATTTCAAATCCATCTGGGTTGGAGCTGCTGGTTTCAAAGTTTCTCTCTGACCTCCAACCCAGTTTACTCGTCTCTTACCTTCTTTTCAGTTTCACGCAAAATTATCAAAACACAAATAATAGAAAATTTGAAAAGACATCACACAACATTCTGAAAAGCAAAAATAAGGGAGGCTTGGGTTTTGTTTAGCAGGATTCTCTCCTCGCAGCAGACCACACATTTATGCTGTTTAATTGCAAAATTCAGAGGTCGGATGGTGGGGGAGTGGGGGGGAGAGCCCATACAAAGGAACACTGAGATGCCTTCTAAATTCTACTTAGACTAAATTAACTACGTGGGCAACAATACAGGTACTGCTTTTTTTCTTAAACATATATATTAGCAGAGATGCAGGCTAAATAAATAACTGTTTAGTGAGAAATGAATTATGTAAATGTAATTTATAGCATTAATTTGGGCTTGTAAATTTAATCCACTCAAACGTGGTAAGGTTTCCATGCAATGAATATTTCTGAGGTTGTTTTATATGTTAAAATAAATAGTGAGCAGCTGACAGAAAAACATGTCCTCTGCATCACAAAAGCTATTTTGAGACAATAAATTAAGGGCCTGCTGAATATTTACAATCATGAGTTTTTAACTCTCCGGTAAATTTTCTTCCTAAAATATTCAAGCAGCAGGCAGATTCCAGTGGCAGCATTCAGAAGTGTGCATGCCGGAAGAACATGTTAGGTAATAAGTGCTGCAGTGTGAGAGCAGGGCACACTTTTTTGTCAAATAGGCCTATTTAGTGCCACCTGGAAAGCTGCAAGAAACCCAAAGCCCTCTTCATTAATCATTCACCCTGATGAAGCATTTACAGTGATGCATCAACTATTAAAGAGAAAAAGGAATGAGTGATTTAGAAGCATTTTATTTAAGAGTCTAAAGTTGAGACTTTAAACAAGGCGTTTTTTAAAATAACCATAAGAGTGTTAGACAAAAATTACTCATTCTGCTTCTTGGGTGTGTGTGTGGGGAACCTGAGGTTCTTATATAAAAGATTTGTAGCTGGAAGACTCAGGGGAGGTCAGTTCACTTCTGCTGGTCACATGGGTGACCCATGTCATCAGGTGGGATTACATGCCTGGGAGCAGTTCACAAACTCCCCTATCTTTACTGTAAAGATTTGTTGCTATTTATTTGGGATGTCATCATGATTTCTCAGATTGATAGTATCAGGTCAGAAAGTTCCCCAGTGGGAAAAAATGGAGCCTCTGTGAACAGCTTCTACTTTTAATTTCTTCCTCCCCCCAGCTCTGCAGCATTTGCACAGCCCTCTCTAGAGTACTGATCACAGATTCCTCATAAGAAGCAGGAGCTGAGTCTTCCTCATCCCCCGCTCCCAGTGTGGCAGCAGGGCCTGCACTGCTGAATGAGCTGCAGTCCACCCTCCCCATCTCCACACTCAGGATTGTTTTATCCCCACAGCACTGATAAAGATCAAAATCTTCCTAAAGCAAGCGTTAGTCTTCTCAACCATCAAATCTGTTACATGCTGAAATCAAATGTTTTTTTCCTAAAGTGATGTCATCTTGAAATTGTAATAGGATTAAATGGAAAAACATATTTTGATATAAAAATTCTCACTATCTATAGGGCTTCTTAGGAACAATGCTATGCATTCAAATGAAGCCCTTTACTGCCAAAGCAAAGTCGCGTGCTGCCCTGAAGCTGGGTCCCCTCAGACTGTGACAGTATGACTTCAGGAGGGTTAGGAATCATGAATGGTACTGGGCCTAACGGTGTGCTGCACTGCCCAATTTAGCAGCCAAGAGCCCCATGCAGCTATTTAAGTTTGTATTAGTTAAAATTAAATGAAATTCAGAAATCAGTTCCTCAATTGCTTTAGTCACATTTCAAATGATCAACAGTTACATCTTGTCAGTGGTCGCCTTCTTAAACAGAACAGAGAATTTTCCCATCACCACTTAAAGTTCCGTCAGATAGTGCCGGCCTGTAGGAACCACCAAAGGACAGCACCAAAGAGAAAGTCTTAGTACTTAGGAGTCAGAGCTTAGAGGAAAACTTATTAGGCACTGAAGACATTTTAGAGAAAACATTAAATAAATGAAATGTGAGTGACAAAGATTAGATTTACCTTAAGATACACAGGAGTTCTAAAATCAGTTATACTTATGAGTGACTGTAAGCTTTTTAAAATAGCTAACATAAAAACATTTTTTAAAGATGAAAAAACAAAAAACCGTAGCTAAGAGCCAACTTCCTCTAGTTTTTATTGGTTAACACCTTGGTATTTGCAAACTGTTTGACAGTCTCATACACTGGCTTCCATTGGTCCCCTAGGGCCACTGATGTGGCTGTTCAGGTTGGGTACTGAACAGTTCTAGGGGCTTCCTTCATGTACTGCAACATAAATGCCAGAACAATGCAGGGCATCAGTGCCTTCAGCAGCAGGGGCCCCTTCACAGCAAAGCTAATTTAGATCATTGCGGAATAGCACACTTTCTAAAATCAAAAATTCCTTTGACCACATTATTCTACTTTCAGAAATAGGTTATCAAGTGAGAACATCAAAAATGTGTGCCTGTGGTTTTTGGTGTCAAATTTCACCACAAGCCCAGTTGCTTTGCTGGAAGTAGTTGGCACACTGAGATCCTGACAGGTTTGGGGAGGGCTTCCACGTGCGAGCTTCTGTTCAGGCACACGAACATACGTGTCAAGGGGGAAGAAAGGGACTTTTCCCTCAGTGTGATCGTTGAAGTCTGGAAACTGCAAATCTGCTTTTTTCCTGGATATCCAAAGAGAGAGATCACATTTAGATGAAAATGCTTCTAGCCTTTTTATACAGGCACATTTGTGTGTGTTTAGAAAACAACATTGCAAATAATCATATAAATAATAAAGTAGTACAATGCGTCTCCCAAAGAACTCTGGAAGCAGGGAAAGCACCTTCTCAGTCAGGCTGACAGCTGCCTCACTGACGAAAGGGTGGAGACACTTCCCCAGAACTTTTACTTGTTTGTTTGGCTACCGGCTACCAGGGGAAGGGGAAGAATTTAAATTACCCACAGAGGCTGTCTGGCCTGGGGCCGAAATATGACCCTGGGAATTGAGTTGGCAAAGCTTTTGAAAGCCTGACTCCTGCCCAGCCTTCTGATGACAGTACAGTAGTTAAGACTCATTTCTAGGTAGTTTGGCCCTGAGCACTGAGAGACTGGTCAGAAACCACTGGGGCAGCATCTTAGAGTCTGGGAGGGCTGACCGGGGTAGACTGGCAGAGCAGGTGGGGACAGTACACAGCAGGGGGACGAGTGCCTCAGGGGGCAGGCAGAGCCTTGTGGCCACAAACCTCTCTGGCCTGGTCCCAGAGTGTGACTTGAGGCGGAGCTTTTGGATTCCCAGCCTCGTCTTCACTCCTCTCTCGTGACCTGAGTCACCAGCCTTCACACACATATAGGATGGGGCTCTCTCCCTCAGCCAGGCTGCTGATGACTAAGAGATGACTCACCCAGATCCAGTCACCTGTGCCACCACCACCTGCATACAGGCCTCGCTTCCAACACCCACACCTGCATTCCTCTGCCTTAACACTTTCGAGGCCTCTCGGAGCCTGCCTTGCCACCAAATAGCAGGCTGCCGGAAGTGCCACAGAATTAACACTCTTGGGAGCAACAGTTAGAAATACCCCAGCTCAGGGCAGACGGTGTTTCTCCACTGCCTTCAGCTCCAGTTATCCACATTGGTGACTTGCTCGAAAGGACACTATTTACTGGGCACCTTCCCTTCCCTCTCCCACTGCCCTATGCCCCTGCCTGTATTTCCTTGGCAACTTGTCTCAGGATCTGCTTCCAGAGGACCCAAATTAATGTAATGACCAAGCAAAACAATCTTTAAAGCAACAGATGCCCCTGCCAGGATCTACCCTCTTCCCCTTCAGCCCTGCATGAGACCTACTAACTGACCCCCACCCTGGGCCCAGACCTGACTACAGTCTCTAGGTAACAGGTGGAAAGAGGGATCAGGATCCAGGTAAACCTGCTGCCCTGACCTCTGCCTGGCCCCTCTTTACACTGGGGAAACTCTCCAGCCTAGCTCCATGCCAGGTTCAGTGTGAAAGGGACAGAAAGAAACCCTGACCTGCCACGCAGTATCTTGACTTTGGGCCTTAGTTCCACCTGTCTCTCAAAAAAAGGTAATATCAGCAGACACCAAATGGCACCTCCTCTGTGAAGCCTTCCTTGTTAGAGAGAATACGGAGAATTGCTTACATTGAAGTTGCTATGCCCAGATTGTCTACTCCCAAATAGGCTCCACCTTAGACAGGTACTCAACCCCTTCATGCCCAGAGAGTCTCATCTAGAAAATGGGGGAAATATTAGTATCTAGGCCATAGGTTTACTGGGGCAAAGTAAATTAAGTCACTTAGCACAGTGCCCAGCAAATAAGCTTTCAATATATTTTAGCTAATATTATTGCTATTGGCCTTATTCTACTTCCACAGATCTGGTTAGTTGTGTCCTCTGAGTTTCCATGCCCCTTCAAAACACCACCACCCTAGAGCTCGTTACTGGGTTGTAATTATTTATTTCCATCCTTCTCCTCCAGGTGGATGGCAGCATTTTTGGGTCCCCAGTCCCTGACCCAACGCTTAACTCAACTCAGTACAATGTTTTGAAAATTGTTAAGATATTTTCCTCTTTTGCTTCACTGAGTATAGGACCTCTCTTCTAGCTGGCCTGTAGTGTCCACCTGACTTGGGGAGGATCAGGATTTGTCACGGAATAAGACGCAGCTTCTGGTAGGCAAATTAGAATTAAGCAGCCATATAATGGCCATACAAGCTGGGCGATATCCTCTAGAAAGGACATTCCAGATTCCTTTACGTCCCAGCTTTCACAGAACAAGAGCAGAGTGTGGGGCACCCAGGTCAGACAGCTTTCCTGTGACAGCAAAGCCCCAATCCTGTGTTTGACGGGAGAGAGGGATGTGACATAGCATCGGGGACAATCATCAAAATATTTCATACAGAGAAAAGAAAAGCCTGCCCTTCTGACCCAGGCATTAGAGGGAGGAAGACCACAGACAGGCGGCCACATCAAGTGGTCACATGTGTTCCCCTTTTTCTCCCTCCAGAAGTTACATTGATACGTGATACTCTTTGGCAGGAGTGGGGGCAGGCACCGGGAGTGAAGAGAGGAGTGTCTGTTGCTCTCCCTCTGCAGAGGAATCACGTTTGGGGCCAGCCAGGCTTTGGCCCCCCCAACTAGGTGGTTCAGCAGGACCAGGCAGAGGAAGACCACAGCGCTCTGTTGAATAGATACGTGATGTCTAAGGCCACATCCAATTCCTATGTCCAAGCTTTATTATATCTGTTCCATCTTCTGACTACCGCACAGCCCTTTGGATCTTGTGGTTCGATTCATGTCTTGGGGCCATGAAATACCCCTTCCCAAAGCCACCCCTAGTCCCAGCTGCAGCATTCTCTACTGCAGCTGGCCAACAAAATAAGCCTAGGGAGGTGTGCTAGGAGCCCCAAGACCACTCTCTTGTTTGATGACTCACCAGGAAAACCCACGGGATTCAACAAATAGTCATACACATGGCTATGTTTTATTATCAAAAGAGTATAAAGGCAAATCTGCAGAGAAAAAACACATGGGGCAAACTTTAGAAGAATACACACAAGCTTCTAACAGCCCTCCCCAGGCAAGTCACAGAGGAAATTGTTATTTCATCCACAAAAGGGTTGTGACAAGATTTCTAAGGTGATGTCTACTAGGAAAAGCCATCACAGGAGACTCAGGGCCAGGGTTTTATTAGGGCTGGTCACATAGGCAGCCTCTGTCTTACAGGCACACAAATCCCAGATTCCCAGAAAGAAACAGGTGTTCAGCCTAGACCTCACTGTTTGTACAGGTAATTTAGGCTGAGTAAATTTAGGTAATTTACTCGTACTATTTTGAGGAATGGGAGGAACCTTCTCAAAATCCAAATCCCCAGACACCAGCCAAGGGCCAGCCTTGCAAGCAGGCTTTCCTAAGGAAAGCAGTCTCAGGCCTGCTATGTGGTCTTTTCTACACAAAAGACCACCACATAGGTTATTGGGTTAAAA
This sequence comes from Sturnira hondurensis, assembly GCF_014824575.4. Taxonomy (NCBI): domain Eukaryota; kingdom Metazoa; phylum Chordata; class Mammalia; order Chiroptera; family Phyllostomidae; genus Sturnira; species Sturnira hondurensis. The sequence continues at coordinate 2,299,437 of NW_028095197.1, read as the reverse complement.
ATACAGATGGTGCCCCGCCTGCTGTGACTCAGTGGATTGAGCACCAGCCTGTAAACCAAAAGGTCACCAGTTTGATTCCCAATCAGGACAGATGCCTGGGTTGCAGACCAGGTTCCCAGTTGGGGGTGTGCAAGAGGCAACCGATCCATGTATCTCTCCCACATCAATGTTTCTCTTCCTCTCTTTCTCCCTCCCTTCCCCTCAATCTAAAGATAAATAAATAAACTCTTTAAAATATAGAAGTTTCATCAGAAGTTTCATTCTCTTTATCCTCCATTAAGCGAGCCAGGAGAAATCTGAGCATTGATAGCCTACAAGACATGATTATTTATCATGTGGTCATCTCATGTTAAAAATAACTTGCATTTTATTAGACTTCTCCAATAGTATATTCATATGCCACGTTGTAGCTGGGACAAGAGAAAGCAGATGGGGTCTGGGCCCCACCCAAATCCCCTTGGCTTGCCCCAGACGTCATCTTAAGCAACTTCTGAATGTGCCATCAGCTTTCTGGGTCTCTTAACCGCCGAATCACATGAACTTTTCATAGATCAGAGGTCCCTGAGAGCCAATGTTCCAGAATGGCCTTTGACTAAAGGAGGATAGGAATTGGTGGTTTTATCCTCTGATCTCCCGTATTATCAGAGAGACAGTTCTGCAGTATGCCCTACAGTCTCCCAGAGGTCCACCCGGAACCGAGCCCAGCTGCCCACAGTGGCAACGTGCTGACTGGTGCACTTTCATTGGTGACCCTCCTGTCCCTGTTNTTCACCGCAGAATCACATGAACCTGTCATAGATCAGAGGTACCTGAGAGCCAATGTTCCAGAATGGCCTTTGACTAAAGGAGGATAGGAATTGGTGGTTTTATCCTCTGATCTCCCGTATTATCAGAGAGACAGTTCTGCAGTATGCCCTACAGTCTCCCAGAGGTCCACCCAGAACCGAGCCCAGCTGCCCACAGTGGCAACGTGCTGACTGGTGCACTTTCATTGGTGACCCTCCTGTCCCTGTTTCGCCTCCCCACCCTTCACCTGTTTCCTAAGATAACTGCTTACACCCTCAATGTTAGTGACAGAGTTGAGAAAAGAAAAAATATCCAGCACCTCTCAATGCCAAATTCAAGAACCTGTTCTTTGTGATCACTGGAAAGCATTTCACCTTAAACCTTTTCCCTAAATATATCCAAACATATTCTGCCCATCTTTCTTTCCAGACTGGACTCTGAGTTGCCCACATGCCAGCTTCTGCTCTGTGCTTATGAACAAGATACACTGCCCTTGCAGTTTAAGCATGTGAGTTTTGGAATCAGAGATCCTAGAGTCAAATCCCATATCCTCCCCATTAGATCGCCTCTCAGAATTTAAAGGCATTGTCTGAGAAAAAGCATTTAGCACTGTGGCTGCCACGGAGCAAGAACCGAATAGATGCAAGGCTTGTTATTCTATCCCAAGCTGGAGGAAGGTGGGAATAGGAGTGGTGTCCCACTCAAACTTTCACCCAACTCAACAACTTTCTCTTTTCAAGCACTGTATGATGAGAAGCTGAGGAAATGCTGACCTGAAACCATCCTTGCTCTTTTCCAGTGTTCTGGAGAGGGAGCACTCTGTCTCATCTTCTATCTGCTTCCTGGGGCTGAAAGCCTGGACTCCACTCTGCAAATATCAAGTACCTGCTAAGTGCTGCCTAATAACAATGCTCAAAACCTGGGCCTGCAGAGAGCCCGCAGGGAACCAGTGGCCTAGCACTCTCTGAACCTCTTCACTTGTTTATATCTTCCAGGTCTGCTCTAGTCTCAGCCAATGTGATGCTTAATGTGGCAATATGATGCTTCAAAACTCATGGTGAGATGGAGTCTGCGGATGGGGCAGTCAAAAAGCATGGTTTGGGAGTCAGTGACCTTGAATAAAATCTTGACCCTGACCCTTAGTAACCAGTTCTCTCGGCAAGTTTCTTCTCTTCTCCAAAGTGGGGGGTGACATCACCTTCTTCATGGGCTGCAGCCACAATTACAGTTGGCAATGAAAAGGGCCTTTCTCAGTGCCTGCATTAGGGACTGTTTTTACGACAGATAATCCTACAACCTGATATTGCTTATTTTCTATCTCTTTAGCTTTAGTCCTTCTAGAAGCATTGCTAAGAAGGAACAAAACCATCTGATCTAGACCTCATTTCTTTTTCATCCTTTTCTCTCTCTTTATTTGAGACTAAGACTAATGGAAAAATGGCCAAAGGATATTGAGTAGAAAGGACAAGGAAATGAAAAAGGGTCTCAAGAATCCACAAATTAAACATTCTGTGCTAGGTGGGCTGAATTTTGTTTAGCATCAAGCGGACAGACATCCAAAATGAAAAATATGCTTAATTTTTTTATGTCAGTAAAGATTTAATCAGAGGTAGCTCCAAAAATGAACGAGTAGGATCAAGCAATTTCATTGGCATATTAAATAAGACGTGTAGTTTAATGTTGTACTAAAGTTAACCATTTGTAACAACCTATGTGTAAAAACTTTCAGTGGCACAGACTCCAGGTATCTGTCCTCCCTTTCTTCCATAGCAATAGAATCTGTAGCTAACTATTGAGCCTCTTAGAATAAAGACCAATTTTCCTACTTTCCCTTGTATATAGGTATGGTCAAGTTAGTAAGAAGGAGGGATGTACGCAACTTCCCAAAAGTCCCCTTTGAGGGAACTTCTCTTACTACTCCTTTTTGCTGGCTGGAATGTGGACTTAGTGGTTTGAACTGGAGCAGCCTCCGTGGACAATGAGGTGAGCATGAGGATCGAGAACAACATGGAGAAGGAACACAACATTCCCTGGTATTATTTACAATCATGCCAACCCTGGACCTTTACCCAGAATTTCACATAAGAAAAATTAGTTTGCACCTTTTTTCAGACACTTGTTATTTTGGATTTTCAGTCTCTCAGAGCTAATTCTAGTCTTAATTTATTCAGTCTGGATGGCATAGATACACAATTTCTTGAATTCTTTATAAGCATCAAAATCAGGCATTAAGATGTATTAAGTTGGTTTCCTGTGTTCATTGGTTTTGCTATGAACAGAACTCCTAATTCAGGAAGCAACAGGAACTGTCTTGTCTATCACTTCAATAAAATTTGCTTTGCATGTACAAAAATCCCATCTACTCCTGACATTTGATACTTAGGAGATTTGGATGTTTAATGGATCTTCACTACCAAATACTTTTTCCCTTTGAGTTGCACATAGATGCTGCTCTTGACTTTATTCATCCTTCCCAACAAATAAAAATCCTCAGAATATATTTACAGTTCTTTTGTAGGGGGTGGGGAATGGTTGGGTGAGGGTAGATATTTCAACTCTCTGAAGTTACCAAGGAACACAATCCTATAAACACATTTTTTCTCCATTTGGACCTAGGCTCCCTCTCTCTCTCTCTCTCTCTCTCTCTCTCTCGTGTGTGTGTGTGTGTGTGTATGTGTTTTGTTTTTTGTTTGTGCAACAGGAACAGAGATCTAAATTACCTCAGTAAAATAGAAAAACCAGGAACACTTACTTGTTTGCTTGCTTTCTTTTATCACTTCCTTTTCTTTCTTTTTTTTCTCTAAAGACTTTGAAACCATATAACCCCTTGAGAGACTAAAGAAAGAAAGAACTTCTACACAGAAAAGGATTCAAAAACATACTTTGCGGACTTCCGCCAAGATGGAGGCGTAGGTGGAAACACTGTGCCTTCTCCTACAACCAAGTTTGAATACAACAAAGGCTTAGTAAACAAAGATGCAGCTAAAAAACAGAAAATTGAACTATACAGAAGTCCAACAACAACAAACCATTCAATCAGACTGATAAGAGGGGTGGAGCCAGCAGCAGAGCAGGGTCAGGCAGGAAGGATCCCCCGACCCCAGGCGCCCAGGCAGCCATGGACGGATCCCGGGCATGGGGTAGTGTTGGGTGGGCCCAGTGAGGTTACAAGGCAGCAGGTTGACCAAGGTCACACATTCACATGCAGATAAACCAGCAAATGAGTGAGCAGTGAGACGGACTGCACAGGCCCCAGGGGCAGGAAGCAGCAGGGGGAACCACCATTGCTCGTCTTTGACCCTGCCCCCACATACAGCGTCACAATCCAGCAACTGAGTGGCCCAGCCCTGGTGAACACCTAGGGCTCTGCTTCTCAAATGTAACAGGCACGACCAGACCAAAACATCATGGCTCAAGAAGAATTCAAAGTCCCAGAGCCAATAACTCTAAGCAACCAAGAAATGGCCAACCTATCAGATGCACAATTCAAAACACTGGTGATCAGGATGCTCACAGAACTGCTAGATTATAGTCACAAATTAGAGGAACATATGAAGGCTAAACTAATTGAAATGAAGGGAAATGCACAGGAAACCAATAGTGATGGAAAGGAAACTGGGACTCAAATCAAGGGAGTGGACCAGAAGGCAGAAAAAAATGAACAAACAGAAAAATATGAAGAAACAAGAATTCAAAAAATGAGAGGCTTAGGAACCTCCAGAACATCTTTAAACACCCCAACATCCGAATTATAGGGGTACCAGAAGGGGAAGAGGAAGACCAAGAAATTGAAAACTTATTTGAACAAATAATAAAGGAGAACTTCCCCAATCTGACAAAGGAAATAGACTTTCAGGAAGTCCAGGAAGCTCAGAGAGCCCCAAAGAAGTTGGACTCAAGAAGGAACACACCAAGGCACATCATAATTACATTACCCAAGAGTAAAATGAAGGAGAGAATCCTAGAAGTAACAAGAGATAAGGGGATAGTGACCTACAAAGGAGTTCCCATCAGACTGTCAGCTGATTTCTCAAAAGAGACCTTATAGGCAAGAAGGGGCTGGAAAGAAGTATTCCAACTCATGAAATCCAAAGACTTGCATCCAAGATTGCTGTATCCAGCAAAGCTTTCATTTAGAATGGAAGGACAGATAAAGTGCTTCTCAGATAAAGTCAAATTCAAGGAGTTCATCATTACCAAGCCCTTATGATATGAAATGCTAAAGGGACTTAAATTAAAAAAAGAAGATGAAAAATATGAACAGTGAAAGGACAGCAAACTCGTAGTTATAAACAACCACACCTAAAACAAAAGCAAACCAAGAGAACAGCTAGATCAGGAGCAGAACCATAGAAATGAAGAACACATGGAGGGTTAGCAACAGCGGAGTGGGAGGAGGAGAAGAGGGGAGAAGATACAGAAAATAAGTAGCATAGATGGTAAGTAGAAAATGGGGGGAGGGCAAGAATAGTAGGGGAAATATAGGATCTAGAGATCTTGAGACACATGGTCATAAACTAAAGAGGAGGAATGGTGGGGGAGGGGTGTGCAGGGTGGAGGGGAATGAAGGGGGGAATAGAACAACTGTAATGGTATAATCAACAATATATATTTTTTAAAAAAACATACTTTGCATGATTTTCAAGGGTTCATGGGAGTCTTTCAGGAACCTGACTTTAAGAATCAACACTATTATGCAGAAGAGGGACATTTTGCTCAGGTGGGTAGGTGTCTAGCTACACACTACAATTTTAAGAATGTCAGAAAAGATCCCCTCCACAAAAAAAAAAAATCTCCTTTTGAAACTTCTTCCCCACTACCTCTTACTTTCTTCTTGAGGTTAGGTGCTAAAGTCTCTTTAGCTGCAAATGTTATCTGGGAAGAATAAAATGTTAGGTCATTAGCAGCCTAGAGTTTAGATGTCATTAGCTTAACAGATGAGATAAAGCTGTTAGACTCTAGCTAATATTTGTAATTATTTATATCACATCTGCCTTCTCCTTCCCCCAACAGTGTAAATTCCACAGGGACCTGAGTCGAGCCTGCTCTCTTCATTGCTGCATTCCCAGGGCTTAGCCCAGTGTGTGGCTCAGTGTACCACCCAGCCAACAACTATTAAATGAGTGGTTGGACAAATAAATAGAGAGAATGAGAGAAAGCAGGTTTTTGAAGAAGAAAAGAGGAAAATGCCCAGACTGATGCAAATGATAGGTGAAAGGAAGGTAGGCCAGGTGAGGGAGGCAAAGAGCAGGTAAAAAGGAGAGTAAGTGCTACAGATGACTCTAAAAGACAGTTTGCCATTTCAAGTCAAAAAATCATTCAGGGAATAGAGTTTCATACTTCACTCAGTCTATCTTCATAGCACAGACCGTTTCTAAATATCAGGAAGTGCCACTGGAGCCACTCAGTGACATTATTTGCAATGAAATGTGATCATGGCTTTGATATCACAGTCTTGATTCTATATGAATTCAGGTCTATATCTTTGTGAACTCAGGAAAAATTTTAGGTGACTAAAGAATGTGATGAATCATATTTCTCTACTGATTCAGCCAATACATACTGAATACTTAATTCAGATCATAGTATGGAAGAGTTCTCAAACCAGGCTCAGCACTGAAAACCCTTCACATGCTATTTAAAACATGGATTCCCAAATAAGCCAGACAGAGAAAGACAAATACCATATGATTTCACTTATATGGGAATCTATAGAGCAAAATAAATGAACAAACAAAATAAAAACAGATTCATAGATACAGAGACCAGACTGATGGGAGACTCAAAGCGGAGGAGAGTTAGGAAGCTGGGTGAGAAAGAGGAAGGGATTAGGAACTATAAATGGGAAGTCACCAAACAGTCCCAGGGATATAAAGTAGAGCCTAAGGAATATAGTCAATAATACTGTAATACCTATGCACAGTGCCAGGTGGGTACTTGAAATATCAGGGGGACCACTTTGTAAAGTATGATTGTCTATGTTATGTACCTAAAATTAACATAAAATAATATTGAATGTAAGTTGTGGTTGAAAAATAATTTTTAATAAAATAAAAGGCTGGGACACTAAAAAAATAAAATATGGATTTCCTCATCCCTCCCTCAATCTCTGCATCAGAAACTCCAAGGGATAGAACTAGAAATCTGAATTGTTAATTCCCTGTGTGATCTGAATACAGGCAATCTATTGTAGGTCAGCCAATCAATATTTGGGAATCCTTACCACTGAAGATACAAATACGACGTTGTCATTTTCATCAAGGAGTTTGTAATCTCAAGTGGAACTACCATAAGACATGCATATAAGTAACAGAATATAAGTTAGATGACAGTTGCAACAAACTATTGGCATTCTTTTAGAAAGAATTCATCTGGGAGTAGCATCTAATCTACCCCATAACAGATAAATAGAGTTGTAATGGGGAGGGCAGGAGGGGTAAGTGGACTTGAGAGAGGAATTGGTGAAAGTCTAAAACCCAACAAGAAATTTATTTTAATTAACATAAGATCATAAAAACTGGAAGGGACTTTAGAAATACCACTTCTGTCCCTCTCCTCTGTTCAAAAGGAATCCAGGGCTCAGAGGGATAAAGGGACTGGTGCAGAGCCACAGAGTTAGTTACCATAAGGACATGTGCTAAAATGCATGTCCCTAAACTCCCAAGCCAAGGCACCCCACCTCCCTAATTCCTGTTGGTCTGACCACTGAGCTAGGAATGTGTTTCCGTTACTGCTAGGGGCTGCTTTGTTCGTGTCCCTGAGAATGCACTGCTATATGGGGCAAGGTGCCGGACACGGGGCCCCAGGGACCAAACCCATCTCAGGGCCAGCTGGCAAGTTTCCACCTCTCCTCTAAACAGGCCCTGTTTCACTCCATGCTGTCACTCAGAATCTCTATGAACAACAGTGTTGGACAGAGGGAGAAGAAGACAGATAAACACACACACACAGAGATACTCAGAGATACTCAAAGCCACCACTGACCATGTTGGACTCACATCTAGGGAATTTCCATCAGAGACTTTGCATAGTTAGGCCTATGACAGACTAAACATGCTGTGCTCATCCACACTTATCAGGGAGAAACTAATGGGCCACCTGGTGGGTGGTGCCAGGCCGTCCGTACATACCATCAGGGTCTGCCAATGAGCTTGCTGTGCCTTTGCCAATGAGGGCTATTCCTGGACATGAAAAAGCCACTCATCACATTGATGCCTCTCATTTCCTAAGGGATTGTTGCTGCAGTGGCTGCAGTTCTGTGAGTTGTAAAGGTTCTGCAACATTCTTAAAATAAAATTTGCATTGAAACATAACACTCAAGAATGTGCACAAATTATAAGCAAATCATGTAACTGGTCCCCAGAACAAGAAACAGAACATTACTAGCACACAATAATAACTTCTTGTGCCCTTTCCAGTTCCTACACCTACCAAGAGTAACCACTATGTTGACTTTCTAGCACAATTTATTAGTTTTGCCTATTTTTAAATCTATGTAAATATGATCTTACACTATCTTATATCTTCACCATTCAAGGTACATGGACGGTTAACAAGAAATTGCTTACAGGACTTATGGCCAAGATGGAGGTATAGGTAGACACACTGTGCCTCCTTGCACAACCAAAATTAAGGACAACAAAAATTTAGAAACAAAAAAACAACCAGAACTGACATTAAATTGAACAGTACAGAAGTCCAACAACCATTCATCAAGACTGATAAGAGGGGCAGAGTTGGTGGCCAGCAGAGAGAGGTCGAGGCAGGAAAATGCGGTGGCTGGCGGACCCAGGTACACAGGCGGCAGCTGACAGACCCCAGGCATGGGGTGGCAACAGGCAGACCCAGTGAGGCGCACAAGGTGGCTGGTTGACTGCAGTCACACATTCACACACAGATAAACCAGGCGAAAATGGGCTTTGAGACAGACCGTGCAACCCAGGGCCCCAGCACCAGAAAATAAAGCCTAAAAGCACGAATTGAAAAAACTTCTGGGGTTTGAGGTACTGGGAGACTCCCAGCCTCACAGGAGAGTTCGTTGGAAGACTCGCAGGGTCCTAGAACGTACACAAGCCCATCCACCTGGGAAACAGCATGAGAAGGGCCCAATTTGCTTGTGGGAAGTGGCAGAAGGGACCAAAATCTGAGAGAAAGCAGAGCAAGCACCATTGTTCCCTCTCTGACCCCACCCCCACACACAGCATCACAACCCAGAGACTGCGATGACCACCCTAGTGAATACACAAGCCTCAGCCCCCTCATATGTAACAGGCACAAACAGACAAAAACATTATGGCTCAAGCAGAAGAACACCTCAAAGCCCCAAAATCAATACTTCTAAGCCACAATGAGAGAGCCAACCTACCAGATGCACAGTTCAAAACGCTGGTGATCAAGATGTTCACAGAACTGGTGGATTTTAGTCACAAATTAGAGGAACAAATGAAGGCTACACTAAGTGAAATGAAGGAAAATGCACAGGGAACCAATAGTGATGGGAATAAAACTGGGACTCAAATCAATGGAGTGGACCAAGAGGAAGAAAGAAACAACCAAACAGAAAAGAATGAAGAAACAAGAATTCAAAAAAAATGAGGAGAGGCTTAGGAACTTCCAGGACAGCTTCAAACATTCCAAAATCCGAATCATAGGGGTGCCAGAGGGGGAAAGAAACAGCCACGAGTGGAAAACGTATTTGAACAAATAATAAAGGAGAACTTCCCCAATCTGACAAAGGAAATAGACTTCCAGGAAGTCCAGGAAGCTCAGAGTCCCAAAGAAGTTGGACCCAAGAAGGAATACACCAAGGCACATCATAATTACATTAGCCAAGATTAAAATGAAGGAGAGAATTCTAGAAGCAGCAAGAGATAAGGGGACAGTCACCTACAAAGGAGTTCCCATCAGACTGTCAGCTGATTTCTCAAAAGAAACCTTATAGGCAAGAAGGGGCTGGAAAGAAGTATTCCAACTCATGTGATCCAAAGACCTACATCCAAGATTGCTCTATCCAGCAAAGCTTTCATTTAGAATGGAAGGGCAGATAAAGTGCTTCTCAGATAAGGTCAAATTCAAGGAGTTCATCATTACCAAGCCCTTATTATATGAAATGTTAAAGGGACTTATCTAAGAAAAAGAAGATAAAAAAATGCAAACAGTGAAAGGACAGCAAACTCACAGTTATTAACAACTAAAACAAAACAAAACACCTAAAACAAAAGCAAAATAAGCAGAGGAGTAGAGCAACAGAAATGGACATCACCTGAAGGGTTAGCAACAGGGGAGTGGGAGGAGAAGTGGGGAGAAGGTACAGAGAATAAGTAGCATAGAGGGTGGGAATAAAATAGAGGGAGGGCAAGAGTAGTGTGGGAAATGTAGAAGCTAATGAACTTGTGACACATGGACATGAACTAAAGGTGGGAAATGTGTGGGGGAGGGGGTGTGTAGGGTGGAGGGGAATGAAGGGGAAATGGAACAACTATAATAGCATAATCAATAAAATATATTTAAAAATATACTGAAAAAAAAGAAATTGCTTACAAAGTTCTTAGCAGGTTTAAAGAGCTAAAAGAGTAGGAAGTATACTTAACAATTGAATTTACTCTAGGACAAAGAGCTAGAGAGCTCTTTGGCCCAGACCTCTCTCTCAGGAAGGGCCTCACATTTAGACCTGTGACATCATCTCCAAATGACATTAACCTACATTCACAGAGATACACTGAAAGCGCTGGAAAAATCATCTCATCATACAATTTTAAAGCTGTGCTCCATTTCTGGACTACATTACCTATCATGAGCTAACATTATAAAGAAATCTTTATAAAATATAATATTATATTTTATAATATTATATTTTATAATTTTATAATATTATATTTTATTTCTTTATAATATTATAAAGAAATTTTTTTCTTAAAGAGAGAGAGAAAGACATCAATCAGTTGCCTCCCCTACGTGCCCTGACCAGGGATTGAACCCACAACCTTTCGGTGCATGGGACAACACTCCAACCAACAGAGCCACACCAGCCAGGGCTTAAAGAAATCTTATAATTGCTTGGTAAATGCAAAATTCTATTACCTTAAATTTTTGTGTTAAAAGCTTTACATTGCTAAATGCAAACATTTTCTATATCCTGGTATTTTAGTGAGAAACCTCGTGTTGGCTTTCTCTGTTTTTAACATATTAAAGTCGTCAAAAAATAGAAGTGGCCCAGGCCTTGCTTACCTTCTAAAAGACCCTGCTTATGCCCTTGACTGGTGCTGCTCAGTTGGTTGGGTGTTGTCAGGTAACCAAAAGGCCACTGGTTCCATTCCCAGTCAGAGCACCTGCTTGGGTGGCAGGTTTGTTCCCAGTCCAGGATGTATGAGGGGCAACTGATAGATGTTTCTTTCTCACATGGATGTTTCATTCCCTCTCTCTCTCCCTCCCTTCCCCTCTCTGTAAAGTCAATGAGCATGTCCTCAGGTGAGGATAAAAAATAAAAATGAAATAAAATGACCTACCTACTGATGGCCCTGGAGGTGCTACCATCACACCCAGGCAGGGTGGGTGCTGCTGACACAGCCTGCGACTGGAGGAACAGGGAGGAGTTTGCAGAGTCCACGAAGGAAGTGATGCAATCACCTTCCCAACGAATCCCTGACAGTGATAAGTCACTTTGTAGTCCTTCCTTCTCATGGCTATTATAAAAATTCGGTCCTCTAGTTCTTGGGAAAGATATTTGAGAGTCTTTGTACTTTTAATTAGATGGGTCATCACACTGCCATATCTGCCAAGTACCCTTCATGCCTTCAGTTTTCGCCCATGCTTCATTGGTGTCAAGACAGCCTGTGTAAGCTCCCTCTTTCCTTCTGAAGTGTTATGTCATAGCCCGACATACTCCTGGCCGGTGGTCCTCAATGCGGGGCCCTCCAATCACCTGAGTCATGTGAGCCAAGGGGCTTATTACTTAATGTGTGTCACTGGACCCCATGCCACCTCTCCTGAAGCAGAATCTCTGGAGATGGGTCCCAGGACTATGGTTCTTAGGTTCAAGACCTGCAAGATGCTGGGTCACCACACGTTCCTCCTTTCAAGGAACTGCTTAGGATCTGCCTTTCTAAAAATAGTTGATTTCTATATCTAAGTAGCATGCATACCCAGATAGGAAGTCCCACACTGGAACTCGTAATGCTCAAAGAAGTGGTTAAGTATGAAGGTTATAAACTCATCCCCAGGTTAAGATCCTGCCCTGCCACTGCCCAGCAGTGTGTCTTTGAACTAACTACAGTACTCAGTCTCTTGAAGTCTCAGTCTCTCAGTTGTAAAATGGGAAACCTAACAGTACCCAACTCATAGAGTTGTTGTGAGAATTAAAGCATTTCAAGTGCCTGGCACACACACACACACACACACACACACACTCACACACAAGACATTCAATGAGTAGAAGCTCTTCCTATCACTACATCTACTGGCAATTTAGGATTTTAAAGTGAAATTTCAAATGGGCAAGAAGAGACCTGATGTTCATGCAATATAACCAGGTTTTAAAGTTTTATTAAAAAATGGAATGATAGCATTCAAAGCTTACAAATGTAAGTTAACACTTATCTATTCTGCTCCCAGGAATGTACCCTGAGACAACAGGCCAGAAAAACATCTTGGCAGTAGGTAGCAAGGCCCTTGCCAAGTTCTTTTCCTGGCACAAATCTTACATGTATATTATTAAATCCATCCATGTGAATGTCATAATTTTGATGCAATTGTAAATGTCATTTTTATTTAATTCCTAATTGTTCACTGCTAGTAAAGGAATATAATTGGTTTTTATATGTCAATCTTGTATCTTGAAATCTCAATAAACTCACATATTAGGTCTAGTCACTTTTTTATAGATTACTTAAGGTTTTTTCATAGATGATTATTTCATTTAGAATAAAAATAGTTTTACTTCTTCCCTTCTAATATATCTGCCTTTTTTTCCCTTGGCTAGTTCTACTGAGTAGTACCTCCAATACCACATTGAACAGAAATGGTGGGAGCTGATACCCTTGCCCTCTTCCCAGCCTTTCACTGGTAAGTATGATGTAGACTTTTCATAAGCACTTTATTGAGCTGAGGAAATTCTTTTATACCCTAATTTCTTGAAGTTGTTTTTTCACAAACAGGAATTTAATTTTGTCAGATTCTTTTCCCTGAGTCAATTATGATATAAGGTTTTTATTTTACAGTCTATTAATATGGCAAATAACATTGTTTGGTTTACAAAAATTAAACCAATTTTGTATTCCTGGGATAAGCCCAATTAATCATGAGATATTATCTTTTTTATGTATTCCTAGATTAGCTTTGCCATATTTTGTTAAGGATTTTTGCATCTACGTTTATGCAGGAGAAAAGCATGTTTTTATTTTCCAACAATTTGCAGCTGGCATTTTCCTAGGTCTAAGGTATTACAGGACAGAGAGCAAATTGCCCAAGATGCACATGGTATTTCCTAGCAGGCCTGTGTTGATGTCACTTAATGGCATTCAGCAGTGCACAGGTTTTATTCACTATAATAATACAGGAAATAGACAGCTATCCAGTGACTTTGCCAATAAGTATTCCTCATTTATAAATTCATAAGTTTTCTCTTTTGTAATTTCAAAGTCTAAATGCTGGCTTATGTCATGTTTTATATCTGGACCAAAAGAGTTTCCCTATTTAAAAATGAAGGTCCATGGTGCTTTGTTCTCTACAATTAGTGGATAACAGTTAAATATACTAATGTAAATATAAGTACTACATGACTAATCAAAGTTTATACTAAAAACACTATATAATAATGTGATACAATATAATAATCATCATGATAACACTGTGAGGCTTAGAAAGCAATTGAATACACATTGTCTTATTGGACTTGCGTTCAAGCACTTTCAGCCCATTTCGCAGGTGAAAAAACTAGCTTGAGAGCTTGAGAGCTTGAGAGCTTTTGGGTCAGTCTCATGGTCACTCGGCTATTTAGAATCAGACTGTTTGGAAATAGAAAATATCTTTATATACACAAAACAATAAATTCTCTGTATTTCAGTTCTAAAGGCTAAATGCTAGCTTAAGTCATGTTTTGAGGCTTGAAATGTTTTCACATTTTAAAAAAAACATTTGCTCTGTTTTGCTCTCTGCTGTAAAATGATGACATATTCAAATACACTTAAGGAAATACAAATACAATATTATTTGCTAGTGGGCATTAATTATTCTAATAAAGGCAGAAGTTCAAACAAATGACAGGAGGGTTAGCACTGCTCCAGTAATTATGAATATGGTAATTATTCCTCCTCAATATATTCATTAGTCCTAATTAGGTCTTTAGGGCATATCTCTACACAAATGGTTCTTTCTGGTCTTAAATCACATGTTCCTAATTCTATCAGCCACTTGACCTCCAGAGAAAACAGCTGTCTCTTCTTTCTTTAGACTCTTCTTAGAAACTCCACTCAGACACCAACAGAGTAAGTCCCCTTGTACATCTTGAGCCAAGCCATAGGCTGCCAGATCTCCGAGCCATCTGCCAGTCACCATTTCCAGATGCCACTGTAGAATTTCTTGAGGGACAGCGGCTTTAGTATGCCTCAGAATAACCTGGAAGAGCTGTTCAAACACAGCTTGCTGGAACCCACCCTCGGAGTTTCCAATTCAAGACATTGGGGGTGGGGCCTAAGGATCTGCATTTCTTATGAGCCCCCAAGGAACTCTGGTAATACTGGCCTCAGAAACACACTTTGAGAATCTCTCAACTAGATGAACAATTGAGCATTTGATTTTTCAGCTTCCTTATTTTCCCCAGAAGAACTGAAAAGAAGTGGAAGATTTTAGGAAGGGTCAAACCTGGTCCTAGAAGGGCTTGTTTCTTTGCTCTGTTGACAGAACAGATTTTGAACTGCAGATTTACAGCAGAGCCCAGGCCTCTGTGGATTTTATAGCACTTTCATTTGATTATACTTAATGGGAGAGCTCTTTCAAAGACATCCTCTCAGGAATTTTGTTTGTTTGTTTGTCTGCTAAAAGAATATACACAAAAATGTCAACAGTAGCTATCTCCAAGAGATAGAACTCCGAATAATTTATTTTTCCTGTGGCTTATTGGTATTGGTATTTCCGATCTCTACTTGTTACCACAAATATGGTTGACTTTTGTAATACAAAAATGCATCTGGTAAAAATCAAATCAGTAAATGGTTTTGCCAGGCATTTTAATAATGGCCTAAGAAATAATCAAAAAGAAATTATATTTTTAGAGAGAGAAAGGGGAAGAGAGAGATTGGAGTGAAAGAGAAACATCAATTTGTTGTTCCACTTATTTGTGCATTCATTGGTTGTTTCTTATATGTGCCCTGACTGGGGATGGAACCCACAGCCTCGGAGTATGAGGACAACAGTCTAACCAACTGAGCTACCTGGCCAGGGCCTAATCAAAATTTTTTCTTGTGACTCTACATTCTAAAACATTTCAGAATTTTTCTTTTTTTTCAACAAGACTTCAGAATTACCTACTTCCATCCACCCCTTCCCATTACAGTTCAAAATTAGAACCCAATTGTAAATCGAGAAGTAAAATGGCAAGTCCTGAGTTCTGTAGTCTGTGCTGTGGTCTTTGCAGCTGATTACTCCCTAGTAATTCTGGTCCCTTCCAACTACCTTTACCCTTTAATACCAAACCTTTTACTGGAGCTAGAATTGGTGGACAACAACTTGTGTGGGTAATGTCCTCTGAATCTCCTTATGAACTGAGAAATAGCATAACTCTCAACTGATCTCGTTTTCATTCAGAGTCTCAAAGAAAGTTTATTCCACCAATTCATACATTTCCCAAATTTACTATAAGAACAGACTAAGTCACTGAAAAATAATCAAGGTAACTTAACTAATTAGTGAGAAAATCAGAGTTTTGTCTACCTAAATTTTATTATGTATTTATTATATGTCATAATATGAAAATATGTCATAATATGAAAAACAACAAAAACTGGTTTATTTGCCATATTCTACTTCCTTGGCTATGCAAAATCGCATTGGTTCTTCTTTATTATTCCTGCTAATTTTAAGAAGCTTTTTAAAATTGTTCATCATGAATTTTTAAAATTCCAAAATGTGATATTGAGCTAAAAATTAAGGTAAAGGAACCCAAAACACTAAATTGAAAGAACACAAACACCCCTGTGTTCATTGCTTCATTCTTTACAATCATCAAGATATGGAAGAAGCCCAAGTGTCCATCAGTAGATGAGTGGCTAAAACACCTATGAGACATTTACACAATGAACTACTACTCAGCCATAAAAAATGAAGAAAATTTTACCTTTTACAATGGCATACATGGACCTGGAGAACATTATGCTAAGTGAAATAAGCCAGTCAGAGAAAGACATATCCCATATGGTTTCACTCATATGTGGAATCAAATGAACAAACTGAACTAACAAGCAAAATAGAGACAGACTCATAGAGAGCAGGCTGACAGCTCTGGAGGGGGCAGTGGAGGGATTGAGCAAAAAAGAAAAATGACTCATGGACACAGACAACAATGTGGTGACTGTGGAGGGCGGGTGTGGGTGAAGGTGGAAAAGGGTATAAGGAGAATAAATGGTAATGGAAAAAACATAATAAAAAATTAAGGTAAGGCTTTAATATTTCACAAGCTAATTTTTTTCTTCCCTTCTAGTTCATTTTCAAAACCCAAATAGCAAAGGCGCTTTTTCTCTGGCTTAAATAAAGAGGCAGTAGATCTGAACTGTGGAACAGTGGAAGGCCACATTCTCTTGATTATTGCTAATTTATTGCCCAATTAAAATGTATGCAGCCACTTCTTCCTACCACACAAATTATGTCTGAAAGAAAACAATAATTTGTCTTTATTGAACAAAAACATCACCCAAACCAAGGCAAGGTTTTTCTTAATGACCTAAAATATGTGTTTTCTCTGAAGGACGGAGAAATTGAACCGGCAACAAGAGACAACACAATGTTTTTCCAGGAAATAGTAATTAGAAATGAATTAGAGCTTCCAACACACTGAAAGCCAGAAGACCCTGTTTACATGTTGTGCTAACTCACTGCGGCTCAGACTTAGGAACCTTCATTACCCTAAAGCCATCTCTCAACCATATCCCGTAAATGGATGTGATTTGTAGCTTTAGCTCAATTGAGATTTGAGATATATAAGTGGGTTGCTTTGTTGCTTTTTTTTTTCATCTTAAGAAGGATGGGTTTGTTATATCTGGACCAATTTCAGCACCAAAACAGCAGCAGCTACACTGCATGCTCTCCTGTTACCCCTTTTAAAGATGTGTCAGGGTTACTCTGAGAACTTTCACGCAAACTCCCTGAGACTGTAATGTAAACTTCCGTAATTTTGAACAAAACTCATTTCTGGTAGCCTTTTACTCTGGGCATTACAGTTCATCATTCATCTAAATGGGAAAAGCAATTTACAGAAATAAACATGCATATTAAAAGGCTGAGAGAACAAGAGCACAACCCTCTGGGAGTTGTTCTTCCTGTGCTCTTGTCTGGAGGGCTTGGTTCCCACTCCCTCCAATACTCCCACATACTTGTTGGTGACCAGCAGTTCAGCCAGCTTCTGACACCTGACCACCAGGGAACAGCAGGAAAAGAGATGAGGAGAGTTGAAGATTCGGAAATGTCATAATCCAACTTGGCTAACCCAGTGGAAGAATATGAAAAAAAAGCCAAGCCCTGTGGGCTTAACACTGAAAACTCTGACAGTGGCAGGAAAAAAAAATCATGTACTAGAAAGAAGAAACAAGAAAAGTTGGCCACATGGAAGAGTCCAGGCACAGAAATGGCAGCTGGAACAGAAGAGAATAGCAGTCAGAGAAGCCTCTTGGGGAAGGGCCAGAGAGTACCGAAAGGTGGGGAAATCTATAGGGAGAGCGAAGCACAAACTAGACCAGCAAGACAGTTGGGGACATCCACAGAAAGGGCACATGCCCACCCAGCGTTTCCAGGGACACTCGTTATTATCATTGTACCACATTACTGCTTACTATGGTATCAGCTTATTGGGGGCTTTGTTTATTTTACTGTTTTTTTCCCCTAGGATGTAAAACACTGTAGAAAGCTTTCCTTCAGTAGTTAGTTTGTAATAATTTTAAGTATTTGATTATCTAGAAAATTCACTTTTCCAAGACCCATCATTCTCTAATCCATTGTGATAACTAAAGTAGTTTTATAATTTCACTGCTCTAGTCTGACTGCGTCCCACCACCCCACCCAAAATTCGGATGTTTAAACCTAATTCCCAGTGTGATGGGATTTGGAGGTGGGGCCTTTGGAAAGTGATTAGGTCATGAGAGTAGAGCCTCCCAGAGTTGGAATAGTGCCCTTAGAAAAGAGGCCCCAGAGAGCTCTCTTGCCTCTTCCACCACATGAGGACACAACAAGAAAATGGCCCTGCGTAAACCAGGAAGCTCTCATCAGACACTGAATCTGCCAGCACCTTGATCTTGGACTTCCCAGCCTCTAGGACTGTGAGAAATAAATTTCTGTTGTTTGAACTATAAAGGACACATAGACAATACCAAGGGGGTGGTGAAAAGCGGGGAAGGAGGTGGGGAGGGCTGGGGGGGAAACGCAGAAAACTGTACTTGAACAACAGTAAAAATCAGAAGTATTTGAGATAAATAAGTAAATAATTTTCTGTTGTTCATAAACCACCCAACCTTTGGAATTTTGCTATGGCACTAGGAATGGAGACATTCACCTGGTACAGTAAAAGCTCTCTAAATGTAACTCCATGTCTCTGAAGAAGAGGCTCTACTCTCCTAGTAAAACATTTTGACTGGCAGCCCCAGCACACTGAATCCATGTGCCTCCACGCCATTGAATTGTATATTTACCAGGGATCAGTTGTCTGAAACTGCTTATGATAATGCTATTGTAATTACAAAATTAAAATTTTTATGTATAAACTGATGATATATGAGTGCAAAAGAAAGAGTTCTCATATAAATGAAATTGGATGCTTTGGAAAAAACTTAGCAAATTGTTTTTAAAAGAAGTTGGACTTTTAAAATGAGAATAAGAACTCATAAGAATCTAGAAAGATTCTGCATTGTTTTCTGAATGCCTTTGAACTCTCTCTCCATTTTGAAAAAACAAAAAGGAAATTACAGATACTGAGGGTGAACTATCAATTCAAACATCTGAGTTCAAAGGAAAGACCTTGGTCTTGCACCAAAAGCCTGGTAAATCACTGTATGTGTACGTATTTTACGTTAAAATGTTTAAGGCATTACCATTCTCGGAGTGCTTGCACCCAATTTTTTCAATTATCCCATCAGCTATTGGTCCCAATGACTCAGAGAAGACAGTTTTTACTACATGTATTATAAAACTCGGGAAACCCCTCCCACACCCAAACCAATTTTTTATCTTCAAAGTGCACAATGATGCTGGCAAACTTCTGCATTTTTCATTTGTAGAATGAAGTTTTAACTCAGCTGGCCTCCAACAGAGCAAACTTTTTGTCCTTATGGTGAAAGCTGTTCTTTGGTTGGTCCAAGGTCCTGAAAGTTTAGTTGCTCTTCTGTTATTTTGCAAAGGGCAGGTTTGCTTTAGCGATGGTCCCAGGCCCTTCTGTCACTGGGACCTGCTTGGCTGTCACAGGGTGGAGATGGTAGTTTCCTTTGTTGGACTTTCTGCTGAGATGTACAAGCTAGAGGAAGAGATGTGTATGTCGAGTGCTAAACCCCACTGTGACCCTGTTTCCAGATTTCCAGTCTCTCCCCTAAGCAGAGATTCACCATCACTTTGCATTTTGGAAAGGACATCCTTCGTTTGGTGTGGTTTCTAAACTGAACTTAACAAGTTCAGCGCAAACAGTACAAGCTCAATTCTGGTTTTAGCTTCATCCAAACCAAGCATAGAAAGATTTGAAAAGACTCTTTTTTCTGCCATGGTATTCTTTTTACCCCAGCCTATAAAGGAGTAAATAATAAACTGGAGAAAGCATATACATTGCTATTGTGAGTGTTCTGCAGTAATTTTCAATCACTCAGAAGTGGGATTAAGTAAAAAGCCTCCAAAATATACCAGTAATACATTTCTGCTTATCTGGTGATATGGTACAAAAATACCTCAGATGGGAAGAGCAGGAAATAGAGAGAAACTTGTAGCCAACTGTAGAAGAGTCTTCATCCCATCAGTTTGGAGGCCAGCCACCAATGTAGTGACCATTACTGCACAGGCCTATCTTGTGAACTTCACACCCATTCAGATCCTTTCTAACAGCCCCTTCCTTTATCTAAAATTACCTTCTGTAATAATCATTATTTTCTTGATTTGGCTCTTTAGTTTTAATTTTAAAAATACATTCTAATTTTAAAGATATTATTCAAATTCCATTCAATATTTCATGTATGAAATAAAATTTGCATTTGCCAAACAAAAACATTATACCTTCCAGTTCACCACTCCATTTCATTGTTTAAATTGTAAATACAAAAACTCTGTGATGTGTGAAATGAATTTTTGTGAAGGATGACTCAGCCTACATTTTAACAGGAGTGAATATAAATCAGTTTTATGTGTTTGAAAATGGGAAACAAACTTTTCTATTCCAAATAGGCCTTTTTCTATACAAATGTTCATTTCTCAAAAGTAGTTAAAATTGTAAATATGTATGCCCTAGCACATATAAACAAATGGCTACCTTACTATACATTAACTAAAGTATTGTTTAGAACTCAGCACAACTAATTTTGTGGAGGGGGGGAATATTTTATCTCTGACATTGTTTAGAATTGCCAGCATATGGCGACAATAAAAAACAGACCAAATTCTAGTCAATTTTCTAATTGCATTTAAATTTACTACAAGCCACGTGCTCCTTATTGTCTACACTGGAGGCAGAGTGTTCCCAAGGCTCTGCTTTTGGTTTGTCACTAGCACCAGGCCAAGACACAGCCATAATCCAAAGTCTTACAAGAAAGCTGCCTGGCCCTGACTGGTGTAACTCGGTTGGGCATCATCCTGGAAAGCCAAAGTCACTGGTTCAATTCCTAGTCAGAGCATAAGCCTGGGTTGTGGTTTTGGTCCTCTGTTAGGGTGCATATGCGAGACAACTGATCAATGTTTCTCTCACATCAACTTCTCACCCTCTTTCTCCCTCTCTTCCCCTCTCTCTAAAAATAAATAAATAAATAAAATCTTTTTTAAAAAAAGAAGAAAAAAGCTGCCTGGACACAAAGTTTCCACCTTTGGTTGAACCCAGACATATCAGCAGGGTGTATTGCTGGATACCCGAGAGAACTGATAAAATGCTGGATCAATTTTAAAAATGATGTACAAACGATTCCAGTATTTGGGGGGGGGGGTGTTATAAAATGTGATTCCAATTCTCACATCTTGATTAGTGGAAAACTGCTTTCTGCAGTTGTTTATTTTTCCTTTTGAATTGTAAATATTTATTGAATGAATGAAAAGACAGATGGTCAGGGTGAGTCTATGACAGGGGAACTCTATTTACATATGGATTTGAACCCTTTGAGTAAATTTCTTTCAATTTACTCAAAGAAAAAAAAATGGCGATGAGATTCCCTACCCAGAGGGTTCCTGCAGAAACAAATAAACAGATCAATTGAACAGGTATCCAAAAAGCTCAGCATGAAATGCCAAGTCCAGACCAGCACCTGTGTCTGTGAGATCCAGAGCACAGAAAGAAACCTGAAGCCTAGGGTGGCCAGCTTTGCAGGGAATGCCAGAGAATGACAAACAGCTCTCCACCTTGTGTGTGGCCCTCATTGCTAACATGAGGAAGAGGGCCAAGAAAACAAGCAAAGAGAATACAATTGAATCCTCCACTTTGGAAGGCCTGGCAAATCCAACATGAAATACTATGTTGTCCATGAAGACTATGCTTCTGATCATGTGGGGTGTTCTTTCACTTGGCCATAAATTCTAACCCTGGAGCATTTATTATCAGTGAGGGCAGGCATCTGAAGTAAGAGTCAGAGAAAACCCATTTTCCTCTGCATTATATTTGCTCTTATTAAAACAGATTTTCTCTTAATCATGATAAAATTAATAGAACTAAAATGGTCATCTTTCTGTTTTCCTTCGCCCTTCTTATTTCTCTCTCTGTCTCTCTCTGTCTCTCTCTCTTTCTCTCTCTCTCTCTCTCAAGCTTAGAGAGTTATAGAAGATGGAGTTGCTTTGGTTACCATTGAATCAATCTCACCTCGTATCCTTTTACAAGTATAAAATTAATTCTGAGTGATTCTGATTATAGCTACTGTACCCTAGCCCTGATCAAGCCTAATTACAATTTGATGCAGGGTTCCGCCATTGTTGTGTCTAGGTAATGGAGCCTGAATTTCAGCCAGCAGTGCCTTGTTAATGAATAGGAGTGATGAGAGGCCTGCACAACGTCTCCCATGCCCTCTTCTACATCATAGAGAGTGAACTGCATTGATAAACACACTAAGATGGTTATTATCCATTATTCCGTTTTTCAATCAGACAACACCTGGCACAGTGGCAGCCAGGGGCTCTTTACTTCCCTTTCATATTTATGTGGGCCCCAAACTCTGACACAATGTAGCATGCCAATTTCCCTTTATTAAAGAAAAGAAGTTACAAAGAAAAGGCTAGGGGGCTCTTAGAGAGGTGCCATTGCTGTTTTTAAGTCTCCTTGCTCTTTGCAAGGAACAGATATTGGCAGTAATCCTGCAAATGTCAGAGATGGCTTTCAGAGAGGTGGTCTTTTAAATATCAGCCTTTTATGTAAGAAGAACTTACAGACCAAGAAGCTCCCCACCAGCTCCTGCAGCCTGGTATGCTTTCAGATTAACCAGACAATGGGCAGTTCAAAGAACAAAGAAATGCATCACTACCATCTTTGAAAAGGAAAATCATTGCATTTTGCTTAGTCCTGGCTACTCACCGACTTTCAATTAATCTAGTTCTCCTTGCACTTTATACATCCTTATTTCAAGCATTTGGCTTACTTTAGGGAAGAGGGGTACCTGTCCTTGATGGCAAGTGTATTTCAGATTTCTTTAATCTTTGCGTGATCATAGTTAATGGTCATTCTGTAATATAAAAACATTCTGGTCAAGATTGCCAGCAACAGTTAATAGGCAAGTTTTGAGTCCACCAGACAGAGAATCTCTATTTCCTGGACAGCACTAGGAAGATTTTCTGTATCTTAACAACTTCAGAGGTTGAGGGGGAAGCTGAGGGAATGAGAGAGAAAGGGAGTGGGGTGTGTAGCCTAAGCTTTAATTAGTTTTGCCCATTCGAAACCTCTAAAGTCAGCTTAAACTTGAGTTCTCAGCAGTCTCTGGAAAGCCTTCTTCTGCCACCCACACTCCCGAAAGAACAAACTGAAATCAGAATAGCAATTTAGATCAACATCTGAAGATGATATATTTAGTCCATAGGTTCTCAACTAGAAACACACCAACAGATCTAAAGGGAAAAGTGGCCTGCCCTTGTGCTGGGGCTGGTGTGAAAACAGCACCACAGCCTTAGAGAGCTCCTCCTCCTTCCGCCACTCAAACCTTGCTCCCACTTCCCCCCACATCTCTTTCCAGAACAACAAAAACAACAAAGACAAAACAACACAGAACAAAAACAAATAGTTTCTTTTCCAAAAAGTAGTCAAAGTACTTCAATTTTCTAATAAAAGAAGTCAAATTTTCACCAAAGCTCAAGTGGCCACCTAGAAATTTACTCAACTTCATACAAATGCGAGTAACTCGGGGAAGGTCAAAGACTGTAGATTCCACACCATGAAATTATGATCCTCATACTATTTTTCAAAAGTCTTAGAAGCTAAGAGAAGCACAGAATGGCAATGTGTCTGGTACATCTCCAAAGGTCAAAGCAGGCTGACATGATGAAACCAAGCCTTTCTCAACATCGTTCTTTTGTCCCACCTCAGAAAGGGACTGTGAGGAGCATGAAAATACGAGTCAGGAAGAATGTAACCTTCCTAAGGTAAAATGGCTATGTTTTGCTCCAGCAAATGATAACATGCCATTTTCAAATACATTCGTATTTGAAACCAACAGAGGTTGATTGTGTTTGGGTTTTTGGCTTGCAATCCTATCACAGTTCTCACAGAAATGTTTGGCCAAAAAAGAAACTGAAATCACACTGCCCGAAATCGAAGCAGTGAGAATTAAATCTCACACTTCTTTATTCTCGGGATGGACACAGGACAGACTCCTTCAGAGAGGGACCTCCTTTAGCAGATGAGAAAAGAGGAGAAGCCACTGCTGTTCCGAAGACTTATTTTACTCACATCTCTGGTTTTTATCCACTGACGAAAGACCTCCTGAACTCTACAATATTTCGCTGCTGCCGATATCTCCTGGGATAGGGTCACCAACGAGAGAGAAGCCAGTCATGGAACCTCAGGTCAGAAAGGGCCTTACGAAATAAGGAAGCGACACTATTGAGTAGACATAGCCTTGCAGCTGCCACGTGCGTGTACATGCATACAGATATGTGTGTGTGCACGTGTGTGTTCACTGTAAAAGGCAAACACGTCTGTAGCTTTCCCCTATTTGTTCACTTGAAAAATGTTTATTGAGAACCTACTAGGTCTATGGCACTATTGTAGGTGCTGGGGAGACAGCTATGAACAAATCAGACCCCCCAAAGTCCTTGTGCTCATGGACCTTACACTTGTATGAAAATGCGATATAAATAAAATATGAGGCATGCAAGTACATCAACAAATTCAGAGAATAAAACACCATCAAGTATTTTCATAGAACTGGTTCTAAAATTATAGGACTACATAACAATGGGAAAATCTGAAAACTGAACAAAAATAAATAAATATTGCATCCATAAAAAATTTCCTAAAGACACCATTTCTCACTCATCAAATTAACAGAGCTGTTTTTCAAGAGTTTAGTGAGTCAAGCATCTTCATGTTGCTGGTGGCAATGTGAAGCACACAAGGCTTTAGGAAAGCAATTTGAAAGCACGTGTCAACCTGTAATTTATTTTTTAAAATTTTTTATTTATTTATCTTTTAGAGGGGAAGGAAAGGAGAGAGGGAGAGAAATATCAATGTATGGTTGCCTCTCGTGCGTCCCCCGCTGGGAACTGGCCTGCAACCCAGGCATGTGCCCTGACTGGGACTCAAACTGCAATCTCTGGTTCATAGGCCCATGCTCAATCCACTGAGCTACACCAGCCAGGGCTCAACCTGCAATTTAAATATGCATAGCCTTCTTCCTCACAGGCCTATGGATTTCCGCCTTGAGTGTGCCTAAAAATCTCAGGAACTTTAAAAGGCAGATTCCTGAGCCCTGGTCTCAAAGATTCAGATTGTGCAGGTCCTTGGTCTGCATTCATATCTGGTTCTGATGGAGATGGTTAGGACATTACACCACAGGAAGAGCTGGCTAGAAGGATCGAGTCCCAGGAAGCCATCGGAAATGTAGGGAAGGATGTACACATAAAGTTCTTGATCTCAGCCCTTATTTGTAATGTTGAGAAACTGTAAACAACCTAAATTGACATAAATAAGGAAATGACAACAATAATGATAATATATTACAAGAGATTATTATACAGCCATTAAAATGGGCTTGGGGGGATATTTCATAAGGTGGGAAGATGCTAAATGAGAGAAATCTGGATACAAAATTGTGGCATATACACCATATATACATATATATAAAAATAACCATAAGGAAATACATCAAACTGCTAATAGTGGCTATGACCAGGTAGTAGAATTATGAGAAATATTTATCTTCTTTGTGTTGTTCTATATTTTCTGAATTTGAAGCAACGAAGACATATTATTTTTATAATCCAAAAACAAATAAGTTAAAAAAAAATAAAGAAGCCATAAATCTCTTTTCTGCTTCTAAGCAGAAATACACACAAATCATTCCACATATAGCTGACAAGTCTATTGCTTTTTTTAGGCCCAATTAAGGAAATCTCCTAGAATTAGGCAGTTGTCATATATGTCAAGCCTCTGTTGTCCCTGTTGAAATTTAAATCTGCTTCCTCTTACCTTTCCTTCAAGGATTTAGATACCAGCCGTGTGCTTACTTCCTGAAAGGGTTGCTCACTCATAATACTGCCCAAGCTGGCTGGTGTCTATGTATGTCCTGAAGGTCTCCAGGGAAGGACAGGTGTGAACTGTCATTGAGCAGGAAGTGCCTGGGGAGCGGTCTGGTGATTCACTGAAAAGGAAGACTTCTCATTTCTGGGATCAGAGGGCTGTGAGGGCTGAAAAAGGTGTACCTCAGACAAAATCCTATTCAATGGACTCTTTTGGATGTAATTAATCAATCTATGAGTAACATTTGAAAACATCTGTCCAAAATTCTTCCACAAGTATAAATTGCGTGGCAATCCTATAAATCTTACAGAACAGTTTGTGAAAGAACACTTCTTCAAAAACAATTTCACAGCCAAGGCCTGATATTCCATGTAGGGAATACACAATAAAACTACTGGAGGTGAAAAGTCTCTTTCGTCCATCTCTTTTTCTTCCCCCCGTGCTTGCTCAGGCCCCCATTACCCCATGGTGGGTAGGTCCTAACTAGTCTCCTTGTTGCCAGCTCTGGAGGCCTAATTTTGACTGTCTCGTTCTTTTCCTATAATGTTTTAATGGTTTGGGGTTTTTTGGAAACAAAAATTCATTTTCCTCATCTCTAAAACTGACTTAAAGACAGATGTTCCAAAGCACATGAGGACTCAAGGAGTCCTCACTCAAGGAGCCTGCCCACTTCCAGTAGCCAGCCTCTCCCTTCCCACTAAACACCTGTCTCAATGCTACTAATAACCTAGTTGTATTTATCTTGAAATGCAAGGCTTCAGTCCAGCACTCAGCAAATAGGAGGGGCCTAGCAGGTGTTTATCCAAGGAATGGAAGAACTATCGTTGGTAACTTTGATGATGGTAAACTTCCTTGGATGCTACTCCTCCCATGTCCTACAGACAGAAGGACCTTAATCTATATTAGTCAATTTAATCTTTCTGCTCTTATATCCATTATTCACATAATAGCAATAAGTACTTATTGGGCAAGTTCAATGTGTCAAGCACTGGGGATAAAGCAGTGAACAAAAGAGACATAGTCCCTGTTTTCCTAGAGCTTACACTATGATGGGAAGTGATGGTGCAACTAATCGATCAACTGATTAGTGTTTAAAATGTGCTTTTGGACCCTGGCTGGTATAGCTCAGTGGATTGAGCACAGGCATGTGAACCAGACACTTGCGGTTCTATTCCCAGTCAGGGCACATGCCTGGGTTGCAGGCCAGTTCCCAGAAGGGGACACATGAGAGGCAACCATACATTGATATTTCTCTCCCTCTCTCCTTCCCTTCCCCTCTAAAGATAAATAAATAAAATCTTTAAAAATAAATAAATAAAATAAAATGTGCTTTTGGATACAGGTAAAAGCTATGCAGAAAGTAAAAACTGGTTAGGTGACACAGCCTAAGTGGCAAAGGGCAACCATGGCTCATCAGGACAGATCTGTCTGAGGATGTGACATTGGAACTGGGATCTAAATGATGAGGCTTAGTAAACACCAATCCATACATCTTTTCTACCTTTGCAATTTTAGATTGAGACAAAATGTATAGAGAGTAAAATGCACATATCCAAAGTTTCTAATTTAGCAAGTCTTGCTAAAGATACACACCTATGTAATCATCACCATTAAAATATAAAATAGGGCCTGTCTGGGTAGCTCAGTTGGTTAGAGCACCATCCGATACACCAAGGTTGTGGGTTTGATTCTTCCATCAAGGCACATGCAAGAAGCAATGAATGAATGCATAAATAAGCAGAACAAAACAAACTGATCTTTTTCTTTCTCTCTCTCTCTCTCTCTCTCTCTCAAAAAAAAAAGATGTAAATATAGGATGAGAGACACTAAGGAGCTGCCCTACAACCTGCAGCCCACCTCTGCCATGATCTAGGGCTATTGCAGCCTGGAAGGAGCAGGGCACGCATGCAGCAGGCCCAGGAAGGCCTCGCTGAGACGGCTAGCACCCCAGCTTCTGGTGTGGCCCAGCCTTTGTCTTCACATTTATTCTGTACTTCGGCCCACTGGTGCCTACTGTAGCCTCTTAGTGGTCTCCAAGTACTAACAGAGGTTCATCAATGTGTTTCATCTCAAAACACTGCTCAGAAAACTGCTATTTGACTTGAAATCCACTCATATTGTCACAAGAAATTCCAACATCACAGGTGTCAATGAGAGCAAAGAATGAGCTGTTAGATTCTTTAAACAGAATTTCAACCATTATAAATTTTAGAGTGGCTATAAAAATAGATTTAACATATTTAATCACTGGCTTGTACAAAGTTTCAATGGTGACTACCAATATTTTGAAACATTGCCATTAAAAAGCTTCAATCAGGATTTTATCACAAATTTTAAGCTTATAAATTGATATTACAAACTTATGTTCTTATTCAGCAATTACAAGGTATTAATAGTTGCCACATCATAGATAAACCTTGAAAATATTAAGCTGAGTCCTGGCTGGTGTGGCTGAGTGGATTGAGTGCCAGCCTGCAAACCAAAAGGTAGTCAGTTCAATTCCAGGTCAGGGCACATGCCTGGGTTGCAGGCCAGGTCCCCAGCTGAGGGTGTGAGAGGCAAGGGATCAATGTGTCTCTCACACACCGATGTTTCTCACCCTCTCTGTCTCCCTCCCCTGCTTCTAAAAATAAATAAATAAAATATTTTTTAAATGAAAGAAAGTATTAACCTGAGTGAAAGAAGCCACACACAAAAGACTATACATTGTATGATTCTATTTATATTCTATTAATATTAAATGTCCAAAATAAGCAAATCTATAGAGGCTTACTAACAGTGGATTAGTAGTTGCCCAGGGCTGGGAGGCAAAGGGAATGTCAATGACAACTAATGGGTTCAAGGTGTCCTTGTGGGGTAATGAAACATCCTAGGATTGATTGTGGTGATGGGTGCATAACTCTGAATAAACTAAAAACTATCAAATCACACAATTTAAGTGGGTGAGTTGGATGGTATGTATATTAGTTTCCTGTGGCTATTGAAATAAATTACCACAAACTTAGAGGCTTAAAACAACAAATATATATTCTCTCACAGCTCTTGAAACCAAAAATCCAAAGAGAGTATCCCTGGGCTGAAATCGAGGTGTTGGTAAGGCTGGAGGATCTAGGAAAAGTCAAGTCCTTGCCTCCTCCAGCCTCTGGTGGTTTGGGCATTCCTTGGCTTCTGTCTGCATCGCTGCAGTCAGCCAGCATCTTCAGCTTTCTCTCTGCTGCGTCTGCACATGCCCTCAATGTGTGTCAGATCTGCCTCTGCTTTCCTCTTAAAGGTTGCGTGTGACTACACTTAACTAAGTCCAGGATAATCTCCCCATCTCAAGACCCTTAACTAATTTCATCTGTAAACATCCTAAGTCCGCATAAGGTGACACATGTAGGTTCCAGGGATTGGGCCCAGCTGTCTTGGTGGAGGCAGGAGGGGTCATTTTTCAGCCTACCACAGGATGTGAATTATATTCCAATAAAGCTATTTTTAAAAAGAGAAAGGGGGTGGGATGAGTGAAAAACACGAGGAGATTAAGAAGTACAAAGTACCAGTTATAAAACTAAGAACCCTAAAACACCAATCCAAAAGAACCTATGCACCCCAATGTTCATAGCAGCACAATTTACAATAGCCAAGAGCTGGAAGCAACCTAGGTGCCCATCAGTAAATGAATGGATCAAAAAACAATGGTACATTTACACAATGGAATTCTATGCTGCAGAAAGAAAGAAGGAGCTCCTACCCTTTGCGACAGCATGTATGGAACTAGAAAGCATTATGCTGAGTGAAATAAGCCAGGTGGTGAAAGACAAATACCATATGATCTCACCTTTAACAGGAAGTTAAACAACAAAACGAACAAGCAAGCAAAATAAAAACAAAGACACTGAAATAGAGAACAGGGGGACAGCGACCAGAGGGGAGAGGGGAGGGAATTTCAAGGGAAAAGGGAGAAGGATTTACAGGAACTAGTATAAAGAACACATGGACAACAACTAAGGGGGTGGGGGAAATGGGAGGGAGGGAGGGAGCATGGAGTGGGGGTGGGCTGGGATGGAAGTAAAAGACAGAAAACTGTACTTGAACAACAATTAAATTTTTAAAAATGTAAAAAAAAGGATATATATATTGAAATTCCAAAAAACAATAATTATTTGACCTAATATGAGCATGACAATAAAAGAATCCAGAAACACCATTAAAAAAAAGAACATTTGAAAACAAATATTCTCATACCATATAGATGACCAAATTTGCCTGTAGCATGGGAACCACGGCAAGTGTAAAGCATGAGTTCCACTCAGCTTCACAAGGCGCTTACTCTAAATATACACAGCTGGGTAATTTGCAAAGTATTCTGTTAAAGTCGCCATTTGAATCAATGGACTTAAGGTGACTATGTTGGATAAAAACTTTGCAAAGAAATTATTTTGTGTTATTATATCCTAGGGCATACCTAAGAAAAAATAATCAGTAAACATAATCGGTTTATGTTTACTTAATCTGGATTGTATTGAACAACAAAAATAATATTAAATTTATTTTTAAAACAAAACAAAACAAAATTAATCACAGATGTAAAGTACAGAATAGGGAATAGAGTCCACAATATTACAATAACTATGTATGATGTCAGATGGGTACTAGACTTGTTGAGGTGATCACTTCATAAGGTACATAAATATCTAATGACTATGCTGTTCACCTAAAACTAATATCCTATTGTATGTCAAGTTTAATTTAAAATGTTGTAATTTTTAAAAAATAATTAGTAATAAAGTCTAAGTTATAAATAAATAAAATTTAGTACACACAAAAACAGTTACATCCATGTATAGATGCAAGGAAGCTTAAAAGTCATAAGTTACAAACTTTGTTTTGATCTTGACTCAAACAGACCAATAGTAAAAAGACATTTTTTAGATAAATGATGAAAATTGAACATAAACTGAACATTAGATAATGCTGGAAAATTATTTTTAACTTTCTGGGGGTTCTAATGGTATCATAGTTATTCTTTTAAGCCCTATCTCTAGAAATTCATACTGAAGCATTTTCAGATGAAATGAAGCGATGACTGAGATGTGCGAAAAAGGGAGGATGGCGTAGACCACCTCTGAAAGGCAAAATGTTGGTAACTGTCTAATCTAGGTTGTGGATATGTGATGGGGGAAGTGTATGTTTGAGATTTGTTCCACAGTGAAAGAAAAAGGTATATTCCTAGAAACAAGCTCAGTTTTCTCATTTAAAATTTTGGGCAGATTTTATTTGGAACTTTTAAACAAATACAATGTCTTCTAGAATACTTTATATGTATTATTAATAATTCTATTACATTAAAAATACTAATTTTTAAAATAGGCCTCACAGAGATGCTCTCTGTTTTCCCCCAAATGCTCTTCAAATAATGTCATTTTCTGTGTGACATGATGTAAAAAGGTCGGGAGGCTGTACCCCAGAGGAACTGATTTTCTGCAAAGGGTGGATAAATACAGGCTTTCAAGTCCTCCATTTCCAAAGTGCTCAGGGCTCTCTCTCTTCGGCATCTTTTTAAAGTGCTTTCAGAACACGGAATGCGGGGATTGAAGCACTCTGCAGCTGCAGCACGGGTTTCAAATGCCCCACTATTTTGAAAGAAGATCTGCACACATGCTCTTTGTGTTGTTTTTTTGTTTCCCAAAGGAAAAGCTAAATCCACCCTAGTGTTTTCATGAGCTGAAAATGAATGGCTTGAGTGCCGCCATCACTGGGGACAGAAGAAGAGGGGGGCTCTTGTCCCTCAGTTAGCAACCTGCCAGGACATGGCTATCAGAGAAAATTTAAGCTTTGGTCTCCATGAGGCCAGCTACCCAGCCTGGGGAGCAAGGTGCACAGCGTTCATGGGGGGTGCTGGTAGCAGGACGTCTGCAGCTCACTTGGGGCCATAAAGTCAGCTGGAGAGCTACAGTCAGGCCAGCTGGAGCCCACCTCCTCTGGGAAGCTCCCAGGGCTTCCAGCCACTACCAGACGGCTCTGCTGCACATTGTTCTTTTTCTGTGTAGTTGAGGATTTGCTTATCTCTAAATTTGGTTGATTGCTTGTTTGTTTATTTAAATCTGTAATACACAAAGCAAAACATCTCATGGAGAACAAAAAGATACCCCATGGAAATATAGTCTCTCTTCCCATAGAGGCAACATTGCTATCTGTTTCTTTTGTATCCTTCCAGAGGTTTCTATGCCTACATACCTGTGTATATACATATATTCAAGTAATCATACACTCCATTCTTATCATGTCATGGTTCTTACTTTTTTAGCCTTAATTTTGGGGAGAATTATGTCATATCAAAATATTGACATATGCCTTATATTGTCTTTTGTTTTCTCACAATTTTTAAAAGTCTGTACATCTCCTAGTTGTATTATATCATAATTTATCTAAGGAATTCCATACTGGTGTGTACTTGGGTTGTTTCCAGGGTCCTGCTATTCTAAACAAAGCTGTAATAAATTCTGCACACTTTCCAGGCCTGTATGCAAAACTATCTTAGTTTCCTTTAAAAGAAAGACATGTATGCAATGTTGACATAAAAAGAGAAGACGACAGCAAATATCTCCCTCCTGACACAAAATCACTGTTAGAATCTGACAATGTTTTAACAGAAGTAGCTGCTTCCCTGACAATCAGAACAGTGTGGTAAGGAGTCTGATCACTGATCTGGCCCCCCTCTCATAATCTCTATTCACACCCCAAAAGATGGCTTTGCAAACAAATGACCAAGGCTTCAGGGTATGAGGATTTCTATCAAGGATATATCTTTCCTTCACGCTGACCTGGAGCCAGTTCACAGAAAACCCAGCACCAATGGTTTTGCAGCATTTCCTCCCTCAGCAAACACCAGGGCTCTACCCCCATTCCAGGCCAGCATTTCTCCCAGCAGACTGCTCCCACATACTCATACCTACCGGGCAAAGGATGCAAATCAAGAAACTGCAGAAATCTTTTGAATGAAGAAACCAAACTAACAGAGCACAAGAGAACAAGAAAGAGCCTGTTGTAGAGTGCAGTCAGAGCTGTGGGCTCTGAGAAGTGGTGGTCCAGAGCCTCTTGCCCATAAAAGTCAGAAAAGGGAACAAAAGTCAACGAGAGCCAAAAGAGACCTCATTGAACAATCAGATTTCTCTGGTAGCAAGTAGGAACATCTATAGCTAAAAAAATATTAATTCATTGAGGCAGATTTGAGAGAAAGTGGACTTAAATTAATAAAAAGTCAGGGTAACAGACTATTTAAGAAATATAAAACACAATCCTTGTGAAGGCTGGCACCACCACAGAGCTAGTCTTAAGAAAATATATTTATATGAAAAATGGCATGCCTAAAGTCTTTAAAAATAGTGTATACTCCACTCAAAGAAGACGAGCAACCCAATTAAAAAATAGGCAAAGGACTTGAACAGACATTTCTCCAAGGAGGACATACAGAGGATCCAGAGACATGAATAGATGCTCGATATCGCTAGCTGTCAGAGAGATGCAAATTAAAACCACAATGAGATACCACTTTACACCAGTCAGAATGGCTGTCATAAACAAAGAGACAAACAACAAGTGCTGGAGAGGTTGTGGGGAAAAGGGGACCCTAGTTCACTGTTGGTGATTGCAGACTGCAACCACTATGGAAAACAGTATGGAATTTTCTAAGAAAACTAAAAAGGAACGTGCCTTTTGACCCAGCAATTCCACTGTTAGGAGTATATCCTAAGAACCCTGAAGCACCAATCCAAAAGAACCTATGAACCCTGATGTTCATAGCAGCACAATTTATGATAGCCAAGAGTTGGAAGCAACCTAGATGCCCATCAGTAAATGACTGGATCAAAAAGCTATGGTACATTTACCCAATGGAATTCTATGCTGCAGAAAGGAAGAAGGAGCTCCTACCTTTTGCAACATCATGGATGGACCTGGAAAGCATTATGCTGAGCAAAATAAGCCAGGCTGTGAAAGACAAATACCATAGGATATCACCATTAACAGGAATCTAAACAACAAAACAAACAAGCAAGCAAAATATGACCAAAGACACTGAAATGTGGAACAGGCTGACAGGGACCAGAGGGGAGAGAGGAGAAAAGCACAGGAGAAAAGGGGATGGACTCACATGAACAAGTATAAAGGACACATGG
The DNA here is from genome assembly GCF_014824575.4 of Sturnira hondurensis. NCBI lineage: Eukaryota > Metazoa > Chordata > Mammalia > Chiroptera > Phyllostomidae > Sturnira > Sturnira hondurensis. The sequence goes on along the minus strand of NW_028095197.1, from coordinate 2,265,405 downwards.
ACAGTAACTAAGGTGGGGGTGAAAATGGGAGGGAGGTGGGGAGCCCTGTGGGGGGGCAGGGCTGGGAATATAAGACAGAAAACTGTACTTGAACAAGAATTAAATAAAAAATTAAATTAAATTAAAAAAATAGTGTACACTATTAAACAGATAAAACATTCCCATATAAAATTCTGTTTATTAATTTGGTTCACCAAACATCTCTTCTGTCCATATTTCATTAATTAACTCATCTTTCAAATCTGAAAATGAGATTTCATTTTAATGTTTTGATATAGCAGAAACCTTCAAACTCCCTACAAACAGAGTCTTAGTACTTTGGGGGATGATTTCTATCTAAAAGGTATTTTGATCACGTGACTTACCCTGAGTCAAGGCACAGCGGCTGACCCAACTGTTTTCCTAAAGGCTACTCAGGACTAGGGCTTTCTTTCTAGACAGTGACATCAGGTGGGACACACTCCCCAGATTGCTTGCAGTTCAATTCATAAGAGATAATACACTGGGCTCCCAGGAGTTCAGGTACATGGAATGAGTTCATGTCCTCAGTTCATGGAGGCACTGTCCCCCCTGAAGGAGTTCATACCAGCCTGCCTGGAGGGCAGGGGAGCCTGCAGAGGGAAGTATCTCCTGGACCTCAGAGGCCCTGAGGCCCTTCTCAGAAGGCTCCAGAAATTGATAGGGGAACTAAAGAGCTAAAAGTATTTTTTAAAGTATAGTTAATAGGTTTAGTGATTAATGCTTGTAGAAAGCTATTGTTCCAGGAAATGGAATATATGACTGGACCTACCCAGACTCCAGCAGACCACAAGCAATTTGACTTCTGTGCCCCAGGAAGACTACAAGCAATCAGGGTGCACCTGAGCCATTGTGCTCCAGGGAAGAGATGTCCACCACCCAGAGCACAGATAAAGAATCACCAGTCAGCAGATGAAGGGATGCTAGGAAAATCAACTGACCACAGCCTTTATCCAATTAACCTTTTTCCCTGAATTCCAAACCTCTCATCTACTTTTTTCCTGAATTCCAAACTCCTTACCTACTGTTTTCTTCTCCTTCTACAAAGGCTTAGCTTGAGATGAGATGTTAAGATGGGTTTTTTAGAGTATGTAACCCACAGTCTTCTCAGATCGCTGACTATCTGAATAAAATGCCCATAAAGATTCAATCCTTGTCTCTACATATTGGTTCTGGGAGTGACTGGCAGCACGAATGCAGGCTTTTCCAGTCTCACATTGGCAGACCAAGTCTGGACCTACAGGGCTGTGACCCACAACTGCAGTACCCCAAAGCTGGCAGGAATCTTGCAGATCACTAACCCACACCCAGTCTACCTGCTGAGCCCAGTAGGACCACAGAGGTGGGTAGTGGCAAAACTTGGGCTAAAATTCAGGCATCTTGGTCTCCGAGCTGGCACTCTCTGTCTTATGCCAGCGCTTTTCAGACTTTAATGCACTGTCAACATGAGAACACCCAAACTTACAGAAAATTTTTATAAGAATTTATTTGAGTCAAAACTGACAAAAATTACCAGGAAGCAATATTTCAAATGCTCCAGAGAATAACAGTTTTGCAGTTTCTTTAATGCATTTGAAATTAGTAAGGGGGCATAAGGAAGATGACGGGAAAGTGGAAGAAAGCAAGGTGGAGATTGGATTACAGAATAGTTAAGGTTATGGTCTCTCTTGAGGCTGCTTATGATTATTTGAAAAGTATGTTAACCTTATGTTAACCTCAAAGAACAGAAACAATGGGCAGGACTTGCTTAAGGCAAAAATAACCTTTCACTAAAGAAGTTATGTGTCTGGGACCTATAACTATCCACTATGACCTGCCCAGTTAGGATTGCATGATCAGATTACCTTGCAAGGGTACTTTTTAGTAGAACCCCTTTTTTATCCACAGTGCAAACAAATCACCTAGAAAAAGATCTCCTGGGGAGCTCATTCAACTCTAGCTCTGATTCAGCAGGTCTAGAGTACTATGTCAAATTCTGCATCTCTAATAGGCTTCCCTGTGAGGCCAATGTTGCTCTGGACAGTACTCTCCTCTCAGCAGCACATTCTCTCATCCCTATTCTTAACATTCCCCAATTAAAGAAAATCCAGAAAATAGCCCCTCCTACACTATCAAGGAACTGATTAAAGAAAGTCCTTTTCTTAATCTCTTCATCAAACACTTCAAACAGTGAAAGCCCAGCTTCCACCATCTTCTCCTGCTGGAGAAGTCCCTGAATTGCTGCCCAGCCACTGAGTGGGAACAGAACAGGAAACAGTAAGATCAGTGACCTCATTCTCTCTACCGTGTGAGTTTTGGGTAAACCAATGATTCACAAAGTGGGGTTCCCATAACAACAGCATCAGCATCACTTGGGATCTCGTTAGAAATGCACATTCTAAACTTCTAGGAGCAAGCCCAGTAATGTGTGTGTTAATGAGTCCTGGGGGCGATTCTGATGAAGGCTCAAGCCTGGGAATCACTGAGATAAGACTCATAACCAAGAGCAGCCTATCAGTGCTCCCAACATTGTATCAGACAACGGTATTCAACCCAGGAAATGTGACCACACAGTCATTCCCAAGCCCCGGGACATAGCCTACTTGCAGCAAGGGAAGTCCTATAACCATAACTTAAACCGATGTATCTGGAGTGCATTAGCACATGACTGTGGGGCCCATACACGGTGTCTCTCTTCATGGAGCTCAAAGAGAAGATTCCCCCCAAATCACAAAGACACCCACATTTACTCCTTCAAAACAAAATCCCTCAACTTTCCTGAGCTTTGAGAAGATCATTACAGTGCCCTCGGAACCATGTGTACAATCATTTCACTCTCTGCCTCACACCATGAAAGGTGTAAATTTATTTACCTGGCTCTTTCAGCCAGGTAAGAAGACAGTTTCCAGTCCCATTCCCCTCATTTGTGTGAACTCTCAACTACACGTTCTGAAAGAAAACATCTCAAAGCCCCATGCTGTCAAAAGGGCAGGGATGCCAGCAGGTTAGACTGAGGCAACAGATCTGTGCCCAATGTAGTAATTTTACAGAAAGAAATATAATTCACAGACACTACCCCTCTCCCCCTTCTTGTGTACTTCCCTCTTTTTCATGAGAATCAATAAGAAAGTCTCATTAAAATGTTTGCTGTAATTTTTAAAGGGGGCATTTGCTTCTCTGTCTTGCATACAAAGTCAAGCCTGATTCATCCGTATGCAATTTCACTTTGTTTGTAACAGTGTTGCCATGGCAACACTTTTCCTTTCAAGTACCAAGTAAATTGTGGAAAAGCTCATACACACAGCATGTGCCTATAGGTAAATACTTCATTACTATCTACACAAACATTTCATTCATTGCACCCACTCTCTGCTCTCTCCGTATACCCAGCTCCATTAAGATCCAATTTTTGAATTCTTTCTTCCCAAAGACATATAAAGCCCTCGTCCCACCAGAAGAGATTCAAATCAAAGTGGATTTGGGCTTGAATATTTCAAAAATATTTTCCTCTTTCCATGATAATAGAAGTTTTGAAAAATCAAACCAAGGAGTTAATAACCAATGTCTTCTCCATCCCAAATCACAGAAATTCCTGCCTTCCACCTCCATGCAAAAAGCACAACTTTCGGACAACAGAGCTGTACTTTAAGAGTTGATTTCATAGCAGTTTATAGCTGACAAAGTTAATTCCTACATCATGGCCCACAATATGGAAGCTGTTCCAGTGGCCTGGCCCACGTCTCAAATCTAAACCTAGATGAGTGGGCGCTTAAGGAAGCACCCGTCAAGGAGATCCAACAGACACCAATTACAGTCCTCCAGCTCAGCTGTAGCTAATTCACCTTGCCCTAGATTCTAACACAGACCTGCTAGCCTTATAAGGAAATCCCCACCCTCTTGGCCAGTCATGCTTTGTTGCCTCATCCAGTGTTCAATAAAACTCGCTCTCACCCAAAATCCCTCAGTGGGAGTATTCCATTGCTCATGAGGCACTGTTCTCCCTCGATCCATGGAATGTTTTCCCTTAAATAAAGGACATCAACCTCATTACTAAAATATTTAAGTTTGCCATCAAGCATACCTTTACCAGGCATTTACGACTTGTCTAGACACTTCACTAGCTCTGAGCCCACAGTGGGCAGGATGTCTGTGTCACTCCTCATCACCTCTCCCGTATTACCAGGCACAATGTTTCCTGAATGCCCAGCCATGGACAGATGCACTGGAATTACCCTGGAGCTTTCAAAAGTACAGTCCTGGATAGTGTGCCTAAGGATTATGATTCTGAGTAGGTCTATAAGATGATGATAATCATAGTCTTTACTCAGAGGATTGCTATGAGAATCACATGAGATCAAAAATACACATGAAACCTGTAGCCCAAGGTCTGGCCTTATGGACAATTAATAACTGAGAGCTATATTTACTGTTAATAAAACATTGTTGGTAAAATTACAGAGGACTATCATAATTAGTAGTAGTCTCACTTGAAGCTAACTGGTCACTTGCCCTGGGAATGTTGGCTCTCCCCTGTGACCACAGCTGCAAATTAAGGCTAGAGTTCCTCGCTCCTCTTTCCACTTCAGTACTTAGATGGAACACCACACTGTACAGCATGGGACCTGGCATCTCTGGTAGTTTCCAAAAGGACAAAAGATACAATCTGGATGTGCAGAAACGTTAACTCCCATGGGATAAACTTTGACCAATGGGAAGCAAGAGAAGGGAAGGATCTAGGCAGAAAAGAACCCTCTCCTTGCTCCTTCCCATAGATTGCTACAAAAATATGGTTGCTTCTTCCCCCACTCTGGGTGCAAAAAATCTTGCATGCTGAGAGCAAACCTATCCATTAACCTACTTTGTATCTTCAGGGTGTCATGAAGTGGTAACCAGACTGGTACTGCATCATTTTACATCTCTTAGCATCTTTCCTTGCTTCACAGCCCTTTTGTTTCACTCTTGCTTTCCCCATACCCTTCTTAAGGTAAATATTTGGCAGGGTTTTTAAATTTTATCATATAATATTTTTCCTAAGAAATTGTTTGTTCAAACTTTCAGATAAATCTCAAAAATAGTATGCTGAATGAAAGCAGTTTTACACTGGAGACTACATATCTCATGATGCCACTTACATGACGTCCGAGGACAGGCCAAAGCAACCTATGAAGGAAGGGAAACAGAGCAGGGGCTTCCTCCGTGGGGTGGGGTGGGATGGGAACAGGAAATGACTGGGAAGGAACACGAGGGGACTTTGTGGGGTGATGGAAGTGTTCAGTAATTACTATGATGGGGTTGGGTTACACAGGTGTATGCATGTGTCCAATCTCAGTGAATGCACAACTAAGATTTGCACATACAACATTGTATGTAAATTTTATAGCAAAAGAAAAAATATTGAGAAATATTTAACTTTGGTTAATTATATGCACACTGAAATTTAATTAACTCCAGCAGTCATCTTTGTTTAATTCTATGCATTTAAGAGGGGCTTGGGAAAGGGGCTTTTGTGAGCTGAGGAAAGCACCCAGCAGATAGAAAACACAGTTCACAGTGTCCCTGGGAGAAGGAAGCTCAGAATCTGAAAGAGGCTCGGGAAAGATGGGGGTTTTCTGAAGCATGGAAAGGAGGAAATAAACTACTTGTGCCACCACACATTAGGAGGCCAATAGACTGAGTCTCTTTAATTTCTGTACCAAGAAAGAAACCATCCAAGGATGATTTCTAACAGCCACTAGGATATTAAGAGAATACAAAGGGGGAATTCTGACCAAGATGGAGGCATAGGTGGAAACACTGTGCCTCCTCGCACAACCAAGTTTAAAGACAACAAAGTTTTAGTAACAAAAACGCAACCAAAACAGAGAGAAAATCGAACTGTACAGAAGTCCGACAACAACGAACCATTCAGCCAGACCAGCAAGAGGGGCAGAGTCAGCAGCTGGTGGAACGGGGATTGGGCAGGAAAGATCTGTGGGGGCCGACAGACACGCAGGCGGCAGTTGGCAGATCCCAGGCATGGGGTGGCAACAAGTGGACCCAGTGAGGGCGAAAGGTGGCTGGCTGACTGCCCTCTGACATTTGCATGCAGATAAACCAGGCGACGGAGTGAGCAGTGAGACAGACAGTGCAAACCAGGGCCCCAGCAGTGGGAATTAAAGCTTAAAACCACCAATTGAAAAAACTATTGGGTGTTGAGGTGCCAGGAGAGGCTCCCAGGCTCACAGAGAGTTCACTGGAGAGACCCACAGGGTTCTGGAGGGTGCACAGGCCCACACACCCAGGAACCAGCACCACAGAGCCCAATTTGCTTGTGGGAAGCAGCAGAGGGAACCAAAATCTGAGAGAGAGTGTGGAATCTGAGAGAGAGTGTGGCCCCTCTCTGACCCCATCCTCACATGCAGCATCACAACCCAGCAACTTGGGTTGCCCTGCCCTGGTGAACACCTAAGGCTCCGCCCCTCAAACATAACAGGTGTGACCTGACCACAAAATTATGGCTCAAAGAGAAGAACAAATCAAAGCCCCAGAGCCAATACTTTTAAGTGACCAAGAGATGGCCAACCTATCAAACGCACAGTTCAAAACACTGGTGATCAGGATGCTCACAGAACTGGTTAATTTTAGTCACAAATTAGAAGAACAAATGAAAGCTAAACTAACTGAAATGAAGAGAAATGCATAGGAAACCAATAGTGATGGAAAGGAAACTGGGACTCAAATCAATGGAATGGACCAGAAGGAAGAAAAAAATGACCAAACAGAAAACAATGAAGAAACAAGAATTCAAAAAAATGAGGAGAGGTTTAGGAACCTCCAGGACATCTGTAAACATTCCAACATCCAAATTATAGGGGTACCAGAAGGAGAAGAGGAACAGCAGCAAGTGGAAAACTTATTTGACCAAATAATAAAGGAGAACTTCCCCAATCTGGCAAAGGAAATAGACTTTCAGGAAATCCAGGAAGCTCAGAGAGTCCCAAAGAAGTTGGACCCAAGAAGGAACACACCAAGGCACATCATAATTACATTAGCCAAGACCAAAATGAAGGAGAGAATCCTAGAAGCAGCAAGAGATAAGGGGACAGTCACCTACAAAGGAGTACCCATCAGACTGTCAGCGGATTTCTCAAAAGAGACCTTACAGGCAAGAAGGGGCTGGAAAGAAGTATTCCAAGTCATGAAATCCAAAGACCTACAGCCAAGATTGCTTTATCCAGCAAAACTTTCATTTAGAATGGAAGGACAGATAAAGTGCTTCTCAGATAAGGTCAAGTTCAAGGAGTTCATCATCACCAAGCCCTTATTATATGAAATGTTAAAGGGACTTATCTAAGAAAAAGAAGATAAAAAATATGAACAGTGAAAAGACAGTAAGCTCACAGATATTAACAACCACAAAAACAAAAACAAACTAAGAGGACAGCTAGATCGAGAGAGGAAGCACAGAAATGGAGATCACATGGAGGGTTAGCAACAGGGGAGTGGGAGTAGGAGAAGGGGGGAGAAGGTACAGAGAATAAGTAGCATAGACAGTAAGTAGAAAATAGACTGGGGAGGGCAAGAATAGTATGGGAAATATAGAACCTAAAGAACTTGTGACACATGGACATAAACTAAAGGGGGGAATGGTGGGGGAGGGGGTGTGCAGGGTGGAGGGGAAGTGGGACAACTGTAATGGCATAATCAATAAAATATATTTTTAAAAAATACAAAGGTCACCTCTCACTGGAAAGGAATTCTTATTAGATGCCAAGAGAACCCCCCAGAGAGGCTTTGGCCGCAGTTGTGTGTGCACAGATGCACACCCAAGCACATTAGAGAAGCCCCGCAGCTGCCTGATAGAGATATACAAGGGGCAAAGTTGATACATTGTGTCACGCCTCCAAGCCTCCACTAGTTTCCGACCCAAGTTCTTCTGGACTGCATTCACTGGCTACCTGACTGCAAACCCCTGGCCCACCCCCTCCCTGTGAGACCAGCCACTCATCTGGACACCACAGCCCAGAAGGGATGTCTCCTCTTTCTGGAAACTGAAAATAGTCATTCATTACTGATTTCAGATAGGGCTATAAATAAACTCAACATATGGTGTCAAAAACTTAATAAACTTGACATAGTTAAGAATTTATTTGGTTAACTTGTAGACCAGTGCTCTCCCATGAAAATACAATGCAATCCACATTAAAATGGCCACATAAGCAACTTTAAATTTTCTAGTAACCATATTTTTTAAAACTACAAAAAAACAGGTGAAATTAACTGATAATATATTTTATTTAACCCAGTATCTCAAAGGTTATCATTTAAAAGGTATTAATATGAAGAAATATTGACATAAAAGGTGTTCATTTGAAAGAATATTGAGGTACTACCTCAAATTATTTTTTGTGTTTGAAACCCAGTCTGTGTTTGATATTCACAGCCATCTCAGTTCAGACCGGCCACATTTCCTGTGTTGGATGTCCACATGTGGCCAGCACCTCCCACAGTGGGTAGTCCAGATCTAGCCTCAAAATTAGGAGTAATTCACTCCTAATTTTGTGAAGTATAATACTAACACACTTCTCAAGTTTTAGAAAAAACCAAGCTGTTGAATATCCATGTCTTGCTGACTACAGAAAAAAATTTTTTGGCCACAGAGTTCCAAATCTCTTAGATATCTAGAATGCATTAAATGCAGATGACAGTATTCCCTGGCCCATGAATAGTAAACAACAAAAGTTTCTTTAAAATCCTTTTTCTGCATTAAGGCAAAGTCTGACTGCAGCCAGGGAACAATTTAACAAGGGCTCCAAGCTACATGTATTTAGGAGCCAGGCAAGTGCCATAAATGAGTGGGAAGCAGCGGGTTGCCTGTAAGACAACAAGGAGTGGTAGCAATTGTGCCGAATTGAAAGTGCATGCCCTGTCTAAACACGCTCAATTTGAGAACCTGTGTAAACAGCATGCATGTCAGACGAAACCCATCTGTTAACCAACTTTCGCCACCAGTTTACAACCCCTAATTCGGTGGGACAAAAAAAGGGAGCATCATAAAGGAAAGGCTTATTTTTTTCCCTGAGTGGAGGAGTCTGCCTCCCTGGTTGCACTGCCAAAGGCAACACTTTCTCCTCCCAACAACAGAGCTTTCTGTGAAGCAAACACGCCTCTCATGTAGAGTCGTCTGTTACAACTCTTTGGAACAAGCAAGAAACAGAAAAACTATTACATGTAAATCCTCCATAAGTAAGCTTCATTAGCATGAAATGGCATGATTTGTGGTACACATACCCTCACTCGCTCTCCAGACAGTGTCATGACGCCACCTGAAGAACATGAGCCTGACTTGGTCACTGCTTGGAAGACCCAGCTGACCAGCCAGGCAGTGTTGAATGCACAGCTGTGCTGTTCAAGGCAAAGGGTCTTTTTGTTTTAATTTAATTGTTGTTCAAGTACAGTTTTCTGTTTTTTACTCCCATCCCAGCCCACCCCCGCCCCAGTACTCCCCACCTCCCTCCCATTTCCACCTCCCTTAGTTGTTGTCCATGTGTCCTTTATACTAGTTCCTATAAATCCTTCCTCTTTTCCCCTGGAATTCCCTCCCCTCTCCCCTCTGGTCCCTGTCAGCGTGTTCTCTATTTCAGTGTTTTTGGTTTTATTTTGCTTGCTTGTTTGTTTTGTTGTTTAGGTTCCTGCTAAAGGTACCTATTAAAGTACCAATGACAGATTTCACAGACATAGAACAAACACTTCAAAAATTTATATGGAACCATAAATGACCCCAAATAGCAGCTGCAATTTTGAGAAAGAACAAAGTAGGAGGGATCACAATACCTGATACCAAACTGTATTACAAGGCCACTGTAATCCAAACAGCCTGGTACTGGCATAAAAACAGGCACATAGATCAATGGAACAGAACAGAGAGAGCCCAGAAATAAACCCAAGTCTCTACGGGCAATTAATATTTGACAAAGAGGGCAGTAACATAAAATGGAGTAAAAATAGCCTCTTCAACAAATGGTGTTGGGAGAACTGGACAGCTACATGCAAAAAAAAGAAACTTGGGCAAAGTGTCTTTTGTCTACCTCCGTCTTTCTCAAATTAGAAGTCTTCTTGTAAAGATAAGAAATATTGGGGGGGGGACAAATTTAAGTTAGCTCTTTAAAAAAAGTCTAGTACTGAAAAATCTTAAGAATACATGATAAGTGTGCATTACCAATTACATTTGCATCTTAGAGGAATTATAGGCAGGTCACCAAACACACTTCTCCTAAGAGCACGATATATGAGAGAAGTATCATCAATGAGAGAAAAAGACTCCCTTTTAAAACACACAGCGCCATTCTCTGAGTGTCCATGAGATTGCTCCTTTTGATGGAGTGACTTCAATCCAGATGTTGTCATCATAGCAGAGAGAACACTCCTTTAACTCTTCTGAATTAGGAGGAAACAGTTTGGACACCAATAGGCTTGTTCCTTTTAGGGAGTGTGTTAGTCTGCTTAGGCTGCTTAGGCTGCTTTAGCATAGCACAGACTGGGTGGCAATAACAACAGAAATTTCACCTGCACAGAAGACAAGAGAGCAACCTCCCCAGGTTCAGCAACCATTGGTTTTATTCTTATTTTTTCTGGTTTTTACTATTTCGGTAATATTAAATGGAGAAACATATTAATACCACCTTGGGAGAACCCTAACCAAAGAAATCTGGAATATATATTAAATGCTTTTCCCCCTTTCCTGTTCATTTTGGAGGCTGGTGATAAACTTCTAAGTATTGTGATTTTTTTTAAAAAAATTGATGCCCTTTTTATTTTCTTCTAGATGAAGGGAGGATAACATTTGCTGTCTTACGTGACTCTCTTATGAAAATGTGCAGCATGAAATTCTTCAAAAATAAAATTTTTACCCTTGAAAGGCTAAAAATACCCAGAAAATTATTTTCTCACAATTCTGGAGACTGCAAGTCCAAGATCAGGTGCTGGCAGGGTTGGCTTACTCTTCTGAGGCCTCTCTCCTTGGCTCGTCCAGGGCTGCCTTCCTATAGCCTTTCCCCACGATTGGTCCCCTGTGCAGGGTGCCCCTGCTGCCTCTTCCTACAACACCAATCATAATTGATTAGGATAAACCCTTACGGCCTCATTTTAAATCTGTCGCCTCTTTAAAGGCCCTATCTCCAAATACTGTTACTTTCTGAGGTACTGGAGGTTAGGACTTCAACCCAGGAATTTTGATGGAACACAGTTCAGTCCATACAGTTTTTGAAGAAGAAAAAAAAAGCTAACATTCATTGAGCAACTCTTGTATGCTGTCAACCATAATCAGCATTTTACATGTTTTGGTTCATTCCATCTTCATAACAATCCCATGAGCTACGTACTTTTATAATCTCCACTCTACTGATGCAGTCTTGGGGTGGAAAGAGCATAAGTAACTTGTCCAAGGTCTCACAGCTAGTGAGTTAGCGCAGAGCAAGGGTATGAATACAGATGGACAGATGGCTTGGCTAGGAAGCCGTGCACTCAGCTACTTCACAATAGATAGAAGCGCTTTTTCTGCAGAGAATCTGCTACTCTGAATTCGTTAACAATGGCTCAGTATCTTGTCTGTTATGGACTGAAGTTTGTTCCCCAAAATTCATGTATTGAAGGACTTATCCCTAACGGGATTTATTTGGAGAAAGGGTCTTTAAAGAGGTAATTAAGTGTGAATGAGGTTATATGAATGGGGTCCTAATCCAATAGGACTGGTGTCCTTTCGAGAGAAGGAAGAGACACCAGGGATGTGTGTACAAAGAGGGAAGGCCACGTGTGGAAAGAGGGAGAAGGCAGCCAGCCATCTGTGAGCCAAAGAGAGAGGCCTCATGAAAAACCAAACCAGCCAACTTTATCTTGGACTTCCAGCCTCCAGAACCATTTAAAAAATACATTTCTGTGCTTAAGCCACCCTGTCTACAGTATTTTGCAATAGCAGCTGAATTGATTATTATACAGATCCTTTGTCAAAAGCTAGTATGGAGAGAATCTGTGATTACCACAGATAACCTATAAGATTTTGATCACAAGAGATTGCCAAGTCAGTAAAAGAGTCTCAGGGAAGTGGGCTTCTCAGGACACTGGACTCTGGAGGTTGAAATATTTTGTAGAATCCACTGGACTCTGCTTTCTATCCTCAAGTAAGGATGTGTACTTCTAGACTCTGCATCTGGATTAAGAACTTGGAAAATGTGATGTTTTGGGGTGTAATGAAAATAGAAATGCATAGGTTGGGAGTGTAGGACAAAAGGAAGATAACAAATAAAAGATTGGGAGTGAGAATAAAAGGGCAGTGGCAGAACAAGAACTGAGCTTTTCAGACTTGGTAAGACCCCCTCATGGGACCCCAGCGCCTGGTATCCAGTGCTTCTCTCAACCTCCCCATCCAATTAGGGATTCTAGAGACCAAGGGAAGCTGTACCAAGGTCAACTGCACCTGATCTCACGCAGTGTGTTAACCTGAATTTTAATAAGATCTCTAATCCCTCACTGATTGACATTTACTCTAAAAATGATTGGTGTTTACTATAAAACTTCAAAGGCTCATGGGTGTGCATACCCTGTGAAACTGAACTATGTGTATTTTAAACAACAGCCACTCATTAGACAGATAAGGCAAATGTTTGAAAAACAAAATTAATAAACAGTTGCATAACCTGCTGTAATATGAAAATATGCTATGAATTATTATAAAAAACTTCTAAAATCTTGTAATTTGGGGTGAAATTTTTATCAGGAGAATCTGATATTTTTGTTTAAACAGTCTGACTCCTTTTGAAGGAATAAATAAACCATAGAAAGATCTAGTGTAGACCAAGCAGAAAGATACAGCCTTAATTAAGATCATGTATTCAATACATATATTCAGCGAAATTTTTTAGCAGCCTATCATGTGCCTCTGTGCTGGGCACTGACCAACCTGAGTTGCATAAGCCATGAGAAACTGAGAAAAACCAAACAGAAAAGGGAGGAAGTGAGCTCCTAATATATGGGAGCAACGGCTGCAAGTTCTAGGAGTAATAGAAGTAGCACGGCATTGAGGTACTTGGAAAGAAAATCCTTGCAAATTATTTAACATCACAAATTTGCACAGGGAGAGTAAGAGTAGGCAGCTGGGCCTGCAGAATACAGAGGACAATGTGGAATGTTTAGGAAGAAAACCAATTGAGACAAAAAGGAAAAATGGTCTAGGACACACTTAACTCTCTAAGTTTGAAGCCTTTACCAATTTGAAGGCAAAAAAAAAAAAAAGAATTGACACACTTACTTTGTTGTTCACACTTGTGTTAACTACCTAGAGATCTCTGTAGTGAGTTCTATAGGTTTCTTTCCCTTGCTTTGTAAATTTCTACTGTATTTTGAAGAAAGCAATAATTTGCTTTCACATAAGATGTTATGACCCCAAAGAAATTTACAGAAATACATAAATCCAGAAGGGTCTTACCAGCTTGTACTCCTCTAGTCTGAGTATGTGTGTAGGGGCTAGTGATTGGGCATTTTTAGGTGTGCATGCACTGAAAACATGGACTGTAAGTGCGCGCACATGAGTTGTGTTGTGTGGACAGAAGTAATAATGTTTTGAATGGTGCTGACAAGTCATGAGATGAGTCACTGAGAACAGCCAGGAAGATAATAACTTTCTGGAAGAAAAAAATCACTTCGAGAGAAAAACTGCTTCTGCTTTAGTCCCTAATTAGTTTGTTAGAAAGGCAGGCACATTATCTAGCCCAGGAAGGCAGCTGTGCGTGCCTCACTCTACCTTCTGAGGAGGCAGCAAATGGCCATCAGGCCAGTTGACATCAGGGACTGGTCAAGAAAACAAGCTCTGGGGCCTCTGGGACCAGCACTGCATTGGCTCCATTCCCCACGGCTCATGTCCAGCATGCACAGCACACGTCTGAACTAACTTACGGTTCTGGAGAAAGCCCTGAAATCAAATAGTGGGAAAGACTTTGATGGACCTGCAGAAAATAAGGGAACAAACCAGGGGTACCATAGGAGGCAATGTCTCCGTCTCTAGAAAAACAAGTTTATACATTTGTAATCAGACAAAAAGAATAACTATTTCATCAACTCCTCCTATAACCAGAGTTTTTGTTTGTTTGTTTGTTGTTTTTGGACCTAAAAAAGTATATCATATTTACATCAATAACCATAGTTCTAAAGTGGGCACGAGAGACAAGCAGAGTGTGAAGGAGCCTCAGCCCCTACCTGGCAGCCCCTTTCACTGAGCCCCTCCCACCACTGAAACTCACCACTGTAAACCAAGCAGCGTTCAAACATTTCATAAAGAACATGTCCATCCAGTGGAGGACAACTCCAATGGTCGTCTACGTTTAATTCTATGAATTTAAGAGGGGCTTGAGAAAGAAGTTTGTGTGAGCTGAGCAAACCAGCCAACAGATATGAAAACACAGTTCTGAGGGTCCCTGGTAGAGGGAAGCTGAGAGTCTGAAAGAGGCTCAAGAAAGAGGGGGGCTTTCTGAAGTGTGGAAAGGAGGAAATAAACTACTTGTGCCACAACACATTAGGAGGCCAGTAGACTGAGCCTGACTAAACTAACTAATGTATTGTAAGATGCGGCCAGAGTTAACTAAGACCTGAGAGACTGAATCATTTCAGTTGCAGGACTTCCCACAAAACAACAAAGGCATCTTTTATCAAGAATAGCTTCATCATCAGACTCATAGATACAGAGATCGGACTGATGGTTGCCAGAGGTGAGGGTTGGGGGGCTCAGTTAAAAATGTAAAGGGATTAAGAAGTGCAAATTGGTAGTTACAAAATAGTCACACAGCATAGGGAATATAGTTCATAATATGGTAGCAATTATGTACAGTGCCAGGTGGGTACTCAAAATATCAGGGGGACCACTTTGTAATGCATGTGATTATCTAACCATTATGCTGTACATCCAAAACTAATACAAAATAATACTGAATGCAAACTATAATGGAAAAACATTTTTAAATGACAAATGTTACATATAAAATTCAACTTATGCTTCGAGGCTGGGTTGTCATACTAGCTCCTCTAGGAAGCTTTTCCATGTCTCAAGCAGACATGTCCCTCCCTCTGAAGCTGTAGATGTTACGCACATGTCTTCCAGAAGGCATGCTCCTGGAAAGCTGGGATCTTGCCCCCTAACACAGTACCAGTACTAATGAGCATGTTCCTTGGTATTATGAATAAATCGAAGCATATGTCCACCTAGTTTATGAAAATAAAGCATTAGCAATAAAAAAGAACAGTTTCATCATAGTCTGTCTACTCAGTTTGAGAATTTTTAACAGTTAAAATTAATTGTTGGCTAATTTAACAACATCTGCTCTGTAAAAGACAATGTCAAAAGAACAAGAAGACAAACCACAAGCTGGGAGAAAATAACTGCAAAGACACGTCTGACAAAGGACTGCTAAAAAATACAAAGACATTTTTAAAACTCGTCAATAAAAAAACAAACAAACCCATTAAAAAACTGACCAAAGTTCTTTTTAAAAAAATTTTAATTGTTGTTCAGGTACAGTTTTCTGCCTTTTACCCCCATTCCAGCCCCACCCAGCCCTCCCCACCTCCCTCCCATTTCCACCCCCTTGTTATTGTCCATGTGTCCATTATATTTGTTCCTGCAAACCCTTCCCCCTTTCCCCTGCAATTCCCTCCCCTCTCCCCTCTGGTCAGCCTATTCTCTATTTCAGTGTCTTTGCTTATATTTTGCTTGTTTGTTTATTTTATTGATTAGGCTCCTGTTAAAGGTGAGATCATATGGTATTTGTCTTTCAACACCTGGCTTATTTCACTCAGCATAATGCTCTCCACAGTTCCATCTGTGCTGTCACAAAGGGTAGGAGCTCCTTTTTTTTCTTTCTGCTGCATAGAATTCCATTGTGTAAATGTACCATAGTTTTTTGATCCATTCATTTACTGATGAATGGATTGCTTCCAGGTTGCTTCCAGCTTTGGCCATTGTAAATTGTGCTGCTATGAACATTGGGGTGCATAGGTTCTTATGAATTGGTGTTTCAGGGCTCTCGGGATATAATCCTAGCAGTGGAATTGCTGGGCTGACCGAAGTTCTTAACAGACATCTCACCAAAGAAGATATACAGATGGGAAATAAGCATATGAAAAGATGCTCAACATCATATATCATTAGGGAAATGCAAATGAAAACAATGAGAGCCACCACATACTTATTAGAATTAACAAAATCCAGAACATTGACGACACCAAGAGCTTGTGAGGACGTGGAGCACCAGGAACATTCGTACATTGCTGGTGGGAATGCAAAATGGTCTGGCCACTTAGGAAGGCAATTTGATGATTTCTCACAAAACTAAACATGCTCTTACCATATGATCCAGCAATTTCTCTCCTTGGTATTTACCCAAAGGAGTTGAAAACTGATGTTTATACAAAAACATGTACATGGATATTTATAGCAGCTTTATCTATAATCACCAAAACTTAGAAGCAGCCAGATGTCCTTCAGTAGGTGAACAAATAAATTAACTGTGGTACATCCAGACGATGGAACATTATTCAGCACTGAAAAGAAATGAGCTATCAAGCTATGGAAAGAAATGGAGAAAACTAAATGTGGCTTGCTAAGTGAAAGACCATCTAAGAAGGCCACATACTGTATGATTCCAACTATATAACACTCTGGAAAAAGCAGGACTATGGAAACAGTAAGATGACCACTGTTTGCCAGGGGCAGGAGAGTCTGAGAGAGGAAAAAATAGGTGGAACACCAAGGATTTTTAGAACAGTTAAATTTTTCTCTATGGCACTATAATGGTAAACACATGCCATTATACATTTGTCCAAACCCATAGAATGTACAACACCAAGATGAGCCCTAAGGTAAACTATGAGTGTGGGTGATTTTGATGTGCCAATGTAGGATCATAATTATTATAAATGTCTTACTATGGTGATGGATGTTGATAATGGGGGGGGCAGTGCATGTGTAGAACAAGGTTATATGGGAAATCTCTGTACCTTCACTTCAATTTTACTGTGAACCTAAAAGCTCTGTAAAAAAAGGGGGGGAGGTCTTAAAAAAAAGTAATAGATGTCTAAGTGAAATGTGACTTCCTAAATTATATTCTGGAACAGATAAAGAACATTAAAGGAAAAACTGGTGAAATGCAAATAAAGTCTGGAGTTTAGTTAATAGTAATATAACCATATTGGTTTCTTAGTTTTGACACATGTGCCATGATAATGTGAGATATTAACATTAAAAGAGACTAGGTAAAAGATATGTTTGTAACTTTACTATAATTCCAAAATTATTCCAAAATTAAAATTCATTAAAAAAATCAATACTTGGCACTTTTGATCGTTAAATCCAAAGATTATTTGAAAAACATTCCAAGAAAAATTCATTTATAGTTTTTTTATTCTTACTTTCAACATTTTAAAGAATTCTGGAATATTCTACTAGACATACAAAACCAACCATCTTATTATAAGAACCCCAATAATCTTCCAGTAAATTTCTCACCTCTACTACTCCTACCAAAATTCTAGAATCCTGTGGTAGACTACAAGAATAGCCATAATTCTGTACCCCCTCCCTGTAGCCACACCTTCTGTGCAAAGTGAGGTAGCACCTCCTACCATCAGGAATCTTTCTCCACCTTGTGAATCTGGGCTGAGGTCTTATCACTTCCAATGTATGTGAGGTAAGTGATGTGTGATTTCCGAGCCCAGGCCTCAAGAAACCTTGGTATTTCCACTTTCACCATGCAGGGCCTGCCACCACCATGTGCACAAGCCCAAGCTCACCTACTGGAAAACTGGAGGCACCAAGGAACAGAAATGAGCCACCAAGCTGGGCCCTCTTTTAATGAGCCAGCCCCCGGCCAATCCAGCTGTTGGCCACAGATGTGTGAGGTAGCTCAGCCAAAACCAGAGACCCAACCAGCTGATCCTAATCCAAGCTGCCACCCAGAACACCCAAGAGCAAAACTAAATGATAGTAGATGATTGTTGTTTTAAGCCACTATTTGCAGCTACAGCTCACTGATACAACCACACACATTGGGATGGTTACTATTTTTTAAAAAATGAAAGAGAGCAAGTCACAAGTGTTGGCAAAGATGCAGAGAAATCGAAACCCTGTGCACTATTGGTAGGGACATAAAATGGTGCAGACACTATAGAAACAGTATGGCAGTTGCTCAAAATATTAAAAACAGAATTACAATATGGCTTAGCCATTCCACTTAGGAGTATATATGAAAATATTGAAAGCAGGGCTCAGAACAGATATTTGTACACCTATGTTCATAGTAGCATGGTTCACAGCAGCCAAAAAGTGGAAGCCACCTAATTGTTCATCAGTGGGTTAATGCATAAACTAAATTTGGTCGTCCATATAGTGGAATATTATTCATTCTTAAAAGGAAGGAAATTTTGACACGTGCTACAACATGAATAAAACTTGAGGACATTATGTTAAATGAAATAGGCCAATCACAAAAAGATACATGCTGTATGATTCTACTTAACCGAAATACTTGAAAGAGTCTCATAGAGACAGAAAGTAGAATGTTGGTTGCCAGGGACTGAGGAGAGGGAGCAATAGCCGAGTGCTTAATGGCTATAGAACTTCAGTTTTGCAAGATAACATGAGCGATTAGTTGCACAACAACGTGAATGTGCTCGACACTACTGAACTGTATACTACTTTCTGAAATTCTTTTTTTAAATGTTTTATATTATTGTTCAACTGCAGTTGTCCCCATTTTCCCCCCATTGCTCTCCCCTGCCCTTCAACTGTATTCTTTAAAATGATTAAGACAGCCATTGTGTATTATGTATTTTACCATAATTTTTTTAAAGCTTATGATATAAATCTCCTGGTACCCATTAAGTCTTCTCATTCCTTCTCAGCCAGATTTGACCTCGCAACATGAAGATATTTGTCCTGAATTCCTTTAAAAAATTTCAAATCTCTTAGTGTCTCTGATACCAAATTCTAGTTTAAAATAGGAAAAAACAGAATACATAAAAAATCACCCTTTACCATTTTATAAACTGAATGGCAAGAAATTAAAGTTATTCTACAATAGAAGCTCCCCCTTCATTTACTTTGCCACTACCAGGAAACTATGCCCCAGTAGAACCTTTACTACTAGCTCCTGGATTATATCCTTTCCCCTTCTCATTAGCCCAACCACCTCTTTTAAACCCCACCAGTGGCCTTACAGTGAAAAGCTAAAGGACATATTGAATTCTAAAAGACTGATAAATGGGGCCTTTTCTGAAGCTCAAATAAAATGATGCATGTACAAGTTAGAGACACGCCAGCTCCCTATAGTTCTGTGCTTCATGGGGACACATTCTCAGAAACACTGTCCGTAAAAGCTAAAGTAATTACAACCTTCATGGGTTATTATCTCAAAGACTAAGGGTCCCAGTAGTAAAGGACAGTAAAATCTTACGCCTAGAAAAACATCTTTAAAATCTGTTCTCCCCACTTCCGTCATCCTTCCCATAAATGCCAGTCTCAAATTCCAAAAACTTCTTTCTTTTAAACTTTTCTAACGTGTATCTTATAGCCCCTCGTCCTACTTCTGTTCTCCCTGCTCGGATTTATGAAATAAGACCCAGTAGGGAAGGGAGTCAGAGGAAATTGTTCAGTGGCCAAGGCCTTGGTTTTCTTTTTTGGACAGGTGAAATGTCCCTAAATAACCTGGCTGGAAGGTCTAATTCTAATAAAAGAAACATATATAGGGAAATGAACAGAAATACTTAAGATCCATTGGTCTTGTGAAATAACTTTTCGATGAGATCTATATTTAAACTGTACCAATTCTGCTTTCCAGAATGTGTGACTCTTAAAGCCCAAATGAGTTTGAGTGAAGCCATTTTCACTGGAGCAGGGTTTGACATTTCTCATCCCACACAGAGGAAAAGAAATAGTGGAGCCATCTCATTCATGGAAACACTGATTTCTGGTTCTCACCCCATTGGATTCTGACCTTCCAACAGCACACAGCCTCCCCTTTGGACTAAGGAGAGGGAAAACCTCATTCTCTGACACACCCAAAGGGGCAACAGGAAGTTCTGCTGGCACATTATCTCCTAGAGGAGAGGCCAGCTGTCTCCCAATATTTTATTTAAAATATGGACTAAAAAAATAATTAAATTTTAATTTCCTTTGAATTTGAGGTTGATCTCATTTTATACATCAAAATAATTCCTAGGAGAGGACATCTGCCAACTCTCCCACTCTCAGATCTCCAAAACTACCTCTCAGCTTCTTCCTGTACACTCTACTTGTCAGGAATGACTCACACTCTCTAATCCAGAGAACACCAACCTGGGCGCATTGCAAATTTTACCTTTTTCTCAAGGTATCGCTTGCTAAAAGTTTAAAAGCACTGCCCTTTACACAGCCTTCTAGGACTCAGTTGCCCTTTCTGTCTGGAAAACCCTCTGTGTATGTAATTTATACCCATCTTTTCAGATTCAACACTGGGGATCTGACTTCCTCCTCCAGGAAGTCTTCCTTGATCTGACCTAGCCCACCAATTGGAATAGGTTAGGTACTTCTCTATGCTTTGAAACTTCCCCCACCCGCTTAGATTGTGTATAGTATGTAGTTCCCCAAACAGATCTTATTTGGAGGGCAAAGTCCTAATAGCTGTTTTTATTCTACTCTTAATTGAAGTTAGTCTCATTTTCCCTGTAAGCTTAAGATAACCATCTCTATCTAGGGCAAGTCTCTTTATCCTTCGAGTCACCATTCAGATTTCACTTTGGTGACAACTTCCCCTGCCCGACCTCAGCTCCAGTGAGAGTGCTTTGTGCATGCTGCATCCTAGCCCTGTCTGCACTGTGTTCTCATCTCTGTCGTACCTATTTCTCCTTATCACTAGACTGCAACCTCATTGGCACCAGAACTATGTCTGATTTCTATTTGTATGTCCAACACCAGTAGGCACCCTCTGTTCCCTCAGTGAATACCCTGTTTCCCAAGAAGATCTATCATAATTCTAGCTAAATCACCAGGTAGTAAAGACATGTAGACATTTTTTTACTGCCTTTATATACCATAAAAGATTCTCTCTCTGCTCTTAACCCAGTGGTTCTCATTCTTAGGATGCATCAGTGTCACTACAGACCTTTTCAAAACAGATCGCTGGGCCCATGTCCAGAGATTCGGGTGTATTGGTCTGGGGTGGGACCCAAGAATTTGCCTTTCTAACAAGCATCCACGTGGTGCTGATGCTGCAAGTCCACGAGCCAGATTTTGAGTAGCCCTATACAAAGCAAGGCATCAGATAACCCAAATAAATCTCCCCCAGATCTTCTCAGACACACACATCTGATCCTGGACTGAATGAATAACCTTAAAGAGAAATGTACCATGTAGTACTTACATGTTCTGGGTCAAAAAGAAGAAGCTCTCATTGTTTTGCACCTGGCATTTTTGTCTGTTTTTGTTACTGTTCTTTTTATTAGATGGTCCAAAGGGAAGTGACAGTCAGAAATACGTACTATGAGGGACAGTTGGGTACAGAGTTGAAGAACACAGGCCTGGAGCCAGACTTCCTCACACCAGATCCCAACTTGGCTTGAACTCCGTGCTTCAGCCTCCTTTTCTGCAAATTAGGAATAACCACAGTCCTCCCTTACGGGGTTGCCACGAAGCTATGATGAGTTAGCACACACAAAGTGTACTGACTTAACACAGTGTCTGGCAGGGTAAGTTAGTGCTCAAAGCATTAGCTTTCATCAGTATTAGCACTCTTAAACATGACTGTTTTCACACACACTATCTAATTTAATCTTCAGTTCTATCAACAGCTTGTCTTAGACCATATCATTAAAAGGAGCTAAAACTGGGATAGAAATAAACTTTGACTCCGAAATTCATGTTTTCTCTTTCTAATCATTTGAGAGCTTATCAAAAGGCAATTTCCCAGTCGCATCCGACTGCTCAGATTCTTATTCCAGTTCATGGGAGACCCAGAAACCTGTGTTTTAAACGAGCTCCCCAGGGAATTTTAAATCTGATGCTGGTGGTGTAGGGATCATCTTTTCCACAGACAGCATCCCCAGATGGACATTAGAATTAGTGAGAACAAATGAAGAATGGAGTTTTAAAAACTAACTACTAAATAAATGTCTTTTGTTATTACGGAAGGAAATTGCTTTTCTTCAAATGATAGAGCTATATCAAGATAAGAAGAAAGTGTCACAACATGGTTGAGGACTAAAAGCTATTGCTCTAATCTGACCATGAAAATGAAAGGTAAAAATCATCTGGAATCAAGGGATGTGACAAGGACTGAGAACTCAGTTTTTGCATTCAGAAACACTGCATTTGATTCCCAGATTTTATCCATATTTAGTGTCATCTCAAGCAACTTATTTCACCTCTCTGAACCTCAATTCGCTCATTTGTAAATAAAAAATATCTACCTCATGGGATTGTGGTAAATAATAAAATAACCCATGTAAAGTACTTAGCACTGTGTCTGGAACAGAACATACTCAGTAGATGATGGCACCGTTATTCCTACTAAGGTTGACAGTCAGTTGCAGAAGTTGTACAGGAAAGAGGGTAAAGGGTGGAATGGCATCTTTAAAATTTAATCATATTTAGGAATTTTGAGTGCACACCATTATCCCTAGCATATGTGTGTCAACGGCAGCCTCATCATATCTTTGTAATACCCAGAAATGTGTGATGCATGTGTGCACTAAAGGCTCCCTGCCCAAAAGGGCTCTTCGTGGTCCCCAGAGCCTGAGGCAGAAATGGACACTAGTGCTTGCTCAGCATTTGCAGGGAAATGAGAAACCTTCTCAGAAAGTCTCTGCACTCGTGGTGAATTTGTCCTCATTAACCAGCCTCTTCCCAAGAGCATCATCACAAGCCGGTGCACTCTAAAACGCCTCACAGACCTTTGGAAAGAGCCTGCAGCTCACCCAACTCCAGCGTCTCCTGTCTTTGGATACAGGGAAAGAATAGGAATAAAAGGACCCTTAAGCAAAAGAACTCATGCTCCTGTTTGGCTCGCACAGCCCATAAGCAAATTCTGAACCCAGGATTGTGTGTGTGTGATTAAAAATAGAAATGTAGAGGTTAAAATTAGTTCTACATGTTTAAAAAGCACATATTGAAGTTGCTGCTGGAATGTCATCAAAGTGATTTGAAAAAAAAGTGATCTGGCATGAAATAATTCTTAGAAAATATTTCACTGCAGAGAAAACAAAAATGCACTACTCCCAAAGAAGACAAAGAACTGAGGGGATTAAGAAGTACAAATAGGTAGTCAGGGAATAACCATGGGGGTGTAGAGTACAGTATAAGAAATGGAGGAGCCAAAGAACTTATCATCATGACCCATGAACATGAACAATGGTGGGGCATTGCCTGAAGGAGTGGGGGTGCTGGGTGAAGCAGGGCAAAGGGGGAAAATCAGGGCAACTATAATAGCATAATCAATAAAATATAATTTACAAAAAAGAACTGCTTTGTGAGATCAGCCTACCTGTCAAATGAGTTGGGCTGCTCGTCTGATGCAAAGGCCACTGTTAGCCCTAATATTCTAGAATTCTAAGATTTTATTTATTCATATAGTTAGATGGATGTGCACATATGTGTACACACACGTATGCACCACATAAATTTTAATTACTTCCAAGCATATGCTAGAATGGTGTAATACTATTTAAACTCACCAAAATTCTCCATCCTTAGCATTAAGCTCATTCATAAACACTGAGAAATTTCCTACCGCATGGAAAAATGGGGTTTTTTTCTAAGTTAAAACCATCCTTTCAAAACGTATCACAGCATTTTGTTAGGTTAAATATTAAGTTAAATTCCTTCAAGAGCTAACACCATAAAACTTAAAAAATGTTATCCAATTTTTAATTACTGTAGTTTGCTGTGTATAATGCTCAGTTTTTTAGGAAAAATAAGAATGCACATTATACATAGGTAGTACTAATTCTGTATCTATATAAATGGTTTTAATTCTTTTATTTATGCTTATGCATTAAAAGTGTAACTCTAGAAAACAATAATGCTAGCCATATGCAAAACTCCCTGGAATGCTATAATCAGTTTTGTTTAAAAATGTAAACAAATAAATAATTGAATTAAAAAATTAAAATGAAAGATTTTTTGCCTGAAATTTTGGGCCAAAAACGTGGGCGCACAGTACACAGTAAAATACAGTAAGTGTAATATACCCTGTAATTTATCTACTTATATTTTACATGTTGATTTTGTTGTTTTCATTTTTTTGTAAAGGAAATGTCTAAATTGAAAGTGTCGATGAAACAAACAGGGGAGGAGGGCTAACAACCCGCTTTCCAAAAATGTGCATTAAGATGGTTTATCCATAAATCTCAGGTCTTCATAGCTTCCTAAACGAGCCCTCTTTCCTCTTCCTCCTGGGTCAGCACAACTACCCCCGCCCTCGCCTTCATTCGGTACATTACATGAAAGTGTTTTACTTTGTTAACCTATGAATGGGGCTGGGTAAGTGTCAGGGCGTCCTGCCTGATAACGAGGGGGTCAGGCCTCACGCTCAAGGTTCATCCCTGTTGGGGCGCGGGGGGGTGCGGGGACACCTGACCCAGCGGGTAAAGGACAGTTCTCCCTCTTTCATACCCTCGCCCGCCCCCTCTCTCTCCCCTCCCCTCACTGTCCATAACATCAGAAGAATTTTCTTTAATGACACAAAGGTCCCCATCGCGAATGCAGTCCGTGGATACTTCTCTTTCTGGGCTGTGGTAGGTAAATATCACGGTGGAAAGTGCCAGTCTCCCCGGGTCTGCCCACAGTAACCTGCCCCCGTACCAGCAAAGCACGCATGTTGAAGGCTCAGAAAAGGCAGGGAAATAGAGACGCTCCAACTGGACGACTTACAGCATTGTTTTGCCTGCAAGAACAGGAAAATGCATGGCACGATCCCAGTGATTCCCAGGGGGTGTGGGTTTCCAAGCTCACAGAACCTTCACACAGAGTCCCTGCCTGCTGGGAGCAGCAAGAACGGACGCTGAGGGCCAGTTCCCCAATACACTGTGCTTCTTCCCAGGTGAAGGTTTACAAATCGCACCAGCCAAGAGGCCTTTTCAGTTTTCCCCGTGAAGTTGTTGTGCACTGTGGTCAACTGTGACGCCGCATCAAGGGCCCTCCCCACCACCCGGCTTGCTCCTGATGGGATGAGTGTGAGAGAAGGAGCTGGACAATAATAATTTTAGTAACTATTCTAATTTTTTAATTAACCCAGGAGACATACAAAATAATATAAACCTTTGGGGGCAGGGGAGTTAATTCTCAAGGCAAACATTATAGTGTTCTTCTTGTCAATGATCTGCACCAAGGTGCCTAAGCATTTGCGGCGAAAGATTTTTTTTCCTTGAAAAAAGAAAGGAAGGAAGGAGCCCATAAAACAGGTAGAAGTTAACCGTTGTCTCTCCTAAAAGATAAAGAGTATGAAAATCTTTGTTTGATATTTTTGCACATTTTCCCATGAAACTCCCAATACCACTACCCAGCATGCCACCCCCCACTCCCTTAGCAAACAAAACTTTTGAGCAAGGGTATAAGAGTGAGTACTCATTTCCTTTTTAAAAATTTAATTATTGTTCAAGTACAGTTTTCTGTCTTTTACTCCCATCCCAGTCCCGCTCCCCCCTCGTGCTCCCCACCTCCCTCCCATTTCCACCCCCCTTAGTTGTTGTCCATGTGTCCTTTATACTAGTTCCTCTAAATCCCTCCTCTTTTCCCCCTGAAATTCCCTCCCCTCTCCCCTCTGGTCGCTGTCCCCCTGTTCTCCATTTCAGTGTCTTTGTTTCTATTTTGCTTGCTTGTTCATTTTGTTGTTTAGCTTCCTGTTAAAGGTGAGATCATATGGTATTTGTCTTTCACCACCTGGCTTATTTCACTCAGCATAATGCATTCCAGTTCCATCCATGCTGTTGCAAAGGGTAGGAACTCCTTTCTTTCAGCTGCATAGAATTCCATTGTGTAAATGTACCATTGTTTTTTGATCCATTCATTTACTGATGGGCACCTAGGTTGCTTCCAGCTCTTGGCTATTGTAAATTGTGCTGCTATGAACATTGGGGTACATAGGTTCTTTTGGATTGGTGTTTTAGGGTTTTTAGGATATAATCCCAGCAGTGGAATTGCTGGGTCAAAAAGCAAGTCCATTTTTAGTTTTCCGAGAAAATTCTATACTGTTTTCCATAATGGTTGTACCAGTCTGCAATTCCACCAACAGTGAACTAGGGTCCCCTTTTCCCCACAACCTCTCCAGCATTTGTTGTTTGTTTCTTTGTTTATGACAGCCATTCTAACCGATGTAAAGTGGTATCTCATTGTGGTTTTAATTTGCATCTCTCTGATAGCCAGCGATATTGAGCATCTTTTCATGTGTCTCTGGCACCCATTTCTTAATGTGGGAAACCACTTCTATTTATGAACATGCTCAGTAAATCCTTGCCCTGGGGGAATCCTTAAGTTTGAAATGTTTAGTGAGAGCTAACCAGGTCTTTGGGCAGGCCTGAGTTGGATACGAATAAAATTTGACTTCTTGTGTACATAGGCTTAAAACAGAATGTTAAAGAAAAAGTGTACAATTCTGTTCAACATGGATTTGGGACTTTATTTCTAATTATCCACACCTTGTGTTTTCTAGCATATGTTTGGTGCATTGGTGAGAGAACTTTGCAAGGTTATTTAATTAAGTGTTAGCACTGGCAAGGACCTGAGAAGGTCATCCATTGAGTCAACCTCATCTTTGCAGTTACAGAATAAAGACCCTGAGAGGTTGTACCTTGGAACTAAACTAAAAAAATATAAACAACCCTTAAAAGCAAAGGAAAGCCTGGAAGCCAACATTTGGGTCTAAATAGCAAGTGGCAGGCCCACCATATAAACATTGTCTAGGGACCTCTTTCCACCAGGGACCGTTACCAAGAGCCCTAAGTCCCCAGAAGACACTGCCATTGGGAGTCCTTCCCTCCTCCTTTTTCTTCCCTTGTCCTGAATACTAGCCCTTCAGTTTTCTAATGAGGCCCATCTGGTTAGGAATGCAAGACTAAAGCGATAGGATGCTGTCTCTCAGGCAGTCCCATGTGTACCAAATGCACAGTGTCCACTTCAGCTAAACCCTCTTAGCTTGCAAGAGGTAGCAAGCTTTATTTGAGTATTAATAACATATGTGGCCCTGATAATGAGAGGCGAACTGAATAAGGGGAATGGAGCTCAAATCAACGCAAAAGCCAGCTGCCCCTTCTTCTCTCTCTGTAGGCATAAACCAGCTGTTTGGAGGCAGGAAGGGAAAGTCAGGGGGAAAACACAAAAAGGGAGGCCTCTCCAATGAAGTCCTATTTATTTTTTAAAAAAGGTTAAAAGGCTTCTTTTGAAATGGGAGCCTAGAATTCAAACCACTACCCCAAACAAGGCCTGGCATTATCTGCAGACATCACCTGACCCTCCATTGTATATTAACACTCTTCCAAAAGAGGGGAATTTTCTCTCTAAAGAATGAATACTTTCTAAAAGTTTCAAATTTTACAGTTTTGGTTTAGCTAATGAGAAGAATTAGAACCTATCAAAAAATTGGTTTCAACAGACTTTTTGTTCTTCTCTGCTAAGATTTTTGTTGTTGTTGTTGTTGTTGTTGTTCAGAAATTTGGACTCCTACTGCATAAGAAATGTTTGTCTTTTGAGATGCCAAACACTATTTACCTGATTTGGAGCTGTGAGTTAAGTTTCTCTTCAAATATGCCAAGGTTTTCAGCCTATAATACCCTAGTTCCCAGCACATACTGCCTAAATCTCAATGTTTTCCCAGGGAAGGCAGCTGCCTTATGGCACAGCTTAGAGGCGCCTGCTCTTACAGTTTGCACCACCGCAAATTCATTATACACTTCATTTAGAAGTGTCATTCATTCAGTTGCTTTCTTAAATCATTGTGTATGCCAATGGGCGAAGTGGAAATCAGTAAAATTTCCCAGTACCTCACATCCATTCTCTGTTAATTTATGCTTTTTTTAAAAAGTAAGAATATCAAACTTTCATGAAACACCCCCTAATATTACATCCTAGGCCAGTTAGTCACAAAGCAGAGGGATCTGTCAAACATATGTATCAAATGCAAAGATTATAAAATATTCAAAACCAGTTGTGCGGTATTTGGGAGAAAAACCTATCTCTTTGGAGCATCACAGTCATTAAGTGGCACATTTCTGATTTAGTTAATAAGAGTCCGATTATATTTGAAATGTAGATTAATTCTCCTAAAAGCATGAATCAATTTGGCAAGGACACCTCAGTATTAATGCAGCCTCTTTACTCCTTCCATAGTAAGACTGTGCCCCCACAATCGTGACCAGCTTATTGATACAAATACCTCTACCCTTTAGTTAATTCAGATAGAACATTTCATAGGTGCTTTCAGCTGATGGGGTGGTAAATAATTTTTCGACTAAAAGCTTAAGTGGGTTGATTAGGAGCCACTTTTTTCTGTTTTGCACAATAAAAAGATGAACTGCATGATTCGCCGAGCCAATTTGCAGAGCAACCTCTCCTCTCTAATTGCTGCCAGACTAATGTAGTATGAGCCGAGTCCTAGGAAGTAGAGAAATCCATTTACCCAGGCATGACATTTAAGTAGCAAACACAAGTACTGGATTTCTCCATTACCTTCATTTCAGCCCTGCTACATTCCACCTGTGACCTTTCTGTGATGAAGGCAATGTGCTTTCATACAATTTGGTGACTATAATAAAGGTCCACTTCAAAATTTTTGAGAGCAGACTAAAAACATTTTTTTACAAAAACGTAATTAAGTCCATAACCAATCTTGCTAATTCCTGATAATGTATTGGGAAACCAAATTATCTGATAAATGCTCTGATAAATGCACATCATACTGGAGGGGGAAAATTGCATATTTCCTCCATCACAAACAGCACTGTGTTTGTCACCAACAGTTCCAGCCTTGATTAGTGCTTTTACTTCATATAACACTTTCTTTCAACAATAAGAAGCAAGCACGTTCTCCAAAAACAGCCTAGGCTCCTTTGTTGTCTATCTCACCCAAAAAAATAAAAAGAGAGAAAGCATTTTTAAATAGAATCCAGTTAGAAATGCATATCAAAGAAGAAAAACTCTGAACCTTTACTTTTCATAACTCTCCTAAGACATTTTAGTCTCAGCCGGAGGTTTTCCAAGTAAGTTATCATCAAACTGGTACAGAGATGCTCCCAGGGATATGTCTTTTTGGAGTATGATCACTACACTTCCTAGTGCAGAGAACACTACCTGGAATGTAGTAGATGGCCTGTTAATTTTTACTGAAAGAAGAATGAATGTTTACAGGGCCCTTGAACTTTGAGGGTGGGGAGAAAACCAAAGCAGTGTGTGTGTGTGTGTGTGTGTGTGTGTGTGCATAAAAATCCTCACCTAAGAACATATTTTTATTAATTTGAGAGAGAGAGATATCAATGTCAGAGAGAAACATTGGTCAGTTGCCTCCCATAGGTGCCCCAAACCCACCACCTTTTGGTGTACATGACAACACTCCCACCCACTGAGCCATCTAGTGGGGGAGGGGGGCATCCCAAAGCCTTATTTTTAAATGAAGCAAACTAAGTCCATTTTATTTTTTTTCCTGTTTGTCCCCCAGGAAGTTACTCTCAACCTCCAAAAAAAAAAAGAAAAGAAAATTCAGGACTTTTACTTCCTATTGACATACACTTGAAGTCAAAGCATTTGCTTCAGGGTTGAGTTCAGAAGCTGATTCCACAAAAAGTCAACCTCAAATACAGCATCTTCAGTTGTACACAAGTCTGTGCTGTGCTGCAAAAATAGAGGACAGTCCTTGGAGGGTATGTTATCTGAAAGCTAAATGCTTTACCCTTTTCTTTATTTTTGTTGTTTACTTAAATTGCTTTGGTAAAAGATTTATCCGCCAGAGTTCTTCCTGCTGTAAATTTAATAGCCTAGAGATTAAAAGCATCAAGCTCGAGGTTAGAGAGGAAAATGCCAACCTTGTTTCTTAATGATTGCGGCCCACCCAAAGACGTTTGAGTACCATCAATAATATGCTTGATGCTTTAACAAGTATATTTAAAAAGCAATTATGTATGCCAGACTCAGACTGAAAACAACTTTAAAATAACACAAGCATTAAGTCCCCACTTCTTTACAAAGTAGCGATTTGCACTGACATGATTTAGATCTTGTGCACTGTTTCTGCAAAGTAATTTCCACAAGGTGGGGGAGCACGTGCTTGGGAAGGTTCACCTGTCTGTAGGTTTGGGTTTTTTCTTCTCTATTAAAAAACAGAACTGCATATAATTGACTCTAACAGTTTTGAGTAACTACCAAAAAATTTCACCACTATGAAAAGCATTGATACTTGTTGCTAAGAACTAAAACGTAATATTCATTCATCTTTAACTCTGACTTATTCAGACACAGGAGGATGGAGAATAGTAGGCAGCAGAATGAAAAAGAGGTGTAGGTAAAGAACTTGCCTGAGGAACTTTCTTCTGAGAAGGTATGTTTAGGCTGAGATTGCACCAAAGGTCACAGATGGGGTCAAACACCACTGAGTTCTCGGTAGCTGTCGCTGGGAAGGCTGAGTAGCAGCTCAGTGCTGGATGTTGAACTGGGTGGGAGGACGACGATGACATCGTCCACACACACGTGCACGGCTGAGCCTAGTCAGTGCAGTGGGTTGTAAGGCCCAGTGAATGGCGTTTCCCATCCCAGGGCTGAGGCACAGCAAATGGCTTATTGAAGACTTGTGTTTGAGGGGAAGCATTTGGCAGAGAATAATACAAGGCAAGAAATTCGATGGCAACAGGAAGGTGCAATCCTGGCATTCCTACAGCCTGGTCCTTTGGTCAAGCCGGAAAAAGCCCCTGTATCTCCAATACTCATAACTACTTGAACCTGGGTCGTTCCCACTGATCTGTTATTAATTCATGAGTGCTAGTTGTATCAAAATGTGGGGTTTTTCTCACAGTAAGATGAACTACAACTGGGGCCTTAAAGGAGAGGTAAGTTTTGTATGGGAAAATAATGAGAAAGAGAGAAAGAAGATTGGAGCTATAGAGAAAGGGAACAATAGAAGATGGAGAGGGGGAAGGAGGCTAGAGAGTGGTCAGGCCTCAGGGGGGCTCTAAGTCCCAGGTATGCCAACCAGGAAAGGAAGCAAGCCACTCACCACACATCCTTTTACAAGGAGCTGTGCCTGGCTCCTGGATAGTGATGAGTAATATCTGGGGCCACACATCGAACTTAAATAAGTGCTAGATACTCAGATCCCACAAAGAGGTTTTGTTTTTTTTTTAAGGAAGCATTTTATTTATTTATTTTTTAGATTTTGTTTATTTATTTTTAGAGGGGAAGGAGAGAGGGAGAGAAACATCAATGTATGGTTGCCTTTTGTGCATCCCCTGCTGGTAGTTAGCCTGCAAGGAACCGGTTTGCAACCCAGACATGTGCCCTGACTGGGAATCGAACCGCGATCATCTGGTTCGCAGGCCCGCGCCCAATCCACTGAGCTACGCCAGCCAGGGCTTAAGAGGTTATTTCTTGAATGGCCTCTGAGACTCCAGGTTTAGGAACAGTTCTGTGGTAAATACTATATTTTTTGGACCATAAGATGAACCTAGGTTTTAGAGGAGGAAAAATAGGGAAAATTTTTTTGAAGGAAAAAATGTAGTAAAATATTTAATAACATAAATAACATACTATTTTACCAATGTGAATGTAAACAGAACTCAACACCAGCATTAACGATTATTCCTCCCAAATTGAGGGGGAGGGTGGGAGGCATCTTATAGTCCAAAATACATATTCAAGAAGCTAAATATACATACTATTTCTCCTCACCCTGAATGCTTTATACTCTTAGATTTTGACCTTTATTTTTGGCTTTCTCTATGTCCAGACATCAGGTTTAGGTAAAAGTGAAAGGGAATGTGGACGCCCTCTAGATTTCAGTATTCCGGGACAAAGCTTCCAGAATACTTCAAGTTTATTCTCTTTCTATTGCATGTTATTTTAATAAATTCAGAAAAATGTGTTTCAACAACAGCGCTGTGGAAACATACCGTACTCTGTCTCAGTGATTTACACACAGGTAGACAGGACATCTATTTCTAAATGTTCAGTCACATAGATTACCTTAAGCCCCAGACTTTATTTTTGAAGGAAAATTAGATTGAATGGTTTTTAAAATCAGATGCATGATTACCCAGTGGTTGGTGAGTATCAGTTAATAACCTGAACACTTGTGGGGCCTTTGTACCTAACTGAAAGCTGATTATGTTATTAGAAGTATTATACTCTCATCTGTTTTCCCCAACCTAAATTGCCCATTCTTCCTTTATGTCACTTCTGCCTTTTTACATATTATTTTTATATAGCAATGTTTGCAAAAAATAACCATACCATATGTTTGCATGCAAAACTTTACAGAGAACTTTCACAATTATTATTGAATCTACATTATGTAACTTCAAGTTTAAAATAAATCTTTTATCAACTTCCGGCCAAGATGGAGACGTAAGTGGAAACGCTGCTCCTCCTCGCACAACCAAGTTTGAAAACAACAAAGTTTTAGTAGCAAAAACACAACCAAAACACAGAAAATTGAACTCTACGGAAGTCCAACAACAACGACCCATTCAGCACAACCGGTAAGAGGGGCAGAGTCAGTGGCTGGTGGTGTGGGGCCTCGCAGGAAAAAGTGGCCAGACCAACCCAGGCAAGCAGGCGGTGGTTAGCAGATTCCAGGCTTGGGCTGGCAACCGTCAGACCCAGTGGGGGCGTAAGGCAGCTGACTGACCATGGTCACACATTCACACTCAGATAAACAAGGCGAAGGAGAGAAAAGTGAAACAGACAGGCTAGGGCCCCAGCAATGGGAATTAAAGCCTAAAAGCACCAATGGGAAAAACTTTTGGGGTTGAGGTGCCAGGAGAAGCTCCCAGGCTCACAGAGAGTATGTTGGATAGAATCACAGGGTCCTGGAGGGTGCACAGGCCCACATACCCGGGAGCCGGCACCAGGTGGGCCCAGCTTGCTTGTGGGAAGTAGCGGAGGGGACCGAAATCTGAGAGAGAGCAAAACAAATGCTATTGCCCCTCTATGACCCCACCCCCACATACAGCATCACAACCCAGCAACTTGGGTTGTCCTGCCCTGGTGAACGCCTAAGGCTCCGTCCATCATACATAACAGGCATGAATAGACCAAAATATTATGGCTCAAGAAGAACAGCTCAAAGCACCAGGCGCAATACTTCTAAGTGACCAAGAGATAGCCAACCTATCAGATGCACAGTTCAAAACAATGGTGATCAGGATGCTCACAGAACTGGTCAATTTTAGTCACAAATTAGAGGAACATATGAAGGCTAAACTAATTGAAATGAAGGGAAATGCACAGGAAACCAATAGTGATGGAAAGGAAACTGGGACTCAAATCAAGGAAGTGGACCAGAAGGAAGAAAGAAACATCCAACCAGAAAAAAAATGAAGAAAACTTTTTCAAAAAAAATGAGGAGAGGCTTAGAAATCTCCAGGACATCTGTAAACATTCCAACACCCAAATTATAGGGGCACCAGAAGGAGAAGAGGAACAGCAGCAAGTGGAAAACTTATTTGAACAAATAATAAAGGAGAACTTCCCCAATCTGGCAAAGGAAATAGACTTCCAGGAAGTCCAGGAAGCTCAGAAAGTCCCAAACAAGTTGGACCCAAGAAGGAACACACCAAGGCACATCATAATTATATTAGCCAAGATTAAAATGAAGGAGAGAATTCTAGAAGCAGCAAGAGATAAGGGGACAGTCACCTACAGAGGAATTCCCATCAGACTGTCAGCTGATTTCTCAAAAGAGACCTTACAGGAAAGAAGGGGCTGGAAAGAAGTATTCCAAGTCATGAAATCCAAAGACTTGCATCCAAGATTGCTCTATCTGGCAAAGCTTTTATTTAGAATGGAAGGACAGATAAAGTACTTCTCAGATAAGGTCAAATTCAAGGAGTTCATCATCACCAAGCCCTTATTCTATGAAATGTTAAAGGGACTTATCTAAGAAAAAGAAGATGAAAAATATTAACAGTGAAAGGACAGCAAACTCACAGTTATTAACAACCACACCTAAAACAAAAGCAAACCAAGAGGACAGCTAGATCAGGAGCAGAACCATAGAAATGGAGATCACATGGAGGGTTAGCAACAGGGGAGCGGGATGAGAAGGGGGGGAGAAGGTATAGAGAATAAGTAGCATAGACAGTAGGTAGAAAATAGACAGAGGGGAGACAAGAATAGTAGGGGAAATGTAGAAGCTAAAGAACTTGTGACATATGGACATAAACTAAAGGGGGGAATGGTGGGGGAGGGGTGTGCAGGGTGGGGGGTAATAAAAAGGGGGAAATGGGACAAGTGTAATGGCATAATCAATAAAATACATTAAAAAGAAAAAAACAAATCTTCCATTATAAATCCCTAGAAGATCATGGCAGAATTTATGTAACTTCT
This sequence comes from Sturnira hondurensis, assembly GCF_014824575.4. Classification (NCBI taxonomy): domain Eukaryota; kingdom Metazoa; phylum Chordata; class Mammalia; order Chiroptera; family Phyllostomidae; genus Sturnira; species Sturnira hondurensis. The sequence goes on along the minus strand of NW_028095197.1, from coordinate 2,230,835 downwards.
CGATACAGTTCATAATCAATATTTTCTGATAATGGTGCATTTTTTAAAAATAATGATGAAGCTATTTTTAAAACCAAAGCTTCCAAACCATAAGCAAAAGTTTCATTAACTCTGTTCACAATATGAAGTTAAAAGACAATGACTCTTACAATCACACTGGAAAGGATGGTTAATATTAGTGAGGAAGATGAATGAACCAGGCCATGGCCACAGAAAATGTCCAATATTTGCAATTCTGTACTTTACATTTGTTAATAAATTTAATTGTTTTTGGTGAATAAGTGATCTGTGGGCAAGTCACTTATTAGTTCTGTAGAACCACTGTGCTCTGAAATTATTTTAAAATATTTCATTGATCTAACTTGAACTAAGAGGACAAGGCTGAAACACTTTGCAGCAAAACGGAAATTTCACTGAAACTATTCAATGTGCCCTGAGTTTTGTAGCCTGAAAAGAACAACAGCACTCTAACCCTGATGCCTGACTCAGAAAAGCTCTTACATGTTATTTCTAGAAACAGTTAACAACTATGCCAAAGACATGAAATCCGCTATGTACAGATTGGCAATAATTTTCACTTCTTTATTGTACCAACTAATGGATACAGACTATTTCTTAGATGAAACATAATTGTTACCTTCATCATTTTTATATTTTATATAATTTTTAAATGGCAATATATTCACATTGTTCAAGGATCAAACAATATAATACTTTTATATATTGTGGGTATATATATATATATATATAGTGAGTCCTGGCTGGTGTGGCTCAGTGGATTGAACACTGCCCTGCAAACCAAAGGGTCGTCAGTTCAATTCCAAGTCTGGGCACATGCCTGGGTTGTGGGCCAGGTCCCCAGTAGCGGGCACACAAGAGGAAAACACACATTGATGTTTCTCTCCCTCTCTTTCTTCCTCCCTTCCTCTCTCTAAAAATAAATAAATAGCCCTGGCTGGTGTAGCTCAGTGAGTTGAGAGTGGGCCTGCAAACCAAAGGGTCACAGGTTCAATTCCCAGTCAGGGCACATGCCTGGGTTGCAGGCCAGGTCTCCAGTAGGGGGCATGCAAGAGGCAACCACACATTGATTCTTCTCTCCCTCTCTTTTTCCCTCCCTTCCTTCCCTTCCACTCTCTCTAAAAATAAACAAAATCTTAAATATCTATATAAATAAATAAAATCTTTAAAAAGAAAGTATACAGTGATGTGTCACACCACAGTTTCCATCAGTGCTCCAACAGATAATCAGTTTTAACTTCTTTTAACCCTTTTAGAGTTTTTTAATAAATCTAGAAGCAAACATGAATATGTACTTTTATTTCCTTCTCTTTTTTTCAACAAAAGTTTGCCTATTATATAGTCTACTCTGCACTTTTATTATTTTTTTATTTATAATGCAGTTTATCCTGAAAATCTTTCCATATCAATTCTTTTTTAACAGATACATGATATTCCATTATATGAATATGCCATAGTTTTTTTAACCATTTCCCTATGGAACAATGGGGAAAATCCAAAAACCATTTGGATTTTTTCCAATCTTTTGCTCCTACAAACAATGCTGAGATGAGTAACCATGTTTATTCATTGCAATATTTATTCTAAGGCCATGTTTGTGAATGCTCTACTCATCACTGCCATTTTATACACCGTTTCTCTCTAACAATTCAGCATTGCTCAATAGTTGCAGCTGTGGGCACATACAAGACCCAGAAGAAATGGGGACTCTTATGCTGTGATGTACATCTTATGGATCATGTGCTAGATGTAAATCACCATCATCATTAAGGGCTAAAGTCCTCATTTTCATTCTTTCCTCCATTTGACAAACATTTATTAAGGATCTGTGATACATCAGACTCTGTTGTAAGCACTGGAGAAACTGAAGTGAGCACAGGAGGCAAGCCCGAATTCTGTGGTACTTAGACCGTAGTAGCGAGATGCAGAAATTAATAAGTAAATATATAACAGCATTTTTTCCCTTACAGAAACCAGAGAAGACCAGATACAGCCTAAAGTTCAACATGCCCCAATGAGTAAGTTACCCATCACACCCATAGTTCAGGAAGATCTATAATCAGTGGCCATTAAACCCCTGGCTTCCCTAGAGCTGAGACTTGCACATTTTTAATTATTTGTGGACAAGTTTTATCTTTCTTATATTCAAACTCCCAGATGAAAAAACTTCATTTTATAGAAATGTTGATTCCCAAATAATTAATCTATACAGTATAAATATAATGCAGTTCCACTCAAAATCCTGCCAGGATTTTTTTTAGAACTTGACTGATTTTAAAATTTATCTTGTACTACCTGATATGAAATATACTATAAAGCTACAGTTATTAAAACAGTAGGCTACTGGTAAAGAAATATAGATTGGTGGACAAAGATAGGAAGTCTATAACCATGCTAACACATATGAGGAATCTAATATTAAATTGACTGAAATTGCTTTTTTAGGGGTCAAAATTGCCAAAAATTGGCAATTTTATATAGTACAGTCAAATATCTGATGAGATATAGGTTGAAAGGGACAAATGATCCCAACAAACTGGCTATCCATTTGGGGGAAGGGAAATTCAGTTCGATCTTTATCTCATACCAACCATAAAAATCAGTTATTCTATCAAGCATATTAAAGATGTAGATATGTAAATATATATTGGTTAAGGCAATTAGTGGCTAGAACAGATAAGTGCCCAAATCTCAGCAGCTTAAAACTCATGTAAAAGTCAAAATGTTTCTCATTGAGTGGCTCCTGTCCAAGTGGTGATTCAGATCCAGGCTTCTTCTAAATTGTTGTTCCACTATCTTTAGTACATAGTTCCCTATTTCTCTGTGGAGGTTGTATCCATTACAGTCAACCAAACGGGAAAAGGGCATAAAAGATCAGACAGGCAAGTCCCAGAAGATGGCATTTCACTCCTGTCCACATTCCATTGGCCAGAACTCAATGGCAGGGCCACATCCAGCTGCCAAGAATGTTGGGATATCAAGCCTAGCTATGCTCTCAGAAGAGAAAGGAAAAGGGCCTGCTGAACAGCTAACCTGTTTCTGCCTCATTTACACATTTTTGTGCAGAAGAAAACTAGGAGGATATATTTGTGAGCTTGTGGCAAGGAAAATTTTTCTCAAGCCAAAAGTGAAAAAATAAAAGATTGGCAAACGTGACTTTATTAAACAGAAAAACCACAAAAGACACCATAAGCAAAGTTTAAAGGATAAATGAGAAACAGGAAGAATGGATTTATAACATATAAAGCAAAAAATTAACATTACAGAATGCAAAAGTTGTAAATAGCCAATAAGTATGTGAAAAATCCTCAATCTCACTAGAAATCAGTGGATCGTACTCTAAAACAAGAAATGAATATTTTTTATCCATCAGATTCATAAAATAATCTTTAAGTGTTTAAAATATTGAGCAATTCCTCTTCAAGATATCATAAAGAAATGTTCCCAAATATGTTCAAAGTAGAAGGAAGAATTTTGTTGCAGTATCATTTACAATAATAAAAAATTGGAAACAATATGAGTGTGCATGGATAAAAGAATGCTTAAACAAACTCTCGACATAAGGGAACATTTTTAGATAGATCCAGATATGTAACATGGAAAGTTCTCCAAACATACACTAAGTGGAAAAGAAAATCACAGAATAATAAATACAGCATGATCCCATGTTTGCATATATACATGTGTGATCCCTATAGGAACATGTAAATGTATGTAGAAAGTTAAATATCTCAAAGGATACATACCAGTCTGACAGATAAGTGTGTTTTCTCCCCAAGGAAGGAAGAGACATAATAAACACATGAGGAAAGGTTAAAAGAGGATATTTTCATTATGTAATCTGAACTCAATTATATAATATATATGTAATTATATATATTATATCATTGAATTATATAATTCAACGATATAATTGAATTTTTATAGGCATGTATAATGTACTACTTATGTAAATAAGGATTGTGATATAATTTTTTAGGAAGTACAAAATAATTATTTGACTTCTGGTTTCCTATCCTGCAAGTAAGGAGCTTAGAAGCCACCCCTCCATCCTAACAACCAGTAAAAAGCAGAAGAGAAATAAAAAATAAAAATAAGAATAACTATTGTAGGATCCCTAAGACAGGTGAGGATGCAGAGCAAATGCTGTCCCAACAGTGAGACAGACAGGTGAACACAGGAGCCATGGCTTACTGGAACTGGCTCAGAATTGGAAACCACCAAAGGAAATGGTGCCAGGGTAAGAAAATTTGAACTGCTAGAGGCTACGTGTGGACAAGTCTGAGAGTGATACCACAGAGCAACCCAGTAATAGAGGGACCCCCCAAAACATTTTGTGATATTTATCTCAGGAGCTCAAACAGATTCTCACAGTAAATATCGGGCGGGGGGAACTCCCTTCTGCTGCCAGCAGTAGGGAGGGAAAAGGAACTGTATTGAAATGTGCTACAGCATTCTTTCAACTAATCTTTGAGAGAGGAGCAAATGCAATCCAATGAAGCAAAATAGTCTTTTCAACAAATTGTGCTATAACAATCTGACATTCACTTGCAAAAAAAAATTAGACACAGACTTTATACCCTTTACAAAAATTAACTCAAAGTGGATCATATACCTAAATGTAAAATGCAAAATTGTAAAACTCCTAGAAGATAATATAAGAAAAAACCTAGATGACCTTGGGCATGGTAATTCCTTTTTAGATACAACACCATAAACACAATCCATGAAAGAAATAATAGATAGTTCAATTTGATGAAATTTAAAACTTCTGCAAAATACAACATCAAGAGAATGAGAAGACAAGTCACAGACTGAAAGAATATATTTGCAAAAGACATATATGATAAAGAATTGTTATCCAAAATATACAAGAACTCTTAAAACTCAACAATAAGAACAACCCAATTTAAAAAATGGGCCAAAGGCTCTTACCAGCATGGCTTAGTGGGTTGGGGGTTGTTCAGCAAAGCAAAATGTCACTGGTTTGATTCCCAGTCAGGGCACATGCCTGGGTTGCAGTCCAGGTCCCTGGTTGAAGGTGTGCAAGAGGCAACCAATAGATGTTTCTCTACCTCTTCTTCTCCCTCCTTTCCTTTCTCTCTAAGTAAAATCTTAAAAAATAAAAATAAAAAGTAGGTCAAAGATCTTAACAGATTCCTCACAAAGAAAATACACAGATGAAAAATAAGCACATAAAAAGGCACTCTACATCATATGTTATTAGGGAAATGTAAATTAAAACAACAATGAGATACTAATACTACGCACCTATTAAAATGGTCAAAATCCAGAACACTGACAATACCGAATGCTGGTGAGTTTATGGAACAATAGGAACTTTCTTTCCATTACTAGAGGGAATGCAAAATGGGTACAACCACTTTGGGAGACAGTTTGGTGGTTTCTAACAAAACTAAACATACTTTTATCATATGATCCAGTAATCACACTCTTTCATATTTACACAAAGGATGTGAAAACCTCTTCACATGAAAACCTGAACTAGATGATTATGGAAGTTTTATTTATAATTGCCAAAACTTGGAAACAACCAAGATGTCCTTTAGTAGGTAAATGGATAAACTGTGATACATTCAGAAAATGTAACATTATTCACCACTGAAAGAAATAAGCTATTGCCCTGGACAGTATCACTCACTTAGTTGGAGCATCGTTTGGTAATCCAAAGGTTGCAGGTTCGATTCCCCATCAGGGCACATATCTAGGTTGCAGGTTCTAGCCTTGGTAGGGGTGTGTACAATCCTGATCCAGGCACAAACAGGTACAGGAGGCAACCTATTGATTTTTCTGTCTCTCCATCCTGTTTCTCTCTTTCTCTCTCTCTCTTGGATCAAAAAGAAACTATTGAGCTATGAAAGGAAATGGAGGACAATTAAATGCATGTTACCAAGTCAAAGAAGCCAATCCAAAAAGGCTACAAAATACATGATTCCAACTATATGACATTCTGGAGAAGGCAGTGAAAAGACAAGTGGTTGCCAAGGGTTGGGTAGAGGGAGGGATGAATCAGCAAAGGATTTTTTTTTTAGGGCAGTGAAACTACTCTATATAATTCTATGATAGTGGATGTCATCATACATTTGTCCCAAACCATGGAATGTACTACTCCAAGAGTGAACCCTAATGTAACCTATGAATTGTGTTAATAATGTGTCAGTGTATGTTTATCAGTTTTTTTAATATTATGAACTGGTTACATTTACTTATTGACATTATTTTTATTGTATTTTTCCATTACCATTTATTCCCCCACACCCTCTTCCATTTTCATCCACGATTCTGCCCAGCCCACAGTCACCGCACTGTTGTCTGTGTCCATGAGTTCTTTCTCTCTTTTTTTCCTCAATCCCTCCACCCATCTCAACACTCCCCCCAGAGCAGTCAGCCTGCTCTCTATCTATGAGTCTACCTCTGTTTTGCTTGTTAGTTCAGTTTGTTCATTGGATTCCACATAACAAATGTGACACTCTGATAACAAGGAACGCTATGCATGTGTGGGGGCAGAGAGTTTATGGAAACTCTGTACCTTCCCCTCAGTTTTGCTGTCAACCGAAAACTGTTCAAAATAAAAAGTTTAAAGAAAAAAAACAAACTTAAAAAAGTACATAATTTGCATATTTTCCAAAAGACAAAAGGCAGACTGGGAAAAATATTTGCAACATAGATATTTAAAATATTATTAATATTGCCCTGGCTGTTGTAACTCAGTGGATTGAGCGCAGACCTGCGAACCAGAGGATTGCGGTTTGATTCCCAGTCAGGGCACATGCCTGGGTTGCAGGACAGTTCCCAGCAGGAGATGCATGAAAGGCAATCATACATTGATATTTCTCTCCCTTTCTCCCTCCCTTCTCCTCTAAAGATAAATAAATAAAATCTTTAAAAAAATAAAATAAAATATATAATATTTTATTAATATTAATATTTTAAAAATAAAATAAAATATTAATATTGCTTAGATGTGAAGAACACGTATATGTCAATAAAAGAAGAAACACAACAGAAAGATCAGTAATAAATTAGAATAAAAACAAAAAAATAGAAAATGAAAGTAAGTACAGTACATAAAAAATACTCAGACTCACAAATGATTTTTAAAAATGACTTCCTGAGTTAATGCTTCCCACATCAAACTGTCCCACTGCCTAAATGAAGTTTAAGAAAATGAGAGACTTCCGCCAAGATGGAGGCATAGGTGGAAACACTGTGCCTTCTCCCACAGCCAAGTTTGAATACAACAAAGGTTTGGAAAAACAAAGACACAGCCAAAGGACAGAAAATTGAATTATAGGGAAGTCCGACTACATCTAATCATTCAACAGGGACGGTAAGAGGGGCAGAACCAGCAGCAGAGCAGGGTCGGGCAGGAAAGATCCCCCTACCTAGGCGCGCAGGCAGCCCGGAACCAGTTGGGGTGTGGGGCAGACTGACCGAGGTCGCACATTCTCACACAGTGAGACAGACCACCCAGGCCCCAGGGGGCAAGGGCTGACGGCGGTGGCACACTCGCGTGCAGTGGGATGAAACTCGTGGGCCCAGTGACGGCAGCAGCCACGGCACTGGTGAGGGCCAAGGCGGCAGGTGGCAGACAGGACGCCATAGTCCCTCTTTGACCCCGCCCCCACATACAGCATCACAACCCAGCGACTTAGTTGCCCTGTTCTAGTGAACACTTTAGGGCTCTGATCCAGCTATGGAACAGGCACGAACAGCCCAAAAGATGGTGCAAGAAGAACTCAAAGTCCCAGAGCCAATAACTCTCAGTGACCAAGAAATTGCCAGCCTCTCAGAAGCACAATTCAAGACACTGTTTATCAGGATGCTCACAGAACTGGTAGATTATAGTCATAAATTAGAGGAACATAGTCACAAATTAGAGGAACATATGAAGGCTGAACTAATTGAAATGAAGGCAGATGCACAGGAAACCAATAGTGATGGAAAGGAAACTGGGACTCAAATCAATAGAATGGACCAGAAGGAAGAACAAAACATCCAACCAGAAAGGAATGAAGAAATGAGAATTCAAAAAAATGAGGAGAGGCTTAGGAACCTCCAGGACATCTGTAAACATTCCAACAACGGAATTATAGGGGTACCAGAAGGGGAAGAGGAACAGCCACAAGTGGAAAACTTATTTGAACAAATAATAAAGGAGAACTTCCCCAGTCTGGCAAAGGAAATAGACTTCCAGGAAATCCAGGAAGCTCAGAGAGTCCCAAAGAAGTTGGACCCAAGAAGGAACACACCAAGGCACATCATAATTACATTAGCCAAGACTAAAATGAAGGAGAGAATCCTAGAAGCATCAAGGGATAAGGGGACAGTCACCTACAAAGGAGTACCCATTAGACTGTCAGCGGATTTCCCAAAAGAGACCTTACAGGCAAGAAGGGGCTGGAAAGAAGCATTCCAAGTCATGAAATCCAAAGACCTACAGCCAAGATTGCTCTATCCAGCAAAACTTTCATTTAGAATGGAAGGACAGATAAAGTGCTTCTCAGATAAGGTCAAGTTCAAGGAGTTCATCATCACCAAGCCCTTATTCTATGAAATGCTAAAGGGACTTATATAAGAAAAAGAAGATGAAAAATATGAACAGTGAAAGGACAGCAAACTCACAGTTATTAACAACCACACCTAAAACAAAAGCAAACTCAGAGGACAGCTAGATCAGGAGTGGAACCATAGAAATGAAGAACACATGGAGGGTTAGCAACAGGGAAGTGGGAGGAGGAGAAGTGGGGAGAAGGTACAGAAAATAGCATAGACAGTAGGTAGAAAATAGATAGGGGGGAGGGCAAGAATAGTGGGGGAAATATAGAATCTAAAGAACTTGAGACACGTGGTTATAAACTAAGGGGGGAGAATGGTGGGGGGAGGGAGTGTGCGGGGGGAGGGGAATGAAGAGGGGAATAGAACAACTCTAATGGTATAATCAATAAAATATATTTTTAAAAAAATTTTTAAAAAATGAGAATCCACCAAGGATCCCATAGGAGGGTATGGACACTTGGGGCCATCAGGAAATGATTAAAGAAATGGTCTCCCAAGAAATTAGGATTTATGAAAAAGGAGGTAGGAGGAAGCAACCAGGAGCAGAGTCAGGAAAAAGATGTTAGAGAAGACAGGGGCTAATAAGGTGAGCCCTTAGGGTATATTAGCTAATATTTCTCACTCTATTTGTTGATTCTACCCTTGTTTCCCATTCTTTCCTCATGCCTGGTTTTCACAGGCTATTGTGTTGTATTTTATTCGTCTTATAAACTGCCTCCTATGTCTGGAACATTTTTGAAAACAGATAATCAAATGGATGAATGATTTATTCAACAGACAGTGAAATGAATGAGTGGTTAAATAAAAACTGTGAGTGTTTTCAAAAAGAAAAAGATTCTCAGAACAATTCAGTGGAGTGGAAATGCCATCCATTACGAGAAAGAACTACTTTAGCATCATTGGACAATACCTAGAACACAGATTCCCAGAGAAGGGGGTGTATGAGGGTTAAAGTTATACTAGATGCTTCAAGGAGTACTTGTCTTGTGTCAGCAGAACTCATAGCCCTGAAAAAAAAAATGTATACTGTGACTGAAAGCATAGGAAAAAAGTAAGTTATAGTTAGAATAGGTTAACTACTATAGCAAACAAACCCCCAAATGTATAATGGTTCACACTTAATACAAGTTTATTTCTTGCCCACAAAACATACCGAGCAAGTGAACAGGTGGGCAGAACAGTCCTCAGGCAGCCCTAGCTGATGGAGTCACTGCCATCTTCAACACGATGTCCCCAGGGTTGCCCTGGGAGTCACCTTCTTCTAACCAGTCAGAAGGAAAAAAGAACAAGGAACTTATGGGAGGTTTGAAAGGCAAACCTGAAAGGCAGACATATTTCTTGCAGATAAAACTCAGGCATAAGACCATACCTAACTACAAGGGAAGCAGGGAAATGTGGCCCAGCTGTGTGCCCAGAATGGAGGGTGGATTTGGGTGAGTCCCTCGTACTTCCTGGCACAGACCATCAGCAGACCTAGAGGAAGACTTGAATAAGAGACCTCAACAAATTCAAGCTCCACGCTATGAATCCCCTTCTCAGGAGACTGGGAACATGTGCCCAACACCTGTTCAAGAGTTACTTTAGTAATAAATTCCAGATGAGAATTCTATCTCATCTGGAAGATTCTATTACTGGAGGCTTTTTCAGGGAACTCTCCCGTGCCAGTGTAGAGGGAGGAAAGGCAAAGAAAGCCCATTCCCACAGTGCATTTTAAGAGTCACTGGGTTATCAAGGAGAAATAAAAGATGGAAGACTGACTGTACTTGTAAATAGGGGAGATTTTTCCGGGCAGCCTTGTGCATTCATGGAGAGAATGTCATGCTGATGTCAAGCTTTGTTAAACCACTGATCAATCCTTTACAAAAGCACATTTTAAAAAAATATTTCTATTGTTCACGTCTGCCTTGCTCTGGCAAGGCTACTTTCCACACTGAGTAGAAGACATAAAAGAACAGCTGCACCACATCTCTTAACCATGAACCCTTGTGGGCACCCATTTTGCTAAAAAGAAGAAATCAATTTTTAGTTTTACAAGAGAGAAATAAGGCCCACTTAAAAGGAAATATTAAGAATGCCTATTTAAATGCAAATTGAACTACAGCATTTACACATGTCAATCAAGATCCCTCAAAGAATTTTCTTGAAATATTAGCATTTCCTTATATGAATTTTTTGTTTTAAAGAAAGAGATTCACCATTGAAAATTGTTCTGAATTTCATAGCAGGTTTTTAAAAAGTAAATCACTGTTAGTTCTGGTAATGTTTGACTTAAGGGACCGATGTAGTTTCAGCATGAAAAACATGATGACTCCTTTGCCCACCCAAGAAAGGTCATGCCCTTGACTATGCCCTGGCTCCTGTCCTGTTAGAAGAACCAAGGTGAGCAGTGACTGTTGACACCCACAACACAATCAAAGAATAATAAAAAAGCTAACATTCATTGAGTACCCACTCCCTGTGCCAGGCATTTTTTCTCCAAATTACATAAATTGGTCTCCACAATCACCTAGAGAGGGAAGTAGGTAGACATTATTATCCTATTTTTAAAGATTAGAAAACTAAGGCTCAGAGAAGTAGCACTTACCCTCAGTTTCACAAGAAGTCATAAATCCAGGATTCAAAGCCAAGTATGTGTTATTCCAAAGTCTGTTGTTATAATCACTATTCTAAGCTGGCTCATGAATTGGGTTGGCCAAAAAGTCCATCTGTTTTTTTCTTGTAAAAATAAAAGACAAAGTTTTCATTTTCACTAATAACTTTATTGATTTGGGTATTTTGAGTATGCCAGGTACCTCCTGTGTGGTATAACATTGATTGTTCTTAGTTAATGTCTCCATTTGATCGCTATCAACTTCTACTGGTTTTCTTAACCGTGCTGTACCGTCTGGCGCAAAAACTTTACAAACAACTTTTAACATGTTCGATCAGCCACAGCACCTTCATACATTGAACAAATCTTTTTTTTTTCATTTCAGTTGCATTTTTACCTTTCTTGAAATAATAAAGCATAATATGCCAAAAATGTTGCATATTTTCCTCCATCTTCAATGTTAAAATGGCTACACAAAAATTCACCAATTCTGATCATTTTTTAAAGGCATGCTGATGTGACAGCTGTCACAACACAATCTAACAACGTTGTTTCAAATGAAGGTAAAGACAACTAAGTGCTACTACAGCCATCTTATGAAAAAAAAAAAAACCAAAAGAACTTTTTGGCCAACCCAGTATGTTCAGGTCAATTAGGCTCTTCCCACTCAGATGCTTTTCTCTTGCCTATATGGAAGTCAAAACACCTTAGGCTTCACTTGCAACCCCTGGGTCTTTTTCAATGGAGTAATTTTTGGAGGAAGAAAAATAGTAGCCTATTAAGCAGTTATGCCACTGGCTGGCACGATGTCATTTGGCTAGTCTGTGCTTTCAGCTAACTCTTTGAGCTGTCCATCAGCTCTTCTAATCAGGGTAGTGCTGAAAGAAAAAAAAATCTGTTAACACAGAATTATATATCCAGTGAAAATATTCAGGGATGATAGTTTTTTTTGTTTTCTTTTTCTTTTTTTTTGTTTTTTTAATGTTATTACAGTTGTCCCATTTCCCCCCCTTTGTTCGCCTCTCTGCCCTGCACATCCCCTCCCACCCACATTCCCCCCTCTTTAGTTCATGTCCATGGGCCATACATATAAGTTCTTTGACTTCCACATTTCCTATACTATTCTTAACCTGCCCCTGTCTATTTTCTACCTACCATTTATGCTACTTATTCTCTGTACCTTCCCTCCTCCCTCTACCCCACTGATAATCCTCCATATGATCTCCATTTCTGTGATTCTGCTCCTATTCTAGTTGTTTGCATAGTTTGCTTTTGTTTTTGCTTCAGGTTTGGTTGTTAATAACTGTGAGTTTGTTGTCATTTTACTGTTCATATTTTTTATCTTCTTTTTCTTAGATAAGTCCCTTTAACATTTCATATGATAAGGGCTTGGTGATGATGAACTCCTTGAACTTGACCTTATCTGGGAAGTACTTTATCTGCCCTTCCATTCTAAATGAAAGCTTTGCCGGATTGAGCAATCTTGGATGTAGGTCTTTGGATCTCATGACTTGGAATACTTCTTTCCAGCCCCTTCTTGCCTGTAAGGTCTCTTTTGAGAAATCCGCTGACAGTCTGATGGGAACTCCTCTGTAGGTGACTGTTCCCTTATCCCTTGCTGCTTCTAGGATTCTCTCCTTCATTTTAATCTTGGCTAATATAATTATGATGTGCCTTGGTATGTGCTTCCTTGGGTCTACCTTCTTTGGGACTCTCTGAGCTGCCTTGACTTCCTGAAAGTGTATTTCCTTTGCCAAATTGGGGAAGTTCTCCTTCACTATTTGTTCAAATAAGTTATCAATTTCTTGGTCTTCCTCTTCTCCTTCTGGCATCCCTATGATTCAGATGTTGGAATGTTTAAAGATGTCCTGGAGGTTCCTAAGCCTCTCCTCATTTTTCTGAATTCCTGTTTCTTCATTTTGTTCTGGTTGAATGTTTCTTTCTTCCTTCTTCTCCAAACCATTGATTTGAGTCCTAGTTTCCTTCCCATCACTGTTGGTTCCCTGTGGATTTTCTGTATTTCACATAATGTGACCTTCATTATTGCCTGGGTCTTTTTTATGCTGTTAAAGTACCCAGTGAGTTCCTGGAGCATCCTGATAACCAGTGTTTTGAACTGTGTATCTGGCAGGTTGGCTATCTCTTCATCACTTAGTTGTATTTTTTCTGGAGCTTTGATCTATTCTCTCATTTGGGCCATTGATTTTTTTTATCTTGGCTCACCTGTCTTTTTTCTTTTCTTTTTTTTTTAAAGTGGGTGCATCTCAGGTAAGAAAAACTTTAATTCATTGCCAGCAGACCCACTAAAAAATTGCTAAAAGAAGGCAAACGATACCAGAAGGAAATCTGGAATGTCAAGACTGAATTATAGAGGAGGGTGGAGAAGTGTTTTCAGGAACAACTATAAAGGACACATGGACAAAACCAAGGGGGGCTGGAAGCAGGGGAGGGAGGGTAAATGAAGACAATTGTACTTGAACAACAATAAAATAATTTTTAAAATTTTTTTATTTATCTTTAGAGGGGAAGGGAAGGAGAGAAGGAGAGAAATATTAATGTATGGTTGCCTCTCATGAGTCCCCTGCTGGGAACTGGCCTGCAACCCAGGCATGAGTCCTGACTGGGGATCGAACCGCAATCGTGTGGTTCGCAGGCCCGCGCTCAATCCACTGAGCTATGCCAGGCAGGGCACAATAAAATAATTTTTAAAAAATGAATGAATTTAGAGGACTTCTGGCCATGATGGAGGCGTAGGTGGAAACACTGTGCCTCCTTGCACACCCAAGTTTAAAGACAAAGTTTTAGTAACACAAACACAACCAAAACACAGAAAATTAAACTATATGGAAGTCTGACAACAAAGAACCGTTCAGCCAGACCGGTAAGAGGGGTGGAGCCAGTTGCTGGTGGAGCAGGGTTGTGCAGGAAAAATCGGCTGGACTGACCCAGGCATGGGCGGTGGTTGGCAGATCCCAGGTGTGGGGTTCCAACAGGCAGACCCAGTGAGGGCGCAAGGCGGCAGCCTGAACGAGGTCACACATTTGCGTGCAGATGAACCAGGCGAAGGAGCGAGCAGTGAGACAAACCGCACAGGACCCAGCAGTGGGAAGCAGCAGAGGGGACCGCCATTGTCCGTCTCTGACCCTGCCCCCACATACAGTGTCACAACCCAGCGACTGAGTTGCCCTGCGCTAGTGAACACCTTAGGGTTCCGATCCTGCTACAGAACAGGCACAAACAGACCAAAACATTATGGCTCAAGAAGAACAGCTCAAAGCCCCATATAGAGGGGCTCTAAGCAACCCCAGTAACTCTAAGCAACCAGGAAACAGCCAACCTATCAGATGCGCAGTTCAAAACAATGGTGATCAGGATGCTCACAGAACTGGTTGATTTTAGTCACAAATTAAAGGAACAAATGAAGGCTAAACTTATTGAAATGAAGGGAAATGTACAGGAAACCAATAGTGATGGAAAGGAAACTGGGACTCAAATCAACGGAGTGGGCCAGAAGGAAGAAAGAAATGACCAAACAGAAAAAAATGAGGAAACAAGAATTCAAAAAAATGAGAGAGGCTTAGGAACCTCTAGGACATCTGTAAACATTCCAACAACCGAATTACAGGGGTACCAGAAGGGAAAGAGGAACAGCCACAAGTGGAAAACTTATTTGACCAAATAATAAAGGAGAACTTCCCCAATCTGGCAAAGGAAATAGATTTCCAGGAAGTCCAGGAAGCTCAGAAAGTCCCAAACAAGTTGGACCCAAGAAGGAATACACCAAGGCACATCATAATTACATTAGCCAAGATTAATATGAAGGAGAGAATTCTAGAAGCAGCAAGAGATAAGGGGACAGTCACCTACAGAGGAGTTCCCATCAGACTATCAGCGGATTTCTCAAAAGAGACCTTACAGGCAAGAAGGGGC
Source organism: Sturnira hondurensis (assembly GCF_014824575.4). NCBI lineage: Eukaryota > Metazoa > Chordata > Mammalia > Chiroptera > Phyllostomidae > Sturnira > Sturnira hondurensis. Next base: position 2,215,717 of record NW_028095197.1, on the reverse strand, counting down.
TGGAAAGAAGTATTCCAAGTCATGAAATCCAAAGACCTACATCCAAGATTGCTCTATCTGGCAAAGCTTTCATTTAGAATGGAAGGACAGATAAAGTGCTTCTCAGATAAGGTCAAGTTCAAGGAGTTCATCATCACCAAGCCCTTATTATATGAAATGCTAAAGGGACTTATATAAGAAAAAGAGATGAAAAATATTAACAGTGAAAGGACAGCAAACTCACAGTTATCAACAACCACACCTAAAACAAAAGCAAACTAAGAGGACAGCTAGATCAGGAGTGGAACCACAGAAATGAAGATCACATGGAGACTTAGCAACAGAAGAGTGGGAGGATGAGAAGGGGGGGAGAAGGTACAGAGAATAAGTAGCATAGACAGTAGGTAGAAAATAGACTGGGGGAGGGCAAGAATAGTATGGGAAATATAGAATCTAAAGAACTTGAGACAAGTGGACAAAACTAAAGGGGGGGTGTGGGGGGTGCAGGGTGGAGGGGAATGAAGGGGGGGGGAATAGGACAACTGTAATGGCATAATCAATAAAATATATTT